>NC_140990.1:299613046-300833046 GCF_052327205.1 Somniosus microcephalus
TCTCTGGGTCAAAGGTTTTCTCCAAGCTTGACCTGTCGCACGCTTACGCTCAGCTTAATGTTGACAAAGAGAGTCAACAGTATCTCACCAATCACACACACAAGGGACTATACTCATACACCAAGCTGTCGTATGGTGTAAAGTCCTCCCCCAAAATCTTCCAGGCTATGATGGATAAGATTTTGCAAGGAATTCTAAATTGCCACGTAATGGATGAAAGCCAAGAGAAACCAATTGCATTCATATCGCGAACCCTCACAAAGAGTGAAAGAAACTACACGCAAATTGAAAAGGAAGCACTCGCCATAGTGTTCGGAATCAAGAAATTCCAACAGTTCCTGATCGGCAGAAAGTTTACCCTGATAACCAATCACAAACCGCTCCTAGCAATATTGGGGCCCAAATCTGCCATCCCTGCAATGGCTGCATCAAGAATGCAATGTTGGGCAGTGTTGTTGTCACAAATATGACTGCAGGATTGAATATCGCACTTCAAAGCAAAACGCAATTGCAGATGCCTTGTCCAGGTTGCCACATGAGCACTCATGTGCTGGGTGTGAAGGTAAGATTTTCACACTAGGTGCAGTTGACAAAGACTTCTCCATGAATGCAACTGAGATTGCAGATGAGATTCAAAAGGACTCAGTACTGAAAAGAGTGCATGAAAATACTTGAATGGATGGACTGATCAGTGTCTGGACACAGAGTTGAAACTATTCCATAACCGTTGTATTGAATATGTGGGAAAGGTTCTATCAAATGGGGAAACAGAGTGGTGGTACCTACTTCTTTGAGTTCGGAACCAAAACATTAACAGCCCGAAAATTGGATCAACATCAACACATTTTGTAAGGAGATCAGGAAGGCTCTGCAAATCTGTTATTGAATTGAATTTATAGTTCATTTGTAACATTTGTAGTTGATTTAAAAGAAAAAAAAGCCAGGGGTTTTTGTTATGTGGTACATGTAACGCTGAGAAAGGTGGGATCATAGTTTTGTTGTATTTGAGAGGGGAATAATTTTTTTAAGGGAAAGCAGTGTAATGTGATATCACATGGTTTGTCACATGGTTTGGTATGAGCATGCTCAGTTTGCTCTGGCCTAGTAAACAAGCACCTTCACTAGCAACTCATCGTGTCTCTGTCCTTCATTTGTTCTACCCACATATATTACAATGTGGAACCTGACATTGTGTTTTCAGATGATGTCACTGAGGGGCAGCATGTAGATGAGAAATAGGAGGGGATAGAGCCTTGAAGGACTCCAGAGTTAACGATGTGGGAGAGGGAAGAGAAGCCATTGCAGTTGATTCTCTGGATATGACTGGATAGATAAGAATTGAACCAGATGATGGCATTCCCATCCAGCTGGACGACGGAGAAGAGGCTTTAAGAACATAAGAAATAGGAGCAGGAGTAGGCCACATGGTCCCTCGAGTCTGCTCCGCCATTCAATAAGATCGTGGCTGAGCTTCTACATCAACTCCACTTTCCCGCCCTATCCCCATATCCCTTGATTCCCTTAGTGCCCAAAAATGTATCGATGTCAGTGTTCAATATACTCATGAACTGAGCATCCACAGCCCTCTGGAGTAGATTCACATTCCTAGGAGGAGGATGGAGGATGATAGAGGAGGATGATGTGGTCAACCGTGTCGATGGCTGCAGACAGGTCAAGAAGGATGAGGACGAATAGTTTACTACAGTGACAGTCACACAGGATGTCTTTTGTGACTTTGATAAGGGACGTTTCAGTATTGTGGCAGAGGCAGAAGCCTGATTGGAGGGATTCAAGTATGGAGTTGTGAGAAAGATAGGCACGGATTTGGGAGGCAACAACAAACTCAAGAACTTTGGGGAGGAAAGGAATGTTGGAGATGGATGGTAGTTTGCAAGGACAGAGGGGTCTAGGACAGGTTTATTGAGGAGAGGGATGATGATGGCTGATTTAAAGGGGAGGGTGACAGTACCTGAGGAGAGGGAACACTTAACAATATCAGCTAACATGGAGGTCAGGAAGGGAAGCTGGGTGGTCAGCTGTTTGGTGGGAATAGGGTCAAGGGAGCAGGAGCTGGATCTCATGGACAGGATGAGCTCAGATCTGGTAACAAATGGTTAAGCCAGTTGTCCACCGTAGACATATGGCCTAGAAATTCAGTTTGGGGCTCCCAGCTCACCTGGGCGCCGGAATTACCACTGCGCGCGGAGCCACTTGCGCCAGCGGGATATTCAGTTTCAGCGCCCCAAGTGGAAGCCGGCCGCTAAACAAGGGTTTCGGCGCCCCGCTTGGGGCGCTGAAACTGAATATCGGCGTGCAAAGTGCTGCAGCACCACCCGCTGCGGCACGGCAGCCTGCGGTACTGCAGGCCTTCCTCTCACTCTTAAGGGGGAGGTGCCTGCAACAGCGCGATCCTCGCTCGCGAGTGCCGGCAAATGAGCCCGGCACCAAGGAGAAGTGCCGGGCTCTCGGGAAACAGCCGGCAATGCCGCGGGGGGGCGGGTGTAGGAGGCCGGGGACGGAGGTGCGGGCAGGCGGCCGCCGAAAAAGCGGCCGGCCGCACCTCCACCTTAACTCGCCCCACTACCGGCACAGGTAGGCCCCTGTGTACCGGTCGCTGTTTGCGGCCGGCGCGGAGGAGGTGGCAGCGACCAAATATGGCCAGCGGGGCGATAGCGGGGCGCTGCGCACACCGATGACGTCATCGGTGGCGGCGCAGCGCTACAGGCTAACGCCGCCATTAGCGCCCCGCTAAATATCGCGGTAGGTTTGGACAGTGGCGCAAAAGCCCTCTTTGGGCGCAAACTGGTGGCGCAGGCCACTGAATTTCTAGGCCATAAGACTGCATCCCTTGGACTTAAGGGAGCGGAGATGAGGGCCATACTGGGAGAATCTCAAGGGTAATGGTTTTATTGGGAACAAGGGCATCAAAGGTGCAGGTGAGGGTGGGATTGAGAAGCTGCAGAAATGTCGAGGTGAATGGACAGTCAAAGGTTAATCAGTCGGGAATTTGAAAGTGCAGTTCAAGATTCAAGATTCAAGATTCAAGATCATTTTATTGCCATATGTAACGAGTACAATGGAATGCTTACTCCCCACTCACTCCCACAATACAAGCATATAATATAAAAGCAAAAATAAAAACAAGTATAAATAAAAACAATAAGCAAATAAGCAAAAAGTATAGCAATAACAGTCCAAGTTGCAGGATATGATGAATAGTACAAAAAAGCCTCAATTACCACTGGAAATAATAGTAATGTAATATGATAAATATATGGTAATATGAATATATAATATATATATTTACATAAACATATAACTATAATATATGGGGCAGTGCGATTAGCAGTTCAGTAGGAGCACTGCCTGTGGATAGAAACTGTTCTTAAACCTGCTGGTCCTGGTTCGGATGCTGCGGTACCGACGTCCGGACCGCAGGAGGGAGAACAGTTTGTGCCCAGGGTGATTGGGGTCCTGGATGATGGAGCAGGCCTTGTTCCGGCACCTGGTCTGGAAGGTCTCCTTGATGGACGGAAGTGCGCACCCGATGATCTTTTCTGCCGTATTCACAACTCTCTGGATGGCTTTCTTGTTCTGTGCAGTGGTGTTACCCTACCACACATTGACACCACTCGTCAAGACACTCTCTATGGTGCTGCGGTAAAAGTTCACAAGCCACTGTGTGCTTATGCCGCATTTCCTCAGGCACCGTAGAGGTAAAGGCGCTGGTGTGCCTTCTTCAGCATAGCCTCAGTATTATGGTTCCAGGCCAGGTCATCAGAGATCTGCAGACCCAGGAATCGGAAGCAACTGACGACTTCCACTGGTGTCCCGTCTATGCTGATGGGGCGATGGTTCCCTCGGTGGCTTCTGAAGTCCATGATGAGCTCCTTAGTTTTGCCAACATTCAGGGCAAGGTTGTTGTCATTGCACCATCTCATCAGCTGGACTATCTCATCTCTGTACTCCGTCTCGTCATTGTTGCTTATCAGGCCAATTACTGTGGTGTCGTCGGCAAACTTGATAATCTGGTTATTCCTGTGTATGGCTGTGCAGTCATGTGTAAATAGAGAGTACAGCCAAGGACTGAGGCAGCAGCCTTGTGGCGCTCCGGTGTTGAGAACCAGAGTGGATGAGGTGTTGTTCCCTATTTTCACCACTTGAGGCCTACCAGTCAGGAAATCCAGAATCCAATTGCAGATGGGGGTGCCCAGGCCTAGGTCCCTCAGTTTCAGGACCAGCTTGGAGGGAATAATAGTATTAAATGCAGAACTGTAGTCAATGAACAACAGTCTGACGTAAGTGTCCCTCCTGTCTAGGTGTTCCAGGGCAGTGTGTAGTGTTAGGGAGATGGCATCGTCTACAGACCTGTTCGCCCTATATGCGAACTGGAACGGGTCCAAGGAGTCGGGGATGATGCTGTTTATGTGTGTCATGACCAGCTTTTCCAGGCACTTCATGGCTATGGATGTTAGAGCCACGGGACGATAGTCATTGAGGCCTGTTACCTTGGTCTTCTTAGGTAACGGCACAATGGTTGTCTCCTTGAAGCACACTGGTACAACAGACTGCTGCAATGAGATGTTAAACATGTCCGTGAACACAGGAGCCAGCTGGTCTGCGTATGTCTTGAAGACACGGGGTGAAACCCCGTCTGGGCCGGCTGCCTTCCGTGCTTTCACCCTCCTGAAGGTTCTCCGGACCTCGGATTCAGTCAGCTGTAATGTGTAATCCTCTGGGTGGCTGGGGGTTTTAATGGCCGGCTCAGTGTTCTCCCTCTCAAAGCGAGCATAAAAAGTATTCAGTTCGTCTGGTAGGGAGGGATCGGTGTTGGTGACTCCCGCTGAGCTCCCCTTGTAGTTGGTGATGGCCCTTAGTCCCTGCCACATGCGTCTGGCGTCAGAGCCCCTGCCATACTGAGACTCTAGTTTGTTCTTATAGTCTCTTTTTGCTGCTTTGATAGCCTTTCTGAGGTCATACTTGGCCTTCTTGTAGAGTTCGGTGTCCCCTGATTTGAAAGCGGTACGCCGTTCTCTTAGTTTGTTGTGGATGTCTGAGTTCATCCATGGTTTGCAGTTAGGAAATAAACGGACAGTCTTGGTAGGAATGCATTCATCCACCAGTTTGTTAATGTATCCAGTAACGTGACCTGCGTACACATCCAGGTCTGGGTTCTTGAAAACCTTGGGTGCAGGAACGGGAGGGCAAATTATTATTTAAATGGCAATAGATTGGGAGAGGGGGAAGTACAGAGAGACCTGGGTGTTCTTGTACACCAGTCACTGAAGGCGAGCATGCAGGTGCAACAGGCGGTCAAGAAGGCAAACGGTATGCTGGCCTTCATAGCAAAAGGGTTAGAATACAGGAACAGGGATACCTTGCTGCAGCTGTACAGGGCACTGGTGAGACCACACCTCGAGTACTGTGTACAGTTTTGGTCGCCTCATCTGAGGAAGGATGTTCTTGCCATGGAGGGGGTGCAGCGGCGATTCACCAGGCTGATACCAGGAATGGCGGGAATGACCTATGAGGAGAGACTATGTAGTTTAGGGATGTACACACTGGAGTTTAGAAGATTGAGAGGGGACCTCATAGAAGTGTATAAAATTCTGACAGGTCTAGACAGACTGGATGCAGAAGGAATGTTTCCCTTGGCGGGTGAAAACAGAACTAGAGGACATAATTTAAGGATAAGGGCTAAACCATTTAGGGCAGAGATGAGGGGGAATTTCTTCACTCAGAGAGTGGTGAACCTGTGGAACTCATTGCCACAGAGGGCAGTGTACGCCAGCTCATTAAATATATTTAAGAGGGAATTAGATATATTTCTACGGGCAAAAGGGGTTAAGGGTTACGGAGAGAAGGCGGGGACGGGATACTGAATTAAAGGATCAGCCATGATCTCATTAAATGGCGGAGCAGGCACGAAGGGCCGAATGGCCTACTCCTGCTCCTATCTTCTATGTATCTATGTATCTATGTTATTTCCAACCCGCCCTGCAGTTGTAATTCTGTGTCCGCTGTCCAGCTTCACACCGTTTTTACTGTTGTGGGTGTGCTCTTTAACTTCTGTTTGTAAACAGGAAGTAGGCGTATGGAAATGTGGTCTGATTTGCCGAAGCCCGGCCGAGCAATGGCACGGTAGGCGTGCTTTATTGTTGTATAGCAGTGATCTAGAGTTTTTCCATTTCTTGTCGGAAAGGAGATGTGTTGAAAGTATTTCGGCAATACTTTCTTTAAACTACAATGGTTGAAGTCTCCCGCAATGATAGGAACTGCCTCGGGATACCGGTTCTGAAGTTTACTGACCTCACTGTAAAGTTCACTCAGTGCAGCGTTTGCATCAGCTTGTGGCTGAATGTAGACTGCTGCCATGAGAATAGCAGAGATTTCCCTCGGTAAATAAAAAGGGCAACACTTAATTGTTAGTAGTTCTAAATTAGGTGAACAGTGTTGTGAAAGTACCTGGACATCTGTACACCAGTTGTTGTTGATCAGGCAGCAGACACCCCCACCTCTGTTCTTCCCCGTTGAATCAGCTGTTCTGTCGGACTGAAACAGAAGGAATCCCTGGGGCTGCACCGCCTCATCAGGTATCATGGAAGTTAGCCACGACTCTATTAGGAACATGGCACAGCACTCCCTAATGTCCCGCTGTGAGGCGATACGGCAATTCAACTCGTCAATCTTATTTGCCAGAGATTGAACATTGGCAAGGAGAATGCTGGGCAAAGCTGGTTTCCACCCCCGTCTGCATGATCTAACAAGCAGGCCTGCCCGCGACCCCCGCCTGTGGGCTCGTCTGCACCTACTCCCCGGGGCCTGATGGTTCTGGTCGAGGGGTGCACTCCCCTGCCCCCGCTGTTCTCCATTGTCCCTCAGTACCTCCACAGGTAAGTCTTTTGTTAAGTTTCTTGTTGTGATATCTGTATTTCCGTGAAAAACCACTGGAATATTCCGAAATTCCAAAAGTGTTTGGCGACTATATATAATAACCACTTTTGCACTCAGGATACACATAATAATAAATAAAAAGCAACAGCGAACCTGCAGGAGATGAGGCAGTCGAGCGGTGGCGATGATAAAAGTGGCGGCGAGGCAGATAGGCCCAGAGCGGCGACGGCAGCAGCAGCGGTCCCGTGGTAGACAAGGCGGCGGCTGTGAGGCATGTATGCCTATATTCGAGGCAGGTAAGTGTTAGATCCGTGTGTTAATGGAGACACGGAATGCAGGAGTTGAGTTAACAAGTGTTTACTGAACAAAGTCTGGAGGTGAACTAACTACACAAGACGCTATACAGGCTTATATACCCGAGTGGTTACTACTGGTACTACAGTATACAGGGGCTTCAAAAACATAGTTCCTCTTAAAGGTACATACACTACAATTCCTCCCCTTTTAGATAAATAGTACATAACATTTTAAGTAATCATTAAATAACATTTTTACAAGAACAATAATATACACATTTGCTGAAGTTAATCAATTACAAATTCAGTCTCTCTGGAGGCTTCCTGACTCGGTCCGGATAACGCCTCTGTGGTGTAGTAGGTTCTTTTGGCAAGGTCGATTCGGCTTCAATGCCAGTGTCGGGTTCATCTGGTTCCAGTATCACCGGATCGGAGGTAGATACTATGGGTATCTTTGCTTCATCACTAGGCGTATAGAGTTGTGGTGTAGGTTGTCCTTTTTCGGATGACTCTATGATCTGGTCAGCATGCTTTCTCCAATGTCCATGGTATACATCAGCGGTCCTAGTCGTGTGCAAATAGTTCCAGGCTGCCATTTCTCGGTACGGTAGTCCCGGGTGTAGGGGTTTTTTTCCTGCTCTCTTGCCCGTTCTGGCCCCCTGCCAGGCCTCGTGCAAGAATTACCCTTGAGTGGTTCGACCCACCCCCCCCCCTACGGTTCTAGACCTTGGACTTAGATGCAGAGAACAGTAATGCAGAGAAGAGGACTCAATAGACCAGGCTGAATAGCACGAAATGGATGCTTTTATTTTTGAAAAGTTGGAAGCATTACAAAATACATGTCATAGGCACAGATTAAAGTAACTACAATCATGCACAAATTTATGAACTTGACTCTATGGAAATGGGGAACACACGGCACATCGAAAAAGGGGAAACACATTACGATTTCCCTTAACTCCCTCCCCTATACCTAAACTAAGTTTCGACCTGGGGAACTTGGGATCATGCTCACCACTCTCGAAATCGCGAAAAGGGGTTTGCAGCCTTTTTGACACCGCTTCCCGTCGTCACGTGGATTGGAAGCTTCTGGCGCAGTCGATATTCTCTCCTCCCTCGAGGCGGTGGGGTAGACCCAGCCTCGATGAGCGCTCGTCAAGGTTGAGATCCACTAGGCCTGTCGTGGATTTTTGTTCGTGGAGTAGACCTAGATGCAGGTTATGCACATGGGAGAATCTTGTGGCATCGATCACCGGTTCTCCAGAGGGTTTCTTCTCCGTCGGCCTGGGTCGTCGATGATCTCCCGACCCCAGTACCCGGGCCACCCTTGTCGTCTTCTCGTCGTGGCCGAGCCTTGTTTGGCTGAACACCGGCCACGTTGTCCTTTTTCCGAAACCGTCCGTCTTTAAAAAGACGAAAACGTTTTCATCGATCTGCCGAAGTGGAAGAGGCGCCGATCCGGGCACCGTCCGCCCTTCGTTCGTTCCTCGTAGAAGAAAGTTCTTGAAGAAATGGAAGCCTGAAGTCGCCCAACAAGAAGCCGTAGCAGTGAAGAAGTAACTTAGATGGACTTTCAATCCATAGTTATACTCTTTTGGGACAGTCTTATCTCCCGCCAAATCACAGTCCTGTCTTTGTATTAATTTTGGCGGGCAGAGATCTCTGCAGGGGCGCTTTGTCTTGTAACGGAGCCGGTGATAACTTGAACTGGCCTTCCTGGCCGATAATGTCTGTTAATGTCCTTTGCATTGTCACCGCGGCTCGGTTCGCATATTGATCGGTCCGGACATTTTCCTTGATGGCTGCTAAACGGTTTTTCCTTTGTACAATAAATGGGTATAAGTGTTTTTACATTGTCCGCCCATATCTTGATGGGCCCCATCCTGTACTTATAATCCATTGAATATGTATGCTGTTGCTCTGAGTTTCGGTTCCCAGATACTGGCTTTCGCGGGTTTACTGTCTTCAATCCACAAGCCTGTCTAGCTTGCAGTAACAGAAATAAACTGGTTCAGAAACTGATCACGGGGCCTGGCGGCCATTTTGTATGCCCTTTTATCAAAGGTTTTTCTGTGCAAGCTTACTTTGGTCAATAAACAGTCTTATTTTATCCAGTTTTCTTGCTTGATTTCTGCTGAAAATTTTCGAATCTTACAGGCCCCCCTGTGATACTGATAGCTTGCTTAAAGTATCAATCCTTGATGAGCAAATTTTCCCTGATTCCCCACATCCAAACATTCCTGGCACTTAACTATCTATGCCCCTCACGACACATGCAGTTCCCATTTCCGGAGAAAATGAAAATTACCTCATGCACATTTGGAATCATAGACAGCAAATCTTAAACTATAACACCTTCACCTGTCAGATGGGCAGGGGTTGATACCCTTTTGCGCCATCTGCATACACCTTTTATTAATCAAAACTTAATAACGACTAATAACATAACAATACTTAATTCCTTATAACCCAAACCAAACGCAAAAGAAAACACGGATGTTCAAAAGAGAAACAAAAACCCCCCAAAAAAAAAAATCTTAAAATGGATGGACTCTTAATCTTCTACTAGCAGCTTAAAGTGGGGTGTCTTCTTCCCCCATTCGCACATAGCGTTCTTTCCATTCGCCCGCGTTCTCATGCCTCTGGAGGCGGTTGCCTCTCTTACAATGCACGAAGAGCAAAAATATCACAATTAAAACCTGACATCCTACTAGGATATGGGATGCTATTCTAATCCAGGCTGGGATTTCTATGTTGGTGAACAAGTCCCACCATGGTGGGATGGTTATGTCCAATATGTCTTTTCCTATCTCTAAAGTCTTCTGCTCCAGTGTGTAGAAATGTTTCTGCGAAATTATAACGGCTTTTAAAATCTTGGTGAGGTGTTCGGGAAGAGGGGGAATGACATAACCAAAATGCGCGACAAATCGTTGTAAGTCTGTGAAATTCTCTTTGATAGTGATGTGTACGGTGGAGGGCGCAGGAATGGGAACAATTCGTTGTTGTGCCACTTGAACCTCGGCCCTGGGTTTGAAACAGAAACTGCTATCACCGACCGAACACCACTCGTGTTGTCCATATCGGTACTGAGGCGCTGCAGTGGTGACGCAGTATGTCCCACCCCCGATATATGCTACCTGTGGGGGCACATGGTCCTCTGCCATTGCCTCCATGGTGCAATTCACCGGCTTCGCGCTAGCGGTTCTGAACCCGCACTGTGGTTTCAAAAAGGCATTCAAGTGCTGGGGACACAGGATGATGTGTGCTCCCCGGCTCCGACATCCCGAGAGGTCGGTGCCTGTCATCGTACGCTCCCATCTGATGACGTAAGGCGGGACCACTGCGTAACGAATGTGTGCGCCCCCCTGAATGACTCCAATGTTCTCTACTCTGTATACCGGGGCGGGCTTTGCTGCGGGACCCAACACCGGCATTCTTACTACTATTCCCATAATAGTGTGATTCGAATGTCCGCAGTCCACTGGAACTGGGTATGCTTCTGCGGCTAGCCTGAGCTGGCACGGGCTTAATGCATTCTCAAAAGGGTGGAGCGCTTGCAAGTGCTTGTTGCTGATCCAGGACGGGACCAAACCCTGTTTTAAATCCTCAAGATTACGGCGGCCCTCGCCCAATAACCACGCCCCGTACAGCACACAGGCCTCGTTTTGCGCAGCTTGATCGGACGCATTCCGATCCTCCTTAATGAGTGCATTTACCGTTCTCGCGTGTTTCTCCAGCTCGGCAATTATGTCCTTAAAGTGTAGTGTCATGGCCTGGTCCTCATGCAACTCAGAACCCACTACCTTGTTTTCGTCTGTCAATATGTTCCTTAACTGGGCTTTTAAACCGTTGATCTGTGTCTGCAGCTCCACGTTATCTAGAGCGTTGACAACAGATGTCCCGGTATTAAAAGCAGTGAATATGTCATTTACAGTACCCCTTCTTTGCCTCCCGACTCGATCCAAAACTTCTGGCGGTGTGGTGTATAATTTGTCTCTGTCGATGTCGGCAAAGTCAAATTCGTAAAATTGTCTAAACATACGGGTTAACAGGACCTGGTATAATTGTTCCGTTTCTTTGGGACACCACTCCGGCAATCTTACCTCAGTGAGATTTAAAATCACTGAGGCCACCGCGTAGTGTACCCCTTGGTACAGCACCTGACCGGTGGGTACCAATATTAAACCGTTCCCGGGTCCCTTGGTGGTGGTTGGGCACCCTCCTTTCTGGGCTAGTGCTACCGGAAGCGTGGGCAGGGGCTTGCGTGGGCGGGTGATGAGTTCAGTGGCGTTCACCGGAATAGGGGAGTATGGGGCTCCGCACGCTCGAGTGCTAACATCCCATCTCATCCCCTTCCCTTCATCCTGCCACTGCCTCTGGAAGAAGATGGACACGCCCTTGGGGCAGACGTGTCTCGAACCCCACATACAGACATATATTCCCTCATCTGGTTCCCACCATTTGTCCCAACACACACGTAATTGTCCGTGAGTTCCCGTAATAGTCCGATGGGTGTTATTACCCAGTCGCTCCCACTCGACCGTAGAGTTTCTCATGTCCTTTCCCAGCTTTCGTAACCACCACCATCGCCTTGGTGGTACGTTCCCATTGCACACCAGACAAATCCTCTTTCCCACGGTAACACTGACTCTGGGCGCTAGGATCCTCACTCAAGGGCACGTTAATGAAGTCTCTTGGTAGGCAAAACCGAAATTGCTGGAATATTCCGTAGAATTCGTTCCCAGCCAGCCTGGCCATCTCCCTTGGTGGAAGTAGGTGGCGGTTTCCTCTACCTCTCGCTCCCCCGTCCCATCCGTTGCGATGGGGGCCGTGTCCCCGGAGCACCCGAAAATGATGACGTCCTTGGTGCGGCCTCGGTAGGTCCACCCGCACCCGATCGCCATGAACGCGACGACAATCCTTTCCATCGTATCCCAGGTTTCTGTAACCAACAAAACGATGTAGCCGGGCTCCCGATAGGTGCTGGCCGAAATTAATTGGACGCGCGGGTTCCTGGACCCCGCTCCCTAACAAACACACATACCGGGCAGACCTCAAAATTGTACTCTTAACACCATATACTTTACATTCCTTAAACTATGACCATAGTTACCTAACTTAACTTATGTACAGCGCCGCCCTCCGTGGGGCGGCTTTCCGAATCCCTGTGAGGTCTGTCGTGTGCCACACCCTGCGGTGGGGCTGCATTGATCTTTGGCTTTGATCCCCCGCAGCCTGTCGCTGCTGAACAGGGATCATGTCTTCCTGGGGCTGCTTTAAACCGTGGTTGGGAAGGATGGGGAGAATCTGGCCAAAATTTTCTGGGCTGGGGCGCTCGAGCCAACCTACGAGGGGCTGCTTTGGGTTGGGCTCCCGGGGCCGATGGACCGGGGGTTGGGACTGTTACCGTTACAGCCTGTGGTTCCTCCACAGCTGCCGGCTCCAGCTCCCCTCCCTCAGGCTCCGCCCCCCCGGGGTCGGGATCTGTGGCTTCTGACTCCACCTCACCTGTCCCTACAGGTAACGAGTCTCCGCCCCCACTCCCTACCTCCCCCAAGCTTGAGTCGAGGGCGGGACTGCCGTCCTCTGACTCTTCCTCCTCCGTGATTGGGTCTAAAGCGAGGTTGAGCTGTTCGGGCTCTCCCCTGCCTAAATCCCATTCAAAAGATGAGACCTCCCACTCCAATGGGATGGCCTCTCCCTTCACGCAGGCTACTGCTCCAGCCTGTGTGGTCTGTGACTCTGTTACAGGCTGAGGATCTTTGTTCTCAGACCTGGTCCCCTTTGGTGGCCCTTGTGTACCCGGTTTAAACAGTTTACACTGGTTGATGTGAAACCATTTGGTACGTCGGGGCGTCTTCACTGCATTAACCATGGGGCTGGCCTTGTCTACAATGCTGTATGGCCCCATGTACAGTGGTTCAAAACTCCCTACCCTGGCGTAGTTTCGGACCATGACCTGGTCTCCGACTACCCACTCTTGTTGTTTCCGAGGTTCCAACAACAGTTTATTTCCCTGGTGCTGTCTTCCCATGTTCCCAGCCGCCTGTCCATAAATCTGTCTCAGGCGCTCCAAGAGGGTTTGGGCGAATTTGTCCCGTTTCACCTCTCGGAGCTGGCCCTCAGTGAGCACCGGGGCTAGCACATGGGTGGGTGTTTGCATGATCCTTCCAGTCATTAACTCGTGTGGGGAATACCCCGTGCTTTTGGACTGGCTGGCTCGGATCCCCATGAGGACTAAAGGCAGGACCTCCGCCCATTTCTGGGGCGAGCCCATTGTCTCTTTCCTCAGCTTTTCCTTGAGGGTCCGATTCATACGCACAACAATCCCGGATGACTGGGGATTGTATGCTAGGTGCCACTTTCCCTCAATGCCCAAAAGCATGAGGGCGTTCTGCATTACTTGACCGGTGAACTGACTCCCTTGGTCGGACTCTACAAAACGGGGGAGTCCCCACCGTGAGAACACTTCCCGAATCAAGATCTTAGCAGTACCCAGTGCCGTAGCTGTTCTGCACGGGAAGGCTTCTACCCATTTGGTGAACACATCTACCAGGACAAGGCAGTACTTATAGCCTCCCTGGGCGGCGGGCAGGGGCCCTATGTATGAATCGACTGCCATGGTCCCTCTACCCTCCTGATGTGCCCCATGGGCACCTTCCTTTTGTGGGGGTCTGGGTTGTTAGCAGCACACACAAGACAGCTTGCGCAGAACTCGCGGACATCGTCCCGAAGTCCCGGCCACCATCCCGCCTGCTCCACCCGTTGCCAGGTGACCTCAGGTCTGGGGTGTCCCGCTCCTGGACCCTCGTGGGCCAATTGCAGGAATTCCCTTCGGTGCTGCTGCGGCACAACCCACTGCTCCTCTCGGAACAGCATACCTTCTTTGACTGTGAGGGCTGCCGTACTGTACGGACCTTCTACCTGTTTGCCCTCTGTGATGGCTTTTAGGACTGCTTTTAGGGCGGGATCCAGGGTTTGGACGGTCTTTAGGTCTGGGGGCGGTGTCACCCCTGTGTTCCCGGGAATTCCCTCCCTGCCTTGGATCGCCGCCACGGGTCCGGGTTCGTATGGGTCCCAGAGAATGCCGTTGCGGGCACCCTCCCTGGCTAGCGCATCCGCCTGCTGGTTGCCCTGACTGCGGGGTTATGTAGTGGAGTGAGCCTTCACCTTATGGATGAACACCTCTCCTTTCTCCCCCACAGCTGCTAGGATCTTCTCCAGCAAGGGCTTAACTGTTAAAGGCCGCCCGTCCGCGGAGGTGTACCCGCGTCGGGACCAGATGGCGAGGTACTCTGTACACGAATTGCACGTGAACATGCTGTCTGAGCAAATCGTGTATGGGGTTGGGAAAATCTCGGGGTGGGTAACCACGTACGCCACCGCGGACAGTTCAGCCTGCTGCGCGCTCATAGTGCTGGGGAGCTTAATTGCCAGGGCAATGTTTGCCGCAGGGTCATAAACTCCACACCCTGTGAGTCGCTTGCCATCAGCTACAGTGCTAGAACCGTCTACGTAGATCTCGCGGCCTGTGGGATGTATCCCGGCCCGTAAACCTATGTTAACTTCCCATACCCCTTCTACGGAACATTGATGGGCTGTCCCGGGATATGCCATATTGGCTGCGAGCCTTGGCGCGCAGAGGCCTTTAACTTGGAGATCCATCTGGGAAAGGAGGAGGGTCCAGCGCGCAATCCGAGCGCTGCTTACGGTCCCATCCTTAATCCTCCCGTCCAGAAGCATCTTCGTGGGGGTGTGATGGGTGAGGAGCGAAATGGGAGAGGTCCCTGTGAAGATCACTGATCTGTTCACAGCCCAATGCGTGGCCAGGAGATGCCGTTCGCAATTGGAGAAACTCCTCTCCACATCCGTGAGCACCCTGGAGGAATAAACTACTGGTCTTAGCTTGCCGTGCCGCTCTTGGAGCAGCACTGCGCTCAGGCTGTCCCCACTAGCGGCTACCTCCAGAAAGAACTCCTCTCCCCCATCTATGGCCCCTAGGGCTGGCGCGGTCTACAGATCTCTTTTCAACTTCTCGAATGCTGCCTGGCACCCCTCGTCCCAAGACCACTCGACTCCCTTGTGTAAGAGTCGAAGTAGCGGGGCCGCTGTGGCAGCATAGTCCTCGATGAAATCTCTGCAGTACCCGGTCAATCCCAAAAAGGACCTTACACCCGTTACTGTGTTGGGAATCGGCAGATCTTGTATAGATTCCCGTCTGGCCTTATCTATGGCTCTTTCCCCAGCGCGGATGGCCAGACCCAGGAATTTAACTTCCTGCTGGCCGATCTGGGCTTTCTTTGGGTTTACTTTGAAAACCTTCCTTTCTAACAGTTCCAACAATTCGGCTAACAGTGGGCCGTGCTGCTCCCTTGTATCTGTGAACAGGAGTAAGTCGTCCACATACTGCACTATCTGGTTGGGCTGGCTGAACTCTTTCAAACTCCCCGCCATGCACTGATGGAAAATGCTGGGGCTGTTGTGAAAACCCTGTGGTAAGCAGTTCCAAGTGTACTGTTGCGCTTTGAAAGTAAAGGCAAACTTGTACTGGTCCTCCCGCCGCAGCGGAATGGACCAAAAACCGTTCGAGATGTCCAGCACCGTGAATGTGGTCGCCGATGCTGGAATACTCCCTATTAAGTCTGCAACTGCGGCTACCGTGGGCGCGCAGGCTGGGATATTACTATTGAGGACTCTGTAGTCCACCGTGGCTCTCCACGAATTGTCCGGTTTCTTTACCGGCCATAATGGGGAGTTCACGTGGGTGGCTATCGTCCTCAACACGCCCTGCTGTACCAATGAAGATATTGCTGTCTCCATGTCGGGTTCTGCCTCCTTGGGGAAATTATACTGCTTTTGGGGTCGGATCATGGGGTCCCCGTCTACGCTGACTTCAAACCCAGTGACTCTCCCACAGTCGTGCTTGTGGGTGGCGAACGCGGTCAGATTTTCTGACACACGCGCCTGCAAGTCCGTTGGGACGTTTGTTACCATGAGCTCAAGATCGTAACCTCCTGACGGCTTCATAGTGCACAGGGCCCCCTTTTCTTCCTTCCCCGGGATTACGACTACCTTACCTAAACCGCCCTCGGCTCCCCAGAGACAGTGATTTCTCAGGTCCACGAGGATCCCGTGTTCCACCAAGAAATCAGCCCCGAGGATGCCTTTCCCCCCCCTCATTCCACTTCAATAGGATGCATGTCCATGTGGTGTGGAGCGCTCCCAACTGAATGGAGAGCGGGAGGGAGGACGCGCCAGCCTGTTCTCTACCTGTGAAACCCGCTACTAAATATGGAGCCTGGGCGGACAGAGGTGAGGCAAAAGGTTTGTCCGTGTGGATCACGGTACACGAAGCTCCCGTATCCAACAGGTAACTACCCCTTTGTTTCTCCACCTCCATCTCCACCACAGGTCTTCTCCAAGCGTCATAGCGGAGCGGACACAAGTAGACGGGCTGCGCGGGCATCAGTCATTTAGGTGTTTCGGCTGGGGTGTCGGGGGCGATAGGGCTGTTAGCAACCGCTACCTTCCCCTGCCAGGTCATCAGAGACCGCATAGTCTCCAAGACTGACTCGATCGCAGCGGGGTCCACAACCGCACCACCCCCTTTATTCGGAGCAGAGGCTACGGTTGGGTTCTGGACTGGTGTTGGGGCAGCGGCCTGCACTTGTGGTTGTGCTGGTGTTGGGTAAACTCTCGGGCTGTTGGCGACTCGGGCTTGGGCTTGATCTTGGGCTGCAGCGAACGCTCTCTCCCTCTTATCCTTCCAAGGATTCCTACAGTCCTTGCGCCAATGACCCTCCTTCCCACACCCGTAACAACTGCTATTGGCTTGAGGAGGGCGATTTCCCTCCTGACGCCATTCCTTTTTAGCAGAGGCTGCGGGTCTCACCTCATGCACCTTTCCTTTCACAACAGGCGTTTTCTTGCCCTTGTTGTTTCTATAACTGATCGTGAGCTGATCTAGTACTACTTCCTCCGTGGAGCGGGCGTTAGTGGGGTCAAACCATGCTTTGGCCTGTTCCTTCACTACTGGCAGGCAACCTGCTACCAGGCACCGAAGCCAGTGAGCCCTTTGTTCGCCATCCAGCCTGGCCCGGGCCGGCCCGCCCGGGCAGCTGCGCCGATACACTGGCCACAACCTGTCGGCGAAAACCCATGGGGGTTCTCCCTCTAGCTGCACTGTCTTTTCTAAACGGAGGAACGGAGTTCCGTCCCCCTCTCCCATGATCTCCAGAATCTCATCCCGTAGCAACTCATAGTCCCTGTGCCCTCTCTTGCTCTCGTCAGGGAGACATAGATACATAGATACATAGAGATAGGAACAGGAGTAGGCCATTCGGCCCTTCGAGCCTGCTCCGCCATTCAATGAGATCATGGCTGATCTTCGTCTGAGATCATAGCTGATCTTACCAGTTCAGTACCCCGTCCCCGCCTTTTCTCCGTAACCCTTAATCCCCTTAGCCTTCAGAAATATATCCAATTCTCTCTTGAAAATATTTATTGAATTAGCCTTCACAGCCCTCTGTGGCAGGGAATTCCACAGGCTCACCACTCTTTGAGTGAAGAAATTCTTCCTCATCTCTGTTTTAAATGATTTGCCCGCTATTTTTAGACTGTGGCCCCTGGTTCTGTGCTCCCCGGCCATTGGAAACATTCTCTCTGAATTCAGCCTGTCCAGGCCTGCCATAATTTTATATGTTTCGATGAGATCCCCTCTCAATCTTCTAAACTCCAGTGAGTACAAGCCCAAACTATTTAATCTCTCTTCGTAGGTCATTCCCGCCATTCCAGGTATCAGCCTGGTGAATCGCCGTTGCACTCTTTCCATGGCAAGAACATCCTTCCGCAGATGGGGCGACCAAAACTGTACACAATACTCCAGATGCGGTCTCACCAGCACCTTGTACAGCTGTAGTAAGGTATCCCTATTCCTATACTCGAACCCCCTTGATATGAAGGCCAACATACCATTTGCCTTCTTAATCGCCTGTTGCACCTGCATGCTCTCCTTCAGTGACTGGTGCACAAGAACACCCAGGTCCCTCTGCACTTCCCCATCTCCCAATCTATTGCCATTTAGATAATAATCTACCCTCCTGTTTTTACCCCCAAAGTGGATAACCTCGCATTTATCCACATTATAGTGCATCTGCCACGTATCCGCCCATTCCCCCAACCTGTCCAAATCGCACTGTAGCCTCCTGACATCCTCATCAGAGCCCACCCCTCCTCCTAGTTTAGTGTCGTCAGCGAATTTGGAAATATTGCATCCAATTCCCTGATCCAGATCATTTATATATATTGTGAACAGCTGGGGTCCCAGGACAGATCCTTGCGGCACCCCGCTGGTCACTGCCTGCCACTCCGAAAACGAGCCGTTTATTCCAACTCTCTGTTTTCTATCTGCCAGCCAGTTCTCTATCCACGTTAATACTTTGCCCCCAATCCCATGAGCCTTAATTTTGCATGATAATCTTTTGTGTGGAACCTTATCGAAGGCTTTCTGGAAGTCAAGGTACACCACATCCACTGGCTCTCCCCCATCTATTCTACCAGTTACCTCCTCAAAAAATTCCAGCAGATTAGTCAAACACGATTTAACCTTTGTAAATCCATGTTGACTCTGTCCGATCCTTTCCCCATTTGTCAAGCGCTCCGCTATTTTATCCTTAATAATGGACTCTAGCATTTTGCCCACAACCGATGTAAGGCTTACTGGTCTATAATTCCCTGCTTTCTCTCTACCCCCCTTTTTAAATATTGGGGTAACATTAGCTACCCTCCAATCCACGGGTACTGTTCCCGAGTCAATGGAGTTCCGGAAGATGATCCTTAGAGCATCTGCTATCTCCAGGGCCACCTCCTTAAGTACCCTAGGATGTAGTTTATCAGGCCCCGGGGATTTGTCGGCCTTCAGTCCCCTCAACTTACCCAACACCATATCCCTAGAGATACTAATTTCTGTCAGCTCCTCCCTCTCATTAGTCCCTATGTTTGCCGATATTCCTGGGAGGTTATTTGTGTCCTCCTTTGTGAATACAGAACCAAAGTATGAGTTTAATTGGTCTGCCATTTCCTTATTCTCCATTATATATTCTCCCGAATCGGACTGCAAGGGACCGACTTGGGATTTTACCAGTCTTTTCCTCCTGATATACCGATAAAAGCTTTTGCAGTCTGTCTTTATGTTTGCTGCAAGTTTACTTTCGTATTCTATTTTCCCCTTCCTGATTAATCCCTTTGTCCTCTTTTGCTGTATCCTGTACTGCCCCCAATCTTCCGGTCTGGTGCTTTTTTTTGCCAGTTGATATGCCCTTTTTTTTGATTTTATGCTGTCCCTAATTTCCCTCGTTATCCACGGTTGAGTCACCTTTTTAGGTTTATTTTTATGCCAAACCGGTATAAACATGTTCTGGAATGCTTCCATTCTATCTTTGAATGCTTGCCATTGTCTATCCACTGTCAATCCCCCCAGAAACACCACCCAATCAATCTTACCCAATTCCCGTCTCATACCCTCGTAATTCCCTTTATTTAAGTTCTGGACCTTAGTCTCTGATTCAATTTCCTCACTCTCCATCTCGACTGAGAGCTCGATCATATTATGATCGCTCTGACCCAAGGGGCCTTGTACAAGAAGATTGCTGATAAGTCCCTTCTCATTGCACAATACCCAGTCTAAAATGGCCTGATCTCGAGTCGGCTCCTCGACATATTGGTCCAGATAACCGTCCCGAAAACATTCCAGGAATTCCTCCTCCTCAGAATTTTTACTAATTTGGGTAGTCCAATCAATATGTAAATTAAAGTCACCCATGATGACAGCTGTGCTCTTATCGCACGCTTCTCTAATTTCCCTTTTTATGCCTTCCCTCACCTCCATATTACTATTTGGAGGCCTATATATCACACCCACTAACGTTTTCCTCCCCTTGCTATTTCTCATTTCTACCCATACAGATTCCGTTTCATCAGAGTTAATATCCTTCCTTTCCATTGCATTAATCCCCTCCTTTACCAGCAATGCTACCCCACCTCCCCTACCTTTTTGCCGATCCTTCCTAAATATTGTATATCCCTGGATGTTAAGTTCCCAGCCTTGCCCACCCTGCAGCCACGTTTCTGTAATCCCAATCAAATCATACTTGTTTACCTCTATTTCCACAACTAATTCATCCACCTTGTTCCTAATGCTTCTAGCATTAAGATACAAAGCCTTCAGGCTTGCTTTTTTCACACTCTCATTATGAATTAGTTTGGCCCTTTGTGTTTCTCTCCTTTGCTTATTGCTTCTCACCTTTCTACCATCTATTTCTGACTTCATATGACTTCCCTCTTTTCCACTACCTAGGTTCCCATCCCCCTGCCAAATTAGTTTAAATCCTCCCGAACCGCCCTAGAAAATATTACCCCGAGGACATCGGCTCCCTCACAGTTCAGGTGTAGACCGTCCCCTTGGTACAGGTCACTCCTCCCCAAGAACTGGTTCCAATGCCTCAGGAATTTAAATCCCTCTCCCTTGCACCACTGCTCAAGCCACGTATTTAGCTTATCTATCTTACTCTCTCTAAACTTATTAGCTCGTGGCACTGGTAGCAATCCAGAGATTACTACCTTTGAGGTCCTACTTTTCAATTTAGCACTCCCTAAATTCAGCTTGTAGGACCTCCTCCCTCTTTTTACCTACATCGTTGGTACCTACATGTACCACGACAACTGGCTGATCCCCCTCCCCCTTCAGAATGCTCTGCACCCGCTCCGAGACATCCTTGACCCTTGCACCAGGGAGGCAACATACCATCTTGGAGTCTCGGTCTCGGCCGCAGAAACTCCTATCTATCCCCCTTACAATTGAATCCCCTATCACTATAGCCCTATCCCTCTTTTTTCCACCCTTCTGTGCAGCAGGGCCAGTCATGGTGCCCTGAACCTGGCTGCTGGTGCCTTCCCCTGATAAGTCATCTCCCCCAACAGTACCCAAAACGGTAAACCTGTTTTGGAGGGAGATGACCGCAGGCGACTCCTGCACTACCTTCCTGCCTTTACCCTGGAGGAGCGAACTGTCCAGGGAGAACAGCAGCATTTTAGACTGTTCAACCCCGTCGCAGTCATTGACTGCTGCGGTCTGCTCCACGTCCCTGAAATGCACAGAGGGATCTCCTCACTCGGAGAGTTTTGGGATGTGACTTATCATCTCTCTTAGCTGTCGTGCGCTATGAGGCATTATGATCTGACTCTCAAGGGGTCCGTCATCGCCATTTTCTTCATTTGGACCGAGCTTCCGGTGCCTCGTTGGACACATCGGCGCCGGCCCCGACTCTACTGTCTGGGGTTGCTCTACCTCAGGGCTCTCTTTCTCTACCGCCTCCGTCTCCTGTCCCGGAGTCCAAGACTCCTCATAGGCAGGAGGCGCAGAGGGTTCGGGGGTTGGTACCCCAACTGCCTCTTGTGGAATCGGTCTTTTGGATTCCTTGGCTAGCAACAGCTGACTCGCTGGTGGATTTATGAGACACACCAACCCGTTTGCCTTCGCTAGGGCCTTTCTCAGGTCCTCTAGCTCCCGGCGGCAAGCGCTGTGGTCGGTGTTCTCAGATCTATCCTCCATGGCCATCTTATATGCTGCCCTGGCTCCCAGGAGCTTTTCCTCTTGGGCATCTACTTGTTTGGCTAGACGGAAACACCTCTCTCTCATTCTACCTTCACTGGCCTTGGCCTCAACGACCTGACATTTTAAATATTCTACCCGGGTTTCGTGGCAGCGAATTACAGAGCGGCGTTCCTGATTCAGCGCGTCAAGCGATTCAATCAGTTTTTGACCTCCCGCAACCTTTTCCTCTACGTCTTTAAGCAAGCCGTTGATCTGGACTGTCTGTGCTGCAACTACCTGGTCCAAAAGCTGGACTTGCTTCTTGTAGCACATCAGCCAGACCGCCTTTTCTACAGATTTCTTATGCTCTTTACCCGCTGTCCACCTGATGGCTGCGTCTCGCGGGCGCCTATCCCTTAATAGATCAGATATCCATTGTTTTGTGAGGTTGACTTTTCCGAAAACATAATCTGCTATTCTGTCATCCATCACATTTCATTTATTCAGATCTTGATCTAACACACTACTTTCCTGCTGCCAAGGTCCTGCCGCGGTCGCCATTTCTGTAGGGGTTTTTTTCCTGCTCTCTTGCCCGTTCTGGCCCCCTGCCAGGCCTCGTGCAAGAATTACCCTTGAGTGGTTCGACCCACCCCCCCCCCTACGGTTCTAGACCTTGGACTTAGATGCAGAGAACAGTAATGCAGAGAAGAGGACTCAATAGACCAGGCTGAATAGCACGAAATGGATGCTTTTATTTTTGAAAAGTTGGAAGCATTACAAAATACATGTCATAGGCACAGATTAAAGTAACTACAATCATGCACAAATTTATGAACTTGACTCTATGGAAATGGGGAACACACGGCACATCGAAAAAGGGGAAACACATTACGATTTCCCTTAACTCCCTCCCCTATACCTAAACTAAGTTTCGACCTGGGGAACTTGGGATCATGCTCACCACTCTCGAAATCGCGAAAAGGGGTTTGCAGCCTTTTTGACACCGCTTCCCGTCGTCACGTGGATTGGAAGCTTCTGGCGCAGTCGATATTCTCTCCTCCCTCGAGGCGGTGGGGTAGACCCAGCCTCGATGAGCGCTCGTCAAGGTTGAGATCCACTAGGCCTGTCGTGGATTTTTGTTCGTGGAGTAGACCTAGATGCAGGTTATGCACATGGGAGAATCTTGTGGCATCGATCACCGGTTCTCCAGAGGGTTTCTTCTCCGTCGGCCTGGGTCGTCGATGATCTCCCGACCCCAGTACCCGGGCCACCCTTGTCGTCTTCTCGTCGTGGCCGAGCCTTGTTTGGCTGAACACCGGCCACGTTGTCCTTTTTCCGAAACCGTCCGTCTTTAAAAAGACGAAAACGTTTTCATCGATCTGCCGAAGTGGAAGAGGCGCCGATCCGGGCACCGTCCGCCCTTCGTTCGTTCCTCGTAGAAGAAAGTTCTTGAAGAAATGGAAGCCTGAAGTCACCCAACAAGAAGCCGTAGCAGTGAAGAAGTAACTTAGATGGACTTTCAATCCATAGTTATACTCTTTTGGGACAGTCTTATCTCCCGCCAAATCACAGTCCTGTCTTTGTATTAATTTTGGCGGGCAGAGATCTCTGCAGGGGCGCTTTGTCTTGTAACGGAGCCGGTGATAACTTGAACTGGCCTTCCTGGCCGATAATGTCTGTTAATGTCCTTTGCATTGTCACCGCGGCTCGGTTCGCATATTGATCGGTCCGGACATTTTCCTTGATGGCTGCTAAACGGTTTTTCCTTTGTACAATAAATGGGTATAAGTGTTTTTACATTGTCCGCCCATATCTTGATGGGCCCCATCCTGTACTTATAATCCATTGAATATGTATGCTGTTGCTCTGAGTTTCGGTTCCCAGATACTGGCTTTCGCGGGTTTACTGTCTTCAATCCACAAGCCTGTCTAGCTTGCAGTAACAGAAATAAACTGGTTCAGAAACTGATCACGGGGCCTGGCGGCCATTTTGTATGCCCTTTTATCAAAGGTTTTTCTGTGCAAGCTTACTTTGGTCAATAAACAGTCTTATTTTATCCAGTTTTCTTGCTTGATTTCTGCTGAAAATTTTCGAATCTTACACGGGCCAAAACTGGTTGACCTATCTGGAAGGTTCTAGTTGGCCTTTCCTTCATGCTTTGAAATTGCCGGTTCTCTACGTCCCTTCTGACGTTTGACTTGACCAAATCCAGCCGGCATCTTCGGCTTCTATTGAAAAACATCATGGCGGGGGTTTGGTTTGTAACCACATGTGTTGCATTCCTGTACGCAAACAAGAAGTTATCTACCTTATGTTGTAGATTTATGTCTTCATTACCCATGGCCTTTATGGCCTTCTTGAAGGTCTGGACAATCCTTTCAGCCAATCCATTGGTGGCGGGATAGTATGGGGCGGACGTGTAGTGCTTAACCCCATTGTTTTTTAAGAACTTCCTGAATTCTTCGGATACAAATTGCGGTCCATTATCAGAACAGATCTGTTCAGGCAGCCCATTCCTGGCGAATATGGTCCTTAATACTGTGATGGTTTTTTCCGTGGTGGTGGAGGACATCTTTATTACCTCTGGCCACTTGGAGTGTGCATCCACCGCGATTAAGAACATTGAGTTCATAAATGGACCAGCAAAGTTGATATGTACCCTTTGCCATGGAGATGAGGGCCACTCCCATAGATGTAGAGGGGCTTGTGGTGGGGCGTTTTGGACCTTCTGGCATCCTAGACAGCTCTTGGTCATTTCTTCGATGTCTCCATCGATACCTGGCCACCACACAAACGCTCTGGCTAAGTTCTTCATTTTCACTCTACCCAGATGCCCCTCGTGAAGCTCCTTTAGCACTCTATCCTTGAGTTTGGGTGGAATCACTACTCTGGATCCACACATCAAGCTTCCTCGGCACATTGACAGCTGTTCTCTCCTTTGCGAGAATGCTGGCAACAGTGGTTCGCCATGTGCTGGCCATCCCTTCACCGTTAAATCGTAGACTCGTGAGAGAGTCGGGTCATTTTGCGTTTCCTTTTCAATGGTAGAATTTGTCACCGGTAGACATTCCACTATGGTCGAGTGGAACATTTCCACTGGGTCCACTGTCGGCGCCTCTTCCACCGTTGGCAACGGTAGGCGCGATAACCCGTCAGCATTCCCATGCTGTTTTGTTCCTTTGTATTCTATGTCATATTGGTGTGCCCCTAGGAAAAGGGACCACCTCTGTAGTCTTTGTGCTGTCATAATGGGAACGCCCTTTTTAGGGTTGAATATGGAGACGAGGGGTTGATGGTCAGTCAACAAGGTAAATTTTTGTCCGTGTAGGTAATGGTTGAATTTCTTCACCCCCCACACCAGGCTGAGTGCCTCCCTGTCGATCTGGGCATAGTTACGCTCAGCTGAGTTCAATGAGCGTGACGCAAAAGCTATCGGCCGCTCCGAGCCATCAGGGAATCTATGCGATAATACCGCTCCCACGCCATAAGGGGATGCATCGCACGCCAGTCTGATTGGCAGTGATGGGTTGTAATGAGTCAACACTTCCCTGGACGTGATCAAGCCTTTGCATTTATGGAAGGCACGTTTACAGTCTTCGCTCCATTTCCAAACTACTCCTGTTTGTAGCAGTGCGTTAAGAGGGTGCAGAACCATCGACAAGTTCGGTAAAAATTTATGATAGTAATTGACTAATCCCAGGAACGACCTTAATTGTGAGACACTTTCAGGCGCTGGGGCCTTTACGACCACTTCAATTTTTTCAGGTGACTTATGCAACCCTTCTTCGTTAATGACATGGCCACAATATGATATTTGTTTCAGGAAAAATTCGCACTTGGGGCGATTTGCTCATAGGCCCCGTTCTCTCAGCCTTGTGAGCGCCTGCTCCAAGTTGGCAAGGTGCTCCTTGTCATTTTCTCCTGTTACAAGGATGTCGTCTAGGTAGCATTGAGTCCCCGGAATCCCTTGCAGGACTTGCTCCATAGCTCTTTGCCAGATAGCCGGAGCTGATGCCACTCCGAAAACCAGTCGATTGTACTGGTACAGGCCTTTGTGTGTGTTTATCGTGAGATACTTTTTAGAGGCCTCCTCAACCTCCATCTGTAGATATGCCTGTGCTAAGTCAATTTTGGTGAAACGTTTCCCTCCGGATAGTGAGGCGAAAATATCTTCTATCCTCGGAAGAGGATACTGTACCATGTGAAGAACTGGGTTTACAGTCACCTTGAAGTCCCCACAGATGCAAATTTTTCTCTGTTCTTCAGATTTATCATTATTCAACGTTTTCTTCATGACCGGGATGATGGGTGTTGCCCACTCGTTCCAATCTACCTTGGATAACACGCCTGCTTCTTCCAAATTCTCCAGCTCTGCCTTGACGGCTGGGCGAATTGCGTATGGCACCGGCCTTGCCTTAAAAAACTTGGGAATTGCCGCATTTTCCACTTTTATTGAGGCGGTGGCGCCTTTCAGGGTTCCTAGTTCCTGTTGAAACGCTTCTTTGGCGTTAGCCAAGATTTCTTTTAATCGTCCAGGTATGACGTCATCATCGTTTTTTTTCTTACTGATCACCGTCAGTGCCTGAATGGAGTGCCAGTCTAAACGTATCTTTCTGATCCATTCACGTCCCAACAACGGTGGACCACCATCTTGCAGAATGTATAAATACAACTTCTGTATTTCCTTGCCGTTGTATACAACAGGCACCCTTATTTTCCCTCTGGGGTATACTTTCTGCCCCGTATATGTCTTCAAGATAATGGATGTGTCTTTCAAAGGTATATGCGGAAATAGCTGCTCGTAATCCCGTCGACTCATGACGGTCAGAGCTGATCCTGTATCTAGCTCCATTTTGACTGGGGACCCCGCTATCATGAGGGTAACCCAAATGGTCTGGTAATCTTCTTTGGCAATTACATTATGTAATTTGAGACAGCTTAGTCTCTTGTTTCCGGAGTCGCTATCGCTCTTCTGGTCTTCGGAGCTACTGTCCGTCATCACTTGTACCTTTCTGTACTTTTCCT
Source organism: Somniosus microcephalus (assembly GCF_052327205.1). NCBI lineage: Eukaryota > Metazoa > Chordata > Chondrichthyes > Squaliformes > Somniosidae > Somniosus > Somniosus microcephalus. The sequence continues at coordinate 299,639,852 of NC_140990.1, forward strand.
TATTGACCTTTTTACTGTCAGCGGATTTCTTTCCAGATCTGCATACACGTGCAATGTGTCCCATCTTTCCGCATTGCCTGCATGCTTTGTCCTTGAACCAGCAGTCCTTCTGGTCATGGGTGGATCTGCCGCAGCGATAACATCTCTTGAAACCCCGTGTCATTTCATGGGTGCCGAAGTCTTGTGGCTTTTGCTGTATCTCTGCAGCTCCTCTTGCTGCTGCTTTGTATGATACAGCCACACTGAAAGCCTTGTCCAGTGTCAAATCTTTCTCAGAAAGTAGTCTTTTCTGTGTTCCTTCGCTTAGGAGACCGCAGACGAATTTGTCTCGTAGAGAATCTGCCAGTCCTGCCCCGAATTGGCAGTGCTTTGACAGCTTTCGTAATTTGGTGAGGTAATCAGCGTTACTTTCATTCTTGTGCTGATTCCTCCTGAAAATTTGAATCGTTCCGCTATCAGCAGCGGTGTTGGGTTTAAGTGCTCCTGTAAGGTATCAACAATCTCCTTAAAATTCTTGTCCATCGGTTTGGCTGGAGTGATCAAGTTTCGTAACAGCCCGTATGTCCTTGCGCCCATCAGATTTAGAAGTACCGATGCCTTTTTATCATCCGCTACTTCATTCGCCTTACAATATACCTCCACTCTTTCCACATATGTGGTCCAATCTTCTATATCACTATCGAAAGCAGTAATATTGCCAGTCTTTGGCATCTTGAAAATCTAAAATGGCGCTTCCCGCGCTTTTCCTCCATCCCCGATGGATCAAAATGGCGCCTCCCGCGCTTTTCTTTCTTCCCCGCCGAGTTAAGATGGCGCCTCCCGCGCTTTCCCGCCGCTGCCGCTGCTGCCAACGCTGTTCTCCGCCGTTCCCATTGCGACCTGCAGCTTTTTTTATATATCGCTTCAATCGTTTCTCCGTTACTTGAAGAACTGTTCCCATCGTGGAGCGGACCCTCTGGGACTTTCCCTTCCCTCTGCTCGGTCTGAACGCCGACCTGCTTTGCAGCACCGGCCGCACCCTGAGTGCTCCACCCTCTCTCTCTCCTTGCTTCTGCTTCCCGACTCGCTGCCCGGCCCCGTTGCAGAGCCACCCGATCGAGCTCTAGCCCGCCAGAGCCCAGGAAGGATCAGTGCACTACCTGCCACCAGCCCGTTTAGCTGGTGAAACCACAGCTTCCCTTTCTTTTTTTCTTGCCTCTGGCTTCGACCTTCGTCTGAGGAATCAATCTCCTTGAGGTGCTGCCGAATTGCAGGTAAGTTCGTTTCTAACTCATCGCCACTGTTAGATCCGTGTGTTAATGGAGAAACGGAATGCAGGAGTTGAGTTAACAAGTGTTTACTGAACAAAGTCTGGAGGTGAACTAACTACACAAGACGCTATACAGGCTTATATACCTGAGTGGTTACTACTGGTACTACAGTATACAGGGGCTTCAAAAACATAGTTCCTCTTAAAGGTACATATACTACAGTAAGCCCAGAGGTGAGGCAGGTAGGCCCAGAGGCGAGGCAGGTAGGTCCAGAAGCGAGGCAGCTGGGCCCAGAGGCGAGGCAGGTAGGCCCAGAGGCGAGGCAGGTAGGCCCAGGGGTGAAGCAGGTAGGCCCAGAGGCAAAGCAGGTAGGCCCAGAGGTGAGGCAGGTAGGCCCAGAGGCAAGGCAGGTAGGCCCAGAGGCGAGACAGGTAGGCCCAGATGCAAGGCAGGTAGGTCTAGAGGCAAGACAGGTAGACCTAGAGGCGAGGCAGGTAGGTCTAGAGGCAAGACAGGTAGGCCCAGAGGCGAGACAGGTAGGCCCAGATGCAAGGCAGGTAGGTCTAGAGGCAAGACAGGTGGACCTAGAGGCGAGGCAGGTAGGTCTAGAGGCAAGACAGGTAGGCCCAGAGGCGAGGCAGGTAGGTCTAGAGGCGAGGCAGGTAGGCCCAGAGGCAAGGCAGGTAGGCCCAGAGGCGAGGCAGGTAGGCCCAGAGGCGAGGCAGGTAGGCCCAGAGGCGAGGCAGGTAGACCTAGAGGCGAGGCAGGTAGACCTAGAGGCGAGGCAGGTAGGTCCAGAGGCAAGACAGGTAGGCCCAGAGGCGAGACAGGTAGGCCCAGAGGCGAGACAGGTAGGCCCAGAGGCAGGTATGCCTATATTCGAGGCAGGTAAGTGACTTGAGGTGAGTTTTTTCCAGGGGCAGACACAGAAAGAAGTGGGGTTGGGAAGGCGAAGGGGAATGTGGCTGGAGAGCGATACAAGGAAGTGATCAGAGATGGCCTTATCTGTGATTGACATGATGGGAGTCGAGAGGACATGTAAGCTGGCAAGTTCGAGAGGGTCTCCGTGAATATGGCTAGGGCAGTTTAGATGGAGGGAGAGATAAATTGAGGATAAGAGAGCAGTGAACTCAGAAGAGAGACCATGATGAGTTGAGATGGTTGTTGAAATCACCGAGGATGAGAAGTCGCTCAGTGCAGAGCTGAGGGCAGAAATCAGTGAAGATATCTTCGTGAGAAACGTAGCGTTGTACTTGGGTGGGCAGTAGAGAATGAGAATCTTAAATGAGAGGTGAGAGGGGTGGAACAAGGTGAGATCCTCAAAGGAGGAAATGGTGCCAGAGGAGAAAAGGGACAGACCAAGGTGTGATTTGGTGCTAAGGGCTACACTGCCACTGCGGCGGTTTGGGTGAGGCAAGTGGAGGGAAGGTACAACTGTGAGGGAATAAGCCATATTTCAGAAAGATACACCATAATATGAACTGATATTATTAATACATGATATACTGGGTTTAACAATCTAAAGCCTCGGAGACACAGGCTGTAAACAGAGAACAGGCTTCTGAGATAAAGATCAGTTGATAACAAAGTTGTAAACATGCTTTGAAATGGGAATTAGTTAAAAATACTAAAACAATGAAAGATTGAAGCAAACCATTGGTGCTTCCGAAAGGTCTACGGTTTGCAATGAACACAATGAGAATGCCCAGTTTAAAGTGTTAAGAACTAACACGTAGAACAGAAACACAAACAATAAAAGAACCATGTGCCTTTGAAAAGATGATATCAAGTAAAGAAACACCTACTGGTCAAATGGTTTTTATGTTAAATTTGGATGACAGGAAACACGATTAAATATGCAACCAATTGAGATAGCTAGAAATGCATGAAACACTCTGGTCAAAGTGTCTTTAATTTATAGACATAGTAAATATGATACCAACAAGGACACTTTGAAGATATAACTTCAAGAGAGATACCAAGCAATTACATTGTGTTTGTATTGAACTTGGAGCAGCAAGGAGTCACAATGTCTGCTAAAAACCAGTAAAGCCAATATTAAGAATTGAATGAAAGCATTTTGTAAGAATGACATCAAATAAAGATAGCTGTCATTGTTTTTATGATGGTTTTTGGAACACCTAAAGGTAGAGAAATAACTATGCATGCAATAGTTGAATTGACAGTAAGATAGAAAGCATTCTAAAGTGGTATCAATAAAAACAATTAGCTGATATCAGCAGAGAACATCAAAGAATAAACCAATGCAAAAAGAGTATAAAACATAGACCTTTTCAACAGAAAGGCAGAACTCGCTGAATAGGCAAAGCATTTCTCAACTCTTCAGAGGCATCTCTGTAAATCTTTAACTATGAGTCTCGGGAGTTCAAAGAAATTGATTTTGGTGGATGTTCTGGATTTAGAAATAAGTAAGAAATAAGAAATGTAACAAAGTAAAGATTTGAAAATAAGGATCTCTGAGAAATAAGAAATGTAAGCTATCTGCATTTTGAATTGTTAATATTGCGACTGATTCAACAGCTGTTAAATGAATGTCGGCTCTTAAATAAAACTTTATATTTTTAGATTTGTCTCAAAGAGTAATTCTGTATAAACTCACAAACCCAAATTCTGTACACTCTTTTGTAAGGAGTTGCAGAATTCTGGGGGAGTATCCCGGACCCTCATAATATCCAGAAGGTTACAGTCTAGTTCAACTTATTAAAAGTACTATCTGGAGGATGGTAACATCTTCAGTCATTCCTTTCCTTTAGGGAGAGATAGCCTGAACCTTTAGATCCATTTAAGCATCTTATGGAATTCGGCTATCTCTAACTTAAGTTGAAGGTGAATGTCTGGGGAATACTCCTGATCTGGGATAGCCCAAAAGAGCTAGGACCTGTAATTATCCCTTCACAACTAGGTGGGGAAGCTTCATTAAGGGGGAAGGTGTCATCACCCCCTCAGCCAGGTTTCCATCAAGTCCATGGTGTCAATGCAATCATCCACATTAAGCTCATGGGTGGCAAATGCCTTGTTCACAAGTGAACAGACATTCTGGAGGGAGATGCAGAGAGGGACGATGATAGAAGGTCATACCCAGTGATGCCCCCATAACTGTCTGGGACATTTTAACACGTTAAAGGTGCTACATAAATGCAAGTTGTTGTTGTTGTGAGTCCTAATGACTTCCTTTGATGTTTCCTTTACTCCGTGTGAGAAACACCTGAGCTTGATGCCTTGCCCACAAGCAGTTTTGGGATGAGAATTCATAGTTCAAGCGATATGGGACTGAGCCTGCATTCTCCTGTTGTGGCTTCAGTGTACCATCTCATCTTTTCTTTCACCTCCCCTTATAGAATACACTAAAAGAATAGTCATAGGAAGTACCTTCCACAACTTGCAAGAACTTTTGACCATTTTCCAAAGAATTACTTTTAAAATGTTGTATTTCAAAGTATAGTCTTTCCATCCAAGTTTAAAAAAAGAACTCTGAGATGATAGGTAGTTAAGATACTAATGAGATAATTTTGTTTTAATTTCCCCATAGATTGTAAATGATAAGCAATTTGTTAATCTGTCTTGGCAATTGCTAAACACCTGACATCAATTGTGTTGAAAGTCTCTGATCCCTTTATGGCTGTGAATAGAGGGGATAAAACACAAAGAAAGAGATACAGGCAGTTTGTCATGTTTGTGAAACACAAAGTTGTGAGGCAGTCAAGCCCAGTGAAGGTTGTTGGAAGGTCAGAATTAAGAAGGTAGTGTAACTGAGTGAGAGAAGGATGATATGTGACCCATAGGCTTTTGACAGCTCTGTATATGCTATGCGTGTAGTGTCCATGTGTTGATAAAGACACTGAAGGCAGGAGTTGGTTCATAGGTATTTACTAAGCAAAGTCTGGGGGGGGGTTCTTACGGATATACACAATATACAGGCTTATATAGCCCGAGTGGCAATTACCGGCATTACAGCACACCTGGGGCTCTTAAAGGCACATACACCACAATTCCTCCCCTTTTAGCTAACCAGTACATCATATTTTAAGTAATTATTAATTACATGTTGTAAGCAAAATAATATACATTGCTGTAGTTAGTTAATTATAAGTTAGTCTCTCAGGAGGCTTCCTGACTCGGTCCGGATAACGCCTCGGGGGTGTAGTAGTTTCTGGTGGTGTAGTAGGTTCTTTTGGCAAGGCTGATTCGGCTTGAATGCCAGTGTCGGGTTCATTGGGTTCTAGTATCACCGGATCGGAGGTAGATATGGGTATCTCTACTTCATCGTTAGATGTATAGAGTTGTGGTGTAGGTTGTCCCTTTTCGGATGACTTTATGATTTGGTCAGCATGGCGCCTTATTATGCTTTCTCCGATGTCCACGGTATACATCAGTGGTCCTAGTCATGTGCAGATAGTTCCAGGCTGCCATTTCTCGGTACGGTAGTGATACACTATCAATTCCTCATAAAAGACAGAGAGTTAATTAATAGGCTTTTCTTAGCAAAGAACAGAGCATGCCTCTCGTGGTAGCCTGGTATCCAAAAGGGCAGGGGACTGCAGAGCAGTCACCTTTATACCCGGGCATGTGGGCGGAGTCAGCTGAGGCATGCAAGGACACAACAGTGTGCAACAAGAACAACTACAACAACAACAATAACAACAGTGGTTTACCACATTCACCCCTTGTTTAAAATTGAGTCCGGCGGGGTGAAGTGTACTAAAAGTTCGAGTAATTAAGTCTATCAGGTGGCCTTGTATGCCGTCCTGATCGTCGTAGCAGCGGCGGTAGTGGTGCAGCATCCAACGGTGTCTCGTCGAGAGGTTGTGTAGTCAATGGCGGGTCCTGGGGCTGCGGCATGCCGTCTACAGGGGTCGGGGTGTGGGTAGTGGTGGGTGGCGATGGTGGAGTCTCAGGGGCACCCGAAGGTGCGAGGTCTCGTGTGGAGACTGTGTCCTCCCGCCCATCCGGGTACGCAACGTAAGCAACCTGCGGGTAGGCGTGGGTAGTGGTGGGTGGCGAAGGAAGTGTTTCGGGAGCACCCGAAGGTGCGAGGTCTCGTATGGAGACTGTGTCCTCCCGCCCGTCCGGGTACACCACGTAAGCGTACTGAGGGTTGGCGTGGAGGAGGCTCACCCTCTCGACCAGGGGGTCCGTCTTATGGGACCTCACGTGCTTCCGCAGTAGGACGGGTCCTGGAGAAGTCAGCCATGTCGGTAACAAGATCCCCGATGTGGACTTCCTGGGGAAGGAGAACATTCTCTCGTGAGGGGTGGCATTGGTGGCTGTACAAAGCAGTGACCGAATGGAATGGAGCGCCGCAGGGAGGACCTCCTGCCAGCGAGAGGTCGGAAGGCCCTTAGATTTCAAGTTTAAAAGGACTGCCTTCCAGACCATCACATTCTCTCGCTCCACCTGGCCATTCCCCCGGGGGTTGTAGCTGGTGGTCCTGCTTGTAGCAATACCTCTCGCGAGCAGGTACTGACGAAGTTCGTCGCTCATAAAGGATGAGCCCCTGTCGCTATGAATATAGCTAGGGAAACAGAACAAGGCGAAGAGGCCATTCAGACATTTAATGACCATGGTACTGGTCATGTCTGAGCAAGGGATGGCAAACGGGAAACGGGAGTACTCATCAATTATGTTGAGGAAGTACACATTGCAGTCGGAGGAGGGGAGGGGCCCTTTAAAATCGCCGCTCAGCCGCTCAAAGGGGTGCGTGGCTTTGATCAGACTTGCCCTGTCTGACCTATAAAAATGCGGTTTGCACTCGGCACAGATTTGGCAGTTCCTGGTCAAGGTCCTGACCTCCTCGATGGAGTAGGGCAGGTTACGGGATTTGATGAAGTGAAAAAACCTGGTGACCCCCGGGTGGCAGAGGTCATTGTGGAAGGTCTTCAGTCTATCAACCTGCGCATTGGCGCATGTACCACGTGATAGGGCATCTGGGGCCTCATTGAGTTTCCCGGGCCGGTACAAGATATCGTAATTGTAGGTGGAGAGTTCGATTCTCCACCTCAAGATCTTGTCATTCTTGATTTTGCCCCTCTGCTTATTATTAAACATAAAAGCTACTGAACGCTGGTCAGTGAGCAGGGTAAATTGTTTTCCGGCCAGGTAATGCCTCCAATGTCGCACCGCTTCCACAATGGCCTGGGCCTCCTTTTCGACAGAGGAATGTCGAATCTCGGGGCCCTGGAGGGTCCTTGAGAAAAAGGCCACGGGTCTCCCCGCCTGGTTAAGGGTTACAGCTAGGGCAAAGTCGGATGCGTCGCTCTCCACTTGAAAAGGGATGGACTCATCCACTGCGTGCATTGTGGCCTTCGCAATATCTCTTTTTATGAGAGTGAAGGCTGCACATGCCTCTGCTGTCAGAGGGAAGGAGGCGGACTTGATGAGGGGTCTGGCTTTGTCCGCATAGTTGGGCACCCACTGAGCATAGTACGAGAAAAACCCTAGGCATCTCTTCAGTGCTTTTTGGCAGTGGGGGAGGGGGAGCTCTATAAGGGGGCGCATCCTGTCGGGGTCGGGGCCGATGACTCCGTTCTCCACGACACAGCCAAGAATGGCAAGGCGTGTGGTACGAAACATACATTTGTCCTTGTTGTATGTTAGATTCAGCCGCTGGGCCGTACGGAGGAATTTCTCTAGATTAACATCATGGTCCTGCTGGTCGTGGCCGCAGATGGTGACGTTGTCTAGATAGGGGAAAGTGGCCTGGAGCGCGTTCTGGTCAACCATCCGGTCCATCTCCCGTTGGAAGACTGAAACCCCGTTGGTGACGCCGAAGGGGACTCTGAGGAAGTGGTAGAGACGACCGTCAGCTTCGAAAGCTGTGTACTGGCGGTCCTCAGCCCTGATGGGGAGCTGGTGGTATGCCGACTTCAGATCAATCGTCGAGAACACCCGATATTGTGCTATCTGATTGACCATGTCAGATATGCGGGGGAGTGGGTATGCATCCAACTGGGTGTAGCGATTGACCGTCTGGCTGTAGTCAATAACTAGGCGCTGTTTTCCGCCAGTCTTCACTACCACCACTTGTGCTCGCCATGGGCTGGTGCTACTCTCAATAATCCCTTCCTTCAGGAGTCTCGCTACCTCGGATTTAATGAAGCTCCTATCCCCGGCACTGTAACGCCTGCTTTTGGTAGCGATGGGCTTACAGTCGCGGGTGAGGTTAGCGAACAAGGAGGGGGGGGACTTTAAGGGTGGAAAGGCTGCAAATGGTGCGCGGCGGACGATTTAAAAACTGCTGGCTGCAGACTGTGAGTGGGGGGAGGGGTCCGTCGTACGCTAATGTGACACTCTTAAGGTGGCACTGGAAATCCAACCGCAGTAGAACGGCAGCGCAGAGATGGGGCAGGACCAGAAGTTTAAAATTTTTGTATTCTGTGCCCCGTACTGAAAGGGTCACTACACAATAGCCACCGACGTCCGCTGACTGGGCTTTGGAAGCCATAGAGATCCGATGGCGCGTCGGCAGGACCGGAAGAGAGTAACTGCGCACCGTGTCGGGGTGGATAAAGCTCTCCGTGCTCCCGCTGTCAAAAAGGCAGGTAGTGGCGCGGCTGTTTACCGTAATGTCCATCATGGACCTGGACAGTTGATGAGGGAGAGATTGGTCCAGCGTCACGGAGGCCAGCGTATGGTCAAGCGAGTCGACGTGATCGTCAGATGAGGCGGTGGTTGAGTCCGGGTCCCCCGTGATTGAGGTTGGAGACGTCCAAGATGGCAGACAAAATGGCGGCGCCCATGATCCCGATCCCCACGCGGCTGGGGGAGCCCAAGATGGCGGACAAGATGGCTGCCCCCACGGTTTGCACGCGGCACTGCTGGCGTTAGCGGTTTTACCTTTGCAGGCGCTGACATAGTGTCCTTTCGTCACGCAGCCGGAGCAGGTAGCGTTTCTCGCCGGGCAGCGTGCTCTGGGGTATTTTGCCTGGCCACAAAAATAACATTTCTGTGCCTTGGACATCACGGCAGCAGTTGGAGGTGGCGGTCCCATGACCCAAGGATGCGGCGTCCACGGTGCGGAGCGGTTAGGGGAGAAAGCGTCCATATTCCTGTGGGCCGCGTCGAGCGAGAGCGCGAGGGACACTGCCTTTCTCAGGTCCATTTCTCCCTTTTCCAACAGTCTCTGCCGGGAGTAGTCGGACCTTAGACCCGTAACGAAAGCATCTCGGATCAGTCCCTCCGTGTGTGCTGCAGCTGATACTTCTTTGCAATCGCAGCCTCGGCCGAGTATCTGTAGTGCCCGTAGGAAGGCCTCCACCGATTCCCCGGGCTGCTGTCTGCAGGATCTTAAGAGGTGCCTGGCATAGACCGTATTTACCGGGCGTGCGTATTGCCCTTTAAGCAGATCGATAGCTGCCGCGTAGGTCGTCGCGTCCTGGATTATTGTATAAACTTGGTGGCTCACCTTTGAGGCCAGGATTTCTAGCTTGTTTTCGTCCAGGGTCACAGTTGAGGCTTGCAGGTAAGCCTCGAAGCAACGCAGCCAATGTGCGAATTTGGTAGCCGAACCCGCTTCTTGGGGGTCTAGGTCCAGGCATGTTGGTCTGAGGGCTCGCAGCAGCTCGTGCTGCTCAGCGTTTGGCGCCGTGTGATGCAGCTCCTGCTGTTCAGTATTTGGACCGGGATTCGACATTTTGTTTTGCTAATAAAATTGATACACTATCAATTCCTCATAAAAGACAGAGAGTTAATTAATAGGCTTTTATTAGCAAAGAACAGAGCATGCCTCTCGTGGTAGCCTGGTATCCAAAAGGGCAGGGGACTGCAGAGCAGTCACCTTTATACCCGAGCATGTGAGTGGAGTCAGCTGAGGCATGCAAGGACACAACAGTGTGCAACAAGAACAACTACAACAACAACAATAACAACAGTGGTTTACCACAGGTAGTCCCGGGCCAAAACTTGTTGACCTATCTGGAAGATTCTAGTTGGCCTTTCATTCATGCCTTGAAACTGCCGGTTCTCCACGTCCCTTCTGATGTTGGGCTTGACCAAATCCAGCCGGCATCTTAGGTTTCTATTGAAGAACATCATGGCGGGAGTTTGGTTCATAACCATATGTGTTGCATTCCTGTATGCGAATAAGAAGTTATCCACCTTGTGCTGAAGTTTTATGTCTGCATTACCCATGGCCTTTATGGCCTTCTTGAAGGTCTGGACAAACCTTTCAGCCAATCCATTGGTGGCGGGATGGTATGGGGCGGACGTGTAGTGCTTAACCCCATTGTTTTTTAAGAACTTTCTGAATTCTTCGGACACAAATTGCAGTCCATTATCAGAACATATCTGTTCAGGCAGCCCATTCCTGGCAAATATGGTCCTTAATACTGTGATGGTTTTTTCCGTGGTGGTGGAGGACATCTTTATTACCTCCGGCCACTTGGAGTGTGCATCAACCGCGATTAAGAACATTGAGTCCATAAATGGACCAGCAAAATCGATGTGCACCCTTTGCCAGGGAGATGAGGGCCACTCCCATGGATGTAAAGGGGCTTGTGGTGGAGCGTTTTGGACCTTCTGGCATCCTAGGCAGCTCTTGGTCATTTCTTCGATGTCTCCATCGATACCTGGCCACCATACAAACGCCCTAGCTAGGTTCTTCATTTTCACTCCACCCAGATGCCCCTCGTGAAGCTCCTTTAGCACTCTATCCTGGAGTTTGGGTGGAATCACCACTCTGGATCCACACATCAAGGCTCCTCGGCACACTGACAGCTGTTCTCTTCTTTGCGAGAATGCTGGCAACAGTGGTTCGCCATGTGCTGGCCATCCCTTCACTGTTACATCGTAGACCCGAGAGAGAGTCGGGTCATTTCTCGCCTCCCTTTCAATGGCAGAATTTATCACTGGTAGACATTCCACTATGGTAGAGTGGAACATCTCTATTGGGTCTACTGTAGGTGCCTCTTCTACCGTTGGCAATGGTAGGCACGATAAACCGTCAGCATTCCCATGCTGTTTTGACCCTTTGTATTCTATGTTGTATTGGTGTGCCCCTAGAAAAAGGGACCACCTCTGTAGCCTTTGCGCTGTCATAATGGGAACACCCTTTTTAGGGTTGAATATGGAGATGAGGGGTTGATGGTCAGTCAACAAGGTAAATTTTTGTCCGTGTAGGTAATGGTTGAATTTCTTCACTCCCCATACCAGGCTGAGTGCTTCCCTGTCGATTTGGGCATAGTTACGCTCAGCTGAGTTTAATGAGCGTGACGCAAAAGCTATCGGCCGTTCTGAGCCATCAGGGAATTTATGGGATAATACTGCTCCTATGCCGTAAGGGGATGCATCGCACGCCAGTCTGATTGGCAGTGATGGGTTGTAATGAGCCAAAACTTCTTCGGATGTGATTAAGTCTTTGCATTTATGGAAGGCAAGTTTACAGTCTTTGTTCCATTTCCAAATCACTCCTGTTTGTAGAAGTTCATTAAGAGGGTATAGAAGAGTTGATAAGTTCGGTAAAAATTTATGATAGTAATTTATTAATCCCAGGAACGACCTTAATTGTGAAACAATATCAGGTGCTGGGGCTTTTATAACCGCTTCAATTTTTTCAGGTGACTTATGCAACCCTTCATTATTAATTATGTGGCCACAATATGATAACTGATTTTGGAAAAATTCGCACTTGGGGCGATTCGCTCGTAGGCCCCGTTCTTTCAGCCTAGTGAGCACCTGCTCCAAATTGGCAAGGTGCTCGTTGTCATTTTCTCCTGTTACAAGGATGTCGCCTAGGTAGCATTGAGTCCCCGGAATCCCTTGCAGGACTTGCTCCATAGCTCTTTGCCAGATAGCTGGAGCTGATGCTACTCCAAAAACCAGTCGATTGTACTGGTACAGGCCTTTGTGTGTGTTTATCGTGAGATACCTTTTAGAGGCCTCCTCAACCTCCATCTGTAGATATGCCTGTGCCAAGTCAATTTTGGTGAAACGTTTCCCTCCGGATAGTGAGGCGAAAATATCTTCTATCCTCGGAAGAGGATACTGTACTGTGTGAAGGATCGGGTTTACAGTCACCTTGAAGTCACCACAGATGCGAATTTTTCTCTGTTCTCCAGATTTATCTTTATTCAATGCTTTTTTCATGACTGGAATGATGGGTGTTGCCCATTCGCTCCAATCTATTTTGGATAATACGCCTGCTTTTTCCAAATTCTCCAGCTCTGCCTCGACTGCTGGACGTATTGCGTATGGCACCGGTCTTGCCTTAAAAAATTTGGGAATTGCTGCATCTTCCACTTTTATTGAGGCGGTGATGCCTTTCAAGGTTCCTAGTTTCTCTTGAAACACTTCTTTGGCATTGGCCAAGATGTCTTTTAATCGTTCAGGTATGATGTCATCATTGTTTTTTTCCTTACTGGTCACCGTCAGTGCCTGAATGGAGTGCCAGTCTAAACGTATCTTCCTGATCCATTCACGTCCCAACAACGGTGGACCACCATCTTGTAGAATGTATAAATACAACTTTTGTATTTCTTTGCCGTTGTATACAACAGGCACCCATATTTTTCCTTTGGGGTATACTTTCTGCCCCGTATATGTTTTTAAGATAATGGATGTGTCTTTTAGAGGTATATGCGAAAATAGCCTCTCGTAATCCCGTCGATTTATTACGGTTAGAGCTGATCCTGTATCTAGCTCCATTTTAACTGGGGACCCTGCTATTGTGAGGGTAACCCAAATGGTTTGGTAATCATCTTTGGCAAGTACATTATGTAATTTGAGACAGCTTAGTCTCTTGTTTTCGAAGTCGCTATCGCTCTTCTGGTCTTCGGAGCTACTGTCCGTCATCATTTGTACCTTCCTGTACTTTTCTTTATTGATTTTTTTTTTTCTGTCAGTGGATTTATTTTGTCCAGATCGGCATACCCGTGCAATGTGTCCAATCTTTCCGCATTGCCTGCATGCTTTGTCCTTGAACCAGCAGTCCCGCTGGTTATGGGTGGATCTGCCGCAGCGATAACATCTTTCGAAACCCTGTGTCATTTCATGGGTGCCGAAGTCCTGTGTCTTTTGTTGTATCTCTGCAGCTCCTTTTGCTGCTGCTTCGTATGATACAGCCATACTGAAAGCTTTGTCCAATGTTAAATCTTTTTCAGAAAGCAGTCTTTTTTGTGTTCCTTCACTTAAGAGACCGCAAACGAATTTGTCTTGAAGATAATCTGATAGTCCTGCCCCGAATTGGCAGTACTTTGATAGCTTTCTTAATTCGGTTAGGTAATCAGCGTTACTTTCATTCTTGTGTTGATTTCTCTTGAAGAACTTGAATCGTTCCGCTATCAGCAGCGGTGTTGGGTTTAAGTGCTCCTGCAGGGTATCAACAATTTCTTTAAAATTCTTGTCCTTTGGTTTGGCTGGAGTGATTAAATTTTGTAACAGCCCGTATGTCTTTGTGCCCATTAAGTTCAGAAGTACTGAAGCTTTTTTTTCATCTTCTATTCCATTTGCAGTGCAATATACCTCTACTCTTTCCACGTATGTGGTCCAATCCTCTATTTCGCTATCAAAAGCATCAATATTACCAGACTTAGGCATTTCAGAAAAGATATGGCGCTTCCCGCGCTTTTTTTTCTTTTCTGTAGCAAAGATATGGCGCTTCCCACACTTTCCCGCCGCTGCTGCCGATAACAACGCTGTTTACTGCGGTTTCCGTTCTCTTTTTTTTTATTTACTGTTGGAGACTCGTTCCCGCCGGAGGTCTGAACGTTGACCTGCTTGCCGCGCCGGCCGTCTCCCGAGTGCTCCCTCCCAGTCCGTTATTGCTTGCCTCCGATTTTGCTGCCTGTCTCAGCTGTAGAGCCAGCCGCTGGAGCCCCAGCCTGACGCCCAGGAAGGATTAGCGCAGTACCTGCCACCAGCTTGGCCAGCTGGTGAAACCACGGCTTCTCTCACTTCCTTGAGTCTTCTGGACGCCCGAGGAATCGATGTCCTTGAGGTGCTGCCGAATTGCAGGTAAGTCCGTTTCCACTTCGTCGCCACTGTAGTGTCCGTGTGTTGATAAAGACACTGAAGACAGGAGTTGGTTCATAGGTATTTACTAAGCAAAGTCTGGGGGGGTTCTAACGGATATACACAATATACAGGCTTATATAGCCCGAGTGGCAATTACCGGCATTACAGCACACCTGGGGCTCTTAAAGGCACATACACCACAATGCAGGTAGAGTTTTAAGAAATTGTATAAAATGTCAGAATGGCCACGTTAAGGTGGTATATCCTTAAGCAATCTTTAAAAGCAACTAAGGCTAATCAGGAATGACTCCCAGCTGGAATGATAATAGGCAAGAAAATAGTGCAGTTGGGAGAGTAGGAAGAAGGGCTGGAGGGTAGTCCTTATTACTATTTTGTTCATCTCTGCATATGCAGACACAACTGTTGTGGGTGAATAAACCTCCCTTGTTTTTTGAACATTAAGCTCTAGGGCTGCATATCTAATTTACCACTGGGTCCTAGGCCTGCTTCAGTGTGGTACAGTAGTTAATTATTTTGCTTAGATGCCCCACAAATATAGTGGAGTGCAACATGTTAAATTTTTTGTATTGTAACATGAATGCAATTTGTGCTAATTCAAGTAAGTGAATCTGATCATGACTGTTGCTTTGTATGTTCACTTGCTGTAAAATAATGTAGCTTAACGAGTCATATCTAGCCTTGTCTTGCCAACTGTTTTCTTGGTCGACCTTCAAAAGATTGGACAGTATGGGGGCACTCAAACATTAGACACTGACTGTTTATGGGGTTGACTAGCAACACTGTACTTGAGTGAAAATATAATGCAAAGACCCTATAATTATAACACTAGGAAGCAACCCATGAAAGTGCCAGTGACCCCATGGATGCAGCACATGCTGTCCTCTCTCTGGATGAAAACATACCTGTTGCCCTGCCAGATGATGACCACAACAACTTGTATTTATATAGTGTTTTATGTAATAAAATGTCCTAAGACACTTCACAGGAGTATTACAAAACCAAAAATTTGACACTGAGCCACATAAGGAGAAATTAGGGCAGATGACCAAACACTTGGTCAAAGAGGTAGGTTTTCAGGAGCGTCTTAAAAGGAGGATAGAGAGGTTTAAGCGAGGAATGCCTATCAACTAGTACCCTTGTTGGTCTTAAACAGCCACCTGGGAGGCTACCTTGTCCACTGATGAGATGCAACTGTCTGCTGCCAGGCCCTCTGTGCCCTGACATCCTCATGGTCACTCTCCATGGCCATCTCAAATGCCTTCAGTGGAAGTTCAGCAGCCTTCCACCTCCCAAGCTCCAGCTGCAGGGTAACTACCACCTAGGAGTGCAAGAATGGGGAAAATAGTACAGAAGTTCGGCACCAGGGGTGTACACGAGTGACATACCTGATGCAGCAGTGCTGAACATATTGAGTGATGTCACCTGTTACAGCCTGGAACGACTCTGTGGCATAGAAATTCAGGGCCACAGCAACCTTGACGGCCACAGGCAGTGCTTCCCATGCCCTGGTTTGAGGCTCCTGTTCATGTTGCAACAGGTGATACAGCTCCGTGACCACTTCCCTCATGAAGCGGGGGTGCCTGCTGGACTGCTCTGCTCAGGTTCAGGTATGACCGGCAGATCCTGAGCACACGTGTGATGTAAGGTCTCTTGCAGGCTCTCCTCCTCCTTCTTCTTGCAGCAACTGCAGGTCTGTGGACACTCCTTTACTGGTGTTGCTGCTCCTGATCTGGCAACGCCAACAGCAGACCAGGCAAAACACTGGCAACTGTGCAGAATTGTAGAGACAGAAAAGTGCTGCACCTCCATAAAGTAGATTAAAATATGTTTTAAAGTTATGCTGCTGCAGCTCTAACCAGTCTAACAAGTCCCCTCAAATGATTTACTAGATGGGCTTAAGAACTGATGAATCAGATACTGACACAAACGAATTCCCCAAATGGGTCCAAAATCAGTATAACAACCCTCATTATAATATCTTAATTGGCTCTGCTAAGTTGGGCAGGCACACGGGAAGCTTAAGGGCACCCACCCCAATATGGGGACAAACTCACTTCCAGTGCGTTTTGCTTGCTTGCGATCTCCAGTATGCTGTGGACCCATTTCACGCCTGAAAAAACAGGCAAAGAGGTCCAATTTTACCCACAATAACCCTTGGATATGGGTGGTACATCTCAGGCCAGTACTCTGATGTGGAATTGAGATAGAGGAGTTGGAGATTTATCTGAAACACTTTTATTAAAATTTCTTTTACATGGTTTATAAATTCACTAGTTCCCTGTATGATTTATAGCTGAACCAAGTTGGGATTTCTCATAACATGCACGACCATACGAAGAATGGCTCCCAAATGAGCAGCACAAGGTAAGATTGTAGAAAGATGCAAGCACACATGTTCTCCTTCCCTGTCAGCCAAGCAATGCTGTCAGGCAGAGAATTCACTTTAATTAGCTATGCTAAGAATTCCTTCACCTTCATCTAAAGTGAATGTTCCACTTTGATGCACCTCAGTAGACAGCAGCTTACTGCTAACATGGCGGATTATTTTTTTTAACATATCTTTGAAGCACAAAGACTGGCGAGCTTTAACAACATTACAAAAAGCAACACTACAGAGATGTAAACATATGTCATTAGGTAACATTCAATAAGAATTTAAAAAAACAATTTAAGACTATGAATTTACATATAAACTGAAAAAAGAATGCAAATTTAAAATAAAGGTATTTCATAAATACTAATGAAAGCAGCATTGCCTAACAACTCCGTGCAAATTATCTTTTATGCAGACCACTAGAGATTTAGTTTGTCTCTTCAGCTAGCAGAATCTGCTTCTGTAGTCCATGGATAAGAACCCAAAGGGATTTACCTTACCATCTTCTAGTCAGAGTGCACAGTTAGGCCAGAGATCAAGCTATTTTTCAACTTCTCCAGCTTTCACCGATGGTGTGATTTCAAAACTAGCCAGATATGAATGTATGTTGGCCCTAGCTTCTTATTAATTGGTGCTATAATGCAAAACAAGACAAAAAATTGTACTAAGTCAATAAAAAGTGATTTATTTGAGTTGTTTATCCTGAGTGTGTATTCGATGGAACACTAGATTGTTTTGCTGTGAAATTTGACATACAAATTCTAGGTGACCAGATGACTACTGTCTCCTCTCTAATCACACTTCACCTGGAAAAATCACCTTGTAATGCTCAGATACATAAATTGTAATTTTTAGACACAGAGGAAGTGGTATTTTGCATTTGCAGAGCCGTATTTATTCAAGTGGCCATTTATTCAAGGTGTTTTCCAGAAATTCAGAATTGTTTATTGTACACCTAAAGATTCAGAATTACATGGTACATATCTTTATATTCTGTACTTTTTTTCCAAATGATTTCATTGTGGTTTAGAGAATTTTTGTATATGGAGTACAGGCCTGTGAGAAACCAAATTTCAGTAATGTTATATGATCTAATAAAGCAAGTAGATTTAAAGAGCTCCCGCACAAACTGCTACAAATGAGAATGGTTTTTGGTGTGTGATCTCAAACAACACACCTTTTGAACAAAATGGATGAAAACATGTGTGTTAACACTCACCAGGGTGAGTTGGTAGATCTATCACTAGTGTGAAAGAACTACATAACTCACTTGTGCACTCATTGCTTGAGATTTATGGCTCTATCATGCTTGTGAATGATGGCCTGTATTTCCCACTCATCCATGCCAATAATCTTGTATCTAGCACAGGTGTGATAATAAAAGCCATTAACTAATTCCAGCTGTTCAATACCAATTTATTCATGGCAACTGTGCGTATATAAACAACACTTCTAAGTTTATAGAAGGAAAGACTTGCATTTATATAGCGCCTTTTATGACCAGCGGATGTCTCAAAGTGCTTTACAGCTTACAACAATGAAATACTTTTGAAGTGGAGTCACTGTTGTAATGTGGGAAACACACAGCAAGGTCCCACAACCAGCAATGTGATAATGACCAGATAATCTGTTTTTTATGTTGGTTGAGGGATAAATATTGGCCAGGACACCAGGGATAACTCCCCTGCTCTTCTTCGAAATAGTGCCATGGGATCTTTTCCATTCACCTGAGAGAGCAGACAGAACTGCAGTTTAACATCTCATCCGAAAGATGGCACCTCTGACAGTGCAGCACTCCCTCAGCACTGCACTGGAGTGTCAGCCTAGCTTTATGTGCTCAAGTTCCTGGAGTGGGACTTGAACCCACAACCTTCCAGACTCCGAGACAAGTGTGCTACCCACTGAGCCACAGCTGAGACTATAGGAATAACATCAGTCCCATTTAATCCAGTAGTGTGGGAGCTAAACCAAAAGTTTATAAGTCACCAACATCTTAATAATAATAATAATTAAAGAATCATCTCAGTGCAAATTAATTGCAAAATATTGTGAGCACCATACGGATGTTGTTTGGAACCCCTGCCGACAGAGACAGGCTTCATAATATTTTTCCCCTGGACCAAGAATAAAGATGTTGTAGCCATATGACTATGCTGCTAAACTAAGCTCTATGTGCCACTTCCAAATAATTTAAATGTCTTTTTTTTTGGTGCTTGCCATTCTTGCCACCTCCACTTTCGTAATGAGGTCCAAACATTTTTTTTAGCATCACTGATTAGGAGAGGGGGGTGCGGTAAGTCTACCTCAGTGTTTGCAAACTCTTAATTATTACCACTACCATGTGATCAAGCTCTGTATTTCTATACTTTCCCATTTTTGTGGGCTACCGTTAATCTATACTTTCCAGAAATTATTGGGATAAACTGATTTTTTTTTAGGCAAGGGTATTAAGGGTTATAGAACCAAGGCAGGTAGATGGAGTTAAGGTACAGGTCAGCCATTGTCTAGTTGAATGGTGGAACAGGCTCGAGGGGCTGAATGGCCTACGCCTGTTCCTATGTAAATTTATAATAGCATCTTCACAATTTTCTTTGTTGCCACTTTGATCTCTAATCCAGTTGCATCAGTGGAATTGAACTGACTACTGAAAACTCACCTTTTAATTAATTACTTTTCCCATTCTTTAAGTAGTTAAACTACAGTTTTAATTGTTGCACAAATAGTGTTCATCAATCCAGATTTGTGTACTCCAATGCTGACCTTCCAGGTGTGCATATTCCACTGCTGACCTTGTGCATTCCACAAAAAGTAACAGCCGGATATAGTTTGTATAGTAATCTGGGATGTTATGATTAAGGTTATCCACCAGGTGGTGCTGTAGCTATTGCTGCTGCTAGTTAAGGTCAGGGGAGGTGGAATGGAAGGATGCAGGCCTATATGTTTGTTATGCAGTTGTTTAATAAAGTACACGGACTAATTCTAATATCTCGCCTCTTCGAGTTCCTTGTTTCACTACATGGATTTATCACATTTGGCAACGAGGTAAAAGGACACTGAATAAAGCAGAGAAGTCTGCCGGGACTTTAAAAAAAAACTCACGAGCTAAAGTTAGCTGCCAATTGGATGAGAGCATGGCTGCCATGGTAGGAACTGTCTCCGCTTTTGATATTCAAGAACAAACCTGGGAGGAATACTGTGAAGTGTGGGGTTATTTCTTCGAAGCAAATGAAATAAATGATGCCGGAAAAAGGAAAGCCATTCTGCTTAGTTCAGTGGGAAGCCAAACCTACAGTTTGATGAAGAATCTGCTCAGTCCTGAAAAGCCTGGAGACAAATCAATTGTTGAATTAGTGGCATTGCTAAAAGAACATTTCAACCCTAAGCCTAGTGAGATTGTACAGTGGTTCAAGTTTAATTCAAGGAACAGAAAAGAGGAAGAGAGTGTAATGGACTGTGTAGCGGTGTTGCGTAAATTAGCACAAGATTGCAATTATGGGAACAGCCTGAAGGAAATGCTGAGAGATAGGCTAGTTTGTGGAATAATGGATGACCGAATGCAGCGTAGATTATTATCCGAGACTGGGCTTACTTATGAAAAAGCATTGGAACTTGCTCAAGCCATAGAGACAGCGAACCGAGATGTAAAAGAAATACAGGGTTCAGACAGGGCTAATGCTAAGCAAGTTGCAGGTCAGGTTATTGTGCACAAGTTAAACATGCGTCAGAAACTACAATGTGAGCATGTGAAGGCATGTTATAGATGCAAGGGCAATCACCTGGCGAGTGAATGCCAGTTTCTGGAGGAAAAGTGCCACAAGTGTGGGAAACAAGGACATATAAAATGAGCATGCAGGGCAAAATCACCTGTGGAGGAATCCAAACCAAAAGGGGGAGGAAAGCAAAACCAAGGAAGAGAAGTGAAAAAACATGGAGCACACCACATCAGCGGGGAAGCTGAGGAAGAAGGGGACATGTTCATAATGTATAGCATGTTAGAAAACATTCCAAAAGTGGCTCCTATCACATTGCAACTGACAGTAAATGACTCTAAGGTGAACTTTGAAGTTGATACAGGATGCAGTGTAACCATAATGAACAGGGCAGAGTATTCAAAATTGTGGAACCATGCAAAAGTTCCAGAGTTAAAGTCTTGCTCTCTGCATCTTAAAACATATACAGGTGAACGAGTAGCGACATTAGTTGCAGCTAATGTAACTGTGCAACACAGGGACACAGTGGAACAGCTACCTATAGTTATAGTATCGGGTACCGGACCAAAGCTGTTAGGTCGGGGCTGGATAAAAGAACTTAAATTAGACTGGGGAGCAGTAAATCAAATAGATGAGGGCAAACAGTTGACATTGCAAGAAGTGCTGAGTGAACATGAGAATGTGTTCAAGGAGGAACTTGGCACATTTAATGGCCCCCCAGCTAAGATTTATGTAGACAAGGAGGCACCGCCAAGGTTTTTTAAACAACAACCTGTGCCTTATGCCATGAAACCAAAGGTAGAGGGTGAGCTTGACCGTCTATTGAGAGAGAACATACTGGAGCCAGTGAAATGTTCAGAATGGGCAGCTCCCATAGTACCTGTTTTAAAACCGGACAATTCGGTAAGACTCTGTGGAGATTATGAATTGACAGTCAATCGGGTGTCCAAACTAGAGCAGTATCCTATTCCCAAAACAAAGGATCTCTTTGCAAACTTGGCTGGAGGAAAGAAATTCACAAAGTTGGATATGAGTCATGCATACTTGCAGATTACACTGGATGACGAATCAAAGAAGTATGTTACCATAAATACACACAAGGGCTTGTTTACATATAAGCGCTTACCGTTTGGTGCCTCATCAAGTCCAGCTATCTTCCAGAGGACAATCGAAGGTATACTGCAAGGGATTCCACATGTTTCCATCTATCTGGATGACATTCTGATGACGGGAAGAACCGACCAGGAGCATCTGAGCACTCTGAGAGAGGTACTACAGAGATTGGAGAGGGCAGGGTTATGGCTCAAGAGGAGTAAGTGCACTTTCCTGGGGAATGAGGCAGTGTTCCTGGGACACAGAGTGGACGCCACCAGGCTCCATCCAATCAAGGAGAAGGTACAAGCACGGCAGGACGCCCCTGCTCCTACCAATGTGGCTGAGTTAAAAGCTTACCTGGGACTGCTGAATTATTATAACAGGTTTTTACCAAACTTGTCAACAGTGTTAGCACCTCTTCACAAACTACTGCACAAGGAGACACAGTGGCAGTGGGGAGAGAAGCAGGGGGTTTCATTTGAACAGTCCAAGAAACTGATGCTGTCGTCGGATGTGCTGGTTCACTACAATGAAGAGACAGACATCATTCTCTCTTGTGATGCTTCACCTTATGGGGTGGGGGCAGTTCTTTCACACTGCATGAAAGATGGAACTGAAAGACCAATAGGGTTTATGTCCCGAACTCTAACACCAGCGGAAAAAAACTATTCCCAGTTAGACAAAGAGGCGTTAGCTGTAATGTTTGGGTTACAGAGGTTCCACAAGTACATATATGGCAGGAAGTTCACCATATGCACTGATCATAAACCTCTTCTCTCTCTTTTCAATGAAATGAAAGCAGTTCCACAGATGGTGTCACCCCGGATCCAGAGATGAGCAGTGACGTGACATTGAGGGCATATGAGTATGCCATTATCTACAAGGTGGGCAAGTACCATGGGAACGCAGATGCCTGAGCTGTCTTCCACTGCCAGGCACACCTATCCTTGCAGCTCCAGAGGACAGAGTTTTGATGCTGGAGGACACTGACACGGCACTTGTGACTGCAGAACAAGTAAGAACATGGACAGGTAAAGATCCAGTACTGTCTAGAGTTCGAGAATATGTGGTGAGGGGATGGCCACAGCATCCGGAAGGGACTGACTTCACACCCTACAGTGTCAGGAAAACAGAGCTGAGTGTGCAGGATGGTTGTGTATTGTGGGGAGCACGAGTGATTATTCCACAGCCAGCACGACAGTCTATCCTAGAGCAACTACATCAGTGTCATCCTGGGGTCTCGCGTATGAAAGCCTTGGCTAGGAGTTACTTGTGGTGGCCAAAGCTAGATGAGGAGATAGAAAATCTAGTCAAGACATGCAGCACTTGTCAGGTACACGGGAAGGCACCAGCAGCGGCTCCTCTCCACGCCTGGGAGTGGCCGGATAAACCATGGAGAAGATTACACTTAGATTATGCGGGTCCATTCATGGGGAAGATGTTCCTCATAATCATTGATGCACATTCCAAATGGATGGATGTTTATCCTGTTAATTCTGCTTCCTCCACTACTACTATAGACTGCCTGCGTCAGAGCTTCAGTAATCAAGGGCTACCGGAGATCATGGTAAGTGACAATGCCACTTGTTTTGTGAGTACAGAGACAAAAGAGTTCATGAGGAACAATGGCATAGTGCAGGTGACCTCGGCTCCATATCATCTGTCCTCAAATGGACATGCGGAGAGAGCCGTACAAACATTTAAAGAGATGATTAAAAAACAAGTGCAGAAGGGAGTTTAGCAGCCAAAGTGTCACGGGTTCTGTTCAGCTTTGGAATAACACCTCAATCCACCACAGGACTCTCTCCTGCTGAGATGTTATTAGGTCGTAGACTATGCTCCACTCTTGACCTTGTCTACCCAGACCTAAAAAGGAAAATGGAAAACAGACAAAACAAACAAAAAGAGAACCATGACAAAAGAACAAAGAGCCGAAGTTTTGGAGAAGGAGATGCGGTCCTTACCAGGAATTTCAGTTATGGACCAAAGTGGATTCCTGGCTTCATAGACTCAATGACAGGTCCAGTATCATACAAGGTCATGTTGGGAAATAGTAGGGTAGTACGCAGACATGTAGATCAGATACTTACCAGACAAGGGGAAATTGAAATTGAGGTTCCAGATGCAATGGCTGAGGACAGGGTTGCCTCCAGTTATCCAAGTGCATCTGTGGTGCCACCACCATGGACAGAGACAATTCCACAGGAACCCATTCATCAAGAGGAAACCATCGTTGCAGTGCCAGATACTCTGAGCACTGCTCAGGAGCAGCTGGTGGCTTCACCACAAACAAGCAGGGACTTTACTGTTAGACGTTTACAAAGGGCTCGCAAGCCACTAGAGAGATTGGTACTGACCAGTTAGATTCGTCAAGTATTGAACATAGAGAATGGAGACTTCTTATGTGACCCTTAGGAATGGTTGTTTGTTAAGAAATTCATACTGAAATCTTAAGGGGGGAGGAATATAGTAATCTGGGATGTTATGATTAAGGTTATCCATCAGATGGTACTGTAGCTAGTGCTGCTGCTTGTTAAGGTCAGGGGAGGTGGAATGGGAGGATGCAGGTCTGTATGTTTGTTACGCAGTTGTTTAATAAAGTACACGGGCTAATTCTAATATCTCGCCTCTTCGAGTTCCTTGTTTCGCTACATGGATTTATCACAGTTTGTTTCCTAGCTGTTCTGGTATTCTGAATTGTTGGAGCAAAGAGATTTACAATTTGTGGAAGTTTGCTGTGTGCAAATTGGCTGCCATGTTTGTTTATCTGACAACTGTTACTACACTTTCAAAATAAATGAATTGGCTGTGAATCACTTTGGGTTGCCATGACAATGAGAAGGGTTTTGCTCCTGTTTTGGGGGGGAGACTTCTACCCGCATATGTGGCTCCACCACTAACTCACTGCAGTTTCTGGACTGGTCCTCATTAGTTCATGTGCACCCTTCTCCTAATGTGGAGATGTAGGGCCCTCTCCCTCCTCTTCACCACCATCATCCCCTTCAGCTTCAGAAAGTACTAATCATTTCTGCTGCTCAGCCCACCATTTAGTGTACGGCCAGTGGTAAGTACTCTGTCCTAAAACTGGGTTAATGGGGTGCCCCACAACATCGTATTCAAATAGCAATTGATTCAAGAAAGGTTGATTTGTCATTTGGTTATCAGCAAACCAGATAGGATGCAGCAGACCAAGTCGCTGGAGGCCTTCCATGACCGGTGGACACCGGAGGGGCTGGAGTGCATCATCACCCTGGAAAATAGAACTTTGATTTAAGTTTCCTTTAATTTTGCTTTAAATTACAGTTTTTATTGGTTGTGCCCCTTTAAGAAGGGGGCACATGCTACCTCTTAATTGGTGATGGAAATTGCCATCAACCACTGCAATTAAGAGTCTGCAGACCAAGAAATGTGGGTTTGTAGCTTCATGGCCCAGACCAGCAAGGTAGTGTTCCACAATTTTGCTCGCTCCATAGTGTGGGTGCCCTGTAGTACAGTTAATGGTGTAGGTGTTTATATATTTAAATGACTCCATCCCCATGATTGGGGATGGGTTCATGCCAAGAGCACATGGATAGGTGGAAATCCCACCCTGCTGCAATTTCTAAGCTAAAATTAACAAGATCCGAGCAATAAGGATATGTGAAGTAAGTGCTCAGCTAAAGCAATGAATACTATTTCAGTTAACACCTTCAAAAATGAACTGGTTGACTATCTAATCCAGAGCATCACTGCTGGTTGTAAGCATAAGTACAGATAGAGATGATGAATACCACGTGGAAAGATATAGTCCTCGATTAGCAGTGGCCATGGGAATGTCATGTCCAGGAAGGCAATCAATCAAAGATAGAATAGAATATAAAATTAGACGTTCTGTAGTTTTGCTTGATGATGATTGGATATAATCTTGATAGGGCAGATTGTATATGGTGTGCAGTGGAATGGCAGAATGTCCATGTGTTCTTAAATCCTCACAAAAATGGCTTCCCACTATAGGATTGAACCCTGCTCAAGGTACTTAATTTCCCCATTTTTTTTTAGTTCGCTAAATTTATGCAAGAGTTTGGGGTAGATATTCTCACCTGGGTTCCCATGTTTATAGATTTTTATTAGTTCTAATAGTAGATGGTGTTGTGAAATGATAAACACACAACTCTCCAAATGACTTTTGTATTTTGTTGTCAAATAATTAATATTTCTTCAGTTCCCATTTCTGTCAGCAGCCAGACTTACAGACGCATATTCAGAAAGTGCGATGAATGTCTCAAACACTTTGAACTCTGGCTTGTATTGCATTCTGTATTCAGTCCCATAAATAAAAATGAATGATAAATTAACAAACGATTCATTTTAAATGTACTTAGAGAAGAGATCATGGTTGTTCACTTGGCCTGAAATTATTTGTCCAATAATAGTGTACAGTAATTGTAACTGCAACAACAATTTGTGAAGTAATAAGCCATATTCAGAAAACCACACCATTCTATGAAAGAATTCTGGCCTTTGTAACATGACAAACTGGGCTTAAATCTAAAAACCTAACAATGGAGAAGCTGTAAACAGCATACAGGCTATTGAGATAAGATAAGTTGTTGACACTGAATGAATAACCTTATTGAAACAGGAGGTTGGAGGTTCCTGATAGTTTGAAGCCTTGGGAAGAACACAATGGTACACCCTGTTAAGGTGTCTTAAATTACACTTTGGAAAGAATCACATAAGATTAAGAAACATATGCTTTCATGAAAGTGACATCAAATGAAACACAGGAGACACGAGTCTGTGTTACAAGCAGCTGAGGTAACTAAGAAGACAATGGTGCACCCAGTTGAGGTGTTTTTAATTTACACATCATAAAAAGAATAAAATAGAAGACCTTGGTAAAAATGACATCAAATAGATGCACCTGCTCCACACCATTTTTAATGATAAGCTTCAAACACCTAGGATAGAGACATAATTCTTAATGCTACCAGCTGATCTAACTGTAAAAATAGCAGGGGTCAGCAGAAAAATGACTAGAGATAATTAGCTTACATCAGCAGAAAACTTCAAAGGAAATGCCACTGCAAAAGTGTATAAAAATTGAACTTTCAAATGGGATGATAGATTCGCTGTAAAGGGGCAAAGCGATTCTCAGCTTCAGAGCTAGCTCTAAGTTTTCAACTCTTTGTACCTCAGGGATCAAGGTATTGTACTGTATTTGATTTTGGTGGATATCCTGGAATAAGACTAAGAAATGTAACAAAGTTAAGATTTGAGAATAAAGATCTCTGATAATAGAATTGTAAGATTTTTGTTTTTGGAACTGTTAATGTTGCAATTGAATCACCAACTGTAAATTGCATGTCAGTTCTTTAATAAATCAATATATTTTTAGAATTGTCTCACATAATATTTCTGTATCAAACTCACAAACTCAATCTCTGTACGCTCTTTGGTGAGGAGTTGCAGAATTCTGGGGGAGTTTTCCGGACCCTCATAATATCCAGAACGTTACAGTCTAGCTAAACTTATTAAAAGTGCTATCTGGAGGACGGTAACATCTTCAGGTTGTTCCTTTCCTTTAGGGAGAGATAGTCTGGACCTTTAGACCCAATTAAGCGTCTTTAGGATTCGGCTACCTCAAACTTTAGTTGAAAGTGAATGTCTGGGGAATACGCCTGATCTGGGTTAGCCCTAAAAGGGCTAGGACTAGTAATAATCCCTTCAAATTGACTGTGACTGATGTATTCTTACCTTCTCTTACTGTCATGGTTATGCAGGCAATTAATGCTGTGGTTGAAATACTGCATGTGAACATCTGAACAAGTCTCCTTGGACAGGTCTGCTTGCGTTTAGAAAATTACAATAAAAATTCCCCAATGAAATCATGTTGAATAATTTAAAAAAACAACATAATTATAGTAGAATTTCTAAACTATTATGCAACAATGTCAGTTTTCTCATTTGACCTCTAAATATTGTTTTCAATGCTGGTTAGTCAAACAAAAGAAAATATCTCCTATTTGATTAATAAAAATTATCAAATATAAGGGTTTTGAGCCTGTCCATTCTTCTTTGCATGTACAAGTAGGCTTCAAGGATGTATGATCTTTACATTATTACTTTTTTTAAATTTCATTTCTGGACACAGTATGACCATTTTTTTAAAGTTTGAAAATACATTGATTTAAAACAAGTACTGTGCACACAAACTCTTCAAAACTGCTATCTTTAGATTCTAAAGGATGTGCCTTCTTCCAAAGGTACTGACAGTTTCCTAATGTTAACAGTGTTTCATTTCACCAATATTGTACTTGAAATCAGAGCAGTTCAAGATATGTCTTTACAAGATAAACTATCATATTTCAATTTACGAACTGACCTAAATGTATTGCAGTGTATGTATAGTGTTGAAGATTTGAG
Organism: Somniosus microcephalus; assembly: GCF_052327205.1. NCBI lineage: Eukaryota > Metazoa > Chordata > Chondrichthyes > Squaliformes > Somniosidae > Somniosus > Somniosus microcephalus. The sequence continues at coordinate 299,667,673 of NC_140990.1, forward strand.
TAAGTGGAGAATCTTTTTTTGTGATGTTTAGAAGATGCACTTGTATACTTGACTTTTTTTTTAAATGATTTAATTTGAAACAAGATGGACTTCAAAGATTTCAGCATTTCTTGATGTGTGATCATTTTTAACAGTTACTTAGGCAAACCTGTTTTGCCACAGAATAAATTGAGCTGGAGTGCCACCTACTGGATATTTGAGACAAATTTATGCTGGTTACTCTGAGACAATGAACTATCCTGACAACTAGCCAAAAGTGTTTAGATGTTTGAAGTTACTTTTTTTCAGAATTATATATTTGTTATTCATTGCCAGTTTTGCTTTAAAATATTTGAAAGGTGGTTTTGGGGGGTGGGTGGGGGAAGAAAAAGATCACGGTGGGGGGGTGTAGAGCGTGGTCGGGAAAGCTGGCTGATCACGGGGGTCAGTGATGGGGTGCAGGGGTTGGTTTACAGTGTAAGATTGTTGGGCCTAGAGGAAACACCCCTGCTCCTCCTGGCCCACAAGCAGTGCTGTAAAGGCACTCACCTTCTGTATCCAGCCCTTCTAGCCTTCTTTATCTGCTGGGTTTCTTGAGGCCTGGGAAACTCGGCCAACATGAGTTTAAAAATAGAGGCACTCAACCTCCTTAAAGATTTCAATGACCAACCCGCCGCTTGAGAGCAAATTGGTTGCCCGCCCCTCATCCCCCCTCTGTTCAAACCAGAAGTGGGCATGTTTGAGGCGAGTTGGGTTCCAGTTAGAAATGTCAAACATTTTTACTTCCAACCCAACCCAAACCCACCCATTTTGGGGGGAGGATTAAAATTACCCCCTTCGTGTCTCTACCAACAAAGTTGTCCGCCTAGAAATTGGTTCTGGCATGCCAGCGTGAACTGGGCATTGGGAATGATCCCTGCGCTGGAATGAGTAGACCCCAGACATACTCAGTATTGGGCCACATTTACATGAGATGGTGATCTGGATAGGGTGATCCCGAGAGAGCGGGGGGGTGATCTGAAGGGGGCCGAGTGGAGGTCGGCAACAGTCTTTGGCACAGCAGTGAATCCAGGAGGATCACTCTTTCATCCCCTTCTTATTGATTTGCTGACCAGTGGAAATAGCTTTTCACTATTTACCCTCTTAACTCTTTCATAACTTTTCTGCCCCTAACCCCACCTCCAACCAAACCTTCTCTTCTCCCCACCCCCTAAACCTCCATTCCCTTTTAACCAGGCTTAGTTAAGGCTCACATCATGACTGCATCCGTTCATCCCTGGTATCAATGAATTTACGTTGCAGTTTTCCCTGGTGCCAATCCTTTGTTATGAAATGTCCATAACTTTGTACAATACTCCAACTTTGACCTAACCAATGTACTTCAGAAGCGCACAGCCAATGACCATTGTAAAGGTGTGTATGTGTGTGTGCATTTGGACCCTGGCTCTGGATCCTACTTCCAGCAAGGAGACTGGAGTAGGTCTGAGAAACTGCGGGAGAAGACTGTAACTAGCTCATATGCCACTGGGAAGTTTCAAACAAATAATTATTCCTATTGAAATGCTGCTATTTCATTCACGTGTGGGAGTTCTGAATCCTCTTCTGTCTTCTTTGAACTTGTTTTAACTTCTGCCTCTGCCCTTCCCTGGAGCCCCGTCCATTCCTTCCAACTTTACCACTATAAACAAAGCAGGCATTGGTGTGGGCGGGCTCAGCACTCCACACTACTCAAATCCACACTGCAATCTGGAACTGTGGGGGGGAGGGGGAAGAGAGAGAGAGAGAGAGAGAGATATAGAGAGAGCGTGCTCTGGGGCATCTTGGATATATGTAAACGATCGGGAATGGGGGCCTGCTGTATTCACTGTTGTACTCGTTGGGCACTTTTTTTTCTAGCCACAGATGCAATGCTTCCAGCCCAATTGCTTCTGCCAGGCTGATTATAAATTTTCTTTGGGCACTGGAAATATGTTTAAAGGAACCGATCTAGGAGCAATAAATCACACCGCTGCCAGGTCACCAGCAGTGTTCCCTAAAACTTCTTTCAGGCCACGCAGCCCTATCAAAATACCATGCATGCTTTTCTATTTAAAAGCTGGCTGCACTGCAGTGCTGCGTGGTCACGCAGCTGTAAGATTCGCAAAATTTGTGTATTTCCCCGAAGGTTATTATGGATAAAAGGGTCCCTGCGTGTGTTGAATCCGTAAATCTTAAGGTATGGTGTTCTTCAATAACTAGATGGAGGCTGCAGATTAACAATCAACAGGTGTATACTGGAGGAGGGTAGTCTAAAGACTAACAGTACAGATGCCTGCTCAAGGCTTATATACAGGTGTGGTCACTGCCGGTACTACAGTATACAGGAGCTGTAAAAGTAGTTCTCTCTTAAAGGTACATACACTACAATTCCTCCCCTTTTAGATTAACAGTACCCATAACATTCAAATAACAGTTAACACTTTAACATGCACATTTAACTGAAATAGTCCATTTATAGATTCAGTCTTTGGGGCGGCTTCCTGATCCTTTCTGGATAGCGCTTTTCCTGAGTGTCTTGTTCTTGGTGCGGAGGCGATTCTGGCCCCCTTTCATCAGTTAGTTCATCAGTTTCCGCTGCTACTGTTTCTGGGGTAGATGTTACCGGTATGTCGGGTTCATCCCCAGGTACGCGAGACATGGGGTTGACTCATTCCTGTGACGCTAGGATCTGGTCGACGTGGCGTCTCACAATGTTCTCCCCGACATCCACTGTGTACATTAGTGGCCCCTGCCGTGTGCATATCGTTCCGGGTTGCCATTTCTCTGTTCGGTAGTCACGGGCCAAGACTGGTTGTCCTACATTGAAGCTCCTTGTCGGCTTCTCATTGATGTGCTGGAATTGCTTATCCTCAACATTTCTTCGCACATTTGGTCTGAGCAAATCCAGACAAGATCTCAAGCTTCGGTTAAAGAACATCATGGCCGGGGTCTGGTTGGTAACTGCATGTGTCGCATTTCTGTAGGCTAACAGGAAATTGTCCACCTTATGCTGTAGTGGAATGTCATCATCGCACATGGCCCTTATTGCCTTTTTAAAGGTTTGTACGAACCTCTCAGCCAATCCATTTGTGGCTGGTTGATACGGGGCGGATGTATAATGCCTTACCCCATTCCTTCTCATAAATTTCCGAAACTCTTCGGACACAAACTGTGGTCCGTTATCAGAGCAAATCTGCTCTGGCAAGCCGTTCCTGGCAAATATGGTCCGTAGGACTGCAATCATTTTCTCTGCAGTGGTGGAGGACATTTTGATCACCTCAGGCCATTTCGAGTGCGCAATCACTGCTATTAAGAACATTGAGTCCATGAATGGACCAGCAAAATCAATATGCACCCATTGCCACGGAGAGGAGGGCCACTCCCATGGGGGTAGAGGGGCATGTGGTGGTGCATTTTGGACCTTCTGGCATCCCGAGCAGCTCTTTGTTAGGTCCTCGATTTGTTGATCGATCCCCGGCCACCACACATAAGCCCTAGCAAGGCTTTTCATTTTCACCCCTCCCAGATGGCCTTCGTGAAGCTCATTGAGCACTTTCTCCCTTAACTTGGGTGGAATTACCACTCGGGATCCACACATCACTGTCCCCTGGTATACTGACAGCTGTTCTCTTCTGGGTGAGAATGCTGGCAACAGTGAGTCGCCATGTGTTGGCGATCCCTTCACCGTCAAATCATATACCCGAGACAGTGTCGGATCATTTCGGGTCTCCTTCTCTATATCCGCGTTAGTTACTGGCAAGCGTTCAATTATCAACGAATAAAATATTTCAATAGGGTCCACTGCTGGTGCTTCCTCCACAGTGGGCAGTGGCAGGCGTGATAGCCCATCAGCGTTTCCATGCTGCTTCGTGCCCATATACTCTATTTCATATTGGTTCGCCCCTAGAAAAAGGGACCATCTTTGTAGCCGTTGTGCAGTCATCACCAGAACGCCCTTCTTTGGATTAAAGATGGAGACAAGTGGTTGGTGGTCAGTCAGCAAGGTGAACTTCTGCCCATGCAGATAGTGGTTGATTTTTTTTCACTCCCCATACTAGGCTGAGGGCCTCCCTGTCAATCTGGGCGTAGTTGCGCTCGGCTGAGGTTAGTGACCGAGACGCAAAGGCTACTGGCCTCTCCAACCTGTCTGGGAATTTGTGCGACAGCACCGCTCCAATACCATAGGGTGATGCATCACACGCCAACCGAATTAGTAGTGCTGGGTTGAAATGGGCCAACACCTCTTTTGATGTGATCAATTCTTTGCACTTCTGGAAAGCTCGTTTACATTCGTCATTCCACTTCCATGGTACCCCCGTTTGCAGTAGGGTGTTCAGTGGGTGTAATACTGTAGACAAATTTGGAAGAACTTATGGTAGTAGTTCACCAGCCCGAGGAACGACCTCAGTTGTGACACATTTTCCGGTGCTGGAACCTTGACTACTGCCTCAATCTTTTCAGGGGACTTATGTAACCCCTCTTCATCAATAACGTGGCCATAATACGAGATCTGCTTCTGGAAAAACGTGTGGCGATTAGCTCGTAGCCCATATTCCTTTAATCTAGTGAGCACCTTCTCCAGGTTGGCGAGGTGATCACTGTCATTTTCGCCCGTGACCAGGATGTCGTCCAAATAACACTGGGTCCCTGAAATCCCTTGCAGGACTTGATCCATTGCCCTTTGCCAAATAGCCGGAGCTGATGCTACCCCGAACACCAGCCGGTTGTATTGGTAGAGACCTTTATGAGTGTTGATCGTGAGGTATTGTTTCGAGGCTTCTTCTACCTCCATTTGCATGTACGCCTGGGCCAGATCAATCTTAGTGAAGCGTTTACCTCCAGATAGCGAGGCGAAAATATCTTCAATCCGTGGAAGCGGATATTGTACCGTGTGAAGGACTGGGTTCACTGTCACCTTAAAATCCCCACAGATGCGGACCTTCTTTGGTTCCCCAGGCGTATTACTCAATGACCTCTTCATTACAGGAACGATGGGTGTAGCCCACTCACTCCAGTCCACTTTGGACAGTACTCCTGAACGTTCCAAACCTTCCAGCTCTGCTTCGACGGCTGCTCGGATCGCATAAGGCACCGGTCTGGCCTTAAATAACTTTGGGCTTGCATTTCCCTCTATTTTAATCGTTGTTGTTATGCCTTTTAGTGTTCCGAGTCCCTCCTGGAACACTTCTTGTGCGTCAGTTAGCATTTTTGACAGTCGTCCAGGTGTGACGTCGTCATCCTTTTTGGCCTCAACCTTCAGTGCCTGTATGGAATGTCAATCTAATTGTATCTTCCGGATCCATTCACGTCCTAGTAGTGGTGGTCCTCCATCTGGCAATACATATAGGTCCATTTTTGGTATTTCCTGGCCTTTATATATCACGTTCACCCTTATTTTTCCTTTGGGGTAGACTTTTTGCCCCGTGTACATCTTCAAGACAATCTCTGTAGCTTTCAAGGGTATATGTGAAAATAGCCGCTTGTAGTCCCTTCGGTTTATGACTGTTAGGGCTGATCCTGTGTCCAATTCCATTTTCACTTGGACTCCGTCTATCTTGAGCGTGACCCAGATAGTCTGGTGATCCTCCATTTTGATTACATTATGTCGTTTCAGACAACCCAGCTCCTTGCTTCCGGAGTCTGTATCACTTTTCTGTTCGTCTGAACTACTGTCCATCACCTTATGTACCTTTTTGTACTTCTCCTGTGGAGATTTCTTGCTGCTGGTTTTCTTCCCTGACCTGCAGACTCTTGCTATGTGTCCTGCTTTTCCACACTGTCTGCACACTTGGTCTTTGAACCAACAATCTTTCTGGTCGTGTGTTGTTCTGCCGCAGCGATAACACTTCCCTGCTCCATATGACATTTCATTGGAGCCATATTCTTGCGGTCTCCGTTGTATCTCTGCAGCGCTCTGTGCGGCTGTTTCATGTGATACTGCCATGCTGAAAGCCTTGTCCAGCGTAAGATCCTTTTCTGATAGAATCCGTTTCTGGGTTCTTTCACTTTGAAGCCCACACACAAACTTGTCCCTTAACGTATCTGCTAGTCCCATTCCAAACTGGCAGTGTTTCGATAGCTTGCGCAGTTCCGTTAAATACTCAGCATTACTTTCGTCTTTCTGCTGGTTCCTTTTGTGGAACTTAAATCTTTCTGCTATCAGCAGTGGTGTGGGGTTTAAGTGGTCCTGTAGGATTTCCACTATGCTTTTGAAATCCTTATCCACTGGCTTCTCTGGGGTTATTAGGTTTCGCAGTAAGCCATACATTTTTGCAACCATGGAATTCAACAAAACCAGTGCTTTCCTGGCATCTGGCACTTCATTCGCCTTGCAGTACACCTCAATGCATTCCACATATGTCGCCCAATCTTCGACTTCATTGTCGAACGCAGTGACACTGCCACTCTTCGGCATCCCTGGGTGTGGTTAGACTTTCTAAAATGGCGTCTCCCATGCTCTCCCTTCTTCTCCGCTGGCTCAAAATGGCGTCTCCCACGCTTTCCTTTCTTCTCGCGCTCGCCCTTCTTCTCCACTGTGGCTTCAAAAATGGCGTCTCCTGCGCTCTCCCTTCTTCGCCGTGGCTCAAATGGCGTCTCCCGCGCTCCCTTTCTTTCCCCGCGGACACTGCTCAGCCCTTGAGCCCTGGCTGCGCTCTGCACATTCTCCTGTGCGCCTCTCTTGTTGCCGCCGCTTGGTCCTGAACCCCGGCTGTGCTTTACCCTCTCTCTCTTTTTGTTTTCCGTCGACGCCGCTCGGTCTTCAACCCCCGGCTGCGCCCTGTGCGCTCTACCCTCTCTCTTAACCCGTCGACGCTGCTCGGCCTTTTCTGTGCCTTCGGTCAGCTCCAGCCACCGCTGTCCGGGAAGGGTCTGCGCTGTACCTGTTGCCAGTCTGTTGCTGGATCGTCGTGGCTGGAGAACCAAGCCCAGCTCGCAACAGCCTCCCCTGCGATGTTCACTCTCTGCCGGATGACTGGGCGGTTGCTCGTGGTCGACGCCCGTGCTTCTGGCCTCGACTTTCTTCCACCGTCCTCCCGGAGCGAATCCTTGGAAGGAAATGCAGAGTTGCAGGTAGATTCGAATCAACCTCGTCGCCACTGTTGAATCCGTGAATCTTAAGGTATGGTGTTCTTCAATAACTAGACGGAGGCTGCAGATTAACAATCAACAGGTGTTTACTGGAGGAGGGTAGTCTAAAGACTAACAGTACAGATGCCTGCTCAAGGCTTATATACAGGTGTAGTCACTGCCGGTACTACAGTATACAGGAGCTGTAAAAGTAGTTCTCCCTTAAAGGTACATACACTACAGCGTGGACATTTCTTTTGAAATTAAAAAGGGTACCCAAGATGGCGTCCATGCCTCGTGGCAGAAAGCCGGCAGGTCTCCAAAATGGATTCTGCAGCACAGGCTGTTTGAGGTAAATCGAAACTAAGGCTGCAGATTTCCTGTGAAGAGAGCTTTGTGATTTGGGACCCAGACAAACTGTGAATTATGTATGAGGCCGAATTAGAGGCAGATCTGAATTCAATGAGGCCTGCAGTTAAAGCCATCATACAGTCTGCATAAATAATTGGAAACAGATTAAACACACCCATCGAGGCTGGACAAGCCCATCAAGGACTTTCAGGACCATACGAGTCCATTATCGGGCCGGTAGAAGCAATTACCGGCCATCTAAAAACCCATCAGTATAGATTGCTACCATTATTTTAACTAGCCCGCCAAAAATAAAACAAAGAACTAACCTGATTTGGCAGGCAGATAAGGTTTTTCGACGAAGGTATAATTGAAGGCCCCCAGGTAGCAAGGGGAGTGGTTGGAAGAAGAAGACTGCTGCTCGGCTGCTGTCGGTATCGCCGCTCCCCGGTCCTTCGGCCCCTCGCCCTCGTGGCTGCCGCTCTTTCACCCGTCCCGCGCTTACCCCCTGGCCTTTGCCCGTGCCCTCTCCAACTCCATCTGGACTCGCCCCGACACCGGGTCGGGCGAACACGGGCAATTCAGGCCAGGCGAAGCGGGACGCGACGAGGGGAGGAGGAAGACCACCCGGGGAAGGCCAACTGAGGGTAGGCTTTGAATTATCGGGCCTTCAGCCTCAGCCGACCTGCGAGTATCTTCAGGCAAACTCAAGCTGTCGGCGCAGAATCATCCCTGCAAGGTAAAGTACCCAAATAGAGACTGTAACTTTGGGGTACTCGAACCTGGACAACGCCCTTGCAGCACCCGGAGCCCACGTGATGACGGCAGGCTCCAGAGAGCACCAAGAGCGAACCCCGAACCCAACCGCTGTTTTGAGTCTAACAAACCCTTTTTATTGGTGAGCATGAATTCTGACCCCTCATAGATTAACCTAGTTAGGTATAGGGGGTGGGATAAGGAAAAGGGGATTGTTAAGATAGTTGTTTTCCCTCGATGTGCCGTGTGTTCCCCATTCCCTGTATAAGTATAGCACTATTATGACTCTCTTGTAATTTTTGCCTGTAGAAGTGTACACTAATAATTTTCCATAAGATTGTATCAAGTTTTCCTCTTCAATAAAAATCTTGGTTTTGTTTGCATCCAACCACCTGTCTACTCGAGTTTTCTCTGTATCGCTGCCTGTATCTAAGCCCGGTGTCCAGAACCCAGGGGGCGAGCGATTCAAACCACTCAAGGAAGGTGTTCAGAGGCAAAGCTGACTGACCCGAACACGGCTGTGCACAAAAAACCCCTACACAGCTTACAGGGACCATTGGTCACCAGTGCCATTATATTTGAGTCTGTGGCAGTGATGTAAGAACTGGCATCAATCCTGGACAATTGTCATTACCATGGATTTGAATAGGGGGCGGAGCTATGATCATTAACTTCTAACTGTTTTAGGCATGGTTAATGGCGGAGCAGTGCAAAAGTCCCAGGAAATTATGGAGTGACATAATTAGTGGCGTAAGTCACTTGCTCCACTCTTTTCCCTTTCTTGTCCACCGTTTATGGGTCTCAATGCTGTAAATGCGCTATTACAGTGTCTTAAGTCCCCAGCAAAACCTGAGCCATTTTATGTGGCTTACCTGACTGTTGAGAGAAACCACGTGCTATAAATAGTTTATTGTGTTTCTAAATGCTGCTTTTGTCTGTTAATCAGTTAATTATTTTACATTGTTGTTGAATTCATCAGAATCGCAACAGGCTATTTGGTATATGGGATCATACATCAGAATATATGACATAGGAGCAGGAGTAGGCCATACGGCCCTTCGAGCCTGCTCTGCCATTCAGTAAGATCATGGCTGATCTTCTATCTCAACTCTACTCTCCTACCCTATCCCCTTCAATTTCCCGCATAAGGAATTTCTACTTTCAGTTGTGTCGCTGTCTAGAGGCATCAAGTGGAGGTCAGATGCTTCACTGCAGGGATTGAACCAATATCAGAGGATCTGTCCACTCAGGCTTTTCTCGTGCTACAAAGTCCCACTGGCAGAGGTTGGGAGCAGATTTCCATCATCTATCCTAAGCCCAAGAAAGATTCATAAAGGCTCTGCAACATGAAAAGCAGTAATTATAAAATGAAAACAAAAAGTAATATTTCAAAATATTAACTTAATTTAAGAAATAGAAGTAGCAATGCAAGCATCAATATTAACACTAAGTGAAATTCAATTTATTCTAAGCTAAAAATAAATTTGGACTGGTAAAATTGTTCATCTTTCTGTACATTGACAAATCTCTATTACATTTTCGAATGCATTAATTCCACATAAGCTCCAGAGAATTCAGAGTCTTGGAATCTTTATATTTTTCTATATTTGAATATATATATGGTTTTTGTTCAAGCTGACAATATGAAGAAGCAGAAAATGTAGTTGTGTTAAGATCAATTGCAGTTCAGGAAGCAGTCCCAGGATAGCTTTTTTTGTACAGCGCTGTTACGTGGCCAGTTACAGGCACACAATTTGTTCCTTCCTTAGCTTCATTAAACTGTCTGTCAGTAACACTCAATCACAAGCTGCCGTTCTGATGTAGTTAAAAATTACACAATTCATTGTGAAAGTGCCCTTATTTTCACTGCCTCCACCAGGAGCAAATTGGGCGGTAACACTCCAAAAACCATGACAATGAACTTACTGCCCCATTCCCATTCCCGATCCGCCAGCCTCCGTTTTGCTGAGGGGGGGGGGGGAGGGGCTCAAGAAGGGCAGTAAGAACGTCTGCCTTATTCAGGCAGGCACCTCATTTTAAGGTATGAAAATTGGGGCCCTGTGACCAATTTTCAGGTACCAATGGGGCAGTGTCACCGTGCATACTTCACCCCAGTGGCCTAACTAGTGGTCCTTAAATGGACCAATGCAGGCTGCTCACAGACACCCAGGGTAAAAAAAGCTGTGCCACTTATTTTTGTAGGGACAGGAGGAGCGTGCATGAATGCTCCTCCTGACTGCACAAAATTCATCCTGTCCACAGCTGGTCTTTTTGGGCCACACTTCTCCTGCAATTGCCTCTCCCTAATTAACCTCCAACTTCCAGCTCGGCTCCAGGGAGGAGTCACTGGATTTCCCCACACCCATACACCATTGGCAAGCTGCCTGTGATTGCTGGGTTAGTGCCCATGTAAATGAGATCCAACAATTAAAATGGCTTGGAGCTCTCGCAGAGGACATTGTACAGGCAGTGCGGTCGCTCTGCCCGATGTCCTCAGCGAAAAGGCTGAGCCATAGTGTGTTGAAAGTTAAAATTGGTCCCTATAACTTTCCTATAATCAGTCACCATATATTTTAATATTCTTTTATCTTGCGGAAGTTATATTTCTAAAACTAACTTTCTAATTTCTTGTTCAACATGCAAGTACAAGAATCTGTAGCAATGAAATGAAACCCACTGTATGAGTACAGAAAAAAATGTGTGTGACATTATTTTGTTCAGTAATGGTGCACTAAATTATCTATGTCTGTAATTACCTTTCTCAGCTATTGCACTGGGAAAGAAGTTAACAGCATGAAAGGTGGGACCATTTCCACCCAAAGGAACCTCAAATTTAGTTATGAAAAACCATTTACATGCCACGTACAAAGAATTGACATGCATTCACTTTGTAGAAAAACTAACTGATGCGTAGTAGAGGCCCAGCATGCCGAGTGCCCTCCTGCCTGAATTTTATGGAGATACAAACCTTATACGGCCTACTTTGGAATAAAAGTTGTACAACAGGTCATATTGAGCAATCACTTGCCTGCTTCCATGTAACAGTGGAAATCTGGCTGAGTGGTGTAGAGGAATCCAATAACCAAGTATGCAATGCAATGTCCCAGATGAGAAATGTCATGGGAGTAGCAGCTGTTTGCACTACAGTCCACCATTGAAGACAAAGCAACACCAGTGGCACCTGCAATGAAGACCTCAGTCATCGCAGGATCTTCTCTTAAGGAGGCTCTCACTGCTGCTGTAGTGGTTTTGGTACCCTAACTCTAAGAAGCAGTCATGGCTGGCTTCAACTTTGTAGGGTTCTCAAAATTCCCACATTCCCCAAAAGTTATGGATAAAGGGACCCTGTATGGACAAGTTATTAAAAAGGGTACCCAAAATGGCTTCTGAGACCTCGTGACCAAGGCTTGCAGGATTTCAAAAGCAAGGCCCTGCAGAAGGCAGGCCCATTCAAATCCTGAAATGAAACCTAACATGCATCTGTGAAAGACTTTCCCATTTTCTAAAGCCAGACAGCTAGATAAACACAGAATATGCATTCTTCACCTTGGAACAGATCAAGTCAGGATGGCCCTAATCTTGAGGCCATTAATTTCTCGCATAAATAATCGGTAACAGCTCACAGGTAGCTGCCGAGCCAGGAAAGACAATTAAATTTCATAAATAACAAACAGTCAGGATATCGAAACCATTAAACAAGGAGACAACCGCCCCAGAAGTCATTAAAGTAAATGACTGTAATCATTTTAGACGAGCCCGCCAAAAGTTAGACAAAGAACTGACCTGATTTGGCATGCAGATAAGGGGTGAAGAACCGGGTATAATTGTAGGCCCACCGGTAGCTCTCGCTCTCTTGCCCCGCTTTCTCTTGCCTCTTGCCTCTCGCTCTCTTGCTTGCTCCCAACAGCGAGGACACCCATTACAACACCGGGGACCAAATGGGGAGAAGAACAGAACCCGATTCGAACACTCAAAGGACACACAGGGTTGCAACTGGGCAGACAAGACAAGACGAGATGAACAGTAAAACCGATAGGCAGAGAAGGGCAGCAAGAAGAAGTATTGGGGGACAAACGGCCTAGTTATAAGCTGGCATTTGATGCATGGATAGTAAAATCAGTCAAGACAAAAGGCCTAGTTATAAGCTGGCGTTTGAAGCTTGGGTAGTTGATACGCTTATCAATTACTTCATAAAAGGTGATGAGTCGAAGAAGAGATGATGAGTCGAAAGAAGAGATGAATAAGGCTTTTATTAGCTAAGAAGAGACCATGCTTCTTCGTGAGTGACTGAACAAGTCTGAACGAAACCCACACAGTGGTGGGTGGAGTCAGCTGAGGCATGCCTCCATACACAGCGCCACCCAGAGGTGGCAATATACAATACAGTGGTTTACCACATTCACCCCTTGTTTAATGTGAAGTCCGGCGGGGTGAAGGGTACTACAAGTTAAGTCTATCAGGAGGCCTTGTCTGACGTCCTGATCGTCGTGGTGGCGGCGGTGGTGTTGCAGCATCCGACGTCGGGTCTGGTGTCTGGGTGGTTGGCGAAGATTCCTGGGGCTTTGGCATGCCGTCTGCAGGGGTTGGGTTGGGAGGGGTGGTGGGGGATAACTGGTAAGGGGGATAACGGTGGTAAGGGGGATAACGGTGGTAATTCAGGGGTACCCGAGGGTGCGAGATCTCGTATGGAGACCGTGTCCTCCCACCCGTCTGGGTATGTCACCCAGGCATACTGGGGGTTGGCGTGTAGGAGGTGCACCCGCTCGACCAGGGGGTCCGTTTTATGCGTCCTCACGTGCCTCCGCAGTAGGACGGGCCCAGGAGAAGTCAACCATGCCGGTAGCGAGGTTCCCGATGTAGACTTCCGGGGGAAAACGAACATTTTCTCATGAGGGGTCGCATTAGTGGCAGTACAAAGCAGTGACCGAATGGAGTGAAGCGCTGCAGGGAGGACCTCCTGCCAGCGGGAGGTCGGAAGGCCCTTAGATTTTAGTGCTAAGAGGACTGCCTTCCAAACCGTCGCGTTCTCCCTTTCCACCTGGCCGTTCCCCCGGGGGTTGTAACTGGTGGTCCTGCTCGTGGCGATACCTCTTGTTAGCAGGTACTGCCGAAGTTCGTCACTCATGAACGATGAGCCCCTGTCGCTATGTATATAGCTGGGGAACCCGAACAGAGCGAAGATGTCATTCAGACACTTGATGACCGTGGTACTGGTCATGTCTGGGCAAGGGATGGCAAAGGGGAAACGGGAGTACTCATCAACTATGTTGAGGAAGTACACATTGCGGTCAGCGGAGGGGAGGGGCCCTTTAAAATCGACGCTCAGGCGTTCGAAGGGGCGGGTGGCCTTGATCAGGCTTGCTCTGTCCGGCCTATAGAAGTGCGGTTTGCACTCGGCGCAGATTTGGCAGCTCTTGGTCATGGTCCTGACCTCCTCGATGGAGTAGGGCAGGTTACGGGATTTGATAAAATGGAAAAACCTGGTGACCCCCGGGTGGCAGAGGTCATTGTGGAGGGACTGCAGCCTATCACTCTGCGCGTTGGCGCATGTACCACGTGATAGGGCATCTGGGGGCTCATTGAGTTTCCCTGGCCGATACAAGATATCATAATTGTAGGTGGAGAGTTCGATTCTCCACCTCAAGATCTTGTCGTTCTTGATTTTACCCCTCTGCTTATTATTAAACATAAAAGCTACTGAACGCTGGTCAGTGAGCAGGGTAAATCGTTTCCCGGCCAGGTAATGCCTCCAGTGGCGCACCGCTTCTACAATAGCCTGGGCCTCCTTTTCGACGGAGGAGTGTCTCGTCTCGGGGCCCTGGAGAGTCCTTGAGAAAAAGGCCACGGGTCTGCCCGCCTGGTTAAGGGTCGCGGCTAGGGCGAAGTCGGAGGCATCGCTCTCCACTTGGAAGGGGATGGACTCATCCACCGCGTGCATTGCGGCCTTCGCGATATCGTTCTTGATAAGAGTGAAGGCTGCACACGCCTCTGGTGTCAGGGGGAAGGAGGTGGCTTTGATGAGGGGCCTGGCTTTGTCTGCATAGAGGGGCACCCACTGGGCGTAGTAGGAGAAAAACCCCAGGCATCTCTTCAGTGCTTTTTGGCAGTGGGGAAGGGGTAGCTCCATTAGGGGGCGCATTCTGTCGGGGTCGGGCCCGATGACTCCGTTCTCCACCACGCAGCCGAGGATGGCCAGGCGCTTGGTGTGAAACATACATTTTTCCTTATTGTACGTTAGGTTCAGCCATTGGGCCGTACGGAGGAAATTTGCTAGATTAACGTCGTGGTCCTGCTGGTCGTGGCCGCAGATGGTGACGTTATCCAAATAGGGGAAGGTTGCCCGCAGCGCGTTCTGGTCAACCATTCGGTCCATCTCCCTTTGGAAGACCGAAACCCCGTTGGTGACGCCGAAGGGGACCCTAAGGAAGTGGTAGAGGCGGCCGTTTGCCTCGAAGGCAGTATACTGGCGGTCCTCATGGCGGATGGGCAGCTGGTGGTACGCTGACTTAAGGTCGATGGTGGAGAATACTTTGTATTGCGCAATCTGATTGACCATATCAGATATGCGAGGGAGGGGGTACGCGTCCAGCTGGGTGTACCGGTTTATGGTTTGGCTGTAGTCGATTACCATGCGGCGTTTTGCAGTGGTTTTAACGACTACAACCTGGGCTCGCCAGGGGCTAGTGCTACCTTCGATAATGCCCTCCTTCAAGAGCCGCTCCACCTCAGAGCTGATAAAAGCTCTGTCCCCGGCACTGTACCGCCTGCTTTTGGTAGCGATGGGTTTACAGTCGCGGGTGAGGTTAGCGAACAGGGGAGGGGGGGGGACTTTTAATGTGGAAAGGCTGCAGGTGGTTTGCAGCGGGCGATTTAAAAGTTGTTGGTTGCAGACTGTGAGTGGGGGGAGGGGTCCACCGTATGCTAGTGTGACACTCTTAAGGTGGCACTGAAAATCCAACCCTAGCAGGACGGCAGCGCAAAGACGGGGCAGGACTAGCAGTTTAAATTTTTGATATTCAGTGCCCCCTACTGACAGGGTCACCACACAGTAGCCGCTGATGTCCATTGACTGGGACTTGGACGCCATAGAAATGCGATGGTGCGTTGGCAGAATCGTGAGGGAGTGGCTACGTACCGTGTCGGGGTGGACGAAACTCTCTGTGCTCCCGCTGTCGATCAGGCAACTGGTGGCGCGGCCGTTTACCGCGATATCCATCATGGAGCTGGATAGATGGTGAGGGTGGCCTTGATCCAGCGTCACGGAGGCCAGTATGTGGCTTAGTGAGTCACTATAGTCATCCGCCGAGACGGTGGTCGGTTCCGGTGACGAAATGGCGGTTGAGTGCGTTGGATACGATGGCGGCGGATGCCATGCGGCCGGGGGTACACAAAATGGCGGATAAGATGGCTGCTCCCACGGCCCGCACGCTGCGCTGCTGGCTGGCTTCCCCTTGCAGGCGTTAGCGTAATGGCCTTTCTTCCCGCAGCCCGAGCAGGTAGCTGTCTTAGCTGGGCAGTGCGCTCTGGGATGTTTTAACTGGCCACAGAAATAGCATTTTTGGGCCTGGTTACTGGGCATCGAAGCAGTTCTTACCGGAGGCTGCTGTCTCGGTTGGGTCGCTGCAGCGGTTGGTGCCGGGGGCGGCAGTCCCGTGTCCCACGGTTTCGATTGCCATGTCTCGGCGCCGTTACGGGGGTATGCCTCGAGGTTTCGGTGGGCCTCCTCTAACGAGAGCGCAAGGGCAATGGCCGTCTTCAGGTCGGGTTCCTTGCTTTCTAGCAGTCTCTGCCGGGTGTGGTCTGACTGGAGGCCCCTGACGAAGGCATCACAGGCGAGTCCCTGCGCGTGCTCCACAGCCGTTACCGCTTTACAATCGCAGTCTCTGCAGAGTGCCAGTAGCGCCCGTGCAAATGCCCCTACCGATTCTCCCGGTTGCTGCCTGCGGGATCCCAAGAGGTGTCGGGCGTAAATTGTGTTCACTGGGCGCGTATATTGCCCTTTTAGTAGCTCGAGGGCCGCCACGTACGTATTAGAGTCCCGGATTAGCATATATACTTGATGGCTCACCTGGGCGGTCAAAATTTTCAGTTTGTGATCCTCCTCTGTAACCTGTGAGATTGCGAGGAAGGATTCAAAGCAGCTCAGCCAGTGTTCAAACTTGGCTGATGCACCCACATCTTGAGGGTCGAGGTCCAGGCGTGGTGGTCTGAGGGCTCTCAGCAATGTCTGCTGTATCCGTTGCTGTTGTTGCTCCTCAGGTGTCGCCATTTAACTTTTAGCTAATAAAATTGATACGCTTATCAATTACTTCATAAAAGGTGATGAGTCGAAGAAGAGATGATGAGTCGAAAGAAGAGATGAATAAGGCTTTTATTAGCTAAGAAGAGACCATGCTTCTTCGTGAGTGACTGAACAAGTCTGAACGAAACCCACACAGTGGTGGGTGGAGTCAGCTGAGGCATGCCTCCATACACAGCGCCACCCAGAGGTGGCAATATACAATACAGTGGTTTACCACAGTAGTAAAATCATATTAATGGTAAAAACCGCCAACCGAGCCCCAACCGCAACAAAACTGTCGGCGACCAAACCGCCACCAGAAGAACAACCATTTCCTGCAAGGTGAAGTACCCCACAAAAGACTTTAAGCTGGCGAAGGAAAAAGAAGGGTACTTCGCACAAACAACTCCATCACTGCGCCCTGTGACCACGTGACAATGGCAGGCCCAAAGGACAACAAGAGTGAACCCCCAAAACCATGACTGGCTTAATCGACAGGTTTCGAATCGTAAAAGAAACCCCATTGGTGAGCATGAATTCCTGGCCCCTCGTAGCTTAATCTAGTTAGGTATTGGGGGTGGGATAAGGATAAGGGGATTTTAATGTGTTTGTTCCCTCGATGTGCCGTGTGTTTCCCATTCCCATATAAGTGTAATTTTATATGCCTGTAATTATTTCAGTAATTCTCAGTAAGATTGTGTTTTATTGTGCCTTTAATAAAAATTGCGGTTTTCGTGCACCAAACCACTTGTCTACTCAATTTTCTGCATCGCCGCCTGTACCTAAGTCCGGTGTCTAGAACCCAGGGGTGTGGGAGCGATTCAAACTGCTCAGACAGTCAGGGGCAGAGCTGACTGGGCACACGCCACCCCCTACAACTTTTAGAGAATTCTTATGGACAACTTGAAGACAGTCTGGCTTTCCACCCTCGCATAGTGAGCATCCTCATATGTTCTCCAGTATTGGCATATACTGGATCATCTCATTGGCACCTTGTTCTTCACACCTCGTTACCATCTTTCTATTTAAATCCCTCCATACATCATTCTGCGTGCTTGTTTTGAGGCCACGATCTCTTTCATTGTTAACAATCAACTGTTCTAAACTAGGATCACACCCATGGCTCAGTTACCACTAACTGCTGCAGAGATTTTTAAAATCCTATACCCGCTGCATTTTAGCAGCTTCAATCAGTAATTTGAGAACATTGGGAACCCCTTGGTTTAAATCCAGGACAAACCATCTGTTGATCCTCTCTACATTACATTAAAGTTTGTTAACATACAGCAACAACTTGTATTTATACAGCACTTGTAACGTAATACAACATCCCAAGGCACTTCACAGGCACATTATGAAACTAAATTTGACACTGAGCCACATAAGGAGATATTGGGACAGGTGACCAAAAGCTTGGTCAAAGAGGTAGATTATAAGGAGGAGAGAGGTTTAGGGAAGGAATGCCAGAGTTTAGGGCCTAGGCAGCTGGGATGGAATTGGAATCCAGTCAGCCGTTTGTTTCAATCTCTGTTTCCGTTTTTTCTTGGTGTCTCTACATAGATACATAGATACATAGAAGATAGGAGCAGGAGTAGGCCATTCGGCCCTTCGTGCCTGCTCCGCCATTCGATGAGATCATGGCTGATCCTTTAATTCAGTATCCCGTCCCCGCCTTCTCTCCGTAACCCTTAACCCCTTTTGCCCGTAGAAATATATCTAATTCCCTCTTAAATATATTTAATGAGCTGGCGTACACTGCCCTCTGTGGCAATGAGTTCCACAGGTTCACCACTCTCTGAGTGAAGAAATTCCCCCTCATCTCTGTCCTAAATGGTTTAGCCCTTATCCTTAAATTATGTCCTCTAGTTCTGTTCTCACCCGCCAAGGGAAACATTCCTTCTGCATCCAGTCTGTCTAGACCTGTCAGAATTTTATACACTTCTATGAGGTCCCCTCTCAATCTTCTAAACTCCAGTGTGTACATCCCTAAACTACATAGTCTCTCCTCATAGGTCATTCCCGCCATTCCTGGTATCAGCCTGGTGAATCGCCGCTGCACCCCCTCCATGGCAAGAACATCCTTCCTCAGATGAGGCGACCAAAACTGTACACAGTACTCGAGGTGTGGTCTCACCAGTGCCCTGTACAGCTGCAGCAAGGTATCCCTGTTCCTGTATTCTAACCCTTTTGCTATGAAGGCCAGCATACCGTTTGCCTTCTTGACCGCCTGTTGCACCTGCATGCTCGCCTTCAGGGACTGGTGTACAAGAACACCCAGGTCTCTCTGTACTTCCCCCTCTCCCAATCTATTGCCATTTAAATAATAATTTGCCCTCCCGTTCCTGCACCCAAGGTGGATAACTTCGCACTTGTCCACATTATAGTGCATCTGCCATTTATCCGCCCAATCGCCCAGTCTGTCCAAATCGCTCTGGAGCTTCCTGGTCTCTTCCTCTGAGCCCACCCCCCCTCCTAGTTTAGTGTCGTCTGCAAATTTGGAAATGCTGCATCCGACTCCCTGATCCAGGTCATTAATGTAAATTGTGAACAGCTGGGGGCCCAGGACAGATCCCTGTGGTACCCCACTTGTTACTGCCTGCCATTCAGAAAATGAGCCGTTTATTCCAACTCTCTGTTTTCTATCTGACAGCCAGTTCCCTATCCACGCCAAAACTTTCCCCTTTATCCCATGAGCCTCAATTTTCCATGCTAATCTTTTATGTGGGACCTTATCGAAGGCCTTTTGGAAGTCCAGGTACACCACATCTACTGGCTCTCCCCCATCTATTCTACCAGTTACTCCCTCAAAAAATTCCAATAGATTAGTCAAGCATGATTTACCCTTTGTAAATCCATGTTGACTCTGTCCTATCCTGTCCCCATTTGCTAAGTGCTCCGCTATTTCATCCTTAATGATGGACTCCAGCATTTTGCCCACAACTGATGTAAGGCTTACAGGTCTGTAATTATCTGCTTTTTCCCTACCCCCCTTTTTGAATAGTGGGGTAACGTTAGCTACCCTCCAATCCATCGGCACTGTTCCCGAGTCTAATGAATTCCCGACTCTAAAAGGCGATACACCGTCCAATGCTTATAGCAAACTAATGGCGTTAACATCAGTGCACCTGCTATAAGAGGTGGGGACTGTGCTTCAGTATTACAGATACAAGTAGAGAATGTTTTATGCCCTTAATAGTTGGCTGTGGCCTGCCATCCACCAGTGTTACTCCCTTAACTGGGGAGCAGTTAGCAATAGTGCACATCAATAAGCACACACAAGTTCACAACACACATGGGAAACATACCAACAAAACATACAGTCGCAAGCACTGAAGCACAATTCACTTTTAGCAGCCTGTCAATTCTTTCATTGTGAAGAAAACACATCACTTGGCCAAACCGATAGAACATAGGTATTTCTGTGCACAAGTACACAAATAAAGCAAATAGCAGTTACGTGAATTGTAAATATGTCCACAAAAAATATAGTACCCAACTGAAATGTTTCCTGGTGCAGATGGCTTTTGAAGATGCATTCACTGACCTTGACCACTGGTCTGAGGTCAAGAAACTTCCGTGGGCACTGGAGTCAGGTCATGGGGGTGACACTGCTGACAGTGACGGCCTTGGTGATGTGGTCCCACATTGTTCTTTCTGGAGGGCTCCTGGCCCCTGTGGGTAGAGGACCTCTCTTGCAGAGTTGACCCCCTGCACAAAGCTGGAGTGCTGCATGCAAGACCCTAGGTGTCCTTCCTTGGCTTGCTGAGCTATTATTGTTAGTGCTGAAGCGTTTTCCCATTTTTCTAGGTATAGAATTGAATTCAGCTTTAAGAGCTGAAGACTGCCATTTGGGAATTATTTTTAATGCTTATTTTTTTTCAGAAGATAGTTAAACTCTAAGGGCTAAAAACTGCCTATTTTTAAATGATTTTTTTCATTTTAGAAGGCAGTTCCCCTTTAATGGACCGACACTGATTTCTAAAATGACAGTCTTGCATTAAGAGAAGGCTATTCTTGCTGCAATGAAGCTACGGCCATGCTATGTTGGGCCTCCTGTTGTGACTACCGCCAGGAGAACCAGTCTTGCACAGTGAGTTTAGCGCTGGGTTAATGGTAATTAGCAACCAGCACCAATATCCTGGTCCTGCCAGCACCATTAGTTTTAGCAGTGGTTAACTCCAGCCCACAGTGGCACCAGCAGATTTTTAGTACTCTAAGAACTTGTCTATCCCCCTCAGAATCTTATATGTTTCAATGCGATAACCTCTCATTCTTCTAAACTCCAGAGAGTATAGGCCCAAACTACTCATTCTTTCCTCATAGGAAAACCCTCTCATCCCAGGGATCAATATAGTGAACTTTTGCTGCACCGCCTCCAAGGCAAGTATGTCTTTCCTCAGGGAAGGAGACCAAAACTGTGCATGGTACTCCAGGTGTGGTCTCACCAAAGCCCTGTACAATTGTACTAAGACTTCCTTACTCTTGTGCTCCAATCTCCATGCAATAAAGGCCAAAATGTGTAAGGGAAAACACACCCACAAAAGCTGTCAAAACTAAGCCATGCCCACAGAAACTTCTCTCAGTCTCTTCCATTGAAATTACCTTTTGAAAGCTTCTAAAAACTTCTAAAATCTTTTAATTAAACTGGTATTTATTTCATATGTCAGCATTTTGTTTTATTTTTCGCATCCAAACACTCAATTTATTAATCCCTCTGTATACAACTTCCTGTTTTGATACTCAGTAAAGGTCTAACAATGTTTTATATCTCCTACAAGTAATGTTGTTGAACGTCAGAAAGAGATTCCCAGCCATATATTCAATGTTAATTTTCAGGATTCAAATATATTATTCAGACCTAATTTAGACTGGCAATAGATAAATCTATTTTCCTTGTTATAGATGGATTATAGCAACCCTAAACATAGAATGTTGCTTCAGCATATGCTGGCCTCAATCCTAATTGTGAATCTGCCGTCTGAGTTAACCCAAACCGAAGGTAAGTCTGCTGTTGAAGCAGCTGTTCTGCCACCACCCACATTTATCCACTGCTGACTCAAAATAAGTATCTCTCCAATGAGAATTTCATAATTGTCTCACTTCTATGCATCCGCCTCTCGTCTTATATGATCCATGCCAAAAGATTGCACTTGCTATCAGTTAAACTTTGCATTTATGATTCGTAAACAATCAACTATCGTGATGTTTAATTAATACAGTAGACTTTCCCGCCTGATCTCCATATCCCTTGATTCCCCTAGAGTCCAAAAATCTATCTATCTCAGCCTTGAATATACTCAAAGGACTCAGCATCCACAGCCCTCTGGGGCAGAGAATTCCAAAGATTCACAACCCTCTGAGTGAAGAAATTCTTCCTCCATCTCAGCCTCAAATGGCCTACCCCCTTATCCTGAGACTATGCCCCCTAGTTCTAGACACTCCAGCCAGGGGAAACAACCTCTCAGCATCTACCCTGTCAATCCCCTTCAGAATCTTGTATGTTTCAATGAGATCACCTCTCATTCTTCTAAACTCCAGAGAGCATTGGCCCATTCTACACATACTCTCATCATAGGACAGCCCTCTCATCCCAGGAATCAATCTAGTGAACCTTTGTTGCACCGCCTCCAAGACAAATATATCTTTCCTTAAATAAGGAGACCAAAACTGTGCACAGTACTCCAGGTGTGATCTCACCAAGGCCCTATACAATTGTAGCAAGACTTCCTTGGATACTGCTGGGGAAGATGGATTCTCGGGGGAATGCAGCAAGAGCCAAGTCCATGGCAATACAAGTGGCTCAGCTGCACAGGAGGGGAGGAAAAAGAATGGGAGAGCAATAGCGATAGGGGATTCTATCGTATGCGGAACAGATAGATGTTTCTATGGCCACAGACGTGACTCCAGGATGGTATGTTGCCTCCCTGGTGCCAGGGTCAAGGATGTCACTGAGTGACTGCAGGACATTCTGAAGGGGGAGGGCGAACAGACAGAGGTCATGGTCCATACCTGTACCAACGACATGGGTAGAAAGAGGGACGAGGTCCTGCAAGCAGAATTTAGGGAGCTAGGAAATAAATTAAAAAGCAGGACCTCAAAGGTACTAATCTCAGGATTACTCCCAGTGCCACATGCTAGCGAGAGCAGAAATAGGAGTATAGACCAGATGAATGCGTGGCTGGAGAGATGGTGTAGGAGGGAGGGATTTAAATTCCTGAGGCATTGGGAACAATTCTGGGGAAGGTGGGACCTGTACAAGCTGGACGGGTTACACCTCGGCAGAAACGGGCCCAGCATCCTCGCAGGGGGGTTCGCTAGTGCTGCTGTGAAGGATTTAAACTAGTTTGTCAGGGGGCTGGGAACCTAAGTGTGGGCCCAGAATGGAGAGAAACAAAGCTGGAAGTGCAAGTTAGAAAAGTAGTCAGCAAAACTAGTAGGGAGCAGAAACAAAGGCCAACAGTAAAGAGGGTCAAAGTGCACAAAAATATTAAACAGGCAAAGTTGAAGGCACTTTATCTAAATGCATGCAACATTCGCAACAAGGTGGATGAATTAATGGCACTAATAGAAGTAAATGGGTATGATGTAATTGCCATTACAGAGACATGGTTGCAGGGTAACCAAAGCTGGGAACTGAATGTTCCAGGGTACTCAACATTTAGGAAGGACAGACAAAAAGGAAAAGGAGGTGGTGTAGCACTGTTAATAAGGGATGAGATCGGTACGGTAGAGATAAAAGATCTTGGCTTGGCAGATCGTGATGTAGAATTGGAATCAGTTTGGGTGGAGCTAAGAAACAGCAAAGGGTGGAAAACATTGGTGGGAGTTGTGTATAAGCCAACAAACAGTAATGGTAATGTAGGGCACAGTATCAATCAAGAGATTAGAAGTGCATGTAACAAGGGCAATACGGTAATCATGGGGGACTTTAATCTACATATTGACTGGGCAAATCAAATTACCACTAATGGTGTGGAGGACAAATTCTTGGAATGCATGCGAGATGGTTTCCTGGATCAGCATGTGGAGGAACCAACCAAGGAACAGGCTATTCTGGATCTGGTACTGTGTAATGAGAAAGGGCTAATCAATAATCTTGTGGTAAAGGGGCCATTAGGGATAAGTGACCATAATATGATTGAATTTTACATTAAGTTTGAGAGTGATGTAGTCCAATCTGAAACTAAGGTCTACAATCTAAACAGAGGAAACTACAAGGGTATGAGGGACAAGTTGGCCATGGTAGATTGGGAGACTACACTAAAAGGTATGAAGGTGGACATACAATGGCTAACATTCAAGGAAATAATGCATAATTTGCAACAAACATATATTCCTCTAGGGCATAAAAACCCAAAAGGAAAAGCAATCCAACCATGGCTAACAAAAGAAATTAAAGCTAGTATTAAGTCAAAGGCGGAAGCTTATAAAGTTGCCAGGAAAAGCGGTCAGCCTGAGGATTGGGATCTTTTTAGAAATCAGCAAAGGGGGACCAAGAAATTGATAAAGAAAGGGAAAATGGAATATGAGCACAAACTAGCGAAAAATATAAAAATGGATTGTAAAAGCTTCTATAGGTATGTGAAAAGGAAAAGACTGGCGAAGGTAAATGTAGGTTGTTTACAGTCAGATGGGAGAATTTATGGGGAACGAGGAACTGGCAGAGAAATTAAATAAATAGTTTGTTTCTATCTTCACGGAGGAAGACACAAAAAACCTCCCAGAAATACGAGAAAACCAAGGGTGTGACGAGAATGAGGAACTTAAAGAAATTATTATTAGTAAAAAAACAGTACTAGCAAAATTAATGGGACTAAAAGTCAATAAATCCCAAGGACCGGATGACCTACATCCTAGGGTTTTGAAGGAGGTGGCCATTGGAATAGTGGATGCATTGGTTGTCTTCTTACAAAATTCTATAGATTCTGGAACGGTTCCTGCAGATTGGAGGATAGCAAATGTAACCCCACTATTTAAGAAAGGAGGGAGAGAGATAACGGGGAACTACAGACCTGTTAGCCTCACATCAGTAGTTGGGAAAATGCTGGAATCTATTATAAAGGATGCAATAACTGAACACTTAGAAACTAATTCTAAGGCTGGGCAGAGTTAACATGGATTCATGAAAGGGAAATCCTGTTTGACAAACCTATTGGAGTTCTTTGAGGATGTAACTAGTGGAGTAGATGAAGGGGAACTGGTAGATGTGGTGTATCTGGATTTTCAGAAGGCCTTCAATAAGGTCCCACACAAGAGGTTAGTGAACAAAATTAGGGCACATGGAATTGGGGGTAACACACTAGCATGGATTGAGAATTGGTTAACAGACAGAAAACAAAGAGTAGGGATAAGCAAGTCTTTTTCAGGATGTCAGCTGTGACTAGTGGGATACTGCAAGGATCGGTGCTTGGGCCGCAGCTATTCACAATCTATATTAATGATTTGGATGAGGGGACTAAATGTAACATTTCCAAATTTGCTGATGATACAAAGCTAGGTGGCAGTGACAGTTGAGAAGAGGATGTGCAGAGGCTTCAAGGGGATCTCAACAGGCTCAGTGAGTGGGTGAGAATGTGGCAGATGGAATATAATGTGGGTAAATGTGAAGTTATCCACTTTGGTAGAAAAAACAGGAAGGCAGAGTATTTCCTACATGGTGAAAGATTGGGGAATGCAAATGCTCAAAGGGACCTGGGTGTCCTTGTACATGAGTCACTGAAAGTGAATGTGCAGGTACAGCAAGCCATTAGGAAGGCAAATGGTATGCTGGCCTTCATTACAAGAGAATTTGAGTACAGGAGTAAAGAAGTCTTACTCCAATTATATAGGGCCTTGGTGAGACCACACCTGGAGTACTGTGCACAATTTTGGTCCCCTTACCTAAGGGAGGATATACTTGCCATAGAGGGAGTGCAACGAAGGTTCACGAGATTGATTCCTGGGATGGCGGGACTGTCATATGAGAAGAGATTGAGTAAACTAGGCTTGTATGCTCCTGAATTCAGAAGAATGAGAGGGGATCTCATTGAAGCATACAAAATTATTACAGGGCTTGATAGGATGGATGCTGGGAGAATGTTTCCCTTGGCTGGGGAGTCTAGAACCAGAGGCCACAGCCTCAAGATAAAGGGTAGGCCATTCAGGACTGAGATGAGCAGAAATTTCTTTACACACAGGGTGGTAAATCTTTGGAATTCTCTACCCCAGAGGGCTGTGGAGGCTCAGTCATTGGGTATATTCAAAACAGAAGTCGATTGATTTCTGACTAGTAAGGGCATCAAGGGATATGGCGATAGGGCCAATGAATGGAGTTGAGGCAGAAGATCAGACATGATCTCATTGAATGGTGGAGCAGGCTCGAAGGGCCGAATGGCCTACTCCTGCTTCTATTTCTTATGTTCTTATGTTCCTTACTCTTATACTCCAACCCCCTTACAATAAAGGCCAACATGCCATTTGCCTTCCTAATTGCTTGCTGTACCTGCATGCTAGTTTTCTGTTTCTTGCACGAGGACACCTAAATCTCTCTGAACACCAAAATTTGAAAGTTTCTCACCATTTAAACGATATTCTGTTTTTCTATTCTTCCTACCAAAGTGAATAACCTCATATTTCCCTACATTATACTTCATCTGCCACCTTACTGTCTATCTATATCCCTTTGCAGACTTTTTGTGTTCTCCTCACAGCTTACTGTCCCACCTAGCTTTGTATCATCAGCAAACTTGGATACATTACACTTCATCTAGGTCATTAATATAGATTTTAAATAGCTGAGGCCCCAACACTGATCCTTGCAGCACTCAATTAGTTACAGCCTGCCAATCTGAAAAATACCTGTTTATCCCTACTCTCTGTTTTCTGTCCATTAACCAATCCTCTATCCATGCTACTATATTAACCCCCAACCCCATGAGCCCTTGTCTTGCCCTTACCTTTTATGTGGCGCTTTATCGAATGCTTTTTGGAAATCCAAATATACTACATCCACTGGTTCCCCTTTATCTACCCAGCTATTACTTCCTCAAAAACTTTAATAAATTTGTCAAACACGATTTCCCTTTCATAAAACCATGTTGACTCTGCCTAATCATGTTATGATTTTCTAAATGCCCTGATTTCACTTCCTTAACAACGGATTCCAGCATTTTCCCGATGACTGATGCCAGATTAACTGGCCTGTAGTTCCCCGTTTTCTCTTTCTCTCCTTTCTTGAATAGCGATGTTACATTTGCTACCTTCCAATCCGCTGGGCCTGTCCTAGAATCTAGGGAATTTTGGAAGATCAAAACCAATGCATCCACTATCTCTGCAGCCATCTCTTTTAGAACCCTAGGAGGTAGGCTGTCCGGTCCAGGGGATTTGTCAGCTTTTATTCCCATTAGTTTCTCTAGTACTTTTTCTCAGCTTATATTAATTACATTAAGTTCCTTACCCTCATTAGACCCTTGGTTCCCCATCATTTTTGGTATGCTTTTTGAGTCTTCTATTGTGAAGACAGATACAAAATATTTCTTTAACGTTTCTGCCATTTCCTTATTCCCCGTAATAATTTCTCCTGTCTCAGCCTCTAAGGGACCAACATTTACTTTTGCTACTCTCTTCCTTTTTACATACTTGTAGAAGCTCTTATAATCTGTTTTTATATTTCTTGCTAGTTTTCTCTCGTATTCTATTATTTCCCTTTTTATCAATTTTTTGGTCATCCTTTGCTGGTTTCTGGAACTCTCCCAATCCTTAGGCTTACTATAATTCTTTGCAACATTATAAGCGTCTTCTTTCAATCTAATGCTATCCTTATCTTCTTTAGCCATGGATGGATCACTTTTCCCGTGGAGTTTTTGTTTCTCAATGGAATGTATTTTTGTTGAGAATTATGCAATATTTCTTTAAATGCTAGCCACTGCTTATCTACCACCATACCTTTTAATCTATTTTTCCAATCTATCTTAGCCAACTCACCCCCCATAGCTATGTAATTGGCTTTATTTAAGTTTAAGACTCTAGTTTCAGACTTAGAATTTCACATTAAGTTTGAGAGTGACTTGCCTATCATATTATGGTCACTCTTCCCCAGAGGATTCTTTAATATGAGATTGCTAATTAACCATGTCTCATTGCACAGTATTATTTAATGATGGTTTACTGTGTAGGGAGGCATCCTTTACCTGGTTTATGGTAATTTACCTGGTCAGGCAGCCTTGCCACTGCACTGTGACCAATTCCAATCAGCAGTTTCGAATCGCTAAACCCTCCTTCCAGTTCTGACTGGAGGAACTTATAATTAATGATATATTAAAAGCGGACAAATGGTCTGGATGCAAGAAAGTCACATTTTATTAAAACTAAAGAAACTACACCACACGATCAAAGTAATCACGGTAAAATTGCTTAACAGGGGAAGGCAGATGGCAAAAATGAGGGATAAATGGCTACAATGTTAATCTTACAATCTTAGCAACATTTCCCTTAAATTACCACCTCTTTACTTCTCACTAGATTGTCTTGCTAGTGGGTCAGAAGCCTTGCTCACCTGCAGTCCAAAGAGTAAAAGAGAAGAGAGAGATGCTTCTGGGAAGCTATCTTTTATACCCCTTTTTTGGGGCCCGCCCAGATCTGATGTTTCTGGGCTAAAACAAAAGAGATCCAAACTGTCCACTTGTCTGGGATGGGTTTGGATAAAGTTGCAGTTTAAATGTGTCCATTGTCTGTGATGGCTTTCGAATAAAGCTGCAGTGGTTTGAATGTGTTCTCCCATTCATTTAAACGGTTCCTCCTCAGTTTGGATGTGTCCACTTGATATACAAACAAATGCTAATAGCAATCAATTGCTTTGTAAACAAAGCATTGTCCTGTGGTCATCTGGAACCGCAATTGCTTGACAGTCTTGAGCGCTTAGCAAACAAAATCCCTTTGTTCATGCTGGCAGTTTCAAGCACTTGATCTTAGAGTCAATTTCAGTGAATAGCCTGGCGATCGAAAAAGGTAGACACAGGCAGACCCGACTACCAAGAGAGGACAGGATATGCTCTCACTGCAGTCAGGGAGTGGTGGAGACAGAGATGCACTTCCTCACAGCTTGTAGAAAATATCAGGGTATAAGGGAGAATTTCTACCCAAAATTCACAAAAATATGCCCGGAATTCAGAAATTTGAATGACGACCAAAAACTCCCATACCTACTAGGGGAAGAGAGAAATTGTGTAACACTAGCGGCACACTATGTTACAGCTTGCCATAAACAGAGGGACAACCACTAAATATAAGAAAAGAGTATATATAAATTATATGAAAGTATATTTATACACTCAGGGATATATCTGTTTATACACTGTATGGATAGATCTGTATTTTTGTGTACAAACATGAATGTTTTTCAATGCTTTGGCAACATAAGATGTAACTTGTCATGCCAATAAAGCGATTTGAATTGAATTGAATTGAATTGAATTGAATGGATGTGTGTAAACAACCCAGTGTGCTTGCTGTCCAATGATTGGCTGATTCAAATGGGCTACTCCCCAGTGTAAACAAACAGCTTGTAGGTTACCGGACCCGCCTAATACCACAGGGTGACTGACAGCTCAGGCTCCATTCCAACCCACTATAGGGGAGCGCTGAGCTTTTTCATATGCTAACAGCCTGTCTGTTTCATATGCTAACAGCCTGTCTGTCCTTTTCTGCTG
Organism: Somniosus microcephalus; assembly: GCF_052327205.1. Classification (NCBI taxonomy): domain Eukaryota; kingdom Metazoa; phylum Chordata; class Chondrichthyes; order Squaliformes; family Somniosidae; genus Somniosus; species Somniosus microcephalus. The sequence goes on from NC_140990.1 coordinate 299,696,812, forward strand.
CCTTAAAATTCTGTTTCCATGAGGTCTGTTCAGCCATTTTTATGCCCTGGGCAATTTAAACAATCCAAAACTCAAGAGTACATCTTTTAATAAAATGTACAATCTTAAAGTGTGCAATTTTCACAAAACTCTTTGATTCCAGTGTCCAAGTGCTGCCCAGCTTACGAGCTTTTTAACGCAGCCTTTTGCGGTTCTGGGTATGTTTTAAAACATTGTCCAACCCAGAGACAATTTAAATCACACAGGTCTTTGTCCACGATGTGGATTAATATTTCCCGATCTTCGGGAGCTATGGGGATTTTGCAACCCCTACATTCCTCCCTTGGATATTTCCAACTTGCTTGTTGTATCCTCTTGAAGAAGTGAGCAAAATTTTCTGACCCCCCACAGACAATCATCCCCTGTATTTACCTATAGCTACCTACCACTGATCCCCCGACCCATCTATTCCCCTCAAATCCAAGAAAAACCATGTTATGGTAGGCATCTACAGACACATCAATTACAAAATGTTACAATAGGGGTCTCCTGTCCCTGCACCACTTGTTACATTATAACATATTACAAAATGTTGCAATCTCGGTTATACAGTGTAATCAAAATGACCCAAGCACGGAGAGGGTCCTACGCCTCTGCACCGCTTGGCAGGGTAAAACAAAATACAAAAATCTTCATTAAACATTTGAAACAAAGTGCTGAAATAAACCCCGACCATCACGTGCCAATGATGGGTCATGAAATTTGAGTGGGTATTGCTCCTCCCACCCGGGCAGTAAATGTTCCTTCCACCCCCCCCTTTCATGGTCTTAAACCTTTAAAACATACAGAATGGATTTTACAGAACAGTCTGATCTGCCAGCCCCGAGCTGTTCCCTTCTCCCTTTGTGGAGGCGGGGTACCCCTCATTTTTCACAGACTGAGACTGGGGAGTATGGGATCGCGACTCCCAGTCCCTCCCCCTCCTGTCTTCCCTCGACTGGCTGCAGAAAATGATGAGTGCCTGTGTGGCGGCTCTCACTGGCCCCACACTCAAACTTGGATCCCAGATCCGGCCACCCACTCATCCTTCCCAGCCACACTTACACTCCAACTTTGCCCGTAAGCGTGGGTGAGTTTCACCCTTCCCGAATGCACCCACGCGACTCTTGGGTCTCCCCCTCCCCTTTACAATCTTTCCCGGGCCATCACCGGCCACTCCCGGGGAACGCGTCCCTATCTGACAAGGCGCCCGCACTTCTCCACCATGACTCCTCAATAGCGAGGTCTCCCGCAAGTGAAATTTGGTCAGGATAGTGCTGGGTTGGGGCCGTGCCCCACCCAGCTGGGGCCATCTCTTCCACGTAGGATGAGTAGACCGGTTCCTCCGGACCCTGTCCGGTTTCTCCCGAAGGTCGCTGTGGGGTCTCCTCCTGGATTTGTCCAGTGGCAAGGTGATCCCCAACATTCTGTATAACCATATCTTCATTTGATGCCCAGCTCGGGCTGGACGAACAGGGCTGCTCCTTTGTCCACTCTCCTGCAAAAGAACTTAAAAGGACATGCAGCCAGGTCTCTCACCGACCTGCTGCCTTAGGTGGAGACATGTTCGGGTCCCTCGACCTCAGACCACAATGCAAGCATTTGGCACACTTATAAACTTAAACTTTAAACTTAAACTCAAAACTACTAGTTACATCCTAAACTTAAAGTTTAAACGCCTTAAAAGCAAGCTATAAACATTGGTAACTTAACACAAAGCTATAATACAAATGCCACCCATCTCCGGACGGCCAGGCTAATCTCTGGTGTCACTGTCGCAGATCACTGCTGCCTGCAGCGAAGCTGGACTGCCTCCTGCTTCTGGTCTCTGGCAGCTTATGGCTGCTAGTTGGGGACCTCTGTGATCTGTTTCCTCCCGGGTTCGGGAGATTGCTCTTTGTGGCGGATACTCTGGTGACCATCTTATCTTGGGCTTGCGGACCCGCTGAGACCTTCTGAGGGGCGTCTCTGTGGGGGAAACTTTGGCTGACGGACCTTGAGCCTGGGTCACAGACCTAGCTGGCTGGGAACCTTCTACCCCTGATGCAAACAGCCCGCACTGTTTAATATACCTGGCAGCCTGCCAGTACTCTGGGTTTGTCTCCTTTTCCCTACCCACTCCTGTACTGGGGGCATGTATCCCCTCACCACCCACTGCTGGTGGCTGAAAAGCTTCCTCTCCAGGTCCAAAACCTGGTACCGGCTCCTTCCATATGTCCCCTGCAAGAGGAATTGCTATCCCTTCCTCCCCAGAGCCCCACACCATAGGGGGTACCACTCTAGAAGCGGGCTGGGAAGCTTGTCCCTTTAAACAGGTGACTGCGCCTGTGTGAACCTCCTCCCCGAAGTCCCACGGCAGAGGCTGTGAAACCTCTGTATTCAAACAGGCGACTGCGCCTGTGCGGGAAAACTGAAGAGGAGCCGCTGTGGTCACGGGCTGGGGAACTGCGCCTGCACGAACAGACCATTAGAAAGACTGGGGAATTCCTGTCTCCAGACCAGCGACTACGCATGCGCGGGCAGTCTCTTCAAAGGGCGGCTCCTCCCTGGAGCCCCCCAAGCGATTTTCTGTGAATGAACTCGCAGCAGCCTGCAGATTTCTACTCTCAGGCTGTGGTTTCTCTGTTTCTGAACTAAATAACTGGTTCAAATTTAAACTTTGGCCAAAACTTAGGTCCCACTGGGGCGGTGGGGCGGGGAAGTGTCCCAATTGGTGGGCCGGACAACTTTTCCCTTGAAACAAGCCACAGTGCCTGTCTTTACAGCCTGTGAACTTGAACTTGTATGGTCAGATTTGTACAATTTACATTGGTTGGCGTGGAACCACTTTGTGCACCGGGGTAGTTTTACTGCATAGACCATGGGGCTGGCCCTATCAACTATACTATAGGGTCCCATGTAGAATGGCTCTAAACTTCCCACCCGGGCATAGTTTCTTACCATCACTAGGTCTCCTATCTCCTACTGGTGCCTCTTGCTAGGCTCGAGCAGCAGCCGATTATTCCGATGCTGCTTCCCCATGCTGTCTGCTGCCTGCCCATAATTGGGAATCAGTAACTCCTGGACCACTTCCCATCTTGCCTTATCTATGGCCCTCTCTCCTGTGCGGACAGTCAGACCCAGGAATTTAACCTCTTGCTGACCGATCTGCAGCAGCTCCAGCAGCTCAGCCAGTAGTGGGCCATGCTCCCCCACCGAGTTGGTAAATAAGAGCAGGTCATCCACATACTGCAGTAACTGAGTGGGCTGACTGAACTCTTTTAAACTATCCTGCATGCATTGGTGGAAGATGCTGGGGCTGTTGTGGAAACCCTGTGGCAGACAGTTCCAGGTATACTGCTGTCCCTTAAAGGTGAAGGCAAACTTATATTGGTCCTCCTGTTTTAAAGGGATGGACCAGAACCCATTCGAAATGTCCAGCAACGTGAATTTGTTCGCGGTTGCTGGAATACTGCTAATAAGATTAGCCATTGCTTCTACTGTGGGGGTACACGCGGGGATATTGCTGTTAAGGACCCGATAGTCCACCATGGCTCTCCATGAATTGTCCGGTTTCCTAACCGGCCAAAGTGGAGAATTAACATGAGTGGCTATGGGCCTCAACACTCCCTGTTTAACTAAGGAGGTGATGGCTGCCTCCATGTCGGGTTCTGCCTCCTTGGGGAAATTGTACTGCTTCTGTGGTCGGGCCATGGGGTGCCCGTCTATTTTAACCTCAAACCCTGTGATCCTCCCGCAGTCGTGTTTATGGGTGGCAAATGCTGTGAGGTTTGCCTGCACGACTGCCTGCAGTGCCTCCGGGACACCATTTACCATGAGCCCGAGGTCGTAACCTTCTTTGGGCTTCACAGTACACAAGGTCCCTTTACCCTCTTTGCCCAGGATGACCACTACACCTTCTTCCCTGTCTGTGCTAGCCCCCCAAAGGCAATGGTTGCGGAGATCCACGAGGATCCCATGGCTCACCATGATGTTGGCCCCTAGGATCCCCTTTCCTTCCTCCTTATTCCACTTTGCCAGGATGCACGTCCACTTAGTTTGGAGCATGCCCAGACGGACTGAGAGGGGTCTGGAGTATACCCCCGCCTGCTCCTGACTGGTGAATCCCGATAGTATGTATGGAACCCCGTTAGACAGAGGTGAGGTGGTGGGATTATCCATATGGATCACGGTGCATGATGCCCCCGTATCCAATAGATAAGTCCCTGTAACCTTCTCTACCTCCATCTGTACGAGCGGTCCCTTCCATTCATCGTACTGGAGATTACACAGGTAGACAGGCTGCGCAGGCTCCAGTCATTGTGGGGAGGCAGAGGTGGGCGAGGGGGCTGAAGCACCACTGATGGCTGCTACCTTTCCCTGATTGGCCCTGAGGAAAGATTTTATCGACTCCATGACGGACTCGACTGTATCGGGAGGAGTTTCTGTCTCTGCCTTCTGAGTTGGCTTTATTGTCTCTCCCAGGCTTTTTACAAACCCTGCGCCAGTGGCCATCCTCCCCGCACCTGTAACAAGTGACCTTGTTCTGGGAGGGACGGCTCCCCTCCTGGCGCCACTCTTTCTTGTATTGAGCCCCAGGTTTAACCTCGTGGACCTTACCCTTTTGCTGGGGGGTCCCACTATTCCTACCATTCCTATATGCTACCGTGAGCTGCTGGATTACACTCTCTTTGGTTGCTAGGGGGTCTCGGTGGTCAAACCAAGTATCAGCCTTTGCTTTTATCTGGGGCAAATTGGACACCAGGCAACGCAGCCATTGGGTCCGCTGCCGCTGGTTCAGGTGTGCCCTATCTTGTCCCCCTGTACATGCGCTGTTGTAGACTGGCCACAGTCTGTCTGCAAATGCCTGTGGGGTCTCCCCTTCCTTCTGCAGTGTTTTCCCTATGTGATCGAACGGACTGCCGTCGTTCGCACCCATGGCTTCCAGTATTTCCTCCTTTAGGTCCTCAAAACCCTTTTGCCCTCTCTTAGCCTCATCTGAAAGGGTCTGATAGAGCTTACTATCTACAGAGAAAAGCAACATTTTGACTTTCTCTTCGTCATCACAGCCGTTAACACAGGCTGCCTGTTCTATCTCTTGGAAGTGCATTGAGGAGTCTCCCTTTTCGGAGAGCAGGGGAATATGTTTCACCAGGCCTCTGAGCTGTTGGGTATCATAGGGTACCAGATAGGTATGCTGAACAGCCCCATGGTCATTATCATTCACGGGCGGACCGTACCTCCGTTGTCGGAGGGGGTACACTGGTCCTGGTCCCCGCCTGCCTAGCGGGACCTGCTGGCGTTCTCCTACCACCCCATTGTCCACCCCTTCTTGCTGCCAGAGCTCCTCAAAACTCGGAGCTGTGGGCTGCGGTCTTGGGATCTCTAATTCCCTAGCCAGCTCTGTTCTGGGTGCTGCCTGTGGGCCGGTTTGATTTGGGCTGCTGGTACTGTCCGACGGACTTCCCTTCGGACTTATGAGACATACCATCCCTTTAGTCCTTAATAACTCCACACCCAAGCTCTCTATCTTTCTGTTACATGGGGTATGATCTGCTCCACTAAACCTTTGGTCGCAGGCCAGCTTATAAGCTGCCTTTACCTCCCTAACCATTTCCTTCTGCTCTGTTACTTCTGAGGTGAGGCAGGCATTCTCTTCCCGCAGTCTCATCTCGTTACTCTTTGCTTCTGTAATTTGGCACTTTAGGAACTCTATCTTGTGCCTCGCATGGCTTTTGCCCTCGCTAGCTTCTCGGGTGAGGTGTGCGTTTTCCTCCTGTAGCCTCATCTCACTGTCCCTAGCCTCTGTGACTTCCTGCACAAGGCGCTCTATCTCTGCCTGGCATTTCGTGACCTCTAGTGTGAGGCGTGCATTTTCTTCCCGCACCCTCATCCCACTATCTCTGGCCTCATTCACCTCTCTTATGAGGCGGTTCTACCTCCGCCTGGCATTTTTCAAACTCTGACTCCCGATTCTTGGCCTCTGTAACCTCCTCCCGCACCCTCATCTCACCCTTCTGAACCCAGCCACCTATACCATAATAGGCCAGCTTACACGCTGCCGCTAGCTTCTGCAGGGCTACCCACAGACTGAAAGCAAGAAAAGCAAGAGCTGATGCTTTCTCCAGATCCAGACCACTTATCATATCAAAAACTGCCTCCAGTCCCTTCGTGGTTGCCAATTTGTAGGGGGGCATCCTTTACCTGGTTTACGGTAATTTACCTGGTCAGGCAGCCTTGCCACTGCACTGTGACCAATTCCAATCAGCGGTTTCGAATTGCTAAACCCTCCTTCCAGTTCTGACTGGAGGAACTTATAATTAATGATATATTAAAAACGGACAAATGGTCTGGATGCAAGAAAGTCAAATTTTATTAAAACTAAAGAAACTACACTACACGATCAAAGTAATCACGGTAAAATTGCTTAACAGGGGAAGGCAGACGGCAAAAATGAGGGATAAATGGCTACAATGTTAATCTTACAATCTTAGCAACATTTCCCTTAAATTACCACCCCTTTACTTCGCACTAGATTGTCTTGCTAGTGGGTCAGAAGCCTTGCTCACCTGCAGTCCAAAGAGTGAAAGAGAAGAGAGAGATGCTTCTGGGAAGCTATCTTTTATACCCCTTTTTTGGGGCCCGCCCAGATCTGATGTTTCTGGGCTAAAACAAAAGAGATCCAAACTGTCCACTTGTCTGGGATGGGTTTGGATAAAGTTGCAGTTTAAATGTGTCCATTGTCTGTGATGGCTTTCGAATAAAGCTGCAGTGGTTTGAATGTATTCTCCCATTCATTTAAACGGTTCCTCCTCAGTTTGGATGTGTCCACTTGACATACAAACAAATGCTAATAGCAGTCAATTGCATTGTAAACAAAGCATTGTCCTGTGGTCATCTGGAACCACAATTGATTGACAGTCTTGAGTGCTTAGCAAACAAAGTCCCTTTGTTCATGCTGGCAGTTTCAAGCACTTGATCTTCGAGTCAATTTCAGTGAATGGATGTGTGTAAACAACCCAGTGTGCTTGCTGTCCGATGATTGGCTGATTCAAACGGGCTACTCCCCAGTGTAAACAAACAGCTTGTAGGTTACCGGACCCGCCTAATACCACAGGGTGACTGACAGCTCAGGCTCCATTCCAACCCACTATAGGGCAGCGCTGAGCTTTTTCATATGCTAACAGCCTGTCTGTTTCATATGCTAACAGCCTGTCTGTCCTTTTCTGCTGCCTTAAAATTCTGTTTCCATGAGGTCTGTTCAGCCATTTTTATGCCCTGGGCAATTTAAACAGTCCAAAACTCAAGAGTACATCTTTTAATAAAATGTACAATCTTAGTGTGCGATTTTCACAAAGTTCTTTGATTCCAGTGTCCAAGTGCTGCCCAGCTTACGAGCTTTTAAATGCAGCCTTTTGCGGTTCTGGGTATGTTTTAAAACATTGTCCAACCCAGAGACAATTTAAATCACACAGGTCTTCATCCACGATGTGGATTAATATTTCCCGATCTTCGGGGGCTGAGGGGATTTTGCGACCCCTACAACTGAGCCAAAAAAAATTGGGTACATTAGAGGGGCTGTAAAGTTTTTTCCAGCAGTTTATAATACCCAGTACGACCATTGATCATAGACCTTCTTTTAAGATGTGAAACAGGCTCCTGCGCCTGCTTTCACTAACCATAAAATTGGTTGGCAAATATTCCAACTCTGTGCTAGCAATTGTGATTTCCAAGGTGGTGTGGATGATCTGTCAAGGCGTACATTGACAGATCACAAGCGCATGCAGAAATCCCAAACTTGCAGTATATTTCAAAGGCGCCTTGCCCACTGCAAAATCCGTGCCATTATGATTTTCTAAGTGTTCTGTTACCACTTGCTTAATAATGGATTGCAGCATTTTCTTGACGACTGATGTCAGCCGAACTTGCCCGTAGTTCCCTGTTTTCTCTCTGCCTCCAATTATTAGCCCTTGGCTTTTATGATTGCAGCTGCTCACAATGCAAGTCCATGTGACCCTATTGCAAAGTAACTATTGCAATGTAACTATGACTTTGCACTCATTTGCTGGAGCATCATGCAAGCCCTCGTGATGAGCCCAACAATGAGCTAAGGTGTCACTATCTATGGTGCACTGTACAGTGCTCGTCTCTGAGAAGCCATTGTTTCTTATCTTTTGAAGAACTGTTTGGGGGCAAAACTCAGTAGGTTAGAGCCCCCAGTTAGCACCTGGTGGGGGCACTAATGGGGCGCGCAGGCAGTAGCGCCATGGTGGAGTGAATCCCATGCTGCACGGCAAATTTGCTGGCCCTGTAGCGCCGGTGATAACAGTTAGCGCCTCGGTCCCTTTTACTATGCAAATTGTGATGTCAGTGAGTGTGCAATGCTCACTGGGTGCCTGAACTGCAAACCTCAGTAGCGCCCCCTCCCTTTCCACCTTGCACCGACAGCACCAGCGAGCAGAGGTGTGAACCTGGCGGCTGGCAGTGCGCTACTTAAAGGGATGTGCCCCAGCTGTCGAGGAACTTCCATTCCAATGGTCAGTTATGAGTGGCAGAGAGCGCAGGATGTATCTGCAGCCAGATAAATGCTGCTTAGTCCCCGGAGTGTTGCGGGTTGTCAAAGCACTTTGCAATTCATCTCACAGCATATCGTCGTTCTGCACTCCCTGAATCATTGGGGGCTGGTGTGTAGACTCTAATGACCCTCCCCTTTAATGGCTGGAAGGTGCCTGCGCCAATGATCACTTCCGAATACACAACACTTCATATTTGTTATCACTTGGAGCCTAACGCCACTCACCTACGGCACATTAGCGCCTGATTTAGTGCTCCCCTGCATTCTTTGAGTGCTTAGGCTGAATTTAACGGGCAGCAAGATTGATTAGCGCCTGCCGCTAAATTTCTAATGTATAAAGAGTTAGTGCCCCTTCCTGGGCGCTACTGAATTTCTCCCCCTATCACTTTTAGTTACCTTGGAATGAAAGCAACGTGCATATCCCTGAGCACTTTGGAGTGAGGTACATTATTTTGTGACAGAGGCTGCGTAACATTTGCACATTGGTTGAATAACAGCCCCACCTATCTAAGTGTACTGTACAATTATAATTTGATGGATGAATCTTCTTACTTCTTAGGCAGTCCCTCGGAACCGAGGATGAATTGCTTCCACGTTAAAAATGAGTTCACAGGTGACTGATGAGTCCAATGCGGGACCTACAGTCTCTCTCACAAGTGGGGCAGACGGTGGTTGAAGGGGCGGGTGGGTGGGGTGCTTCAGTTGATGTGCACTCCTTGCGATGCCTGCGCTTCGCTTCCGCTTGCTCCCAGCGAAGAGAGTCAAGGTGTTCGGCGCCTTCCTGGATGCTTCTCCTCCACTTTGTGCGGTCTTGGGCCAGGGATTCCCAGGTGTCGGTGGGGATGTTACACTTTTTCAAGGGGGTTTTGGTTAAGCCAGTGAATGATTGAGACACGGACTAGCAGGAGAGAAAATAAACAGAACTTTACTGGTGAAAGGCATAAACGAATCTAAACAACAGAGGCTCTCTAGCGCCTTTTATACAGGGGTGGTCACTGCCGGTACTGCAGTCTGAGACCAGTTATTCTCTTAAAGGTACATACACAACAATTCCTCCCCTTTTAGATAAACAGTACATAACATTCATTTAACAACTAATGATAACGAATTACAATCACAATTACTGTTGCTAGATACATTGGTTAAGTTTAAGCAATTATAAGTTCAGTCTTTGAGGAGGCTTCCGAATTCTGTCTGGATAACGCCTCTTTGGAGTATCAGGTTCTTCTGGCAATGTTGAGTCGGAATCAATGTCGTTGTTTGGTTCATCTGCTTCCAATATTACCGGTTCTGCGGTAGCTGCAATTGGAACGTCGATTTCATTACCAGGTGTATCAGATCGTGGTGTGGAGTTGACGTTTTCCAGTGACTCTAGAATCTGGTCAACATGGCATCTTACAATGCTCTCCCCAACGTCCACGGTATACATGAGAGGTCCTTGTCGTGTACAAATCGTTCCTGGTTGCCATTTCTCAGTGCGGTAGTCCCGGGCCAAAACTGGTTGACCTATCTTAAAACTCCTGGTCGGCCTTTCATTCATATTCTGAAACTGCCTGTTCTCCACATCTCTTCGGACGTTTGGCTTAACCAAATCCAAGCGGCATCGTAGTCTTCGATTGAAGAACATCATGGCTGGAGTTTGGTTGGTAACCGCATGTGTCGCATTCCAGTAGGCAAACAAGAAGTTGTCCACCTTGTGTTGTAGGGGTATATCTTCATTACACATTGCCTTCATAGCCTTCTTGAATGTTTGGACAAACCTCTCGGCCAATCCATTAGTGGCTGGATGATATGGGGCAGATGTGTAATGCTTAACGCCATTGTTCTTTAAGAACCTCCGGAACTCTTCAGACACAAACTGTGGTCCATTGTCAGAGCAAATCTGTTCAGGCAGCCCATTCCTGGCGAATATGGTTTGTAAAACTGCGATAGTTTTTTCCGTGGTGGTTGAGGACATTTTTATTACCTCTGGCCACTTTGAATGTGCATCCACCGCAATTAAAAACTTCGAGTCCATGAAGGGACCAGCAAAATCAATGTGCACCCTTTGCCATGGAGATGAGGGCCACTCCCATGGATGCAGAGGAGCTTGTGTTGGGGCGTTTTGGACCTTCTGGCATCCTGCACAGCTCTTGGTCATCTCTTCGATTTCTCTATTGATTCCCAGCCACCACACAAACGCTCTGGCTAAGCTCTTCATTTTTACCCCACCCAGATGACCCTCATGAAGCTCATTGAGCACTCTATCCGTCAACTCAGGTGGAATTACTACTCTGGATCCACACATCAAGGTTCCTCTGCACACTGACAGCTGTTCTCTTCTTGGCGAAAAAGCTGGCAGCAGTGGTTCGCCATGTGCTGGCCATCCCTTCACCGTTAAATCATAGACCCATGATAGTGTCGGGTCATTCCGTGTTTCCTTTTCTACGTTTGCATTCGTCACAGGGAGACATTCGACTATGGTCGAGTGGAATAACTCCATTGGATCCACTGCAAGGTCTTCTTCTTCCACCGTCGGCAATGGTAGACGTGACAATCCATCAGCATTTCTATGCTGTTTAGTTCCCCTGTACTCGATGTCATATTGGTGTGCCCCTAGGAAAAGGGACCATCTCTGCAGCCGTTGTGCTGTCATTATCGGTACGCCCTTCTGAGGGTTGAAAATGGAGACAAGAGGTTGATGATCGGTTAGTAGAATAAATTTTTGACCGTGCAGATAGTGATTGAACTTCTTCACCCCCCACACTAGGCTGAGGGCCTCTCTGTCAATCTGGGCGTAGTTACGCACGGCAGAAGTTAACGAGCGTGACGCAAAAGCTATCGGCCTCTCTAAACCATCAAGGAATTTATGTGACAGTACCGCCCCAATGCCGTAGGGAGACGCATCACACGCCAGCCTGATTGGCAGTGCTGGGTTGTAGTGAGCCAATACTTCTCTTGAAGTGATTAAGTCCTTACTCTTCTGAAAAGCACGTTTACAATCATCGCTCCATTTCCATGCTACCCCCGTTCATAGCAGGGCGTTCAGTGGATGCAGAATTGTTGACAAATTCGGCAAAAACTTATGATAGTAATTCACCAACCCGAGGAATGACCTCAGTTGCGACACATTTTCAGGCGCTGGGGCCTTAACAACCACTTCAATTTTGTCAGGGGACTTATGTAACCCCTCTTCATCAATCACGTGGCCACAATACGATATCTGTTTCTTTAAAAATTCGCACTTGGGGCGGTTGGCTCGCAGCCCATGTTCCCGTAGTCTAGTGAGCACCTGTTCTAGGTTGTTAAGGTGTTCACTGTCATCTTCACCTGTCACAAGGATGTCGTCCAAGTAACACTGAGTCCCCGGAATCCCTTGCATGACTTGTTCCATCGCTCTTTGCCATATCGCCGGAGCCGATGCTACTCCGAATACCAATCGATGAAACCGGTAAAGACCTTTGTGAGTGTTTATCGTGAGATACTTCCGAGAGGACTCTTCAACCTCCATCTGCAAATATGCTTGTGCTAGGTCAATTTTTGTAAAACGCTTCCCTCCAGACAGTGAGGCGAAGATGTCTTCTATCCTTGGAAGAGGATATTGTACTGTGTGAAGGACAGGGTTCACCGTCACCTTGAAATCCCCACAGATGTGAATCTTCCTTGGCTCTCCGGATTTATTGCTTAACGTTTTCTTCATGACAGGAACGATGGGTGTCGCCCACTCGCTCCAGTCGACCTTAGACAACACGCCCGTCTTCTCCAGATTCTCCAGCACTGCCTCGACAGCTGGACGAATTGCATATGGTACCAGTCTCGCTTTGAAAAACTTGGGAACTGCATTCTCTTCTATTTTTAACGAGGCGGTTATGCCATTAAGCGTGCCCAGTTCTTGTTGAAATACCTCTTTGGCGTTAGCTAAGATTGTTGACAATCGTCCAGGAGTGACGTCTTCATCTTTTTTACCGTCCACTGTCATTGCATGAATGGAATGCCAATCTAAGTTTATCTTCCTGATCCATTCCCGTCCCAATAACGGTGGTCCACCATTTGGCAGTATGTAGAGATACAATTTCCGTATTTTCTTGCCATTGTATTCGACAAGCACCCTTATTTTTCCTCTGGGGTATACTTTTTGCCCCGTATACGTCGTCAAGACGATGGATGTCTCTTTCAAGGGTATGTGTAAAAATAGCCGCTCATAGTCTCATCGATTCATGACGGTTAGCGCTGATCCTGTATCCAATTCCATTTTAACTTGGGACCCTGCTATCGTGAGGGTGACCCAAATGGTTCGGTGATCCTCTTTTGCGATTACATTGTGAAGTTTGGGACAGCTTAATCTCCTGTTCTCGGATTCACTATCGCTCATCTGGTCTTCGGAACTACTGTCCGTCATCTTCTGTACTTTCTTGTACGGTTCCTTAGTAGCCTTTTTGTTGTTGCTGGTCTTCTTCCCAGACCTACAAACTCGTGCAATGTGTCCAATCTTCCCACATTGTCTGCATATTTTGTCTTTGGACCAGCAGTCCTTCTGGTCATGGTTAGTTCTGCCGCAGCGATAACATTTTGCAAATCCCCGTGTCATCTCGTGGGTGCCGTATTCCTGTGGTTTTTGTTGAATTTCTGCAGCTCCCCTGGCTGCTGCTTCATACGGTACTGCCACGCTGAAAGCCTTATCTAGCGTCAGCTCTTTTTCTGCGAGTAACTTCTTCTGTGTTCCTTCACTCAAGAGTCCACAGACAAATTTGTCCCGTAGGGTATCTGCCAGTCCTGCTCCGAACTGGCAGTGCTTTGATAGCTTGCGTAGTTCCGTAAGATACTCAGCATTGCTCTCATCTTTGTGCTGAGTTCTCCTGTGGAATTTAAATCTTTCTGCTATCAACAGCGGTGCAGGGTTTAAGTGCTCCTGTAGAACAGCAACAATTTCGTTAAAACTCTTCGCCTTCGGTTTGGCTGGAGTAATCAGATCCCGCAATAAGCCGTACGTTCTAGCGCCCATTACGTTTAGCAATATTGATGCCTTTTTCCCCTCCGCTATTTCATTTGCCTCGAAATATTCCTCGACTCTTTCCACATACGTGGTCCAGTCCTCTAATGTATTATCAAAAGCAGTAATACAGCCAGTCTTCGGCATCTTGCAAATCTAAAATGGCATCTCCCGCGCTTTGCCTTCTTCCCCGATTTAACAAAATGGCGCCTCCTGCGCTTTGTCTTCTTCCCCGCTGTTGTTAGCGCTGCTTTCCACGGTTTCCTGTGCGTTAAATATTCATTCGTTTACTTTTATTATTTTCCCGTCGTGGAGCAGACCCTCTGGGACACTTCCCTCCCTCTTCTGAGGTCCGAACGCTGCCCAGCTTCGAAACACCGGCCGCGCCCTGTATGCTCCACCCTCTCTCTCTCTCCTTGCTTCCCGACTCACTGCCCGGCCCCGTTGCAGCCCAGGAAGGATCAGAGCACTACCTGCCACCAGCCCGATTAGCTGGGAAACCACGAACCCAGCCTGGCTCTGGACAGTCTCTCCTGCAAGTTTTGAAATCGATGATTTATGGTCGACGCCCGTTTCTCGAGTTTCAATGGCCTATTTTTTATTTTATTTTTTCTTCTTTCTTCTGACTCCGACCTTCAGCAACGTCGTCGGAGCTGCTGCTGAGTTGCAGGTAAGTTCGTTTCTAACTCGTCGCCAGTGTTAAGTCCATGAATGATTGAGACGCGGATTAGCAGGAGAGAAAATAAACAGAACTTTACTGGTGAAAGGCATAAACGAATCTAAACAACAGAGGCTCTCTAGCGCCTTTTATACAGGGGTGGTCACTGCTGGTACTGCAGTCTGAGACCAGTTATTCTCTTAAAGGTACATACACAACAGTTTTGAGGGTGTCCTAGAAGCATTTCCTCTTGCTGTGCCGGAGCTCTGAGTAGAGTGCTTGTTTTGGGAGTCTCATATCGGGCATGCGGACAATGTGACCCGTCCATCAGAGCTGATTGAGCGTGGTCAAAGCTTCGATGCTGGGGATGTTGACCTGAGCAAGAACAATGATGTTGGTGCGCCTATCCTGCCAGTGGATTTGCAGGATCTTGCGGAGACAGCGTTGGTGGTACCTCTCCAGTGCTTTGAGGTGCCTGCTGTACATGGTCCATGTCTCTGAGGCATACAGCAGGGCGGATATCACTGCTGCTCTGTAGACCATGAGCTTAGTGCCGGGTTTGAGGTCCTGGTCTTCAAGCACACTCTTCCTCAGGCGACCGAAGGCTGCACTGGAACACTGAAGGCGGTGTTGGACTTCATTGTTGACGTCGGCCCTTGTTGACAGTAGGCTCCCGAGGTATGGAAAGTGGTCCACGTTGTACAAGGCCTTTTTTTTTTATTCATTGATGGGATGTGGGCATCCCTGGCTAGGCCTGCATTTAGTGCCCATCCCTAATTGCCTTTGAGAAGATGGTGGTGAGCCGCCTTCTTGAACCGCTGCAGTCCATATGGTGTAGGTACACCCACAATGCTGTTAGGAAGGGAGTTCCAGGATTTTGGCCCAGCGACAGTGAAGGAACGGCGTTACAGGTCCAAGTCAGGATGGTGTGTGGCTTGGAGGGGAACTTGTAGGTGGTGATGTTCCCATACGTCTACTGCCCTTGTCCTTCTAAGTGGTAGAGGTCGCGGGTTTGAACGATGCTGTTGAAGGAGCTTTGGCGAGTTGCTGCAGTGCATCTTGTAGATGGTACACACTGCAGCCACAGTGCGCCGGTGGTGGAGGGAGTGAATGTTGAAGGTGGTGGATGGACTGCCAATCAAGCGGGCTGCTTTATCCTGAATGGTGTCGAGCTTCTTGAGTGTTGTTGGAGCTGCACTCATCCAGGCAAGTGGAGAGTATTTGGTTTATAGTTTCTAAGGTCTCTCTGGTGTAGCAGGGACTGTTGGTAAACTATTTAACTGTAGTGTAATTAGTGGGATTGATTGATTTAATTTAAACTCAATTAATTAAAGGGTAATTCATGGCAGGACAGCCCGGTCCTGTGATCTGCTCCTCCTGCGATATGTGGGAACTCAGGGACACTTCCTGTGTCCCTGACAACTACGTGTGCAGGAAGTGCACCCAGCTGCAGCTACTGACAGACCGCAGTGCGGCGCTGGAGCTGTGATTGGATGCATACTGGAGTGTTCACGATGCTCGGGACATCGTGAATAGCATGTTTAGGGAGTTGGACACACCACAGGTAGAGGTTGGACAGGAAGAAAGGGAACGGGTGACCAACAGGCAGAGTACTAGGCGCAGGCAGGTAGTGCACGGGTCCCCTGTGGCCATCCCCCTCTCCAACAGATATACCACTTTAAGTACTGTTGGGGGGGATGGCTTATCAGAGGAAGGCAGCAGCAGCCAACTTCCTGGCACCAGGGGTGGCTCTGCTGCACAGAATGGGAGGAAAAAGAGTGGTAGAGCTATAGTAATAGGGGATTCAATTGTAAGGGGAATAGATAGGCGTTTCTGCGGCCGCAAACGAGACTCCAGGATGGTGTGTTGCCTCCC
This sequence comes from Somniosus microcephalus, assembly GCF_052327205.1. Lineage (NCBI taxonomy): Eukaryota > Metazoa > Chordata > Chondrichthyes > Squaliformes > Somniosidae > Somniosus > Somniosus microcephalus. Next base: position 299,712,886 of record NC_140990.1, read on the forward strand.
TGGTGCAAGGGTCAAGGATGTCTCCGAGCGGCTGCAGAACATCTTGGAAGGGGAGGGTGAACAGCCAGTTGTCGTGGTGCATATAGGCACCAACAATATAGGTAAAAAGCGGGATGAGGTCCTAAAAGCGGAATATAGGGAGTTAGGAGGTAAATTAAAAAACAGGACCTCAAAGGTAGTAATCTCAGGATTGCTACCAGTGCCACGTGCTAGTCAGAGTAGAAATAGAAGGATACTTCAGATGAATAATTGGCTAGAGGAATGGTGCCAGGGGGAGGGATTCAAGTTCCTGGGACATTGGAACCAGTTCTGGGGGAGGTGGGACCAGTTCAAACCGGACGGTCTGCACCTGGGCAGGGCTGGAACCGATGTCCTAGGGGGAGTGTTTGCTAGTGCTGTGGGGGAGGGTTTAAACTAAAATGGAAGGGGGTTGCGAATCTGAGCAGGGAGACAGAGGAAAGGGAAACAAGGATAAAAGCAAAAGATAGGAAGGAGAAAAACAAAAGTGGCAGTCAGAGAAATCAACGGTTTAAATCAAACGTGGCCACAATAAATAATAATTCTAATAGGTCTAAGAGCGTTAAAAAAACAAGCCTGAAGGCTTTGGGCTAGATTTTCAGTAGCTTGCGCCAGCAGTTAGCGCCTTAAGAGAAGTGATTTCCAGGCGCTATGCGTGTAGCGCCCGGGCGCAGCGCAGTTTGCGCTCCGCCCCAAATTAAGTTGCCCGTTAGCGCCGGCGCAAAGTTTAGCGCCCGCCCGGATGCGCGCGCAGAAAATGACGTCACATCCTCGTGCAACGCCCTTTGGCCGCCCCGATTGCAAACTTCAGTCGGACCGCCCCATTGTGCGGCGGGCGGCCGGAGCGTTTGGAAAAAGGAACGCAACACAACCAGCGCGGGCCCCGGGGGGCGCTAATTAAAGGGAACGTCCTCTCCAGTATAAAGGCCATCCTTTTTTCAGAAAACAGTCTTGTGCAACGCATTTCTGGAGACACAACAAGGAGGATAGCTAACTGGTTTCAAGCAGCAAGAGCCAGGTATTTTTGGACTCAGGCAACAGCGCTGCAAGTGGCCATTTGGAAATTAGAGTGTTTGCCAGGATTTGATGGGGGTTGCATGGGGTGCCAACGCGGAGCTGCAGCTCCATGTCCGTAGGGCTCGCAGACGCATTGTGAGAGGGGCAGCCCTGGCTAGAGGCAGAGGGGGCTACAGGCGTCGGCCACGTAGGCCTTACCCAGTCAGGCTATACCGCCAGCAGCGCTCCTACCTAAATATGAGTGCCGCGCGATGTGTTAAAAGGCTCCGATTCCGAAAGGGGGTGATTGCAGAGATCTGCCACCTGCTTCGCCGAGATCTGCGGCCAAAGCTCAGGTGCAGGACGTCTCTGTCGGTGGAAGTGAAGGTGACAGTGGCATTGAACTTCTATGCCACCGGCTCCTTCCAATACGCTGCTGGGGACATAGCAAACATCTCCCAGTACGGCGCGCATCGCTGCATCTGCCAGGTGACCGAAGCACTGTTCAGAAGGAGAAGCCAATTCATCTCCTTCCCCATGGCCCTGGAGAGCCAGCATCAGCGCGCATTGGGATTTTCCAGACTCGGGGAATTCCCCTTGGTGCAGGGCGCCATTGACTGTACGCATGTGGCTTTGCGGGCCCCTCTGGAGCATGGCGAGCAGTATCGCAACAGGAAGGGCTACCATTCTCTGAATGTGCAGCTGGTCTGTGACCACAAGCAGCGCATCATGGCAGTCAATGCCAGCTTCCCAGGCAGCAGCCACGATGCCTTTATCCTGCGGCAGAGTACTGTGCATGACATGTTCCAGGCACAGCCTCCCCCAAGAGGATGGCTACTCGGGGACAAAGGCTATCCTTTGTGCACCTGGCTCATGACCCCGCTCCGCGCGCCCAGGACCGCTGCTGAAGAGGCCTACAACGAGAGCCATCAAACCACCCGCAACATCATCGAGCTAACTATTGGGGTCCTCAAGCAGCGGTTCCGCTGCCTTGATCGCTCCGGAGGAGCTCTCCAGTATTCGCCGGACCGCGTCTCCCAATTTGTGGTGGTTTGCTGCATGCTACACAACCTGGCTATCCGCAGGACTCAGGCACTGCCACCTGACGTTGGACCAGCACCTCAGGAGGAGGAGCAGGAGGAGCATGAGGAGGAGGAGGAGGAGGAGGAGGAGGAGCAGGAGTACGTTCCCAGGAGGGAGCGACCAGGGCCAAGGGCCGCACGACGCCACCTTATTACACGGTACTTCTAAGCCCCCTGTCAGGGAATGGCCAGGGGCCATGAGGGAAGATGAATGCAGCCGCTCCGCAAGCCCTCAGCCGGCGAAGCCAACAAACACTAAGAAGAACAACCATGGAGACTGCATGAATAAAGATAATTTTTTATTACACAAAAATGAAAAGCCCTTCCCACATGAATCCCCAAAAACAATAAACGGGCCCCACAAAAAGCCCAACAAACGACTCACTCGCACAAACTGGGGAGGAGCCACTCCACCTTTATTGAAACCGGGCCTCAACGTCGGCCTAACGCAAAAAAAAAGCCCTCCAAAAGCACAACCATGGGCAAAATAAAGATGGCCACCGCCATATTAAAGGAAAGCTGGCCACACCCTCTACTGAGTGGCCCGCGAGGGCGAGACCTTGGCCAGCATTTTGCCTCCCCTGCCCTGCCTGCTGCTCCTTCGCAAGCTCTGCCCAGTGGCTGCTGCGAGGCTGGGGGAAGGCGCCTGAGGCTCAGATGCCCTTCCGCCAGATGCCGCTGGGGGGCGGCCTACACGGCGTTTGGGCCTCGAGGGGCCGTCTGCTGAGTGGCGCACCTGAGCCTGGCCACCATCAGCTGCAGCCGCTTGCTGTCGACGCCCCAGAGGGGGAATGGCGGCGACGGATGGCGCAATGTGGGCCAGCTGGCGTCTGGGATGCGCTGGCTGGTGCTGTGGCGCGGTGGCACTCGGCCGGGCCCGCACTGCAGGATCCGCAGCAATCAGCCGACGGCCGGCTTGCTGGGATGGTCCAGCGCGGCGCCTGCCCTGGCGATGCCTGCCTGAGACAGCGCGTGTGGCAGCAGTGAGTGGCCCTGTGGTCCTGGTGTGCGCGCGCATCACATCCGCCAGGGTCTTGACGGCATCAGTTAGCATGCGGCCAGTCACGGCAGTTGCTGCCCCGAACTCGCGCACACTGGTCGCCAGCGACTCGATGGCCTCAGGCATGCGCCCCACCACGCTCATGAGCTCCGTGTGGCGCCGGTCCGAGTCGTCGGCCATCTGATCGAGCTTCCGCACCTCCTCCGAAGTGAAGGTGTCCGGACTGGAGTCGCGACTCTCCCGCTGGGGAGGAGGGGGCCGAACTAGGGGACCCTTGCCGCGTTGGTGACGGCGAGTGTGCCGAGCAGCAGCACTCCCCTCTGATCCTTCCCCCCTTTGGGGGGAAGGCCGCGGGCCACGCGCACGGCTGCTGGGTGGCTGGACGCCACTGGTCCCAGAAGCTGCATTGCCCTGCGACAGTTCCTCCAGGCACTCGTCCAGTGAGGAGGTGTCAAGCATTTCCTCCTCTCCTGCGGGACGTGACTGTTCCCCCGAAGGTCCGGCTTGCTCCTCCTCCTGGTTGGAGGTGCTGTCACTGGCAGCCTCAGGGTCCTGGTCGTCACCAGCTGAAAGCAGGAATGCACAAGAGTAGCTTCAGAGTGAGGAGACGGCGTCAGCGAGGGAGTTAGGACTGGTGGGATTCAGCGCATTGGTGGGACAGTGGCAAAGGAGGTAGCTCGGATGGGCCAGTGCGACGCGAGAGGGCCAAAAGGCGAGGTCCTTACCATTGCCGGGCAGTGGAGGGTCGGATACACCGCACGCTGTGGGGACAATCACACGGGCTCCCATGAGCACACACACGCGCTCCTCCAGCCGAGTGAGCTTCTGCAGCTTGGCGCGGCCACCCCTGGCACGGGCCTGGCGATTAAACGCTACTTTAGCCTGCAAGAGAAAGGACGGGCTGTAAGTGCGCAGTGAAGCCCTGATGTAGTGTGCACTGCCTCCCATGGTGGAATAGCTTGGACAGAGTGAAGCCCTGATGTAGTGTGCACTGCCTCCCATGGTGGAATAGCTTGGACAGAGTGAAGCCCTGATGTAGTGTGCACTGCCTCCCATGGTGGAATAGCTTGGACAGAGTGAAGCCCTGATGTAGTGTGCACTGCCTCCCATGGTGGAATAGCTTGGACAGAGTGAAGCCCTGATGTAGTGTGCACTGCCTCCCATGGTGGAATAGCTTGGACAGAGTGAAGCCCTGATGTAGTGTGCACTGCCTCCCATGGTGGAATAGCTTGGACAGAGTGAAGCCCTGATGTACTGTCCACTGCCTCCCATGGTGGAATAGCTTGGCCAAAGTGTAGAGTGCCGAATGGCCATTTGATGCTCATGACTGTCCCAATGCTGCTGGCTGAGGGCTGGCCAATAGGACTTTCAGGTCCCTTTGCCCATCATGTCAGGTGTACATGCAAGAATGAGGAGGAGACTGGAAAGGCTACTCACCCTCACAATCCTGGTCAGATCGTTGTATTTCTTACGGCATTGTTTGTGGGTCCTGGGGGCCTCGCCGGTGAACGTCACCCTCTGGGCGATCTGCTTCCAGGCTTTGGTGTAGTCGTGGTGGGTTGGATTCCTCCCACTCTCTGGAAACAAGATCTTGCGCCTCACCTCCAGAGCTGTGACCATTATGTCCAGATCACCCTCTGAGAAGCGCAGGGCACGCTGACGGGCCTTCTCTGGCGTTGCCATGACTCCCTGGGGCTGAGCAGTAGTGTTGAGGCCTCTTTGCAAGGCTGCAGTGTGCAGGGCGTGGCAGCAGACCAATTCGTCCCTTCCCCCTTTAAGAGCTGGTCGGCACCACGGGGTCTGCTGTCAGTGCAAAAATGACCGCACCCGTGCTGCGCCCCGCCTGGGCGCTATCCCTCTGGACCGCCGGCTTAGCGCCTAAAGAGAGTAGTGGAACGCCTCTTTTAGCGCTCCACCAACCTCTTAGGGCGAAGCCACTGAATTCCCGGCAACGGGGCGCTACTTTGGGGCGGGCGCTAACTTCGGGCGGGCGCTAAAGCTAGCGCCCCAAAACTGCCTATACTGAAAATCTAGCCCTTTGTGTCTTAATGCGAGGAGCATTTGTAATAAGGTGGATGAAGTGGCTGCGCAAATAGAGGTAAACGAATATGATTTGGTTGGGATTACGGAAATGTGGCTCAAGGATGGCCAAGACTGGGAACACAACATCCAGGGGTATTCGATATTCAGGAAAGATACGCAAAAAGGAAAGGGAGGAGGGGTAGCATTACTGGTTACACAAGGGATTAACACAATTGTAATGAAGGATATTAGCTCTGTATGGAATCTGTATGGGTCGAATTGAGAAATACTAAGGGGAAATAAACATTAGTGGGAGTGGTGCATAGACCTCCAAATAGTAAGGCAGAGGTTGGGGATGGCATTAAAAGGGAAATTAAAGAAGCGTGCAATAAGGGCACAGCAGTCATCATGGGTGACTTTAATCTACATATAGATTGGGCTAACCAAATTAGTAACAATACTGTGGAGGAGGAATTCCTGGAGTGTTTACGGGATGTTTTCCTGGACCAATATGTCGAGGAACCAACCAGAGATCAGACCATCTTAGACTGGGTATTATGTAACGAGAAAGGATTAATTAGCAATCTTGTTGTACGAGGCCCCTTGGGTCGGAGCGATCATAATATGATCGAATTCTTCATTAAGATGGAGAATGAAGTAGTTGACTCAGAAACTAGGGTCCTCAATTTAAATAAAGGAAACTACGATGGTCTGAGGAGTGAGTTGGGTAGGATTGATTGGGGAATGGCACTCAAAGGGTTGACGGTGGATAGGCAATGGCAAACATTCAAAGACCGATTGGATGAACTACAGAAGTTGTTCATCCCAGTTTGGCATAAAAATAAAACAAAAAAGGTGACTCAACCGTGGCTAACAAGGGAAATTAGGGATAGCATAAGATCCAAGGAGACAACATACAAATTGGCCAGAAAAAGCAATAATCCTGAGGATTGGGAGCAGTTTAGGATTCAACAAAGGAGGACAAAGGGATTAATTAAGAAAGGGAAAATAGAATATGAGAGTAAGCTTTCAGGGAACATAAAAACTGACTGTAAAAGCTTTTATAGATATGTGAAGAGAAAAAGATTGGTGAAGTCAAGCGTAGGTCCCTTGCAGTCAGAATCGGGGGAATTTATAATGGGGAACAAAGAAATGGCAGACCAACTAAATACATATTTTGGTTCTGTCTTCACAAAGGAGGACACAAATAACCTCCCAGAAATACCGCAGAACATAGGGTCTGATGAAAGGGTGGAACTGAAAGAAATCAGTATTTGTAGGGAAATGGTGTTAGGAAAATTGATGGGACTGAAGGCCGATAAATCCCCAGGGCCTGATAATCTACATCCCAGGGTACTTAAGGAAGTGGCCCTAGAAATAGTAGATGCATGGCTGGTCATCTTCAAGAACTCAATAGACTCTGGAACAGTACCCATGGATTGGAGGGTAGCTAATGTTACCCCACTGTTCAAAAAAGGTGGCAGAGAAAAAGCAGGGAATTATAGACCGGTAAGCCTGACATCGGTAGTGGGGAAAATGCTAGAGTCCATTATAAAAGATGTAATAGCAGAGCACTTGGAAAGCAGTGACAGGATCGGACAAAGTCAACATGGATTTACAAAAGATAAATCATGCTTGACTAATCTACTGGTATTTTTTGAGGAGTAACTGGTAAAGTAGATAAGGGAGAGCCAGTGGATGTGGTGTATTTGGACTTTCAGAAGGCTTTCGATAAGGTCCTGCATAAGAGATTAGCGTGCAAAATTAAGGCACATGGGATTGGGGGCAAGGTATTGACTTGGATAGAGAACTGGTTGGCAGACAGAAAGCAAAGAGTTGGAATAAACGGGTCATTTTCCGAGTGGCAGGCAGTTACTCGTGGTGTACCGCAAGGCTCGGTCCTAGGACCCCAGCTGTTCACAATATATATTAATGATCTGGACGAGGGAATTGGATGTAATATCTCCAAATTTGCAGACGACACAAAGCTGGGTGGGAGGGTATGCTGTGAGGAGGATGTCATGAAACTCCAGTACGATTTGGACAGGTTAGGTGATTGGGCAGAAACATGGCAAATGCACTATAATGTGGATAAATGTGAGGTTATCCACTTTGGTGGCAAAAACAGGAAGGCAGATTATTATTTGAATGGCAATAGATTGGGAGAAGGGGAAGTGCAAAGAGACCTGGGTGTTCTTGTGCACCAGTCGCTGAAGGTAAGCATGCAGGTGCAGCAGGCGGTTAAGAAGGCAAATGGTATGTTGGCCTTCGTAGCAAGAGGGTTCGAGTACAGGAACAAGGATGTCTTGCTACAGTTGTACAGGGCCTTGGTGAGACCGCACCTTGAGCATTGTGTGCAGTTTTGGTCGCCTTATCTGAGGAAGGACGTACTTGCCATGGAAGGAGTGCAGTGAAGATTCACCAGGCTGATACCTGGGATGGCAGGAATGATGTATGAGGAGAGATTGTGTCGATTGGGCTTATACTCACTGGAGATTAGAAGATTGAGAGGGGATCTCATTGAAACCTATAAAATTCTGTCAGGCCTGGACAGATTAGATGCTGGAAGGATGTTCCCAATGGTCGGGGAGTCCAGAACCAGGGGTCATAGTCTAAGGATAAGGGGTAGGACATTTATGACTGAAATGAGCAGGAATTTCTTCACCCAGAGAGTGGTGAACCTGTGGGATTCTCTGCCACAGAGGGCGGTGGAGGCCAGTTCATTAAATATATTCAAGAAAGAGTTGGATATATTTCTTAAGGCTAAAGGGATCAAGGGATATGGGGAGAAGGCAGGGACAGGGTACTGAATTTGGATGATCAGCCATGATCTCATTGAATGGCGCAGCAGGCTCGAAGGGCCGAATGGCCTACTCCTGCTCCTATCTTCTATGTTTCTATGTTTCTATCACACTCCTGACTTGTGCCTTGTTGATGGTGGAAAGGCTTTGGGGAGTCAGGAGGTGAGACACTCGCCGCAGAATTCCCAGCCTCTGGCCTGCTCTTGTAGCCACAGTATTTATATGGCTGGTCCAGTTCAGTTTCTGATCAATGGTAACCCCCAGGATGTTGATAGTGGGGGATTCAGCGATGGTAATGCCATTGAATGTCAGGGGGAGATGATTAGAGTCTCGCTTGTTGGAGATGGTCATTGCCTGGCACTTGTGTGGTGCGAATGTTACTTGCCACTTGTCAGCCCAAGTCTGAATGTTGGCCAGGTCTTGCTGCATATGGACACGGACTGCGTCAGTATCTGACGAGTCTCGAATGGTGCTGAACAGTGTGCAATCATCAGCGAACATCCCTACTTCTGACCTTATGATGGAGGGAAGGTCATTGATGAAACAGCTGAAGATGGTTGGGCCTAGGACACTGCCCTGAGGAACTCCTGCAGTGATGTCATGTGATTGAGATGAATGACCTCCAACAACCACAGCCAACTTCCTTTGTGCTAGGTATGATTCCAACCAATGGAGAGATTTCCCCTTGATTCCCATTGGCTTCAGTTTTGCTAGGGCTCCTTGATGCCACACTCGATCAAATGCTGCCTTGATGTCAAGGGCAGTCACTCTCACCTCACCTCTTGAGTTCAGCTCTTTTGTCCATGTTTGGACCAAGGCTGTAATGAGGTCAGGAGCTGAGTGGCCCTGGCAGAACCCAAACTAGGCATCAGTTAGCAGGTTATTGCTGAGTAAGTGCCGCTTGGTAGCACTGTCGACGACACCTTCCATCACTTTGCTGAGGATTGAGAGTAGACTGATGGGACGGTAATTGGCCGGGTCGGATTTGTCCTGCTTTTTGTAGACAGGACATACTTGGGCAATTTTCCACATTGCCGGGTAGATGCCAGTGTTGTAGCTGTACTGGAACAGCTTTGCTAGGGGCGCAGCTAGTTCTGGAGCACAAGTCTTCAGTACTATTGCCGGAATGTTGTCAGGGCCCATAGCCTTTGCAGTATCCAGTGTCTTCAGCCATTTCTTGACATCACGTGGAGTGAATTGAATGGGCTGAAGACTGGCATCTGTGATAGTTGCAAATGCTTCAGCCTTGTCTTTTGCACTCACGTGCAGGGCTCCACCATCATTGAGGATGGGGATATTTTTGGAGCCTCCTCCTCCTGTTAACTGTTTAATTGTCCACCACCACTCACGACTGGATGTGGCAGGACTGCAGAGCTTTGATTTGATCCGATGGTTGTGAGATCGCTTAGCTCTGTCTATTGCATGTTGCTTCCGTTGTTTGGCATGCAAGTAGTCCTGCGTTGTAGCCTCACCAGGTTGACACCTCATTTTTCGGTATGCCTGGTGCTGTTCCCGGCATGCTCTCCTGCACTCTTTGTTAAACCAGGGTTGATCTCCCGGCTTGATGGTAATGGTAGAGTGAGGGATATGCCGGGCCATGAGGTTACAGATTGTGGTTGAATACAATTCTGCTGCTGCTGATGGCCCACAGCGCCTCATGGATGCCCAGTTTTGAGACATTATCATTATGAACAGCTAGCTTGAGCTAGTCACTTTATTCAGCCATGTGGACTTCATGTGCAGGCATCCATCTTGACTACTGCCTTGTGGGTAACATAGTGCATCGTGGGTAGCCCACTCTTATATACATACAGCTCCACCTAGTGTACCATTCTAGGATGACATGTTACTGATCATTACATTGCCCTTTCTTTGAGGTTAAACAAAATCAGTATCAATCAATATCAATCAATCATAACGACATAAACATCTTCACAACAGTCAATACATTATCAATGTAGTTTTCTTTGTATTCAAAGATTAAGTCTATCAGGCTTTTTTACTTCACGTGTGGATCTTCTCAGCACGGGTAAGTCTGATGTGTTTTCATGAGAGCCTGTATGTGTGTTTGTGTTAGATTGTTCTGGTGGTGAGTGACAAGATTCAGTTGCGGCATTTTCATCAATTTGCTCTTGGATAGTCTCTTGTGTTTTTAGGAGGGAATGGCGGTTCCTCCTGAGAATCTGTCCTTCCTCAGTTCTAACAGTGTATGACCTTGGTCCTACTTCCTCAAGAACTGTAGCTTTCCTGTTCCATGCATCTGGATCCTCAATCCTGACAACATCATCCCTTGTCAATGGTTTCAGAGTTTTGGATGACTTGTTATAGTTTGATTTCTGTTTCAGCTTTAACAGTTGAAGTCTCTGTCTTAGTTCCTTACTCTGCTTTTCTTTTGCACAGCAGGGTAGCATGGTGCGTAACTTGCGACCCATTAGGAGTTCAGCAGGTGAAGAACCACAGTCTAAAGGTGAGGCTCGGTAGCTCAGCAGGGCGAGATAAGGATCAGACTTGCTTTCTGTTGCTTTCTTCAGTAGCTGTTTGAGAACTTGAACACCTTTTTCTGCCTTACCATTCGACTGAGCATACAAAGGACTGAATGTGATGTGCTGAAAGTCATACTGTGCTACAAACTGTTGCCACTCCTTACAGTTGAAGCACGGACCATTGTCGCTAACGGCAATCCTGGGAATTCCATGTCTGGTGAAGATGGATTTCACATGCATTATGACACTGCTTGCTGTGGTGCTTGAGAGCAGCGCCATCTCAGGATAGTTAGAATAGTAGTCAATCACTAATAGATATTCTTTACCATTCAAATGAAAAAAGTCCAAACCAACCTTTTGCCATGGCGCTGTTGGTAAGTCAGCTACTAGCATTGGTTCCTTTGCTTGTTGGTTTTGGTGTTTCTGACATGTTTCACATTTGCCTATCATGTTCTCAATGTCCTTATTTATGCCAGGCCAATAAACAGTGTCTCTTGCTCTCCTTATGCATTTTTCAATTCCGAGGTGACCCTCATGAATCCTTTTGAGCATGTCTTGACGTAGAGCCTGTGGAATGACTATTCTGTTCTGTTTTAGTAATAGTCCACTTGCAACACTCAACTCTGACCTGATGTGATAGTACTTTGGACAGGAACCTTTTGGGCAACCACGATGAATGCTCTCTATTACTGTTTGTAACACTGTATCTTTTACTGTTTCTTCTGTTATTTGCTTTGATTTTGTGTCTGACACGGGCAGCGCAGCAGTGACCATACTCACATGAACATCCACGTCTTCTTCAGTAGAGCTCACATGACTCATTGTGGGTGCTCGGGATAGTGCATCTGATAAAACTATGGCCCAGAAATTAGGTTCGGGGGCTTGCCGCGCGTGCAAGCCCCCGATGTGCACTTAACCAGCGCGCTGACATTTAAATCCTGACCCGCATTGCATTTCCTGTCACTGGCCCGCTTCAGGTCCTGCCGCGCTGTGCGTGCATGACCCAGCGGCGTACTTAGTGCAATGAGCCGGCTGGGATCACGTGAGCACTGGGCAACCAATTTAAAAAAAACATCGCACTACTTAAATGAACTATAAATAACTGTAAAAAAACTATTTTAAACAATAATTTTAAATTTTGAAAAAAATTATTATATAAAAAATCAGGGCTAAAAATACACTTACCTTACTGTAAAGTCTTCAAAAATAATGAACCTGTGGAAAAATTTTCTAATTTTACTTAATAGACCACTTACCTGTTAAAAGTAAGTACTTACGGCTGCTTTTTTCACGTGTAAAAACCGGAGTATTTTCCCCACGGGCAACTCTTCAAAAAAAAGGGAAGTTCAGCGCGCACGCGCTACCTGAAACCTCGCACGCATTCCGCCTCTTAACCCCTTGGGTCCGAGGAGAGGAAATGCCGGTTTTCCCTGCATGCGCTGTGCATGCTGAAAACCGGCAATTCCTCCGGGCCCACGTGTGAGTACCCCATCCGTACTCACGCGTTGGGACAGGAATTACTGGCCCTATGTATTTGCCTGGTGTGTAGATCAGTTCAAATTCACACCTTTGCAGCTTCATCATGAGTCGTTGAATCCTTGGAGACATCTCATTCAGGTTTTTTTTTATGATGGCAACCAGTGGGTAGTGGTCTGTCTCAACTGTGAAGGTGGGAAGTCCATATATGTAGCCATGGAACTTTTCTAGTCCAACTACCAAGCCTAGACATTCCTTTTCAATCTGGGCATATCGACACTCAGAATCAGTCATAGACCTGGAGGCATAGGCAACAGGCTTCCAATCTTTACCCTCTGCTTGTAGCAAGACCGCACCTAGGCCATCTTTTGATGCATCCATTGACACTTTGATTCTCTTTGTTGGGTCCAAGAAGATGAGTACAGGTGTGGTTGTCAGCACTGTTTTGAGGTTCATCCACTCTTGTTCATGTCTTTCTGTCCATGCGAACTCATTTGTTTTATGTAGCAGGTCTCGCAGACAGGCTGTCTTGGCTGACAAGTTAGGAATTAACTTTCCAATGAAGTTTATCATCCCCATGATGCGTAGCACTCCTTTTTTGTCAGTGGGTCGGGGCATGTTGAGTATGGCGTTTACTTTTTCCATATCTGGCTATATTCCTTTACCAGATAGATTATCTCCTAGGAAAGTGACTTCCTGGACGCCAAACTGACACTTGGCTTTGTTGAGCTTCAGTCCATTCTGGCGTATGCTCTGTAGCACTTTAGTCAGTCTCTCATTGTGTTCTTTCAGTGTGGAGCCCCAGATGATGATGTCATCAACATAGACCCGAACTCCTTCCAGACCTTCAATTATGTGTTCCATCGCTCTATGAAAGATTTCAGATGCAGATATTATCCCGAAAGGCATTCTGAGGAAACAATACCTGCCAAATGGTGTGTTGAAGGTACAGTATTTGGTGCTCTCTTCATCCAGTTTTAGTTGCCAAAATCCTTGTGAGGCATCGAGCTTTGTGAAGTATCTGGCACCTGACATTTCACTGGTGATTTCTTCTCGCTTGGGAATCTGGTAGTGTTCACGTTTTATGTTTGCATTTAAGTCCTTTGGATCCATGCATATTCTTAGATCATTGTTCTTTTTCTTTACACATACTATGGAGTTAACCCAGTCTGTTGGCTCTTCGACTTTCCTGATGACTCCTAGTGTGGTCATTCTGTCCAGTTCTTTCTTGAGCTGGTCACGCAGGGGTACTGGAACTCTCCGTGGAGCATGTACCATTGGCTGAGCATCCTCCTTTAGCTGGATCTTGTAAGTGAATGGTAGAACTCCAAATCCTTTGAACACATCCTGGAAATTACTCACTACAGAATCCATCGAGTCATCTGGTCTGCTTATGTCACAGTTTATACGGTAGACTCTCTTGACCAGTTCTAAGTCCTCACAAGCTTTGTCACCTAATAGTGAATCAAGTCCTTCAGCCACAACAGAAAACATGAGATGATGCACTTTGTCTTTGACTGTCACTTTAAGTCTGCATACACCTAAGCTATCTATTTTTTGTCCATTATAGTTCTTCAGTAGTACTGACTTTTTCTGTATTTTGGGCTTTTCTTTCATATTTTTAATGTCACTCATACTGATTGAGTTTGCTTTTGCCCCAGTGTCTAGTTTCAATGTAACTAATGCTCCATTTACCTGCAGTGACATTATCCATTTGTCCTCTTTTACTGCATTAACTTTATGTTCAGCATTGTCCATTCCTGAGGGCTGCACATTTTCTGTATCCTTTTCGATATTGTCACATGACACCATTCCTACAAAAAATGTCTCACTTAAATCAGTGTCCTCAATCACATTGACTTGTTGCCCTTTCTTTGTTTTTACTTTTGAAAAGCATTGTCAGGCAAAGTGATTCTTTCCATTACATTTTGTGCACATTTTCCCAAATGCTGGGCATTTTAGTGACTGTTGTTTGTAACCAAAGCGTTTACAATTAAAATTTCCATCCTCCGATTGCTTTTCATTTCTGTTCTGCCCATGTTTCTTCCCCTTGTAGGACACAGCACCGACAGCAGCACAGTTACTTACTACAATCGCATTATTATTAATTTCACTGAAAGTCTTCGCGTGCTTTTGAGCTAGCTCACTGGCTTGGCATATTTTCACAGCATTCTCCAATGTTAGCTTGGTTTCTCTCAACAAATGTTGCCTGACTTTTTTTATCATGAATACCAAACACAATCTGGTCACGAATCATGGATGATTTCAGTTCAGAGAAATTACGGCCTAGAAATTGAGTGGGCTTAGCGCCCATTTTGCGGCGCTAGAGGGCATTGCGCTGGACTTACAGCCGGTTTTGAAATTGACTAGGGCCCAACATCGGCGTTACACCGGTAGCGCTGCGCCGGCACCGATGACGTCATCGGTGTGCGCAGCGTCCCGGTTGCCGTGGTGACGGGCCCCAGCGCCGAAATTCAGTTGCGGCCGCCTCGCCCGTGGCAGCCGCAACTAAGACTCTGGCAACAGAGTCTTACACGACTTTGCGCCAGCGCATAAAGGTGGAGCGGCGGCCGGCCGCTTTCCCGCCGGCCGCCTGCCCGCACCTCCCTCCCCGGACTCCCCCACCCCCCCCCCCACGGAACAGATGCTTCTCGGCTGCGAGCCCGGCACTTCCCCGAGGTGCCGGGCTCATTTTTGTGGTGATTTAACCGGCCAGCGGGCGGGTGCAGGCAGCTCCTCCTTAACTGAAGGAGGAGGCCTGCACTTCCCGAGCCTGCCGCACCGCATCGGGCGCCGCAGCGCCAGAATAGCGCCGCAATGCGGCGCGTAGCGCCAGTTTTCAGGCGCAAACAGCCTTCAGTAGCGCCGGCAGCCGTTTGGGCGCGGCGCTACTGAATTTTTGGCGCGCACAGCGCGACTTAGCACCGGTGCTAAATTTCCGGCGTTAAGCCCCGGCGCAGCGCAAACTCAATTTCTAGCCCTACATGTCTGTGCTTTCAGTTTCAGATCGGTCATAAAGCTATCAAAAGTCTCATTTTGCTGCTGTGTCCGTGAACGGAACACGTATCTCTCATAGGTTTCGTTCTTTTTGGGAGAACAATGTGTATCAAATTTCTTTAGCACATTGTCCAGTTTTTCTATGTCCTCCTCTTGATCAAATACAAACGTATTAAATACCTCTATCACCTGCGGGCCTGCAACCGTGAGCAGTAACGCTATTTTCCTTGCGTCTGGCTTCGTACCGAACCCGATGGCAGCAATGTAGAGTTCGAATCGTTGTTTGAAAGTCCACCAATTGCAGTCGACATTCCCCGTGAGTTTCTAACCCTCTGGTGGCTTCAAAGTCTCCATGTCGCATTTCACAAAATTCAGCAGATTTTACCAATCCTGGTACCATGTTATGTTCATAAATAAATAGATATTATCATTATGAACAGCTAGCTTGAGCTAAACTTTATTCAGCCATGTGGACTTCGTGTGCAGGCATCCATCTTGACTACTGCCTTGTGGGTAACCTAGTGCATCGTGGGTAGCCCACTCTTATATACATACAGCTCCACCTAGTGTACCATTCTAGGATGACATGTTACTGATATTACAGAAAGTGTGGATTAAAAAAAAAGAAAGTGAAAATATATATATGTAAACAGGACTGCCCTGATAGACCCATCATTTCAGCCTGTTCTTGCCCCACTGAACTTATCTCTTCCTATCTCGACTCTACTTTTTCTCCCCTTGTCCAGTCTCTTCCCACTAACATCCGCGACTCTTCTGATGCCCTCCGCCACTTTAACAGTTTCCAGTTTCCTGGCCCCAACCGCCTCCTTTTCACTATGGACGTACAATCCCTCTACACCTCCATCCCCCACCAGGATGGCCTGAGGGCACTCTGCTTCTTCCTTGAACAGAGGCACAACCAGTCTCCATCCACCACCACCCTCCTCTGCCTGGCTGAACTTGCTCTCACATTGAACAACTTCTCCTTTGACTCCATTCATTTCCTCCAAATCAAAGGTGCTGCTATGGGTACCCGCATGGGTCCTAGCTATACCTGCCTTTTCGTGGGATATGTGGAACACTCTTTGTTCCAGTCCTACTCGGGTCCCCTCCCTCACCTCTTTTTCCGGTACATTGATGACTGTATCGCTGCCATCTCCTGCTCTCGCCCTGAACTAGAAAATTTCATTCACTTTGCTTCCAATTTCCACCCTTCCCTCACTTTCACATGGTTCATCTCCAACTCTTCCTTTCCCTTCCTCGACTTCTCCGTCTCCATCTCTGGGGATAGGTTATTGACAAACATTCACTACAAGCCCACTGACTCCCACAGCTACCTGGACTACACTTCCTCCCACCCGGCCTCCTGTAAGGACTCTGTTCCATTCTCCCAGTTTCTCTGTCTCCGCTGCATCTGCTCTGACGATGCCACCTTCCATACCAGTGCTTCCGACATGTCTTCCTTTTTCCTCAGCCGAGAATTCCCCTCTATTGTGGTTGACACGGCCCTCGACCATGTCCGTTCTATCTCTCACACTTCTGCCCTCACCCCTGCCCCTCCCTCCTGGAACCACGATAGACTTCCCCTTGTCCTCACCTTTCACCCCACCAGCCTCCACATTCAATGGATCATCCTCTGCCATTTTCGCCACCTCCAGCATGATCCCACCACCAAACACATCTTCCCCTCTTCTCCCCTTTCAGCGTTCCGTAGGGACAGCTCCCTCCGCGACACCCTAGTCTACTCCTCTACCACTCCCAGCACCCCTTCCCCTTCGCCCGGCACCTCCCCATGCAAGCGCAGGAGATGCAACTCATGCCCTTATACCTCCCCCCTTCCCACTGTCCAGGGCCCCAAACAACCCTTCCAGGTGAAACAGCGATTTACTTGTACTTCCTGCAATTTAGTATACTGTATTCGCTGCTCACGATGTGGTCTCCTCTACATTGGGGAGACCAAACGCAGATTGGGTGACCGCTTTGCGGAACATCTCCGTTCAGTCCATAAGGGGGACCCCGAGCTCCTGGTGGCCTGTCACTTTAATTCATCGCCCCATTCCCACTCTGACCTCACCGTCCTCGGCCTATTACATTGTTCCACGGAAGCTCAGCTTAAGCTCGAGGAACAGCACCTCATCTTTCGAATAGGCATTCTATAGGCCTCTGGACTCAACATAGTGTTCAACAATTTCAGATCATAACCTCGGCCCCTATTTTATATATATATATATATATATATTTCCCTTTTTTTATCCACACTTTCGTCTGGGCTTTTTTCTTCCCTCCCACACGGCAGCTGTCCTTCATTCTGCCAGGGCCATTCACACTTCATCTAGAGCCATCCTTTTTTTCCTTGAATATCTCTTAATATCTCTCAATGTCTCTTAATCTCTCCTGCTTTCTATCCTAACTCTGACCTTCCCTTTTGTTCTTTCATCCCCTCCCCCTTTTCCCAGCCCCCACTTGCTTTAAAATCTATCCGTTTTCCTGCTTTTTTTCCAGTTCTGATGAAGGGTCTTCGACCTGAAACGTTAACTCTGTTTCTCTCTCCACAAATGCTGCCCTGGCCTGCTGAGTTTTTCCAGTGTTTTCTGTTGTTGTTTTGGATTTCCAGCATCCGCAGTATTTTGCTATCATACTACCTCATGCCATTTCCTATTTTCCATGAGGCATATTGTGATGGCACTCATTATCTAGCTTGAAACCAATTGCTATTTATCACACTGCTGTAGCTTAGACAAAACATCTTATACTCCAGTTGGCAAAAGCAACAACAACTTGTATTTATGTAACGCCTTTAACGTAGTAAAATGCACCAAGGCGTTTCACAGGAGTATCATAAAACAAAATTTGACACTGAGCCACATAAGGAGAAATTAAGCCAGATGACCAAAAGCTTGGCCAAAGATATAGGTTTTAAGGAGCGCCTTAAAGGAGGAAAGAGAAGTCGAGAGGTGGAGCGGTTTAGGGAGGGAATTCCAGAGCTCAGTGCCCAGGCAGCTGAAGGGGCAGCCATCAATGGTGGAGTGATTAAAATCAGGGATGCTTGAAGCCAGAATTAGAGGAGTGCAGATATCACGGGGGTTGTGGGGCTGGAGGAGATTACAGAGATGGGGAGGGGCGAGGCCATGGAGCGATTTGAAAACAAGGATGAGAATTTTTTAATTGAGGCATTGCTAAACTGGGAGCCAATGTAGGTCAGCGAGCACAGGGGTGCTGGGCGAACAGGACTTGGTGCGGGTTAGGACACGGGCAAGGGCGAGTTTTGGATGACCAAGTTTGCACAGGGTAGAAGTTGGGAGGCCAGCCAGGAATGTGTTGGAATAGTCAAGTCCAGAGGTAACAAAGGTATGGATGAGGGTTTCAGCAGCAGATGAGCTGAGGCAGGGGCAGAGTCAGGCGATGTTACAGAGGTGGAAATAGGCGGTCTTAGTTATGGCGAGATTATATGTGGGGGGGAAGCTCATTTTCGGGTCAAATATCACACCAAGGTTGCGAATACAGTCTGGTTCCGCCTCAGACAGATGTTTGTTCTACTGACATATATTACAAAGGGAAACCTCAAAGCATGTCACATATGGAACATATGGTGACCAAATAGAAGCCTAAAATCTCCCATTTTGAATGAGAGTCTTAAGGATGATGATTCATGAGGTAAACCATTCTGCTGCTACTGAGCTCAAAAGTCTAAAGCAATTGCGAGTGCCCAGTGATGTAATTTAATTTTTGGGTTATTCTTTTATTGTAGAGGAATCCAGATTCTAGATATTGCATTTTGTTCCATGATTTCAGGACCCACAAAGAATCAGCTTTGACCAAAGATACAATTTGATAAAGTCTCCAAGATTTATTTTAGTGACACAAAGGGCACAAATTTCTGAAGGCAAACTGTAATACATTGGAAAATATGCCCTCATCTTTATACATCTGTTGCTGTAATGTCACTGTCCTGATAATTCATTGTTTGCTTTGCTCTTGTCTTCCAGCTGCCACCTGTTACTGTGTCATAATCTATCTACTTTTCCCCAATTTCCACAAACCTTGTTTGGAACTGTTGTTTCAAGTAAAAAAAATGCAAATGATGAAAATTTGAAACAAAAATAAAACATGACATTCAGTCAGCATCTGTGAGAAGAGCAGGCAAGTATTTTTTTGGGGGCGGAACACAACCCAGCATCAAAACTGGAAAAATTACCTGCATTTTAAACACGATCAGAACAAAGGGAAGAAGGAGGGAAAGAAAACGCAAACAGGAGGTGGAATGACCGGTAATGTGCTTTTAACAAAAACAGGAGATGGTTTGCTGTCTGAAATAATGAAGAAACATAATAAAGTAAATCATATCTGAAAGAGACGGAGAACATGGGAACAGCTGAGGTGGTGGGGATGGGAGGGGGGCGAGGTGGGGGGGGGGGGGTGGTGGTTAATCCTAAAATGGAAACCAGAGAAGCTAGTAAAAGTGGACAGATCCAGCAGCCAGATGAGAAGAAAAGCAGGCTGACACCATGCACCTGCCAACATAGTGGTCTGACAGAAGTTCTGCACCTTCAAACTGCCACCCTGCCTTTCCTGCCCCTATGCTGACACTCTCAACCCACATTGCCAATGACCCTTGCCATAAAGAAAATGGAGGCTACAGTTACGATCCAAAGATATTAAATTTGATGTTAAGGCCATAGAGTTAAGGCAGCAGAGCACCTAAGACGAAGATACAGTGCTTTTTCTTGAGCTTAACTGGAACAGTTGTAGAAGGCCAAATATGGAAAGGTCAGAGTGAAAATGGGACAGAGAATTCAAGTGGTAAGCGACAGGGAGTTCTTAATCACACTTGTGGACAGAATGGAAATGTACAGCAATGGAGTTTCCTAATCTGCATTTGGTTTCCCCAGTGTACAGGAGACTGCACTATGAGCAACAGATGCAGTAGACTGGAGGAAGTACATGCAAATTACACCTCACATGGAAGGACTATTTGGGGCCCTGGACAGTGGTGTGAGAGGAGGTGAATGGTCAGATGTTGCATCTCATGCACTTGTATGGTAAGAGGCCATCTAACCATTTCCTGTGCTTCCTTTAAACACATTACAGCTCACTCTTCCATACTTCTTCTCATGTGTTTGTTTATCACTCCCTCTTCCCTTTGTTCTGTTGTTGAAATGCTGTTCATTGTTTATTCTTTTTTCAGTCCTAATGAAGGGTTACACTTGAAATATTAAGTTGTCCTTTCTCTCCACAGACCTCCTGCGTGTTTCCAGCATTTTTTTTGTTTTATTTCCATTCTTTTGATAGTGCACAAGCTGTGCAAACTTCACCCAATTAAAATAATCTTTGTTGGGTTATGCAGTACAAATTCAGTAATGCTAAGATCGCTGGGCTTTGTTTAACGTGTGAGATAGCACCATTGTGTCATCTGTCCAAATTGATCTGATTAAATAACAACTTCAAGACAAGCCAGCAGAACAAAGACAGCTGCCATGAAGTGTTGACTCTATTTCTTTTACATTCAAAATGGAGCTGTGATATAGCTGAAAACATAATAAACCAATTTCTTTTAAGTCTTTCTGTTAAATGTAACTATGAAGATTTCAAGTTAAATATTGATCCAATTGTTTTTTTTATGCAATATTGTGATCTCACTTCTCCCATTGGCATGCTCCAAAAATCTTGTCAAACTTACATGTTTAAGCCTCTATTTTCTAGCCTGATTTCATTTACACATTATTTGTTGATTGCGAAGCAGACTATTTTCAGATAAAAGGGTACACTTTTACATTGCACAATCCCAGCGAGGAGCTGTGTGTGCTGAGAGCACACATTAAGACAAAGCTATAGAATAATGCTGTTGCCCATTTAGATCGCAAAATGGAAAATGGTAAGTTTGGCTGTAAGGATACTTTGGACATATTACTGCCCCAACAAGGTTTACAATAGCAGTACTAGATTGCTGCTCAGAAACAAAAAAACACTACTTGAGCCATTAGGACATGAGATTTGATGCCACATCTGTGGCCAATATGTGAATTTCTGCACTTAACACATGCAGTGCAATTTGCAGTCTGGGGCACCGCTACCTTCAGACAGTGATAATGCTTCCCCTATACTAACTATATAAAAGACAGGTTTCATTTCAATTAGCCAAAATGCATTTTTACATTCTTGAAAAATGTATTTCACATGCTATAAATCCAATTTGAAATTGGTTTATAAACCATGCAATGATTTCTAACAATTTGTTCTTGGACTTACTTTGCAATTTCCTGGAAAGTTTTGGGAAGGAAATTTGTGCGTAACTGATTAACGCCGGTTTTATGCTGAAACATTGCAATGCGCAAATTTCCTCAATTGTTTCTGTCGCTTCCAAACCCCTCTGCTGCTCAATTACATCGCTCTGCTGCCGTGTAAAAGACCAGTTCACTGAAGTTTCCTGGATTTATGTGAGTAATACGCTGACATGGACTTACACCCCAAACTTTAGGCCCAAAGTCCCCTGCTTTTAATCTTTTTATATTTTTCTTACTGGGACCTGAACTATACTTAACCAATGTGCTTTCGGTCCCAGTGCCCCTGAAATTTATCTGACTGCCACCACACCTCCCACACCATGTTCAGAAAGAGTAAGCAACTGGAATGGCCTTGCCAATAGGCATTACCCCTGCTCTGCAAAATAATGGAAGAGGAGCAGCAGAGGGAAGAGACCCCGAGAGTGAGGAGCCATGGCAGAAGGTAGCAGCCCATTCAATATTACCCCCTATTGGTTGCGTGGCATTTGCGCTTATTTTACACCGATGTATACATTCCAGCATAGGCAAAAGAGCCCTGCAGGAAATTTCGGTGCATGTTCGCAAGTTGGTAAGATCAGCGCAGAAACTGGGGTAAATTTCTATATAAGTGCAACTCAGGAAATGTGGGGTCAGTGGGGGAAAAATTTGGTTGCTTTGCACCTCCCAAGAGGGCACTAATGGGGCATAAAGCAACTAGCGCCCGGGCGCAGCGATGCTTGCGCCCCTCGTGATATTGACCAGACATTTTGCGACGGCACTAAACACTACCACCCCGATCTCCTGCGCTGGCAGATCATGACGTCAGTCGAGCGTGCAATGCCCCGGTAGCGCCCCGTACCTGATATTGAGTGGCGCCCCCTGCCTTACTGCCTGCCGCTAGCAACAGCAGGTTGAGGGGAACGTTTTGCAGTCGGGAAGGGACTGGGGGAGCGCTATTTAAAGGCGGCCGCTTCCTGCCTTTTTTTGTCGGTGACATATTTGCACTATGCATTCTGAGTGAGAGAGACTTCTGGAGAGATTCAATGCTGTGAGAAGGAGTTTTGGGTACTGAGCAGCACTTTGCAGGTTCATTTTGATTTGACCTTCCTTGCATCGATTTAGAAGAGACTTTGGGGGCTGCACTCTGAGCTCTTTCCCTGGGCCTTTTCATTGTTCTTTCCAGCAGAATTGATGTACAGTTTGCTCCAGGCCGAGATTCAAGGCTGCAATGAGCAGGGTGTGGATGGAGAGCAAGATCGACCCCCCCCTTTAAGAACTGGCCGCGCCAGTGTGTTTGTGTTCCATTGCTGACTGACATCACATGAGCTTCAACAGTGCTCTGAGGTAGCACCTCGCTCCTCGGTGTTAGCGCCTTAAGACAGGTGTGAAGCGCCTGATTTAGCGCTCCAATCACCTCCAGGGGCGATAGAAGCCAAGTTTGCAGTCGGAGGCGATAATTAGCACCAGGCGTTAAACTTTGCGCCCAGCCGATAATTGTGCCCCAAACGGGGCGATACTGAATTTCTCCCCCATTGTCTTACTTTAAACAACATATAACAATACAGTGCGAAATATCCACAATAAAAGAATGTATTTTGGTTCACAATGCTGCAACTTCTTACCCCACTTATGATTACTGAAAACTATGTAACACTTAAATTATGTGGTAGCAAAAGCTTCAATAAACAACTCTAAACATGAAATATGATTGGATTTAAGATTTATCTGGTACACAGCTAGTCGCCTTTCGCATGACTATATTAATTAAATCATGACCGGTTTTTAACCATGTCAGCGTACTCCTGAGGTGGTAAAACAACGCACCATGTTTCATTCCTCCTTAATTAAATGATGATCAACTACCTGTGGTGAGGGAAAAGAGTACTGGACTCAAAAGTCATGAATTAAATCCTTAAAAGAATTAAAATGCAAATGAATAATATTTCTCATTTAAAGTGAATGCCATTATCATAAAATATACATTTAAAAGTGCTACCGAAGTACTTAAGGCAGATGTTGGGTCAACCTTTCAAAGAGATGATCATTAATCATAATAGCATTCGAGGCTATTGCACTACCTCACTAGGCTGGCCTTCAGAGGACTGGTTGGAAAATTATTTCCATGAGCGGCAAGGACAAGATTTTGGTTCCTGGCCAGTGTAGTGAACATATTGACCAGGCAGCCAAGTTATTCAGTCAATTGTGCAGGGGATTACTTGCTCGCATCAATTCGTCACATTACAGTCAATCTGGTGGAAACCAGATGAAAATCTTGGAAGTCTGTATTTCCCTGCTAACACCCTAGCAGAATCTGCCTTTCATTGACCTCAGAAAAAGCTAGCAGAAATACAGAATACCCCCGCCCCCATAATAGCGCTGACCCTACTGAGCAGCCTGCAGCAACAGAGCAGTGCAGCATAATAGCACTGACCTTGCTGAGAGGCCTGCATATCATTACAGATAACCTTGGCTATGTTAGCCTTACAGTGGCACCATCAAGACTTCTCAGGGTGCGTACAGTGTGAGGATTTAAAATCTGCTGTCAATAGGGATTGTCACTTCAGGCCAACTCCATGAAAATTAGATCATGAAATTTCAACAAGTGGCTGCCTAATTCCAACTTATATAGTTTGACCTGTTCCTCAGCCAGTACTTTCAGCATCGAAGCTCTGACAACGCTCAATCAGCTCCGATGGACGGGTCACATTGTCTGCATGCCCAATACCAGACTCGAAGCTCTGACCACGCTCAATCAGCTCCGATGGACGGGTCACATTGTCTGCATGCCCAATACCAGACTCCCAAAACAAGCGCTCTACTCGGAGCTCTGGCACGGCAAGAGAGCCCCAGGTGGGCAGAAGAAACGCTTCAAGGACACCCTCAAAGCCTCCTTGAAAAAGTGTAACATCCCCACCGACACCTGGGAATCCCTGGCCCAAGAGCGCACAAAGTGGAGGAGAAGCATCCGGGAAAGCGCCGAACACCTCGAGTCTCTTCGCCGGGAGCAAGCGGAAGTTAAGCGCAGGCAGCGCAAGGAGCGCACGTCAACCCAAGCACCCCACCCACCCGCCCCTTCAACCACTGTCTGCCCTACCTGTGACAGAGACTGTAGGTCCCGCAATGGACTCATCAGTCACCTGCGAACTCATTTTTAATGTGGAAGCAAGTCATTCTCGGTTCCGAGGGACTGCCTAAGAAGAAGACTTTCAGGGCACAGCAATATTCTACACAACTGGGGGAAAACTTCCAACCAGCAATTTTACAACACTTTCCATTCAAAGATTCAGTCGGCAACAGCTCCCAATAGTAGGGAGCAGTAAGAAGGCCAATCAAGTCACTCCAAATATTCTTTGAAAATCCTTCCAGCTGTAATCTTGTTTTTTCACTGAGCCAAGAACAGTAAATAAGGTTTAAAATGATAAGTACAAAATTTACAAGAAAAATATTAAACCTAGGCATTTTCTGTCTTTAGAATTACAACACACAAAGAAACCATTTGGCCCATCAGGTCTGTGCCATTGTTGTTTTCTTCATAAACTACCCAGCTTAATCTCTGCTTGTATGTTGTTAAACTGCTTTCTCTCCATATGCTTTAATATTCCCCTTTTGAAGCACCTAATAATAAATTTTTAAAAGAATTTTGGGTCTGTATTACACCAACAGTTTCTGGCAGAGAAATGCAAACCATTCTCCGTGTAAAGATTATTTATCTAAACCACCCTTTTTTTGTGTTCATATTAAATTTGTGCCTTCTCATCTCACTCACCAGTGGAAACAAACTATTGCTATTTATCCCATCATAGAAGACTTCTATTAGATTACTCCTTTAATCTTCTGAGTACCAGTGAAAAAAATACAACTTCAATTCCTCATCTGAGAAACATTGCTGGATTTTCTCTATTGCTTTTATATCCTTTCTTTAATAGATGTCAAAAATTGCATTGCAAGCATGGCCTGACTAAGATCTTGTACAAGTTCAACATTGCCTCTTAGGCCTCGATTTTCATTGGGCCGTGAGGCGGGCTTTTAGGCGTGCGGGGGGTTAAAATCGCAAAACCTGGGGGTCGGGACCCCCCCACCCGCCTGGTTCCCACCTCCACGCCATTTTAACCTAGGTGTGTCTGATTGACCCGAATCAGTCCCGCCTGCAACAGGCGGGACTGGTCTTTAGGGCCCATAAACAGCACTAATTGGCCTTCATAATCCCATTTTAACAGGCCCTTGCCTGTTTAACCCTTTTCCCACATAAAACACGCCTGGTGGGGATGATGCCTGTGAAACCTGGCGTGAACACTATTGGCATGTTGACTATCAGCTGCAGGTCCAACATTAAAGAGGATATTTGATCAGTCATCATTTGCAGGAGGCAGGACTTTGTTGTCTCAGGTCTGGGGCAACTTTTACCAGGCCTAGCCAGACCTGTGGAAGGTTGGAGCCTCACACACATCTCCAGTGTGACCTCCTGGGAAACCCCTCTCGCCACCCTCACTCAGCGCTTCCTCAACGGAGCCATACACCAGAAGCATGGGAACCATTTATTTCCTTCCCTTCTGGGCATTAGATGAGCTCGAACACCAGCCACGGCACCAGCAGAACCAGGAACAACAACAGCAGCAACAGGAGCACCAGGCTGCTGCTCACCCACCTGAAGCTGCACAGGCCAGAAGGGGCCAGCGCTTGGAAGTGGCTTGAGAGCACCTTGCTGCACATCAGGGGGCCATGGGGACCTGTACCTGCACCGGCATTCCTACTCAGACGGACTTCCATGAAGGTCTGGTTTCTCTGTTCAATAGATGCCCATCGCTCATCAAGAGATGTCATTCTATTATGAGCACTCACCATGTTTTCCATACCCAGGCGACTTATCTCCTCCATGGAGGTTGCCGTCCTTTCCATGGTGATGCGGTCATGTGCCAATGACTCCACAAAGGCTCTGCTCATGTTCGCTATGGACTCCTCCATTCGCTCCACACTCACATCGACCCTGGACACAAAACCTGCCAGAGACTCCTGCATCTGTTCCTGGAGTTCCAGCCCCGCTAATCTTATGGATGGACACAGAGGCAGAGGGTCCACATGCAGCTGAGCCAAGCTGGCAGAGTCCTGCGCCCTCCGACTAGCACTCTCCACTGCTGTCCCTGTCTTCTCAATCTACAACTTATAGATATGTGAAGAGAAAAAGATTGGTGAAGTCAAGCATAGGTCTCTTGCAGTCAGAATCAGGGGAATTTATAATGGGGAACAAAGAAATGGCTGACCAATTAAATACATATTTTGGTTCTGTTTTCACAAAGGAGGACCCAAATAACCTCCCAGATATGTCGGGGAACATAGGGTCTGATGAAAGGGAGGAACTGAAATAAATCAGTATTTGTAGCGAAATGGTGTTAGGGAAATTGATGGGATTGAAGGCCGATAAATCCCCAGGGCCTGATAATCTACATCCGAGGGTACTTAAGGAAGTGGCCCTAGAAATAGTAGATTGATTGCTGATCATCTTCTAACATTCGATGGAATCTGGAACAGTACCCATGGATTGGAGGGTAGCTAATGTTACCCCACTATTCAAAAAAGGTGGTAGAGAGAAAACGGGGAATTACAGACCGGTAAGCCTGACATCGGTAGTGGGGAAAATGCTAGAGTCCATTATAAAAGATGTAATAGCAGAGCACTTGGAAAACAGTGACAGGATTGGACAAAGTCAACATGGATTTACAAAAGGTAAATCGTGCTTGACTAATCTACTGGAATTTTTTGAGGATGTAACTAGTAAAATAGATAAGGGAGAACCAGTGGATGTGGTGTATTTGGACTTTCAGAAGGCTTTCGATAAGGTCCCGCATAAGAGATTAGCGTGTAAAGTTAAGGCACATGGGATTGGGGGCAAGGCATTGACTTGGATAGAGAACTGGTTGGCAGACAGAAAGCAAAGAGTTGGAATAAACGGGTTTTTTTCCGAATTGCAGGCGGTCACTAGTGGGGTACCGCAGGGATCGGTCCTGAGACCCCAGCTATTCACAATATATATTAATGATCTAGACAAGGGAACTAGATGTAATATGTCCAAATTTGCAGATGACACAAAGCTGGGTGGGCATGTGTGCTGTGAGGAGGATGCAGAGAAACTCCAGGATGATTTGGACAGGTTGAGTGATTGGGCAGAAGCATGGCAGATGCAATATAACGTGGATAAATGTGAGGTTATCCACTTTGGTGGCAAAAACAGGAAGGCAGATTATTATCTGAATGGCAATAGATTGGGATAAGGGGAACTGCAACGAGACCTGGGTGTCCTTGTGCACCAGTCGCTGAAGGTAAGCATGCAGGTGCAGCAGGCGGTTAAGAAGGCAAATGGTATGATGGCCTTCGTAGCGAGAGGGTTTGAGTACAGGAACAAGGATGTCTTGCTGCAGGTGTACAGGGCCTTGGTGAGACCACATCTTGAGTATTGTGTGCAGTTTTCGTCGCCTTGTCTGAGGAAGGATGTTCTTGCCATGGAAGGAGTTCAGCGAAGATTCACCAGGCTGATACCTGGGATGGCAGGAATGACGTATGAGGAGAGATTGGGACGATTGGGCTTGTACTCGCTGGAGTTTAGAAGAATGAGAGGGGGTCTCATTGAAACTTATAAAATTCTGACTGGACTGGACAGACTAGATGCAGGAAGGATGTTCCCGATGGTCGGGGCGTCCAGAACCAGTGGTCACAGTCTAAGGATAAGGGGTAGGCTATTTAGGACAGAAATGAGGAGGAATTTCTTCAGCCAGAGAGTGGTGAGCCTGTGGAATGCTCTGCCACAGAAGGCAGTAGAGGTCAATACATTAAATATATTCAAGAAGGAGTTGGATATATTTCTTAAGGCTAAAGGGATCAAGGGGTATGAGGAGAAAGCAGAGACCGGGTACTGAATTTGGATGATCAGCCATGATCGCATTGAATGGCGGCGCAGGCTCGAGGGGCCGAATGGCCTACTCCTGCTCCTATCTTCTATGTCTATGTTTACTGATGCTCACTTGTGAGCTGTTATACACCAGTTGACAACACTACTCTATGTCCCGAACGTCCCACCGAGGTGTGAGTGTCTGCGCTGGTGCTGGGTGCGCTGAATTCTGCTGACGCTGCGCCCTCAGAGGTTGCAGATTCCTCTGAGGAGTCTGGAAGCTTAGGCTCTTCCTCCTGGACAGTGGGGACGGGGGCTCTCGATGGTCCTGTGGGGGAGTGAAGGAAAGAGTTAGAGATGTGAGGTCAAGGTTACATGCACATTGCATATTGCAGATGATCATAGGTCCATCTGTTATAGCTTCCGAATCATTATCAGCGACTCATGCAATGTCAATGAGAGAGATGGAAAACTATTCTGTCACCAGCTTGCTGTGATGCACCCATCTGTCCGCCCCACACTTGTGCCTCATCCTCCAGTCCTACGACCTCCAGGACCGCCTCCTCCCAGGGGGTGAAGTGGGCTACTGATGGTGGCTCTCCTCCTGTCTTCGCTTGTTCTCTTATATTGTGAGCTCTCTTTTCCTGCACTGCAACCACGTCCTTCGTGTGAGCCCCAAGGAGTTGACTTGACCTGCCACCTGTAGCCACACAGCCTTGGTCTGACTGGGAGGCCTCTTCCTCCCTGAAGAAGGGAACAGGACCTCCCTGTGGGCCCTAGCACCATCCAGTAATGCCTGGAGTGAAGCCTCATCAAATTTGGGGGCAGATCTGGCCCTCTCGCTGACCGTTGCTCCTGTAGGCTCCTGTGCCATCTTAATGGTGAAGTTTGTGAGCCTGCAAAGGAAGCAAGGCTTGCTGTGGACCTTAGAAGCAGCAGCAATGATGACGTCATATTCTGTGACTTTCTGACAGGAAATACACAATTGCCAAGACTTCCCACACGCTGGAAATCAATTGGCCAATTGTGTTAAATTTGTATCAATCTCACAGACCCATTTACAATCGTGTCGGAATCACTAAATTCGGCGAACCCGCCAATTCCCCACACCTGAGTTAAAATCGACCCCAAAATGTTTAGACTCTATGGGGGGAATTTTAACCACAAAAAATGGGTGGGTTGGAGTCGAGTGGGAGGTTAAAGATCTAAAAAACTGAATCCCGACACCCCCAACCCACCTGCAACCCACCCACTTTCGGTTTTAACGGAGGCAGGATGGGGGGCGGCAGCCAATCCGCTCCCAGGAGGAGGGTCGCCCATTTAAATATTATTATGAGGCTCCATGCCTAATGGTGATCCTCCAGTCCAAATTTAACCATGGGTGGGTGGATTTCCCTGGCTTCAGGGAACCTGCCAGCTAAAGGTAGATGAGGACTACTGGATCCAGGAGGTAAGTGCCTTTTCATTTACCTACTGGGTCCAGCTTACCTGCCTCAACCCCCACAATTGGACACCCTCCCCTGCCCCCCACCCCCCGCCCAACCCTTCCAATCTCCCCCCCTCCCGAGGCCTCTAACCCAGCACCCCCCCCGCCGAGGTCTCCGTTCCCCCTCCAGTCCCCGATTTACCCCCTCCTGCCCCCAATCGCAATCCAGGCCTTCTGAACTCCCCCTCCAGCCTCTGACCGCCTTCCCGGCCCCGATCCTACTCTGGCTCCGATCCTCTGGCCCCGATCCTCTTCCGGCCCCCGACCCGGTCAAACCATTGAGAGAAGAGGATTGTCAATCTGTAGAGGGTTCTCAATTTGTACAGGTTGATCAAAAAATTAAAGAGATATTTAATAATTACTTTGCATTGATATTTACTAAAGATGATATCGGAGAGGAATCCCAAAGTGATTGAGAGCAAGACAAGTGCTATTGTGATGGAGGTCCTGGTCGTCAAACACTCTCATCCGAAGGCGACCGAAGGCTACACTGGCACACTGAAAGCGGTGTTGGACTTCGTCATCAACGTCTGCCCTTGTTGACAGTAGTCTCCCGAGGTATGGAAAGTGGTCCACGTTGTCCAAGGCCTCATCGTGGATTTTGATAATCGGGGGGGCAGTACTGTGTGGCGGGGGCAGGTTGGTAGAGGACCCAGAACTAAGCTCATGGACTACAGAGCAGCAGTGATACCCGCCCTGCTGTATGCCTCAGAGGCATGGACCATGTACAGCAGGTGTTGTGTATGTACCTTTAAGAGAAGAACTGATTCTATACTGCAGTACCGGCAGTGACCACCCCTGTATAATAATAATAATAATTCAACTTTTATTGTCATTGTACAATGCACAAGTACATGAACAACGAAATGTGATCTTGCAAGCTCCCATGAGTCCAGTACAAATAACATTAAATGTAAATAGTACCGTCCTGGGAGAAGCAAAGCCGCTGCGTCTGTGCGCGCCGCCATTCCATTTCCACCATTCCGACAATCTTCAGCCCAATGCCGCCCGGGCCTGCTCACCAGCCGCCCCTCCCGGGGCTCCTTCCGTGACCTTCTCACCAACCGCCCCTCCTTGGGGCTCTTTCTGTGACCTTCTGCACCTGGTCTTCCCCGATGGTCACTTTTCCAGGTACTAACCAGGCCTGGCTCTGCTTAGCTTCTACAAGCCTTGCCAGTGACCCTGTCCCTAGTCCCAGGAACAGGGCATAGCAAGCTTCTGTACTTCAGTCTTGAATTACTCTCTGTTCAGTAAATACCTGTTTATTGTTCTCCTGCAGTCTGAGTATTATTGATCCTCGGACACTACAGCAGGCACCTCAAAGCACTGGAGAGGTACCACCAATGCTGCCTCCGCAAGATCCTGCAAATCCATTGGCAGGATAGGCACACCAACATCAGTGCTCTCGCTCAAGCCAACATCCCCAGCAGCGAAGCTTTGACCACGCTCGATCAGCTCCAATGGACGGGTCACGTCGTCCACATGTCCGATACGAGACTCCCAAAACAAAGGCACTACTCGGAGCTCCGACACAGCAACAGAGCCCCAGGTGGGCAGAGGAAATGCTTCAAGGACACCCTCAAAGCCTCCTTGAAAAAATGCAACATCCCCACTGATACCTGGGAATCTCTGGCCCAAGACCGCACAAAGTGGAGGAGAAGCATCTGGGAAGGCGCCGAACGCCTTGAGTCTCTTCGCCAGGAGCAAGTGGAAGCCAAGCGCAAACAGCGCAAGCAGCACACGTCAACCCAAGCACCTCACCCACCCGCCCCTTCAACCACCATCTGCCCCACCTGTGACAGAGGCTGTAGGTCCCGCATTGGACTCATCAATCACCTGCAAACTCATTTTTAATGTGGAAGCAAGTCATCCTCGGTTTCGAGGGACTGCCTAAGAAGAAGAAGAGTGCCTAAGATTGTGATGGATAAAAGGAAAATTTTAGAGAAGTTATTTAAGCCAAGGGAAGACAAAGAGCCAGCACCCTACAGGAAATCCGACCCCGAAGAAGTTCATGGAAAAAATTGCAGCGCCCTATATTTTTATTCATTTTGGGATATGGGCACCACTAGCAAAACATTTATTGTCCATCCCTTGTTGCCCTTGAGAAGGTGGTGGTGAGCCACCTTCTTGAACTGCTTCAGTTCATGTAGTGAAGGTACTCCCACAGTGCTGTTAGGTAGTGAGTTGTTGAGTCTGTGTTTTCAAATGTAGTTATGCTGAATAACAGGACACAGACTACAGAAGTAATTAAACAGGTCTTTAGTGATTGAGGGTCCTCTTTTTATTTGAACCCAAAAAAACCCAATTGGACTGTAAATAAACAAAAGTTCAACTAAATCTTAACAAATCAAATTAAAATTTGGTTTTCCGGGTTGATGATGCACTCCAGTCCCCGCGGCGCCCACCGGTTGTGGAAATACTCAAGCGCACCGGCGGACACCACGTGCTCCATCTCCAGGGCCACCCGGGCACGAACATGGCCGCGGAAGAGAGGCAGGCAATCCGGCTGGATGACCCCCTTGACCGCCCGCTGCCTGGACCAATTGATTGCTCTTTTAGCCAGGCCCAGGAGCAGGCCCACAAGGAGGTCCTCCAGCCTGTCCGCTCCCCTCCGCACCGGGTGACCGTAGATGCAGAGCGTGGGACTGAAGTGCAACCAAAAATCGAGGAGCAGCCCCTTCAAGTAGTGAAAGAGGGGCGGCAACCTCTCACACTCCATATAAGCGTGAAACACGGACTCCTCCAGGCCGCAAAAAATGCAGGCAGCCTGGGAGTCCGTGAACCTACTTAAAACCTTATTGCACAGGACCGCTCCGTGCAACACCCTCCAGGCCAAGTCCCCGATGGAACAAGGGAGGACTCCCGCGTAGAGAGCCCTCCATTGGGGACCTCCGCCACCGCCAGTCGGCAAGACGCCACGCCAAGGCGTGTCCGGATGGTAGATGAAGATGGCAAAGTGGAGAGTGTGCAGGAGCAGCCCGTACAGGAAACCCCTCTGCTCGGAATGAAAAGGCACGGAGGGTATTTCCTCGAGACGGCTCAAGTTGTGAGGCGCCGGCTCCCGAGGGGAGTTTCGGGGCCGGGCGCCGATGAGGAATTCCATCTGGACGGGGGTAAGCTCGGACGGGATCGCCCCACATGCTTGAGCCGCCTCGATACACCTAGTGGAGTCGGGGCCCAGTGCCGCTTTCACCGATTCGATGGCTTCGGCTGCGAGCCGGACGTTGGCCCAGGACAGGCGCCACGCCAGCTCCTCCGGCGCCATCCAGCCCGCTCCTCCGCCATCGAGCAGGTCCCCAACTCTGGTCACCCCGCCAGGCACAGCCCTGCCCTCCGCCAGCCGCCCGAACCCGCGTTTGTGGAGGTGCGGATTCCTGAGCAGCGGCTCCCGAAGGAGAGCCGCCGCTCCTGACGGGGGAGAGCTCCGCCTGGAAGCGACGTAGTTCCAAACCCATAGTAGTTCCTGGTAGAAGACAGGCAGCTCCCGCAGGTCGGCACGCCTGCCGCCCACTTTCACAAACAGAAGCTGCGTGTCGTAATTGAGGCCGTGCAGCTGGCGGAAGAAAAACGTCGCCAGCGCACAGCATCTCGGAGGATTCTCGACGTACAGGTATCTCTGCAGCGTCTGAAGATGGAAAGTCGCAGCCTGGGTGCGAAGGCACACCAGCGCATGACCGCCCTCCCTAAGCGGGAGACACAGAACCACGGCAGAGACCCAGTGCTTCCTTTTGTCCCAGAAGAAGTCGACGAGCTTCTTCTGCATCTTGGCGACAAACGCAGGGGGAGGGATCAAAGTGACCAACCGGTACCACAACATGGCGGCCACCAGCTGGTTTATGACCAGCGCTCGACCCCTGTAGGACATCACTCGGAGCAGTCCTGTCCAGCGTCCTAGGCGAGCGGTGAATTTGGCCTCCAGCTCTTGCCAGTTCGCCGGCCAGGCGTCCTCGGCAGGGCTAAGGTAGACTCCCAAATAGAGGAGGTGCATGGTGCTCCAGGCGAAAGGCCTGAACTCCTCCGGCAGGGAGTCCACCCGCCACTGACCCACCAGGAGTCCGGAACATTTCTCCCAGTTGATCTTGGCGGAGGATGCGTCCGAGTAAATCTGCTGGCATTCCCGCATCCTCCGCAAGTCAGCGGGATCCATGACCGTGAGGAGCACGTCATCAGCGTAAGCCGAGAGGACCACCTCCACGCCCGGCCCTTGCAGAGCCAGTCCCGTCAACCTCTTCCGCAAGAGGCGCAGGAATGGCTCCACGCAAATGGCGTATAACTGACCGGACATGGGGCATCCCTGACGCACCCCCCTCCCGAAGCGAAGGGGCGCCGTCAAGGACCCGTTAACTTTAATCAGGCACTCTGCGGCGGCGTACAGAAGTCGGATCCGGGCAAGAAATGCGTCCCGAACCCGAATGCGCGCAGAGTCCCGAAGAGATACTCGTGATCCACCCTGTCGAACGCCTTCTCCTGACCCAGGGAGAGGAAGGCGACCGACAGACCAGCCCTCTGGGAGTGGTGGACCAGGTCCCGGACCAGATGGATGTTATCGTGGATGGTCCGGCCCGGGACCGTGTAGGACTGGTCGGGGTGGATCATGTGGGCCAGCACAGTGCCAAGGCAAGCAGACATGGCCCTGGCAAAGATTTTATAGTCCGTGCTGAGGAGGGAGACCGGGCGCCAGTTCTTAAGGAGGCGGAGATCGCCCTTCATAGGCAGCAGGACAATGACCGCCCTGCGCCAAGAGAGGAGCATCTCCCCGGTCGCCAAACTTTCCCCCAGGACCCACGCGTAGTCGCCCCCCAAGACGTCCCAGAACGTCCTGTGGAACTCCACGGTCAGCCCGTCCAGCCCGGGGGACTTTCCCCTAGAGAGCTGGCGGAGGGCGCCAGTCAGCTCCGCCAGGCTTAGCGGAGCGTCCAATTTTTCGGCGCCCTCCGGACTGACCTTCGGCAGGTCCTCCCACAAAACTCTGCGCGCATCCTCACTGGACGGATCCGGAGAGAACAGAGCCCCATAGTAGGCGTGGGTCTCCGCGCTGATTCCCTCCGGATCCGAGACCAGAGATCCGTCATCGGCCAACAGCCCCAAGAGCTACTTACGGACCCCCCGTCTTTTTTCCAGCGAGTAGAAGAAGGGGGAGCCGCGGTCTAGGTCCCGCAGGAGCTGGATCCGCGACCTCACATACGCGCCTTGGGACCCGACGAGCTGCAGGTCCTTCAGCGCGCCCTTCTTCTCTTCGTACACCTTCCACAGGGCCGGGTCCCCGATGACATGACCGAGACGGGACTCCAGGTCGAGCACCTCCTTCTCCAACCGCCCGACCCGGGCCTCCCGCCTCTTGGTCGACCCCTTCGCGTACTCCTGACAGAAGAGATGGACGTGAGCCTTGCCCACGTCCCACCACAGCCTCAAGGAGGGGAAGCCCCCCGCTTCCTTCTCCAGTCGGCCCAGAACCGACGAAATGAATCCCGGAACTGCGCGTCCTCCAGCAGCAGATTGTTAAAGTGCCAGTACGCGGACCCCCCCCGCGTGCGCAGCGGAACGAGCTCCGCCCACACCAGGTGGTGGTCCGTGCACGGCACCGGCCGCATGGAAGCCGCCGGAACACAGGAGACGTACGCCCAGGAAATGTAGAGGCGGTCGATTCTGGACCCTCCTCCTCCAGACCTCACGCTAGTGAAGGCACTGGAGTCGGGATGAAGATTTCGCCAGACATCCACCAAGTCGAAGGACCCGGCCAGGTCCCTCAACTTCTCCATCGCCGCCGGGCATCGTGGGGGACCCGGACGGTCCCTCGCCTCGAGGGTGCAGTTAAAATCCCCCCCCGAAGATGACGCACTCGCCCACGTCGATGGAGCCCAGAAGAGCGGACACTTCTTGAAAGAAGCGCACTTGCTGCGCACCAGCCTGAGGGGCGTACACGTTCACTAGATGGAGCGGCACGCCCCCCAGGCGAACAGTGACCTGGAGCAAGCGGCCCGGCACGTGCTCCTTGACCCCCAAGATCTCCGGCTGAAAATGCGGGGCCAGCAAGATAGCCACCCCGCTGGAATTGTTGGAGAGGTGACTCATGCTGACCCCTCCTTGCCACTCCAGGAGCCACGTGGCTTCGTCTCCCGGAACGGTGTGGGTTTCTTGCAGGAAGCACTCCGCATACTTCCCGTCCCAAAGGACCAAGAAGTTATTGAATCTGCGGTGCGCCTCCCTGCTGCCGTTGATGTTGAGGCTGGCTATGGTTATCTTCATGTCAGAAGCATAGTGCAACCTCTACCTACACCTAACGGGGGGAGGAAGTGCAGCCGCTGGTCAGCCGCCACTTCCTCAGCAGCCCAGTGAGAAATGTTCTGAGCCGACGCAGCTCGAGCGGGTTCACACCCTTGTCCGCGCCCATGATCTTAACAGCGGCGCGGACGGATACGATGAGCAGCGCCAGCTCCGACCACCTGTCGAGGGCCAGCCGGACCTTATTGCGCCGACCCAGGCACGTGGCCATAAAATCCCGGAGTTCCCTTGCGGGAATTAGGGGAGACTCGGCAAGGGGCACGAGGTCATCCAGCGCCTCGTCGGCGCTGGAGTCCGAATCGTCCTCCGTGCCCATCACCGAGTCCCCATCCTCCTCCAGGGGGTCGTCACCAGCGGCCGACCCGTCCGCCGCGCAGTGCGCAGTGAACGGCTCGAACCAGCCAGCCCCGCCTCCGCCCGGATCCCACCCCCAGGATCCTCCCTGGGCTCCTCTTGGGGTGCTAGACCAGAAGACGGCGGCGGTTCAGAGCTCCCCTCCGCCCCAGACACCGGAACGACCGGAGAAACCGGGGAGAGAACAATTCCCAGCTCCTCCAGTACGTCCGGCACCAGAGACGCAGCCAGGGGGCCATCCTCCTCCCCGCCACCAACCTCCGACCCAGCGGATGGGGTGTTTTGAATAAAAACCTCTACCAGGTCGAGCAGCCCCTGGGAGATGTCTGGGTCGCATTGGGCGAGCTCATTACCCTCGAGCTCGCCCGACCCAGACCCTAGGCCGCCCAACCCGGCGAGGGGTAACGGCACCGATAGAATGTCAATTTCATTTCCCGCCGCGGGTTGCTCCACGACCCCCCCCATGGGCAGGGTCTCGTCCCCATCCCCGGGAGGCACGCGCCGGACAGACACATCTGCCTCAGCCTCCTGAGGGACAGGCGACCCCTGCCGATCGCTGGTGATGACGACAGCAGGGGGGGGGCGCAGTACCCGCGGCAGGCGACGACTCCCCCTGCTCGGAGGGACCTTCCTCCTCCCGGTCCTCCTCCTCTGCCAGGGGGTCACGCCTTCTTTTTAGCACGGAGGGAGCGAGGGAGACCCCTACGTCTGCAAAGGCCTCCTCCTCAGCTCCCTCCGGCGGAGCAGGTTTGTCGGGTTCCTCGGGCCCGAGCCCGGCCGCAGGTATTGGCGTTACCGCTGCGGCGGTTGCGGTCACAGGCTCGGGCACAAGGCCCCTCCCGCTCGCATCTGCCCCGATTAACTCCGCGAGGAGCACGGGTGTAAGGGGCGCAAGGGGCAAGGGCTGGCCATCCACGGGGGGACCTGCCCTAAGGTGTTTATTTTTTCCCCGCGCCTTCTTTCCGGCCGGACACGCTCCCTCCCCCCCGCCGGAGGCCTTGGTGGCATCGGCCCCCGACGTCAACCGTGCATCAGACGTTCTCAACGCGCGGGCAGATCCGGGGGGAGGAGCGGCGGCGGCGCCAGCCTCGGCCGCACGAGATGATCCGGCGGCCTTGGAGGCGGGGCAGTTTTTCCTGATGTGCCCCACCTCCTTGCAGGCATGGCACCGCACACCGTCCGACGTCCAAAAGACGCGATAGGCGGTCCCCTCATGGAGGACGACGAACGCCCAGTCGGTGTCCTCCTCCCGCACCAGCTGGATAAACAGTTGGTGCTGGAAGGAGAAGACGTGGCGAAGGCTGGCCTCCCGGAAGCCGAGCGGGATGGGTGTGATCCCCAACCTCACCTCCCCAAGTTGACGTAAATGGGGAAGGAGGAGCTCACCAGGAACATAGGGCGGGACGTTGGAAATGACGATCCTCTGCGCGGTGGCCTCGAGAGGATCCACCGGCAGGAAGGTCCCGCCCACAGTGAGCCCCTTGGTGACGGCCAGGGACACCGCCCGCACCGACCCCAGGAAGAACACAGCCTTCCCATACATTTTTGAGGCCGCGACGATGGCTGAGGGGCCCACAACCCCAGCCATGGCTTTAACGCAGGCCTCAATGGTCATAGTGGGGTGAGTGCAGCTCTTCACCCCAAGCTTTTTTGTTATTAATCTGAATGGTGACGGGGCAGCAGAAGCAGCGGGAGCAGCTGTGGCTGTGGCTGCCACTCCCGCATAAGTCCTGGCTTGCCCCGCCACCGGCGAAGATGCAGTCGCCATTCTGGGGTGCTTTTATAAGGGCTACACTCACCCCAAGTCACAGGTCTGAAGGTTTTAATGGCCTCAGGTATTTTTTTGGTTCTCTATTGAGCAGGGGGAGCTGATTAAAATGAAGACACACCTCTCCCCTTATTGATTTAAATTGGGAGAGGGGCCTTCTCCCCTCTGCTCAATAGGCAATTAATAAAAAAGAGATGAAAAATGAGGTGCCTCAGAGAAATAGGCAGAGAGAGACAAAGAGAGAGAGAGAGGGGGGTGGGAAGGAGGGAGGCCGCAAGGGCAGTGTTGCCACTCAGGATGGTGAGTGGGTGTTGGCAGGGGTGCACTCTCCAATGGGATTTAAAAGTCTTTGGTGGTGGTGGTCTTCTGGCAGGGGGAGAAGATGTCTTCACCTGGGAAAGCTGGAGATGCCCAGGCTCAGTCCTGCAGCAGGTCTTAACGATGCAATTAATTAAATTAAAGACTTCACCTAGACAGCTCCAGCTGTCCCAGGCCAGGCAATAGAAGGGGTGCTTATTAGTGGTGTGCGTGGGCTAGCTTTTAACAAGAGCCACCCACACACACACTACACCCCTTGATGATCCGGCCTTGTTTCCTCTTTTCTCCCCCCACCTAAAATACAAAGTCTTTGGGAGAGTGCCCCAAATAACACCCACCTGTAGATGTTCAGAAGAGATGATTTTGTTCTTCCCTCCTTCCAAACAGTTGGTGGTTGTCGGTTGTTTCTCTCCCCTCTCTCCCTCTCCTGAAGTGGAGGCCAAATTGGGGAGGCAGTAATGGAAAGGCCTCTCCCCTGGTTGGTGTTGTTGCTGGCCTCCTTTCTCCTTCTCCTCCTCTGTCCTATCTCTCCAGGCACCTCACTTGCTGTGATGATGGTGGAGGAGGTGGAGGTGGTGGTCTATCGTTCTCCTCCTCTTCCTGGTCAGGAGACCACTACTTTCCACTCTCCACTCTCTTGGTTTGGCTGCTTCTTCTCCTCCTGCTGATTGAGGCAGCTGCACAGCCAGAAATGCTGGAACAGAGGGTCACTGAAGACTCTTAGTGATTGAGGGTCAGGGCTGAACTGAGATACACTTTGCTCCGCAGGGTTTATATACCGGTGTGGTCACCACCGGTACTACAATGTACAGGAGCCATCAAAAAGTAGTCCATCACCTTAAGGTATCCTCTTAAGGTAGTACAGGTTACATACACTACAATTCCTCCCCTTTTAGCTTAACAGTGTACACCCCAAATTAAACATTACATGGATAACATATGTACAATTTACACACAAGAACTGTTCAAAGCTTCAGTCTCTGAGGAGGCCTCCTGATCCGGGCCGGATAACGCCTTTCAGGGGTCTCTGGTTCTCGTTGCTGGGGTGACTCATCCACTTGATCTCCTATGGATTTAACATCATCCAATACGTTCGAGTCTGAGGTAGATGCTACAGGCTCAATAAGTTCTTCAACTGGTGTCTCTGCAGTAGACATGGGGTCGACCCTTGTTCTCGATTCCACCAGTTGGTCAGCATGACGTCGTATTACGTTCTCTCCAACGTCTACCGTGTACATCAAGGGTCCTTGTCGTGTACGAATTGTTCCAGGTTACCATTTATCATCCCTATAGTCCCTGGCCTATAGTCCCTGGCCAACACTGGTTGTCCTATTTCAAAACTACGAGTGGCCTTGTTATTTACATGCTGGAATTTCTTGTTTTTGGCTTCCCTTCGCACATTGGGTTTTAACAAATCCAACCGGGACCGCAACCTTCTGTTATAGAACATTATGGCAGGACTTTGATTTGTCACTGCATGCGTGGCGTTTCGATACGCCATCAGGAAATTGTCCACCTTGTGTTGTAGTGGAATATGGTCTTCACTCATGGCCTTTATCGCCTTTTTGAACGTTTGTACAAATCTCTCGGCCAACCCATTGGTAGCCGGATGATATGGGGCAGATGTATAGTGTTTCACCCCATTCTTTTTCATGAATTTCTGGAATTCTTCTGACACGAACTCTGGTCCGTTGTCTGAACATATTTGCTCCGGCAACCCATTCCTTGCAAATATGGTTCTTAGAACTGCGATTGTCTTCTCAGAGGTAGTGGGCGACATCTTAATCACTTCTGGCCATTTAGAATGTGCGTCTACTGCTATCAAAAACATGGAATCCATGAATGGACCTGCAAAGTCGATATGCACACGTTGCCATGGGGTTGAAGGCCATTCCCACGGATGCAGCGGTGCAATTGGAGGTTGTGGTAAACCACTTTTATCGTTACACTATAGTTATCACTGTTGTATTGTTATCACCGTTATCACTGTTGTATCACGATACGAGGTCGCCTCTTGTCGCGCTGTTATACCTGGGCTGACCACCTCTGACTCCGCCCATGGCTCCACCTATCTGCCCAGGTATAAAGGTAGTCGACTGGCTGGTATTCCTCCTTGTTGGACCC
Source organism: Somniosus microcephalus (assembly GCF_052327205.1). Lineage (NCBI taxonomy): Eukaryota > Metazoa > Chordata > Chondrichthyes > Squaliformes > Somniosidae > Somniosus > Somniosus microcephalus. The sequence goes on from NC_140990.1 coordinate 299,753,233, forward strand.
GATCACCCACGAGGGTGGGCTCTGTTATTTAGTCAATAAAAACCTTTAGTTACGTTCCTAACTCGTCGCCTTTTATTGGACGAATTGATAGGTATATCAATTTTATTGACTAAATTTTAAAGATGTCTACTACTGGCCAGCCAGAAGCCCTCCCAGAAGCACAGCCACACCAGCCGGCTTGGCTGCAAGCCCTCAAACCACCGTACCTGGATCTAAACCCACAGGCAGCAAACGCAGCCCTCAACTTCAAACACTGGCTGGACTGCTTCGAATCCTACCTGGAAGAATCCGGCGCCCCGCAGAGATCCAAACTAAGACTTCTGAACGCCCAAGCAAGCCCGAGAGTATACGCACTCATACAGGACACGACTACGTACGAGGCCGCTATCAACCTACTGAAACAGCAGTACCGCAGCCCGGTAAATTACATGTACACCAGGCACCTCCTAAGATCCCGCCCGCAACAGCCAGGAGAGTCTGTAGCTGAATTTTTACGGGCGCTAAGAGCACTCGGCAGGAACTGTGACTTTAAAGCGGTGACGGCTGTTGAAAATACGGAAGATAATATCCGCGATGCCTTTGTGAAAGGCCTACGGTCCGACTACTCACGGCAAAGACTGCTTGAAGCTAAAGACCTCGACCTGGACAAAGCTGAAGCCCTCGCTCTCTCCCTGGAGGTGGCCCATCAGGACCAGGAGGCGTTTTCCAGGTACTGCTCGCGACCCTGGGACTCGGGCCCGACCCCTACCGCAATACCCTTCGCAGCGCCGCCCCCGGGACCTACCTCAGCGTCGGCGTCCCGGACCCGACCGGGCCCGCCACCCCCGGTACCGGCTCCGACATCGGGCACCCGCGATCGGGCCGCCGGCTGCTTCTTTTGCGGCCAGGAGAAGCACCCGAGGTCGCGCTGCCCAGCCAGGAACTCTACCTGCACAACCTGCAGGAAGAAAGGCCATTTCTCTAAGGCCTGCAGGAGCGGATCTTCAGAGGCCAGCAGTGCCTCATGCGAACTGTGGGGGCGGCCATCTCCTTTCATGGCAACTGAGGCCAGTATCCCCACACGTGAGTCATGGGGGCGGCCATCTTTGATCAAGGCAACCGACCCCAATAGTGCCTCATGTGAGTTATGGGGGCAGCCATCTTCTCCGCCATTTTGTCCTACCTCGTGGGAGACGCCATTTTACCCACCACGCCCGACTGCCACCGGGCCCCCGGACCCGACGACCGCCTCGCCCGCAGACGACAACGACTCGCTTACCTACACGCTAGCCTCCGTCACTCTGGATCAAGCCCGCCCACACCACCTGTCCAAGTCGATGATGGACATCAAAGTAAACGGCCACGCCACGACCTGCCTGTTCGACAGCGGAAGCACGGAGAGCTTCATCCACCCAGACACGGTGAGCCACTACTCCCTCCCTGTCCTGCCAACGCGCAACCGAATCTCGATGGCATCGAGGTCCCACGCCACGGACATTAGCGGCTACTGTGCTGTGACCTTGTCGGTTAAGGGTACAGAGTATAAAAACTTTAAACTCCTCGTCCTCCCCCAGCTCTGCGCTGCCGTCCTACTAGGGCTGGACTTCCAATCCCACCTCCAAAGTGTAACCCTAGCATACGGTGGACCCCTCCCCCCACTCACAGTCGACAACCAGCGAAGGTTAAATCACCCACCGCGTAACACCTGCAGCCTATCCACCCTCAAGGTGCCGCCACCTTCCCTGTTCGCTAACCTCACCCCCGACTGCAAACCCGTCGCTACCAAGAGCAGGCGGTACAGCGCTGGGGACAGAGCTTTCATTAGCTCTGAGGTGCAGCGTCTCCTGAAGGAGGGCATCATCGAGGGGAGCAACAGCCCCTGGCGTGCCCAGGTCGTGGTCGTTAAGACCGGCGATAAAAATCGCCTGGTCATCGACTACAGCCAGACCATAAACAGATACACCCAGCTGGACGCATACCCCCTTCCCCGCATATCTGACATGGTCAATCAGATTGCACAATACCGCGTATTCTCGACCATCGACCTTAAGTCGGCCTACCACCAACTCCCTATCCACCCCGAGGACCGCCAGTACACCGCCTTCGAGGCGAATGGGCGCCTATACCACTTCCTTAGGGTCCCCTTCGGTGTCACCAACGGGGTCTCGGTCTTCCAAAGGGAGATGGACCGGATGGTTGACCAGAACGGACTGCAGGCCACATTCCCCTACCTAGATAACGTCACCATCTGCGGCCGCGACCGGCAGGACCACGACGTGAATCTGGAGAAATTCCTCCGTACAGCCCAACGGCTGAACCTCACCTACAATAAGGAGAAATGTGTGTTTAACACCTCGCGCCTTGCCATCCTTGGCTGTGTAGTAGAGAACGGACTCATCGGCCCCGACCCCGAAAGAATGCGCCCCCTCATGGAGCTACCCCTCCCCCACTGCCCTAAGGCACTTAAGAGAACCCTGGGGCTCTTCGCCTACTATGCCCAATGGGTGCCCAATTATGCGGACAAAGCCAGACCCCTCATGAAGTCCACATCCTTCCCCCTTACGGAGGAAGCGTGCGCAGCCTTCTCCCTCATTAAGGGAGACATTGCCAAGGCCACTATGCACGCAGTGGATGAGTCCATCCCCTTCCAAGTCGAGAGCGATGCATCCGACTTCGCCCTAGCCGCCACCCTTAACCAGGAGGGGAGACCGGTGGCCTTCTTCTCAAGGACCCTACAGGGCCCTGAGATCCGACACTCGTCGGTCGAGAAGGAGGCCCAGGCGATTGTGGAGGCGGTACGACGCTGGAGGCACTACCTGGCAGGCAAACGATTTACCCTCCTTACCGACCAACGTTCGGTCGCTTTTATGTTTAATAACAAGCTGAGGGGCAAAATCAAGAATGACAAGATCTTGAGGTGGAGAATCGAGCTCTCCACCTACGATTAAGCTGAACGAACCCCCCGATGCTCTGTCACGAATTACATGCGCCAGCGCGCAAAGTGATAGACTTCAGACCCTCCACAACGACCTCTGCCACCCCGGGGTCACCAGACTTTACCACTTCATTAAGGCCCGCAACCTGCCCTACTCCATCGAGGAGGTCAGGACCATAACCAGGAACTGCCAGACCTGTGCCGAGTGCAAACCGCACTTCTTTAGGCCGGACAGAGCAAGCCTGATCAAGGCCACCCGCCCCTTCGAGCGCCTGAGCATCGACTTTAAGGGGCCCCTCCCGTCCTCTGACCGTAATGTGTACTTCCTCAACATTGTTGATGAGTACTCCCGTTTCCCCTTTGCCTTCCCCTGCCCAGACATGACCAGTACCACGGTCATTAAATGCCTGAACGACCTCTTCGCCTTGTTCGGGTTCCCAAACTATATACATAGTGACCGGGGCTCCTCTTTCATGAGCGAGGAACTCCGTCAGTTCCTACTAGCGAGAGGTATTGCAGCAAGTAGGACCACCAGCTACAACCCCCAAGGGAACGGCCAGGTGGAAAGAGAGAACGCGACGGTATGGAAGGCCGTCCTCTTAGCCTTAAAGTCTAAGGGCCTCCCAACCTCCCGCTGGCAGGAAGTCCTCCCGACAGCGCTGCACTCCATCCGGTCACTACTTTGCACTGCCGTTAACGCCACCCCCCATGAACGAATGTTTGTTTTCCCCAGGAAGTCGACTACGGGAACCACTCTACCAACCTGGCTGACCTCTCCGGGGCCCGTCTTGCTGCGAAAGCACGTGAGGGCCCATAAAACAGACCCCCTGGTCGAAAGGGTGAACCTCCTGCACGCCAACCCCCAGTACGCCTACGTGGCTTACCCAGACGGGCGGGAGGACACTGTCTCCTTACGAGACCTCGCACCCTCGGGCACTCCGGAGACACCACCTTTACCCCCCCCCACCACCCCCCCAATTCCAGCCCAGGTAGACGGCATGCCGGAACCCCACGAGCCTTCGCCGACCACACAGACACCAGCACTAACACCGGATAATGCAGCACCGCCGCTGCGACGATCGGAGAGGCTTACGAGGCCTCCGGACAGACTGACATACCAGAACTGGTAGTACACTTCACCCCGCCGGACTCAAATCTAAACAAGGGGTGAATGTGGTAAACCACTTTTATCGTTACACTATAGTTATCACTGTTGTATTGTTATCACCGTTATCACTGTTGTATCACGATACGAGGTCGCCTCTTGTCGCGCTGTTATACCTGGGCTGACCACCTCCGACTCCGCCCATGGCTCCACCTACCTGCCCAGGTATAAAGGTAGTCGACTGGCTGGTATTCCTCCTTGTTGGACCCGATCACCCACGAGGGTGGGCTCTGTTATTTAGTCAATAAAAACCTTTAGTTACGTTCCTAACTCGTCGCCTTTTATTGGACGAATTGATAGGTATATCAGAGGTGCATTTTGAACTTTTTGGCACCCTGAGCAGCTTTTAGTCAGATCCTCTATTTGTTTGTCGATACCTGGCCACCACACATAAGCCCTAGCAAGGCTTTTCATCTTGACTCCCCCAGATGACCTTCGTGCAATTCTTTCAGGACTCTCTCCCTTAATTTAGGAGGAATAATCAACCTTGTTCCATACATCAATGTTCCTTGACATACGGACAGCTGTTCTCATCTGGCTGAGAATGCTGGTAACAGTGGTTCACCATGTGCTGGCCATCCCTTCACTGTCAAGTCGTAGACCCGAGACAGTGTCGGGTCATTTCGGGTCTCTCTCTCAATACCCGCATTGGTGACTGGTAAGCATTCGATGATGGTCGAGTGAAATATCTCGACAGGGTCAACTGCCGGTGCTTCTTCCTCTGTAGGTAGTGGCAGGCGCGACAGCCCATCAGCATTACCATGTTGCTTTGTACCTTTGAATTCAATATCATATTGATGTGCCCCTAGGAAAAGGGACCATCTCTGAAGCCTCTGCGCCGTCATTACCGGAACACCCTTCTTAGGGTTGAAAATGGAAACCAACGGCTGGTGATCTGTCAGCAGCGTAAACTTTTGGCCTTGCAGGTAATGGTTAAATTTCTTAACTCCCCACACAAGGCTGAGAGCCTCCCTATCTATCTGAGCATAGTTGCGCTCAGCGGAGGTCAATGATCTGGATGCGAAAACGACTGGCCTTTCCGAGCCATCTGGAAACTTATGCGAGAGCACTGCCCCGATACCATATGGAGAAGCATCTCAAGCTAAGCGAATAGGCAGCGTTGGGTTAAAGTGAGCCAACACTTCCTTAGACGTGATCAGTGCCTTGCTCTTTCGAAAAGCCCGCTTACAATCATCGCTCCACTTCCATGGTATTCCCATTTGCAAAAGAGTGTTTAGCGGGTGTAACACCGTGGATAAATTTGGAAGAAACTTGTGGTAATAGTTAACCAACCCGAGGAACGACCTCAACTGGGATACATTTTCCGGTGCAGGAGCTTTTACAACAGCTTCGATCTTGTCAGGTGACTTATGGAGCCCCTCCTGGTCAATGACATGGCCGCAGTATGAGATTCGCTTTTGAAAGAACTCACATTTCTGGCGATTAACTCTGAGCCCATATTCTTTCAATCTGATGAGCACCTGCTCCAAATTCACGAGGTGATCCTTATCGTTATCTCCTGTAATCAGGATGTCGTCCAGGTAGCATTGTGTGCCTAGGATTCCCTGCAATACCTGCTCCATGGCCCTTTGCCAAATCGCTGGAGCCGATGCCACTCCAAAAACCAGTCTATTATACCGATATAAGCCCTTATGTGTGTTGATCGTGAGATACTGGCGTGACGCTTCATCAACTTCCATCTGTAGGTACGCCTGCGCCAGGTCTATCTTGGTGAAGTGTTTCCCGCCAGACAGCGAAGCGAAGATATCTTCAATCCGCGGAAGCAGATATTGCACCGTGTGAAGAACCGGATTAACAGTGATCTTGAAATCGCCACAGATGCGAACCTTCCCAGGTTCCCTCGGCTTGTTGCTCAACGAACGCTTCATGACAGGAACAATGGGTGTGGCCCATTCGCTCCAGTCCACCTTGGACAGTACCCCTGAACGTTCTAGCCCTTCCAGCTCTGCTTCCACAGCAGGTCGTATCGCATAAGGTACCGGTCTAGCTTTGAAAAATTTTGGGTTTGCATGTTCTTCAACCTTGATGTTTGCCATAATTCCTTTCAGTGTTCCCAGTCCCTGTTGGAACACCTCCTTAGCATCGTCTAATATTTTGGACAGTCGTTTGGGTTTGACGTCATCCTCCTTACAGGCATCTACAGTCAGTGCTTGTATGGAATGCCAGTCCACATTTATTCTCCGGATCCATTCCTGTCCCAGTAGTGGCGGACCTCCATCAGGTAACACATACAAGTCCATTTTCTGACTTTCTTTACCATTGTAGACCACATTTACTTTTATCTTTCCGATGGGGTATACTATTTGCCCCGTGTATGTTTTCAATACAATCTCCGTATCCCTCAGGGGAATGTGCGAGAATAACCTTTTGTAATCTTGCTTATTCATGACCGTCAATGCCGATCCAGTGTCCAATTCCATCTTCACTTGGACTCCTGCTATCCGAAGCATGACCCAGATAGTTTGGTGGTCTGCTGTGTTATCCACACTATGTATTTTTAGACAACCCAGTTCCTTACTGCTGGAGTCTGAATCCATCTTCTGTTCATCCGAACTGTTCTCTGTCACCTTGTGTACTTTTTTGTACTTCTCCTGCGGTGACTTTTTGCTGCTGGTCTTCTTTCCTGGCTGGCATACTCTCGCTATGTGACCAAGTTTGCCACATTGCCTGCATTCTTTATCTTTGAACCAGCACTGGTTCTGGTCATGCGTTGTCCTTCTGCAACGATAGCACTTTACTGCGCCCAATGCCATTTCATTGGTGCTGAATTCCAATGGCCTTTGCTGTATCTCTGCAGCGCCCCGTGCTGCTGCCTCGTGCGATGCTGCAATGCTGAAAGCTTTGTCCAGCGTAAGGTCCTTTTCCTCTAGCAGTCGCTTCTAGGTTCCTTCCCTTGGAAGCCCACACACAAACTTATCTCTCAGTGCGTCTGCTAGTCCTGTACCGAACTGGCAGTACTTTGATAACTTGCGCAGTTTGGTTAAGAATTCAGCATTGCTTTCTTCTTTAAGTTGAATTCTTTTGTAGAATTTAAATCATTCCGCTATCAGCAGCGGCGTGGGGTTTAAATGCTCTTGCAGGATAATAACAATATCCGCAAAACTCTTCCCTACCGGTTTGTCTGGTGTTACAAGGTTCCTTAATAACCCATACATCTTCGCACCCATCGAGTTTAATAGGGTTAGTGCTTTCTTATCATCCGGTACCTCATTCGTTGTACAGTGAACTTCGATGCGTTCCACATAAGTGGCCCAATCTTCCACATCGTTATCAAAAGCAGTGATGTTACCCGTTTTTGGCATCCTTGCTGAGTTTCTCCTTTCCCTTCGGATATGATTATTATTTATTTATTTAATTTATTTATTTATTTATTTTTTCAAGATGGCGGCTTTTCCCGCGCTTGGTGGCTTTTCCTGCGCTTGTCTTCTTCCCCCGCCAACTCAAAATGGTGCTTCCCGTGTTGTTGCCGTTCATGCCTCCCAGCGGTCCTTTATTTTCCCCTGCGCTGCTGCTCTTGTTCCCCGCCACTCCCGCGGTCCTTGTGGTCATAAACGCTTTTCTGGCTGCTGCGCGTCTCTGCCCCGATTGCAGTCCAACCCCTGACACCGGCTGCAGTCGTGTTCTCCGCCCTTTTCGTCGTTTTCACTCCCCTTCTCTCACTGACAACTCGGCCGACTTCCCCCCCGTGCCGCTCGATCGGGCTTACCCGCCGCTGTCATCGAAGGGATGTTCACTGATGTTTGACTTCGTGGCCAGAAACCAACCCGGGTTCCCGATGGCCTCCCGTGCGATGCAGTGCCCAGCAGGATGTTGAGGGCGGATGCCCTTGTTCGACGCCCGTTTCAGAGGACGAAGCTTCCTTTGATGCAAAACTGCCGCTAGGTAAGATCAGACTCGTCGCCACTGTTGAGTCTGTGTTTTCAAATGTAGTTATGCTGAATAACAGGACACAGACTACAGAAGTAATTAAACAGGTCTTTAGTGACTGAGGGTCAGGGCTGAACTGAGATACACTTTGCTCCGCAGGGTTTATATACCGGTGTGGTCACCACCGGTACTACAATGTACAGGAGCCATCAAAAAAGTAGTCCATCACCTTAAGGTATCCTCTTAAGGTAGTACAGGTTACATACACTACATCAGTTACAGGATTTTGACCAAGGAACTTGGAGCTGATGATGTTCCCATGTACCTGCTGCTATTATCCTTCTAGGTGGTGGAAGCCTTGGCGAGTTACTGCAGTGCATCCTGTGGGTCGTACACACTGTAACCACAGTACGCCGGAGGTGGAGGGAGTGGATAGTTAAGGTGATGGCTGGGCTACTGATTAAACGGACTGCTTTGTCCTGGATGGTGTCGAGCTTCTTGAGTTGCGCCATGCAGGCAAGTGGAAAGTATTCCATCACACTCTTGAGTTGTGCCTTGTAGCTGCTGAAGTGGCTTTGGGGAGTTAGGAGATGAACCACTCACTGCAAAATACCCAGCCAGATACCCAGATGTTGATACAAAAGCAAAATACTGCGGATGCTGAAAATCTGAAATAAAAACAAAGTGCTGGAAGTATTCAGCAGGTCATCGACCTGAAACGTTAACTCTGTTTCTCTCTCCACAGATGCTGTCTGACCTGCTGAGTATTTCCAGCATTTTCTGTTTTTCACCCAGATATTGATGGTGGGTGATTTGGCAATAGTAATGCCATTGAATGTCAAAGGGAAGTGGTTAGACTCACTTTTGTTGGGGATGATCATTGCCTGTCACGTGTGGCGCGCATGTTACTTGCCACTTATCAGCTCAAGCCTGGATGTTGTCCAGGTCTTGCTGCATGCGAGCATGGATGTTTCTTTATCTGCGGAATTGCAAATAGAGCTAAACGGGAGAACTTTAACTCCCAAAAATGGGTGGATTGGGTTTGGGTGATATCACGTGGAATTAATCGAATTGGCAAAAGACTGACTTCTGTGATGGTGGGGACCTAAGGAGGAGGCCTCTGTTGTGCATGCATTTGCGCCAGAGGACTGGATAGGGGGATGGAGCTCATAGGTTAACTGGCCTTCAATTACACCGAACAGCTATGGTAGGGAAAGTCTTGAAGTAATTGGGGGAATTTTAAACACCCCCCCCCCCGACCACTCCCACAATGGGTGGGAGAGGGTCAGGGTTGGGGATAAATTGGTAAAAATGTGAAACTGACCCCAACCCGCCGTGAACGCGGCTACTTCTGGTTTAACCGCAGCAGGTTTGGGGTCAGCCGAGTAATCCATCATTATAATATGTTAATGAGGTTGCGTTCTTCAGATTTTGGCAGCCATTTGATTTTAGCAGCAGCTTGCTGGGTTTTGCAGGGCTCGGGAAATCAGGCAGCTAAATGGAGACGGGAACTGCTGGATCCAGTAGGTAAGTGCTTTTTCAGTACTGCTTATAAAAACAAAGGAAGACTTGCATTTATATACAGTAATGTCTTTCATGACCTCAGGATGTCCCAAAGCATTTTACAGCCAATGAAGTACTTCTGAAGTATAGTCACTGTTGTAATATAGGCCAGAAAAAGCAAGAGTGCTGGCCCCCGGACCCTCAAGCAAACCTGCCGCAATCTCTTCCACTCTAGCTGTGGCTCAGTTGGTAGCACACGCGCCTCTGAGTCAGGAGGTTGTGGGTTCATAGTCCCACTCCAGGGACTTGAGCACATAAAGCTAAGCTGACACTACAGTGGAGTGCTGCACTGTCAGAGGTGTTTTGGATGAGACATTAAACCAAGGTCCTGTCTGCTCTCTCAGGCGGATGTAAAAGATCCCATGGCACTATCTCGAAGAAGAGCAGGGGAATTATCCCCAGTGTCCCGGCCAATATTTATCCTTCAACTAATGTAACAAAAACAGATTATCTGGTCATTATTGTAGTGTATGTACCTTTAAGAGAGAACTATTTTACAGCTCCTGTATACTGTAGTACCGGCAGTGACCACACCGGTATATAAGCCTTGAGCATGCCTCTGTACTGTTAGTCTTTAGACTACCTGTGGTGATTATTCTTGTTTTATAAGAAGCATTGTAATTGGTTGCCTGTTTTCCTGCCTTGAGATATATGCTGTAAACTTATTGGTTAGTTGATTCCATGTGACCTGTGGTGGCCATCTTAAATTCAGTTCTCTACAGTTTGGTTGAGACTGGGTGCTTAACATGTACTGCTGTTTTTTTAAGGTTAATAAAGCCTAGCTTTTGAAAGGCAAGCTACTCTTTATTTCAATTTATTAACCTTTTGCTATAATGGAACGATATCTTCGACCGGAACGATTTAATGCTGACCCTAATTCTGCAGGAGTGGATGATCAATGGAAACATTGGTATCGTACATTTAAAAACTTTTTGGGCGTGTTGGATCAGCAATCTCTGAATAAGTTGGATATACTAATCAACTACATTGCTCCGGATGTGTATAAGTATATTTTGGACTGTGAAACTTATGAATTGGCTATTGCTATGTTGGAAAAAAAATTTGTTAAACCCAAAAATGAGGTATTTGCACGTCACCTTTTATCTGCCCGTAGGCAGCAGGCGGGAGAATCCTTGGATGCTTATTTACAAGCACTCCGGCGCCTTGGTGCTAACTGTAATTATAAGGCCGTGTCTGCAGAAGAACATAAGGAAGAGTCGGTACGGGATGCATTTATTAATGGATTACTGTCTAGATCAATTCGTCAGCGGATATTAGAAAATAAGACCTTGGATCTTAAGAGTGCTTTTGAGCAAGCCTCTACATTGGATTTGGCTCAGAGAAGTTCGGATTCTTATGCTCTTTTTGATCGACCTGCGACCATGGTTTCGGCAGTTCCGGATGAAAGGGAGTCACGTGGATTTAATAGGAGTGGTTTACCAGATTCCGAAACAGTTTCTACTTCGGCAGCTGTTGCCTCTAGGATTCAGAAGTGTTATTTTTGCGGGAACGCCCGGCACCCCCGTCTGAAGTGCCCTGCCCGGGAGGCTGTGTGTAGTAAATGCGGCAAGGGAGGTCATTATGCACGTGTTTGCAAATCGGTTGCCTCCTCTGCGACCATTCAGCCTTTAGCTAGGGCGTTTATTGCATCAGTTTCTGCCGCCTTTTCCCATGGCCTAAACAAAGCTATAGTTATGGCCCAAGTTAATGGATTAGAAGTGAAGGCCCTTATAGATATGGGCAGTACTGAGAGCTTTATAAGTCTTCAGTTTGTGAGGGAGAAGCGTTTGAAAATTTCACCTGCTTCCTATCAGGTGTGTATGGCTCAGACGACTCTCACCTCACAAGTAGCTGGTTGTTGCCTTGTGAAATTAATTCTCCTAGGTAATACGTATACTGATATATGCCTATCCGTTCTGCCTAATCTCTGTGCGGACATTTTGATTGGTCATGATGTGCTTCAATTACATGAGTCCCTCAGTCTTTCTTTCGGAGGAACTAAGCCACCTTTGTCTATTTGTGGATTAACTTCTTTATTCATTTCTCCATTATCACTTTTTTCCAATTTGATGCCGGACTGTAAGCCAATTGCTACCAAGTCAAGAAGGTATAGCAGTCAGGATAAAGAATTTATTAATTCTGAAGTTCACCGTCTTTTATCGGAAGGAATCATTGAACCTAGTTTTTCGCCCTGGTGGGCACAGGTAGTTGTCACCACTAATGAGAGACATAAGAAGCGAATGGTGATAGACTACTCTCAAACTATTAACAGGTATACTCAATTAGATGCGTACCCCCTGCCTAAGATTGATGAGCTTATCAATAAAGTATCTCAATATAAGGTTTTTAGCACTATTGACCTAAAGAGTGCTTATCATCAGATTCCTATCGCTAAGAGGAACAAACCATATACGGCCTTTGAAGCTGGCGGAAAGCTGTACCAGTTTTGCCGAGTACCATTCGGTGTTATTAACGGTGTCGCCTGTTTTCAACGGGCAATGGATGCTTTTATAAGTGATAACTCTCTCTCTGACACCTTCTCATATTTAGATGACAACACGGTGTGTGACAAATCAAGGGTGGAGCATGATTTTAATCTAGAAAGATTCCTTCAAGTTGCGGAAAAAGTTGGCTTAACTTTCAATAAAGAGAAGTGTATCTTTTCGACCACCGAGGTAAATTTACTGGGGTATATTATCTCGGGAAACAAGATTAAACCAGATCCAGAACGGCTGCGACCACTGATTGAGTTACCTTGCCCTACTAATTCTAAGGCCTTGCAACGAGTTGTTGGACTGTTTTCTTATTATTCTAATTGGATTGCAAACTTCTCGCAGAAGATCCGGCCCCTTATTCGGGTTACGACATATCCTCTATCATGGGAGGCCAGGATGTGTTTTGATAATCTTAAAAAGGATATCCTTGGAGCAGTTGTGCATTCTATTGATGAGTAGGCTCCCTTTGTGATTGAGCCGGACGCTTCCGATTTTGCAATTGGGGCTACCCTGAACCAAAATGGAAAACCTGTGGCCTTTTTCTCACGTACTCTGAGCAATAGTGAGCAGAGACATTCATCAATAGAGAAAGAGGCGTACGCAATAGTAGAAGCACTGCGTAAATGGAGACATTATTTATCTGGGCGACATTTTACGTTAGTAACTGACCAAAAATCTGTGTCCTTCATGTTTGATGTCAAACATTTCGGAAAGATTAAGAATGAAAAAATAATGAGGTGGAGGATCGAGTTGGCATGCTATCATTTCGATATAGTCTATCGTCCGGGGAAGGATAATGTTGCCGCTGATGCGCTGTCGAGGGCTTATTGTTCTGTGCTTCACGGAGATACACTTATTAATCTTCATAATGCTTTGTGCCATCCTGGTGTTACGAGGATGATACACTTCGTACACAATAAGAATTTGCCCTTTTCAGTTGAAGACGTCAAGCGGATGACTTCGTCATGCTCTGTCTGCGCCCGGTGTAAACCGAATTTCTTTAAGCCTCAACGAGCTCATCTTATAAAGGCTACCTCTCCCTTTGAATGCCTGAGCGTTGATTTTAAGGGGCCTCTTCCTTCAACGACTCAGAATCGATATATACTTACGGTCGTGGATGAGTTTTCAAGGTTCCCTTTTGCTTTTCCTTGTGCAGATGTATCAGCTGCTACAGTTGTTAAATGTCTGACTCAACTTTTTGTCATCTTTGGGATGCCTGCGTATATCCATTCGGATCAGGGAAGTTCTTTTATGTCTTCCCAGTTGAAGGAATACCTCCAGAGTCGGGGAATTTCTACTAGCAGAACTACCCCGTATAATCCCCAGGGTAATGGACAGTGCGAACGATACAATGGGGTGATCTGGAAGGCAGTTACGTTGGCTTTGACATCCCGGAACCTTAAGAATACACAGTGGGAAATGGTACTGCCTGATGCCCTGCATTCCATTAGATCATTGCTTTCAACGGCTACTAATGTGACCCCCCATGAAAGGCTCTTCAACTATCCGCGGAGATCCTCTACGGGATATTCAGTACCTTCATGGCTTACTATGCAGGGACCTGTGCTGCTCCGACGCCATGTTAGACTGTCAAAGTATGATCCTTTAGTGGAGGAGGTGGAGCTATTGGAGGCAAATTCCCAATATGCTCATATTCGATTCCAAGATGGGAAAGAAAGTACGGTTTCAGTTAAAGACTTAGCTCCTTGTGGTGGCCAGCCCTCTCCTGAGGACATTAACAATAGCCATAATTCAGATAATGTTGATGTCGTCACAGATACTACGAACATTTCCAATCCTATTGCAGACACTTACAATTCTCTCAGTCTGCCCCCGATGGATGTTCATGACCCTCCCAGTCTACCTTCTAATGGGACTTCCAATCCGGAAACCGTTGATAATCGGGATATTGATAGCCTCCCTGCAGAAGATATTTCTCTGTCTCCTGGTGTAGGAGGGCAAGGAACTCCACCAAGGCTAAGAAGGTCGACACGAACAAGATATCCGGTCGACCGATTAAAAATGGACTTTTAAAATAATTAATAATTTAATTGTAAAATTTTAAAATTGTTGAAGGCATTATACATGTATTGCTCTAGTCATAAATAACTAATTGTAAACTGTAAAGGCTACCTAGGTTGAAGTATATTTTAAAAGGAGGGGTGAATGTGGTGATTATTCTTGTTTTATAAGAAGCATTGTAATTGGTTGCCTGTTTTCCTGCCTTGAGATATATGCTGTAAACTTATTGGTTAGTTGATTCCATGTGACCTGTGGTGGCCATCTTAAATTCAGTTCTCTACAGTTTGGTTGAGACTGGGTGCTTAACATTTACTGCTGGTTTTTTAAGGTTAATAAAGCCTAGCTTTTGAAAGGCAAGCTATTCTTTATTTCACTACCCTCCTCCAGTAAACTGTTGATTGTTAATTTACAGCCTCCGTCTAGTTCAAATCTACCTGCAACTCTGCATTTCCTTTCAAGGATTCGCTCCGGGAGGACCGTGGAAGAAAGTCGAGGCCAGAAGCACGGTCGTCGACCACGAGCAACCACCCAGTCATCCGGCAGAGAGTGAACATCGCAGGGGAGGCTGTTGAGAGCTGGGCTTGGTTCTCCAGTCATGACAATCCAGCAACAGACTGGCAACAGGTACTGCGCAGACCCTTCCCGGACAGCGGCGGCTGGAGCTGACCGACGGCACAGAAAAGGCCGAGCAGCGTCGACGGGGTAAGAGAGAGGGTGAAGCGCACAGGGCGCAGCCGGGGGTTGAAGACTGAGCGGCGTCGACGGAAAACAAAAAGAGAGAGAGGGTAAAGCACAGCCGGGGTTCAGGACCGAGCGGCGGCAATGAGAGAGGCGCACAGGAGAAAGCGCAGAGCGCAGCCAAGGGCTCAAGGGCTGAACAGCATCCACGGGGAAAGAAAGGAAGCGCGGGAGACGCCATTGAGCCGTGGAGAAGAAGGGAGAGTGCGGGAGACGCCATTTTAGAACCCGCAGCGGAGAAGAAGGGCAAGCGCGGGAAGAAAGGAAAGCGTGGGAGACGCCATTTTGTGCCAGCGGAGAAGAAGGGAGAGCGCGGGAGACGCCATTTTAGACAGTTTAACCACACCCAGGGATGCC
The DNA here is from genome assembly GCF_052327205.1 of Somniosus microcephalus. NCBI lineage: Eukaryota > Metazoa > Chordata > Chondrichthyes > Squaliformes > Somniosidae > Somniosus > Somniosus microcephalus. Next base: position 299,768,375 of record NC_140990.1, read on the forward strand.
AAAGAGTGGCAGTGTCACTGCGTTCGACAATGAAGTCGAAGGTTGGGCAACATATGTGGAATGGATTGAGGTGTACTGCAAGGCGAATGAAGTGCCAGATGCTAGGAAAGCACTGGTTTTCTTGAATTCCATGGGTGCAAAAACTTATGGCTTACTGCGAAACCTAATAACCCCAGAGAAGCCAGTGGATAAGAATCTCGAAAGCATAGTGGAAATCCTACAGGACCACTTAAACCCCACACCGCTGCTGATAGCAGAAAGATTTAAGTTCCACAAAAGGAACCAGCATGTGGTAAACCACTGTATTGTATATTGCCACCTCTGGGTGGCGCTGTGTATGGAGGCATGCCTCAGCTGACTCCACCCACCACTGTGTGGGTTTCGTTCAGACTTGTTCAGTCACTCACGAAGAAGCATGGTCTCTTCTTAGCTAATAAAAGCCTTATTCATCTCTTCTTTCGACTCATCATCTCTTCTTCGACTCATCACCTTTTATGAAGTAATTGATAAGCGTATCAATTTTATTAGCTAAAAGTTAAATGGCGACACCTGAGGAGCAACAACAGCAACGGATACAGCAGACATTGCTGAGAGCCCTCAGACCACCACGCCTGGACCTCGACCCTCAAGATGTGGGTGCATCAGCCAAGTTTGAACACTGGCTGAGCTGCTTTGAATCCTTCCTCGCAATCTCACAGGTTACAGAGGAGGATCACAAACTGAAAATTTTGACCGCCCAGGTGAGCCATCAAGTATATATGCTAATCCGGGACTCTAATACGTACGTGGCGGCCCTCGAGCTACTAAAAGGGCAATATACGCGCCCAGTGAACACAATTTACGCCCGACACCTCTTGGGATCCCGCAGGCAGCAACCGGGAGAATCGGTAGGGGCATTTGCACGGGCGCTACTGGCACTCTGCAGAGACTGCGATTGTAAAGCGGTAACGGCTGTGGAGCACGCGCAGGGACTCGCCTGTGATGCCTTCGTCAGGGGCCTCCAGTCAGACCACACCCGGCAGAGACTGCTAGAAAGCAAGGAACCCGACCTGAAGACGGCCATTGCCCTTGCGCTCTCGTTAGAGGAGGCCCACCGAAACCTCGAGGCATACCCCCGTAACGGCGCCGAGACATGGCAATCGAAACCGTGGGACACGGGACCGCCGCCCCCGGCACCAACCGCTGCAGCGACCCAACCGAGACAGCAGCCTCCGGTAAGAACTGCTTCGATGCCCAGTAACCAGGCCCAAAAATGCTATTTCTGTGGCCAGTTAAAACATCCCAGAGCGCACTGCCCAGCTAAGACAGCTACCTGCTCGGGCTGCGGGAAGAAAGGCCATTACGCTAACGCCTGCAAGGGGAAGCCAGCCAGCAGCGCAGCGTGCGGGCCGTGGGAGCAGCCATCTTATCCGCCATTTTGTGTACCCCCGGCCGCATGGCATCCGCCGCCATCGTATCCAACGCACTCAACCGCCATTTCGTCACCGGAACCGACCACCGTCTCGGCGGATGACTATAGTGACTCACTAAGCCACATACTGGCCTCCGTGATGCTGGATCAAGGCCACCCTCACCATCTATCCAGCTCCATGATGGATATCGCGGTAAACGGCCGCGCCACCAGTTGCCTGATCGACAGCGGGAGCACAGAGAGTTTCGTCCACCCCGACACGGTACGTAGCCACTCCCTCACGATTCTGCCAACGCACCATCGCATTTCTATGGCGTCCAAGTCCCAGTCAATGGACATCAGCGGCTACTGTGTGGTGACCCTGTCAGTAGGGGGCACTGAATATCAAAAATTTAAACTGCTAGTCCTGCCCCGTCTTTGCGCTGCCGTCCTGCTAGGGTTGGATTTTCAGTGCCACCTTAAGAGTGTCACACTAGCATACGGTGGACCCCTCCCCCCACTCACAGTCTGCAACCAACAACTTTTAAATCGCCCGCTGCAAACCACCTGCAGCCTTTCCACATTAAAAGTCCCCCCCCCTCCCCTGTTCGCTAACCTCACCCGCGACTGTAAACCCATCGCTACCAAAAGCAGGCGGTACAGTGCCGGGGACAGAGCTTTTATCAGCTCTGAGGTGGAGCGGCTCTTGAAGGAGGGCATTATCGAAGGTAGCACTAGCCCCTGGCGAGCCCAGGTTGTAGTCGTTAAAACCACTGCAAAACGCCGCATGGTAATCGACTACAGCCAAACCATAAACCGGTACACCCAGCTGGACGCGTACCCCCTCCCTCGCATATCTGATATGGTCAATCAGATTGCGCAATACAAAGTATTCTCCACCATCGACCTTAAGTCAGCGTACCACCAGCTGCCCATCCGCCATGAGGACCGCCAGTATACTGCCTTCGAGGCAAACGGCCGCCTCTACCACTTCCTTAGGGTCCCCTTCGGCGTCACCAACGGGGTTTCGGTCTTCCAAAGGGAGATGGACCGAATGGTTGACCAGAACGCGCTGCGGGCAACCTTCCCCTATTTGGATAACGTCACCATCTGTGGCCACGACCAGCAGGACCACGACGTTAATCTAGCAAATTTCCTCCGTACGGCCCAACGGCTGAACCTAACGTACAATAAGGAAAAATGTATGTTTCACACCAAGCGCCTGGCCATCCTCGGCTGCGTGGTGGAGAACGGAGTCATCGGGCCCGACCCCGACAGAATGCGCCCCCTAATGGAGCTACCCCTTCCCCACTGCCAAAAAGCACTGAAGAGATGCCTGGGGTTTTTCTCCTACTACGCCCAGTGGGTGCCCCTCTATGCAGACAAAGCCAGGCCCCTCATCAAAGCCACCTCCTTCCCCCTGACACCAGAGGCGTGTGCAGCCTTCACTCTTATCAAGAACGATATCGCGAAGGCCGCAATGCACGCGGTGGATGAGTCCATCCCCTTCCAAGTGGAGAGCGATGCCTCCGACTTCGCCCTAGCCGCGACCCTTAACCAGGCGGGCAGACCCGTGGCCTTTTTCTCAAGGACCCTCCAGGGCCCCGAGACGAGACACTCCTCCGTCGAAAAGGAGGCCCAGGCTATTGTAGAAGCGGTGCGTCACTGGAGGCATTACCTGGCCGGGAAACGATTTACCCTGCTCACTGACCAGCGTTCAGTAGCTTTTATGTTTAATAATAAGCAGAGGGGTAAAATCAAGAACGACAAGATCTTGAGGTGGAGAATCGAACTCTCCACCTACAATTATGATATCTTGTATCGGCCAGGGAAACTCAATGAGCCCCCAGATGCCCTATCACGTGGTACATGCGCCAACGCGCAGAGTGATAGGCTGCAGTCCCTCCACAATGACCTCTGCCACCCGGGGGTCACCAGGTTTTTCCATTTTATCAAATCCCGTAACCTGCCCTACTCCATCGAGGAGGTCAGGACCATGACCAAGAGCTGCCAAATCTGCGCCGAGTGCAAACCGCACTTCTATAGGCCGGACAGAGCAAGCCTGATCAAGGCCACCCGCCCCTTCGAACGCCTGAGCGTCGATTTTAAAGGGCCCCTCCCCTCCGCTGACCGCAATGTGTACTTCCTCAACATAGTTGATGAGTACTCCCGTTTCCCCTTTGCCATCCCTTGCCCAGACATGACCAGTACCACGGTCATCAAGTGTTTGAATGACATCTTCGCTCTGTTCGGGTTCCCCAGCTATATACATAGCGACAGGGGCTCATCGTTCATGAGCGACGAACTTCGGCAGTACCTGCTAACAAGAGGTATCGCCACGAGCAGGACCACCAGTTACAACCCCCGGGGGAACGGCCAGGTGGAAAGGGAGAACGCGACGGTTTGGAAGGCAGTCCTCTTAGCACTAAAATCTAAGGGCCTTCCGACCTCCCGCTGGCAGGAGGTCCTCCCTGCAGCGCTTCACTCCATTCGGTCACTGCTTTGTACTGCCACTAATGCGACCCCTCATGAGAAAATGTTCGTTTTCCCCCGGAAGTCTACATCGGGAACCTCGCTACCGGCATGGTTGACTTCTCCTGGGCCCGTCCTACTGCGGAGGCACGTGAGGACGCATAAAACGGACCCCCTGGTCGAGCGGGTGCACCTCCTGCACGCCAACCCCCAGTATGCCTGGGTGACATACCCAGACGGGCGGGAGGACACGGTCTCCATACGAGATCTCGCACCCTCGGGTACCCCTGAATTACCACCGTTATCCCCCTTACCACCGTTATCCCCCTTACCACTGTTATCCCCCACCACCCCTCCCAACCCAACCCCTGCAGACGGCATGCCAAAGCCCCAGGAATCTTCGCCAACCACCCAGACACCAGACCCGACGTCGGATGCTGCAACACCACCGCCGCCACCACGACGATCAGGACGTCAGACAAGGCCTCCTGATAGACTTAACTTGTAGTACCCTTCACCCCGCCGGACTTCACATTAAACAAGGGGTGAATGTGGTAAACCACTGTATTGTATATTGCCACCTCTGGGTGGCGCTGTGTATGGAGGCATGCCTCAGCTGACTCCACCCACCACTGTGTGGGTTTCGTTCAGACTTGTTCAGTCACTCACGAAGAAGCATGGTCTCTTCTTAGCTAATAAAAGCCTTATTCATCTCTTCTTTCGACTCATCATCTCTTCTTCGACTCATCACCTTTTATGAAGTAATTGATAAGCGTATCACAGCATAAAGATGAAAGTAATGCTGAGTACTTAACGGAACTGCGCAAGCTATCAAAACACTGCCAGTTTGGATTGGGACTAGCAGATATGTTAAGGGACAAGTTTGTGTGTGGGCTTCAAAGTGAAGGAACCCAGAAACGGCTTCTATCAGAAAAGGATCTTACGCTGGACAAGGCTTTCAGCATGGCAGTACCACACGAAGCAGCCGCACGGGGCGCTGCAGAGATACAACGGAGTCCGCAAGAATATGGCACCAATGAAATGCCATATGGAGCAGGGAAGTGTTATCGCTGCAGCAGAACAACACACGACCAGAAGGATTGTTGCTTCAAGGGCCAAGTGTGCAGGCAGTGTGGAAAAGCAGGACACAGCAAGAGTCTGCAGGTCAGGGAAGAAAACCAGCAGCAAGAAATCTCCACAGGAGAAGTACAAAAAGGTACATAAGGTGATGGACAGTAGTTCAGATGAACAGAAAAGTGATACAGACTCCGGAAGCAAGGAGCTGGGTTGTCTGAAACTACATAAGGTAATCAAAATGGAGGATCACCAGACTATCTGGGTCACGCTCAAGATAGATGGAGTCCAAGTGAAAATGGAATTGGATACAGGATCAGCCCTAACAGTCATAAACCGAAGGGACTACAAGCTGCTATTCACACATATACCCTTGAAAGCTACAGAGATTGTCTTGAAGACGTACACGGGGCAAAAAGTCTACCCCAAAGGAAAAATAAGGGTGAACGTGATATACAAAGGCCAGGAAATACCCAAAATGGACCTATATGTATTGCCAGATGGAGGACCACCACTACTAGGACGTGAATGTATCCGGAAGATACAATTAGATTGGCATTCCATACAGGCACTGAAGGTTGAGGCCAAAAAGGAGGACGACGTCACACCTGGTCGACTGTCAAAAATGCTAACTGACGCACAAGAAGTGTTCCAGGAGGGACTCGGAACACTAAAAGGCATAACAGCGACGATTAAAATAGAGGAAAATGCAAGCCAAAAGTTTTTATGGCCAGACCGGTGCCTTATGCGATCCGACCAGCCGTCGAAGCAGAGCTGGAAGGGTTGGAACATTCAGGAGTACTGTCCAAAGTGGACTGGAGCGAGTGGGCTACACCCATCGTTCCTGTAATGAAGAGGTCGTTGAGTAATACACCTGGGGAACCAAAGAAGGTCCGCATCTGTGGGGATTTTAAGGTGACAGTGAACACAGTCCTTCACACGGTACAATATCCACTTCCACGGATTGAGGATATTTTCGCCTCGCTATCTGGAGGTAAACGCTTCACCAAGATTGATCTGGCCCAGGCGTACCTGCAAATGGAGGTAGAAGAAGCCTCGAAACAATACCTCACGATCAACACTCATAAAGGTCTCTACCAATACAACCGGCTGGTATTCGGGGTAGCATCGGCTCCGGCTATTTGGCAAAGGGCAATGGATCAAGTCCTGCAAGGGATTCCAGGGACCCAGTGTTATTTGGACGACATCCTGGTCACGGGCAAAAATGACAATGATCACCTCGCCAACCTGGAGAAGGTGCACACTAGATTAAATGAATATGGGCTACGAGCTAATCGCCACAAGTGCGAGTTTTTCCAGAAGCAGACCTCGTATTGTGGTCACGTTATTGATGAAGAGGGGTTACATAAGTCCCCTGAAAAGATTGAGGCAGTAGTCAAGGCTCCAGCACCGGAAAATGTGTCACAACTGAGGGCGTTCCTCGGGCTGGTGAACTACTTCCATAAGTTCTTACCAAATTTGTCTACAGTATTACACACACTGAACACCCTACTGCAAACAGGGGTACCATGGAAGTGGAATGACGAATGTAAACGAGCTTTCCAGAAGTGCAAAGATTTGATCACATCAAAAGAGGTGTTGGCCCATTTCAACCCAGCACTACCAATTCGGTTGGCGTGTGATGCATCACCCTATGGTATTGGAGCGGTGCTGTCGCACAAATTCCCAGACGTGTTGGAGAGGCCAGTAGCCTTTGCGTCTCGGTCACTAACCTCAGCCGAGCGTAACTACGCCCAGATTGACAGGGAGGCCCTCAGCCTAGTATGGGGAGTAAAAAAATTCAACCACTATCTGCATGGGCAGAAGTTCACCTTGCTGACTGACCACCAACCACTTGTCTCCATCTTTAATCCAAAGAAGGGCGTTCCGGTGATGACTGCACAACGGCTACAAAGATGGTCCCTTTTTCTAGGGGCGAACCAATATGAAATAGAGTATAAGGGCACGAAACAGCATGGAAACGCTGATGGGCTATCACGCCTGCCACTGCCTACTGTGGAGGAAGCACCAGCAGTGGACCCTATCGAAATATTTTATTCGTCGATAATTGAACGATTGCCAGTAACTAACGCAGATATAGAGAAGGAGACCCGCAATGATCCGACACTGTCTCGGGTATATGATTTGACGGTGAAGATTTGGCCAACACATGGTGACTCACTGTTGCCAGCATTCTCATCCAGAAGAGAACGGCTGTCAGTATGCCAGGGGAGAGTGATGTGTGGATCCCGAGTGGTAATTCCACCCAAGTTAAGGGAGAGAGTGCTCAATGAGCTTCACGAAGGCCATCTCGGAGGGGTGAAAATGAAAAGCCTTGCTAGGGCTTATGTGTGGTGGCCGGGGATCGAACAACAAATTGAGAACCTAACAAAGAGCTGTTCAGGATGCCAGAAGGTCCAAAATGCACCACCACATGCCCCTCTACACCCATGGGAGTGGCCCTCCTCTCCATGGCAATGGGTGCATATTGATTTTGCTGGTCCATTCATGGACTCAATGTTCTTAATAGCAGTGGATGCGCACTCGAAATGGCCTAAGGTGATCAAAATGTCCTCCACCACTACAGAGAAAACGATTGCAGTCCTACCGAACATATTTGCCAGGAACAGCTTGCCAGAGCAGATTTGCTCTGATAACGGACCACAGTTTGTGTCCGAAGAGTTTCGGAAATTTATGAGAAGGAATGGGGTAAGGCATTACACATCCGCCCCGTTTCATCCAGCCACAAATGGATTGGCTGAGAGGTTCGTACAAACCTTTAAAAAGGCGATAAGGGCCATGTGCGATGATGAAATTCCACTACAGCATAAGGTGGACAATTTCCTGTTAGCCTACAGAAATGCGACACATGCAGTTACCAACCAGACCCCGGCCATGATGTTCTTTAACCGAAGGTTGAGATCTCGTCTGGATTTGCTCAGACCAAATGTGCAAAGAAATGTTGAGGATAAGCAATTCCAGCACATCAATGAGAAGCCGACAAGGAGCTTCAATGTAGGACAACCAGTCTTGGCCCGCGACTTCCGAACAGAGAAATGGCAACCCGGAACGATATGCACACGGCAGGGGCCACTAATGTACACAGTGGATGTTGGGGAGAACATTGTGAGACGCCACGTCCACCAGATCCTAGCGTCACAGGAACGAATCAACCCCATGTCTCGCGTACCTGGGGATGAACCCAACATACCGGTAGCATCTACCCCAGAAACAGTAGCAGCGGAAACTGATGAAGTAACCGATGAAAGGGGGCCAGAATCGCCTCCGCACCAAGAACAAGAACCTCAGGAAAGGCGCTATCCAGAAAGTATCAGGAAGCCACCCCAAAGACTGAATCTATAAATGGACTATTTCAGTTTAATGTGCATGTTAAAGTGTTAACTGTTATTTGAATGTTATGGGTACTGTTAATCTAAAAAGGGAGGAATTGTAGTGTATGTACCTTTAAGAGGGAACTACTTTTACAGCTCCTGTATACTGTAGTACCGGCAGTGACCACACCTGTATATAAGCCTTGAGCATGCCTCTGTACTGTTAGTCTTTAGACTACCCTGCTGTTAAATTCATCGGGACCTCCTCGCTTCCAACATTTCTGGGTTTCCTGGCCACTGACCTAAGCAACAATGTGTTCCATTGGCATATCCAGCGTCCCTACTTTAGATAGAACACACCCTGCTCCCTCCCCACCTCCCCGTAAATATTAGGGCCTTTATTTCTTCAGAACACAATGGCCCAGATATTCCGATCCCTATGGGTGAGTATGCGCCGTGCGTGGTTTCAGGCATGCACAGTGCATGCGCTGAAAACCGGCATTTGCGATCTGTCAAGAATCTGCTTGACAGATCCTCCGGCTGCCCTGGAAAAGGGCCTCTGCGAGCGGATAGTTCCGCTTTTTGGAGACCCTCCGCCCGCAGAAAACCCTTACAATTCTTGCGCCTGGTAAAAGCAGGCGTAAGGCCTGCTTTTACCAGGATAAGAGTGGAAAAAAAGTTTTTGTTTTTTTTAATTTCACTGATTTATCATTTAAAAATACTTTAAAAAAAGGTAAGTTTATTTTTAGCCCCGTAAAATACTTCAATTTTTTTTGCAAAAAATTACATTTTTGTTTAAAATACTTAATTTATTAATGGCCCAGAAATTCAGGTTGGAGGCTTCCCGCGGGTGCAAGCCTCCGACTTGCACTTACCTAGCGCGCCGGCCGTTGTGCTGTGGGTCCGCGTGGGATTCCGATCCTGGGCCTGGTCCAGCTGCCAGCGCGCAGTGCTTGCATATCCCAGGGGCGCAGTTAGTTCAAAGCATCCCCTGGGATCACGTGGACCATGGAGAGCCAACGGTAGCAGGGACTCTGTATTCATAGATTTGACAGGAAGAGCTGTCAAATCTATGAATACAATTCAGCCCCAAAACATCACTAAAACTTCAAATAATTTTTTCTTTTAATCACATTTTTAAAATAACTATACAATACTTAAAATAACTATTTTAAACAATAATTTAAATTTTTGAAAAAATTAATTACATTTTCTAACGGGGCTAAAAATAAACTTACCTTTCTTTAAAGTATTTAAAAATAATAAACCTGTGGAAAAAATGTTTTAATTTAACTTAATTCACCATTTACCTTGTTAAAAGCAGGCTTTGTGACTGCTTTTTACAAGCGTAGCTCCTGGAGACTTTCCCTCCCGGAGAAACCTGCAAAAAAAACGGAAGTTCCAGTCGTACACGCTGCCTCTCCGGCGCACGCGTTCGACCTGTGAACCCCTTCCTTTAAGGGAACGGAAGTTCCGGTTTCCCGCGCATGCGCAGTGCATGCACGAAACTGGCACTTTCATTGGGCCTACGCGTGAGTACCCAGCGCGTACTCACCCATGGGGACCCAAAGTTCTGGCCATTATATATAGTAATTTCAAGTCATTTTAACAATGTGATGTCTTTTTTAAAATTTATTTAAAGTTTTACTATGTTTTTTCATTGATCTCCATTCATATATTTGACAGGTCTTCCTGTCAAATGTATGAAGGGAGATTCCCTTCTGTGATTGGCTCCCCATGGCCCACGTGATCCCAGGGACGCTGCGAACTACCTGCGCCTCTGGGATTCGTGGGCCCTGCGCACCGGCAGTTTGGAGAGGCCCAAGAGTGGAAGCGTGTGCATCCCGGCAGCCCTCAGGTAAGGGCGCAGATTTTTCCAGATTACAGGCCTCCGCCCGTGGGAGGCCTGCGATCGGAAAATACGGGCCATTATAAAAGAAACTGAAGGAGAAACAGTCTTTCATGAGAAGTTTAAAAAAAATGCTGTTGGCAATCAAACACATGGATTTGACAATAGTACTTCATCTTTGGCTACCTAGCCAGCATTTTCTCAGTGGTGGTACGCTCACCTTTGAGGGTTCAAGCTCCACTCCAGAAACACATGAGAAATAGGAGCAGGAGTAGGCCATATGGCCCCTCGGACCTGCTCCACCATTCAATAAGATCATAGCTGAACTTCTACATCAACTCCACTTTGCCGGCCGATCCCCATATCCCTTGATTTCTTTAGAGTCCAAAAATTTAACGATTTCGGCCTTGAATATACTCAACCGCTGAGACTCCACAGTCCTCTGGTGTAGAGATTTCCAAAGATTTACAACCCTCTGAATGAAGAAATTCCTCCTCATCTTGGTCCTAAAAGGCCGACCCTTTATACTGAGACTATGACCCCTAGTTCTAGAATCTCCAGCCAGGGCAAACAGCATCTCAGCATCTACCCTATCAAGCCCTTTAAGAATTTTATACATTTCAATGAGATCACCTCTCATTCTTCTAAATTCCTGAGAATATAGGCCCAATCTACTCAATCTCTCCTCATAGGACAACCCTCTCATCCCAGAAATCAATCTAGTGAACCTTTGCTGCACTGCCTCTAAGGCAAATGTATCCTTCAGATTATTTGAGCCCATAGTCCAGGCTGACATTTCAGTGCAGTTCTGAGGGCATGCTGCTCTGTCAGCAGTGCCGGCTTTTGGTTGATATGTTAAACCGAGGCCCCATCTTCCCTCTCAGGTGAACGTAAAAAATCCCACGGTGCAATTCAAAGAGCAGGGGAGTTCCCAGTGTCCTAGCCAATATTTAGCCCTCAATCAAGATCACAGTAACAGATTATTTAGTCATGTATCTCACTGTTGTTTGTGGGATCTTGCTGTGTGCAAATTGGCTGTCACATTTCCCTACATTACAACAGCGACTGTGCTTCCAAAGTACTTCATTGGCTGTATAACACTTTGTGACGCCCTGAGGTTGTGAAAGGAACTATATAAATGCAAGTCCTTTTTAACCTTTTTTCTAAAATTCCCTCTTTTTTTCTCTTGAATTCCAGGCAACTATTTTAAAAATTGATGATCGAAGAAATATGAATAGAGAACAATTTCGCCTTCGCAGCAATGCAAAAGCGGATTCTTCAGAAAACGAATTATGGTTAAGGTCAGTTCTTATTGCCAGAAAGTGTAATTTCCTGTAAAGGTAGGGGCAGTCGGAGCTAACTGTATATTGAAAAGTTACATCTGTGCACATCTGTGGGAAGATAAAATAAGCTTTTCTTCCACTTCTCCACAAAAAAATAGTTTGAACCAGTAGCATCATTTGCATTGTATAATTAACTTTAACGAGGTTCAATTTAAAGTGGACATAGAAGCAAAACCTTGGATTGTTCTGGTTTTGTGCATGACTGTGTGTGTATATACGGAACAAGTATTGGGGTACTTATCGGGGATTAATAGTTCTCACTAAAAGAACTTGAATGTGCTCGTAATGGTGCTCTTCTGTAATATATTGTACACTACATCTCCTTTATGTATGGGTTTTGAGATAGGACACACTGTCAATTAAATGGCAATTTTTCACAAAAGCATTGTACTGATGGATTTGTACTGTAAACTGAATTTTATTGATGCTTTTGAAAAAACCCACATTGGTTGCCTAATTGATTTATGGGGATCAATATAGTCTTGACAGTTCAATTATCAATATGGTATTTATAAAATCCAATGGCTGCAGATGTTGGGAATCTGAAGTAAAAACGTATTGGAGACACTCAGTAAGTTAGTCAGCATGTGTGTAGAGAACAGATCAGTTAAGGGTTCAGGTGTGGGCCCTCAGTTAGAACTGAAAGATATTACAGATGACTAGCATATAAAAAGGAAAAGAACAAAGGGAAGGGGAAAGGGAAAATTACACACACAGGAGAAGCACGTTGCTGTAACTGCCTTTAATTTCTCTCATTACGCCCCCTATTGTCCCGTGTTAATATCTCTTGTCTTCCATTTAAACACTTTACAATTTGTTCTATTCTTTTGGCTGTGTGTCCGTGTGTTCGTTTTGTGACATGTTTTCCCTCTCCTTGCCTTTGTTCTGATCCTTTTTAAATGCTGTTCATCCACACATGAATTTCTAACTTATCTGTTCTTTCCTCTGCTATAGTCTGACCTGCTGAGTGTTTTGAGCATTTTCTGATTTTGTGCCAAAATTGTCATAGGGCTTGTATGAGTATTAAGTGACTCGTAGTCATGTGGCAATTTAACTCAATCTCTGGAACGCTTCTGCTGAACTCTTGAATGCTTTTCAAATCTGGTATTTTTTGGGATGAAATAACAACGTTGCATCATTTATTTGATAATCACCTCAAAATAAAATGATAGGTAACTCCCGGCCACGATTAAATGTTGTTAGTTGATGCAACCCGTTGCTGCAACAGAAAGTAATATTAGCATTTATGCAAATATGACTCGTTGCATTATTAAAATGAAGACAGCTTATTGAATTGGAACCTTCAAATGCTTGTAAAATATTTTAGTCAGCAGTTACTAAATATGACGAGAAAAAGGAGAAGTTGCCACAGGTGGCATTGGGTTAAAGGAAGCTTTAAATTAATATTAAGGCTGAAACACTTCTTTCCACATTAATTGATGAATATCTAAAGTCATCAGAAAACTTTATTCATTACCTCACTAAAGTGTTTTACTTCTATAAATTTCTAAATGTGATAGTGTTTCAAAACCATCTAGTACAAGTGCTAATGTTCTTTGCAGATATTTATCCTACAATGTTAGAAAAATTAACACCGAACTAACAGGATGTGGTTTAACTTTGCAGATTGTGTGTAGGCACTATATCTCTCATCCTCAACGTACACCCTGCAAGATTAGCTGCAAAGATTATTGCGTTTCATACATGTGACCACTGGTGGGTTCCTTTATTTGGTAAAGCGCTCACACAACCGTTGCGCCCTAATGGCAGTTTGAATAGACAGAAGCAAGCTGAGCACTGGGTAAGAACACACTGGTGTAATTGAACTTCAACTAACCGTAATTAGCTTATTTCATATTACAGTTGTTTCTATATGGCATTGCTTCTGGCCATCGTCTTTTTTTTATTGCTTCACTGATTCGCTGACATATTCAGTTTCACACATGTTGCTCAATGCTTCTGTGGCACCGATACAAAACCTGCTGCGTTTTTGCTTCAAAAGCGAGTTCCTGTGAACAAATGTGCACTTGTGGGGAAAATATTTAACGTGAAATCATCGTTTAAACTTTACAGTATGAAGTTATAATGCTTCTCGTTCACACGCAGTATTCTGTACAAAGTCATACTTCAAGGAAGTGATCTGTAAAACTGTGCATTTAAGGAGTGGTAAATTAAAGATTTAGCAGACTTTCTTTTGCACTTGAATTTAAATTGAATTTACACTTCAGTATATAGATCAGGTTTAAATATGCGGATGGTTGAGAAATGGAGGGCCTTCTATTTTTGCCCCAAAGGCACTTATTAGTTGCACAACTGTATATTTACTTTTGACCCCATTTTACTTACAACCTGAAAATGTGCTGGCCTGTAGCCTGTGATCAATTCCCCCCACTTGCTATGGGAGTCCATGTGCAAAGCAAATGCACACAGACCCAAATTGCATCCATTTTAGGCAAGTTACCTTTTATCGCATGTCCTCGATAAATTGCCCTCTACAGGCTGTCTGCATTCACTGATAAGAACTAGTTTCATCCAAACCTATCGACACACACTGCTGGCTGTGATAAGCTGATTTTTTGTTGTTGTAAATAAATCAAAAATAGTTGTGTGCTAAGAGTTGAGTGCAGGAGTTAAGCCTAGGTTTTCTGGTTTAAAAAAAAGGCGCCATATGATTAAAAATATTTTTTTCCAATGTTCAGCTTCCAAAACTAGCTGCTATACATTCAACTTCCAAACTGCTCACTGAAATGTATTATTTACGTCGCTAAATATACTTCCTTCTCCTGTAAGCAGTTTAAAAGTACTCTTTTTGCTTTTAGATGTCATGTCTACTTAATTTATGCAGAAACGCACTTGACATCTGTCTGTCATGGAACATATAACGCAAAACCATTTGCTTTTCCACAACCTATTTACAGACCATTATTCAATACTTAAAATGATTCTATTTCATGAATGAGCCACTCACAAATTTCAATAGTTATTTTCGAACTTCCCTGAATTACTTTGAGTGGATAGCGAGAATTTTTCCTCAAAGGATTTAATTATTTGAAGTTTGCATCTGGCTGTCTTTTGAAGTGCATCGAAACAGCTGTAAAAGCTGGGCTCTGAGAGCATCTCTTAATGGTGGAAAGATGCTCCACTACTTGTACTAAAGCAGTTAGGAGAAAATTAATGTAATTAGAATATCGTGGTTTGTTGAAATGTGAAAGGCTGAATGCTAAAGTATCATGTATCAATGGCCAGGATACGATTACAAGGCAGTGCCAATCAAGAGGACAGTCATCAGTAACTGAGACTTTAAAGTATATAATTTACTTTTAGGTAAGGTACAAAAATATGTGTACAGTCGCCTAGTCGTTGTGGTTCTAGATTAGCAACCCAAAGGTTATGAGTTCAAATCCCATGGCAAGTTACAAAATTTAATTTAATGAATCTGCTAATGTGTGAGCAAACACCAAAAAGTGACGATGAAGACTGCTGGATTGTCATTAAAATGTAATTGGTTCACTCATGTCATTCAGGAAATGGAACCTACCACCCTTACCCAGTCAGGCCTACATGTGACCCAGTCCCATCCTATATGGATGAATTTTAATGCCCTCAAGGCAAATAGGAATGGGCAATAAATACTGTCTTACTGATGTCCCAAGATCCAATAATAAAATGAAATTGTACTGTATTATAATGTATTGTGAAAAGGCCTAATCCTACAGTTTTCCCTTAAGATCAAGATTTTAAAATCTTGTCTAAACCATTCTTGTTCACTCTACAATTCCCCAGACAGAACTGTATGATTCAGGTCAATTTATAAAAAAGCAAACACCCCTTTAAAGAAAAAGAAAGAAAGACTTGTATTTATATAGCACCTTTCATGACATCACGGCATCCCAAAATGCTTTATAGCCCATGAAATGCTTTTGAACTATAGTCATTGTGGTAATGTAGTAAATGTAGCAACCAGTTTGCGCACAGCAAGGTCCCACAAACAGAAATGTGATAACGACGAGGTAAACTGTTTTTTTAACTGATGTTTGTTGAGGGATAAATGTTGACAAGGACACTGGGGAGAAATTCCAATGCTTGTGTTTGAAATAGTGCCATGGAATCTTTTACATCCACCTGAGAGGGCAGATGAGGACTCGGTTTAACATCTCATCTGAAAGACGGCACCTCCGACAGTGCAGCACTCCCTCAGTACTGCACTGGAGTGTCAGCCTAGACTTTGTGCTCAAGTCCCTGGAGTGGGACTTGAACCCACAACCTTCTGACACAAGGGGGAGAGTGCTACCACTGAGCCTGGGAAATTTAAATTCAGTTAATTCAATAAATCTAGAATTATCAGTAATGGGGACCATGAAATTACCAGATTGTCGTAAAAACCCATCTGGTTCACTAATGTCCTTTAGGGAAGGAAATCTGCCATCCTTACCTGGTCTGGCTTATATGTGACTCCAGATCCACAGCAATGTGGTTGCCTCTTAACTGCCCTCTGAAATGGCTCAGCAAGCCACTCAGTTGTACCAAGCTGCTACGAGATGGACTGCAGCAGTTCAAGAAGACGGCTTGCCACCACCTTCTCAAGGGCAATTAGGGATGGGTAATAAATGCTGACCTTGCCAGCGATGCCCACATCCCATGAACGAATAAAAAAGAAATGCATCTCTATTATAACCAACCATGTGTGAGCAGAATGAGTTGACTAACCTTTCAACTTTACGTTCCTCCTAGTTTACCTTCCTCTTTCTGGTGAGTCAGCCCAGCTAAGTTGAGGAGCTCTCTGTCTGGGGAATTGTAGGAGCCCTCTGTCTGGGGAATTGTAGGGGGAGCCCCATATCCAAATACTCCATGATGCAGTGTTAATTGCAAGTATACCTTGAGAATAACAGTTCTTGGATCAATAAATTAGAGCTGTACTTAAGTGAATTGCATGGTGGCTTGGATTTATTTATTGCAGTAACCAAATGCTTGTATTTTTGCAGTGTTTAACCTGGCAGTATTGGGCAGACTAGTCTGAACATCAAGTTTTCAAATCTTTCTTTTCCTCTTTCTTCTCCATGCCCATTGCTGGAAGTTTAACATGTCAGTTTAAATAGGGCTTGGAAGGTACAAGGACCACAGATCCATCCCCTAATTTGTTTCTTTCTATAATGGTGTTACTAGCAGTAGGGATAAAATTAGTCGCACCTATAATCACCACTATATATTTATTTAATAGATTGTACTTTATATTAGGTAGCTATCTGAAAAGATTAGTTGATTAAATAGATTGAAACACAATTGTTTGCCCTTTGGGGCCATAGTTTGAGTCCAGCTAGACCAATGGGGTAAAAGTTACCTCTTTTGTTATCAAAATTGACCCAACACAGATCCCTGCGGGACACCACTCGTCACATCCTGCCAATATAATTGCCTACCTATTATCCCTACTGCCTGTCTCCTACCGCTCAGCCAATTTCCTAACCAGGTCAATAAGTTGCCCTCAATTCCATGGGCTTCTACCTTAGTTATGTGGGACTTTATCAAATGCCTTCTGGAAGTCCATATAAATAACATCCATAGACATTCCCCTGTCCACTACTTTAGTCACCTCCTCAAAAAATTCAATCAGGTTTGTCAGGCATGAACTACATTTCACAAAACCATGCTGGTTCTCCCTGATCAACTGAAAATCTTCGAGGTGTTCAGTCACCCTATCCTGAATTATAGACTCTAGCAATTTCCCGACAACAGATGTTAGGCTAACTGGTCAATAATCCCTGGTTTCCCCCTCTCGCCATTCTTAACTAGTGGAGTGACGTGCAATTTTCCAATCTAAAGGAAAGGTTCCTGAATTGAGAGAACTTTGGAAGATTATAGTTACAACATCTGCAATGTGCTCACCTACTTCCTTTAAAAACCTGGGATGGAAACCACCTGGTCCTTGGGATTTTTCACTCTTTAGTGCCATTATTTTCTTCATAACTGTTATTTTACTTGCGTTAATTTTATTGAGTCCCTGTCCCTGATTTAATAGTTTCCTTGGGATTTCTGGCATGCTATCCTCTTCGTCTACTATATATACTGATGCAAAGTAATTATTCAACATGTCCATCATTTCCTTATTATCATTGACAATATCACCGTTTTCAGTTTTTTAAGGGGCCAACATTGCTCCTGACTACCCTCTTTTTCCAAATATAATTATAAAAATTATTTCTGTTAATTTTGATATCTCTTGCAAGTTTCTTTTCATACTCCCTTTTTGTAGCTCTTACTATCTGTTTTGTGACCCTTTGCTGTTCTTTCTATCTTTCCCATTCACCAGGATCTGTGCTTTTTATTTGCATTTTTGTATTTTTTTTTAGTTTTATGCTGTCCCTTACCTCTTTAGTCATCCATGACTGTTTTTTTGGCGAGTACAGCTCTTGCCCCTCAGGGGTATAAACTGGTTCTGCATCACCTTAAATTCTTTTTGAACATCTCCCACTGACCTCCTGTCCTTTTGCCCATTAACAGATTTGTCTAGTTTAGCCTGGACAGTCTCTGGATGCGATTTTGCCAGCGCTCAAAGGGCGGGTTTGGAGGTGGGTCAACTGATAAATTCAAAATGATTGATGTTGGGTTGGAAACCCGCCATGAACCCATCTCCGTATGAGTTTCAAGAGTGTCGGGTCTGTGATTTCACAACAGACCCGACACCAAGCGGCAGGTAAGGGATTTAAGGCACTTAACTCCTTGTTAAGTGCTTGTTAACTCCTATTTTGACAGGCCTTTGCTATTTTCCAACGTTTTCACCAGTTTTCACAATGTTTGAAGATCATGCCAGGTTAGTGTGTCAGGAGTAGCAGCGAGTTGCATAGTTCACAGCTGCAACTGCTGTATAAAAGCTGAACTCTCACTTCTGTTCACTTTCAAATGTCAGAGGTGTCTGATTTCAGGATTTGGATGACACATTTGATCCATCTGGAGGCTGTAAGTGTGTGGTGTTAACTCTATATGCACTGTCACCTCCTTGGAGCAAGCTCTCTCACCATTGACAGATCGCTTCTGCCATCTCAACTTCAGCTGCCATTTATTCCAGCAACGTCGGTGCCCTTGAAAAAATCTCACCTTGGTCCTCTGAATCCCTCCACGATCAGCCCCAACACTAACATCACCAGGCATACCAACATCAACAACAACAACACCTGCTTTCTGCGCAATCATCTGATGCTGCACAGGACACAGGGCATCAGCACCTGAACACGTTGCTGCCTGGGGGGCCAGCGATGGCCACACCAGCACCATAACACATTCCTACAATGACCAAGCCATTCCTTTCACACTCATCATCATTACGGGGGATACCGTTATGTTTAACCATTCACTGCAGCTCACTAAGACACTTCCAAAGGTGAACACAATAAGGTGAGGTGTTGAAAATAAAGATTTCAATGTTTGACAACACATTAACAGAAAATTTACATGACAATTGCATAACACACCCAAGTGCCTACCCTTGTGTGTTGTTAGTTGGTATGATTGCACTAGGATGAGGGTGAGTGTGAGGGGTGGCTAGAGAGATGGAGATGTGATAATGCAGATAGAGAGGGATGGGTGGAGGTGCAAGGTAAGTTGATGTGATTAAGGATGTGCAGGAGTAAGGTAGGGAAGGCAGAGTGATGGGGATGTGATGAGTGGCACAGCAGGATGAGGTTGAGTGTGGCTTCGCAGTAATGTTTTGTGATCTACTGAGATCATTGAAAGGTTTGCACCACTGCAGCCTGGTCCTCCTGACGACATCCCTGCTTGTGTCCTCCTGTGCAATGTGCAACCAGGCTGTGTTGGTGTCCTGGGGAGGTCTCTTCCACCCATGGGAAGGGAAGGGAACCTCCCTGCGTGCTGTGACTCCCTCCATAAGCATATGGAGAGAGTCATGCATGAGTCTGGATGCAGCCGTGCACCTTTGTGCAGTGCTCGTCCGTGTTTACAGCACGTCTGTCAAAATCAATGTGGCCATGGTCCCTTTAAGGAAATCAGCTGATGACGCGTCATCAAATGAAGTCATCAGACCTGCTGCCTATTAAATGGCTGGGAACCCCACAGGGTGGGCTTAACAAGGCCAATCTATGGAAAATCATTTTAAGAGAGTGGCTGCTGATGGGAGCGGGATCGGAACCCGCCAATCAGCTCTTCTGGTGCCATCCTGCCTCCGCAGGGAAAATCTTGCCCTCTGTCTCATCCAGTTGAAGTCGGCCTTACTCAAATCTAGAATCTTAGTAGCTGTTTCATGCTTCTCCCTTTCAAATGCTACGTTGAACTCGATCATGTTATGATCGTTATTGGATAAATGTTCACACCCAGTTAGGCTGTTAACTAATTCTGGCTGATTACTCATTACTAAATCTAATATGGCATGCCCCCTTGTTGCTTCTAGGACATATTGTTGCAGAAAACTATTCCAGACACACTCAAGAAATTCATGTCCTTTCTGACAGGTGCTAGTCTGCTTATCCTAATCTATATGAAAGCTAAAATCCCCCATAAAAAACACCCTGCCTTTGCTACACGCTTGTCTAATCTCTGCATTTATACAATCTAGCACTTCACAGCTGCTACCAGGGGGCCTATACACAACTCCCACTAGTCTTAAATCCTTTCCTATTTCTTAATTTTACCCATAAAGTTGCCACTGCCTGCTTACCTCTCATTATATCTTCTCTTATTATTGAAATGATTTCATCCTTAATCACGAAGGCTACTCCTCCCACTCTGCCATTTTCCTTATCTTTCCTGTAGACCTTATAACCTGGTAAATTTAGTTCCCAATCCTGACCGTCTTGCAACCATGTCTCAGTTATATCTACCATGTCATACCCTCCATTTTGAATTGTCAAGGCCTTGGGGAGGATGCAGAGGAGATTTACTGGAATGGTACCAGGAATGAGGGACGACAGTTATGTAGAGAGCTAAGAGAAGTTGGGATTGTTCTCTTTACAGCAGCGAAGGTTAAGGGAGATTTAATAGAGTGTTCAAAATTTTACGGGGTTTTGATAGAGTACATAGGGAAAAACTGTTTCTACTGGCAGGGGGTTGGTAACCAGAGGTCACAGATTTAAGGTAATTGGCAATTGAACTAGAGGGGAGAGGAGGAGAATTTTTTACGCAGCAAGTTGTTATGATCCGCATTGCATTGTCTGAAAGGGTGGTGGTAGCAGATTCAGTAGTAACTTTCAAAGGGGAATTGGATAAATACTTGAAATGGAAACATTTGCAGGGCTATGGGGAAACAGCAGGGGAGTCGGACTAATTGGTAGCTCTTTCAAAGAGCCAAAACAAGGATGATGGGCTGAATGGCCTCCTTCTGTGCTGTATGCTTCTTTAATTCCATGATTGTAGTTCATAGAAGATAGGAGAACAACAAGGTTCAGCAAAGTCCTGTAAGAGGGACAGATGACTTTCAAATTTGGCCTTAGGAGTTGCTGTGAATACAGAAAGACTTGGTGAAATTGTACTCTGTTTATAGTAGTTTCTTCAAGAAATAAAACATTGTTATATTTAATGATGACCACAAAGTGGTTGATAAAGGACAAGAAAAATTAATGAGGTTTTCACTGAGGAACACCTGTGCAAATCTTATGACGAGAAAACAAATGCCCATTTACTATGATCTAGTCTTTGCATCTTCTGAGGCTGACCTATATTGGCTCCTGGTCCAGTAATGCCTCAAATTTAAAATTGTCAGCCTTGTGTTCAAATCCCTCCATAGCCTTGCCCCTCCCTATCTGTGTAACCTCCTTCTCGGTTTACAACTCTCCGAGTACTCTGCGTTCCTTCCATTCTGTCCTCTTGTGCATCCCCAATTTCCTTCGCCTCTCCATTGGCGGCTGTGCCTTCAGCTGTTTAGGCCCTAAGCCCTGGAATTCCCTCCCTACACCTCTCTGTCTCTCTATTTCTCTCTCCTCCTTTAAGGCACTCTTTTAAACCTACCTCTTTGACCAAGCTTTTGGTCACCTGTCCTAATATCTCCTTATGTGGCTTGGTGTCAAATGTTGTCTGATAACGCTCCTGTGAAGTACCTTGGGATGTTTTACTATGTTAATGGGGCTATATAAATGCAAGATGTTGTTGCTTCTCATGCCTCTCAAATTTTTCTGTCAAGTAGCGCAGTTGGCTAGAAAGAACTTCATCAATATAATGCCTTTCATGTCCTGAGAATACACCAAATGCACTTCATAGCCAATGAAGTACTTTTCAAGTGTAATCATTGTTGTTAGGTAGGCAAACGCAACAACCAAATTTTACACAGCTGGGTCCCGCAAACTGCAATGGGATAAATGACCGACCAGGTAATTTGTTTTAGTTGAGGGATAAATGTTAACCAGGATATTAGAAGAATAATGCCATGGGATTTTTTATTTCAATCTGATTTGGGAGGCAGGGCTTCAGTTTAACATTTCATCTGACAGACAGTACTTCCAATAACGCAGCACTCACTCAGTACTGCACTGAAGTGTTCTTTTTTTCTGTGCTCCAGTCCTGCAATAAGGCTTGAATCCATAGCATTATGACTCAGAGGCAGGAGTGTTACCACTGAGTAAAAATGATCACTTGAAAACTATCTCTTGTATGCAGAAGGAAATCTGTGACTTTTCCATTGGTGGTGCAGTGCAGTGTTTCCAGGAACCAACTCAGTCAGACTTTAGAGATATTGGCCGTCCTTCCATTGTCCCCCTCTTTATCCTGTTGCTGTGCCATTTATAGTATTTAAAAAATAGCAATCCAATACTATCCTTCAATCTATTTTCAATTCCACAGAACACATGGGCATTTGTGCTTTATTAATTATTAATGGCCCAGAAATTCGGGTCGGGGGTTTCCCGCGGGTGCAAGCCTCCGACCTGCACTTAACTTGTGCGCCGGCCGTTGAGCTGTGGGCCCGCGTGGAATTCTGATCTGGGGCCTGCTACAACTGCCAGCGCGCAGTGCTTGCATATCCCAGGGGCGCAGTTAGTTCGATGCGTCCCCTGGGATCACGTGGGCCATGGGGAGCCAATCGGAGCAGGGAATGCTTCATTCATAAGTTTGACAGGAAGACCTGTCAAAACTTAGAAATACTACGGGCCCCAAAAATCACTAACTCTTCAAATAAATTTTTAAAAAATATCACATTTTTAAAATAAACTATAAATTACATGAAATAACTATTTTAAACAATAATTTAAATTTTTGAAAAAAATAATTTTATTTTCTAACAGGGCTATAAATAAACTTACCTTTCTTTAAAGTATTTAAAAATAATAAACCTTTTAAAAAAAAATTTAATTTTAATTAATTCACCACTTACCTTGTAAAAAGCAGGCCTTACGCTTGCTTTTTAAATGTGTAACTTCTGCAGACTTACCCTCCTGGGAAAACCTGCAAAAAAAAAAAAAGTTCTTTATAATGGGGAACAAAGAAATGGCTGACCAATTAAATACATATTTTGGTTCTGTCTTCACAAAGGAGGACACAAATAACCTCCCAGAGATGTCGGGGAACATAGGGTCTGATGAAAGGGAGGAGCTGAAAGAAATCAGTATTTGTAGGGAAATGGTGTTAGGGAAATTGACGGGATTGAAGGCTGATAAATCCCCAGGGCCTGATAATCTACATCCTAGGGTACTTAAGGAAGTGGCCCTAGAAATAGTAGATGCATTGCTGATCATCTTCTAACATTCGATGGAATCTGGAAAAGTACCCATGGATTGGAGGGTAGCTAATGTTACCCCACTATTCAAAAAAGGTGGTAGAGAGAAAACGGGGAATTACAGACCGGTAAGCCTGACATCGGTAGTGGGGAAAATGCTAGAGTCCATTATAAAAGATGTAATAGCAGAGCACTTGGAAAACAGTGACAGGATCGGACAAAGTCAGCATGGATTTACAAAAGGTAAATCAAGCTTGACTAATCTACTGGAATTTTTTGAGGATGTAACTGGTAAAATAGATAAGGGAGAACCAGTGGATGTGGTGTATTTGGACTTTCAGAAGGCTTCCGATAAGGTCCCGCATAAGAGATTAGCGTGTAAATTTAAGGCACATGGGATTGGGGGCAAGGTTTTGACTTGGATAGAAAACTGGTTGGTAGACAGAAAGCAAAGAGTTGGAATAAACGGGACTTTTTCCGAGTGGCAGGCAGTGACTAGTGGGGTACCGCAGGGATCGGTCCTTGGACCCCAGCTGTTCACAATATATATTAATGATCTAGACCAGGGAACTAGATGTAATATCTCCAAGTTTGCAGACGACACAAAGCTGGGTGGGTGTGTGTGCTGTGAGGAGGATGCCGAGAAACTCCAGGATGATTTGGACAGGGTGGGTGATTGGGCAAAAGCATGGCAGATGCAATATAATGTGGATAAATGTGAGGTTATCCACTTTGGTGGCAAAAACAGGAAGGCAGATTATTATCTGAATGGCAATAGATTGGGAGAAGGGGTGTCCTTGTGCACCAGTCGCTGAAGGTAAGCATGCAGGTGCAGCAAGCGGTTAAGAAGGCAAATGGTATGTTGGCCTTCGTAGCGAGAGGGTTTGAGTACAGGAACAAGGATGTCTTGCTGCAGTTGTACAGGGCCTTGGTGAGACCACATCTTGAGTATTGTGTGCAATTTTGGTTGCCTTATCTGAGGAAGGATGTTCTTGCCATGGAAGGAGTTCAGCGAAGATTCACCAGGCTGATACCTGGGATGGCAGGAATGATGTATGAGGAGAGATTGGGTCGATTGGGCTTATACTCGCTGGAGTTTAGAAGAATGAGAGGGGATCTCATTGAAACTTATAAAATTCTGACAGGACTGGACAGACTAGATGCAGGAAGGATGTTCCCGATGGTCGGGGAGTCCAGAACCAGGGGTCAGAGTCTAAGGATAAGGGGTAAGCCATTTAGGACAGAAATGAGGAGGCATTTCTTCACCCAGAGAGTGGTGAACCTGTGGACTTCTCTACCACAGAAGGCAGTCGAGGCCAATTCATTAAATATATTCAAGAAGGAGTTGGATTTATTTCTTAAGGCTAAAGGGATCAAGGGACATGGGGAGAAAGCAGGGACAGGGTACTGAAGTTGGATGATCAGCCATGATCGCATTGAATGGCAGAGCAGGCTCGAGGGGCCGAATGGCCTACTCCTGCTCCTATCTTCTATGTTTCTCTGTTTCTATGCGCACGCGCAGCCTCTCCCGTGCATGCGTTCGAACACTGAACCCCTTCGTTCAGGGGAACGGAAGTGCCGGTTTCACGCGCATGCGCAGTACATGCAGGGAACCGGCACTTCCATTGGGCTTACGGGTGAGTACCCTGTGCGTACTCACCCGTGGAGACCCAAATTTCTGGGCCATTAGCTATTATTCCACGGATCATGGAGTATTCTAGCAATGTAAAGCATTGCCATTTCAAGATTCTTAACAGTACTATTTTTTCGAAGTAACTATTTAAAAAAGTAATTGGAACTTGTTTTGTTTCTCTGAACTGATTGAACTTCAGTGGGAACTTATCTGATGCAACCTGAGTTTTATAAATACCTGTTGCTGATTTCAACTTGTGAGTAAAAGCACTATTGTAGAGATGTCACCTTGAAGCTTTGCATGTTCTCTGCTTCCAAAATTGAACCCAATAAAATGCAAATTAAAATAGTAATTTTACAGAGTTTAAAAAATCTGTGACCTATAACATTGGAAAATTTGAAGTTTTAAATTAAAAATAATCAAGATGGAAACAAAGTGCAACACCTGTGTGCAGATGTCCATAATTCACTTTGCACCAGCATTTAATCCCTACTTGAATTTTGATTCTTAGTCTGAATACATTTGAATATTCATCCTTAAAGAGCTCTTGCCTCTTGCTTTTATATTTATCGCACATTCATTTGCTGGAGATATGAATGTAAAGGAATGGAATCCAAAATGAAAGTGATGTTTCTATATGTTCACTTCCCAGTACTGTCACTGCAATTCTATTAAAATATGTTACCTTTAGCTTTCTGAATTTAACAGTTGTAGTCTTGAATAGCCTTTAAATTGCTTTTTTCAACAGAAACATATATCTTCTAAAGAAGTTTAAAATGTATCATAAATCACGTAGGCCTTTTGCTCAATTAGGAGAGACAATGAATATAAAAGAATGCGCAATGGAGAAGGATTCAGTATGGGGTGCTCCTGTAAATACACTGAAAGAACCCACAAAAGCGTCAGCTGGAACAATTCATTTTTCTTGATGAGTTTTGGTTTCCCAAATGATGGGGAAACATACAATATTAAAATATATATTTATATTCATACAATGAAAATCTATGGTATAATTCAAACCAACATTTTTGCATTCTCTCTGCAGTACTACTGGAAATAGCAGCGATAAATAACAGGTAAAAGCAATTCTTGTACCTGCCACTGCTTGAAAAAAAGTATTCCCTAGATGACAGCAGGAATGAGACAGGAGAGAAACTTTGAATGCTTAAAACTGATCATTTTTAAGCACATATAAAACATGATGATTGATTTACCTTGTGGGTGACCCGAACCCTAAACTAACCTAACTATTCACTGATAGAGCAGTAGTGTAGAATATTGAAGCTAATTTGATGAAACTAACAGCAAATTAGAAATTTGGTATAAGTGCAAGGGACAAGGGACATGTGTTTGCACATGTCTTCTGCCAAAAGTGCCAAGTGCACAATCCCACTCGGCCCCCTCTTTAGGTTCCCACCATCATAGGCGCCAGTGCCCTGCCAACACAGTTCATTCCATGTGATAAAAAGAATTGGCTGAGTGCAGTGGACACAGTGAAGGCTATGGGTCCTGAAAACATTCCAGCTGTAATGCTGAAGACCTAAACACCCAATCTAGCCACCCCCACCCCCAGCCATGTTATTTTGGTGTAGCCATAATACTGACATTTGCCCGCCAATGTGGAAAATTGACCAGGTAGGTTCTATCGACAAGAAGCAGGACAAATCTAACCTGGTCAATTACTGTACTATCAGCCACCTCCTAATCATCAGCAAAGTGATGGAAGGATTCATCAACAGTGTCATCAAACAACACCTACTTATCCATAACCTGTTCGCTGGCCATCAGTTTAGGTTCTAATCATCACAGTCTTGATCCAGACATGGATGTCTAAGTTGAATGCCAGAGCAGGGGTAAAAGTACCTGCTTTCGACATCCAGACAGGGGGTAAATATGGCACCAAGGAGCTTTGGTAAAATTGAGATCAGTAGGGTCAAAGAGAAAACCCTTCAGTTGTCGGAGAGGAAAGGAAGATGGTCGTGGTTATTTGAGCCCAATCATCACTGCAGGAGTTCCTCACAGAAGTGTTCTTGGCTCAAACATCTCCAGCTTATCCATCAATGATCTTCCTTCCTTCATAAGGTCAGAAGTGTGGTTGTTTGCTGTTAATTGCATTGTGTTCAGCTCAATTCACAACTCTACAGCAGGACCTGAACAATATCCAGACTTGAACTGATTAGGGTCATGTAATATTTTTTCCATGTAAGTGGCAGGTAATGATCATCTCAAAAAAGAAATGGCCGAAACCACCTCACACTGGCTTTCAATGGCATTACCATTGCCAAGTCCTCCACCATTGACATCTGGCCAGAAGCTTAACTGGACAAGCCATATCAACAAAGTGGCTAGAAGAACAGTCAGAGGTTGGGTACTCGTCAATGACTAGCTCTCCTCCTAACCCCTCAAAACCTCCGTATCATCTACAAGACTCAAGTCAGGAATGTGATGGAATACTCATCATTCACCTGGAACGGTTCAGTTACAACAACAATCAGGAAACACAACATCATCCAGGAAGAGCAGTCAGCTTAACCGCTGTTTCTGCCACTGGACGTAATGTCCACCCCTTCCACCTCCACCACCACCACCAATGCACTGTGGCTGCTGTAGGTACTACCTACAGCATGCACTGCAGCAACTCACCAAACTTAATGTAATAGCACCTTCTAGCTCTGCAGTCTATACCACCAAGAAGGACAAGAGCAGCAAGATCATGGGAACACCATCACCTCCAAGTGACACACCATCCTGACACGGACCTATGTCCCCATTCCTTCATTGTTACTGGGTCAAATTCCTGGAATTCCCTACCTCTACCATTGTGGGAGGACCATCACTACAAGGACTGTAGCGGTTCAAGGAGAAGACCACTTTCTCAGGGCAGAGAAGGGATTGGAAATAAAAATGCAGCTTTACCAGCATTGCCCACATCCTGAAAGCAAAGAAAAATAGATTTACCGTTACTATCCTCTCCTGGGAAAATTGTGCAGATACTAGTGTACAGAGTTATTGGATAACTCTTAGTACATAAAACTGTTTTATGTCTATAATGTGATCAATGTTCCCTGGAAGCTGCGCGGCCATGCAGATGCACAGTGTCTGTGAGGTCCCGCGCAGGCCGCTCACCGGCTATTGCGTTGTAAAAACCGTGCATGCGCAAAATTTGAATGGGCCACGCAACAATTTAAAGGGACCGCACATGAAAAAAATATTAGAGGGAACATTGAATGTGATGTACTTCTCTATTTTAATATTTATCTTGCGGCATAACAAACTGTCTGCTCTCACTTAAAGCAATAGCAGTGCTACAGGACAGGTGAATGATATATTGTTCCCTCTTTATTGTCCTCTTGCATTTCTGTTGTTTCAATGGAGAGAAAGTTCTGGCAAATCATTATAGAAACATAGAAACATAGAAGATAGGAGCAGGAGTAGGCCATTCAGCCCCTCGAGCCTGTTCTGCCATTTAATGAGATCATGGCTGATCATCCAAATTCAGTTCCCTGTCCCCACTTTCTCCCCATATCCCTTTAGCCTTAAGAAATATATCTAACTCCTTCTTGAATATATTTAATGAATTGGCCTTAACTGCCTTCTGTGGTAGAGAATTCCACAGGTTCACCACTCTCTGTGTGAAGAAATTCCTCCTCATCTCAGTCCTAAATGGCTTACCCCTTATCCTTAGACTGTGACCCCTGGTTCTGGACACCCCCGCCATCGGGAACAATCTTCCTGCATCTAGTCTGTCTAGTCCTGTTAGAATTTTATAAGTTTCAATGAGATCCCCTCTCATTCTTCTAAACTCGAGTGAATATAAGCCCAATCGACCCAATCTCTCTTCATACGTCATTCCTGCCATCCCAGGTATCAGTCTGGTGAATCTTCGCTGCACTCCCTCCATGGCAAGAACATCCTTCCACAGATAAGGCGACCAAAACTGCACACAATACTCAAGGTGTGGTCTCACCAAGGCCCTGTACAACTGCAGCAAGAAATCCTTGTTCCTGTACTCGAAGTTATGAAGCCAGTTTCCATTGGTGTAGGAAAAGGTTACATGTAAATCGATTTTTCTTATTTGCCTGGATTTTGCAGGCAGTGGTGAAGGAACGGTGCTCACCGTTCATTACGCTTACAGTTACCCAAAGACTTGTTGTGGGCTTTTGCACAGCAACTTACAGTGATTAGAAAGCCATTTCAGCACAGCACCCTCTACAGGGGATCTGGTACTTGTGTGAACAGGGATAGCCACAGCATGTCTCTTCAACCAATCAGATTGATAAATCCTCACTGAGACATGCAGAGTCTAAACCAGGAAGTATAAATTAGAATATTTAATTCAATGTAAAATCATGTACAGAAAGAGAAATAAAGAGAGGGAAAGAAAGAAGAAATTAAGAAAGATAAGAGACACAGAAAAACAATAAGAAAAAACAAGAGAATTTTTATTTCAATTTTTAATTTAAAAAAAAATCTCAAACAGTAATTAAAATCTGAAGGAATGAGACTCCACACTTGTAAAAGTAAATTTTCAGGGCCAGAGAGGTTGTTTGGCAGTAATTAAGACTCATCATGCCGTTAAAAATTCACTTACACTTGAAAGGACAAGCCCTAACACGTTTAGTGGCTATCTAGTGGGTTAAGTACCACAACTTCACGCCCTTTGTGTGTTTTAATGTCGAGTCTCTCAGCGAGGTACCAGTGTGGCGAAGCTTGTGGAGGAGCAGGGCAACTTCGACAGTAACATCCTGATTTCCATGTTTAACTGTGCATGTGCGGACGCTGGCAGTTGCTCTCCGATTTAGTCCATAATAACAGTGAGTGCTGATTGCCTTATTGTTATTCTTACCACAAAATCTGGGCCAATGGTTAAATTGTTAAAATGAATGTAAAATTAAAAATATCAGAACACAGTAGAAGTTTATGGCTCAGTATTTGCGGTGAGTAATAACAGCGAAGTAACAGCGTTCGCTGTTACTTCCCCTTTGAAACTGACCACAACTTCAGGATGCAGCGTATGCACATCTTATTGCGAAATCCTGAAGTTACGGTCAGTAATTCACTGGCTGCGACACTGGCTGCGCTTAGGACCACCATAGCCAGCAATCAGGGAAATCAGTTAAACTGATATAAACTTGGGCTTTTCTGCAGTAATATCGCTGTTAAATACCCCATTAAATGTTAGACTTTGTTGGATTAGGTGTAACTGGGGCTTTAGCAGCGTATTGACTGCTAGGAAAAAAGTTACAGCCCTGAAAAACTAATTTTAATTTAGTGGAGCGTCAAATTTCTCCATTATAATAACATTTACAATTTTTTAAGAAACTTTGGGAAAAAAATTATATTTTTTAAAAGTTTGTTCATATTTATTTCAGATTTACCCTTTTCCCATGCGTCCTTATAAAGCTAGGTGGGAATGTAAGTTGTTATAAAGCTAGGTGGGAGTGTAAATTGTGAGGAGGATGCAAATAGGCTGCAAGCAGATATAGTTAAGTTAGCGAGTGTTAAGCGAGTTAAGCGAGTGGGCAAGATCATGACAAATGGAATATAATGTGGAAAAATGTGAAGTGGGATGAAAAATAGAAAAGCAGAGTATATTTTAAATGGTGAGAGATTGGGAAATGTTGGTATTCAGAGGGACCTGGGTGTCTTTGTACACGAATCACTGAAAGTTAACATGTAGGTACAGCAAGCAATTAGGAAAGCAAATGGTATGTTGGCCTTTATTACAAAAGGATTTGAGTATAAGAGTAAAGACGTCTTACTGCAATTATATAGGGCCCTGGTGAGACCACACCTGAGGTATTGTGTACAGTTTTGGTCTCCTTACCTAAGGAAGGATATACTTGCCATAGAGGGAGTGCAACAAAGGTTCACCAGACTGGTTCCTGGGATGGGGGGATTGTCCTATGAGGAGAGATTGAGTAGACTAGGCCTGTGAGGTAAAAATTGGGTAGCACCCTGGTGCTACCTTTGCCGGGGTGCTAATTTTAGCGCCCCGAAAAAGTTACCGCCCCCGCGGCCGATTTTCCCAGGTAGCGCCCCGAGAGGGAGGAGGGGCACTACTGGAAGTGCCCCGCATCCCTCTTGGGGTGCTGCGAGCCAATATTGTGGTGTTACGTGCCGCAGTAATGCAGGCCTGCCTCCCCTTATTAAAGGGGAGGGGCCTGGTGCAGTGCGTCCCGGCGCCCAGCTGGGCCACCAGGGATTGGGAGTGCCGGCAAATGCACCTGGCGCTCGAGGAGTGCCGGGCTCACGGAGAGCAGCTGGCACCCCGCGGCGGGGACTTCACCAGAGCCGGGGACAGCAACGGGGGCAGGTGCTGTCAGGCAGCCAGCAACAAAAATGGCTGCCCGCCACCTCCCCTTTAACTAGCGCTGCCCCGGCCGCCGGTAGGCCCTCCTGACCCCAGCGGACATAGCGTCCGGCGGTAAGTCGGGGGCGCCACCCAATATTACAGCCGGGGTGCAAGCGGGACGCTGCGCACAGCGATGATGTCACCACCGGCGGCGCAGCGCTGCACGGCGCTAACTGTTAGCACCGCTGCTAACCTCCCACTGAATTCCGCGGGAGGCGTTAGTGGTGCCACGCCCAGACGCTAGTTGATTTGCACTCCGTTTGTGCCCTCTTAGGGCGCTAACGTGAGGTGCAAATCAACCGAATTTAGCCCCCATTGTCTCTAGAGTTTAGAAGAATGAGAGGTGATCTCATTGAAACATACAAAATTATTACAGGGCTTGACAGGGTAGATGCAGGGAGGATGTTTCCCCTGGTTGGGGAGTCTAGAACCAGGGGTCACAGTTGCAGAATAAGGGATCAGCCATTTAAGACTGAGATGAGGAGAAATTTCTTCACTCAGAGGGTGGTGAATATTTAGAATTCTCTACCCCAGAGGGTTTTGGATGCTCAGTCGTTTAGTATATTCAAGGCTGAGAGAGATTGATTTTTGGATATTAAGGGAATAGTGCAGGAAAGTGGAGCTGAGGTAAAAAGATCAGCACTGATCTTATTGAATGGCGGAGCAGGCTCGAGGGGCCAAATGGTCTAATCCTGCTCCTATTTCTTATGTTCTTATGTGAGAGCCCCAATCTTTGTTTTACTCTCGATAACATTTTTAAAAAGTTAGTATAAAAGCAACTTCTTCACTTTCTGCTTCCCTGTCTGTGAGAATTCATGCATTGTGACTGGCTGCTTAGACAGCTTGTTGACATCACAGCAGGTCACGTTATAGGATTCCCCATTACCTTGCACTGATCTCAATTGCATGTCGAGAAAGGCAAACTTGTCACCACAGAGATCGTGAGATCTTTGTGAAGCTTTCTTTGAGGCCAGCGGCAAACGTCCTTTGCTTCACCACCGACCATAAACTCCAGGCTTATGTTTTGGGTGCTGACCCTCCATCAAAACTAAAAAAAATAGTAAGAGGAAGGCAGCCATATTAATAGAGTCCTAAAAAATGGGGGATAAATATAAGACCCAGAGAGGAATCATGAATGGAATGAGACAACATTAACTAGTAAGCATAAGTTAAATCTGAAACTGTGAATTAACAGAAGCACCTCCCAAACCCGTGACCTCTTCCACCTAGAAGAACAAGGGCAGCAGGCGCATGGGAACACCACCACCTCCAAGTTTCCCTCCAAGTCACACACCATCCTGACTTAGAAGTATATCACTGATCCTTCATCGTCGCTGGGTCAAAATCCTGGAATTCCCTCCCTAACAGCACTGTGGGAGTACCTTCACCACACGGACGGCAGCGGTTCAAGGCGGTAGCTCACCACCACCTTCTCGAGGGCAATTAGGGATGGGCAATAAATGCTGGCCTTGCCAGCGACGCTCACATCCCATAAATGAATTTTTTTTAAAGTAAGAAAGAAAGACTTGCATTTATATAGCACCTTTCACGACCACCAGACGTCGTAAAGTGCTTTACAGCCAATGAATTACAATGAAGTAGTGGGGAGTTTGATGGGAAGCTCAACTTATCATTCTTGCAAATTATTTGTATGATAGTCTCCACTGTTACACAATTGTTTCATTACTTATAGATCAAGATTCATGTAACCAATCTTTCTTTATGCACTGCCTGTTGATTGTTTCTGAGCTAAAGCATATTAGTGCTTTAACAATATGTGGTACAGAAGAAAATATTAACAGCAAAGTTCTTTAAACTAATATATGAAACAATATTTGTAATGGCATCAACACAATGCTATATAATAAACTATAGTCAAAGATAACAGCACCTAAACTATGAATGCATCATAAGAGGCAATATGTAAGGCCTTGTGTGTTCTGGAATATTGTGCTGCAGTTGGGAAATTATTTATACTCTGGTTAAAAACTAGCTAGTGAAAAGAACATAAAAAAAAAACAAGGATGAAAAAGCCATATGGCCATCTTTCTAATACTCTAATAGAATCCTCCTGCATTTTGAACATCCCTAATGTTTTTGCCTCCACTATCCTGTCTGGCAGGTATTCAAAATATTGATCTCTCTTTGAGTAAAGGACTTGTTCCTTCTGCTTGAAGTTGAATTTACTTTTCATCAAATGTGTCCTCTTGGCTTAATACTCTTGGTTTTACTTTATTTGTAGCATTTAATAATTTATGTACCTCAACGAGGTCCTTCTCTATCTTAGTTACAACCCAGCATTTTAAGAGATGGGGCACACAATTTGATTTTCTTGGTATAGTTGTTTGTGACAGAGTGTAACCAAATAAGGGCTCAGATTTCCCTGTTTACCTTTCTCACATATCTACAGTACAGGGACTCTTGAATGGCAGAACAGAAAGAGGAAATTATGGAGTAAGCACTGTTAATTATGCCACTCCATATTTTCCTGGGACTTTTGCGCTGCTCTGCCATTATCCTTGTCGAAAACAGTTAGAAGGTAATTATCACAGTTTCACCGTCATTAAGATCAATGGTGATCATGATATCCTGCATTATGCTAGTTTTCACGCAGCTGCCACTTAAACTGAAAAATAATGGTGCTGATGACCTGGCAGCAACATAATTTATTGACTTTAAATGCATTCTCTAATTGCATTTAAATGACAGGCTAACTTTTATACTGGGCAATGCTAAGCATTATGCTTGCAGTATTGCACATAACACTGCAACACACTGGCCTGGAGTTTCTGCTCGATTGCATTGGTTTTTTCGACGCCATTCCCCCCGATATCAACGTAGCCGGCGCAAAGGATCGCAGAGTTTTAAGTCCAAATTGCATTCAGCGCAACTCGGGATTCTGCGATCTTTTGCGCTAGTTTTAAAATCATCGTGCTGGAAGCAAGCCCCACCCACAAAACTGGCCATGCCCCCAGGGTGAATTAATCACCATCGGGAGTTTCCACTAATCGTGCTCGTTTGCAGGCCTTTGAGGAGGCTCCAAAAATTAAGCTGGATCTTTTGGGCAGAAGGACACTAATAGATACATTTTGAATGATGTTTTTAAAAATGTGCTAAAGAATTCACTACTGTGCCCAAATCTAACTAGAAAATAGTTTTGTATATTTTTTAAAAGTAATTTTCAGTCATTTAAAATTGGGTTACTCACAGGTAGGGGTTTGACACTGTGATTTAAAATACTTATCTTTTGTGATAAATTCCTTTTCAGCTGTATTATTCAAACTTTACCAAGTTACCATTCTTAAATATATCGAGGAATATTATTTAAAGGAATTTTGTTTTAAAATTACGCTTTAAAACATTGTCCGATTGCGCTGGTTCATGGCAGATTTTGTGTTTGACAATATGCAAATGAGTTTGAGCGGAAACTCCAGAGAAAAAAAACACTTTTGAAAACAGGCGCACTTTGCACTGGAATTGCCGATTGCGCCCAAAGCAGAAACTCTACCCCGTTTAATGTACAGCAGTACATTAAACATTACAGCAAGTACTATATATATTAACACTGTAAATGCAGCACTACACTATGCATTAAATATACTGAATATTAAATGGCCCAGAAATTCGGGTCTCCACGGGTGAGTACACGCTGGGTACTCACCCGTAAGCTCGATGGAAGTGCCGGTTTCGTGCATGCACTGCGCATGCGCGGGAAACGGCACTTCCGTTCCGCTGAATGAAGAGGTTCAGAGGTCGTACGCGTGCGCAGGGGAGGCTGCGCGTGCGCTTTGAACTTACATTTTTTTTACAGGTTTTTCCGTGAGGGTAAGTCTGCAGGATTTAGAAATGTAAAAAGTAGGCGTAAGGCCTGCTTTTTACAAGGTAAGTGGTCAATTAATTAAAATTAAAACATTTTTTCCACAGGTTTATTATTTTTAAATAGGTTAAAGCAAGGTAAGTTTATTTTTAGCCCCGTTAGGAAATAACATTATTTTTTTCAAAAATTTAAATTATTGTTTAAAATAGTTATTTAATGTAATTTATAGTTTATTTAAAAAATGTGATTTAAAAAAAAATGTATTTGAAGGTTTACTGCTATTTTGGGGCCGTAGTATTTATAAGTCTTGACAGCTCTTCCTGTCAAGACTTATGAATGGGCTTTTCCCTCCTCCGATTGGCTGCCCATGGCCCACATGATCCCAGGGGACGCATCGAACTAACTGCGCCCCTGGGATACGCAAGCACTGTGCGCCGGCAGCTGGACCAGGCCCTGGATCGGAATTCCACAGGGCCCTACAGCTCAATTGTTGGCGCGCAAGGTAAGTGCAGGTCGGGGGCTTGCACCCACGGGAAGCCCCCGACCCGAATTTCTGGGCCAATATATATAGCACCTCGCTAAACATTGTACAGGGTACTATGCTTATAGGGTAATGCACTGAATAGGTTATATATAACTGTGCATTATATAGAATTGCATAACGCCTCA
The DNA here is from genome assembly GCF_052327205.1 of Somniosus microcephalus. Lineage (NCBI taxonomy): Eukaryota > Metazoa > Chordata > Chondrichthyes > Squaliformes > Somniosidae > Somniosus > Somniosus microcephalus. The sequence goes on from NC_140990.1 coordinate 299,803,959, forward strand.
TGGGTGTGTATATCACTTCCCTCATTTTACTTAATTTTAACACGGTGATGCATTTAATTAAATTGTGCAATACATTGTCGGCAATAGGAACCAGTAACGAGATTAACTTGAGAGCAATCGCAGTCCTGCAGATTGTACACCTTTGTTCAATTCCATTAGGATTGCCCAACTTGCCATCCTAAAATAGCTGTCTTTTTTTTAAGGCTCATCTGTAACCACAAGCCCTGCTATTCACCTAATAATACATTCATGAGAATCTGAGGCAGCAACTTATGTAAGTTGCATATGTTTGGAGCTGCAATTCTAGGTTTCAAAGGAAATTATCGGGTTAGATTTCATTAGCTAGCATTTGAAATGCATGAGATCAGCGGCAAACGGACGGTGCCAGCTGTTCATTAAGCTTGCACTTGCCCACAGACTTTCAATGGGGTTTTGTACTGGAACTTGCTGTGATTAAAGAGCCATTTCAGTGTGGCTTCCTCTACAGGAGATCGGGGACCTGTGTGAACAGGGCAAGGAATTGTGTATCTCCTTAACCAATCAGATTGAAGAATTCTTAATGAGGCACGCAGAGCTGGAACCAGGAAGTGTCAGTTAGAACAGATAATTCAATGCCAAATCATTACAGAAAGCAAAAGAAAAAGAGGAAAAGAAAGATGGGGTTAAGAAAGAGCGATAAAAGAGACCAGAAAGTTTTTTAAAAAGTTACATTTAATTTTTTTTTACATTTCCCTCATTAACTAAAATCTGAAGGAATGAGACTTCACACTTGTAAAAGTTCATTTTCAGTGCCAGCGAGGTTGTTTGGCTGTAATTAAGATTTATCACGCTATTAAAATGTACTTACACTGGTATGGACAGGCCCTAAATTTTTCTGGCCGGTTTAGTGTGAATCTATCACATAAGTACAGCAACGTCACACCATCTCATGTATTTCAATGCTAAATCTCACAGCTTCTGGAGGTGCAGGGCAACTCGGACAGCAACTTCCTGATTTCTGCATTTAACTCTGCATTTGCAGTCGCCGGAAGTTGCTGTCCAATTTGCTTTTTAATAACGGTGGGCACAGTTAGCTTCATAGTTAATTTTACTACAAAATCCAGGCCATTACTGGTACAGGGCATTACACAACGTGCCCTGTTTGATTTTTTCTGCACCCTTCAGCTCAAATTTTTTTGCTCCTTACTTTGTTGGAAGTGTGAGCTGATAACAGTATGCGAGGGCATTTGGGACCTTAGTGAGCTCAGTACCAATGGTCTATTTTCTTAACCAATGAGATTTAACTATTGTGAAAGAAACAGGAGTGATGGAAAAGGAGAGTGAATTAGAATCAAACCAGGTACAGAAAGAGAAATAAAGAGAGGGAAAGAAAGATTGGATTAAGAGAGAGAAAAACAGAAAGGAAAAGTAAGAGGTAAATGTAAAAAAAAAATTGCCATTTTTAAAATCTCTAACAACAATTGACTACATGCAGGAATGAGATTGAGCACTTTAAATTGTTCACTTTCTGAGCCAGAGAGGTTGATTGGCACTGCATTAACAATCATCACATCGTTAAAAAGGTACTTATGCTCTTAATTACCAGATTTAGCTTTCTATTATGACTTTAATGGGCAACTATTGTGTAAATCCAGCAAGTTGTTAAAAATAATGGGGAGGCTTAAGGGGGAGATACCGTTTGTGCAAAGTAAAAGATGGAAGAGTGTAAATCTACCAGCAAATTTTGGAGATTCACAACTCACACGTATCTTTTGAGCCTCTGAAATTGTTGACTGATTTGTACATTAATAATGCCGTATGTCGTTAACACGCCATTATTTTTCCAGCAAGATCCAGCCCGTTATCTTTACAAAAAAAACTAAATAAAAGAACAAAGAGGAACTGAAGGGAAAGGGCTGTAGTGTTACACAAGCTATTATAAATTACCCAGCCTTCCCATTTCATTGCCAGATTAATCATAGTAAATAGCTTTTTAGATGTTTAAAAGTTGTCTAAAAGATTCTAAAATATCACAATTCAGTGCTATTTGCTATGCCACTTCTGATTCAGCAGAATGCTTGCTGCAGCACATTCTAATTCCAGAAAAATAGGGAATAAGTTATTAACAGTGAGATCGACACTAAATGGTGAAAGTATGGCATATGTTGCCAATCTTGTCATTGCAGGAAACTCTGGACCAAGGACTTGTGCAATTGTCCTTGTGACTGTGTATTGGAAACTCCTTATGCTAAGCTATATCCAACCTATTATAGTCAGCCTAGATATGTGTAAAAAAAGACATGCATTTATGTAGCGCCTTACACAACCTCAGTAGGTCCCAAAGTGTTTTACAGCCATAGCAAGACTTTCCAGAAAGTTTCAAAGCTGCAATAGCTGTGAAGCTAAAATGGAATTGTGCAATAAAGTCATTAGGGGAAAAAATTCGGTTCCGCCCCAAAAAAGTTAGCGCCCCTGCACCGTAAATTTAAGTGGTAGCGCCCCAAGCAGGAGGCGGGGCGCTACTGAAAGTGCTCCCCCTCCTTCCTGGGGTGCTACCGCTCAATATTGCGGCACATAGCGCAGTAGAAACTGTCACAGTAGAAACATTAAAAATAACAACAGAAAATGCTGGAAAAACTCAGCAAGTCAGGCAACATCCGTGGAGAGAAATTTGAGTTGACGTTTCGGGTTTGACCCTTCTTCAAAACTGGAGAGAAAAGGAACTAGATCGAAGGCAGGGCTGCGATCGGACAAAAGAATAAAAGAACCAAAAGAAGTAAAAGAGATTAGAAGCTAGACGAGATGGTAATAGGCTGTGATTAGGTGTAAAGTGTACTGGCAGGGCAAAAGATAGCTGCCAGGTGTGAGAGAGAAACAAAAGGAAAGGGGGGGGGGGGAAAGGAAAGGAGTGGAAAAATATAAGTGAAAATGAAATAGGGGCCGAGGTTATGATCTGAAATTGTTGAACTCAATATTGAGACCGGAAGGCTGCAGACTGCCTAATCGGAAGATGAGGTGCTGTTCCGGTCTCAATATCGAGTTCAACAATTTCAGATCATAACCTCGGCCCCTATTTCATTTTCACTTATATTTTTCCACTCCTTTCCTTTCCCCCCCCCCCCCTTTCCTTTTGTTTCTCTCTCACACCTGGCAGCTATCTTTTGCCCTGCCAGTACACTTTACACCTAATCACAGCCTATTACCATCTCGTCTAGCTTCTAATCTCTTTTACTTCTTTTGGTTCTTTTATTCTTTTGTCCGATCGCAGCCCTGCCTTCGATCTAGTTCCTTTTCTCTCCAGTTTTGAAGAAGGGTCAAACCCGAAACGTCAACTCAAATTTCTCTCCACGGATGTTGCCTGACTTGCTGAGTTTTTCCAGCATTTTCTGTTGTTATTTCGGATTTCCAACATCTGCAGTATTTTGCTATCGTCACAGTAGAAACATTATTACTCTTTGTGGACTTCCTGAATCAATCTCTACCCTTCTTTACCACTAACTGCACTATATAAAAATCAAGCCATTTTATATCTGTGCAGAGTTCAGTTTCAGTTTTACTCATTCTTCAACAAATCTGTCTGCTTTTGCAGGTACAATTCACACATACTACTGCAAAATAACTGTGTAGAATAAGCATAGTAGAATTTAAGCAGAACCATTTCCTATAAAGAACATCTGATAAATAAGATCAATTACCAAGGAAGACCATTCAAAAATAAATGGTCAAGCAACAACTAAATGCAAGCGAAAGAAATGTGGGGGTCGAGATCAACAAAATATTATTTGGACAAGTGACCTCTTCCTATTTCCCAAAATTTATAATGCTCCCAACTCCAAGATAATTAACTTTTTCCTTTATAGGTGGGGCAGGGAGAGGGTGGGGGGCAGGAGCTTGAAACACTTAAGGCACTTCACAGGAGCGTTATCAAACAAAACACAACACTGAGCCACATAAGGAGGTATTAGGATAGGTGACCAAAAACTTGGCCAAAGATGTAGGTTTTAAGGAATGTCTTAGGGGAGAGAGAGGTTGGGAGGCAGAGAGGTTTAGGGAGGGAATTCCAGAGTTGAGGGCTGAGGCAGCTGAAGGCACAGCCACCAATGGTGAAGCGATTAAAATCGGGGATGCGCATAAATGGACATAAATGGAGCAGTAAGAAGTGCTCATCTCTCCTCGTCTATAAACATCTTTGTTGGTTCAGTTTCAATATATTTTTGATTGGCAGGTCTTCCCTTTCGAGCTTGAGACATGTATTTAGATTTTTTTGCCCTGGTTAATTCTTTTGAACAGTATTTCTGAACCTGTTGTTTTCAAATTTGATGGTTCATTTGAAGGCATCAAAGAGACATAGATAGACCAGAAACAAAACATGGTCAGTCAGCAATAAATCACCATGTAAAAGTTAATATTCAGGGACTTTGTGTTGGTACAGTTTACATTGCAATTTACCATAGCAGACGTGACTGTTAGTTTCTGAGGCGAAATAGTTAAATCTATAAATCTAAAGAATATCATTGGTATTATTCACATTCTTGTACTATTTAATAAATAACACTAAACCAAGATCCAGTTGAGTGCTTATTCAACCAGTTGGCAAACCCTAGGCTGATCATGGGATAGTTTTTTTGTCTTCATCACCTGAGGGTTAAACTGGGGGAACAGATTCTCTGCCTTTCACCCACAGTGTTTTCATTCTATTGAAATCAAAGAAATGAAAACTGTGCAGGTTTTATCAAGGGCAGGTGATCTGCTTTGCCAGAATACCGTCCAATTGGTGAAGACATAATATAACCAGTGATCTGAGATACAATAAAGAGAGATTTCTGAGTCATAGGGAGCGAAGGGTCTGAGACACTGAACCCAAGAAAATGTTCTGAAACTAAACCAATGTCACAAGCATTCTGATTGTGTACAAGTACAGGAAACTTTCGATTAACCGGCCCCTAAATAACCGGAACGCTCTATCCACCAGCAAAATTCAGGAGTCGGTTCAGGTAACTTTTTTTACTTTTATTACTTTTTTTACTCCATTTGTTGCTGTGCAAGGGTATAGCTGAAGCTGTTGCTAAGCTACAGAGACGCTTGTAACTTGTGCCGATTGTTTTGAAGCTGAGCAACAGGGTTTGTTGCTTTATACGGAGCTCTGAGCTCCGTATCTTTTACTATAGCGTTCGGTTATCCGGAATTGTTGATGAACCGGCACCACATCGGTCCCGTCCGTGCCGGATACCAGAAAGTTTCCTGTACATGTTACTGGTTACACACTAAGTGCAAGAGGGTTCCAGATACATCAATAATTACCTTATGTGCGGGTGTGTATCTTCTGTTACAATAGCATATCAATGTATATATTCTTTCCATGTTAAAATTTTAAATTGGACAGATCAACGTGTAAGAACATTAATTTTGTTTAATGATGCCCTGATTTTGCGGAGGCATCATTTAATTCTAAATTCATTTAGAAAATGTCATCAGGGAAAACCACATTCGTATATGCTTCTTAAACTAGAACTCCTGTGAGGGACTCTGGGGAATCTCTTACAGTTGGTTGTTGCAAAAGCAACAAATTGCAGCAAACCCAGCTCTGCAAACTCTCAAAAACATTTCTCAGAGCTTGCTTAAGGAAATCAAATCATTTCTGAAAACCAGCATAGAACCTTGGGTTTTACAGTCTGAAAGTTTACTATTTTGTTTCACCATGCCTGATTTCCTTTTGTAAAGCTTTCGTTATCAGCAAAGTTTACGGGGTAGAAATTGGGCTCTGTAGCGACTGTTATTTTAGGCGCTAATTGGCTTCCTAATGTCAAAAATCAGGTCTTCGATGCGCATGCACTTCCGACAGGAAGTGTGCCAGATGCCATCTTGGTATAGTAGTTTGCGTGAGTGCCTAACGACCGCTGGCAGCATGCAGAGCAGGTAGATTATGACGTCAATCAGTGAGCAACCTCCCACAGCTCCCACATGTGCAACAGCATGGAGGACCCCCCACCAGCACTACTTAAAAGGATCATAAACTACTTACAGGTTAGTTACTGGATTATTTCTTCTGGCTGCTGATGCAATTGTACGCATTTTTGGAGCTTTCTTATACTTGCATAAAGTTTCAACAGTCTACAGGGAATTGTCTGGCTGGTGCTTAAGTACTTTTCTGTTGATTTAAAACCTTACGCTGAAAAAGATTGCTTCCAGACGTGGGTGGCCTGGTAGGCTTTCTGCTTGGAATTTGGAATGACTGGGAGAATGAAGAGAGGTCACGCAGAGCAGGACAAGCTGCTAGAAGAGGGATGAGGAGGAGGGGGAGAAGGGTTCTCAGCAGGAGGTCAGATCTGCAAAGGGAGCAATTCTCTTACCTCTACATAAGCGAGGACCAATGCTTGAGATGTCTTCGCTTCACTGAAGAGGTTGTGATTGAATTCTGCCAACTGCTGCAACTGCAAGCTCAAAGCAGTGCAAGGCCTGTGGCTGTCAAAGTGACTGTGGCTCTGAACTTTTATGCATCTGGCTCCTTCCAGGCTGCTGCTGGAGATAAAAGCAACATCTTGCAGTTTGCAGTACACTGCGGCATAAGGGAGGTCACTTAGGCTCTGTATACACAGAGAGACAGCTTCATCTCATTCCTTCTTGCCGGTGACAAGCAGGTGGAGCAAGCACAAGGGTTTGCATGGATTGCAGGCTTCCTAATGGTGCAGGGTGCAATTGACTGCACGCACATTACCTTTCTTGCACCTCATGTCAACTTGGCTATTGTTCTAAACCGAAATAGATTCTACTCCCTCACTGTGCAACTGGTGTGTGACCACAAGCAGTGCATCATGCAGGTGTTATCCTGGCAGTAGTCATGATGCCGTCATTCTGTGGCAGTCCACTGTGCCAGCTGCATTTTACCCATCATGGCAAGTCAAAGGCTGGCTACTGGGTGACAAGAGTTATCCATTCATGACATGGCTCATGACTCTGGTCCGGAACCCGCGCTCACGTGCACAGTACGCATCCAATGAGAGCCATGCTGTCACAAGGAACATTATAGAGCACACGAGAGGCATCGTCAAGCAACCCTTCCGCTACCTGGACCACTCTGGAGGAGCCCTGCAGTACTCAGCTGAGCGGTTATCATGATTTGTGGTAGTATGCTGCACAACCTGGCTATTATGAGGGAACAGCCATTACCACCACCTATCAGGTGAGTAGCTGAGGAGCAGAGCACAAGGAAGAGGAGGAGGAGGAGGAAGTGCAACCAGAAGTGGAGGAACAGGAAGAGGAAGGGAGCATACAATGTAGACAGCCCCTTTCTTCCCGGGCTCTACTTGAGCAAATAATTCATGAACGATACCAGTAACCTCAACCACAACTCTCCATTCACCAACAGTCCCAAACTCCTTGCCTTTCCTCTACTAACCATCACATTGTCCTCTTTCCGATAATACAAAAATAAAAGCCAACAGAAAATGCACACCCAATCCAATTTTATAAATTCAATCATGACATAATGCATACAAAAATAAACTAATCACCCTTGTGCATTCCATTAGTGCCAGTCTTCCATGTGCCTTTGCCTGTCCTAGTGCTCCTACACAGTGCTACCCCAATGACTGCAGCAAGGGTGGTGGAAGGCTGCTGACCTTCAATTAAGGAGACTTCAGATGGCTTCGGAGGGTGACCTCGAGCAGCTCTGAGCCTAGAAGGCCCGGCTTCAGACTGCACCATCTCGGCCTGGGCTGCAGCAGTCTGGGCTGGCTGGCTGACAGGCAACAGCAAGGGCACTGGTGGAGTGGCAGTGGTGGGAGCAGGAATGCTGTCATCCTGAGAGAGGACAGCAGGTTTGTCCTGCACAGAGCCACTGCCACTCCCCCACAGCGGCGCCTCAGCAATCCTAGTGATCTGTTGGAGAATAGATTGATGGACTGCTGTGATGCTCTGGTAGCCACTTTGAGCAGCGGTATCCAGAGGCATGATGGCAGCAGTCTGAGATTACCTGGTAGTAATCTGAGCTTCCACTGCAGCACTCGGACCTTTGGTGGAAGCTGAGCCATCGGGCACAAAACGCTGCATCATGGTGGGCTCCACAGGTGTGCTGATGGAAGTGACCACCCATTCCATATTGGAAAGGATCGGCTCCTAACTCTGCACAAAGCACTGTGCCAAGTTGGTGCTGGACTCCTCCATGCTCCTTGACATTGAGCGCAGGCTTTCTGGCAGACTTTCCAGAGCACCAAGCATTTGGTTATGTACACCAATCAGCCGCCTTCTATAGCCTGGTCCATCAAAGTCCTCACCTGAGTCCTCTACAGCAAAACTAGTGAGCGACCTCGCCCTCCGGCAAGCTAGCTCCTGCACACTAATGCCCGGTCTCTCACCACAGGCAGATCTGTCCTCTATCCTAGCCTCTAATATACGCAAAGTGTCAGTCTCTGAGCTGGTGGCTGCGAGAGTAAGATGGAGTGATGGTGGGCTGGATTTTGCAGGGGGGTCGGCGGGCACGATTGGTGGTGTGTCGGGTGGGAAAGTGTTTTTTTTGGTGGTGTTTTGAGACCCTGCAGTGAACCCGCCACCACACACCTTTCCCGATATCGGGTCTGTCAGCGCTGAGCAGACCCGACACGCAGCGGTGGGTTCACAGCGGGGGACCAAATTCAGTAGCTTGTTTAGAGCCACTTACGAATGAATTTCAGCTCACCTTCTGCATTTGACAGCTTGGCCATGGGGTCCACACTGGTCGTGGACCACATCTGTCAAGCTGAGGCGGGATTTCAGTGGCCATTGAATCGGCTGTTGAGTTGACAGCTTCAAATGTCCAGTAAAAGCTCCTACCTTACAGAGATATCTTCCCTCAGCCACAAGCTCTTCCTCACTGCATTTCCACAACAAGTTCACCATGCTGCAAGTCTTTACACAAGTCTCCATCCAGTCTGACCGCATTACCTCTCAACATTGACAGATCGCTTCTGTCATCTCTACTTCACCTGCCATCTATTCCATCAGCATGGGTGCCATTTATACTCTCTCACCTTGGTCCTCAGAGTGGTCAGAATCCCACCACGATCATCACCAAGGCACACCAGCAGCACCAACAACAACACCAAACTTCTCCACAATCGACTGTTACTGCACAGGACAGAGGGCATCAGTACATGAGCCCATTGCTGCCCGGGAGGCCAGGGATGGCCTCACCATGGCCAGATTTACTTCACTTGATGCTGTACACTCTGGCTGCCATGTGATGTGCCGACACCACCCTACGCCAACACCATAAAGCATCCCTACAGTGCCCAAGCCATTCCTTTCACATGCATCACCATTACGGAGGGTACCGTTATGTCTCACCATTCACTGCAACTCACTAAGCCACTTCCAAAGGTGCACACAAATCTGTCCAAGAATGCAAAGTGTTCAAAATGAATGTTTCAATGTTTGACACCACATTAACAGAAACTTCACATGAACATTGGCTAAAACACCCAAGTGCCTACTCTTGTGTGTTGTTAGTTGGTATGATTGCACTAGGATGAGGGTGAGTGTGAGGGGTGGCTAGTGAGATAGAGAGGGATGGGTGGAGGTGCAAGGTAAGTTGATGTGAGTAAGTATGTGCAGGAGTAGGGTAGGGAAGGCAGAGTGATGGGGATGTGATGAGAGGCACAGCAGGGTGAAGTCACAGAAATCACAGAAACCCACACAGTGCAGATAGAGGCCATTTCGGCCCATCGAGCCTGCACCGACACATATCCCACCCGATCCCCGTAACCCCTACACCAACACATATCCCACCATATCCCCGTAACCCCACGTATTTAATCCCCCTAACACTAAGGGTCAATTTATCATAGCCAATCAACCTAATCTTTGGACTGTGGGAGGAAACCGGAGCACCCAGATGAAACCCACGCAAACACGGGGAGAATGTGCAAACTCCACACAGACAGTCACCCGAAGCCGGATTCGAACCCGGGTCCCTGGCGCTGTGAGGCAACAGTGCTAACCACTATGCCACCGTGCACTATGCCACCTATGCCAACTACAAAGTTGAGTGTAGCTTTGTACTAATGTTTTGTGATCTACTGAGATCATTGAAAGGTTTGCACCACTGCACCCAGGTCCTCCTGACCACATCCCTCCTTGTGCCCTCCTGTACAACCAGGCTGTGTTGATCTCCTGGGGAGGTCTCATCCGCCCATGGGAAGGGAAAAGGACCTCCCTGTGTGCTATGACACCCTCCATAAACATAATTGTCTGGGAAGTATCTGATCTACATGTCTGCATAATACCCTACCATCTCCCAACATGACCTTGTATGATACTGGACCTGTCATTGAGTCTTTGAAGCCAGGAATCCACTTTGGTCCATAACTGAAATTCCTGGTAAGGATCGCATCTCCTTCTCCAAAACTTCGGCTCTTTGTTCTTTTGTCATGGTTCTCTTTTTGTTTGTTTTGTCTGTTTTCCATTTTCCTTTTTAGGTCTGGGTGGACAAGGTCAAGAGTGGAGCGTAGTCTGCGACCTAATAACATCTCAGCAGGAGAGAGTCCTGTGGTGGATTGAGGTGTTATTCTGTAGCTGAACAGAACCCGTGACACTTTGGCTGCTAAACTCCCTTCTGCACTTTTTTTCATCATCTCCTTAAATGTTTGTATGGCTCTCTCTGCAAGTCCATTCGAGGCATTGTCACTCACCACGATCTCCGGTAGCCCCTGATTACTGAAGCTCCGATGCAGGCAGTCTATAGTAGTAGTGGCAGAAGCAGAATTTACAGGATAAACATCCATCCATTTGGAATGTGCATCAATGATTATGAGGAACATCTTCCCCATGAATGGACCTGCATAATCTAAGTGCAATCTTCTCCACAGTTTATCCGGCCACTCCCAGGGGTGGAGAGGAGCCGCTGCTGGTGCCTTCCGGTGTTCCTGACAAGTGCTGCATGTCTTGACTAGATTTTCTATCTCCTCATCTAGCTTTAGCCACCACAAGTAACTCCTAGCCAAGGCTTTCATACGCGAGACCCCAGGATGACACTGATGTAGTTGCTCTAGGATAGACTGTCGTGCTGGCCGTGGAATAATCACTCGTGCTCCCCACAACATGCAACCATCCTGCACACTCAGCTCTGTTTTCCTGACACTGTAGGGTGTGAAGTCGGCACCTTCCGGATGCTGTGGCCATCCCCTCACCGCATATTCTCGAACTCTAGACAGTACTGGACCTTTACCTGTCCATGTTCTTACTTGCTCTGCAGTCAAAAGTGCCGTGTCAGTGTCCTCCAACATCAAAACTCTGTCCTCTGGAGCTGCACGGATAGGTGTGCCTGGCAGTGGAAGACGGCTCAAGGCATCTGCGTTCCCATGGTACTTGCCCGCCTTGTAGACGATGACATACTCATATGCCCTCAACGTCACTGCCCACCTCTGGATCCGTGGTGACACCATCTGTGGAACTGCTTTCATTTCATTGAAAAGAGAGAAAAGAGGTTTATGATCGGTGCATATGGTGAACTTCCTGCCATATATGTACTTGTGGAACCTCTGTAACCGAAACATTACTGCTAACCCCTCTTTGTCTAACTGGGAATAGTTTTTTTCTGCTGGTGTTAGAGTTCGGGACATAAACCCTATTGGTCTTTCAGTTCCATCTTCCATGCAGTGTGAAAGGACTGCCCCCACCCTGTAAGGTGAAGCATCACAAGAGAGAATGATGTCTTTCTCTGCATTGTAGTGAACCAGCACATCCGATGACAGCATCAGTTTCTTGGACTGTTCAAATGAAACCCCCTGCTCCTCTCCCCACTGCCACTGTGTCTCCTTGTGCAGTAGTTTGTGAAGAGGTGCTAACACAGTTGACAAGTTTGGTAAAAACCTGTTATAATAGTTCAGCAGTCCCAGGTAAGCTTTTAACTCAGCCACATTTGTAGGAGCAGGGGCTTCCTGCAGAGCTTGTACCTTCTCCTTGAGTGGATGGAGCCCGGTGGCGTCCACTCTGTGTCCCAGGAACACTGCCTCATTGCCCAGGAAAGTGCACTTACTCCTCTTGAGCCGGAACCCTGCCCTTTCCAATCTCTGTAGTACCTCTCTCAGAGTGCTCAGATGCTCCTGGTCGGTTCTTCCCGTCACCAGAATGTCATCCAGTTAGATGGAAACATGTGGAATCCCTTGCAGTACACCTTCGATTGTCCTCTGGAAGATAGCTGGACTAGATGAGACACCGAACGGTAAGCGCTTATATGTAAACAAGCCCTTGTGTGTATTTATGGTGACATACTTCTTTGATTCGTCATCCAGTGTAATCTGCAAGTAGGCATGACTCATATCCAACTTTGTGAATTTCTTTCCTCCAGTCAGGTTTGCAAAGAGATCCTCTGTTTTGGGAATAGGATACTGCTTTAGTTTGGACACCCGATTGACAGTCAATTTATAGTCTCCACAGAGTCTTACCAAATTGTCCGGTTTTAACACAGGTACTATGGGAGCTGCCCATTCCGAACATTTCATCGGCTCCAGTATGTTCTCTCTCAATAGACGGTCAAGCTCAGCCTCTACCTTTGGTTTCATGGCATAAGACACAGGTCGTTGTTTAAAAAACCTTGGCGGTGCCTCCTTCCCTACATAAATCTTAGCTGGGGGGCCATTAAATGTGCCAAGTTCCTCCTTGAACACACTCTAATGTTCACTCAACACTTCTTGCAAAGTCAACTGTTTGCCCTCATCTATTTGATGTACTGCTCCCCAGTCTAATTTAAGTTCTTTTATCTAGCCCCGACCTAACAGGTTTAGTCCGGTACCCGATACTATAACTACAGGTAGCTGTTCCACTGTGTCCCGGTGTTGCACAGTTACCTTAACTGTACCTAATGTCGCTACTCGTTCACCTGTATATGTTTTAAGATGCAGGGAGCAAGGCTTTAACTCTGGAACTTTTGCACGGTTCCACAATTTTGAGTACTCTGCCTTGTTCATTATGGTCACGCCGCACCCTGTATCCACTTCAAAGTTCACCTTAGAGCCATTTACTGTCAGTTGCAATGTGATAGGAGCCACTTTTGGAATGTTCTCTAACATGCTATACATTATGAACATGTCCTCTTCTTCCTCAGCTTCCCCGCTGATGTGGTGTGCTCTATGTTTTTTCACTTCTCTCCCTTGGTTTTGCTGTCCTCCCCCTTTTGGTTTGGATTCCTCCACAGGTGATTTCGCCCTGCAAGCTCGTTTTATGTGTCCTTGTTTCCCACACTTGTAGCACTTTTCCTCCAGAAACCGGCATTCACTCGCCAGGTGATCGCCCTTGCATCTATAACATGCCTTCACATGCTCATGTTGTGGTTTCTGATGCATGTTCAACTTGTGCACAACAACCTGACCTGCAACTTACATAGCATTAGCCCTGTCTGAACCCTGTATTTCTTTTACATCTTGGTTCGCTGTCTCTATGGCTTGAGCAAGTTCCAATGCTTTTTCATAAGTAAGCCCAGTCTCGGATAATAATCTACGCTGCATTCGGCTGTCCATAATTCCGCAAACTGGCCTATCTTGCAGCATTTCCTTCAGGTTGTTCCCATAATTGCAATCTTGTGCTAATTTACGCAACACCGCTACATAGTCCATTACGCTCTCTTCCTCTTTCCTGTTCCTTGAATTAAACTTGAACCGCTGTACAATCTCACTAGGCTTAGGGTTTTAATGTTCTTTTAGCAAAGCCACTAATTCAACAAATGATTTGTCTCCAGGCTTTTCAGGACTGAGCAGATTTTTCATCAAACTGTAGGTTTGGCTTCCCACTGAACTAAGCAGAATGGCTTTCCTTTTTCTGGCATCATTTATTTCATTTGCTTCGAAAAAATAACCCCACACTTCACAGTATTCCTCCCAGGTTTGTGCTTGAATATCAAAAGCGGAAACTGTTCCTACCGTGGCAGCCATGCTCTCTTCCAGCTTGTAGCTAACTTTAGCTCATGATTTTGTTGTTTAAACATCCCGGCAGACTTTTCTTCTTTATGCAGGGTCCTGAAGTTGCCTCGTCACCAAATGTGATAAATCCATTAAGTGGAGCAAGGACTCAAAGAGGCGATATCGTAGAATTAACACGATTACTTTATTAACAACTGGGAAACACGTTTACAGACAGCCTGCATCAGCATCCTGGCATTCCACCTTGTGCTGACCTATACAGGAAGCAAACCTCTGACCTTAACAGGAAGCAAACCTCTGACCTTAGTAGCAGCATTGGCTACAGCACCACCTGGTGGATAACCTTAATCATAACATCCCAGATTACTATAAGGCTAGTTTTGCAATGAGTAGGATATGCAATTTGAAGATGAAGGCATTCACCTTGACAACTCGTGTCAGATTGTTAAATTTCTTCCTGCACTGCATCCATGTTCTTGGAGCAACATTTCTGTCATTGACACCCACCGCTACTTGTTCCCACTGTCTCCTGAGCATCTGTCTGGAGGGCCTCCTGCCCCCCTGCAGATACAGGATGTCTCTCCTTCTTTCCACCTCTTCCACCAAGACCTCCAGCGCATTGTCTGAAAGCCTTGGTGCACGCTCTCTCGCATGTTCAGACATTGCTTCAAGTATCACAGCACTGCTGCAGTTTAGAAGAAACTCCCATCACTTGTTGCAGTGGAATGCGTGCCCCCTTTACGAGGTGCAGACTGCTTTTACATAGCGCTAGACACTGATGATATCAGGCACCCTGCTGATGCGTGCAGCCAATGAACAGCGTGGGTAGCACTGGCTGCATGCAGAAATTATTTAAAAGAGCAGGCAGCACGAAGTTACCAAGCTGCCTGCAATGCAATGAACGAGCGCAGGTTAATCACGTACCACGATTCCTGTACCTGTTTTCAGGTCTTATCCAAGATCTCCCCTATATGATTTATTTCTAAATATAAAAGAAATAACTTCAGTATTCATTACTATTTTAAAATACTCCTCTTTCAAACTAACAAGTGGTAGCAAACAAGGGGAAGCAAATATTTTAGCCAATAGTTTGACTTTGCTCCCATCAAGAAAAAATGTCATCAGACAGAATTACAGTTTGACAAAGGAAACTCTTCATGGGGAAATTTGTACTATAACAAATTGCCTTGATTTTACTTAACTATAGTTCAACAGATCTATATCAAATTTCCAAAGCCAACGTTGCCAGGGACCTTTCTAAGCAGTTTATAACCCCAGAGAGTTCAGATTGTGTAGATCAATGTCAGGTTTAATCCAAATTCAAGATTCTAAAATCAGCCAATATGCTTAAGCATAGACCTGCCTGAATGCAATAGCACAATAATGTAATCAAATAATTGTTAATCGTGATTGATTTTCCCTGATGGCTAAGAGTCACAAGACTTATTTTTTTCAATCTCCATCTAATTCTAGTGGGTGTTTGTACACGGACCAAACTTCCTCAGATTTGACAATCCTATTTTTCATAGCCATGAGTGAGAATGTGATTAAGAATGGGAATGTGGACCTAGCAGAACAATTTGTGCATCTGTGGTTGATATACCTCATGGATAATAAGTTCCATTCTAGCAATAAATCATAAATCACAAAAGGGTATTTCCACATAATAATCGAAGACAAATTGGCTAGTTTATAATCTGAACAACTGGAGTCTGAAACCCAGAGCCATATTTTACAATAAATGAAACAACTTTGGGATGGCAAATCTGCAGCCCTGCAGCTGGATTTTCGATGTAAGTACAGCAGGCATGCGTCAGAAGAGTTGGAAAATAGGCAGGGTCCTGGAGACGCTAGTACCTGAACTGGCAGTTTTGGAGACATTGTTTTGGGCTGGAACCTCCACACATCTCAAACATAGTCCCCTGAATCAGAGTGGGTGTGGCTGGAGAAGGGGCTTCCCATGTCAGGAATTTTCTCATCTTCGACCTGGTGGAACAGCCGAGTGAGAACGTAGAGCTCACCTACATTACAACAACAACTACACTTCAAAAGTACTTCATTGGCTGTAAAGCATTTTGGAACATCCTGAGGTCATGAAAGGCGCTATATAAATGCAAGTCTTTCTTTTTCTAAGTTTCAGGCCTGGGTCATGGCCTGGAGTCTGGACCTCCTGAAGAATTTTTTCCTCATATTATTTTGTCAGCCTACTTACAAAGGAGGCAGATGTGTACTATTACAGAATGTTTCCAGGAGGAGGGTAACTGCACCCCCCCCCTCCACCCTTCCCACCAACCCAGGAGCTGCCAGCCTCTGACAGAATTACTGGCCTCCCCAGTCAGGTGGGTACGCAATATGCACTACTAATGACACAGGCAACCAACAGTGATATTAAAATGGGTTGACCTCCCCTGGTCACTGTGGGCACATCCTTGTACTTGTGCTGATATGTTGAGCTGCCTTTTGTTTTTCCCTTTTCGGTCCTCCATGACCTTTGAATATTTGAAATCCTGCCTCTTTGAGTACTGAATCTTATTTTTATTGGAGAGAAATATTTGAAATCCTGCCTCTTTGAGTACTGAACCTTAGTTTTATTGAAGAGAAATCTCCCGTAACATTTTAAATTTGGAAGATGTAAATAATTCAGCCAACTCATTGAGTTGCTCCATTTGCACCATTTTGCCAATAACACTCTAATAGTTGCATTAGTCCCATGGGAGGAGATATTTTATTTGATTGTTGATGATAAAATTCAGACATTCAATTTACTGTTCAGTGAAAAGCTAAGTAAATGTGATTAGAATTGTGTGGAAAAACTGGCTGAAGAACATTGTGATGTAACTTTTTTTGATTAATGGAAAAATGTGTATTACTCCAGCAATGTATATTTCAATTTACAGGCTGTAAAGATCTATTTAGATATCAAATAGTGGGCTTCCCTAATTAAAAAGAAAGAACTTGCATTTATATAGCACCTTTCATGGCCTCAGGACAACACAAAATGCTTTACAGCCACTGAATTACTTTTGAAGTGTAGTCACTGTTGTGATATAGGAACTGTGGCAGCATGCAGGCGCAGCAGGCGGTTAAGAAGGCAAATGGTATGTTGGCCTTCATAGCGAGAGGGTTTGAGTACAGGAACAAGGATGTCTTGCTGCAGTTGTACAGGGCCTTGATGAGACCACATCTTGAGTACTGTGTGCAGTTTTGGTCGCCTTATCTGAGGGAGGATATTCTTGCCATGGAAGGAGTTCAGCGAAGATTCACCAGGCTGATACCTGGGATGGCAGGAATGACGTATGAGGAGAGATTGGGTCGATTGGGCTTGTACTCGCTGGAGTTTAGAAGAATGATTCAGATTCAGATTCAGATTCAGATTAGATTTATTTGCCATATGTAACAAGTACAATGGAATGCTTGTTCCCTGTAGGGACGCGTCAGATATACATACAGCGCCGCGTTCAGAGTCAATACAATGGCTTCCCGTGGCAGTGAGAGCACGATGTTCCTCAGCCGCTCCGTCCTCCTCTTCACCGCGGCCTCCTCCTCACTGTTGCCGGCTCCACGTGTGGTGGCCTGCTTCTCCCGCTCTGGGGATCTCAAGGGGATCTCATTGAAACTTATAAAATACTAGATAAACTGGATGCAGGAAGGATGTTCCCGATGGCCGGGGAGTCCAGAACCAGGGGTCACAGTCTAAGGATAAGGGGTAAGCCATTTAGGACTGAGATGAGGAGGAATTTCTTCACCCAGAGAGTGGTGAACCTGTGGAATTCTCTACCACAGAAGGCAGTTGAGGCCAATTCATTAAATATATTCAAGAAGGAGTTGGATATATTTCTTAAGGCTAAAGGGATCAAGGGGTATGGGGAGAAAGCAGGGACCGGGTACTGAACTTGGATGATCAGCCATGATCGCATTGAATGGCGGAGCAGGCTAGAGGGGCCGAATGGCCTACTCCTGCTCCTATCTTCTATGTTTCTATGTGGCACTCAATTTGCACTCAAGAAGGTCACACAAACAGCAATGAGATAATGACCATGTATTCTTTTGCAGTGATGGTGGTTGCAGGATAAATATTAGCTGGGAAACCAGGGAGAACCTCACTGTTCTTCTTCGAAATTGTGCCAACGGATCTTTTATGTCCACCTGAGAAGGACAGACAGGGCCTTGGTTTAACATTTCATCCAAAAGATGGCACCTCTCTCGGTACTGCACTGAAGTCTCAGCCTAGATTTTGTGCTCAAGTCTCTGAATTGGAGGCGAGAGTGCTATCATTGAGCCATGGCTAACACCTAATGCCTCATAAAATAACAACAGAAAATGCTGGAAATACTCAGCAGGCCAGGCAGCATCCGTGGAGAGAGAAACAGGGTTAACGTTTCAGGTCTGGGACCCTTCATCAGACCTGAAATGTTAACCCTGTTTCTCTCTCCACGGATGCTGCCTGGCCTGCTGAGTATTTCCAGCATTTTCTGTTGTTGTTTCAGATTTCCAGCATCCGCTGTATTTTGCTATTATACCTAATGCCTCATGTCTCCAATAAATAGCTGAGCCATAAGACCAGGAAGTTCACAGATTGAATTCTGGGCCTCTGCTGAGATAACTGATATCAGCCACAATGATTGGTAGGGTTGCTAGAAATTGGTCGCAGTGACCCTGGATTGACAAAGGGAAAAAAGGGCAACACCAACAGATGAGGACAGGATCTGATTTGGTTGTGGTGCCCTCCATGAATTAATATCTTGCAGACACTCATTGCCAAGTCTTACATTAAATAATGGCTATTTGGAGGGTGACTGACACCAATAGAATCAAACCCAAGTAAGACGTTAACACGTTCAGGAGGGGAGAGGAGAAAATTAATGAAAAAAATTCACGCCTGAGTATAATTTGGTTGCCTGTTCATTTTTTTTTAAATGGCTCATGCAACATTTTCCTTTCACTTGATATATAGAACTAATCCAAGCTGATAGGATGGGAGACTCATCTCTCTGATGACTTTAAGTTTGCTAAGTAAATTGAATAAGCAATTGATCTCCTTTCTAATGAGCACAGGTTCACAGAACACAGCTGTACAAAAATTAGCACTTAAATTGATCGCATGCATCATGGGGACCTTGAGAACAGCTAATTCAGGAATGAGTAATCCATACTTATTATGGATAAGGTGTATTGAATGCAGTGAGCTCTCTGCTACTAACCCATATTATAAAAACAGAAAATGTTGGGAATGCGCAGCATCTGGGAAGAGAAAGGAGTAGTTAACATTTCAGGTATTGTAAAATAAGAGGTGGTCAGGCAAAATATGACAGCAGGGAAAGGGGAGGGGGAAATATATAAGAAGTGAGACAAGCCCACATGGGTGCAAACATATAACTTCAGTCAAGTGATGGAGAGAAACAGGAAGTCATGAACGAGACAAAGGGTGTGTGAACAGCTAAGGAAGTGTGAGGCTTTGGATGATACAGGGAAATAGGAGAGATGGAAAGCATGGGCATCAGGTGTGGAATTAAAATAATCTGCAATAATCATGGGTGATTTTAATCTTCATATAGATTGGGCAAATCAAATTGGCAAAGGTAGCCTTGAGGATGAGTTCATAGAGTGTATTCGGGATGGTTTCTTAGAACAATACATTGTGGAACCAATCAGGGCGCAGGCTATTTTAGATCTGGTAATGTGTAATGAGGCAGGATTAATTAATGATCTCAAAGTAAAGGATCCTCTAGGGAAGAGTGATCATAGCATGATAGAATTTCACATTCAGTTTGGGGGTGAGAAACTTGGGTCTGAAACTAGCGTCTTAAACTTAAATAAAGGCAATTACAAAGGTATGAAGACAGAGTTGGCTAAATTGGACTGGGAAAATAGATTAAAGGGTAAGACGGTAGATAAGCAGTGGCGGACATTTAAGGAGATATTTCATAACTCTCAGCAAAGGTATATTCCAGTGAGAAGGAAAGACTCTATGAGAAGGATGAACCATCCGTGGCTAACTAAGGAAGTTAAGGATGGTATCAAATTGAACGAAAAGGCATACAATGTTGCGAAGATTAGTGGTAGGCCAGAGTATTGGGAAATTTTTAGAAACCAGCAAAGGATGACTAAAAAAATAATAAAGAGGGAGAAGATAGATTATGAGAGTAAACTAGCAAGAAATATAAAAAAAAGACAGCAAGAGCTTCTACAGGTATCTAAAAAGGAAGAGAGTAGCTAAAGTAAACGTTGACCCTTAGAGGATGAGACTGGGAAATTAATAATGCGAAACAGGGAAATGGCAGAGACTTTGAACAAATATTTTGTATCTGCCTTCACAGTAGAAGCCACTAAAAGCATTCCAATAAGTATAGATAATCAAGGGGCAAAAGGGAGGGAGGAACTTAAAACAATCACTATCTCTAGAGAAAAAGTACTTGGCAAACTAAAGGGACTAAAGATTGATAAGTCCCCTGGACCTGAAGACCTGCATCCTAGGGTCTTAAAAGAAGTGGCTGCAGCGATAGTGGATGCATTGGTTGTAATCTACCAAAATTCACTGGATTCTGGAACGGTACCAGCAGATTGGAAAATCACAAATGCAATGCCCTTATTCAAGAAAGGAGGGAGACAGAATGCAGGAAACTATAGGCCAGTTAGCCTAACATCTGTCATTGGGAAAATGCTGGAAACCATTATTACGGAAATAGTAGCAATACATTTAGAAAATCATAATACAATCAAACAGAGTCAATATGGTTTTATGAAAGGGAAATTGTGTTTGACAAATTTACTAGAGTTCTTTGAGGATGTAACGAGTAAGGTGGATAAAGGGGAACCAGTAGATGTAGTGTATTTGGATTTCAAGAGTTTAGAAGAATGAGAGGTGATCTTATTGAAACATATAAGATTCTGAGGGGGCATGGCAGGGTAGATGCTGAGAGGATGTTTCCCCTCGTGGGGGAATTTAGAACTAGCGGGCATAGTTTTAGAATAAAGGGTCGCCCATTTAAAACGGAGATGAGGAGGAATTTCTTCTCTGAGGGTCGTGAATCTTTGGAATTCTCTACCCCAGAAAGCTGTGGAGACGGAGTCATTGAATATACTGAAGGTGGAGATGGACAGATTTTTGAAAAATAGGGGAGTCAAGGGTTATGGGGAGCGGGCAGGAAAGTGGAGTTGAGGCAAAGATCAGATCAGCCATGATCTTATTGAATGGCGGAGCAGCCTCGAGGGGCCGAATAGCCGACTCTTGCTCCTATTTCTTATGTTCTTAAAATGGGTTTGACAAGAGAAAATAGCTAAACTCTGAGGTTATTGAAGTCAGTGTTCAGACCAAAGAGTTCCAGGGAGCCCAGAGGATAGATAAGACATTGTTGTTGAAGTTTGGGTTGAACTTTGTTGAAAAGGTGTGTTTTTGTTTCATATTTCCAGCATCTGCAATGTTGTACCTCCTAAAGAAAAAGTGCTTGATACTGGAACTAGCGCCCGGATTCTCCTCTATAATGCGGAGTTCCTGTGGGGCATGACTTCTGCCTGCCCCTCTAAGTCTGCTCCAACCTCAACCCATTTGTCTGGGTCAGGGATGATTTTCAATGCACGGTAGGCTCTCAGTGGTATTCCCACTGTCGAGAAGGAACCTGCTATCGGCCCCAAGAGAAACAGGAGTGGTGTTGCAGTGGCAGGAGTTGAAGCCTTGCAGGTCTTGGCTGGTAATTCATTAGGGACAGATTCGAATGAGAGGGGCGGGGGCCCGGGGGCTGCTACTAGGCCCTCTCCCTCCACGGTGGGATCTCAGGACCATTACTACCACCTTACCCGTGGTGGCAGTGGGAAGTGATGGTAACAAATGCAGAAAGGCATTTATAGGGAGGTGGTGGGGAAGGAGAGGTCAACAGCAGTCCCGACAATAGGCCTCACTGTCTGCATTTTGTTTCATTCTCTTCTGGGAATCCGTCCCATTTAAGGTAGGATCATGGAGTAGAATCCTGGCCTAGATCTGCAAAGTGCAAAAATGTTTGCTTCTCCAGCACTGACATCCCTTGCTTCAAAGAGCATACAAATATCCACTTGGGGGTTGGGGGAGGGGGGTGGAGATACAGAAAAATCCTTTGTATGTGGTTGTAGCTTCACCTCATATTCCAGAAAGAATTGTGTTCTTTTACAAGTTTATGAAGAATTTGTGTTGGCTTTTCATATGACAGAAAGAGGTTGTTTTACTAAAGAAGAATTGGCTAATTAGGATTTTACAGTGGCAGTACTTATATTGCCTCATTTTTCTATCTGCGTTACCTGTGAGAAATATATTATTGTGACAAATCAGGTAATTGAAGAGTGAACCAGCAGAAATAATGGCCTGTACTTGGTTTTCCATTTCTTCAGACTGCTTTCCCCTTCACTTGTGGTCCTTGGTAGAATTGATGCTCCTTATGCCTCAGAGCCTCCATTGTTAACTGAGCCTGTTAACTGAGCTGAGATTCACTGCTCTTTCCTCTCCTTTTCTTGCTGGCAGCAAAAAAAAGCAGGGACATGCTATCAAAGGCCAAGATTACATCAGCTTCCATGAAAAGTCTCTTATTAAAAGACAAATACTGGTCCTATTGGTTTTTCCCCCCTCTTTTGTGGGCAAGTACCTCGCCTCCACTTGGCAACCACCCTCAGTGACATGATTGAAGTTGAGCTCACTGTGTGAGGAGTTGCTGCCCTATACTTGCATCCTATCACTCCATGGTGCAGCATATTGCTGAACGTGAGAGTGGGCCTAAAGCAAGCAGGTTCACAATCACAGGACTTTTCCTACCCCCTGTGAGATCTTATGGGCTGGATTTTGATACTGGAGGCGTGTAGGAGGCGGGGCTACAACTTTTGGGGTTGTAGTCCCGCCTCCATCGAGTTGTGGCCAACCCATGCGATTTTCATTTGATTGACCTTGTTGAGCCCGCCCAGCGGGCTTAGCAGGCCAATTAAGGGCCACCCGGCAACAGGTGATGTCACAGATTGACATTTCATCTGTCAAGAGCTTTTGACAGATGCATTTAGGGTTAGGGTTAGGGTTAGGGTTAGATGAAATATCAGCGTTTGACAGCTCTTGAAGCTGTCAAACACTGACAATCTGTACACTAAGTTAATTCCTTCCTCTCAGGCTGATTTAGAGATCTCTCCAGAACAGAAAGCTGAATGCTGCAACTTTTGACAGCTCGTGGCCATTCTGCTTTCTGTGCCGGTCAGATGAGGGACTCCTGAGACCGGAAGGAAGGAAGGCTGTAAAGGTAAGTAAAGGTAATTAAACTTCTTTAAACACTTTACACACACCAAACACACTTACCTCTGCACTCATGCACCCATCACTCACCTGAACACTGGACATCTCGAACCCTCCAAGCCCTTCAGCCCGACGGTCCGCCTCGCTAACGGCGTGGTTTGGAGCCATCGGGAATCCCATACTTCGGGAATAAAAATAGGGATTAGGCTAAAAACTGCCTGTTAACAGGCAGTTAATTGGCACTAATCCCCTTCCCGCCTTGGGGAGGCAGCTCCCAGCACAGGTCGGGTATCCGCCTCCTTTGAAACTGGCACGGAGGCGGGTTGGGGGCGGGATGGGTTTGTGCCCCCCGATTTCAAGATTTTAACCCCCCACATGCCTCCAATCCCGCCTCCACGGCCCAGTGAAAATCCTGCCCTATATATGCTTGCGGTGCCCTTTCTCTCTTTCCATTAACATTTAAATTGGAGACCAGAGAAACCAGAAAGGCATCCGAGCCAACAAAACAGGAAAGAAAAGGTAAGTAAAGCAGTTCCCTGCTAGGCTGTATGAAGGCAGAAGTAATGTTATTGAGATAAATTGGACAGGAAGTAACATAACGAACTTCAGGAGTATACTTGTCCTGACCATCTTGAGCTTCCCAGAAAAAGAAAAGAAAGACTTTCATTTATATAGCACCTTTCAGGACCTCAGAATATCCCAAAGCACTTTACAGCCAATTAACTACTTTTGAAGTGTAGTCACTGCTGTAACGTAGGAAACAGGGCAGTAAATTTGCACATAACACCAATGTGATAATGACCAGATAATCTGTTTTTAATCATGTTGATTGAGGGATAAGTATTGGCCTGGACACCAGGGATAACTCCCCTGCTCTTCTTCAAAATAGTGCCATGGGATTCTTTTCATCCATCTGAGAGGGCAGACAGGGCTTTGGTTTAAGGTCTCATCTGAAAGACAGCACCTCCAATAGTGTAGCACTCCCTCGGTACTGCACTGGAGTGTCAGCCTAGATTTGTGTGTTCAAGTCTCTGGCGTGGGACTTGAACCTACAACCTGCTGACTCAGGAGCGAGGGTGCTACCCATTGAGCCATGGCTGACATCAGTAGCAGTAACTGGTCAAGTTGCCATTCTTCATGCGTGAGGAGGTAGCAGAGTGCCAGATTAAATGCAAACAACACTATGCAATGGTCATGGCTGCGTCTTTAACTGCTGTGCCACCTGACAGGTCTACTGTACCTGCATTATGCATCTTCCTATTGTCACACCCATTTACAGTCACTGGCAGTGCCATGACTCCCCTGGAGTTTGACTCCGAGTCAGCTTGCAACATTTTGGGGATATGGATGTCACTGGCAAGGCCGGCATTTATTGCGCATCCCTAGTTGCCCTTGAAGTGGTGGGCCTTCAGCTTGAACAGCTGCAATCTGGATGGTGAAGGTTTTCCCACAATGCTGTTAGGTAGAAAGTACCAGGATTCTAACCTTCTCAGGTTAATTGCAGCCTCCACATACATTGCTCCTGAGACAAGTCCACATAAATCCACCATAGTTTGGGAGGGTAACAACAGATAGGTGTATCCTCCCATAAAGTAATCTGGATTGCCTTGTACCTCTCTATTATTTCTCATTCTCTTCTTCCAAGTGGCACAAATAAAGAAAAGCAATCATTGTGCCAAAGGGTAGAGTGTTAACAGAATGGGTTGCCTCTTATTTCTGTTGTAAAGGCTGGAAAATCGTGTGGAGGTCGAAATGACATCATTGCTACCATATTACAATAATACATATTATTTGTGGTGGAAGCTCCCGATGCCGGGGACAATCAGTCTGTCACTGTTCCCTGTCCTTTTTTCTGCTCCGTTATTCTTGGCATAAGTCTGTTTATGGCGTGCAGCAGCGACTAAAATCTGGACCTTAACATCCAGTTTATATATTTTAGAAATGTCAAGTCTGCTCACTTAAAAGCTAGAATGTCTTGTTGAAAACCAAACATGCTAGCCTTGGACTGTAAGGAGATTCCTTTGAGTTGACGTGCGATAATATCTGAGAATACACTTTGTCACGGTGACTGTAAAATAATTAGAATTATGGATTAATAGGAAGGAACAATACTTTCTATATTGTGGGTTTTTAAAAATATAGTATTCCTGCTGAGACTGCCTTCTTGTTGTGCAGATATAGTGTGTACCTCCTGTTCAATTCAATTCAATTCAATTCAATTTTATTTGTCATATATGCAGCAGACGTGTGTACTGCACAATGAAATGTTGATTTTTACGAGTCCACCCAACATTGGAATAAATATGGTGTAACAATTATAAAAATACTAATAGAAATACTAATAGAAAGACAGTAATAATAAATAAAACAACAGTAATAAATAATAATAAATTAATCGTTCATGAGTCTTATGGCCTGGGGGTAGAAGCTGTTTCAAAACCTGTTGGTATGAGACCGTATGCTTCGGTATCTCTTACCGGATGGGAGCAGGGCAAAGAGGTTGTGGCTGGGGTGACTCGCGTCTTTAATGATTCTCAGGGCCTTCCCCCGGCACCTCTTGGGGTAGATATCCTGCACAGCAGGTAGTTTAATTCCTATAGTGTGTTGTGCAGCTTTCACTACCATCTGTAGAGCCTTGCGGTCTGTGGCGGTGCAGTTGCCATACCAGGTAGTGATGCAGCCGGACAGGATACTCTCGATGGTGCATCGGTAGAAGTTGGTGAGAATCTGGGGGGCCATTCCAAATTTCTTCAGTCTCCTGAGGAAGAACAGGCGTTGGCATGCCTTCTTGGTTACAACGTCGATGTGATGGGACCACGTTAAGTCCTCCGTAATGAATACACCCAGGAATTTGAAGCTGCTGACCCTCTCCACCTCAGCCCCTTCGATGTAGATTGGGGTGTGTCCCTCCCCCTGCCGCTTCCTGTAATCCACGATCATCTCCTTTGTTTTGCTGATATTGAGGGAGAGGTTGTTGTACTTGCACCATTCTCCTAGGGCTCTTACCTCCTCCCTGTAGCCTGTCTCGTCGCCATCTGTGATCAGGCCTACAACGGTAGTGTCATCAGCAAACTTGATGATGGAGATAGATATATACTTCATACAGATATACCGGGGAGAGATTTTGCTAGATTCGCCCGAAATTGGCCAAGCCAGGGCAAAAGATCACAGAATTTCAAGCACAAGTTACGTTCTGCGCAAATCGGGTTTCTGCGATCTTTTGCGCTGGAAGCCGGCCCCATCCACAAAACTGGCCACGCCCCTAGATTGAATTAATCACCACGGCGAGTTTCCGCTAATTGCGCACATTTGCAGGCCTTCCAGGAGACTCTTAAAATTAAGGGTTTTTTAGGCACAAGGGCACTAATAGCACCTTTGAAAAGCTTTTGAATATTAAAAAATATTTAATTTACTAAGAAACTGACTACTGTACACCAATGTAACTAATAGTGAAAGGTTTGTATAGTTTTTTAAAGTCATTTTCAGTTATTTAAAATTGAGTTTCTCATAGGTGGTGGACTAGACACTCTTAGAAAAAATGCTTATTTTTTGTGATAAACCCATTTTCAGCTGTATTAATAAAACTGCACCAGGTTACCGCTCTTAAATATATCATGGAATATTTTTTAATGCAAGAAATTATGTTCTAAAATGCTGCTCGATTGCGCTGGATCATGGATAATTTTACGTTTGTGATTATGCCAATAAATTTGAGTGGAAACTTGAACCATAACTTCATTTTGGAAAACTAGCGCAAATAAGTTAGAGTGCAATTTGCATTCGAATTGCCAATTGCGTCTAAAACGGAACCTCTACCCCACTGTCTATATAATTAGGCAAAGAAGTAATGAATGGAAGTCTACCTGTTCACGTGGTTGAAGGTTTGACTCCAATGAAAAGGTTATGTTGAGGCTCAGGGCTACCTGTCATTAAAACTCAATTTCATCAGTTGGGTGATTTTGTGTTAGTTCCAGTTAGGTTGAGTGCAATATAAAGTCAAAGCATTTTGTCTCAAATGAAAATAGAAAGTGACATTATTTGACATGCCTTCTTCCAATGTTGTCTGATACTGGATGATTAGGGATTGTGGAGAAACTTATGGCCTGCATTGTCCTGTCTTCTGACTCAAAGAGGACAACCGATGAAGAGAAATCTGCAGGGAAGAAAATGGGAGGGCACACACCTTTAAAAGGGAAATGTTATGTTTGATAAAATCTGTTATATTTACTGCTCTCTCCTTTATTTTTTAGTATATATTTCCAATTGATGTTGGTCAAAATTTGGGCTTTTCCCAACACCTTTCTAATGTTCATGGATAGATTAGCAGACTGAATCTAAGTCGGGTGGAGTTTTACACCAGGGTGGAAAGTTGGCAGGGTACGCATGTCACCTGCCTGGGAGCTGCAGAGGGAAGGCTGCCCCGTTTTAACTGCCGGCCCTCATTAACATTCTGCCGGCCACCTGCCCGCCCAAAACAGGCATTCAGAGGCAGCTAGTCAGCTTGCAGCTCACAAACATCGCACGGTCTAGACGGCCCGATATTGGTAGGCCTCAATCTGATGAGTTGCATTGGGATGCTCATTTGGCACCCAGCCTGATGTAAATGAGGCCAGAGCCTCAAAATTGTGGACACTCCTTTGCGCTTCAACTGTGGGCAACAGGCCGGTCGCCCAAAAGTCAAAATCAACCTCATTATGTCTACAACAGAACAAAGGTACCCATATACAGGCATCCTAGGGTATCTTTGTATTGTGCAAAATCTGCATTACTACTGGTTCCTGAAACACAGATCTTAAATATAAAACTGTGCAAAATTGTAAGACTAGCTGCTGGAAGGATGCATCTTCATGTCATCTGTCTTCGTGAGGAGCACCAGTTTTACATTTGGCTTGCAGTCGGCCGAATGAGGCCTGCAATGGGGGATTCTGCTAGCACTAGTGAAATATAAAAACATCTCTAGGAACACAGCCAGAAAGCTCTAACAAACTGTAAATGAGACGAATGGCCAATTAATCTGTTTTTGTTTTGTTTGAGGGAAGAATGTTGGCTAAGACAACAAAGAGCTTCCTGCTCTTCTTTGAGAGGTATCATTGGACCTTTTATGTCTACCTGAACCAGCCCACCTGGCCAGTCTCTCATCAGAAAGACAGCACCTTTGACTGGAGCACACCTCCCATATTGCACTTAACCTAGACTATGTGTTCTTGTGCCTTGAACCCACAATCGTCCCTGACTCTGAGGCAAGAATACTCCTAACTGAGCTAAGGTCAAATGAAAAATAGAGTTTAAAGGAGAGTTTTTAGTCACCGGAGAACTATAAAACTACAAAGAAATCCTATTATTTTTTAGGAATAGCAAGTAAGAATATGCAGCAGGTCACTGGCGTTATGTACTCCTAGCCAGTGCTATCACTGCAGTATGTGCTAACCAGATAAAATGTGAAGGTTAAAGCCTACTTCACTGTTCCAATACAAGACTAGAATGCATTTACGTTCATGATTTCAGAATCGGAAAATATTCATCCCTGGAAGTTTCTCAGGTTTCCAAGACTGTGTTCTCTCAGCATTTGATAATAAAGAATTATAAAGTGAAATATAACAAGTATGGCTGTGAGAGAGGGTGATCAAGAAATTAGTCCAACACAAAGTTCTGCTTACAAGTATATAGAGGATATAAGTGAAGTTTAAATAGAGACGGGAATGGGAAAAAATGCCTTGTAAGAGAATACGTGACGGATACATCATTTACAAGGTTTGTATTAATTTAGGATCCTTGTGGCCAAGTCAGTTTAAAGGAAATAGTGCCATCAAATTGTGAACATTAATTTATTTAGAATTGTTTGGTACGATGAAAACCAGCGGCAAAGCTAACAATTTGTATTGCCAGCACATACATGACTGGAGCCTTGAACTATAAATTATGCTACAGTTCTGTTGAGACACACATCCAGAAACTGGACAGGGTATTGGAAATTTGATCAGTTTTCACACAGAAATAAAGAATAATTTTGTGGATCAGCTTTAGTTTGCATTTATTCACGAGTAGAAAAGATGTGAAGCAAGAAATTTTAGTAAAATTTTTATGTCAGTAAAGGGCTAAACAGGGGAGAGGTGGCCACAGTAGAGTCCGGCCGCCATTTTGTATTGTTGGACTATCTGCCTCCCAATTTACCTAGGATTAAGATCCCCAGGTAGTTCGTGCCTACTCTGAAACATTTAGAAAATAGCATGTTCAGTGAATTCAGTAAACAAGAGTTTAGTTTTTCACAAATTTGACTCCCATTTGCCACTATTCATTAACAGAATAATAAACAAGGTTTAAAAATGCATGCTATATTTTGTCTTTTCAAATTTCAGGCATATGACAATCACATAACTATTATAAATAAAGAATTAATGGCAATAGAAGTTGGGTAATAAAGAAAAGATCAACATTAAATTATTTTTAGCATTTAGGTAACAAAGGAGGTGAAAAATAAATCATGCTTTTTAGAGCCCAGAATTTTTATTTAATGTCAAAAGCTCAAATGACCTGTTGCTGATGTATATCAGCCTCTACGTCAAGCTTGCATCATCAGATGGACACCAAAACTATGTCACTACCCTGCTGTTAGGCTAGATAATGTCAAACACACTGAGTTTGATTTTCACCTGCTTCGCCTGGTGCTAATGGGGTGCTTATAGATTGAAAATGGTGCTGCAGTACTTATTACCCTGATTGCGTCTGTTAGCTCTGCTGCCATTTTGATTGGCAGAAGGACCAAAGTGGTCTAGTTGTCTGACTGTATCACGTAACAACAGTATTTAAATAGTGGTCCTATCCTGTAGATAGGACCCTACTGCATTTTTACAGGAAAAACTGGGGCAACTACTCAGTGAAGCACTTACTGAAGTTTACTGCTGGTGCAGACTCGATGGGCTAAATGGCCTCCTTCTGTGCTGTACTATTCTATGATTCGATGATTCAGTAGATACGTAAGTGACCAATGGTCATTGCAGAGCTGTAAATTTGGAAAGAGAGAACTTTTTTCTTGTATTTCTCAGACTTTTGAGACTCAAATAATCAAATCCGCTTGAGCATGGGAGTAACTCTGGCAAAGAGAGGAGCAAGCTGCTCGGCAGGCTGGTGCAAGAATGTCAAGGGGAAGGGGGTCAACAAAGGTGCCAATATCCACACAATAGGGTCTACAAAAACTGTGTAGCAAACCTCAATTTCATCGAGGATCAATGTGTTAGGTAGCTCCGGTTCCACTGAGAGCTTGCTACTGTCCTGTGTCACCTGCTGCAGCCAGACCTGGAGCCCATACTGAGAGGTGACCATGCAGTGACAGACGTCATCAAGGTTACGATGTCTTTACATTTTTTTAACCACTGTGTCATTCAGACTGCAACAGGTGTCATGGCATAAATCAGCCAGTCCGCCATACACACCTGCATCAAGCAGGTTATGGATGCCATCTTCAGAAGGGTCAGCCATTTCATCAACTTGGCCAAGGAAAGCAGGAGCCAGCATGAGTGGGCTGTTGGCTTCACAGCCATTGCAAACTTCCCCCAAGTGCGAGGAACTGTTGGCTGCACACATGTCGCCATCAAGGCACCTCTGCTCGAGCCTGTGGCCTTCCTGAACAAGAAGTGCTTTGATGTGGAGTACTTATTCAACACTCGACACAAGTCTGTCAGGTACAAATCAAAAGTCTTTAGTACACCGGTGGTGAGGCAATCTCTTACTGGCGCACCAGGAGACTTCTCTGCTGTTACAAATTTTAAGCAATCTTTTATACACTCAATCATACAAGCTCAGTCCCATTCACAATCCCATTACACAGTTTAATTGGGTTAAAGCCCGCATGCACAGTTGCTGATTGGCTAATTCCCTATCTCACGTCACATAACCGTTCACCTATATTTCTATTCTAGCTCGTATCACATGATCTTTATGATCTCACCTGTTGTTATAGTTTAGCCAAACCACATGTCTGCATTTGGCCCATGTGGTTTTACTTATCTCTAGGTTCCAAAGTTTGTGGTTAATCATAGATGGTGCCTCTGAGCTAGTTTCATCTAATTTGAAAAGCATTGAGACCGTGTGGTCAACATGTCTGAGCTGTCTCTGCCATTGCTGTTTAGTGTGTAAGCTGTATTGTTAACCCCTTAATTACTGAAGGACTCCGATGTCCCACTTCATGCTTCCATTCAATAAATGTGCTGGTAGTCGCAGACCATGCCCTCAAAATAATGCGTGGGTCGGTGACTAGACAGGACTAGACAGACTAGATGCAGGAAGGATGTTCCCAATGGTGGGGGAGTCCAGAACCAGGGGTCACAGTCAAGGATAAGGGGTAAGCAATTTAAGACAGAGATGAGGAGGAATTTCTTCACCCAGAGAGTGGTGAACCTGTGGAATTCTCTACCACAGAAGGCAGTTGAGGCCAATTCATTAAATATATTCAAGAAGGAGTTAGATATATTTCTTAAGGCTAAAGGGAACAAGGGATATGGGGAGAAAGCAGGGACCGGGTACTGAGTTTGGATGATCAACCATGATCTCATTGAATGGCGGAGCAGGCTCGAGGGGCTGAATGGCCTACTCTTGCTCCTATCTTCTATGTTTCTATGTTTCTATGATGAGGTGCCATACTGCGACAGTCCATAGTTCCTGCACTTTTCCAGCAAGTTGTTGAGTCTGTGTTTCCAAGTGTAGTTATGCTGAATAACTGGACACAGACTGCAGAAATAATTAAACAGGTCTTTAGTAATTGAGGGTCAGGGCTGAACTGGAATACACTTTGCTCCACAGGGTTTATATACCGGTGTGGTCACTACCGGTACTACAATGTACAGGAGCCATCAAAAAGTAGTCCATCACCTTAAGGTATCCTCTTAAGGTGGTACAGGTTACATACACTACAATTCCTCCCCTTTTAGCTTAACAGTGTACACCCCAATTTAAACATTACATGGATAACATATATACAACTTTCACACAAAACTGTTCAAAGATTCAGTCTCTGAGGAGGCCTCCTGATCCGGGCCGGATAATGCCTTTCAGGGGTCTCTGGTTCTCGTTGCTGGGGTGACTCATCCATCTGATCTCCTATGGATTGAACATCATCATGTACGTTCGAGTCTGAGGTAGATGCTACAGGCTCAATAACTTCTTCAACTGGTGTCTCTGCCGTAGACATGGGGTCGACCCTTGTTCTCGATTCCACAAGTTGGTCAGCATGACGTCGTATTACGTTCTCGCCAACGTCTACCGTGTACATCAAGGGTCCTTGTCGGGCACGAATTGTTCCGGATTGCCATTTATCATTCCTATAGTCCCTGGCCAACACTGGTTGTCCTATTTCAAAACTCCGAGTGGCCTTGTTATTTACGTGCTGGAATTGCTTGTTTTCGACTTCCCTACGCACATTGGGTTTTAACAAATCCAACCGGGACCGCAACCTCCTGTTATAGAACATTATGGCAGGGCTTTGATATGTCACTGCATGCGTGGCGTTTCGATATGCCATCAGGAAATTGTCCACCTTGTGTTGTGGTGGAATATGGTCTTCGCTCATGGCCTTTATCGCCTTTTTGAACGTTTGTACAAATCTCCCGGCCAACCCATTGGTAGCCGGATGATATGGGGCAGATGTATAGTGTTTCACCCCATTCTTTTTCATGAATTTCTGGAATTCTTCTGACACGAACTGTGGTCCGTTGTCTGAACATATTTGTTCCGGCAACCCATTCCTTGCAAATATGGTTCTTAGAACTGCGATCATCTTTTCAGAGGTAGTGGTCGACATCTTAATCACTTCTGGCCATTTAGAATGTGCGTCTACTGCTATCACAAACATGGAATCCATGAATGGACCTGCAAAGTCGATATGCACACGTTGCCATGGGGTTGAAGGCCATTGGAGGTGCGTTTTGAACTTTTTGGCACCCTGAGCAGCTTTTAGTCAGATCCTCTATTTGTTTGTCGATACCTGGCCACCACACATAAGCCCTAGCAAGGCTTTTCATCTTGACTCCCCCCAGATGACCTTCATGCAATTCCTTCAGAACTCTCTCCCTTAATTTAGGAGGAATAATCACCCTTGTTCCATACATCAATGTTCCTTGACAGACGGACAGCTGTTCTCGTCTGGCTGAGAATGCTGGTAACAGTGGGTCGCCATGTGCTGGCCATCCCTTCACTGTCAAATCGTAGGCCTGAGACAGTGTCGGGTCATTTCGGGTCTCTCTCTCAATACCCGCATTGGTGACTGGTAAGCATTCGATGATGGTCGAATGAAATATCTCGACAGGGTCAACTGCCGGTGCCTCTTCCGCTGTAGGTAGTGGCAGGCACGACAGCCCATCAGCATTACCATGTTGCTTTGTACCTTTGAATTCAATATCATATTGATGTGCCCCTAGGAAAAGGGACCATCTCTGAAGCCTCTGTGCCGTCATAACCGGAACACCCTTCTTCGGGTTAAAAATGGAAACCAACGGCTGGTGATCTGTCAGCAGCGTAAACTTTTGGCCTTGCAGGTAATGGTTAAATTTCTTAACTCCCCACACGAGGCTGAGAGCCTCCCTATCTATCTGAGCATAGTTGCGCTCTGCAGAGGTCAATGATCTGGATGCGAACGCGACTGGCCTTTCCAAGCCATCTGGAAACTTATGTGAGAGCACTGCTCCGATACTATATGGAGAAGCATCACAAGCTAAGCGAATAGGCAGCGTTGGGTTAAAGTGAGCCAACACTTCCTTAGAGGTGATCAGTGCCTTGCTTTTTTGAAAAGCCCGCTTACAATCATCGTTCCACTTCCATGGTATTCCCATTTGCAAAAGAGTGTTCAGCGGGTGTAACACCGTGGACAATTTTGGAAGAAACTTGTGGTAATAGTTAACCAACCCAAGGAACGACCTCAACTGGGATACATTTTCCGGAGCAGGAGCTTTCACAACAGCTTCGATCTTGTCAGGTGACTTATGGAGCCCCTCCTGGTCAATGACGTGGCCGCAGTATGAGATTCGCTTTTGAAAGAACTCACATTTCTGGTGATTAACTCTGAGCCCATATTCTTTCAATCTGGTGAGCACCTGCTCCAAATTCGCGAGGTGATCCTTATCATCATCTCCTGTAATCAGAATGTCGTCCAGGTAGCATTGTGTGCCTGGGATTCCCTGCAATACCTGCTCCATGGCCCTTTGCCAAATCGCTGGAGCCGATGCCACTCCAAAAACCAGTCTATTATACCGATATAAGCCCTTATGTGTGTTGATCGTGAGATACTGGCGTGACGCTTCATCAACTTCCATCTGTAGGTACGCCTGCGCCAGGTTTATCTTGGTGAAGTGTTTCCCGCCAGACAGCGAAGCGAAGATATCTTCAATCCGCGGAATCGGATATTGCACCGTGTGAAGAACCGGATTAACAGTGATCTTGAAATCGCCACAGATGCGAACCTTCCCAGGTTCCCCCGGCTTGTTGCTCAACGAACGCTTCATGACAGGAACAATGGGTGTGGCCCATTCGCTCCAGTCCACCTTTGACAGTACTCCTGAACGTTCTCCCTTCCAGCTCTGCTTCCACAGCAGGTCGTATCGCATAAGGTACCGGTCTGGCTTTGAAAAATTTTGGGTTTGCATGTTCTTCAACCTTGATGTTTGCCGTAATTCCTTTCAGTGTTCCCAGTCCCTGTTGGAACACCTCCTTAGCATCGTCCAATATTTTGGACAGTCGTTTAGGTTTGACGTCGTCCTCTTTACAGGAATCTACAGTTAGTGCTTGTATGGAATTCCAGTCCACATTTATTCTCCGGATCCATTCCCATCCCAGTAGTGGCGGACCTCCATCAGGTAACACATACAAGTCCATTTCCTGACTTTCTTTACCATTGTAGACCACATTTACTTTTATTTTTCCGATGGTGTATACTATTTGCCCCGTGTATGTTTTCAATACAATCTTCGTATCCCTCAGGGGAATGTGCGAGAATAACCTTTTGTAATCTTGCTTATTCATGACCGTCAATGCCGATCCAGTGTCCAATTCCATCTTCACTTGGACTCCTGCTATCCGAAGCATGACCCAGATAGTTTGGTGGTTTGCTGTGTTACCCACATTATGTATTTTTAGACAACCTAGTTCCTTACTGCTGGAGTCTGAATCCGTCTTCTGTTCATCCGAACTGTTCTCTGTCACCTTGTGTACTTTTTTGTACTTCTCCTGCGGTGACTTTTTGCTGCTGGTCTTCTTTCCTGACCGGCATACTCTCGCTATGTGACCAAGTTTGCCACATTGCCTGCATTCTTTATCTTTGAACCAGCACTGGTTCTGGTCATGCGTTGTCCTTCCGCAATGATAGCACTTTACTGCGCCCAATGCCATTTCATTGGTGCTGAATTCCAATGGCCTTTGTTGTATCTCTGCAGCGCCTCGTGCTGCTGCCTTGTGCGATGCTGCAATGCTGAAAGCTTTGTCCAGCATAAGATCCTTTTCCTCTAGCAGTCGCTTCTGGGTTCCTTCCCTTAGGAGCCCACACACAAACTTATCTCTCAGTGCGTCTGCTAGTCCTGTACCGAACTGACAGTACTTTGATAACTTGCGCAGTTCAATTAAGAATTCAGCGTTGCTTTCCCCTTTAAGTTGAATTCTTTTGTAGAATTTAAATCGTTCCGCTATCAGCAGCGGCGTGGGGTTTAAATGCTCTTGCAGGATAGTAACAATATCCGCGAAACTCTTTCCTACCGGTTTATCTGGTGTTACAAGGGCCTAGAAATTGAGTTTTGGCGCAGCCAGGGCTTTAGCGCCGGAAGTTAGTGCCGGAGCTAAGTCGCGCTGGTCGGGCCCAAAATTCAATAATTCTGCGCCCAAACGGCTGCCGGCGCTGCTGAGAGGTGTTTGCGCCTGAAAACTGGCGCTACGTGCTGAATATCGGCGCTATTCCGGCGCTGCGGCGCCCGCTGCGGTGCGGCAGGTTCGGGAAGTGCAGGCCTCCTCCTTCCCTTAAGGAGGAGCTGCCTGCACCCGGCCGCGGCCCGCGAAAATCGTTCTAAAAATGAGCCCGGCACCTCGGACAAGTGCCGGGCTTGCTTCTGTTCCGGGGGGGGGGGGCGGGGGGAAGTCCGGGGAGGGAGCTGCGGCCAGGCGGCCGGCGGGAAAGCGGCCGGCCGCCGCGGGGCCTTTAATGCGCCGGCGCAAAGTCAGGTAAGACTCTGTTGCCAGAGTCTTAGTTGCGGCTGCCACGGGCGAGGCGGCCGCAACTGAATTTCGGCGCTGGGGCCCGTCGCCATGGCAACCGGGACGCTGCGCACACCGATGACGTCATCGGTGCCGGCGCAGCGCTACCGGTCTAGCGCGGCGGAAGGGCCCCAGGCAATTTCGGCGCCGGCGCCAATTGCAGCGCTAGGCCCTCTAGCGCCGCAAAAGCGGCGCTAAGGCAACTCAATTTCTAGGCCAAGGTTCCTTAATAACCCGTACGTCTTCGCACCCATCGAGTTTAATAGGGTTAGTGCTTTCTTATCCTCCGGTACCTCATTCGTTGTACAGTAAACTTCGACGCGTTCCACATAAGTGGCCCAATCTTCCACATCACTATCAAAAGCAGTGATGTTACCCGTTTTTGGCATCCTTGTTGAGTTTCCTTTCCTTCGGATATGATTATTATTTTATTTTATTTTTATTTTTTTTCAAAATGGCGGCTTCCCGCGCTTGGCGGCTTTTCCCGCGCTTGTCTTCTTCCCCCGCCGACTCAAAATGGCGATTACCGCGTTGTTGCCGTTCTCGCCTCCCAGCGGTCCTTTATTTTCCCCTACGCTGCTGCTCTTGTTCCCCGCCGCTCCCGCGGTCCTTGTGGACATAAACGCTTTTCTGTCTGATGTGCGTCTCTGCCCCGATTGCAGTCCGGCCCCTGACACTGGCTGCGGTCGTGTTCTCTGCCCTTTTCGTCGTTTCCCTCCCCTTCTCTTACTGACAACTCGGCCGACTTCCCCCCCGTGCCGCTCGATCGGGCTTACCCGCCGCTGTCGTCGAAGGGATGTTCACTGATGTTTGACTTCGTGGCCAGAAACCAACCCGGGTTCCCGATTGCCTCCCGTGCTATGCAGTGCCCAGCAGGATGTTGAGGGTGGATGTCCTTGATCGACGCCTGTTTCAGAGGCGAAGCTTCCTTTGATGCAACTGCCGCTAGGTAAGATCAGACTCGTCGCCACTGTTGAGTCTGTGTTTCCAAGTGTAGTTATGCTGAATAACTGGACACAGACTACAGAAATAATTAAACAGGTCTTTAGTAATTGAGGGTCAGGGCTGAACTGGAATACACTTTGCTCCACAGGGTTTATATACCGGTGTGGTCACTACCGGTACTACAATGTACAGGAGCCATCAAAAAGTAGTCCATCACCTTAAGGTATCCTCTTAAGGTGGTACAGGTTACATACACTACAGAAGTGTTGATGGGTCCTTTGCAGCAAGGGCTACGCTCCATCTACACAACTCAAGACACCACATCGACATTAGCAGTCTCCCATTAAACACCACAACAACGTAAACATGGGAGTACCCGTGCCATCATCGAGCGGCTCTTCGGAATATTGAAGCAGTGCTTCAGAGGCTGATAAGAGCGTTGCGCATGGTGGTGGCAAGCTGCACCCTGCATCATTTCACTGCTGATCATCGACAGATCCAGGACATGGAGCAATGGGAAGTCTTGCAGTACTCTGACAAGGAGGAGCTGGAAAAAGGCGGCAAAGTCGCAGACTAGCAACATCTTGTGTGGCGAGTAGTCCGAGAACAAGTGATCAACCAGCGAGTCCATTGAACTGCAGCCACCCTCCCCTACACCCACCCCCCCACAAAAATCCACTAATGCCATTCTTCCCTCTCACCTACCCCAGTCTTCCCACCCTACCCAAAAAGATTAAATCACTGCATGAGACATACAAATTCCACTGCACAATGAAGGCCCTGCAGCTCTTAATGAACCAATTTGTACAAATGACAGTGACAGAAGTCTTTAATAAAAGTGAACAAATTCCACTGAAATTAATATTCACCCAGGTGCTTGCGAATAGTTTCTCTCAAGTGCGCTTTTCCTAACTCTAGTGCTCTTGTGTTGCATTACCCCTGTGGCTTCGACATGGCTGGTGGAAGGCTACTGTTGTTGGGATGAGGACACGGGGGGATATTTGTGGTGTGCAACATCTTAGCAGCATGGCCCTGAGAGGGACCAGCTGCAGACTTCTGCATTTCAGTTGTTGCCGGGGCTGTCTGGCCGAACTGACTTGGTAGCACCTGTGTGGGCATTGGATAAGGGTCTGATAAGGGTGCAGACAAACTGCCCTCCTGAGAGCAGGCAGCACCTAAAGCTCCCACATCAGTAGTACGACCCCCATGGGGCTGCTCTCCCACTGATCAGCATGAGAGTAGGCTGCATGAGGGCAGTCTGTCAACTCAAATGCACAGCCTTTCCATGCTGCAGGGGCAGTAGAGACCAGACCTTCAATGGCAGAGGTTTGGCTTTTGATCAAAGCTTCCACTGGTGAGGGACAAGCGCTCTTGCATTGCAGGCATCACTGTAGCTTTCATAGAAGACCCATGGTAGACCACAGAAAACTCATTCTTTGCACCAGAGTGCCGCACATGCTAGAGATAGACTCTGCCATACTCTCAGCCATGATGTGGCAGCTTCTTGGCAGGTTGCTAATGCAGTCGGTGCAGTTCCATAGATCTTTCTCATAAAGGCAGAGGCATTGAGGTCTTTATTCTCACCCTTTTCAGAAATGATTGGGTCCAGGCTCACCCTCCAGCCACCTCTTTCCTCTGCTGTCCTTTTCATTACTGCCAGATTCCTTGTTGTAGCCTCTCCATTTCTCTCCCCTTTCCCCATGCCCATCGTCTGTTGACATGTCCTCCTGCATGTGAGGAGCAACATCTAAGTGCAAGTTATCGTTTTTGTGCCCCTCAAGAGGTTAAAAGTTGGAGTTTGCTTTGCTTCAGTGGGTTATTCTGAAATTTGGAACGTAATAAGACATAGGCAGTTGAAGATGGTGCTCTGAGATATGTTACTGATGCACTGAGACTGAAAGTGACAAGTGATCAAATCTACAAAATGACTAGAAACCAGCACCAGGAATTTCCTCGGGATTTCTCCTACTTTGCCGCAATAATTTCACTGATGCTACGGTGGTGGAACGGGAGAAGCCCCATAGAAATTCAACCGTAGGTGTGTAATGAACCATCAGGAACTGGTTCTATTTGTTCCGTAGTCTTTCGACGGACTTTCTTTGTGTAGATGCATGCATACTAAAAATTGCACTCCTAGTATTTGTCAGTTTTTTCATTTATTATCACTGTGTAACCATAAATGAATAAATATTATTTGCTTCAGTCTGTGAAAACTGTGTCTAATATCTACCAGTTCAAAAAGTCTTTGGCAGCATTGCGTGAAATTATGCTCTGTCAAATAAATAAATCGCTGCATGTAAGGCAAGACCGTTGAGTGGTTGCTGATGTTTGTATAGCCTCATATAAAAAAAGCCACTTTGATAAGGAGCAGAGAGCAGGTGGCACTCAGAGAATGGCACCTCTGGAAGAGTTAATGCCATCAGGAGAGGAGGGGATTAAAAACTGGGGTAAAGTATAAAAAGGGGAAAAAATGGTGAAATAATAAATACATTTATTTCATCTGTCTTGAAGATAATCAATATCTCTGCTGTATTGTGTTCTATAGAATAAACCTTTAATAAATGACTATATAAAATATTAAGCCGAAGTGTGAGGAATAAGTACAGGTAGACTATCCTTTATCCGAAAACCTCGGGACCAGCCGTGTTTCGGTTTTCGGAAAATTTCGGATTTCAGAAGGTATTTTATAAGACTGGGAAATTTGTCGGGGGTGGGGGTCGGCGGGGGGGTCGGCGGGGGTCGGGGTCGGCGGGGGGGTCGGCGGGGGGTCGGGGTGGGGGTCGGCGGGGGTCGGGGTTGGCGGTGGGTCGGCGGGGGGTCGGGGGTGGGGGTCAGCGGGGGTCGGGGTCGTGCGCACGACTTACGCTGAACGAAACCTTTCGGTTTTCAGAGGATTTCGGTTTTCGGAAGTGCGGATAAAGGATACACTATCCCTTATCTGAAAGGGCGGGGGGTCGGCGATGGGGGTCGGCGGGAGTCGGGGTCGTGCGCACGACTTACGCTGAATGAAAAAACCTTCGGTTTTTAGAGGGTTTCGGTTTTCAGAAGTTCGGATAAAGGGTAGTCTACCTGTAATGCAGTTAATTTATGTTTATCTGAATTAATCAAATGTATTGTCTAGTAGATCATTTTAACTGATTGAATTCACTGATTGTGTTTAGCAAACAGGAAACCATGATACGAGGCTTGTCTGGGTTTAGTCAATGCAACTGAAAGGTACTACCATCTGTTTTATTTATAGGTCTGGTCGGCTGAAACCTGCTGCAAAACCAAAAACCTAATTTTACTTCTTAGTGAGGAAACAGAATAAGTGAGACTGGAGCCTCCAAATCCTAACAGACCTCCCATCCAGCTGATGGACATTTGGGAGGTTCACTTGGATGAAAGTACAGATCGCAAATTCTACGTGAACACGGTCACAAAAGAGAAGACGTGGAAACCACCAAGGCTCTTTCTGGGAATGCGCGACATGAAGGTAAATGGATAAATTTTCAATGGAAAAGGAAGTAGTTGTGTGGTAATTATTGACTCATTCGGGTTAGGGTTTCTGCAGCATGACCAATAATGCAAAACTGGAAGTTCCATTTAGGCAGAGATAATCAGATGTATTACTACATTCAGAAAAGCCTATGCCCAGAACTTTGAAAACAAGTAATTGATGCCAAGCATGTTTGGTTTTAATTGAGGGATAACACAATTCCAGAAGTGAAAAATAATTGACTGTCTTGAGTCCTAAATTGTATCATATTTATTGGGTTCCATTGGTCCAAACCACTTCCCAGTGATAATGACTTGTTGAAATATTTAACCATAAAAAATGGTTATTTGTACAATTATCAAATATAGTTATCTATCTCCTTACTAATTATGAAAATAGCATTATTCTGTCATTTTCCTTTTGCATTTCAATTATTTTATATTTTGGTGATTACATATAATAGTATTGCATCCAATCACTCTGACTGTGTCTAACATCTACCAGTTCAAAAAGTCTTTGATAACACTGCGTGAAGTTACGCTCAGTCAAATAAACAAATCATTGCATGTAAGGCAAGACAATTGAGTAGTTGCTGACAAGTGGTGTTCCTCAGGGATTTGTTCTGGTGCATCAACTTTTCACCATATTTATTAATGACTTGGATGAAGGATTAGAGCGTTGTAGACCCAAATTTGCAGATGACTCTAAGTTAGGAGGGTCAGTAAGTAGTGCAGTTGGGAGCAGGAGATTGCAAAGGGACATAGACAGATTAAGTGACTGGGCAAAGCTATAGTAAATGAAGTTCAATGTGGGCAAGTGTGAGGTCATCCACTTTGGATCCAAAAAAGATAAATTGGGCTGTTGAGGTGCAAAGAGCTTTGGAAGTCCAAGTACACTAATCGTTAAAAGCCAGCAGTCATATGCAAAAAACAATCAAAACGGCTAATGGAGTGTTGGCCATTATCTCAGTTATGCTTCAGTTGTATAGAGCTTTTGTCAGACCCCATCTGGAGTACTGTGTTCAAATTGGGGCACCGCACCTCAGGAAGGATACATTGGCCTTGAAGGGGTTCCAGCACAGATTCAATAGAATGATACCAAGGCTTATAGGGTTAAATTATGAGGACAGATTGCATAAACTTGATTTGTATTCCACTGAGTATTGGAAATTGAGAGGTGATCTGATCGGGGCATTTAAAATGTTAAAAGGATTTGATAGGGTAGATACAGAGAAACTATTTCTTCTGGTGGGGAAATCAAGAGCAAGGGATTATGGGACGAGAAAGTTATGGCTTTAGCGCTACTCCGTAGCACCAGCTGCTGGCAGTTCCCGCGGTGGCTGCCGTTTTTGTTCTTACCCTTGCACTGCCGGCAGCACCATGCTGGACAAAATGGCGGTGTTGTGATGTAAATCGGCGTGCTGCCTTCTTGAACCGCTGCAGTCCTTGTGGTGAAGGTACTCCCACAGTGCTGTTAGGGAGGGAGTTCCAGGATTTTGACCCAGCGACGATGAAGGAACCGCGATATATTTCCAAGTCAGGATGGTATATAACTTGGAGGGGAACTTGGAGGTGGTGGTGTTCGCATGTGCCTGCTGCCCTTGTCCTTCTAGGTGGTAGAGGCCATGGGTTTGGGAGGTGCTGCCGAAGAAACCTTGGCGAGTTGCTGCAGTGCATCTTGTAGATGGTACACACTGCAGCCATGGTGTGTCAGTGGTGGAGGGAGTGAATGTTTAAGGTGGTGGATGGGGTGCCAATCAAGTGGGCTGCTTTGTCCTGGATGGTGTCGAGCTTCTTGAGTGTTGTTGGAGTTGCACTCATCCAGAAAAGGTTTTTAAGTGTGAAGGAAATGCTGCTGAATGCTTGCAAGGGCTCGGATGGTAAATGAAGGTCTTTGAGAAGACAGAATGTGCTGCAAGTACTCAGCAGGTCACACAACATCTGTGGAGAGTAAAACAGAGTCTACGTCTCAGGTCGAGTTGCTGCCTGACCAGCTGAGCATTTCCAGCATTTTAGGCTGTCATTTCACATTTACAGCATCCGTTTGCAGAGGGAAGAGGAAGACACAGAAGAGGAGGAAGCTGAAGAGGAGGAATCAGACAGAAGGGTGCATCCCAGCAAAGTCCTTTGTGGCCGGGATATCCAGGATGGAATCAACCGCCTCCGGTCCCAGTGACCACAACCCCAATTCCCCTTTCAACATTAGTCCCACACCATCTGCTATTGACCATCACAATGTCCTTTTGGCCACGATGTGGAAATTAAAGCCACCACAAAGCAAATTTTCCAATCCAACTTTATACATCTATCCATCCAATATGATATCAAGAAATCAACTCATTACCCTTATGCATTCTCTTAGTGACTGCCTTGTGTGTGCCTTTGCCTATCCTATTGATGTCATGCAGTGCTACCCCAGTGACTGCAGCATGGCTAGTGGAAGGCTGCTGACTTTCACTAGGGAACTCTGCAAATGTCCTTGCTGGTAGACATTGAGGAGCTGGTGGCTGGGAGTGTCAAATCAATCTTCTTCTTCTTGTTCTTCTTCACTCTCCTCTCCCTCTTCTTGGTCACCCACTGGCTGGGCAGGCTGCATTTCTTGGGTGTGTGAAATGAGGAAGGCACAAGGGTGGAGTTGTGTGATGGGAGGGCAGGAAAGCATGAGGTGCATACCAGAAGGAGGGTAACGTATGAAGATACCAGCATCTTGTATCCTTTCTGCCCCGTCGCTGGCCAAGAGCTCAGCCATGCTCTGCCAAGAATGGCCTACACCATCTGCTCCAAGGGGGTGAAGTGAGGCTAGGAATGGGAGATGTGCCTCATG
This sequence comes from Somniosus microcephalus, assembly GCF_052327205.1. Classification (NCBI taxonomy): domain Eukaryota; kingdom Metazoa; phylum Chordata; class Chondrichthyes; order Squaliformes; family Somniosidae; genus Somniosus; species Somniosus microcephalus. Next base: position 299,847,535 of record NC_140990.1, read on the forward strand.
ATTGGCTCAGATTATTAGTAGGTGAGTGATTGGGGGTGGGGATCGTGCATTGAGCAGTGTGTAAGGCTAGTGGTGCAGTTGGTAGGAGACGGCTTTTGAAAATGCATTCACTCACCTTGACCAGTGGGCTGAGGTCATAAAGCTTCTTTGGGCAGGTGGTGGGGGGCGACACTGCTGGCTGTGATGGCCTCGGTGATGTACTCCCACATTGTTCTTTCTGGAGGGCTTCCTGGCCCCTGTGGGTAGAGGGGCTGTCTTGCAGTGTTGACCCCCTGCACAAAGCTGGAGTGCTGCATGCGGGACCCTGGGTGGCCCTTTCCTGGCTTGCTGAGCCATTTGTGTTAGTGCTGAGGTATTTTTCCTACTTTTTGAGGTTAGGAAGGAAATTCAGCTTTAAGAGCTGAATATTCACATTTGGAACTTCTTTTTAACGTTAATGTTTTTTTAAAGGCAAAAAGGGCTGAAAACTGTATTGTTTCACTTCATTTGAATTTGTATTGCTTCAGTGTGCATGGCCCCTTTAATTCTCAGACCTCTTCATTGCCCACAATTCCTTGCAAGCTCCACAGTCTCGCTTCCAGAGGCTGTAGGAAGCTGCAATGCCTCACCTGCACACAAACTTCGCCTCAGATGCCTCCAGCAATGCCACCAGGATGGTGTTGCATGGAAGGAAAGTGCTGCGCCAACAGTCTTCATCCCCCCAGATGAATTTTGCTCCGTTAGCATTGCGGCCATTTTGAGTGGCCGTTAACTCCAGCTGCCAGTGACACCAGCAAAACCAATTTCTGATCCATGATATTAAAATTAGAGCTAGGCTATTCGGGAGCAAAATCAGGAAGCACATTTTCACACACAGGGTAGTAGAAATTTGGAACTTTCTTCCCCAAAAGGCTATGGATACTAGGACAATTGGAGCTTTCAAGATTGAGATAGATATATTTCTAGTCAGTAAGGGGATCAAGGGAAAGGGGACCAAAGAAGGAGAAATGGAGTTGAGGTGCAGATCAGCAATGATCTAACTGAATGGCGGAGAAGGCCCAAGGGGCTCAATTGCCTTCTGTTCCTAATGTTATTACTGTATGTTAGTATGTCTGTCACATCGCAAAAGTTACAAATGTAAAGTGGATTTCACATATGCAGCTAATTGGCTCAAGTATTCATTAAACAGCAATAAATCATAACTAGGTATGTACTGTCCCACTGGCAGGACAGACCCACCAGAAGTGGCGGCACAGCACAGTGGTATACAGTCTGGAAGGAGTGGCCATGGGAGTCCTAAACATTGACTCTGGACCCCGTGACGTCTCATGGCTTTAGATCAAGCATGGGCAAGGAAACCTCCTGCTGATTACCACCTATTGCCTTCCCTCAGCTGATGAATCAGTACTCCTCCATGTTGAATCACACTTGGAAGAAGCACTGAGGGTAGCAAGGACACAGAATGTATTCTGGGTGGGGGACTTTAATGTCCATCACCAAGAGTGGCTCGATAGCACCACTACTGACCGAGCTGGCCGAGTCCTGAAGGACATAGCTGCCAGATTGGGTCTGTAGCAAGTGGTGAGAGAACCAACACAAGGGAGAAACCTACTTGACCTCATCCCCACCAATCTACCTGTCGCAGATGCATCTGTTCATGGCAGTATTGGTAGCAGTGTCCACCGCACAGTCATTGTGGAGATGAAGTCCCGTCCTCACACCGAGGACACACTCCATCGTGTTGTGTGGCACTACCACTGTGCTAAATGGGATAGATTCGGAACTGATCTAGCAGCTCAAAACTGGGCATCCATGAGGTGCTGTGGGCCATCAGCAGCAGCAAAATTGTATTCCACCACAATCTGTAACCTCATGGCCCAGCATATCCCTCACGCTACCATTACCATCAAGCCAGGGGACCAACCTGAATTCAATAAGGAGTGTAGAAGAGCATGCCAGGAGTAGCACCAGGCTTACCTAAAAATGAGGTGCCATTCTGGGGAAGCTGCAACACAGGACTATATGCACTCTAAACAACGGAAGCAGCATGCTATAGACAGAGCTAAGCGATTGCACAACTAATGGATCAGATCAAAACTCTGCAGTCCAGCCACATCCAGTCATGAATGGTGGTGAACCATTAGACAACTGACGGGAGAAGGAGGATCCATGAACATCCCCATCCTCAAAGATGGCGGAGCCCAGCACGCAAGTTCAAAAGACAAGGCTGAAGCATTTGCAACCATCTTCAGTTTGAAGTGCTGAGTGGATGATCCATCGCAGCCTCCTCCTGAGGTCTCCACCATCACAGAAGCCAGTCTTCAGCCAATTCAATTCACTCCACGTGATATCAAGAAACAGCTGAGCGCAATGGATACAGCAAACGCTGTGGGCCCCGACAACATCCCGGCTGTCGTGCTGAAGACTTGTGCTCCAGAACTAGCCGCGCCTCTAGCCAAGCTGTTCCAGTGCAGCTACAACACTGGCATCTACCCAACAATGAGTAAAACTGCCCAGTTATGTCTCGTCCACAAAAAGCAGGACAAATCCAATCTGGCCAATTACTGCCCCATCAGTCTACTCTCAATCATCAGCAAAGTGATGGAAGGCGTCATCAACAGTGCTATCAAGCGGCACTTACTCACCAATAACCTGCTCACCGATGCTCAATTTGGGTTCCACCAGGACCACACGGCTCAAGACCTTATTACAGCCTTGGTCCAAACATGGACAAAAGAGCTGAATTCCAGAGGTGAGGTGAGAGTGACTGCCCTTGACTTCAAGGCAGCATTTGACTGAGTGTGGCAACAAAGAACCCTAGTAAAATTGGAGTCAATGGGAATCAGGGGGAAAATGCGCCACAGGCTAGTGTCATATCTAGCACAAAGGAAGATGGTTGTGGTGGTTGGAGGTCAATCATCACAGCCCCAGGACATCGCTGCAGGAGTACCTCAAGGCAGTGTCCTAGGCCCAACCATCTTCAGCTGCTTCATCAATGAAAATCCGTCCATCAGAAGGTCAGAAGTGAGGATGTTTGCTGATGACTGCAGTGTTCAGTGCCATTCACAACTCCTCAAATAATGAAGCAGTCCATGCTCGCATGCAGCAAGTCCTGGAAAACATCCAGGCTTGGGCTGATAAGTGACGGGTAACATTTGCGCCACACAAGTGCCAGGTAATGACTATCTCCAACAAGCGAGATTCTAACCACCGCTCCTTGACATTCAACAGCATTACCATTGCTGCATCCCCCACCATCAACATCCTGGGGGTCACCATTTACCAGAAACTTAACTGGACCAGCCACATAAAAATTGTGGCAACAAGAGCCTGTTAGAGGCTGGTTATTCTGCGGCGAGTGTCTCACCTCCTGACTCCCCAAAGCCTTTCCACCATCTACATGGCACAAGTCAGGAGTGTGATGGAATACTCTCCACTTGCCTGGATGAGTGCAGCTCCAACAACACTCAAGAAGCTCGACACCATCCAGGACAAAGCAGCCCATTTGATTGGCACCCCATCCACCACCTTAAACATTCACTCCCTCCACCATCGGCGCGCCATGGCTGCAGTGTGTACCATCTACAAGGTGCACTGCAGCAACCCGCCAAGACTTCTTCAGCAGCACCTCCCAAACCCACGACCTCTACCACCTAGATGGACAAAGACAAAGGCAGCAGGAGCATGGAAGCACTATCACCTGAAAGTTCCCCTCCACATTACACACCATCCTGACTTGGAAATATATCGCCGTTCCTTCATCGTCACTGGATCGAAATCCTGGAGCTCCCTCCCTAACAGCACTGTTGGAATACCTGCACCACACGGGTTGCCACGGTTCAAGGTGACGGCTCACCACCACCTTCTCAAGAGCAATTAGGGATGGCCAATAAATGCTGGCCTTGCCAGCGATGCCCACATCCCAGGAACAAAACAAACTAAGCAGTTAGGGAACCTACCAATGAGGAATGAGTGCCATTTAAGCAATTTTACAGACAAACATCCCTAAGCAACAACAAGCAGTCTTTATTTAACTTCAGAATGCCCCTATTTACAATACTTCCCTACAGCTGTCGAAGCAGAGAGAAGATTAGATTTCTGGTCTGATCCAGATAGACTTTATGGCCTTAAAGGGATGTGTTACTTCAAACATAACTTTACCTTAGCAGCAGGCATCTTTTCTCAAAGCTGTCCCTTTATGCCTAAAATGGAAAGGGCTATCGAGACGTAAATACTACCCTATTTACTATGTAATATGTTGCATGATATATGGTATAATGCTTTGTGGAAAGTCAAATAATATGCCATTATAAAAAGCATATATGTTACCTTAACATGAGCAATGTGTATCTGCTATTTTTGTTAAAAAAACAGGAACTTGTTGAAGCAAATTAAGTGAAAACTGCATTGAAAAGTGGCATGACAAGCTTTAAAAAGATCCCACAAAGACATTTTGCAGAAGCTTCTCGAATAGTGATTCTGGTAAACCTTTTATAAAGCTGATGTCATTTAAAGATTCTAGAGAAGGAACTCCATGAGGTTACTGTGCCCACAGAAATGCGGCAGTGTGGAAATCCCTCCTGCCACTGATCCTGCCCAAAATTCCAAGGATGGAGTTATTTAAATAGTTGGGTCGGGCATCGTGCATCTGTAGCGGTGCAACAGAGGCCCCTACAGAAGCAGGAAGTATTCAAGGAGCCCTGATTAGGGTTGAGGCAAAGAAGCCAGACAGTTTTTGGGAATATCGCTGAGCACTCTATGGCCCTTTTAGCAACAGCAATCAAGCAGCTTGAGACCCCAACTTAAGTTTACAATGGGCCTCTCAACAGCTATAGATCCAGCTGGATCTATTGGACATTTTGGGTAGAATTCCCCGGACACAACAACAACTTGCATTTATATAGCGCCTTTAACGTAGTAAAATGTCCCGAGGCGCTTCACAAGCCTCAGGACACCCCCTTCCCTGCTACATATGTTTGCCAACCCCACCAAACTGCCTGTGGAATAGGGGCAAGTAGAAGAAGCACCCGCCCCTCCTCTCCTGGAGCACAATATGTCAGACATGTTAAGAGGGACAGAAACCCGTGGATCTACCTGAGAAGACAGGCGAGGCCTTGGTTTAACATCTCATCCAAAAGGTGGCACCTCTGACAGTGCAGATTTCCTCTGTACCACATTGAATTATGGCCTTGAAGGGACATGTCACATTAAACATAACTTTGCAGCTAAACACGACAACGCTTCTCTAGACCCAAACTACAGACAAGTTATACCACTGGAGATCTGCTAACAAATAGTAAATTATAGTTTATTTTTTTACAAAAAGTGCTATTCTCTCACTGTTCTTAGGAATTTAAAATATTCTTGTCACTCCTGTATGAAACTTATTTCATTTGGTTCTGGCCAGCTGTTCCCCTTAAATAATATCTTTAAAATATTCATTTTCAGGTAATTTGTTATGTGCATAGTAACATTTGTAGGCGAGCAAATGTAGGGTTTTCCCACCAATCAAATATTTAATTGAAAACAAATAAATCTTGTGAGATGACATCCAAACCTTTCCATAAATAACAGAGGAAGCTAAGAATTTAAAGTTTAAAATTTAAATGAAGTCACTTTGAATTAAGAGTAGATGTACAATGAAACAAAAACATATGCATTAGGAGGGTTTTTGATAGAGTAAATAGGGAGAAACAGAGGAGGACTGCAACAAAATACAGGAAGACATTAATAAACTTGCAGAAAGGGCTTGTAATTGGCAAATGAACCACAATAAAGATAAGTGTGAGGTAATAGTTCTTTACTTTAATTCTCTGCTCCACTCCCACTCTGACCTCTCTGTCCAAAGCCTGTTACACTGTTCCAATGAAGCTCAATGTAAGCTCGAGGAACAGCACCTCATCTTTCGGTTAGTAACTTTACAGCCTTCTGGACTCAACATTGAGTTCAACAATTTCAGACTATAACACTTGCCCCTATTTTTTCACATGGCAGCTATTGATGATTCTGCCATCCCCATTTGCAACATTTAACCACTGCTGCCTTCCACTCTGTCACAGACCGCTCCTTTCATTCTTTCTTTCCCCCTCCCCCTTTCCCTGCCTCTGCACCTGCTTAAAACCTGTTACATCTCTAACTGTTTCCAGTTCTGACGAAGGGTTACAGATTTGAAACGTTAACTCTGTTTCTCTCTCCACGGATGCTGCCTGGCCTGCTGAGTGTTTCCAGCATTTTCTGTTGTTATTTGTGAGTTAATACATTTTGGTAGGAAGAATAAGGAGGCCACATAATCCTTGGAAAATAAGTATCGAAATGGCTAAAAGGAACAGAGGGTTCTGGGTACGGATACACAGATCATTAAAAGTAGCAACATAGGTTAATAAGGCCATAAAAAAAGCAAACAAAGTACTGGGATTCATTTGTAGAGGGATAGAATTGTTTCCATTTGTGTGCAAGACCAGATCTGGGGGACATAAATATAAGATAGTCACTAATAAATCCAATCAGCAATTCAGGAGAAACTTCTTTACCTAGAGAGTGATTGGCATATGGAACTCGCTACCACAGAGAGAAGTTGAGGCAAATAGCATAGATGCATTCAAGGGGAAGCTAAATAAGCACATGAGGGGGAAAGGAATAGAAGAATATGTTGATGGAGTTAGATGAAAAAGGGTGGGGAGAGGCTCGTGTGGAGCATAAACAGCAGCATGGACCTGTTGGGCCGAATGGCCTGTTTCTGTGCTGTAAATACTATGTAATAATTTGTAAAAAAAACTGATTCCACTGGCAGGAGGGTTGGTTACCAGAGGACACGGATTTAAGATCATTGGAAAAAAATCCAGGGGGGAAATGAGGAGAATTTTTTTTATGCAGCAAGTTGTTATGATCTGGAATGCACTACCTGAAAGGATGGAGGAAGCAGATTCAATAGTAACTTTCGAAGTGACCTGCGTATATTTCTGAAAAGGGCTATAAGGAAAGAGCAAGGGAGTGGGACTAATTGGACAACTCTTTGAAAAAGGCGGCACAGGCACAAGGGGCAGGATGGCCTCCTTCTGTGCTGTATGAGTCAATGATTCTTGGAGTGAATGCTTCAAAACTCAGGAGTATTAATATTTAGCAGTAGGCTTTTAAGATTCAGTTACACTGCCACTTTCATATTGATGATCTTCATCTGACACCTGAGCATACTAAAGTAGAGCAGTATGTGACTCCCTCCAAGATTACACCTCACACATATTGGTTGCAGGATAATTTCAGATACACTTCAAAACTGCCCTGGGGTTTAATTGGATCTCCTGCTTTCTTCTACAACTTTGAATAAAAATTTTAATGCTAGGAAAATATGGAAGCTCCCATATGCAGATATAGAGCTCCGCTATTGCTGCACTTTGTTTCCTGTCAGATATTCTGTACTAAAACAAGGTATTGTAGCTAGTAAATACCAGTGTAAGAATGTTAGCTACATTATTACTACAACCTTAAGTAGTTGTTTGAATCATATGGTTTTATTTGTGCTGGAGAGGGTTTGTAGCAATGAGCGGCAACATTTTGAAAAAGATTCACATAACATTGAAGACAGGAATGATGTAATGAAGTGTCAGCCGTGGCTCAGTGGGCAGCACTCTTGCCTCTGAGTTAGACTTTTGTGGGTTCAAGTGCCACTCCAGAGACTGGAGCACATAATCTCGGCAGACACTCCAGTGCAGTGCTGGGGGAGTGCTGCACCGCAGGAGATGAGCCATTAAACCCAGGCCTCCTCTGTCCCTCTCAGGTAGACATAAAAGATCCCAGGGCACTATTCGAAGAAGAGCAGGGGAACTGTCCCCAGTGACGTACCCAATATTTATCCCTCAAGCAACACCACTGGACATTACGTCATTGCTGTTTGTGGGACCTTGCAGTGTACAAATTCTCTGCCATGTTTTCCTACATTACAACAGTGACTATACTTTAAAAGAAGTACTTAATTGGCTGTAAAGCACTTTGGGGCCATCTGAGGTCGTGACATTATTATGTTATATAAATGCAAGTTCTTTCTTCTTTCTAGAAATCCCATTAAATCTGTGCTGACCACTCTGCTTAAGTTCATGTCTGCCTAGAATAAGTCTGCTTGATGTATATGAATTTAACTTCTTAATAGAAGCATTTGAATTATAACTACTGCTTTGATTTGGGCACAGTACACCCGAGTCATCTAAGGGTGACCTTGCACCTTTTTCTTCTGTGTGTAAAATATGTGAACTAAATTGTCCATTCAAAGTTACATTTATGTTTAAGGGTGCATTTACACCACAACTAGTGTTCAGGTTGCAGCATAAGTCTCCTGACTCCAGAAAGAAGTGGTGTAAGACTCTTTGGGGGTACGTTCACACCAGTTTGGTTTGACACTACAAGGAATGTAATCCAGTGCAGTGTCAAAATGGATTTAACAAGTATTCACAAGGTCCCTTAGATCTCCTGTGCACTTTTTAAACCTGCTTATTATTAAATGACTTGCGAAAAAATTATGATTATCTAATAAGTTTGAGACAATGGCCCGTATTTTCCGATCACAGGCCTCCCGCGGGCGGAGGCCTGTGATCTGGAAAAATCTGCGCCCTTACCTGAGGACTCCCGGGACGCACATGCTTCCGCTCCTGGGCCTCTCCAAACTCCAAGTGCGCAGGGCCCACGTATCCCAGGGGCGCAGGTAGTTCACAGCATCCCTGGGATCACGTGGGCCATGGGGAGCCAATCAAAGAAGGGAATCTCCCTTCATACATTTGACAGGAAGACCTGTCAAATATATGAATTGATATCAATGAAAAAACATAGTAAAACTTTAAATAAATTTTTTTTTTAAATCACATTTTTAAAATGACTTAAAATTACAATAAATTAACTATTTTAAACAAAATTTAATTTTTTTGAAAAAATAATTAAAGTTTTTTACAGGGCTAAAAATAAACTTACCTTTTTTAAAAGTATTTTTAAATGATAAATCAGTGAATTTTTTTTTTTTAACTTTTTTTCTACTCTTATCCTGGTAAAAGCAGGCCTAACGCTTTTACCAGGCATAAGAATTGTAAGGATTTTCTGCGGGCGGAGGGTCTCCAAAAAGCGGAACTATCCGCCCGCTGAGGCCCTCCTCCAGGGCAGCCGGAGGATCTGTCAAGAGGATTCTTGACGGATCAGAAATGCCGGTTTCCAGCGCATGCACTGTGCATGCCTGAAACCGGCATTTCCGATGTCCCTACGGGTGGGTACACAGCGCGTACACACCCGTAGGGATCGGAATATCCGTGCCATAATTGAATATGTAAATTCCTGCTGCAAGTATCTCCTGTTTAAAAACAAGAGCCCTGAAATTATACTAAGAGATTATTGGCTTAATGCTATTTTTAATGGATTAATGCCTCTGCTAAAATAGCACATAGATGAATTTAAGATAACTACTTTAAGAGTTCGTATATGATTGTATCCCACAGTGTAATACCAAACCAAGACTTTATTTTTTGGAAATCCCTGTTTACTCAATAACAAATCTATTTTCCTGCTGTCGTGCGTGCGGGTTTGGAGGCGGGTCGGCAGTAAACGTTGCAGAAAATGGGAGCGTGTTGGGAACGTGCCATCATCCCGCCTTCTCGCGCCTTTAACTCGGGAGCGTTTGCCAGTGCGCCACAGACCCGAACGGCAAAGGCATGCGACCTAATTAAGCTCATTAAATCCTTGTTGTTCTGTAACCCTTAACAGGGATTTTAACCAGACCTTTTGATTTTTACTGGATGACCATGAGAATCACGCAGCTCGGGAACCATGTCTGTGAACCTGAGGCGGAAGTTCAGTGGCCATTGATCGAGGTCATTAATGTAGAGCATGGAAATCCAAATAAATACTCCCACATGATACCTGCTTACTTGCCTATGGGAAAGGTTCTTGCTGACTCCATTTTGAGCACAGATTTAGGTGTCTAGAGTTTGCAAGGCTTTTCTGCAACCTCGGAAGCCACTCTCACCACATTGCTAGTAACTATCACAACATTGACAGATTGGTCCTCTGATCTCTACTTGACCTGACATCTATTACTTCATCATTGGATGCCACTTATACTGCCTCACCTTGGTCCTCACAATCGGACCAGGATGAGTCCCACCACCAGCAGAAGCAGGCACACCAGCAGCAGCAGCAACACCACCACCAACCTTCTCCTCAATGAGCTGATGCTCCACAGGACAGAGGGCATCAGGGCAGAGCTGCTGCGCGCCAGAGGCGATACCCCCAACACAGGGTATACAGACAGAGGATGAGCTTCCTCAACATGACTGAGCAGCAGTACCAAAGGAGGCTCAAGCTATCGTGCCAAGTCATCACAGACATTTGCAGCTTGTTGGAGCAAGACTTGCAGCCCACAGGACCTGGTGGACACGCCTTACCAGTGGCTGTCAAAGTCACCAGCGCCCTCAACTTCTTCGCCTCAGGCTCCTTCCAGAGATCTGCAGCAGACATTTGCGACATCTCCAAGTCAGCCACCAACAGATGCATCACCCAGGTCACACATGCCATGTTTAACAAGAAAGCTAATTATGTAAACTTAGCCACTGATGAAGCCAGTGTTACTGGGTGTTTGGCTTTGCCACTCTGGCTGGCTTCCCACAGGTGCAGGGCATCATCGACTGCACACATGTGGCCATCAGGGCACCACATCACCCAAGAGTGTCTGTGAATCACAAAGGCTTCAACTCCCTCAATGTTCAGCTTGTCTGCAACCATAGGAAGATCCTCATGCATGTGTGAAGGGGTGAAAATTGATAGAGAGGATGCACTAGAAAGGCTGGGTATGCTTAGAGTGGATAAGTTGCCTGGTCCAGATGGCTTGCATCCCAGATTGCCAAGGGAACTGGGGGAGAACATAAGAACATAAGAAGTAGGAGCAGGAGTAGGCCATACGGCCCCTCGGGCCTGCTCCGCCATTCAATAGGATCATGGCTGATCCGAATCTAGACTCACGTCCACTTCCCTGCCCTCTCCCCGTAACCCCTAATTCCCTTATCTGCTAGGAAACTGTCTATCTCCATTTTAAATTTATTTAATGTTGCAGCTTCCGCAGCTCTCTGGGGTAGCAAATTCCATAGATTTACTACCCTCTGAGTGAAGAAGTTTCTCCTCATCTCAGTTTTGAAAGGGCAGCCCCTTATTCTTAGATTATGCCCCCTAGTTCTAGTCTCACCCATCAGTGGAAACATCCTCACCGCATCCACCCGATCAAGATAGCGGAAAGGCTTGCCATAATTTTCCAATCTTCCCTAGGTGTGGGGGAGATGCCTGAGGATCGGAAAGTGGCAAATATGACACCATTGTTCAAGAAAGGGTGTAAGGACAACCCTAGTAACTACAGGCTAGTCAGTTTAACATCAGTGGTGGGTAAAGTTTTAGAAATAGTAATCAAGGAAAAAATTAACGGGCACTTTGAGAGGCTTAAGCTAATTAAGGAGAGCCAATGATGATTTGTGAAAGGCAGATCATGTTTGACTAATCTAATTGAATTTTTTGATGAAGTAACAGGGAGGATCGATGAAGGGAATGCAATGGATGTTGTCTATATAGATTTTAGGAAGGTGTTTGACAAAATACCACATAGAAGGCTGGTTAACAAAATTGGGGCTCATGGAATAGGTGGGTCAGTGGCAGCTTGGATCAGGAATTGGATTAAGGACAGAAAACAGCGAGTTGTGGTAAATGGCTGTTTTTCAGACTGGAGGATGGTAGACAGTGGTGTTCCCCAAGGGTCAATGCTGGGGCCACTGCTTTTTTTGATATATATAAATTACCTGGATATTGGAATACAAAGTAGAATTTCTAAATTTGCCGATGACACCAAACTTGGGGGTGTTGCAAACAGTGAGGATGATACCAATCGACTGCAACAGGACATAGAAAGGCTAGCAGAATGGGCAGACAAGTGACAGATGAATTTAATACAGAGAAGTGTGAGGTGATGCATTTTGGCAGAAGGAACAGGGAGAGGCAATATACACTTAATGGCACAGTTTTAAAGAGTGTGCAGGGACAGAGGGATCTGGGAGTTAATGTGCATAGGTCCCTGGCGGTGACAGGACATATTGAGAGAGTGGTTAGCAAAGCATATGGGATCTTGGGGTTCATAAATAGAGGTATTGAGTACAAAAGTAGAGAAGTTATGCTGAATCTTTATAAAGCGCTGGTTGGGCCACAACTGGAGTATTGCGTCCAGTTCTGGTCACCACACTTTAGGAAGGATGTGAAGGCCCTTGAGAGGGTGCAGAGGAGATTTACCAGAATGGTTCCAGGGATAGGGGATCTTAGCTACAAGGGCAGGTTGGAGAAGCTGGATTTGTTTTCATTAGAGCAAAGGAGGTTGAGGGGTGATTTTATAGAGGTGTATACAAGATTATGACAGGTTTGGATAGACTAGACGGGGAAAGGCTGTTCCCACTAGTTGATGGTACAAGGACTAGGGGACACAGATTTAAGGTTTTGGGCAAGAGATACAGGGGGGACGTGAGGAAGAAGAACTTTTTTACGCAGCGAGTGGCGAGGACCTGGGACTCGCTGCTGACGGAAGTGGTGGAAGCGGACACCCTCAATGTTTTCAAGGGGAGACTAGATAGGCACTTGAGGGAAGTAAACTTGCAGGGCTACGGGGATAGAGCGGGGGAATGGGACTGACTGGATTGCTCTGCAGAGAGCCGGCGTGGACTTGATGGACCGAATGGCTTCCTTCTGTGCCATTATGTCTCTATGACTATGACTCTATGAAATCATGACTCGATTTTAACTCCCAGACGAGAAAGGGTTGTGTACGTCCCCTGCTCTATTTTAACTGCCCACTCTCCTAATTTCCACCAGCTGGGGGAAGTTAAGGTCGAACCCCACACATGTGCATAGCACAGAAACATCACACATTATGCAGTATACGCCATAAATATTCTGAGAGAAGACCCATGTCAACAACAGGAGCTCCAGGAAGGGAGCAAATGTAAAAGCACAACTTATAAGAGAAAGCTAGCCTGTGAGGGTGGTAGAAGGACCATTGAGTGTACCCTGGGAAAATATAAGGGAGGGAAGAGGGGGAACTCAGGAAACCAACATTCCCATGCTTGGAGGGAGGAGGAGGAGAGCAAATTGAAAGAGGGAGAAATGGAAAACTGACAGGGCACCCAAAGGTTTTTTTCTGAATGATGTGACTGGTTTCTTGCTTTTTTTTTTGTGAATAGGAATTTTTTGACAGTGATGGGAAGTGTATGTTTTTTGAGAGAGGTTTGAACTGCACGTTCGTTAGAAAAGAAAAAATCAGTGTGCTTGGACTTCAAAACCTTCCCCTTTGCCCCACGGACACTTTGGACATGTGCAAAACATAAAACTTATAATTATACCAAGTGCAGCTGTTTATTTGCTGATAAGCCACTGCTGAAAGAAACTTCTAATATCACAGTACCTGCTGTTGTACACCTTCAGGTCAAAAGTCACAATTCATTTCTAATACACTCGTGCCTACATTATGCTATTTCTCCATTACAGTCATGATAGGCACAATCCTCTATATATTAGTAACATAAGTACAAAAATGAGCTGGATTAGCGTTAGTCTGCAGTGAGACTTCTCAGGAATGCTCCTGTTCGTGTTTTTTTTCTGTCTTTTTTCATCTACAGGTTGTATTGATCTCCAGGTTGTAAAGGCCTTAAGTTGAGCCAACTGGGTCTAGAACCTTGCTTGTAACAAAACACATGTCTTTTTTTTCTCCATAGTTAATATCCTGCTAATAAAATTGCTGGAAGCGTGCCTTAGAAATGTGTGATTTCTGAGAATACAATTCTCAATTAATCAGGAAGAAAACAAGCATTCTTGTATTTTTTTGTTCATTTGAAAGAAAAAAATTAATTCTCCAAAACAACAAGCCCTGCTATGGCTTCCAGCCCTACTACAGTCAAATTGCACAAGAGTTTTAAATCTATACCTAATTGTATTAGAAGCAACTTAGAATTGCTGAAATCAATGCATTTATTTTATTTTGTACTAGCTAAAATGAGGCAAGTTTTCAAGATAATTCCTTAGTTAATATATAGGTTTATTTGAAGCTATTCTAAACATGATGATACATTGCCTAGGTCAACAGGGGCAATTTAGCAATTTCAAAGAATCCTATCACGCCTCATTAATAAAAATAGAATTAATGTGTAAAAGAATACTCTACAGGAGCCTTCTCATGATGCCTTTGTGTAAAAGTTACTCTCCAAAGTACTTCTTACAAAATGTATTGAGAGAATAAATAATAAAAGATTACTTCTGCTGATTCACAACTTGGCAACCAGGGGGCAATAATTAAGGATTATCACTGGGAATATGAAGCAAAAAGTTAAAAGACATTTCTTTAACATGGAGTGATATTTGAACATGACCTTCTTTTACCATGAGCAGCTATTGTGCCAGAAAGTATAACATAATTTAAAAGGGGATTGATAATGATTCAAAATTATAAAAGATTATATGAAAAAGGCAGGGAATTGGGATTGAAGTAGATAGCTCGAGTTGAAATACTAGAACCAGCCCAAGTATGATGGGCTGAATGGCCTCCTGCTGTGTTGTAATTTCTGAGATTTTATGATTCACTGCTTGTGGCTTTAAGAGTCCTAAATAAACTCACCTATAATTTGAAACAAATCAGCAGTACGAGAAGAGGATGGGCTGAAATTAGACCTTGTTGCATTCGTTTTTCGGGCAGAAAATGGGTGTAAAGATGTCCAATTTAGGGGGCCAAACTACCACGCTCGAATAGCATCGGGAACATGTCCAATGGCATATTGGTTCTGGCGCTGTAGAGATGTCCCTGAAATCGTTTAAATCAGGCATTGGCCCCTTGGAATAGGCTAATAATAGGCCTAATGCATGTTTTAGGATCTAAACCAGAAATTGGTTTGTACTGAATTCAGCAGGCAAATCCGAGAGAGGCCGAGACCTTCAAGTAAAAACATTAATGAAAGTGCTTAAAAACAATGTAATACATATGTTCAATCTGTTATTGTGAAATAAGAACTGAATCAATTTTTTATTATTAGAAATCTTATTTTATGGCTGCAGTCGATAGACTGATGGTAAAAAATTACAGGCAGTTTTTTTCCTCGTAACATTAGGAGAGATTTGCTTTGCTTACCTTCTTGCTAAGAACTTTGCATTTTATAAATTAGAATCAATGATGGGAATTTTAACACCCAACGTGTCCCTCCCCCCCTCCCCCCAAGGATGGGTGGGACAGTGTTGGAAGGGGGATTAAATTGTTAAAAATGTGAAACCCAACCTCAGCGTACCGCAATTGCGACGACTTCCAGTTTAACTGTGGCGGGTTTGTGTAGTTGGTCGAGTTGCCCGCTCTGGAGAGGTGAGTTAATCATTATAATATGCTAATGAGGCTCCATTCCTCAGTTTTTGGCAGCCATTTAAATTTAACGGCTGCGGGCCGGATTTCCCAGGGCTCGGGAAACCCTGCATCTACTGGAATTTTTTGAGGATGTAACTGGTAGAATAGATAAGGGAGAACCAGTGGATGTGGTGTATTTGGACTTTCAGAAGGCTTTTGATAAGGTCTCGCATAAGAGATTAGCATGTAAAGTTAAAGCACATGGGATTGGAGGTAAGGTACTGACTTGGATAGAGAACTGGTTAGCAGACAGGAAGCAAAGAGTTGGAATGAACGGGTCTTTTTCCGAGTGGCAGGCAGTGACTAGTGGGGTACCGCAGGGATCAGTGCTAGGACCCCAGCTATTCACAATATATATTAATGATCTAGACAAGGGAACTAGATGTAATATCTCCAAGTTTGCAGATGACACAAAGCTGGGTGGGCGTGTGTGCTGTGAGGAGGATGCCGAGAAACTCCAGTATGATTTGGACAGGTTGGATGATTGGGCAGATGCATGGCAGATGCAGTATAACGTGGATAAATGTAAGGTTATCCACTTTGGTGGTAAAAACAGGAAGGCAGATTATTATCTGAACAGCAATAGATTGGGAGAAGGGGAAATGCAACGAGACCTGGGTGTCCTAGTGCACCAGTCGCTGAAGGTAAGCATGCAAGTGCAGCAGGCGGTTAAGAAGGCAAATAGTATGTTGGCCTTCATAGCGAGAGGATTCGAGTACAGGAGCAAGGATGTCTTGCTACAGTTGTACAGGGCCTTGGTGAGACCACACCTTGAGTATTGTGTGCAGTTTTGGTTGCCTTATCTGAGGAAGGATGTTCTTGCCATGGAGGGAGTGCAGCAAAGATTCAGCAGACTGATAATTGGGATGGCAGGAATGACGTATGAGGAGAGATTGGGTTGATTGGGCTTATACTCGCTGGAGTTTAGAAGAATGAGAGGGGATCTCATTGAAACTTATAAAATTGTAACAGGACTGGACAGACTAGATGCAGGAAGGATGTTCCCGATGGCAGGGGAGTCCAGAACCAGGGGTCACAGTCTAAAGATAAGGGGTAAGCCATTTAGGACAGAGATGAGGAGGAATTTCTTCACCCAGAGAGTGGTGAACCTGTTGAATTCTCTACCACAGAAGGCAGTTGAAGCCAATTCATTAAATATATTCAAGAAGGAGTTAGATATATTTCTTAAGGCTAAAGGGATCAAGGGATATGGGGAGAAAGCAGGGACAGGGTACTGAATTTGGATGATCAGCCATGATCTCATTAAATGGTGGAGCAGGCTCGAGGGGCCGAATGGCCCACTCCTGCTCCTATCTTCTATGTTTCTATGTGTCTATGTTTCTATGTTTCTATGAGGCGAGAACTGCCAGATCCAGCAGGTAAGTGCTTTTGCAAAACTGCTTGTAGACCAGGAGGAGCAGGAGTGCTTAACCCCCGGGGCCTCAAGCACATCTTCTGCTGAGATCTCTTAACCCCCAGCCCCCCACCCCACAATTCCTCCTCCTCCCTCGCAGCCACACTCTGAGTTCTCCCTCGCCCCCCACCCCCTCCCTCCACCAACTCCTGATCTTCTCGATTGCTTGGGACAGCGCCCAGCCCTCCCTGGTTGATACTTTGTACCGCTGGCTTTCCCACTCGGCAGCCGACCAGTTTCTCAATCTGAAAGAAAGACTTGCATTTATGTAGCGCCTTTCATGAACACCGGACGTCTCAAAGTGTGTACAGTCAATGGAGTACTTTTAAAGACGCGTCACTGTTGTAATTTGGGAAACACGGCAGCCAATTTGCGCACAGCGAGCTCCCACAAACAGCAATGTGATAATGACCAGATAATCTGTTTTTTGTTACGTTGGTTGAGGGAGAAATATTGGCCATAACTCCCCTGCTCTTCTTCGAAATAGTCCCATAGGATCTTTTATGTCCACCTGAGAGAGCAGACGAGGCCTCGGTTTAATGTCTCATCCAAAAGACTCCCTCAGCACTGCACTGGAGTGTCAGCCGAGCTGGCTGCCAGGTGGGAAATGGAGTAAAGAAATTCAGGATCACCGCCTTCCCAGTATTTCCGGGTTTCCCAGCCTCTGACAACCACCCCGGCTTCCTCCCTACCTCCCCCCAAATATTGAGGCCAATATACTTGAAAGACAATGGATGCCTTTGTATATCAGTCAATCCGTCAATCGGGTGGGAGAAATTTGAATTGAGATGGTTTTACGCTTTGGAAGCCTTTCTGAGGGTAATTCATTAAAATCTTTTGAGCAAATAAAATGTGGGAACATCCTGCAGATTCGACAATGCTACAGAGATTTACAACTGAGGCACCTGCCACATTTTGGGTTGTTGTCTTTACTGGAGACACCAAGCTCCGGCATGCGAATATTAAAACCCACTATATCCAATAATATTGTAAACCAGATTTATACACAATACAAAGTGAGTCCATCTAAAATGTTTCAGGCATAGGTCATAGGTCTGGGAGATGAGACCTCTGTGTGGAATGGAATTACATTTGGGCCTTGGCATATTCAATTTTTATCTGTGGCTTTGTGATATAGTAAAACTGGTTTGACACATGGAGCTTTCAGGAGATAGTGGGACTGCCATGTCAGATAGCCCAGTACTGTATTTTATTTACTGGTCTTCTATGCAGTGACGTTGTGGGATTGAGCATTAAAATAAAATGGGTGAATAAGCTGATCTTCTCTGGCGGTGTTTATGGGTAGTCTAGGGTCTGGAGCACGGTTATGATATTTAGCTGTTAAAGGGAAACCGTGTTTAACTTGGCCTGTCCCTTTAAGGCTTTTGCTCCTAGTGAGGAAGTGATCTAAGCAGTGACATCATTAAGATCAATTTGAGGCTGGTTGCTATTGGCAGTTTCTTTAGGGGTTTTGTGGGCCTCACTGGCAAGGCCACCGTTTATCTCTAATTGCCCTTGAGAAGGTGGTGGTGAGCCGCCTTCTTAAACCGCTGCAGTCCATGTGGTGATGGTACTCTCATTGTGCTGTTAAGGAGGGAGTTCCAGGATATTGACACAGCGACGATGAAGGAATGGTGATATAGTTCCAAGTCAGGATGGTGTGTGACTTGGAGGGGAACTTGGAGGTGTTCCCATGCGCTTGCTGCCCTTGTCCTTCTAGGTGGTAGAGGTTGCGGGTTTGGGAGGTGCTCTTGAAGAAGCCTTGGTGAGTTGCTGCAGTGCATCTTGTAGATGGTACACACTTCAGCCACGGTGCACCGGTGGTGGAGGGAGTGAATGTTTAAGGTGGTGGGTAGGGTGCCAGTCAAGCGGGCTGCTTTGTCCTGGATGGTGTCGAGCTTCTTGAGTGTTGTTGGAGCTGCACTCATCCAGGCAAGTGGAGAGTAGTCTATCACCCTCCTGACTTGTGCCTTGTAGATTCTGATTCTGGAAAGGCTTTGGGGAGTCAGGAGGTGAGACACTCACTGCAGAATACCCAGTCTCTGACCTGCTCTTGTAGCCACAGTATTTATGTGGTTGGTCCAGTTATGATTCTGCTCAATTCTGACCCCCAGGATGCCAATGAATATCAAGGGGTGGTGGTTAGACCCTGACTTGTGGGAGATAGTCATTGACTGGCACTTGAATGTTACTTGCCACTTATCAGCCCAAATGTGAATGTCGTCCAGGTCTTTCTGCATGCGGGCATGTACTGCTTCCTTATCTGAGGAGTTGCGAATGGAACTGAACACTATGCAATCATCAGCAAACATCTCCACTTGTGACCTTATGATGGAGGGAAGGTCATTGATGAAGCAGCTGAAAATGGTTGGGCCTAGGACATTGCCCTGAGGAACACCTGCAGTGATGTCCTGGGACTGAGACTGTTGACCTCCAACAACCACAACCACCTTCCTTTGTTCTAGGTATAACTCCAGCCAGTGGAGTATTTTTCCCCTGATTCCCATTGACTTCAATTTTACTAGGGCTCCTTGATGTCACACTCAGTCAAATGCTGCTTTGATGTCAAGGGCAGTCACTCTCACCTCATCTCTGGAATTCAGCTCTTTTGTCCACGTTTGGACCAAGGCTATAATGAGGTTTGGAGCCAAGTGGTCCTGGTGGAACCCAAACTGAGCATCGCTGATCAGGTTATTGGTGAGTAAGTGTTGCGTAGGCATTTTTTTTACACTCTTTTAACCCAGATCTTGCCGCTGGTCACCAAGAGATGTAAACGGTTTTGATCCTAGCCCAATTGCTAGACGACGGTTCGAATCGCCCTCGCCTTACGAAAGTTCTATACCCGGGAATTATTATTCAGAGTGTAAATGAAATAAGTCACAGACAGGAATGCTTCAGTGAAAAATCAAACTTGTATTTATTTGGTCTAACATACACTGGCTAAAATATGCACTACTAAACGAAATCACTATCCCTGTGGAGAATAAAATCCAGATTACAATCAACATACATACAGTACAAAACTGGGGACTATAACAAGCAGTAATTCCCTTGTTGCTATGGTGGACGCTATTTCCACCCCTACCAACGAATTACCCAATCGAATAAACCCCTTCGCCTGGCTGAACCAAACAAAGCTCCCCCCTCGGAATAGCCCAAAATCTCCACTTCTGAGAGACTATGCTTACCCCGGTTTTGATCGCTCTGCTCGTCGGCTTTTCTGGTATTTCTTGTCTTGTTGGAGCAGGAGTGAGAGAGAGAGAGTGGTGGAAAAGAATCTATGTTTATAGATAGTCTGCCTGCCCCTTTTTCCCACCAATCTTAAAAATCCATTTGCTTCGGAGCACTCCGGTGCTTAATATATGATGAGTCATCGTCAGACCCATGCGTATTGGGTTAATGGCCCTAAGTCTGGGACATATCTTTTGGTCTTTGTGTTGGAAAAATTCTAAGCACTCCGGTGCTTAACCAGTGCTGGGTCATCATCAGACCCATGCTTATTGGATTAATGGCCCTAAGTCTAGGACATATCTTTCGGTCTTTGTGTTGGGAGAAATTCTAAGCGCTCCGGTGCTTAATCAGTGATGGGTCATCGTCGGATCCATGCGTATTGGATTAATGGCCCTAAGTCTGGGACATATCTTTTGGTCTTTGTGTTGGGAAAACTGGCTCCCTTCTGGCTGGGTGAGCTAGTGGGTTCATTGTTCTGCTTCCCTTCTGAGATGGAGGTGAGAAGTGCTATGCATATTAGAGTGGTTTTCTAATCAATTTCAATGGCCCCCTTCCTTTTTCCAGGACTGTCGGGCGGACCCATACATACTGGATGAGTTCTTTTGTCACAGCCAACTGCCATGCGTTCTCTGGAGTTTTAACGAACCAGTCTTTCACGTATCTGCACAGGGCGATCCCATAACAGGGAAAATAACCTCAGAAAAATCCCATAAAGTCCACAAAAAAATATTCTTGCCATGGAGGGAGTGCAGCAAAGATTCACTAGACTGATACCTGAGATGGTAGGAATGATGTATGAGGCGAGATTGGGTCGATTGGGCTTATACTCGCTGGAGTTTAGAAGAATGAGAGGGGATCTCATTGAAACTTATAAAATTCTAACAGGACTAGACAGACTAGATGCAGGAAGGATGTTCCCGATGGCTGGGGAGTCCAGAACCAGGGGTCACAGTCTAAGGATAAGGGGTAAGCTATTTAGGACAGAGATGAGGAGGAACTACTTCACCCAGAGAGTGCTGAACCTGTGGAATTCTCTACCACAGAAGGCAGTGGAGGCCAATTCATTAAATATATTCAAGAAGGAGTTAGATATATTTCTTAAGGCTAAAGGGATCAATGGATATGGGGAGAAGGCAGGGACAGGGTACTGAATTTGGATGATCAGCCATGATCTCATTGAATGACGGAGCAGGCTCGAGGGGCCGAATGGCCTACTCCTGCTCCTATCTTCTATGTTTCTATGTTTAATCCATCTTTCAGAGACTTTGCGATCTCTTCAGTTGCTTGCTCCCACTTTCGACGACACCTTCTATTACTTTGCTGATGATTGGGAGTAGACTGATGGGGTGGTAATTGGCCTGATTGATTTTGTCCTGCTTTTTGTGGACAAGATACCTGGGCAGTTATCCACATTGTCAGCTAAATGCCAGTGTTGTAGCTGTACTGGAACAGCTTGGCTAGAAGTGCAGCTAGTTCTGGAGCACAAGTCTTCAGCACGACAGCCGGGATGTTGTTGGGGCCCACAGCCTTTGCTGTATCCAGTGCACTCAGCCATTTCTTGATATGATGTGGAGTGAATCGAATTGACTGAAGACTGGCTGCTGTGATGGTGGAGACCTCAGGAGGAGGCCGAGATGGATCATCCACTTGGCACTTCTGGCTGAAGATGGTTGCAAACGCTTCAGCCTTGTCTTTTGCACTCACGTTCTTGTCTCCACCATTATTGAGGATGGGGATATTCATGGAGCCTCCTCCTCCCGTTAGTTGTTTAATTGTCCACCACCATTCACAACTGGATGGGTAGGACTGCAGAGCTTTGATCTGATCCATTGGTTGTGGGATTGCCTAGCTCTGTCTATAGCATGCTGCTTAGCATGCATGTAGTCCTGTGTTACAGCATCCCCAGATTGGTACCTCATTTTTAGGTAGGCCTGGTGATGCTCCTTGCATGCTCTTCTGCACTCCTCTTTGAACCAGAGTTGGTCCCCTGGCTTGATGGTAATGGTACAGTGAAGGATATGCTGGGCCATGAGGTTACAGATTGTGGTGGAATACAATTCTGCTGCTGCTGATGGCCCACAGCACCACCTGGATGCCCAGTTTTGAGCAGCCACACAACACGATGGAGGGTGTCCTCAGTGTTAAGACAGGACTTCATCTCCATAAGGACTGTGCGGTGGTCACTCCTACCAAAACTGTCATGGACCGATGCATCTGTGCCAAGTAGATTGGTGAGGATGAGGTCAAATAGGTTTCTCCCTCGTGTTGGTTCTCTCGCCATCTACCACAGGCCCAGTCTGGCAGCTACGTCCTTCGCTACGTCCTTCAGCATTCAGCTCGTTCAGTACTGGTGCTACCGAGTCACTCTTGGTGACGGACATTGAAGTCCCCTACCCAGAGTATATTCTGTTCCCTTGCTTCTTCTTGAGTATGACTATGTCAGGCTGTTGTTTGACTAGTCTGTGGGACAGCTCTCCCAATTTTGGCACAAGTCCCCAGATAATCGTGAGGAGGACTGGCTGGGTTGACTGGGCCAGGTGTGCTGTTGTCATGTCTGAAGCTGGTGCCTTGGTCGATGCCAGGTGGTCTGTCAGGTTTTTTTCCTTATTATTCGTAGCGGTTTGGTACAACTGAGTGGCTTGCTAGGCCATTTCAGAGGGCAGGTAAGAGTCAACCACATCGCTGTGGGTTTGGAGTTACATATAGGCCCGACCAGGTAAGGGTTGCATGATTTCCTTCCCTTAAGGGCATTAGTGAACCAGATGTGGTTTTTATGACAACCCGGTAGTTTCATGTTTTTTTTTAAATTCCAGATTTATTTAATTAACTGCATTTAAATTCTCAGCTGCCGTGGTGGGATTATGAACTCACTTCTCCGGATCATTAGTCCAGGCCTCTGGATCATTAGTCCAGTAACATAACCACTATGCTACCATTCCCGTGCATGGCAGGTGCTTCTTGTTTGGGAGAGGCTCGGTTCTCTTAAAGTTAAAAGAAAAAATACAGAATGACTGTCAGTCTTTCCTTCCCTGTCTGTATACATTTTTAAAATTTGTTGAGTTGGGATTTGTCAGTGTTTCACATTTGCAGTATAGTAAATGCTGGGATCCACCTGAAATGCAACAGGTAGATCTGGCTAATACCAAAGCCTCTTGCATTTAAATGCTGGCCAGAGCAGGTATCAGACATGGTGTCCCTACAGCAGCTGACAAATTTCTTCCACTTACAGTAATCACCTCTTTAAAAATATGTGGCATCCCATGATTAATTATTTTAAGAACACTGATTCAGCACACTAGGTGAAGAATGCCGCTAAAAATAATTGAATTGAATTTTCCTTAGTAAAGCTCGGGGAACAGAAAGAAAGGTCAAATTATGAAACAGGATGGAGATCAGTAATTTAATCTATATTGTTTTCTGTAGCCTGACTAAATGAATCTGAATTAGTTTAGATTATGCTGTTGGAAATCCACATGACATTTTAAGATTAGTGTGTAGTCCCTATTTATTTTGTCAATTAGCTCGTCTCCACTTGAGATTTTTGTATTTCCATTTCATTAGAATTACATCGAGTCTACAGCACAGGAACAGGCCATTCAGCCCAACTGGTCTATGCTGGTGTTTATGCTCCACACAAGCCTCCTCCTACCCCTCTTCACCTAACCCTGTCGACGTAACCTTCTATTCCTTTCTCGCTCACGTGCTTAGCTAGCTGCCCCATGAATGCATCTATGCTATTCGGTTCAACTGCTCCTTGTGGTAGCGAATTCCACATTCTAACCACTCTTTGGGTAAAGACGTTTCTCCTGAATTCCCAGTTGGATTTATTGGTGGCTATCTTATATTGCGGCAGCAATCTTTCTGCCACCAGCAATTTTCACATATCTTATCACATTTTCCACCTCCAAGTTGCTTATGAATATTGCCACCAGCAGACGTTTTGGGGGACTATGTGGAACTCCACTTGTTGCTGTCCCTGGGCACAGCTTTTTCCATTAATAATCATCTTCTGTTTTCTCTTGCCAAGTCTATTTTAATTTACCATTAGCTAGTCTTCATGTGGTATTTTCTACCTATTTGCCTAGCAGAATTCCTTGCGTGTTCATTAAAGGCAACATAAACGTGTTGACTGTTTAGGAATCCCTTTGCCGATATTGCAAGATTTTCTAAAAAAGTACTGAATGAAAATACTGCTGAGAAAAGTTTAGCGTTCAAGTTTGGAAAATGTTCCCTTTTTGTAGTCCACTACTCCCTCTGCTGGTTATTTACAGTTAGGTCTTTAGCTTGCAGCTGTTGTCCTGCACAGCCACCTCCTGGTAATGGTTAGTACAGCAAATAAAAAAGATACGTCGGGGTAGAAATTGATATGCTTTGAGCTTGATTCTCAGGAGTAAAAAGCTGACAAGTGCAACGCTGACAAATTTAGCAGAAGACGCCCCATGCCCAATCTGCGTGAGCATTCGGGCCACGAGGCATTAGGCCTCTTGCAGTTGTTAATTAGGGGCTCAGTGCCTGTTTAAGGTCCCCTCTTTATACCCGATGAGTAGAGCAGGTATCACTTCGGCCGCCAACATGAGGTCATTTTTTTTTTATTATTTTTTTTTGTCAAACCTTCCTGTGGTGTCAGGAGGAGCAGGAATGCAATTCTGCATTCTTCATGATCTGCCCTGGGAATTATCTTCATGCCACTTGCCTCACTGTCAGCTTCGATATGTGAACTAGCTGCGGAGGTGTGACCAGCTCCAGCAACTCACGCATAATAGGTCAGCTCGGCTTGAGGCCCGATTTCGATTGGGCACATGCTGCCTGCACACTGAGGCCCGAAAACATTTGGAATTTCAATGCCATTATTTTAGCACATTGGGGGGCCATTTCCAATTGCTAGCCATCCATTTCTCAGCTGAAAAACAGGAAACCGTAAAAGGAAAATCTGGTGGGGCCTTTCCACGTCCATTTGTCACCTGAACATAAGAACATAAGAACATAAGAAATAGGAGCAGGAGTAGGCCAATCGGCCCCTCGAGCCTGCTCCGCCATTCAATAAGATCATGACTGATCTGATCCTAACCGCCAATCCACTATCACAGAACCATCTCCTGAATCTAACAGAATTAGACACACGAAATAGGAGCAGGATCAGGCTACACGGCCCCTGGGCCCGCTCCGCTACCCACAGGGCCATGTCCGATCCAAACCTAGACTCATGTCCAAATTCCTGCCCGCTCCCCGTAACCCTTAATTCCCTTTACTTCTAGGAAACTGTCTATTTCTGTTTTAAATTTATGTAATGATGTAGCTTCTACAGCTTTTTGGGGCAGCATATTCCATGGACCTACTACCCTCTGAGTGAAGTAGTTCCTCCTCATCTCAGTTTTGAAAGAGCAGCCCCTTATTCTAAGACTATGCCTCCTAGTTCTAGCTTCACCCATCATCAGGAACATCCTCCCCGCATCCACCTGATCCAACCCCTTCACAATCTTATATGTTTCAATAAGATCGCCTCTCATTCTTCTGAACTCCAATGAGTAGAGTCCCAATCTACTCAACCTCTCCTCTCCTGATTCACTTTTCCTGCAGGGCCTTTAAATGGGGCCAGCACTCCCATCCAAAACAGGCAGGTGGCCGTTTAATTGATACTCTACGTTGGATGTGGGACACTGATTGCAATTTTATTTTACACCTGGGAAAATCATCCACTGGGTATGGTAATCCCATTTGTACCAGACATTGACCAGCCTAGTCAGTGATCCTTAAAGGGATGGCTGGAGGCCACTCAGGAGGGGTTAAGATTTTGGTGGAGCCTCACAGAAATCTTCTGCCCTGTGGTCACCAGCCTCCCTCCAGATCTGCGGCCACCCCAAGAGCTCCAACCAACCAGCTGGAACGGAGCGAAGCCTATTACAACCAACTACAGCATAGCGTTCGCAGCTCACCTGTAAAATTCACATGAGGCCTGAACCTGAAAATGTTTTGGGCCTCCTGATGGGCACTGCAGGCACACTGATGACTTTGCAGCCATTTGGGGCCAATCTTGAACCCCCCCGCGCCCCCCCCCCCAATGAAATCCTTGGTCTGAGTAATAAAAGGTTTTAGCTGTACATTTCTCATCAGGATGAAAGATTAACCATACTACCGAGGTAGCACTTTTGTCTTATGTATTTATAAAAAAATATATATTTCTTGTTAGGAGATCTTCTGATTTATACCACTGTGCTGTACTGTTGAACAGATGCAGCATTTCATTTTGATAGAGACCCTAATTTGTACTCAGGTGATGTCAGTCAGTGTCAGCATCTTTGACATAAACGGGAACTTTGATACATTTATCAACCCAATTCATTCCCCTTTAAATTTTTAATGAAACAATACAATTACCATTACTAAAAATATTTCACCAAAATAAAATAAAAATGGTCACAGTTTTCATTATTTCTCATTTGCTGCTGCTGTACTATGGTACTGAATACTTTAGAACAAATGTCCAAAGTGAATTATACGGTGATGTGCCAGGCACTGGGGTTAAATTTCCGTGGCGCTTCTCCCACTTGTTCACCGTATCTTCAACGGAAGAAATGTGGTAACCCCAGAACAGCAGTATAAACACCATTTACGCTGTTTTTCCCAGGTTTCTATGCCTCATCTGCCAAAGTTACGATGGACAAGCGGGAGGACCTCAGCAGAAATTCACCCCAATTAATATAGATCCCCCGTGACATTGTGCCATGTTGAGTGAGGGTTACACTGTTACAATCACTCTCTATCACATAGGAGGCAGCCAGGTACAGAGAAAATAACTGCTTTCATTCTGCCATGGAAGTGGCCAGAGGCCAGCCCATCACTACCAACTACAGTATCAATTAGAAAAATGTCACGGCTCAATGGTATCACTCTCACCTCTCAGTCAGGTAGTCACGGATTTAAGTTCAACTCCAGTACATCAGCACATAATCTAGGCTGACACTCCAGGGCAATACTGGGAAACTCACAGCGAGATTGCATTTTTTGCGGTTTTGTCGAGGCTGAGGGAGGACCGGTGCTATACGTCCAGCAATTTGTGGCGAATTCATGTCGTATCTCTTCTTCGGCACAAATTGCTTGATGTTTTGTGAATTAATATGGTGGGCGCTGTTAATTTGCTATTATTTTTCGTGTATATGTGAATGTGCGCGCGCGCATCTATTCAGGGGTAATGGGGTAAGTAATGTGATCAATAGAGATGATCATTTTTAATGTGGAAGCAAGTCATCCTCGGTTCTGAGGGACTGCCTAAGAGAGATGCATAATTAGCAGTGATGTTTGCGACTATTTCCATTTTTGCCACATTCAATTCATTCACATTGAAGGAAAAATGTTTCCTTGCTGGATGTTTTCACAAATGATAAAACATTTTTTTTAAGAAAGTATGTATTTTTAATTATTATGCACAGATTCCTCCTTTCTCCTAAAAAAAATAGATTCCCAAGAAACTCATGTAGAATTATCACTGGTTGCTAGGGTAACAAAACTGGCTCAATGATTGCAGAGGGCAAATATAATGCTAACAGACCAGCAAAATTTGGGTGGATTTTGCAGTTTTGCTAGTCATTAATCCAGCCACTAGCAAAATGTTTCAAACAAACGTCCTGTGTCTCACAATAAAGTCTTTATTGTCATCCAGGTTGTCAGTCTTTAATTCTGATTAGTTTTGTTGGTGGAAAAAAGAACATTTTTTTGTGACTGTTACAGCCAGTAGCAAAATATACTGCCTCTGAAAATTATTAAATTCGAGTCCTGTCACAATACATAGGTATTTGTGATCGTTATCAGTACAAAGGTTCAACTTTTGACCTCAGATTTGAACTAAAATATGCAGCTTGTGCTTTGAAATGTATTTATCTTATCCTTTGCTGCATTTGTCCCTGGCGAATGTCGGTGTACTATAAATTATACTCCTCCACCATAATCAAGTTGATTCACTGCATAGAACTATGTATGTATTAACTAGCTGTTTGGTGTCAGGTAGGATGCCTCTGGTCTATTCTCTGATTAAAAAGAACAGCCTAAAAGTTCTGAAATTCATCTGGGTTTTTTTTGGGGGGGAACAAAATGTACTTGAAATTTTTGAGACCAGCTGAATTCCTGTCCGAGCTACTCACATGACCTTGCTGAGAACCTGCCACATCTTAAGTGCTGCAGCAACTTTACACTTCAGCAGATCCTTTAGCAGCTACAGCAAACTTTCTTAGTGTGGTTTTCATGTTATCTTATTTTAAATGAAAACTAAGATAAAAATGATAAATTTGGTGACATGATAATACCTGTTGTGTACTTGTGCCTATGTGACAACAGTCGCTGTGCTTTCAGACGTAATAATGTGCCATACAATTGCAATATTATTTATGTTTTAAACTTCCTGGTAAGTTACACTCATGTTTTGTATGAATGCAAAGTGGTTTCTGCTTTGCACTGATGGAAACATAAGAATATTAGTCGGCCATTTAGCCCCTCGAGTCTGTTCCATCATTCAATAAGATCATGGCTGATCTCTGACCTAATTCTATATATCTGCCTTTGTCCCAGATCCATTAATACCTTTGGTTAACAGAAATCTATCAATCTCAGATTTAAAATTAACAATTGACCCAGCATCAACTGTCGTTTGCAGAAGAGAGTTCCAAACTTCTACCACCATTTGTGTGCAGAAGTGATTCCTAATTTCTCTCCTGAAAGGCCTGGCTCTAATTTTTAGGCTATGTCCCCTAGTTCTAGAATCCCCAACCAGCAGAAATAGTTTCTCTCTATCTACTCTATCAGTTCCCCTTGATATCAGTTTCCCCTAATCTTCTAAATTCCAGGGAATACAACCCTAGTTTGTGTAATCTCTCCTCGTAATTTAACACTTGGAGTCCAGACACCATTCTAGTAAATTAATGCTGCACCCCCTCCAAGGCCAATATATCGTTCCTAAGGTGTGGTGTCCACAACTGAACACAGTACTCCTGCGTGGTCAAACCAGGGCTTTGTATAGCTATAGCATGACATCTGACCCCTGTATTCTAGTCCTCTAGATATAAATTCCATTAGCCTTTTTGATTTTTTTTTGTACCCGTCAATTACATTATAATGATCTATGTACATGCACCACTAAGTCTCTTTGGACCTCCACTGCTTCTAGTTTTTCACCATTTAGAGAGTAAACTAAAGTAAACTTGGATATGTGGCTTTCTATCCCATTAGCTAAGGTGTTAATAAATACAGTACATAGTTGAAACATAGAAACATAGAAGATAGGAGCAGGAGTAGGCCATTCGGCCCCTCGAGCCTGCTCCGCCATTCAATGCGATCATGGCTGATCATCCAAATTCAGTACCCTGTCCCTGATTTCTCCCCATACCCTTGATCCCTTTAGCCTTAAGAAATATATCCAACTCCTTCTTGAATATATTTAATGAATTGACCTCTACTGCCTTCTGTGGTAGAGAATTCCACAGGTTTACCACTCTCTGGGTGAAGAGATTCCTCATTTCTGTCCTAAATGGCTTACCCCTTATCGTTAGACTGTGACCCCTGGTTCTGGACTCCCCAACCATTGGGAACATCCTTCCTGCATCTAGTCTGTCCAGTCCTATCAGAATTTTATAAGTTTCAATGAGATCCTCTCTCATTCTTCTAAACTCCAGCGAGTATAAGCCCAATCGACCCAATCTCTCCTCATACGTCATTCCTGCCATCCCAGGTATCAGCCTGGTGAATCTTCGCTGAACTCCTTCCATGGCAAGAACATCCTTCCTCAGATAAGGTGACCAAAACTGCACACAATACTCAAGATGTGGTCTCACCAAGGCCCTGTACAACTACAGCAAGACATCCTTGTTCCTGTACTCAAACCCTCTCGCTACGAAGGCCAACATACCATTTGCCTTCTTAACCGCCTGCTGCACCTGCATGCTTACCTTCAGCGACTGGTGCACAAGGGCACCCAGGTCTCGTTGCACTTCCCCTTCTCCCAATCTATTGCCATTCAGATGATAATCTGCCTTCCTGTTTTTGCCACCAAAGTGGATAACCTCACATTTATCCACGTTATATTGCATCTGCCATGCTTCTGCCCAATCACCCAACCATCCTGGAGTTTCTCGGCATCCTTCTCACAGCACACACGCCCACCCAGCTTTGTGTCGTCTGCAAGCTTGGAGATATTATATCTAGTTCCCTTGTCTAGATCATTAATATATATTGTAAATAGCTGGGGTCCAAGGACCGATCCCTGTGGTATCCCACTAGTCACTGCCTGCCACTCGGAAAAAGACCCGTTTATTCCAACTCTTTGCTTTCTGTCTGCCAACCAGTTCTCTAGCCAAGTCAATACCTTGCCCCCAATCCCATGTGCCTTAACTTTACATGCTAATCTCTTATGCGGGACCTTATCGAAAGCCTTCTGAAAGTCCAAATACACCACATCCACTGGTTTTCCCTTATCTATTTTACCAGTTGCATCGGCAAAAAATTCCAGTAGATTAGTGAAGCAGGGTTTACCTTTTGTAAATCCATGTTGACTTTGTCCAATCCTGTCACTGTTTTCCAAGTGCTCTGCTATTACAGCTTTTATAATGGACTCTAGCATTTTCCCCACTACCGATGTCAGGCTTACCAGTCTGTAATTCCCCGTTTTCTCTCTACCACCTTTTTTGAACACAGATTCCTGTGAGACACCACTAGTCACATCCTGCCCATTATCCCTACTCTCTGGTCAGAATTTTCCCATTGCCGAGCGTGTGGGTTTGGGGTGGGTCAGCAGTAAAAATCACCGAAATTGCGAGCGCGTCGGGAGACCTGCCATCATCCGGCTGCCTCGCGCATTTAACTCGGGCGGCTTTGAAGGCCCGACGTGGACCTGAACGGCAGAGGCGGGTGACCTCATTGAAGTCATTAACCACTTGTTGAGAGACCCTTAAGAGGGTTTTAACACCAGCTTTTGACTTTTACTACAGGAGCACGGGATTCACGCCGCTTGGGTACCTTGCCTGTGAAGCTCAGTGGCCATTGATGAGTTCATTCATTGAGAGTTGGGAAAAGCACATAAATACTGCAACATTACACCTCATTACTTCATGGAAAGGCTCTTGCTCGCTCCATTTTGTCCACAGATTTGGGTGTCAGCAATTTGCAGGTCATTTCTGAAACCTCGGAAGCCACTCTCACCACATTGCTACTCAGTATCACAACATTGAGGGATTGGCATTCTGATCTCCACTTTACCTGCCATCTATTACATCAGCATGGGTGGCACTTATACTGTCTCACCTTGGCCCTCAGAATCAAACCAAGGTGAGCCCCACCACCAGCCACACCAGCAGCAATCACAACAGCAGCCTTCTCCTCAACAACCTGATGCTCCTGGGGGGAGAGAGGGGGGGCACCACAGGGCTGCAGCGCGCTGGAGGCGATACCCCCAACACAGGGTATACAGGCAGAGGATGAGCTTCCTCAACATGACTGCGCAGCAGTGCTTCAGGAGGCTCAGGCAATTGTGCCAGGTCATCACAGACATTTGTAGCTTGCTGGAACAAGACCTGCAGCCCAGAGATCCTGGTGGACACTCCTTACCAGTGGCTGTCCATGTCACCACCGTCCTCAGGCTCCTTCCAGGGATCTGCAGCAGACATTTGCGGGATCTCGCAGTAGGCTGCCCACAGATGCATCACACAGATCACCGAAACCATGTTTGACAAGTCAGCCAATTATGTCAACTTTGCCACTGATGAAGCCAGTGTTACTGAGCGGGCGCTCAGCTTTGCGGCTCTGGCTGACTTCTCACGGGTGCAGGGCATCATCGACTGCACACATGTGGCCTTGAAGGCACCCCCTCATCACCCAGGAGTGTTTGTGAACCACAAGGGTTTCCACTACCTCAATGTGCAGCTGGTCTGCAACCATAAAAAGATGATCATGCATGTGTGCACCAGATTCCCTTGCAGCTGTCATGACTCTTTCGTGCTGCGCCAGTCCACCCTTCCTCAGCTCTTCGCACCTCCAAACAGACTTACCAGCTGGCTGCTTGGAGAAAAGGGCTATCCACTGAAGATGTGGTTCATAACACATTTGAGGATGCCAAGTACTGAGGCCGAGGAGCATTATAATGAGAGCCACATCTCCACCAGATGTGTCATAGAGCAAGCAATAGGCATGCTGAAGGTGTGCTTCAGATGCCTTGACAGATCTGGTGCAGCCCTTCAGTATGCAACAGCCAGGGTCTCCAGAATCATCGTCGTTTGCTGCACGCTGCACAACATAGCCCAGCAGCGAGGATTGGAGCTGCAGGAGGAGCAAGGCACAGAGAGCACTGCCTCTTCAGAGGAGGAGGAGGACAAGCAGGTGGAAGATGAGGAGGAGCAGGAGGAGGAACCTGAGGTGGAAATGACACCAGCAGTGGCGCACATTGTTGCCCGGGAGGACCAGGATGGCCTCATCATGGCCAGATTTACTTAACTTGCTCCAATGCAGCAACGTGGCTGCCACATGCTGTAATTAGATCCCCCCGAACAACACCATAAAGCATCCCTACGATGACCAAGCCATTCCTCTCATCCAAACCCCCAGTGCTCAAAGTTACCTAATGTCTCACTATTCACTCCAAGTAACAAAGCCACTTCCAAGGTTTAAGGCAAAAATGGACAACAACGGAAAGTGGTGCAAAGAAATGCATTTATGTATGTCATCAAAATAACTGAAACTTAACACTAACATTTTTCATACGCCCATGGGTATACCCGTGTGCATCTACTTTTGTGGCATTTTTCTTTTCCAAGTGCTTCTATGAGGTGCAACCCCTGTGGCTTCAGCAGAGGTAGAGGCAGGCTGCTCACTTCCCTGCTGCGACTCGTTATATACTTTTGGCAGACATCCTCTGAGTTTTGGAGCCTGTGAGGGCCCCGCCAAAGTCTGCAACTCCTGCAACTGTGCAGGGGCAGACTCGGCCATCGGGATCTGAGGGACTGAGGGGGAGGCAACGGGGGAGAAGGGGGAGTGCTTTGAGAAGAGCCCCCACTTCCATGTCCCTTCTCAACATCATCCCTCTCATGGGCCACCCGCACTTCCCTGCTAGCAAGGAGCTGGAGAGCACACTGCAGTGGGGCGATGAACACCCAAGTTTACGTTTATATCCCTCCTAGAGAGGAGATCTATGAGCGTCTGCCATCTGTTGTACACAGCTAGCATGTGCTCATGTGACTGGCGCATTTTCTGCTCTGTGCAGGTGGCCATCCTTTCCATGGAACAACACATCGTCGCCATCACCTACGACATGGTGGTGCTCAAGTTGGAGATGGACTCCTCCATTCTCTGCACATTTGCAAACATCGTGGCTGCAAAAGATACCAGAGCCTCATGCAAATGTTGCTGCCTCTCCAAGATCACCCTCTTTCTCGATGGCCCCCGAGGTTTAGCAGATCTAGGAGCATCCTGCGCCCTCCAGCGAGGAGTCTCCACTGCTGTTCCTGTCTCCACTAACTGCTCTTGCTCAATTGTGAATTGAAAGACGCCAGGTGACAACTCTACTCCAAGCGCACAGGACCCACCGAGGTGTGCATATCTGTGCTGGTGCCGGGTGCGCTTGGATCTGCTGACGCTGCACCCTCAGAGGCTGGGGGTTCCTCTGAGGAGTTATCTCCCTCCTTCAGCTGGACTGTGGGGGTGGGGGGCAATTGATGGACCTGTGGCTGAGTAAAGAGATGAATTAGAATAATAAGAATGGGTAACGTTACCTTTAAGCACATGATGGCATTTCACTGGCTGCTGACATCAGTCACCATATGAGTGACTGTTGTATGCCATGTGGCTGTATGAGATGTGATTCTGTCACCAGGTTGCTGGGATGCCCCTCTCTCTGCGTCTCCCACCGCCAGCATCTCTGCAACTCCCAATATCTCCAGAGCCCCCTTCTCTGCTGCTGTTAGTTGGGTGAAGACTGGAAGGCCACCTTCGGTTCTCTGTCTCTCCCACGTGTTCCGGGCTTTTTTCTCCTGCAAGGAGGGAAAGAAGAGAAGTTTGAGTGAGAGTGCTGGAATGAGTGTAAGGAATGGATGGGTTATATCTCACAGCCCTCTGCCTTTGGCTATCCATCATTGCTGGCTTAGAACAGTGCTCCGCCCTTTGTTTTTCAGCTTCCACACTCCTCCAGCAACCTTCAAATGAGTTGAGTGCAAGCCTGCTTTAAATATTGGCGCTGGAAACGAGTCATTGATGATGTCATCAGACCCGCTCCATTTAATTGGGCTGGGAAATGCACATGACTGCTTTAAGTGGGGCTATTACGTTAAAGTTGCCCTGAAGAACGCGCTGAGCAGAACAACGCTTTTCCGACCTGCTATGCGGCCGCAGGCACCCGACTCCATGGTAAAAATTCTGGCCTCAGTCTCCTGCCATTCAGCCAGTCTACTAACCAGGTCAATAACTTGCCCTCAATTCTATGAGCTTTAACTTTTTGTTAACCAAAGGTATTGAGGGATATGGGGCAAAGGCGGGTATATAGAGTTAGGTTGCAGATCAGCCATGATCTCATTAAATGGTGGAACAGGCTCGAGGGGCAAAATGGCCCACTCATTTCCTAGTTTTTTATTTTTATCTAACAGTCATTTATGAGAAACTTTATTAAATGCCTTCTGGAAGTTCATATAAGTAATATCTATAGACATTCCCCTATCCACTACTTTAGCCACTCTTCAAAAAATTTAATCAGGTTCGTCAGGCATGACCTACCCTTTACAAATCCATGCTGGCTATCTCTGATCAGCTGAGAATTTTCAAGGTGTTCAGTCACTTCATCCTTAATTATAGGCTCTAGGGCCTAGAAATTGGGTTGGGGCGCCAAAGTGGCGCAAAAGTCGCCTGAGCGCAGGATTTAGCGCAGCGTTCGAGGCTTTAGCTATCGTCAGATATTCAGTTTCATTGCCCCTCGAGGGACACGGGACGAGGCTCGAGGCGCTCCGCGTCCCTCTTAGGGCGCTGACACTGAATATCGCAGCGCAACGTGCCGCAGCGCCACACGCTGCGGCACGGCACGCTGCGTTACTGCAGGCCTTCCTCCCACTGTTAAGGGGGAGGTGCCTGCAACAGCGCGATCCCCGCTCACGAGTGCCGGCAAATGAGCCCGGCACCAAGGAGAAGTGCCGGGTTCTCGGGAAACAGCTGGCAATGCCGGTGGGGGGGGTGGTTAGGAGGCCGGGGACGGAGGTGCTGGCAGGCGGCCGCCGAAAAAGGCGGCCGCCCCGCACCTCCACCTTAACTTGCGCTGCTGCCGGCACAGTAAGGCCCCGTGAACCGGGCGCAGGTAGCGAACGGCGCAACTGCGGTGTTCACTACCAAATATCGCGAACGGGGCATGAATGGGGCGCTGCGCACACCAATGACGTCATCGGTGGCGGCGCAGCACAAATGCCTAACGCCACCATTAGCGCCCCTGCTGAATATCGCGGGAGGCGCAGCCAGTGGCGCTACAGCCACTGACTGCCTCTTTAGGCGCTAACAGGTGGCGCTACTCACCCAATTTCTCCCCCTAGTAATTTCCCGACAATAGATGTTAGGCTAACTGGTCTATAATTGCTTGGTTTCCCTCTCTCACCTTTCTTAAATAGCAGAGTGACACGTGCAATTTTCCAATCTAAAGGAACGCTTCCTGAATCGAGAGAACTTTGGAAGATCATAGTTAGGGTATCTGCAACGTTCTCACCTACTTCCTTCAAAACCCTAGGATTTATACCATCTGGTGCTGGGGATTTGTTACTTTTTAGTGCCATTATTTTCTTCATTACTGTTAATTTGTTTACATTAATTTTGGTGAGTCCCCGTCCCTGATTCAATATTAGTTTCCTCGGGATGTCTGGCATGCTATCCTCTTTCTCTACTGTAAATATTGACACAAAGTAATTATTTAACATGTCCACCATTTCCTTATTTTCATTTATAATATTATCATTGTCAGTTTTTAAGGGACCCACATTGCTTTTAACCACCCTCTTTTTCCTAATATAATTGTAAACATTTTTTGTATTGATTTTGATATCCCTTGCAAGTTTCTTTCCATACTCCTTTTTGTAGCTCTCACTATCTGTTTTGTCACCCTTTGCTGTTCTTTGTATCTCTCCCTGTAGCATAACTTGAGCATGAAGTTGCCCAAATGTAACACTATAGTTAAACGGCATGCAATAGAAGTGCAAGTGAAGCAAAGTTCAAAATGTTACGCTTTAAACTTCATTATTAATGTGAACATTATTAATGCTGGTTGTCAGCTCTTTGTTAGTATCAAAATTTAACCAGCAAGTATTCCCAGAGCCCTGTTTTTCCTAGCCAGAAATTGGTGTGTGGTCTGTAATATAACTTTGTTCTGCCTGTTCTGAGTCAAAATCTGGAACTCGCTCCTCCAAAAGGCTGTGGATGCTGTCAACTGAAATTTTCAAAACTAACGTGAATAGATTTTTGTTAGGTAAGGGTATCAAGGGTAATGGAGCAAAGGCGGATAAATGGAGTTGAGATACTGATCAGCCATGATATAATAGAATGGCAGAACAGGCTCGAAGGGCTGAATGGCCTACTCCTGTTCTTATACTAGGTCCTATGTAGTAGGTACCATACACAAGCCAATATCTGTAGTGTAATGGCACATAACTTAAGTGACTCTCAAAATGTTTACCATAACCACTCTGTGTCTTTGAATACCACTTAATATGAATTAAAGATGTTTAACTTGCTGCCAGTACCATTTCACTATAGTCTTGTATATGAGGGAGCTCGGAATCAACTGCCTCTAGCTGGTGACCCATTAATTTGCTGGCTATTAGTTGAGTAAACTGCCATTCGCTTAAATAAAATTATTTTTCATAAACTTTTCACAAGAAGAACAGCACTCAATGATGCATCATACGTCACCACCTCTGAAAAGCATTGCTAAAATCACCAGTGTCATTGCGCTCTTTCTCACCTATTTGAGTAAAATTTTAAATTTGTGACACATTAAACTCAATCTGATTCTGCCCCAAATTAATTTCATTTAGAACCATTAAAACCATCAGAGAAAGGAATAAACCAAATGGAATTTGATCCCAGTCCTAGAGGTGAAAGTACAATAATCTTACTTCTATGCCACCCAGTCTCATTAATTAATTATTTGTAAAACACAAATGCAGAACCAATTCATATTAGATTTATTATCCAATTATTTACACTTCAAATAAACAGAATTGTTCATTTAATTCCTGATTTTCATGCAGAAATTCTATTGCAGTCTTCACAGGGTTAATGTAGTCAGAAATTTCTTATCTGTTTCTATCATATAACCTCTTTATAATTTCTGTATGTGCATTACTCTTTGTATTTGATCAATTGCATGCAACTGCAGTATATTTCTTAACTCTGGAGGTCCCGAAGTGCTTCACAGCCAATTAAATACTTTGAAGTTTAGTCACTGTTGTAATATAGGGAAATGTGGCAGCCAATTTGCACACAGCAAGGTCCCACAAACTGCAGTGAGATAAATGGCCAGATCATCTGTTATAGTGATGGTGATTGAGGGATAAATATTATCCAAGACACTTGGAGACTTCCCATGCTGTTCTTTACATAGTGCTACGGGATCGTTTACATCCATCTAAGAGGTCAGATGGGGATCCCAGTTTAATGTCTCATCTGAAAAATGGCACCTCTGACAATGCAGATTCCCTCAGTACGATAGCAAAATACTGCAGATGCTGGAAATCCAAAATAACAACAGTTTTGAAGAAGGGTTTCAACCCGAAACGTCAACTCAAATCTCTCTCCACGGATGTTGCCTGACCTGCTAAGTTTTTCCAGCATTCTCTGTTGTTAATTCAGATTCCCTCAGTACTGCACTTGACTGTCAGCCTAGAATATGTGTTCAAGTCTCTGGAGTGGGGTTTGAACCCCTGACCTTCTGACTTAGTGGTGAGAATGCTACAACTGAGCTAAGGCCCCAACATCTCAAAGCTTGACAGGTTAGCAGCTGCGCCTCATTTCTCCACCCCTTCTGCCGGCAGCAGGTCCTGCCAAGGGATGGACCTGCACTTGGGGTGCCCCTGGCCATATGAATTGCCCGAAACATGAAATCCCTGTTACACTGGGACTGTGCAAGAGCAAAGCACTTAGGGCATAGGCAGGAACATTTGCATTGTATAGTAGTTTCACTTATTATCAGAAGCATTGGTAATGACTAGCACCATTTTCAAATATGTTTTGGCATCAGACTCTACTTTGAAAATATATTGAATCAGATTTTCCTGTTAATGCATCTGGAGTTACTGGATAGCTTGAGTGCAATGAATACAGGAAAATTGGATGGGGAGGAGCAGAAACCTATAAAGGAGCCTGCCCAATTTCCCAACGTTTAAATTACTGGCCAGAAAAAAAAAAAATTTTTACTCGTTTTTAAGGGATCTGGGCATCACTGGCAAGGCCAGCATTTATTGCCCATCCCTAATTGCCCTTGAGAAGGTGGTGATGAGCTGCCTTCTTGAACCGCTGCAGTCCGTGTGGTGAAGGTACTCCCACAGTGCTGTTAGGTAGGGAGTTCCAGGATTTTGACCCAGTGACGATGAAGGATCGGCGATATACTTCTAAGTCAGAATGATGTGTGACTTGGAGGGGGACTTGGAGCTGGTGGTGTTCCCATGCGTCTGCTGCCCTTGTCCTTCCAGGTGGAAGAGGTCGTGGTTTTGGAAGTTGCTGCCGAAGAAGCCTTGGCGAGTTGCTGCAGTGCATCTTGTAGATGGTACACGCTGTAGCCATGGTACGCCAGTGGTGGAGAGAGTGGATGTTTAAGGTGGTAGAGGGGTGCCAATCAAGTGGGCTGCTTTGTCCTGGATGAAGTCCGTAGTAATTGTTCTCCTCCCTGCCTGAACTGAATCTCCTGTATTTGCTGCGTTCAGGCAATCCAATATCTCCAGGTGCAGGAACAGGAAAACCTGCCCCATCATCTTTTGACCTGAAGCAGAATTTTGAACAGGAATTCAGAAACAAATGTAAATTTTCAACCGACTAATACTCAGCTAGATAGTTATCAAGCTCACTGTGTTTTGTAAATTCTGACACATTCATTAAATCAAATGAAAAAAAGGATCTTGACATAATTTTCAAATTATTACTTGCCAGTAAATAAGACTGCAAAGTATGTATTGGCATTAAGCGCACTGATAGATTACAGATATTCAGATAATTAATGATTACAGTGAATTAATTGCAGTTTCTAAAACACGAGTTCCTTGTTTCTTTCCATAGGATGGATCTACAGCTCAACCGAAAGCAAATGCCCAGCCAACATTCACCGCTGAACATCTTCCCTCATCCCAGATCAGTCCTGCTGTTGTGCAGCGGAGGATGAAGAGTGGAGCTGCTAACTGTGACCGTCTCAGCCAGACAAAGTCAATGGTCCTGACTGACACCAGCCCACTCAAATTACCGGTGAGTAGATGCTGCCATATTTTGTTCTGCTGCAAAGGCATGAGGAAATAAGTTGCTGGCAAGTTACTCAGGATATTTGTTTTGCTAAAGTGCAGGTGGAATGTATTTTAAAGAAAGTCTCTGAATTATATTTGAATAAATGGCAATAATTAATTTCAATTTAAAGTCAATGACAGCACTCTTGAGTTCTGTCTCTAAATACTACGCACTCCATTTATTAAATATAGGTCAGGAACATCACTTTGAACTATAACAATGAGCCAATTTATTGCACATTCTTACTGAAACTTGGAATTTATATATTTAAAAAAAATAAGCATTCAAGACAAGAACGACTGTGGAAAGGATGGGGGGGTGGGGTTTATCCTGATAGCCCATTACCTGCCATCCCCAGGTTGAATGTGAGTGTTTTGCGAGCAAAAACTGTGATGTTGCCTGGCAGCACCTGATAACCTGCAGATTTGAGCAGCAGCAGGTATTACTGTTCATGTGATTTGCATATTCTTACTGAACTTTGAAATTTATCATGAAGGTTGCATTCTTCTTTGCAAACTTATGCATTAAAGCTTCTTTAGAAAATGCCTGCCACATACATTATTGGATGGTGTTTGTAATAATGATGTATTGATTGTTTTCAGAGATGTAGTGCCCCGCAGGGTTAAACCTGGCTGCTGCCAATATATTCGACCATATTACATTCACCCGGGAACTATTGTTTGCAATTGGTTTCTGCACTTCATGCTTACATGCCAACCTAGATAACTAGCAAAAGCCAACAAACAGTTTCAAAAAAGCTGACATGGCTCATAAATAGCCCTGAATGTACATCTTCTTGACAGTTGAAGACAAAGACACTGCAAGTGTTGTGGGACATGGGATTCCCATAACTGAAGTGTAGGCATACCCAAAATTCAATCACGTTTTTTGCAGTATGCAAAAGTGCGGTTTGTAGCAGTGGTGAATTTAGAAATCACTGAAGAAGGCTGTGAGATCTGAAGGTACAAGGTTAATTTTCTAGGTTAGCCTGGGACATGTTCCCCAAGAAGGTTTTTGTATTTGACTCATTATTTTGTGCACTTTCCAGAATCTTGGCGTCTAATGTAACTGTGCCCTTCAAGTCAAAAACACTTTCTCTTGGAAGGGTTACAAATATTTCAATGGGCCGGATTTTGCGGTCAGTGGTGAACAAATGGCACCAGCCGTTCGTTACACTTGCACTTGCCAATAGACATTTTATGGGCATGTGCACCTGAAGTTTCTGTCAGCTATCGAAAAAGTGCAGCGCCCTCTACAGGGGATCTGGGGCCTGTGTGAACAGGGAAAGTAACTGTGTATCTCCTTAACCAATCAGTTTGAACAAACGTTAATGAGCAGCAGAGATTCTGAACCAGTTAGATAATTTAATTCAGTGTCAAATCAGGTAATGAAAGCAAAATAAAGAGAGGGGAAGAAAGATTGGATTAAGAGAGAGTGATAAAAGAGACAGAAAGAAAAAATGTTTAAAAATATATAATTTTTTAAATCTCGAAAAATAATGAGATTCCACACTTCTTAAAGTTAATTTTCAGTGCCAGAGAGGTTGTTTGGCAATAATTAAAACTTACCACACCATTAAAAGGGTACTTACACTGGAATGGACAAGACCTAACTTTCTCTGGAGAGTTTAGTGTGCAATTATAATGTAAGTACAGCAACTTCATGCCATTCCATGTATTTCAATTGTGAGTCTCTTGACGAGATACCATTATAGCACAGCTTCCGAAAGAGCAGGGTATCTCGGACAACAACTTCCTGACTTACGCATTTAACTGCGCATATGCGGTCACTGGAAGTTGCTGTCCAAGTTACACTTTAATAACAGTGAGCGCTGTTAGTATCACCGTTATTTTGACTGCAATATCCAGCCCACAATAAAAGGTTGCAACCTTTTCTGTATGAAAAATAAAAGTAGTTGTAAGGACATCAATACAACTTTATAGGGTCCAGTTCCTTTCACCAGAATCTAACCCCAGATCTACCATGTTAATTTGTGAACAATATGTAACAACAATAATCCCAACTAGCCATGTATTCTACAAGACAAACTGGCTCACAGTCACATCTGTCCTGGACCCAGTGGCAGGCAGGGAAGGGGTGTATTACCTAGAGTGAGAGCATGCTGATTTAGCTATCTTCATAGATCATTTTCATTTTTAAATTGCCACACGAGAGATAATACTATCAAAACAAAACCGTAGAACTGAGTTCTGATAATGGGTCACACTGAAACTTCACCTGTATTTCACACTTATAGATTTCAAACATTTTCTGTTTTTAAAGGCATAAAATGCAGAAGGTTGTGTTTTGTGCTTTCAGGTGGTGCTGGCTGACTGCCTCTAGTCTAGGATTTACAATTTATTATACTCAATAATATCACTGCTGTATATTTCTCTCCCAGTTAATGAATGGTAATAAAGGGACCTCCACTCTGAGCACATAACCAAATTGAAAAAAGCTATAGAACACTACTGGATTCTGCACTCACACAAACACACTGATTGCATCACATAGCATAGTTGTATATGATAATAAAATTTCAAATATGGTAAATTATAGGTAAAACTGATTATTCCCCTAACTCCACTTCCTATTTTCTATTGGTAATAAAAATCAATTGTTATTCTAAGCATTACAATGTGGGCCCAATGCAAAAGTCACCTCCCATAAGCAAGACCATGCCTGTTACGAATACAATTGAAAACTTGCAGCAAAGTTATCTGGGCTAGCATGCCCTGGACAAAAAACATAGACCTATTTACCATCTCTGGATTTACCCCTAGGAACATTTGCCTTTCAGACCCTCGAGCCTGTTCCCCCATTCAATTAGATCGTGGCTGATCTGTATCTTAGCTCCATTTACCTGTTGAGGATTTCTACTACATGCGCACATCATTTCAGGACATGATTAATAGCAGTTATACCAGATACTTTTGTCACTGAGTAACCTACCAAGCTAGTATATTCACATAGTCATTTACATAAGCCATCAGTAACAATATGTTGTTGAAAGCTGTCTACATAACCATTTTGAATCACATTACAAAGTTTTAATGAAACTTGCATTCTTTGTTCCAACACAATAAACTCAAAATTCTCCTAGATTTTAGAGGTAACAGTCTTGATGCAAAGTCAACTGCCTAGATACGTGACACAAAGGAATATCAAAATATATCTTTCATAATAAACCACCTTGAAAACTAGAATTCAAAGACAGAAATGACCTGATATACAGTTTACGCTTGTTAAGCAAAGCAACTTTGATACAAAGAATGCTTACCTTTCCTCTAGTGAATGACCACTACTCTTAATAGAAGCCTATAATATGTATTGAACAATCCCTCATTAGACGTTACCCATCCCTCTCGGAGGTGGTAGCTGCACCTAAGCTAGGGAATGCCATTTCATCAGCTATAGACAGAACTACTAGAATATAAAGTATACATTTAAACTTGTCATAATCCTGCCAAGCTATGAAATATTAAAAATATAGAGGCAGATTTTCCTGCTATCATACTTGGGTACATTGGATCACCATGGGTAAACATAGATAGACAATGAAAGGGAAATTTTTTAACTCCCAGTTAGGAAGCCAGTTGGGTGAATGGGTGGTTTGCCCATGAGTGGCAGTGGGAGGCTTAACCAATTTTAACGGATGGGCCTCATTTACGTCCTGCAGTCAGATGTCTGCCTAAAATAGGCACTCTGTCTATAATCAGGTCATTCTAGCATAAACAGTGGAAGTTCTCAACAGAATCAAATAGTATGATTTGGACAGGTTGGGTGATTGGGCAGATGCATGGCAGATGTAGTATAATGGGATAAATGCAAGGTTATCCACTTTGGTGGCAAAAACAGGAAGGCAGATTATTATCTGAACGGCAATAGATTGGGAGAAGGGGAAGTGCAACGAGACCTGGGTGTCCTTGTGCACCAGTCGCTGAAGGTAAGCATGTAGGTGCAATAGGCGGTTAAGAAGGCAAATGGTATCTTGGCCTTCATAGCGAGAGGGTTCGAGTACAAGAACAAGGATGTCTTGCTGCAGTTGTACCGGGCCTTGGTGAGACCACACCTTGAGTATTGTGTGCAGTTTTGGTCGTCTTATCTGAGGAAAGATGTTCTTGCCATGGAGGGAGTGCAGCGAAGATTCACCAGGCTGATACCTGGGATGGCAGGAATGATGTATGAGGAGAGATTGGGTCGATTGGGCTTATACTCGCTGGAGTTTAGAAGAATGAGAGGGGATCTCATTGAAACTTATAAAATTCTAACAGGACTAGACAGACTAGATGCAGGAAGGATGTTCCTGATGGCCGGGGAGTCCAGAACCAGGGGTCACAGTCTAAGGATAAGGGGTAAGCCATTTAGGACAGAGATGAGGAGGAATTTCTTCACCCAGAGAGTGGTGAACCTGTGGAATTCTCTACCACAGAAGGCAGTTGAGGCCAATTCATTAAATATATTCCAGAAGGAGTTAGGTATATTTTTTAAGGCTAAAGGGATCAAGGGATATGGGGAGAAGGCAGGGGCAGGGTATTGAATTTGGATGATCAGCCATGATCTCATTGAATGGCGGAGCAGGCTCGAGAGGCCGAATGGCCTACTCCTGCTCCTACCTTCTATGTTTCTATGTTTCTATGTTGTAGGTGTGTAAATGTAATATTCTCTGCTACAATTGATTCCTACCATCTATAATTTAAAAGTAGGAACCCCAGATGTAGTGCAGTGCGATATAAAGCCTGAAATTAGTATATTACTTTACAGTCTCACAATTATAATGAAGTTCAATCGCATGAAAAACAGTTCTGAGGGCAACCAAAAAGCTCTTAAGCACTTAACAGAGAATAT
Source organism: Somniosus microcephalus (assembly GCF_052327205.1). Taxonomy (NCBI): domain Eukaryota; kingdom Metazoa; phylum Chordata; class Chondrichthyes; order Squaliformes; family Somniosidae; genus Somniosus; species Somniosus microcephalus. The sequence continues at coordinate 299,891,922 of NC_140990.1, forward strand.
TAGATTTATAGACAAGAAAATCCCATTTTATGGAGGCAAAGGGAGCATAAGCTTACTGATCAATTTTGTAGAACTTTATTGAAGTTAAATGTTTTACTTATATATATGAATACCACTCAACCATACACAAGGAAACAATGTGTGAGACAGCAGCCTAGTAGTTTTCTAACACCATCATTTTTTTCAAAGATTGTCATATCGTTGAGCCTTCTGTCATCCCTACCAGAGTACTGTGAAGAAAATCTGAAAAATAAGCTGTCCAAATGAAAGATCAGGAGCATACTGAAATTGTATTCAAAAACAAATATCAGAATGTTCTCAAGCAAGAGTAAGAATTGGAAAGTATTTTCTGCATCTAAAACATACAACATGTTACATTGAAAGACAAACCTGAAACCCAGGTGTGTATCAGAATTACATGTGAAAATCTTTACAAAAGTGGACTTCAAAGTGATTTTTGTATTTAGGGGCACAGTAATACTACAGGTACTGGCTAGAGACAGGCACTTACTTAAAGTGATACAGACCTAAAGGATGGTGTTGGCTCTGTGTTGCACTTTAGTCAGGGAACACTTACATGTGCAGAGCTCCATTTAATAGCGTCCAAATTCTGCTTAAATATTAATGTTACCAAAGAGGCCATAGGTCAGTTGCTTCTCTGCTAGCATTAAACGAGTTAAAAAAATTAAGTCTTCCAAAAAATTTCCAGTAGTCCAAGAGAGCTAGCTACACTCCACACATTTTGCATCAATTGTGAAACCAAATCCGTTTGCATCCATGCAAAATGGTGGTATAAGTGGTCCATAACTTTCACAATCTTACACTGCAAAATTGGTTGCAAAATCCAGATTCGCTTTTAGATGAAGATGTTTGCAGAGCCAAAGAATATGCACATTACTGTGGAAAAAGTATGGTCACTATCTCTATCAACAGGTAAATTAAATCTATAATCATCAGTAAATAATGATTCTTAACAATATTCCTTGATCTCCGTCAATTATAACTCCGTAATACTTAGTTTATTTATTAATGCAAGTCTACCAGCAAAATATTTGTCATCTATGTTACCTCAGATGTTTTTCATATTTTTTTTAATTGTTCTTGGTTGATTAGAAAAAGAGTTTTTATTGTGAGAGTCTGAAATATGTTACCTGGAATTCATAGGTTAGTTACTATTGGTGATCGTTAGATACACATGCAAATTTAGGATCCAACTGCCTTAAAATTCAACCTTAAGCTCAAAAGCGTAATGTGCATTTGAATGTTAACAATATTTTGCTAATGTTAGAAAATAACTTAGTGACCTCATTCATTCTCTGGCATAATTTTTGCTGAACAGTAATAACAAGTGTGGAGTTTAAATACAAAATAATTCAGAAGCTTTGCAAATTTAGGTAGGAAGAAGAACCTTTCAGTCACAGAGCACAACATCTTTGGTCGAGAAGCATCATTAGTCAGGTAGCTTGTAACATATTGAGTACCAGTGGGGGATTGAATTAGGCCATGGATGGGAAGAAATGCTGCACCCTGTGTCTTGGATTCTAATCCAAATTTAATTGGAGTTTGAATTGTTAGAAAAAGTTTACTGTTGGAGACTTGTGTAGATTTGATCCCTACTAGCAATAAGTACTAACACACAGGACCTATCGCATGTAGAAAGGTTAACAGTGTAAGGGGTGGCGTGTGCCCAGTCAGCTCTGCCCCTGACTGTCACTGAGCAGTTCAAGTCGCTCCCACACCCCTGGGTTCTAGACACCGGACTTAGGTACAGGCGGCGATAGAGAAAACGAGTAGACAACTGGTTTGGTGCAAGAAAACCGTAAATGTTATTAAAGGCAAAACAAAATCATAATACTGAGAATTACTAGGATAATTACAGGCATATGAAAACAATACACTTATTTGGGAATGGGGAACACACGGCACATTGAGGGAACAAACATTAAAATCCCCTTATCCTTATCCCACCCCCAATACCTAACTAGATTAAGCTATGAGGGGCCAGGGATTCATGCTCACCAATTTCAAAACCTGTTGATTTTAACTGGTTGTGAGTTTTGGGGTTCACTCTTGCTGTCCTTTGGGGTGCGTCGTTGCCACGTGGTCACAGGGTGCGGTGATGGAGTTGTTTGTGCGAAGCACCCTCCTTTTCCTCCGTTAACGTCTTCGTTGGGTACTTTGTCGCGATGGGTCTTCTTCTTCTTCTGGTGGATTGGTCGCCGACGGTTTTATTACGGCTGGGGCTCGGTTGGCGGTTTATTTTGTCAATATGCTTTTACTACCCATGCTTCGAACGCCAACTTATTCATCAAGCGCCAGCTTATAACTAGGCCATTTGTCCCCCAACGCGTCTTTCTGCTGCCCTTCTCTGCCTTTGCTGGTTTACCGTTTTCTTCTCGTCTCATCTCGTCTGCCCATTTGTAGCCCCATATGTCCTGTGCGTCTTTGAAATCGGGTCTCGTTCTCCTCCCGCGTTTGGCCCCCGGTGTTGTAATGGACGTCCTTGGTGTCAAGTGGTGCGGGGAGGGAGAAGAGAGCCCACAACGAGGCATGAAGCAAGAGCGAGAGGCAAGAGTGGCAAGAGAGAGAGAGAGTGCTTGGCTACCGGTGGGCCTACAATTATACCCGGTTCTTCATCCCTTATCTGTGCGGCAAATCAGGTCAGTCCTTTGTCTAACTTTTGGCGGGCTCGTCCAAAGTGATTACGGTCATCCACTTTAACAGCTTTTGGGGCGGTTGTCTCCTGGTTTAATGGCTCCGATATCCTGGCTGTTTGTTATTTATGAAATGTAATTGTCCTTTTCCTGGCTTGATGGCTACTGTGAGCTGTTACCGATTATGTATGCAGAAACTTAATGGCCTCAAGATTAGGCCCATTCTGACTTGATCTGTTCCAAGGTGAGGAATGCATATTCTGTGTTTACCTAACTGTCTGGCTTCACAAAGTCTTTCACAGATTCATGCATGTTAGGTTTCGTTTCAGGTTTTGAAAGTGCCTGCCTTTTGCAGGGCCTTGCTTTTAAAATCCTGTACGTTTTGGTCACGAAGTTTCAGAAGCCATTTTGGGTACCCTTTTTTAATAACTTGTCCATACAGGGTCCCTTTATCCATAACTTTTGGGGAATGTGGGAATTTTGAGAACCCTATGACAGCCAGATGAGGATGAAGGATCGGTACTTGTCACTTGTTCAAAGGTTCATTTCAGTGAGAGTTGCATTTTGTTTTCTTGATACTTTGAAGTTAGTTTGAGTAACTTAATTGAAATGTAAGGAGTTGTTTTTAGTGATCTTGCCGCCACTTTTCTATTCCTTTTCCATGCTGCTCTTTTCCTGAATGTTATTAATGCCCCATTCTCTTTCTCTAGGCACCTTTTTTGACTTTGAACTGATTGAATTATAGAACTGAGGCAGAGCATTTCTGAAACTCGGAGACTAAATGAATGGGTTAAGCTCCAGACAAGTCCCATAGATAGCTATCGATGAGAAACTAGGATTCAAATATTTTATATTGTTGCATGCGGCTGAGAATTAAGACAGGCTATTTGTAAGATTTAGGGATGGGAAAGCTTGTAAATGGAAGTTGTGGCTCATAAAGACTCAGAAGAGTTGGCTGAATTTCTGCAACTGGAGCAGATCGCAAACTGAGGATTGTTTCTATTGGCAGACATTGGTTAGGACTTGAAAACATCTGTGAACAAGGCAAGTTGGTAGGTTAGAAAATATGTCGTAAAAGTACTTTGTTTTAGATAAAAAATAAATAGGGTGTGTACTGATAAATGTTGATTAGTTTAATGTTGTTTTTGCTTTAACATTTTAATGACTAGTTTTCAGATTCCCCATTCCTGTTGAATAAATGGCAAATAAAGCATATCTTGCTATCACAATCCATTATGGATTATTGAAACAGGAAAATCTCTTATGTTGACTTCATGTGAACAGATCCATTGTGCTGCATTAAGACTAGTTGTAAGGATTACAGGATTAGTCTTTTGTGTAGCAACAGATTTGGGGAAGCTGATATTTAAGATCTAGTTCTGACATAAAATATGATGGGCTTGCCACATCTGACTCAGTCAATCCATAGTGTTGTTTCCAGCAGCAGATTTATTCCTTCCAATCTGAAGCACAATAGCTCAGGCTCTAAAAGATAAGTTGCAGACATTTTTCAATGTCTGGTTGAATTAAAAGCGGTGTTGGTTATTTATAACAACACTTGAAGAAGCAATTTTTAATTACTGGAACTACTTTAACCTTTACAATCTGAAGAGAACCATCAAAGTATAAACAATCTAAACCCAAACGCACAAAAATTACATAATTAGCGATTGCACTGACCAATCCACATGGAGAGAGAGATATCTGTCATAAACACAATTTTCTTTTGCAAGAAAAAATGCATTGCAAATGATGAGCACTGTCATATAAAATGCACTTGTCTAAAAATGCTGATATCTAACATGCAGTTAGTTGCATGCATCACCATCGTGTGAGCACCATTGCCACAAAACACTTGAAAAATTGTGGCTTATCTCTTTAGAACAATGCAGATTATTGGGTGATATGATAGAGTTATTTAAAATTATGAAAGGATGGGACAGGGTGAATAGAAGCAGACTGGTTCCAGTAGTTGAGGAGTCTGGAACAAAGGGCCAGAGATGCAAGATTAAATGTAGGAGATTTAGAACAGAGGGCAGGAGAAACTTCTTAACACAGTGGGTGGGATTTTTTTTAAATTCATTCATGGGATGTGGGCATCGCTGGCAAGGCCAGCATTTATTGCCCATTCCTAGTTGCCCTTGAGAAGGTGGTGATGAGCTGCTTTCTTGAACCGCTGCAGTCAGTGTGGTGAAGGTACTCCAACAGTGCTGTTAGGGAGGGAGTTCCAGGATTTTGACCCAGGGACGATGAAGGATCGGCGATATACTTCCAAGTCAGGATGGTGTGTGACTTGGAGGGGAGCTTGTAGGTGGTGGTGTTCCCATACGCCTGCTGTCCTTGTCCTTCTAGGTGGTAGAGGTCACGGGTTTGGGAGGTCATAGAGTCATAGAGTCATAGAGTAATACAGCACGGATAGAGGCCCTTCGGCCCATCGTGTCCGCGCCGGCCATCAAGCCCTGCCTAATCTAATCCCATATTCCAGCATTTGGCCCGTAGCCTTGTATGCTATGGCATTTCAAGTGCTCATCCAAATGCTTCTTAAATGTTGTGAGGGTTTCTGCCTCCACAACCCTTTCAGGCAGTGAGTTCCAGACTCCAACCACCCTCTGGGTGAAAAAGTTCTTTCTCAAATCCCCTCTAAACCTCCCGCCCTTTACCTTGAATCTATGCCCCCTAGTTATTGACCCCTCTACTAAGGGAAAAAGCTCCTCAGCATCCATCCTATCTATGCCCCTCATAATTTTGTACACCTCAATCATGTCCCCCCTCAGCCTCCTCTGCTCCAAGGAAAACAAACCCAATCTGCCCAGTCTCTCTTCATAGCTGAAGCGCTCCAGCCCTGGTAACATCCTGGTGAACCTCCTCTGCACCCTCTCTAACGCGATCACATCCTTCCTGTAGTGTGGCGACCAGAACTGCACACAGTATTCCAGCTGTGGCCTAACCAGTGTTTTATACAGCTCCATCATAACCTCCTTGCTCTTATATTCAATGCCTCGGCTAATGAAGGCAAGTATCCCATATGCCTTTTTTACCACCTTATCCACCTGTTCCGCCGCCTTCAGGGATCTGTGTACTTGCACACCCAGATCCCTCTGACCCTCCGTCTTGCCTAGGGTCTTTCCATTCATTGTGTATTCCCTTGCCTTGTTAGTCCCCCCAAAGTGCATCACCTCGCACTTTTCCGGGTTAAATTCCATTTGCCACTGTTCCACCCATCTGACCAACCCATCTATATCGTCCTGCAGACTGAGGCTACCCTCCTCGCTATTTACCACCCTACCAATTTTTGTATCATCCGCGAACTTACTGATCATACCTTTTACATTCATATCCAAGTCATTAATGTAGACCACAAACAGCAAGGGACCCAGCACCGATCCCTGTGGTACCCCACTGGCCACAGGCTTCCAGTCACAAAAACAACCTTCGACCATCACCCTCTGCCTTCTGCCACTAAGCCAGTTTTGTATCCAATGTGCCAAGGCACCCTGGATTCCATGGGCTCTTACCTTCTTGACCAGTCTCCTGTGCGGGACTTTATCGAAGGCCTTACTGAAATCCATGTATACCACATCCACTGCGTTACCCTCATCCACACACCTAGTCACACCCTCAAAAAATTCAATCAAATTAGTCAGACATGATCTTCCCTTGACAAAGCCATGTTGACTATCCCTGATTAATCCTTGCCTCTCCAAGTGGAGACAGATTTTGTCCCTCAGAATTTTTTCCAATAATTTTCCTACCACTGATGTTAGGCTCACTGGCCTGTAGTTCCCCGGTTTTTCCCTACTACCCTTCTTGAATAATGGTACTACATTAGCGGTTCTCCAGTCCTCTGGCACATCCCCTGTGGCCAGAGAGGTCCTGAATATATGTGTTAGAGCCCCCGCAATCTCTTCCTTTGCCTCACACAGCAGCCTGGGATACATTTCATCCGGGCCTGGGGATTTATCCATTTTTAGGCCAGCTAAAACCGCCAATACCTCCTCCCTCTCGATGTTAATATGTTCGAGCATATCACAGTCCCCCCGCCCTATTTCTATGTCTACATCGTCCTTCTCCATAGTGAAAACAGATGCAAAAAATTCATTTAGAACCCCTCCTACATCTTCTGGCTCCACACACAGATTGCCACTTTTGTCCCTAATGGGCCCTATTTTTTCCCTAGTTATCCTCTTACCCTTAATATACTTATAAAACATCTTCAGATTTTCCTTTATTTTGCTCACCAGTGTTATTTCATGGCCCCTCCTTGATCTCCTAATTTCTTTTTTAAGTATCCCCCTGCACTTTTTGTACTCCTCTAGGGCTTCCTCCATCTTTAGCCTTTTGTATCTACCAAAAGCCCTCCTTTTTTTCCTAATCCATTCTCGTATATCCCCTGACATCCAAGGTTCCCTGTGGTTTTTGGAACCACTCTTGACCTTTACGGGAACATGTTGCCATTGTATGATCTCAATCTCCCTTCTGAAAGCCTCCCATTGCTCCGATGCGGATTTTCCTACAAGTAGCTGATCCCAGTCCATTTTGGCCAGATCCTGCCTTATCCTATTAAAATCGGCCTTCCCCCAATTTAGAACCTTTATTTCCGGCCCATCCCTGTCCTTTTCCATGACCACCTTAAATCTTACCATATTATGGTCACTATCACCAAAGTGCTCACCTACTAGCACTTTTTCCACTTGGCCGGCCACATTCCCTAGAATTAGGTCCAGTACCGCCCCCTCTCTTGTAGGACTTTCTACATGCTGGCTGAAAAAGCTCTCCTGGATGCACTTTAAGAATTCTACACCCTCTGAGCCTTTCACACTCTGACTATCCCAGTTAATATTGGGGAAGTTGAAATCCCCCATTATTATTACCCTATTATTTGCACATTTCTCTGAGATTTGCCTACATATCTGTTCCTCTATCTCCCCCTGACTGTTTGGAGGCCTATAGTACACTCCCAGCAAAGTGCTTGCCCCCTTTTTGTTTTTAAGCTCCACCCATATGGCCTCATTAGAGGACCCTGCCAATATATCATCCCTCCTTACTGCAGTAATTGACTCCTTAATTAATATTGCGACACCCCCTCCTCTTATACCTCCCCCTCTGTCTCGCCTGAAGATTCTGTACCCCAGAATATTGAGCTGCCAGTCTTGCCCCTCCCTCAACCATGTCTCCGTGATAGCAACAATATCATACTCCCATGTGTTTATCAACACCTTCAGTTCATCCACCTTATTTGCAAGACTCCTTGCATTAAAATAAATGCCATCCAGCCTTGCCCTTATATATTTGCCCTGTCTACCAAGCTGACTTGTTTTATTCTCTATAATTGGCAGCACATCACCCCCTATTTCAGCTCCCCTCTGTATCCCATCCCCCTGCCAAGTTAGTTTAAACCCCCCCCAACAGTGCTAGCAAACCTCCCCGCAAGGATATTTGTCCCGCTCTGGTTCAGGTGCAACCCGTCCGACTTGTACAAGTCCCACCTTTCCCAGAAGCAGGCCCAGTGATCCAGGAAAGTAAAACCCTCCCCCCTACACCAACTCTTTAGCCACGCATTCATCTGCTCTATCCTCCCATTCCTATACTTACTAGCACGTGGCACTGGGAGTAATCCAGAGATTACAACCTTTGAGGTCCTGCTCTTTAATCTGTTACCTAGCTCCCTAAATTCTTGATGCAGGACCTCATCCCCCTTCCTTCCTATGTCGTTGGTCCTAATGTGGACCACGACTTCTGCCTGCTCACCCTCCCCCTTAAGAATGCCCTGTAGCCGCTCAGTGACATCCATGACCCTGGCCCCAGGGAGGCAACAAACCATCCTGGAGTCACGTTTGCGGCCACAGAAACGCCTATCTGTTCCCCTTACGATAGAATCCCCTACCACTATTGCTCTCCCACTCTTTTTCCTCCCTTTCTGAGCAGCAGAAGCGTCCCTGGTGCCAGGAAGCTGGCTGCTGCTGCCTTCCCCTGGTGAGTCATCCCCCTCAACAGTATCCAACTTGGTATACTTGTTTGAAAGGGGGATATCCGCAGGGGTTCCCTGCACTTCCTGCCTGCCTCTGTTGCTCCGCCTGATGGTCACCCCCTGTGCAGCCCTACCCTGAGGCGTGAACAACTCGCTAAATGTGCTATCCACGACCCTCTCAGCATCGCGCATGCTCCAAAATTCATCCACTCGCAGCTCGAGCACCGCAATGCGGTCTACAAGTAGCTGCAGCTGGATGCATTTCCCGCACACATGGTCGTCAGGGACACTGGCAGCATCCCTGATTTCCCACATGGAGCAAGAGGAGCAGAACACGGGTCTGAGCTCTCCTGCCATGACTTAGTCCTTTAATTAATTTAAAAATGTATTCAATACCCCAGTTACAGGTATACTCTAGGGCACTTTATTTACCAACTGTCCCCACTACACCAGAGACCCTAGAAATTTAACACCACAGAAGTCAAGCTTGTATTGAAAAGAGAGAAATACTCACCAACCAATCACTTACCTGCTCCCTGGTGACGTCACACTCTGATTACTTTTTACCTCTCTCCTCTGCTGTTGATTTGGTATGCCTCGCTGCTCCCTGTGGTCAGGCCTCGTTGGTGGAGCCGGTTTTTAAGCCGGGCTCCGCCTCACCTCGCCTCGCTGCTCCCTCTGGTCGGGCCTCGTTGGTGGAGCCGGTTTTTAAGCCGGGCTCCGCCTCACCTCGCCTCGCTGCTCCCCCTGGTCGGGCCTCGTTGGTGGAGCCGGTTTTTAAGCCGGGCTCCGCCTCACCTCGCCTCGCTGCTCCCTCTGGTCGGGCCTCGTTGGTGGAGCCGGTTTTTAAGCCGGGCTCCGCCTCACCTCGCCTCGCTGCTCCCTCTGGTCGGGCCTCGTTGGTGGAGCCGGTTTTTAAGCCGGGCTCCGCCTCACCTCGCCTCGCTGCTCCCTCTGGTCGGGCCTCGTTGGTGGAGCCGGTTTTTAAGCCGGGCTCCGCCTCACCTCGCCTCGCTGCTCCCTCTGGTCGGGCCTCGTTGGTGGAGCCCGTTTTTAAGCCGGGCTCCGCCTCACCTCGCCTCGCTGCTCCCTCTGGTCGGGCCTCGTTGGTGGAGCCGGTTTTTAAGCCGGGTTCCGCCTCACCTCGCCTCGCTGCTCCCTCTGGTCGGGCCTCATTGGTGGAACCGGTTTTTAAGCCGGGCTCCGCCTCACCTCGCCTCGCTGCTCCCAGGTGCTGCCGAAGAAGCCTTGGCAAGTTGCTGCAGTGCATCAGGTAGATGGTACACACTGAAGCCGGTGGTGGAGGGAGTGAATGTTTAAGGTGGTGGATGGGGTGCCAATCAAGCGGGCTGCTTTATCTTGGATGGTGCCAAGCTTCTTGAGTATTGTTAGAGCTGCATTCATCCAGGCAAGTGGAGATTATTTCATCACACTCCTTACTTGTGCCTTGTAGATGGTGGAAAGGCTTTGGGGAGTCTGGAGGTGAGACAGTTGCCACAGACTACCTAGCCTCTGACCTGCTCTTGTTGCCACAGTATTTATGTAGCTGGTCCAGTTAAGTTTCTGGCCAATGGTGACCCCCAGGATATTGATGGTGGGGGATTCGGTGATTGTAATGCCGTTGAATATCAAGGGGCGCTGGTTAGATGCTCGCTTGTTGGAGATAGTCATTGTCTGGCACTTGTGTGGCACAAATGTTACCTGCCACTGATCAACCCATGCCTGAATGTCATCCAGGTCTTGCTGCATGCAGGCATGAGGAGTTGTGAATGGCACAGAACACTGTGTAGTCATCAGCGAACATCCCCATTTCTGACCTTATGATGGAGGGAAGGTCATTGATGAAGCAGCTGAAGATGGTTGGTCCTAGGACACTGCCCTGAGGAACTCCTGCAGCGATGTCCTGGGGCTATGATGTTTGACCTGCAATCACCACAACCATCTTCCTTTGTGCTAGGTATGACTCTAGCCAGTGGAGAGTTTTCCCCCCAATTCCCATTGACTTCAGTTTTATTAATGCTCCTTGATGCCACACTCGGTCAAATGCTGCATTGATGTCCAGGGCAATCACTCTCACCTCACCTCTGTAACTCAGCTCTTTTGTCCATGTTTGAACCAAGGCCGTAATGAGGGCTGGAGCCGAGTGGTCCTGGCGGAACTCAAACTGGGCATCAGTGAGCACGTTATTGGTGAGTAAGTGCTGCTTGATAGCACTGTTGATGACACCTTCCACCACTTTGCTGATGATTGAGAGTAGACTGATGGGGCAGTAATTGGTCGGATTGGATTTGACTTGCATTTTGTGAACGGGACATACCTGGGCAGTTTTACACATTGTCGGATAGATGCCAGTGTTATCGCTGTACTGGAACAGCTTGGCTGAAGGTGTAGGTAGTTCTGGATCACAAGTCTTCAGCACGATAGCTGGGATTTTGTCGGGGTCCACAGCCTTTGCAGCATCCAGTGCGCTCAGCCGTTTCTTGATATCACGTGGAGTGAATTGAATTGGCTGAAGACTGGCTTCTGTGATGGTGGGGACCTCAGGAGAAGGGCGATATGGATCATCCACTCAGCACTTCTGGCTGAAGATGGTTGCAAACGCTTCAGCCTTGTCTTTTGCACTCACGTGCTGGGCTCCACCATCATTGAGGATGGGGATATTCTTGGAGCCTCCTCCTCCCCTTAGTTGTTTAATGGTCCACCACCATTCACGACTGGATGTGGCAGAGCTTTAATCTTTGACCTGATCTGTTGATTGTGGGATCACTCAGTCCTGTCTATAGCATGCTGCTTACAATTTTTATCATGCATGTAGTCCTGTGTTGCAGCTTCCCCAGGTTGGCACCTCATTTTTAGGTATGCCTAGTGCTGCTTCTGGCATACTCTTCTACACTCCTTATTGAAGCAGGGTTGGTCCCCCAGCTTGATGGTAATGGTAGAGTGAGGGATATGCCGGGCCATGAGGTTACAGATTGTGGTGGAATACAATTCTGCTGCTGCTGATGGCCCACAGCACCTCATGGATGCGCAGTTTTGAGCTGCTAAATCTGTTCTGAATTTATCCCATTTAGCATGCTGGTAGTGCCACACAACACGATGGAGGGTGTCCTCAGTGTGAAGACGTCTCCACAATGACTGTGTGGTGGTCACTGCTCCAAATGCTGTCATGGACAGTTGCATCTGCGACAGGTAGATTGGCGAGGACAAGGTCAAATAGGTTTTTCTCTCGTGTCGGTTCTCTCACCACCTGTCGCAGGCCCAGACTGGCAGTTATGTCCTTCAGGACTCGGCCAGCTCGGTCAGTAGTGGTGCTACTGAGTCACTTTTCATGGTGTACATTGAGGTCCCCCATCCAGAGTACATTCTGTGCCCTTGCTACCCTCAGTGCTTCTTCCAAGTGGTGTTCAACATGGAGGAGTACTGATTCATCAGCTGAGGGAGGGCGGTAGGTGGTAATCAGCAGGAGGTTTCCTTGTCCATGCTTGACCTGAAGCCATGAGACTTCATGGGGTCCCGAGTCAATATTGAGGACTCCCAGGGCCATTCCTTCCTGACTGTATACCACTGTGCCACCACCCCTGGTGGGTCTGTCCTGCCTGTGGGACAGGACATACCCAGGAATGGCGATGGAGGAGTTTGGGACATTGGCTGAAAAGTATGATTCTGTGAGTATGACTATGTCAGGCCACTGCTTGACTAGTCTGTGGGACGGCTCTCCCAATTTTGGCACAAGTCCCCAGATGTTGGTGAGGAGGACCTTGCAGGGTTGACTAATCTGGTTGCACCGTTTTCGTGTCTGTAGCCGGTGCCAAGGTCAATGCTGGGTGGTCCATCCAGTTTTATTCTTATTGTTTTTCGTAGCAGCTTTTTACAACTGAGTGGCTTGCTAGGCCATTTCAGAGGGCAGTTAAGAGTCAACCACATTCATGGTGAAGGCGGGTTGGGGGCGGAGGGCTCCGAGGTGGTCGGGATACACGGGAGGCCGGGTTTCCCGCAGGCACTGCCAACTTTAATGGCAGGGTCTGATTTCCATGTGAGGCCTCTGTTTCCCGCCTGCAGCCAGCCAGATTGAGAGGATGGCTGGCTCCGGGGGTGATAGGCCTGCGGCACTAGGCCACACAGAGGAGGGAGGGAGGGAGGGATCGCGGGGGGGCCGGGATTGGCCAGAGGAGCACGGTGTGGGGGGCGTTGCTGAGGACCGGGGGGTGCCAGAAACATCGGGCTGTGTGACAGCAATATCGGTGCCAGTGGCAGCAACATCAGGGCCAGTGGCAGCAACATCAGGGGGGTGCAAAGAACATTGTTGGGGGGGGGGGTGCAAGGAATATCAGGGGAGGGGTGCGAGGATTATCTGGAGCTGGTGATAGTAACATCGGGGGGGGGTGGGTGCAAGGATCATCGGGGAGTGTGAGGAACGTCGGGGGCCAGGTGGGGAGGGACGTGTGCCGAGGATCGCAGGGTAATGGGCCGCAAGGCGGCCGGAGGAACAAGGCGGGGGGTGTCTACAGATCATCGGGGCTGGGAGGAGCACGGGGAAGGTGCGGGGGTGCGGGGAGGATGCGTGGAGGGATCAGAGGCCGTGGGGGAGGAGTGATTGAAGGCCTCATCGGGAGACGGGTGGGGAGGACCTAGGGGAGTGATTGGAGGCCTCGTGGGGAATTCTCCGATCGCGGTCGGTGGGCTAGGTAGGGTCCTTCCTGGTAAAGTCACTTACCTCCTGGATGCAGCAGTCCTCACCTTGCTGTAACTGCCACATTTTACGAAGTATGAAACCTGCATTCGATGGAGCCTGGAACAGTTCCCATGGATTGGAGGGTAGCTAATGTTACCCCACTATTCAAAAAAGGTGGTAGAGAGAAAATGGGGAATTACAGACCTGTAATTACAGCCTGACATCGGTAGTGGGGAAAATGCTAGAGTCTATTATAAAAGATGTAATAGCAGAGCATTTGGAAAACAGTGACAGGATCGGACAAAGTCAACATGGATTTACAAAAGGTAAATCCTGCTTGACTAATCTACTGGAATTTTTTGCCGATGTAACTGGTAAAATAGATAAGGGAGAACCAGTGGATGTGGTGTATTTGGACTTTCAGAAGGCTTTCGATAAGGTCCCACATAAGAGATAAGCGTGCAAAATTAAGGCACATGGGATTGGGGGCAAGGTATTAACTTGGATAGAGAACTGGTTGGCAGACAGAAAGCAAAAAGTTGGAATAAACGGGTCTTTTTCCGAGTGGCAGGCAGTGACTAATGGGGTACCGCAGGGATTGGTCCTTGGACCCCAGCTATTCACAATATATATTAATGATCTAGACAAGGGAACTAGATGTAATATCTCCAAATTTGCAGACGACACAAAGCTGGGTGGGCATGTGAGCTGTGAGGAGGATGCCGAGAAACTCCAGGATGATTTGGACAGGTTGGGCGATTGGGCAAAAGCATGGCAGATGCAATATAACATGGATAAATGTGAGGTTATCCACTTTGGTGGCAAAAACAGGAAGGCAGATTATTATCTGAATGGCAATAGATTGGGAGAAGGGGAAGTGCAACGAGACCTGGGTGACCTTGTGCACCAGTTGCTGAAGGTAAGCATGCAGGTGCAGCAGGCGGTTAAGAAGGCAAATGGTATGTTGGCCTTCGTAGCGAGAGAGTTTGAGTACAGGAACAAGGATGTCTTGCTGCAGTTATACAGGGCCTTGGTGAGACCACTTCTTGAGTATTGTGTGCAGTTTTGGTCGCCTTATCTGAGGAAGGATGTTCTTGCCATGGAAGGAGTTCAGCAAAGATTCACCAGGCTGATACCTGGGATGGCAGGAATGACGTATGAGGAGAGTTTGGGTCGATTGGGCTTGTACTCGCTGGAGTTTAGAAGAATGAGAGGGGATCTCATTGAAACTTATAAAATTCTGACAGGACTGGACAGACTAGATGCAGGAAGGATGTTCCCGATGGTCGGGGAGTCCAGAACCAGGGGTCACAGTCTAAGGATAAGGGGTAGGCCATTTAGGACAGAAATGAGGAGGAATTTCTTCACCCAGAGTGTGGTGAACCTGTGGAATTCTTTACAACAGAAGGCAGTAGAGGCCAATACATTAAATATATTCAAGAAGGAGTTGGATATATTTCTTAAGGCTAAAGGGATCAAGGGATATGGGGAGAAAGCAGGGACAAGGTACTGAATTTGGATGATCAGCCATGATCGCATTGAATGGCGGAGCAGGCTCGAGGGGCCGAATAGCCTACTCCTGCTCCTATCTTCTATGTTTCTATGTTTCTGACAAGCTACATTTAAAAACAAAATGGAGGTTAAAGAAGAAGCTTCCAGCCTCATTATAATATTTAAATGATGCCCCGCCTCCTGACAGCGGGTTGGCTGCCTGCCCCGTCCCGCCTCCGTTAAAACCAAAGTGGGCGGGTTGGAGGCGATTTCAGGTCGGGATTCCCATTTTTAACAATTTAACTATCCCCACGCTCCAAACCCACCCTTTATTTTTAGGTTAAAATTCCCCTCAAGTGTGTTGTGAGGCAGTGGAATTCACTTCCAGGATTATTGTTTTATGCAGAATCTATGTTGACATTCAAGATTAGATTGTATAAGTGGCTGACGGAAAGAGGTTGAAGGGTTATGGGAACAAAGGGGGCAAATGTGATTGGGGCTGGTTGCTCGTATGGAGGGCAAATGCTGACAGGGGCCAAATGGCCATTTTCCATATTATAACCTCTGTATTTCTATGTACCACAAGGACTGCAGTGGTTCAAGGAGAAGGCCCACCATCACTTTCACAGGGGAACGAGGAATGGGCCTTGTCAGCGGTACCCACATCCCAGAAACAAATAAAACAAACTGCACTTGGGTTTTGCTTCATATTAATGTAAACATTGCATGTTGTATATGAAAAGTTACAGTAAAACCTTTATTTTTACTGGCTTTAATTTTACTAGACTCATTACTAAAATAATCTTTGCCTATGGTATAAACCTATCTGATAGAGGTGTTCAAATTTTCCATTAAGGTAAATAAGGAAAAATTATTTCCACTCGTTGGTGAGCTGGTAGTAAAAGGCATAAATTTCAATTCATTACCCAAAGAACAAAGGGAGGAGTTAGGAAATGTATTTTTACGCAGAGGGTTGTTAGGGCAAGATTTTTGTTTACTAGAAATAGTAATGGAAGCAGAATCTATAATAGCTTTTAAAAGGGATATATATATATATGAAAAAAAATTTAAATGAAAGAATCTGAGCAAAGGGCAGGGGAATGGGACTTTGAGAGTCAGCACAGACACACTGTGCTGACTAACCTCCTGTGGTATAAAATTCTATGATTTTATATCCTACATGTAGCACTGACCATAATTCAATCACAACTTTGTTGCTTGTGAGTGGTCAGATCTCCAGAGAGTCCTTGATGTCCATATACATAAATTCTTATAGGTGGCAGGGCAAGTTGGTAAGGTGGTTAAAAAAGCAAACTTGGCTTTATTAACAGAGTAGTAGAATATAAAAGCAAAGGGATCATGCTAGAACTTTATAAATCACTGATTAGGCCTCAGTTGGAATATTGTGGACAATTCTGGGCACCACACTTCAGGAAAGATGTAAAGGCCTTAGAAAGGGCACAGAGGAGGTTGACCAGGATGTTACCAGGGATGAAAGACTTCAGTTATGAGGAGAGGTTGGAAAAGTTAGGACTGTTCTCCTTGGAACAGAGAAGGTTAAGAAGTGACCGAATAGAGGTTATCAAGATGATGAGAGGTTTTGATAGAGTAGATAGGAACAAACTATTCCCACTGCCGAGTGGGTCACTAACCAGAGGTCATAGATTTAAAATCATTGACAAAAGATCTGGCACGCTCTTCCTGAAAAGGTGGTGGAAGCTGATTCCATAAGTCACTTTAAAAGGCAGTTGGACAGGTACCTGAGGCTGAGGAACTTACAGGGTTAGTAACAGAAAGCAGGGATGTGGGACTAAGCACAACATCTCTTTCAAAAAGCCAGCACAGGCACGACAGCCTGAATGGCCTCCATTTTCTAAGACTCTATGCAGTCAATCTGTTTGTAAGATTTAATTGATACTCCATGGGTTTTCCTAATATGTGCTCTGTATATCCATTGATATTTGACTAAAGCTACTACATTTCCCTGTCATACTTTCTCATTTTTGCTTTATCTTTCTCTTTCACTTTTTAAGCCCCGATTTCAACTCGTGGCGAGCGGCAAGCGTGGGGACGGCAGAGTGAGCTTGATGCTTGCCTCAGCTTCCCAACTTGATTCCCGGGCCTTTTTAACTCCAGGGCCTCATTTAAGTAGATCAGGCCCGACTCACGCACGAACCCGGTGTCAATGACATCAGGCCGGCAGGTGGTAGGGAGTTGGTCGAGCGCGGCAGGTAGCCGCAGTCGGGGACCTACTGGAACATTCCACGGCAAGGTAAACGAAGGTGGGGGTAGGTCTGATGTGATCACAGAAAGTCCGGGGCAGGGAAGGCACAAAGATTCCTTCTGAGACCCGGGGGAGCCATCCTGCTGCAACTGGTCTCCAAGGAAACATTAAAAAAATAGGAATAGCTAAACTTTTCGTCCCCCTCCTGGGCCTGCTGTTGCTTGCTGCTGCCGATTAAAATGTAATCGGGGTCTGAATTGGATCCCCATTTTTGAATCTCAATGAAGCCTTCTCCCCAGGCAAGGCCTCACAAGCTGCCTGAAATGCACCTGTTAAAATAGGGTGGGGCGTGTGAGCAATGTGAGTGCCATATTATAAGCCCCGCTGGGCGCAGGCACCGGGGGTGGGGGTGGGGGTGGAGTGGGGGGTGGGTGGGCACGTGGACAACAAGTTAAAATTGGGATTTTTGTCTTTTTGTCTTCCACTCCCACACTCGCTTTCAGTCACCAGTGAATAAACCCAGATCTTCACAGAAATCCAATTGTTATGGGATCCAACATCCTTACAATTGGACCCAATTCTATCACTGCACTGTACAGAAGTTCACCGCTTAAGAACTTAAATTACCTCCCAAAGGAGGTTTTGATTTCTACTGAGCATTCCTCTTCCAGAATTCAGTTTAGAGCTGTTCTGCTCCATAAATAATTGCATGTTGTTGAAAGTATCTGGTCAAAGAGGCACGTGTACCAAATCTCATGATTTTTCCATATTTGGTTTTAATGCTAAAAATGTATTTTTCCCATACGGTTCATATTTCTCTCATGCGCCTATGATACTGTAAAGCACTTTGATGATTTAGCACGGTTACAAAAAATTATGTTTACATCATGCTTTGTTTTAAAGACTTTTTTTTTGCCTGTGAGGCTCATATTTCTCCGTTATGACTTTTTAACCAGTTTGAGTAACCTCAGTCCTGAGCTGCTATGGTTTAAGTGTAGGACTGGGAATCTAAGGCTACATTTCACTGACACATGGGGGTGGGGGTTGATGGTGGGGGGTGGGGTGGGGGGACGCTGGAAAGGGGTAATGCTAATTTTTCTTGGATTTATAACCTACTAATTAAATTGTCAGATGACCAAAAGGTAAAGTAGCAGACTCCTGTGGCATAAAGGGTGAGAGCAGTGGTGACTGTCATTGCCACAGGTAGTGCTTGGCAGATGTCCAAACAAGTCTTCGTGGCCCAGGCATGCACCGGCAGTATGCAGAGTAGGCAGACCATGACATCAGTCAGCGTGTAACGCTGATTGTAATGCACGACCTGTTATTTTCAACCTCGCCGCTCTATTCAACGCCCTCTCCAGGTTGGAGTTCTTGGGTATCTGAAAGGAGAAAGGCACAAGGGTAGGGTTCTGGTTAGGGAGGGGGGGAAGCAAGATGTGCATGCTTACACCATCAGTAGCTTGTAAGTAAGAAGAGATTGATGGATGAGATACAGGAGGGACGTGAGGAAATACTTTTTTACGCAGCGAGTGGTGATGACCTGGAATTCGCTGTCGACAGAAGTGGTGGAAGTGGAGACACTCAGGGCTGGATTTTGCCAGGCCTGAGAAGGTGGGAATGGCGGCGTGTGAGGTGTTAAAATTGGAAAAAGTAGCGGGCGGGCCCGACCCCGCCTCCATCCTACCTCCAAGCAATTTTCCCAAATGCGTTGTTTCTGATCCTGTCTCCGTCCCGCCTCCAAGAGGGGGGATAGGCCCTTAAGGCCCTTAGCAACCACTAAATTGCCTCTATAATCCCATTTTGAGAGGCCTTTCCGATTTTAACACGTTTCCCACGTGATTCAGGTCTCCTCTGAAACACGACGGTGAAACCTGGCGGGAGCATAATTGGATTGCTGACTATCAGCTGTAGCTCCACCATTAAATAGGAAATTTGATCAGCCATCATTTGCAGGTGGCAGGACTTTGTTGTCTCAGGCCTGGGGGAACTTTTAGCAGGCATAACCATAGTTGTGGAAGTTTGGAGCCTGACACCCAACCTCCAGTGTGACCTTCTGGGAAACCCCTCTCGCCATCTTGACTGAGCGCTTCCTCAACTGAGGCATATACCAGAAGCATGGGAACCTTTCCTCCTGGACATCAGATTCAGACGAAGACCAGCCGTGACAGCAGCAGAACCATGAACAACAGCACCACCAACAGCAGCAGCAACAACAGGAGCGCCAAGCTGCTGCTCACCCACCTGAAGCTGCACAGGCCAGAAGGCGCCAGCGCGTGACCACGTTGCTGCCCGGGATGCAAGGAACGCACTCATCTTGGCCAGATTTGCTTAGCCTAGCCAATCAAGCAATTTTGCCTTGCAGCTTCTTACCAGAGCATCGACAATGGCCAAGAACTAGAGGATTCCTAGCACTCTGACCACCATACTGACAACTGCAAGTAATCCTAAGCCCTCAATGTGGAACTCCCATTTGTGAAATGACACATGTAACAACTGCAACAGTTGCTATCAGAATTTTTATTTACAATAACCAACTGATGGCATTTTAAAAATAAACACAACATTTCACCCAAGTGACCCTTGTGACTATTTGTGCAGTATCTTTCTCTTACATGTGCTCCTACGTGGTGCTTCCCCTGTGCCTTCAGCAGATGTGGAGGCCCCTTGCTCACTTTCTTGCTGCTCCTGTCTCGACACCTTTGACAGGCGTCCTCTGGGGTTGCGAACCTGTGAGGGCTCATCAACAGTCTGCTGCTCCTGCGGCTGTGCAGGGGTTGAGACGCCAATCTCAGTTGGGTGGGGACTCTGGTGGGGCTCTGACCGAGGGCTCTGCAGTGGCATGGAAGTGTGAGCGCTTTTATAGGAGCCCCCACTTCCTTGATGTCTGCCACCAACTTCCTTCTCATGGGTTAGGTCTTGCAAGTGATTTGAGAGCACCTTGCTGCACATCAGGGGGGCCATGGGGACCCGGATCTGCACTGGCAGTCTTACCCAGAAGGACTTCCATGAAGGTCTGGTTTCTCTGTTCAATAGCTGACCATCGCTCCTCCAGAGATATCAGTCTATTCTGAACACTCACCATGTTTTCCTCACTCCGGCGAGTTACTGCCTCCATGGCCGTAGCCAGCCTTTCCATGGAGGTTGCCATCCTTTCCGTGGTGCTGCGTTCAAGTGCCAATGACTCCACAAAGGCTCTGCTCATGTTCAGAATGGACTCCTGCATTCGCTCCACACTCACAGCGACCCTGGAGACAAAACCTGCCAGAGACTCCTGCACATGTTCCTGGAGTTCCAGTACCGCTGTTCTTCTGGATGGACCCAGAGGCAGAGGGTCAAAATGCAGCTGAGCCGAGCTGGGAGAGTCCTGCGCCCTCTGACTAGGACTCTCCACTGCTGTCCCTGTCTACACAATCTGCTAATGCTCACTTGTGAGCTGTGATACACCAGGTGACAACACTACTCTATCTTGCGATGGTCCCACCGAGGTGTGAGTGTCTGCGCTGGTGCTGGGTTGGCTGAAATCTGCTGATGCTGCACCCTCAGAGGTTACAGCTTACTCAGAGGAGTCTGCAGACTCAGGCTGTTCCTCCTGGGTAGTGGGGATGGGTGCTTGTGATGGTCCTGTGGGAGAGTAAAGGAAAGAGTCAGAGATGTGAGGCCAAGGTTACATGCACATTGCATCTTGCAGATAATCATAAGTTCATCTGTTAGAGTTTCAGAATCATTATCAGTGACTCATGCAATGTCAATGAGAGAGATGGAAAACTATTTTGTCACCAGCTTTCTCTGATGCACCCGTCTGTCCATCCCCCACTTGCGCATCGTCCTCCAGTCCCACAATCTCCAGGTCAGGCTCCTCCCAAGGGGTGAGGTGGGCTACTGAGGGTGGTCCTCCTCCTGTCCTCACTCTTTCCCTCTTATTGTGAGCTCTCTTTTCCTGCAATGAGGGAGACAAGTGGAGTTTGAGTGAGAATGAAGGAGTGAGTGTAAATAATCCATAGCACAGATGCTTAGAAGGAGACAAAGATGGAGTGAGTTGGCAAGACCAAAGGCCCTCCCTGTGTTTTGTAAGTTGTTTTCATAGCATCACAGTGATAGGGAGTGTGAGGGCTGCATAGTCGAATAGTTAGTTGAATGTGACCATAGAGAGCGAGGCAATGGGTAAGGGTGCAGGGATGTCAGTGTCAAGTGGAATGTGGAGGAAGAGGTTGCTAAAGCTGAGTGCTGGTGAGGAGAGGCAATGGGGATCAGATTGAGGGTGATGGCAAAGTCATACTCACTTTTCCAGTGCGCAGAAGGTCATGAAACCTCTTCCTGCATTGAAGCCAGGTTCTGCGGATGAGCGACAACGAGTTCACCTCCTGGGCCACCTGGATCCACACAGCCTTCGTCTGCTGGGGAGGCTTCTTCCTCCCTGAAGAAGGAAAGAGCACCTCCTTACTAGCTCTTGCTCCCTCCAACAAAGCTTGCAGGGCGACGTCATCAAATCTGGGAACAGACTTAGGTCTCCCGCTGCTCATTCTGCCTCTAGGTCCCTCTCACTGCAAAGGCCAAAAGGTTGGCAGTCTGCAGAAGAAGCAATGCTTCTTGCAGACCTTAAATGCAGCAGCAATGATGATGTCATCGGAGGCGAGTTTCAGACTGAAAAAACGAATTGGGCCATGGGTTCCTACACGCTGGAACTCAATTGGCCAATTATGTGAAAATCGCATCAACCTCCCACATCGATTTGGAATCGGGTGGATAAGACGAAAAGCAAATGACACGACCCCAGCCTGCCCCAATGACAAAATCCAGCCCTCAATGTTTTCAAGGGGAGACTGGATAGATACTTAAAGGAAATAAACTTGCAGGGCTATGGGGATAGAGCGGGGGAATGGGACTGACTGGATTGCTCTACAGAGAGCCGGCACGGACTCGATGGGCCAAACGGCCTCCTTCTGTTCCGTAATTATGACTCTATGACACGTTCATCATTACTGTTCCCAATGAAAAAATGACTTTTTTGACAAATTTTACACCAAACTTTGTTAAGACATTTTATTTTACGTTGTTGGAGTCCTCAAATCATTGCCAAACACAATTGAATAGCATGTTAGCACCTTCTACTGAAGCTACGGCCCGTGTTTTGCACGTATACATTTTACAAAAATTCTGGAACTGAGGAAAGTATAGACTTTAGTATCCTGGGACTGAGTTCATCCAAGCTTTCGAGGTGTGAAGTGCCAATCTGAGTTTTATTTCAAGTATCTTTTAAATGAAACTTCATGCAACTATGATTCATGTTAAGGATACTATTTTGATCAAAAATCAATGGCTTTAATTAAAACAAATTATAATGGATCCAAAAATATTATATTCGCATAGTTGAATAAAACTAATTCAATAGTCGTTATTGCTTATTGTAGAAGATGTAACAGCCAAAATATTATTTGAAATGAAATTGATATCCACAGCAATGGTATATCCTTTCTGCAGAACCAGCAAAGAAAAGTTAGCAATGGAGTCTTAGCCACTTTGCTTCATTTGACCTTGAGTATCAAGAAGTGAAAGGCAAAACCAGGCACCTTCCTATAGTAATTTGCATTAGTTGTCATATTATAGCACACTGATTTCTTAGTCATGTCTCTTTGTAACTTTTAATTGGGAATAGAGTATGATAAAATTTTACTTTGTTTTCTAATGATGTTTTTATGCCTTTATGGAACGCATATGGCAAAAGGTATTAGACTGTAGATGGTTTTGACAAGCATGAAAGCTGCACAGCATGTGCCTGCAAATGGAATTATGTGCAAAAAAATTCTAGTGATCCATCTCTCGCCAGATTATCCACCTCAATACCCTGAAGAACTCGGCTACCAATTAACACCTACTTTATTACATGTTGGGATATACTTAATAACTTTCATATGTTTATGCGCTATTACCTTGAGTGATGGCTTTTATACAATTAGACATAATTGGGATATCAATATGCAACAGCTAAATATATTAACCCTCTTAAAACTAATGAGCATTTCTGCATCCAGCTGCTAAATATGACAAGGTAAGCATCTTTCATTTTTGACAGGACATCATTCATCAAACCTTTTTTCTGATTGTTGGTGCTTCATTTTTATGACAATTGTATTTTT
Organism: Somniosus microcephalus; assembly: GCF_052327205.1. Lineage (NCBI taxonomy): Eukaryota > Metazoa > Chordata > Chondrichthyes > Squaliformes > Somniosidae > Somniosus > Somniosus microcephalus. The sequence goes on from NC_140990.1 coordinate 299,915,065, forward strand.
GTGAAATTCTATCAAACACGCATAGTTCAGATTAATATGATTTCACAGCCTAGCATTCAGAATTGCACTAAGTCATTTTAGAATTGGTGTCCCTATTCCTTTGTCATTGTGTTGCACTAAAAATATAATTCTGGTATATGTTTTACATTGAGGTTATTATCATTCCAAAGCACGATGGTGTTCAAAGTGTGAAATCTATTCTCAGTGATTTGATGCGTTCAGAGAATATACATTCTGTCCCAACTCGGACAAAAAGATAGAGAAAAAAACTCTTTATAATGAGATGGGATTTCTCTGCAACATTGTGCAGCCTGCACAAAATGGTGATAACCTCCATGGAGTAAATTAAGAATTCCTCTCTGTGCACACAGGTAAATGTCAGTGCGAGATTGAGGTACTTATTATATACTCAGGTATATTGCCAAATATAACCATCCCACTATGATTTATAGCATTCCTATACATCATCAACATTAACAAAACAAATTGATTTATTGTAGCATATGTTAATATATTTATCTTAAAGATATAGCAATAAAAAGGCAGTTAAAGATGGCACTTAATGGCTCAGATTTTCCCAGGGACTTGCACCATTGCAATGGGGCACCTACAGCTTAGGGACCCTTGAATGAAGCAAAGGAAAGAAGAAATTATGGAGTAAATGACTCACGCCTTTAATTATTCGACTCCATATTTTCCAGGGACTTTTGCGCCACTCCGCCATTACCTTCGCCATAAACAGTTCGAAGTTAATTATCGTAGCTCCGTCCCTCATTCAAATCAATGGCGATCACAGTTTTGCTGCATTTAAGCCAGTTTTCAGGCTGCTGCGGCTGTCTGTGCTGGTTGCCTAGCATCAGCATTATTGACTTTAAATGCATTCTCTGGTTGTATTCAAATGATATGCTAATGTATTTGCTAAAGGCAGGTTCTTAAACCACTGCATTGTCATGGCAGTAAAAACGTATTAGAAAGTTTTCTTTTACCTATGTTTATTTTTAAACATTGATTGTTGCTATGAAGAGTATAATTATTTGGGAACAGAAGGCGGCCATTTGGCCCATCGTGCCTGGGCCGGCTCTTTGAAAGAGCCTTCCAATTAGTCCCACTCAGCTGCTCTTTCCCCATTGCCCTACAAATGTTTCCATTTCAAGTATATATCCAATACCCTTCTGAAAGTTCCTATTAAATCTGCTTCCACCACCCTTTCAGGCAGTGCATTCCAGATCATAAAAACGGGCTGTGTAAAAAAAAATTCTCTTTGTGGCCCCTCTGGTTCTATTGCCAATGATCTTAAATCTGTGTCCTTTGGTTACTGACCCTTCTGCCAATGGAATCAGTTCCTCCTTATTTCTCCTCCTTCCTTATTATCAACACCACTCATAATCTTGACCACCTTTGCTATATTTTCCCCTTAACCTGCTCTCCCCCAAGTAGAACAATCCCAGCTTCTCCAGTCTCTTCACATGAATGAAGTCTCACATTCCTGATATAATTCTGGTAAATCTCCTCTGCACCCTCTCCAAGGCCTTGACAACTTTTCCTAAAATGTACTGCCTGGAATTGGACACAGCACTCCAGCTAAGGCCTAACCAGTGATTAATAAAGGTTTAGAATAAATCCTTGCTTTTGTACTTTAATACTCCATTTATAAAGCCAAGGATTCCATATGCTTCCTTAACAGCCTTATCGGCTTGTCCTGTCAGTTTTATGCGTATGTGAATCTCCAGGGGGGAAAACTTCGATTGCTTTGTGCCTCCCATTAGCGCCCTAAGAGGACGCTAATGGGGCACAAAGCAACGAGCACCTGGGCGCAGCGCTGCTAACACCTCCCGTGACATTCAGCGGGAGATTAGCAGCAGCGGTAACCGTTAGCGCCCCGCGGTGCTGCGCCTCCGGCGATGATGTCATCGCCGTGCGCAGCGCCCCACTTGCCCCCTGCTGCGATCTTTGGTAGCGCCCCCTGACTTACCATCAGGTGCTATGTCCGACAGGGTCAAGGGGGCCTACCTGCGGCCGGGGTGGCGAAACTTAAAAGGGAAGTGCCGGGCGGCCATTTTTATTGCAGGCCGCCTGCCAGCACCTGCTCCCGTTGCTGTCCCCGGCCTCCTGTAAAGCCCCGCCCCCTCTCCCCACGGAGTGCTGGCTGCGCTCCATGAGCCCGGCACTTCTCTTGAGTGCCGGGCTCTTTTGTCGGCACTCCAATCCCTGGTGGCCCAGCTGGGCCCCGGGTTGTGCTGCGCTAGGCCCCTCCCCTTTAATAAGGGGAGGAAGGCCTGCAGTACCGCGACACAATGTGCCGCAGAGCATGGCGCTGCTACATGTAGCGCCGCGATATTCACTCGCATCGCCCCAAGAGGGAGGCGGGGAACTTCCAGTAGCACCCCGCCTCCCTCTTGGGGCGCTACCAGTGAATTTTGGGCGCGGGGGCGCTAACTTTTTCGGGGTGCTAAAAGTAGTGCCACGGCTGTTAGATCCGTGATTCTGAGAGCATGATGTTTTTCAATAACTACACAGATGCTGTAACTTAACAATCAACAGGTGTTTACTGGAGTAGGGTAGTCTCAAGACTGGGGGTACAGAGGCATGCTCAAGGCTTATATACAGGTGTGGTCACTGCCGGTACTACAGTATACAGGAGCTGTAAAAGTAGTTCTCTCTTAAAGGTACATACACTACAATTCCTCCCCTTTTAGATTAGCAATACCCATAATATTCAAATAACAATTAACACTTTAACATGCACATTAAACAACAATAGTCCATTTAAAGATTCAGTCTTTGGGGCGGCTTCCTGATCCTTTCGGGATAGCACCTTTCCTGAGGTTCTTGTTCTTGGTGCGGAGGCGATTCTGGCCCCTTTTCGTCGGTTAGTTCATCGGTTTCCACTGCTACTGGTTCTGAGGTAGATGCTACCAGTATGTCGGGTTCATCCCCAGGTACGCGAGACATGGGGTTGACTCGTTCCTGTGACGCTAAGATCTGATCGACGTGGCGTCTCACAATGTTCTCCCCGACATCCACTGTGTACATTAATGGCCCCTGCCTTGTGCATATCGTTCAGGGTTGCCATTTCTCTGTTCGGTAGTCACAGGCCAAGACTGGTTTCCTACATTGAAGCTCCTTGTCGGCTTCTCATTGATGTGCTGGAATTGTTTATCCTCCACATTTCTTCGCACATTTGGTCTGAGCAAATCCAGACGAGATCTCAACCTTCGGATAAAGAACATCATGGCCGGGGTCTGGTTGGTAACTGCATGTGTCGCATTTCTGTAGGCTAATAAGAAATTGTCCACCTTATGCTGTAGTGGAATTTCATCGTCGCACATGGCCTTTATCGCCTTTTTAAAGGTTTGTACGAACCTCTCAGCTAATCCATTTGTGGCTGGATGATACGGGGCAGATGTGTAATGCCTTACCCCATTCCTTCTCATAAATTTCTGAAACTCTTCGAACACAAACTGTGGTCCATTATCAGAGCAAATCTGCTCTGGCAAGCCGTTCCTGGCAAATATGGTCCGTAGGACTGCAATCATTTTCTCTGTAGTGGTTGAGGACATTTTTATCACCTCAGGCCATTTCGAGTGAGCATCCACTGCTATTAAGAACATTGAGTCCATGAATGGACCAGCAAAATCAATATGCACCCGTTGCCATGGAGAGGAGGGCCACTCCCATGGGTGTAGAGGGGCATGTGGTGGTGCATTTTGGACCTTCTGGCATCCTGAGCAGCTCTTGGTTAGGTCCTCGATTTGTTGATCGATTCCCGGCCACCACACACAAGGCTTTTCATTTTCACCCCTCCCAGATGACCTTCATGAAGCTCATTTAGCACTCTCTCCCTTAACTTAGGTGGAATCACCACTCTGGATCCACACATCACTGTCCCCTGGCATACTGACAGCTGTTCTCTTCTGGATGAGAATGCTGGCAACAGCGAGTCACCATGTGTTGGCCATCCCCTCACCGTTTAATCATATACCCGAGACAGCGTCGGATCATTGCGGGTCTCCTTCTCCAGATCCGCGTTAGTTACTGGCAATCGGTCAATTATTGACGAATAAAATATCTCGATAGGGTCCACTGCTGGTGCTTCCTCCACAGTAGGCAGTGGCAGGCGTGATAGCCCATCAGCGTTCCCATGCTGTTTCGTGCCTTTGTATTCTATTTCATATTATTTCGCCCCTAGAAAAAGGGACCATCTTTGTAACCGTTGTGCAGTCATCACCGGAACGCCCTTCTTTGGATTAAAGATGGAGACAAGTGGTTGGTGGTCAGTCAGCAAGGTGAACTTCTGCCCATGCAGATAGTGGTTGAATTTTTTTACTCCCCATACTAGGCTGAGGGCCTCCCTGTCAATCTGGGCGTAGTTGCGCTCGGCTGAGGTTAGTGACCGAAACGCAAAGGCTACTGGCCTCTCCAACCCGTCTGGGAATTTGTGCGACAGCACCGCTCCAATACCATAGGGTGATGCATCACATGCCAAACGAATTGGTAGTGCTGGGTTGAAATGGGCCAACACCTCTTTCGATGTGATCAATTCTTTGCACTTCTGGAAAGCTCGTTTACGTTCGTCATTTCACTTCCATGGTACCCCTGTTTGCAGTAGGTTGTTCAGTGGGTGTAATACTGTAGAAAATTTGGTAAGAACTTATGGTGGTAGTTCACCAGCCCGAGGAACGACCTCAGTTGTGACACATTTTCCGGTGCTGGAGCCTTGACTACTGCCTCAATCTTTTCAGGAGACTTATGTAACCCCTCTTCATCGATAACGTGGCCACAATACGAGATCTGACTCTGGAAAAACTCGCACTTGTGGCAATTAGCTCGTAGCCCATATTCCTTTAATCTAGTGAGCACCTTCTCCAAGTTGGCGAGGTGATCACTGTCATTTTCGCCCACGACAAGGATGTCGTCCAAATAACACTGGGTCCCTGGAATCCCTTGCAGGACTTGATCCATCGCTCTTTGCCAAATAGCCGGAGCCGATGCTACCCCGAACACCAGCCGGTTGTATTGGTAGAGACCTTTATGAGTGTTGATTGTGAGGTATTGCTTCGAGGCTTCTTCTACCTCCATTTGCAAGTACGCCTGGGCTAGATCAATTTTGGTGAAGCGTTTACCTCCAGATAGCGAGGCGAAAATATCCTCAATTCGTGGAAGCGGATATTGTACCATGTGAAGGACCAGCTGGGTTCACTGTCACCTTAAAATGGACGGACCCCCGGCGCATGTGGCAAGGCATCCAGTCCATCACTGACTACAAGGGCAAAAACACCAGCCCCCCGGTTAGCGATGCCTCCCTTCCGGAGGAGCTTAACAACTTCTACGCTCGCTTTGACAGGGACAACAGGGAGCCGGCTACCAAAGCCTTGCCACCCCCGGAAGACCAGGTGCTCACTCTGTCGACCTCCGACATAAGGGGTGTTCTACGCGGAGTGAACACACGAAAGGCTGCTGGACCGGATAGCATCCCTGGACGGGTACTCAAGGAATGTGCTGATCAGCTGGCTGATGTCTTCACCGCCATCTTCAATCTGTCATTGGCCCAGGCAGTAGTCCCTACATGCTTCAAGACCACTACCATTATTCCTGTGCCAAAACAAACGACTGTGACGTGCCTGAACGACTATCGACCTGTCGCACTCACACCCATCATAATGAAGTGTTTCGAGAGACTGGTCCTGGCTCACATCAAAGCCAGTGTTCCCACCTCTCTTGACCAAAAGCAGTTTGCCTATCGTGCAAACAGATCAACGGAGGATGCAATCACAACTGCTCTACACTCGGCACTGAATCACTTAGATGGTATGGAGACCTACATCAGAATGCTGTTCATAGACTACAGCTCAGCATTCAACACTATCGTCCCCAACAAGCTGGCCACCAAACTCCAAACTCTTGGCCTGAACACTTCCCTCTGCAACTGGACCCTGGAATTCCTAACAAACAGACCCCAGTCTGTCAAATTAGGTAACCACACCTCCCCCCCCCCGACCCTGAACACGGGGGCCCCACAAGGATGTGTGCTGAGCCCCCTCCTCTACTCCCTCTTCACTCACGACTGTGTGGCTGTTCAAGGTTCCAACACCATCATCAAGTTTGCGGGTGACCACGGTAGTAGGCCAGATCACCAACAACGATGAGTCAGCCTACAGGGAGGAGGTCCAGCATCTCGTGAAGTGGTGCGCCGATAACAACCTGGCCCTTAACATCAAGAAAACAAAAGAAATCATTGTGGACTTCAGGAAGTCGAAAGGCGGAAGTCACACCCCCATCCACATCAATGGGGCTGTAGTGGAAAGGGTGGACAGCTTTAAGTTCCTCGGAGTCCACATCACGGAAGACCTCTCCTGGTCCCTCAATACCTCCTCTCTGGTGAAGAAGGCCCAGCAGCGTCTATATTTCCTAAGGAGGCTGAAGGGATGTAACCCGTCACCCCTGATCCTCTCTAACTTTTACCGCTGCACAATAGAGAGCATCCTGACAAACTGTATCACAGTATGGTATGGCAGCTGTAGCTACTATGACCGGAAAGCCCTGCAGCGGGTAGTCAAAACTGCCCAACGCATTACCGGCACCCGGCTACCGACCATAGAGCACATATACCAGAAACGCTGTTTACGGAGGTCACGGTCCATCATCAAAGACCCTACCCACCCCAGCCACAGTCTGTTTGCCCTCCTGCCATCTGGGAGACGCTACAGATGCATTCGCACCCGTACGACCAGATTTAGGAACAGCTTCTTTCCCAGGGCTGTCATCCTACTGAACTCCACAAATAAACTCTAAAGCCTGCACATCTGCCAATGCACTTTATTATGGTTATGTTTATGTTAATGTATTACAAGCCAAATGTATGTTGAATGTTTAAATGTCTTAATCTAAATGTACACTCTCGGGAGCCGCAAGCCTACATTTCGTTGTACTGCACTTGTGCACTAACAATGACAATAAAAGTTGATTTGATTTGATTTTTGATTTGATTTGAAATCCCCACTGATGTGGACCTTCTTTGGTTCCCCAGGCGTATTACTCAACGACCTCTTCATTACAGGAACGATGGGTGTAGCCCACTCGCTCCAGTCTACTTTGGACAGTACTCCTGCACGTTCCAACCCTTCCAGCTCTGCTTCGACGGCTGGTCGGATCGCATAAGGCACTGGTCTGGCCTTAAGAAATTTTGGGCTTGCATTTTTCTTCTATTTTAATCATTGCTGCTATGCCTTTTAGTGTTCCGAGTCCCTCCTGGAACACTTCTTTTGCATCAGTTAGCATTTTTGACAGTCGTCCAGGTGTGACGTCGTCATCCTTTTTGGCCTCAACCTTCAGTGCCTGTATGGAATGCCAATCTAATTGTATTTTCCGGATCCATTCACGTCCTAGTAGTGGTGGTCCTCCATCTGGCAATACATATAGGTCCATTTTAGGTATTTCCTGGCCTTTGTATATCACTTTCACCCTTATTTTTCCTTTGGGGTAGACTTTTTGCCCCGTGTACGTCTTCAAGACAATCTCTGTAGCTTTCAAGGGTATATGTGAAAATAGCCGCTTGTAGTCCCTTTGGTTTATGACTGTTAGTGCTGATCCTGTGTCCAATTCCATTTTCACTTGGACTCCATCTATCTTGAGTATAACCCAGGTAGTCTGGTGATCCTCCATTTTGGTTACCTTATGTAGTTTCAGACAACCCAGCTCCTTGCTTCCGGAGTCTGTATCACTTTTCTGTTCGTCTGAACTACTGTCCATCACCTTATGTACCTTTTTGTACTTCTCCTGTGGAGATTTCTTGCTGTTGGTTTTCTTCCCAGACCTGCAGACTCTTGCTATGTGTCCTGCTTTTCCACACTGTCTGCACACTTGGTCCTTGAACCAACAATCCTTCTGGTCGTGTGTTGTTCTGCCGCAGCGATAACACTTCCCTGTTCCATAGGACATTTCATTGGTGCCATATTCTTGCGGTCTCCGTTGTATCTCTGCAGCGCCCCTTGCGGCTGCTTCGTGTGATACTGCCATGCTGAAAGCCTTGTCCTTCGTAAGATCCTTTTCTGATAGAAGCCATTTCTGGGTTCCTTCACTTTGAAGCCCACACACAAACTTGTCCCTTAATGTATCTGCTAGTCCCACTCCAAACTAGCAGTGTTTCGATAGCTTGTGCAGTTCCGTTAAGTACTCAGCATTGCTTTCATCTTTATGTTGGTTCCTTTTATGGAACTTAAATCTTTCTGCTATCAGCAGCGGTGTGGGGTTTAAGTGGTCCTGTAGGATTTCTACAATGCTTTCGAAATTCTTATTCACGGGCTTATCTGGGGTTATTAGGTTTCGCAGTAAACCATAAGTTTTTGCACCCATGGAATTTAACAAAACCAGTGCTTTCCTAGCATCTGGAACTTCATTCGCCCTGCAATACACCTCAATACGTTCCACATATGTCGCCCAATCTTCGACTTCATTGTCGAACGTAGAGATACTGCCACTCTTCGGCATCCCTGGGTGTGATTTAACTGTCAAAAATGGCGTCCCCCGCGCTCTCCCTTCTTCTCCGCTGGCACAAAATGGCATCTCCCGTGCTTTCCTTTCTTCCCGCACTCGCCCTTCTTCTCCGCTGCGACTTCCAGAAATGGCGTCTCCCGCGCTCTTCCTTCTTCTCAATGGCGTCCCCCGCGCTCTCCCTTCTCCCCGCGGACACTGTTCAGCCCTTGAGCCCTGGCTGTGCTCTGCGCATTTTTTTCTGTGCGCTTTTCCCGTTTCCGCCGCTCGGTCCTGAACCCGGCTGCTGCTTTACCCTCTCTCTCTCCATTTTGTTTTTCCTTGACGCCGCTCGGTTTTCAACCCCCAGCTGCGCCCTGTGCGCTTCACCCTCTCTCTTACCCCGTCGACGCTGCTCGGCTTTTTCTCTGCCGTCGGTCGGCTCCAGCCGCCGCTGTCCGGGAAGGGTCTGCGCTGTACCTGTTGTCAGTCTGTTGCTGATCATCGTGGCTGGGGAACCAAGCCCGGCTCTCCACAGCCTCCCCTGCGATGTTCACTCTCTGCCGGACGACTGGGCGGTTGCTCGTGGTCGACGCCCGTGCTTCTGGCCTCGACTTTCTTCCACCGCCCTCCCGGAGTGAATCCTCGAAGGGAAATGCAGAGTTGCAGGTAGATTCGAATCAACACTCGTCGCCACTGTTAGATCCGTGATTCTGAGAGCCTGATGTTTTTCAATAATTACACGGATGCTGTAACTTAACAATCAACAGGTGTTTACTGGAGTAGGGTAGTCTCAAGACTGGGGGTACAGAGGCATGCTCAAGGCTTATATACAGGTGTGGTCACTGCCGGTACTACAGTATACAGGAGCTGTAAAAGTAGTTCTCTCTTAAAGGTACATACACTACAACGGCGAAGTTAGCGCCCCAAAGGAGGCGCGACCCAATTTTGCCCCCAGGTCTCTCTGTTCCTGCATCCCCTTTAAAATTGTACCACTTTGTTTATTTTGCCTCTCCTCATTCTTCCTCCCAAAATACATCACTTCACACTTCTCTGCATTAAATTTAATCGGCCATGTGTCTGCCCATTTCACCTCTCTGTCTATGCCCTCCTGAGGTCTGCTACTAGCCTCCTCACTTTACCACGTTTCCAAGTTTAGTATCATCTTCAAACTTTGAAATTATGCCCCCTATGCCCAAATCTATGTTATTTATATACATCAAAAAGAACCATGGCCCTAATACTGACCCCTGTGAGACACAACTATAAAGTTCCCTCCGGGTTGAAAAAGAAGCATTCACCGCTACTCTCTGCTTTCTTTCACTTAGCAGCAGAAGCATTTGCACAATCAGGTTACTCACAGGTGGAGGACTGGATATTCTTATTAAAAATGCTTATTTTTGGTGATAAATCCATTTTCAGCTGTATTAATAAAACTGCATCAGGTTACCACTCTTAAATACATCGAGGGATATGTAATGGTAAGATAAACCAACAACAACAACTTGTATTTATATAGCGCCTTTAACGTGATAAATGTCCCAAGGCACTTCACAGGTGCGTTATCAATCAAAATTTGACACTGAGCCATATAAGGAGATACTCGGGCAGATGACCAAAAGCTTGGTCAAAGGGGAAACAATTACATTCTATTACACTGCCCGATTGTGCTGGTTCATTGAAGATTTTATGTTTGTGATTATGCAAATTAATTTTATTGGAAAGTTGACCTGTAACCTAACCAGCACAAATTCGAGTGCATTTTGGTCACAATTTCTCGATTGCATCCAAAGCGGGAATTCTACCCCAAGAAGTTGAATGACTCTTAGATGATGCTGGCCCGAGCTCCTCCACTATATTTAGATTAAATTACTTCATATCTGTATGAAATGCCAGCTTTATAAGCACATAAGAAATAGGAGCAGGAGTAGGCCATTCGGCCCGTCAAGTCTGCTCTGCTATTCAATAAGTCATGGATGATCTTCTTCCTCAATTCCACCTTTCCGCACTATCCCCATATCCATCCCAGGGTTTTAAAGGAAGTAGGTGAGCACATTGCAGATGCCCAAACTATAATCTTCCAAAGTTCTCTCGATTCGGGAACCATTCCTTTAGATTGGAAATTGCGCCTGTCGCTCCCCTATTTAAGAAAGGTGAGAAAGGGAAAAAGGGAATTATAGACCAGTTAGCCTAACATCTGGTGTCGAGCAACATAGAGTCTATAATTAAGGATGGAGTGATTGAACAGGTTGAAAATTTTCAGCTGATCAGAGAGGTAGGTCATGCCTGACGAACCTTATTGCAATTTTTGAAGAGGTGACTAAAGTAGTGGTCAGATGAATGTCCATGGATGCTATTTATATGAACTTCCAGAAGGCATTTGATAAAGTCCCTCATAACAGACTGTTAGCTAAAGTTGAAACTCATGGAATTGAAGGCAAATTATTGGCCTGGTTAGGAAATTGGCTGAGCGGCAGCAGGCAGAGAGTAGGGGTAATGGGCAGGCACTCTAATTGGCAGGATGTGACTAGTGGTGTCCCACAAGGATCTGTGTTGGAGCCTCAACTATTCGCTGTATTTATTAATGACTTAGATGATAGGATAGAAAGCCATATATCCAAATTTGCCGATGACACAAAGATAGGCGGCATTGTAAGCAGTGTAGATAGAAGCATAAAATTACAAATAGATTGGCCCAGAAATTCGGGTCGGAGGCTTCCCGCGGGTGCAAGCCTCCGACCTGCACTTACCTAGCGCGCTGGCCATTGAGCTGTGGGCCCGCTTGGGATTCCTATCCTGGGCCTCCTCCAACTGCCGGCGCGCAGTGCTTGCGTATCCCAGGGGCGCAGTTAGTTCGCAGCATCCCCTGGGATCATGTGGGCCATGGAGAGCCAATGGTAGCAGGGAATGCTTCATTCATAAGTTTGACATGAAGAGCTGTCAAACCTATAAATACTATAAGCCCCAAAACATCACTAAAACTTCAAATAAATTTTTAAAAAATCACATTTTTAAAATAACTATAAATTACATGAAATAACTATTTTAAACAATAATTTAAATTTTTGAAAAAATTAATTACCTTTGCTAACGGGCTAAAAATAAACTTACCTTTCTTTAAAGTATTTAAAAATAATAAACCTGTCGAAAAATTTTTTTAATTTTAATTAATTCACCACTTACCTTGTTAAAAGCAGGCCTTGCGCCTGCTTTTTAAAAGTGTAACTGCTGGAGACTTACCCTCCCGGAGAAACCTGCAAAAAAAACGTAAGTTCAATGCGCACGCACTGCCTCTCCAGCGCACGTGTTCCACCTGTCAACCCCTTCTTTCAGGGGAACGGAAGTGCCGGTTTCCCGCACATGCGCAGTGCACTTTCGTTGGGCCTACATGTGAGTACCCAGTGCGTACTCACGCGTTGGGACCCGAATTTCTGGGCCATTAAGTGAATGGGCAAAACTGTTGCAAATGGATAAAAAGGATAGAACAGGGTACTTTCTAAATGGTGAATGGCTAAAAACAGTGGAGTTCCAAAGAGACTTGGGGATCCATGTACGTAGAAATGTCATGGACAAGTACAGAAAAGGCTAATGGAATGCTGGCCATTATATCTACAGGACTAGTATACAAGGTGGTAGAAGTTATGCTACAGCTATACAAAGCCCTGGTTAGACCACACCTAGAATACAGTGTTCAGTTCAGGACACTACACCTTAGGAAAGATATATTGGCCTTGGAGGGAGTGCAGCATAGAAGGGTTAAATTACGAGGAGAGATTACACAAACTAGGTTTGTATTCTCTGGAATTTAAAAGTTTAAAGGGTGATTTGATCAAATTTATCAAGATATTAAGGGGAACTGATAGGGTAGATAGAGAGATTCTAATTCTACTGGTTGGAGAGTCTAGGACCAGGGGGCCTAGTTTAGAAATTAGAGCCAGACTTTTCAGGAGTGAAGTTACAACAACAAGTATTTATATAGTGCCTTTAACGTAGTAAAATGTCCCAAGGCGCTTCACAGGACACAAAAAATTTGATACCGAGCCATATAAAGAGAATTTAGGGTAGGTGACCAAAAGCTTGGTCAAAGAGGTAGGTTTTAAGGAGAGACTTAAAGGAAGAAAGAGAGGTAGCGAGGCGGAGAGGTTTAGGCAGGGAATTCCAGAGCTCAGGGCCTAGGCAACAGAAGGCACGGCCACCAATGGTGGAGCGATTATAATCAGGGATGCTCAAGAGGGCAGAATTAAAGGAGCGCAGATATCTCGGGGGGGGTTGTAGGGCTGGAGGAGATTACAGAGATGGGGAGGGGCGAGGCTATGGAGGGATTTGAAAACAAGGATGAGACTTTTGAAATCGAGGCCTTGCTTAACCGGGAGCCAATGTAGGTCAGCGAGCACAGGGGTGATGGGTGAACGGGACTTGGTGTGAGTTAGGACATGAGCAGCCGAGTTTTGGGTGACCTCAAGTTTACGTAGGGTAGAATGTGGGAGGCCAGCCAGGAGTGCATTGGAACAGTCCAGTCTAGAGGTAACAAAGGGATGGATGAGGGTTTCAGCAGCGGATGAGCTGAGGCAAAGGCGGAGACTGGCGATGTTACGGAGGTGGAAATAGGCAGTCTTAGTTATGCTGTGGACATATGATCAGAAACTAATTTCAGGGTCAAATATGACACCAAGGTTGTGAACAGTGTGGTTCAGCCTCAGACAGATGTTAGAGCCATTCACACTTCATCCAGAGCCATCCTTTGTTCCGTGAATATCTCTTAATGTCTCTCAATGTCTCTTAATGTCTCTTAATCTCTCCTGCTTTCTATCCTGTCACTGACCTTCCCTTTTGTTCTTTCATCCCCTCCCCCTTTTCCCAGCCCCTACTTACTTTAAAATCTATCCCCTTTCCTGTTTTTTTCTAGTTCTGACGAAAGGTCATCGACCTGAAATGTTAACTCTGTTTCTCTCTCTATGGATGCTGCCTGGCCTGCTGAGTTTTTCCAGCGTTTTCTGTTGTTAGGGAGAGGGATTGGGTCAGTGGCTAGGGAACAGAGTTTGTGGCAGGGACCAAAAACAATGGCTTCGGTCTTCCCGATATTTAATTGGAGAAAATTTTTGCTCATCCAGAGCTGGATGTCAGACAAATTATCTGTCAATTTAGAGACCGTGGAAGGGTCGAGAGAAGTGGTGGTGAGGTAGAGCTGAGTGTCATCAGTGTACATGTGGAAACTGACACTGTGTTTTCGGATGATGTCGCCAAGGGGCAGTATGTAGATGAGAAATAGGAGGGGGCCAAGGATAGATCCTTGGGGGACAGCAGAGGTAACGATGCGGGAGCATGACGAGAAGCCATTGCAGGTGATTCTCTGGTTACGATTAGATAGATAAGAATGGAACCAGGTGAGAGCAGTCCCACCCAGCTGGACGACGGTTGAGAGGTGTTGGAGAAGGATGGAGTGGTCAACCGTGTCAAAGGCTGCAGAGAAGTCAAGAAGGATGAGCAGGAATAGTTTACCTTTGTCACAGTCACAAAGGATGTCATTTGTGACTTTGATGAGAGCCGTTCTGGTACTGTGGCAGGGGCAGAAACCTGATTGGAGGGATTCAAACACGGAGTTGCGGGAAAGATGGGCATGGATTTGGGAGGCGACAACACGTTCAAGGACTTTGTTAGGAAAGTTAGGAAACACTTCTAAACACAAAGGGTGGTAGAAGTTTGGAACTCTCTTCCGCAAACGGCAATCGATGCTAGGTCAATTGTTGATTTTACGGGTAAACCATATGTGGCAAAGGCAGGCATATGGAGTTAGGTCACAGATCAGCCATGATCTCACAGAATGGTGGAACAGGCTCGAGGGGCTAAATGGCCTACTCCTGTTCCTGTGTTCCTATATAGAAACATACCAGCATGAAGAGGGTGACTTTACTTCTGATTTCACCCTTTTGATAGGGGCGTGTTTGACCTTTCTTTTGGTCTTCTCCAATCACTAATGTGAGATTGGTGGCCCACTATGTTGAAAATGACTTGTGAGAATCTGTCCCATAGTGTTTGTACATCGATCTATTGGAGGTGTTAAAATATTTGTGTTTTAATTAGGCGACGATTGATATGGGGCTAGTTATTCTCTAGGATTTTAAAATGCCTTTATATTGATGCTTATTTAGTTCCAGTCGCAGGAGGCAAGTGCCCCGTCCACCAGCACTCCACATTTACACTGTAAGATCTGGCTTTCTTATCACAGTAACAGAACTGTAGACTCAATTTTTTCACAGATCTACAATTAGGCTGGATCTAACAATGTAAACACAGGGAAGCAGCACATGAACACTAGTTTCCTGTGATCTGAAATAAACGAGCACCAATGTAAAAGCCCCATTAGTGAATAATTGTCAGACACATTGGGGGTAATTTTAACACCCAAAAATGGGCGGGTTTGTGTCGAGGAGATGTAAAAATGTAAAAAATCTGAATCTCAGACCCAACCTGGCTTGAACCCGTCCACTTCCGGTTTTAATGGAGGGACAAGGGGCGGGGAACCAACCTGCTTCCAGGAGGCGGGTCACTCGTTTAAATATTTTAATGAGGCTGCGTGCATCAGATTTTATCCCGCTTCAAGCTTTAACACTGATCGGCTGGGCTTCCTGGGCCTTGGGAAACCCGACAGCTAAAGGGAGGCAAGGACTGCTACAGTGAAGATATAAGAGCTTTTCCAGCACTGCTTGTGGGCCAGGATGAGCAGCAATACATCCCCCAGCCCAACAAGCAAACATGTTTCTCACGCCACACCATTGGACACCACCACTGTGACCACCGATCCCGCGTGACCACCGATCTCCCCCCTGCGCGATCACCGACTGTCCCCCGCGATCACTGAACCCCCCCACGATCACCGACCCGCGCGATCACCGACACCCCGCGATCACCGAACACCCCCCTGCGATCACCAACCCTGCCGCGATCACCAACCGCCCCCGTGATCACCGACCCCCCCGCAATCACCAACACCCCGCGATCACCGAACACCCCCATGATCAACGACCCCCCCACGATCACCAATCCCCCCACGATCACCAATCCCCCGCCGCGATCACCGACACCCCATGATCACTGAACCCCACGCGATCACCGAACCCCCGCGATCACCGACCACCCCCGCGATCACCGACACCCCCATGATCACCGACCCCCCGCGATCACCGACCATCCCCGCGATCACTGACCCCCCACGAACACTGACCCCTCCGCGATCACCGACCCCCCCGCGATCACCGACCCCCCCCCGCGATCACCGACCCCCCCCGATCACCGACCCCCCGATCACCGACCCCCCTGCGATCACCGACCCCCCCGCGATCACCGACCACCCCCCGATCACCGACCCCCCCGCGATCACCAACCCCCCCCATTCACCGACCCCCCCAATCACCGGCCTCCCCCCGATCACCGACCCCCCTGATCACTGACCCCCCGGGATCACCGACACCCCCGCGATCACCGACCCCCCCGCGATCACCAACACCCCCCGCGATCACCAACCCCCCCCACGATCACCGACCCCCCCCATTCACCGACCCCCCCAATCACCGACCCCCCCCCGATCACCGACCCCCCCGGGATCACCGACACCCCCTCGATCACCGACCCCCCCGCGATCACCAACACCCCCCGCGATCACCGACCCCCCTCCGATCATCAACCCCCCCGATCACTGACCCCCCCGCAATCACCCACCCCCCCACCGCCGATCACCGACCCCCCGATCACTGACCCCCCCCGCGATCACCGACTCCCCCGATCACTGACCCCCCACGCGATCACCGACCCCCCCGATCACTGACCCCCCCGCGATCACCGACCCCCCCGATCACTGACCCCCCCACCCCCACAATCACTGATCCCCCGATCACTGACCCCCCCCGCGATCACAGACCCCCCCGATTACTGACCTCCCCCCGATCACCGACCTCCCTCTGCGTTCACCGCCCCCCTCCCCCCACGATCACTGAAACCCCCCCCCCGCGATCACTGACCCCCCTCCCATGATCACGAACCTCCCACAACACCTCAATCTCTACCCCGATCTCTCTTAGATCCCCTTTGATCACCCTCGGACCCTCCAAACCACCCTCTACCCCTTCTTGTGATCTCTGCCCCGAGCAGCAGGAAACCCACCTGCTCCTGGGCTGCGGCCTCTTCTGGAGCGTTCCCCGCCCAACAAGGAGCCAAGCTTTTCAATCAGGCTGGCTTCTGGGTGGAGAACCTGTTTTAAATAAAAAACACACGCCTGTTTTAAATTAAAAATCCACAACATTCGGGGATCCCCACCAGAACTCCTCCCCCCGCAAACCCCCTCCCAGCTTGGAAATCGCACCCTGGTAAATATTGGAGCCATTATTGCCATCGCTGTATTGTGGCTGGCCTTTGATTACATAGAATTACATAAAATATACAACACAGCAATCGGCCATTCAGCCCAACATGTGCAATAACAGCTTCAGTTTTTAGCTTCAGATTCTGTAATAATTATTCATTATTAGATCGCCAAAGGAAATAGCTTTATTACTATTGTTATTCCGAGCAGCTACTTTATTATTTTAGACAATATTTTGATAAATCGGTAGTTAAAATTAACCTTTATTTTATAGCACAAAGCTATTGTTTTTGCAGATCATGAAGAAAAGTTAATTGTGTTTCATTTAATTAGTTCTCTGTAGTACACAGAATAATCATTATCATTTATTGGCAATAGTTCATTTTAAATACTAAAATTGAATCTTCAATCAGTTTTTACTAAAATTTTTCAATTGAGTATTTAGAATTATATTTTAATTTATTATGTCCATTTTCTGTCCATTTATCTTTGACATGAATACAAATAAGCCATTGCCTATGTCTCCTTCTTTACATTGTGAGTCACGCAGTCAGAGATGTGGACATGGGAAAATGTCTTGTCAATTGAAAGCGGTTTGTGATAAATCTGATGATTTTTAAATGTGGATGTGGATGAATGTCTTATCGATTGAAAAATATTTGTGAAGAAGCTGCTGATTTTAAAAAAAACAATAGTATCCATTTAATCCAACTCCTCCGAGAGCTGATGATCTGCCTGGTCAGGTCTGCCTGAAGCATTTCTTTACTGGAAACCTGGCAGTGCATTATGGTAAAATAGTACTCTGCCATGCAGATGTCACTGTGTTCGACTTCAACGAGCTAAGATTTGGCAGATGGCTCTCTAGCCTTTGTCCCTAAAATGAATTTCATAATGAAGGTTTTGAAGCAGCTTAGAGGGACATTCTCCAAAGAAAGGGTACTTGCCAGTCTCCTGTGGTACAGGAAATGTATTTAATGAGTAAACCAGCCGCATAACCATTGCTTGTGGTTATGATAGTCAGGATCATAAGTAGAGGCCAGCATGTGTTCTATCAGTACCATGTACCCACCTTGTTAAAGGTCCACTGTCATCAGGACTTCCATTAAGGAGAAGACAGGACTTCTCATTAGGAGGAAAGCGTTCACATCTATGATACCAGTGAACTGCAATCCCCCCTAGAACGTTTCGAAAGTACTGAATTTGAAGAATTTGAATAAGCAATTGTCAGACAGAAGCTTCAATGCACTGTTTAAATTCTTTAGTTCTACCCACTTTGAAAAGAGACTTAGAGTTGATCTGAATCACGTTCCTGTAGAAATGTCCTCACTTATTTAGTCAGAAGGCGTTGCATTTACAAATAGAGCACATGGTGATGGTAATGTATCTTGAAAGGTTTTGTCTGACTTTTTCCCCTACTAATTTACATAAGGTTTTGATGTCTTCAATATTAAGATCTGCCCCAGGACCATCAAAAAGCTCCGACTGCTACAGAGTGGTGGGGTTCCGGTTCCATTTCTCACTTCAGTATGTTTGTAATCTGTAGGAAGATACTGAGCAGAGACCAGGTACCCCGCTTGGGAAAGGGGAAATCATTGTCAGCTGTGGCTCGGTGGTACCACTCTCACTTCTGAGTCAGAAGGTTGTGGATTCAAGTCCCACTCCGGAGACTTGAGCACATAACCCAGGCTGACACTCCAGCACAGTACTGCGGGAGTGCTGCATTGTCGGAGGTGCCCGTCTTTTGGATGAGACGTTAAGCCGAGGCATCGTCTGCCCTCCCAACAGCAACAGCAACAACAACATACATATATTTATTTAGCGCCTTTAACGTAGTAAACGTAGCAAATTCAAGAATCAAAACAGGAACACACGTGAAAGAGGCAAGATTGCTTCTGGGCATTACAACAACAACTTGCATTTATATTAGCTCCTTTAACGTAGTAAAACATCCCAAGGCACTTTGGAGCATTATCAAACAAAACATTGCACTGAGCCTCTTAGGAGAGGTAACTGAAAGCTTGGTCAAAGAGATAGCTTTTAAGGAGCATCTTAAAGGAGGAGAGGTAGAGAGGCACAGAGGGTTACAGAGGGAATTCCAGAGCTTAGGACCTAGGCAGCTGAAGGTACAGCCACCAATGGTAGAGTGATGGAAATCAGTGATGCACAAGAGGCCAGAATTGAAGGAGCGCAGAGATCTTGTAGATTTGTAGGGCTGGAAGAAGCTACAGAGATAGGGAGGGGCAAGGCCTTGGAGGGTTTTGAAAACAAGGATGAGTATTTTAAAATCGAGGCGTTGTCAGACCGGGAGCCAATGTAGCTCAGCGAGCACATGGGTAAACGACAAGATCGCTCCTAGGCATTATAATACAGTTGCTTTCTAAATTCTAAGTTTTCTTGATTAGCTTGATCAAAGTAGAGGCCACATATTTTGAAGGTATAATATAATGCAAATGTGAATGTTATTTTGAAGGGATAATTATTAGTCCTAGCCCCTTTAGGGCTACCCCGGATCAGGCGTATTTCTCAAGACGTTCACTTTCAACTAAAGTTTGAGGTAGCTGAATCCTAAAGACGCTTAATTGGGTCTTAAGGTCCGGACTAGCTCTCCCTAAAGGAAAGGAACAACCCGAGAATGTTACCATCCTCCAGATAGCACTTTTAATAAGTTTAGCTAGACTGTAACGTTCTGGATATTATGAGGATTCGGAAAACTTCCGCAAAATTCTGCAACTCCTCACCAGAGAGTGTACAGAGATTGAGTTTGTGAGTTTTTGATAACAGAAGTCTTATGTGAAACAATTCTAAAAATATATAGAATTATTAAAGAACCGACATGTAATTTATAGTTGGTGAGTCAATCACAACATTAATAGTTCCAAAAAGAGAAAACTTACAATCTTATTATCAGAGAATCTTACTTTTAAATCTTAACTTCACTACAGTATTACAGTTCTTAATGTTCTACAGGATATCCACCAAAATCAAATACCTTTGATCCCCGAGGTACAAAGAGTTGGAGACTTACAGAGCCACCTCTGAAGCTGAGAATCACTTTGCCTGATTAAAGCGAGTCTACTATCCCATTTGAGAGTTCAATATTTATACCCTTTTCCAGTGGTATTTCCTTTAAGGTTTTCTGCTGTTGCAAGCTAATTATCTCTAGTAATTTATCTGCCTATTTTTGCAATTCTTACTGCCACCTCAGCCAGACTCGTGTCTCATCTCTCGGTGTTCTAAGTTTACCATATAAAAAACGGTGTGACAGCAGGTGTTCCTTAATTTATGTCATCTTTATGAGGGCAGATGTTCCTTACTTTATGTGCTTCTTTACAAAGTGTAAATTAGAACACCTTATCCATGGTGAACCATTGTTTTTGTTCCCAGTTTGTCATGTTTTAACAAGGCCAGAATTCTTTCATAAGATGGTGTATTTTTCTGAATAGGTTATATGGTTTATTCCTTCACAATTTATACTTCTTCCTCGCACTGATACTGTAAATGAAAAAAACAGGGGTAACCCTTAAAACACTGTGAAATTGCCTCTTGGGATGACTGTTTTCTGCATGGCTTCTGAAAATGCTTTCTGATGTCAATCAGAGTGTACAGTACAGCACTCTTCTTAAAATCCACAGCTCCTAGTCATAGCCTCGTGATACAGTGTGAGAGTTACAGAAGAACTGCTATTTTCCTGATAATCTTTGCTCTTGTGCCAATATTTATTCAATAGCTATTCCTGTCTATATCTTTTAGTAATTTGTTGCCAACTGGAAATAAATAAACAAATAAATTAGGTTAGAATTCTGACAGAAATCAATTAGTTCTTAACAATCCACGGGCCATGCTGCTCCCGATCCATTGCTAGGCAAGCTGTGTTATGTTTCCCGCAAATTGCGGTGTAAGTTCGCCAGTGGAGAATCGGGGAGCACCGCAATCTAACTTAGGGTGCTTGTCGCCAAGATCACCATTGCAGCAAATTCTGGGCCACTGTTGTCCCAGGGTTGTTTGTATTTACTTTCTCATGGGTCATCTTCAGAGTGGCCTTGATGAAAGCCTGGAAATAGGTTACCCACCTGCATATGTGATTTGTGAAATGGGAGACAGGGAACAAAAACAAATGGGGAAATAATGACAGGATAAATGTGCTAAAATAATTTGGACTAATGTTATATTCTGGAAGTAAAACTACATACGTACTATACTATTAGATCGCACATGGTCAAGCCAGCAGCAGCACATGAATTCACTCTTGCTATTTCAAATGTATCTTTGCAAAAATGTCATTGGCAGTGCAGCCTGTTTTTAAGATATTTTGGTTTCTGTGTGCACAATCAATGTATCCATACAATGATTATAAATGATACTGACTTCAAATGTGCAATCAGGAAACCTGAAGCTAGCTTCACAGGATCAGCATCAATGCATTTTATAAACACTGCCAGAGTGTAAGATCTTTCACTCATGTAGAAAATTAAAATATCTTGAACAGAGGATACATGGCTGAGCATCAGTGATTTACCCAGAAATAAGCCATCAATGACATCAGGCCATGCAAGCCAAAGGTGGTCTGTAAGATCCAAATTATAAGTGGTTTATTTTTTGGCAGACCAATAACCCCCTAAGCTGTGCATTTGTTTTATATCGGGAAAATATGATGCTCCCATGTATCAGCCAATAAAACAATGTAATATCACGTCTGGTCTCATCACGTGATACAGTGATCTCTGGGCTAATTGAGTAGCACACACAGCGGAGATCACAATCCATCACTGCCCACCATGTTGTCTCAGTTGGTGCAACAAAAAAAACCTGAATAAAGATGCACTGTTCTGAGATCTTGCAATTCACAGAGAGACTGCTAATGCACTGTCCGAATTAGAATCCTGAGGCAGGGGCGCTTGAGACATCCCATGCTCCGTTGGATTTTGTTTTCTGAAGTGTCGACAATACTGAAAATGCAAACTGGTTAATGGTAATTCCAATAACCCAGAAAACCTCTTGCACACTTCCTCTGGGAGAAAATATGACAAGCGTAACTTTAGCATTGTTGGCATTTCATATTTAAAATAGTCACATGGCTACAATTAAATTACTGATTGCAAAATTACAAGATAATTACAGATAAAGAAGGAACCAGAGGGGAGTTGAGGAGAACCTCTTTTACGCAGCGAGTTGTTATGATGGAATGCACTGCCTGAAAGGAAGGTGGAAGGAGATTCAATAGTAACTTTAAGAAGGGAATTGGATATTTACTTGAAAAGCAAAAATTAGCCAGGCTATGGGGAAAGAGAGGGGAAGTGGGACTAATTGTATACCACTTTCAAAAAGCTGACACAGGCATGATGGGCCGATTGGCCGCTTTCTGTGATCTAAGATTCTATGATTCTAAAGAAGGGTTTTTGGCCTATCTTAGTTCTTCCATTGAGTAGGACTTTATGTCCCCCTATTGTGTCATCCAATTATTTCTCAAATAATTCCAGGATTTTTACTTGCATTTCTCTCTCTAGAAGTCCATTCCATGCAATGGTGTGGAAAAGAACTTCCTGATATCAGACTTAAATTTGCCTTTTATTATTTTGAAACTTTTCTTACTCTCATAATTTAGTTAGAGGTAAATTTCTGGATTTACCTTTCCTGTACTACTTATTAGCTCGAATTTTGCGGTCAAGGCAAACAGCTTGCCGTTCATTACGCTTATATCTTCGCACAGACATTTTATGGGCTTTTGCACTGGAAGTTGTGGTGATGAGAAATCTAAAACAGGGCCTCTCTACAGGGGATCTGGGACCTGTGTGAACAGGGCAAGGAACAATTTGTCTCCTCAACCAATCAGATTAACGTATCCTTACTGAGATACGCAGCGTCTGAACCAGGAAATGTAAGTTAGAATAGTGCCAAATTCAATGCCAAATCATGTACAGAAAGCAAAATAAAGAGAGGGAAAGAAAGTTGGGATTAAGAGAGAGAGATAAAAGAGACAGAAAGAAAAGATCGGCAACAATAATTAAATCTGAAAGAATGAGACTCCACACTTGTAAAAGCAATTTTCAGTGCCAGAGAGGTTGTTTGGCAATAATTAAGACTTATCACACCATTTAAAATTCACTTACACTTGAATGGACAAGCCCTAACACGTTTAGTGGCTATCTAGTGGGTTAAGTACCATAGCTTCACGCCCTTCGTGTGTTTGATTCTGAGTCGCTTGGCAAAATATCGGTATAGCAAAGCTTGTAGAGGAGCAGGGCAACTCGAACAGCAACTTCCTGATTTCCGCATTTAACTGCATACTGCGGACATGGGAAGTTGCTGTCAAATTTATTCCTTGATAACGGGGAGCGGGGATAGCCTCAACGTTATTTCTACCACAAAATCTGGGTCAATATCTTTATATACTTCAATAGGATCACTTCTTAGATGCCTTCTTTCTTGGCTGAAAAGCCAAAGTTTTGCAGTCTTTCCTCATAACTCAGAGTTGAACACTAGGGGCTGAATTTTCATTGAGGAGGCGTGTAGGAGGCGGGACTACAAATTTTGGGGTTGTAATCCCGCCTCCTTTGAGTTGTGGCCAACCCACGTGATTGTCACTTGATTGACCTTGTTGAGCCCACCCAGCGGACTCAGCAGGCCAATTAAGGGCCACCCAGCAACAGGTGACATCACAGATTGAAATTTCATCTGTCAAAAGCTTTTGACAGATAAAATATCAGCGTTTGACAGCTGTTTGAAGCTGTCAAACACTGACAATCTGTACTCCAAGTTAATTCCTTCCTCTCAGGCTGATTTAAAGATCTCTCCGGAACAGAAAGCTGAATGCTGCAACTTTTGACAGCTCGCGGCCATTCTGCTTTCTGTGCCGGTGAGATGAGGGACTCCCGAGACCTGAAGGAAGGAAGGCTGTAAAGGTAAGTAAATGTAAGTAAAACTACTTTAAACACTTTACACACACCAAACACACTTACCTTTGCACTCATGCACCCATCATTCACCTGAACACCGGACATCTCGAACCCTCCAAGCCCTTCAGCCCGATGGCCCGCCTCACTAACTTGGCGTGGTTTAGAGCCGTTGGGAATCCCACACTTCAGGAATAAAAATAAAGATTAGGCTAAAAACTGCCTGTTAACTACCTGTAACAGGCAGTTAATTGGCACTAATCCCCTTCCCGCCTCGGGGAGGCGGCTCCCAGCACAGGTCGGGTATCCGCCTCCTTTGAAACTGGCATGGTAGCGGGTTGGGGGCGGGATGGGTTCGTGCCCCCCGATTTTGAGATTTTAACCCCCCACACGCCTCCAATCCCATCTCCACGGCCCAATGAAAACCCTGCCCCAGGAGTCAGCCTCGTGGTCCTGGAATAATTCACTTTTTTCTTTACTCAGGATATTTTACAAACTGTAAAGCATCCAAGTGCCAGAAACTACTGCAGTCAAAATAAAATCAGTAAATATTTCCAAGGTAAAGATGTTCCTGATGATTTCAGCTAATATTCACCACATTAAAGTGAAACTGGCTGACTTTGCTGAGGCTGTGCATTATTAATGACTTTTTAGTGCTGAAAAAATTACTATATTTTGATCTTTATAAAATTAATTGCTGGATGAATGAGGAATGTATCATTTTTTCTGCCTTCTGGGATCATATTCTCTTTTTTTTTGGTCCCAAATAACTCAACTAGCAACAAACAAGAAAAGAAACTCAGTGACTGAATGATAACCTGTTTCAATGCTTGAACTTGTAACTGCAAGGATTTGATTCACTTTGTAGCCACTATATGACCAAGTCATTCACTCTGAATATAATTATTAGAGCTTTTATAATGCACCTTAATAGGTTTTCTGAACCTATTATATATTGTATTGTTAAGGGTAACAAATTACGTGTATAACTCCAAATTATAGGGGGAAATTATGTTTGCAATCAACTTCTGTTTCATATAGCAAAAGCAGAACATTCTTTAGAGTTCCTGCTGCATTTAGCCAGCATGGGCTGTGACCCTATTTATGACACATCAAGCTTGGGGCTTTAGTTTTGTTCAGATGCCCCTGCTCCAGATCCTGATGTTCCACTTAAATGACGTTGAGTCAGTACAGATTGATAAGATTTGGCACCTAACAGGGAGATAATTGCCTGCATTCTAGTCAGTGTTTTTTTTTACTTGCAAGTAGTGATGTTTCCTAAATATACTGCCAATGAATGCTGTCAAACTTCATTTGAGGATCAATAGGAGAGAAGCATTGATCATGAGCCATCGTTTTTTCAGTGGATGAAGAGATTAGTGGGGCATTGTCAGACTCTGAGCTGTTCAATCTGGTTCTCTGTTCGCTGTTTCAAATGATAAGTGTGACCTTGTTAGCATCTGGACTTATTTACATATTAAAAACCCCTTCAGAGCCTACAAGTGATGAATTATTGACAACAAATGAAATGTTTTGATAGTTAACGACACAAAGCGCGCTTAATGTTTTATGTGTTGCTTCCTAGCTAATTATGTAGATGACACATTTGTCAGACCTAGACTGCCATTAGAAAACTGTTTCCAGAGGGTGGAAAAGTAGGTTATTCGTGGAGTAATTAACTAGAATGCTCAATGACCTGTGAGAGCTTAGAATGTCTGCCAATTCATGCATTGTTTTGCCACAGAGGCAGAGGAGTAATTAAATCCTGAATCATTCTGTTGCACTTAAGAGTTGTTTGTTAATAAATTGAGATGACATCGCTGATCTGGTGTTTGATATCGGGGACATGACAGCAGCATGGAGTGAGTTCTGATTATCCTGAAGAACGTGTCAGCTGGGATTGATTTCCACTTTCTCGTTTTATGTAACAGTTCCTATAACGTAACCGTCCCCAGCTAGCATTACCTTGTCATTTTCCTTCATGGGTTGGGGAAGATGAGCTGAAAATAGCTGGGTTCTGACCTTGAACCTGCCATGGACGTGAGGAAGCGCCAGTGATCTGTGTTTTATGTACTAAAACCTCTACATGTCACTATTACAGAAAGAAATTGTCATTGCAGTAATAAACCCATGTCATTTCACTTTTATTTAAGTCTTTTGTGTATATATGTGGTAGAAGTGGCCATTCTGACCATAGCTAAAATGTATCTAGTGGGAAAGTGGCACCACCTTAGCTCTTAAAAAAATCTCAGTCTCATTTCCTAAGACAATATTGTGAAGTCAGTTATTGAATTCATACTGGGTGTCAGATTGGCCTGAAAGGGCAGAAAACAACGTACATTAATTTAAATATGTAATGGTAAGAATGTGGGTGCATGTGTTCCGAGGTGTCAATCTGTTTTTGTTTGGAAAAATGTGAGGAACATTGTTATGCTGGATGTTATGGAGGAATTTCTGATTAACAGTGAAGACAGCAGATACTGGATTGCTGTTTGGTCTCAGAGAGTAGGTGCTGTCATATGGGTAAGAGCTTTGCAATTAAAACGATGTGTAAGTGAATGAGTAGCGTTGCATACGTCTGACCCAGGAGTGCTCATTTGCCATGAGATGCTAAATAGCACAATCTTCAGTTGTTTTTTTTTTATCTTGCCTTCCTCTGATCATATCTTATTGTTTACTGTCTTTTTATATAGTGCAGCACAAACTAACAGTACAGTGTCGCATTTCTTTGTGCTTCTTTAATTTTTTTTGTGGTCATTCAGTAGTAAACTTAGCCAAAGTGCCTCAGTAAATACAGGAGCATTCAAATGTGGAATTAAAAAAAATACCTACACTGTAAGAAAGCAGCCTTTCATTATCAAATATGGGTCAGTTGATGTAGACAAGTAACAGTTTACATTTGACAACCCTGCCTTCAAGGGTGATTTATTCTACATTCAAAATTGCCTAGCTCAATCCTACCTGAGTTTATATTAGTTACAAATCAACTTGTTCCAAAATTTTGGAAATATGTTAAGGTATAAAAGAGCGAGAGCTTAGAAAGGGAAAAAAAGAACTTGCATCTTATCGTGGCCATAGGATGTCCCAAAGCACTTATAAACAATGAATTACTTTTGAAGTGCAGTCACTGTTGTTACATAGGCAAACACAACAGCTAATTTGAACATTGCAAGGTCCCACATGCAGTAAATGACATGCCCTGAAAGACATAAACAGGAAATGATACTGGTGCTACCACCACAAGCAATAAATTCTTGGGCGACTTGACTCTGCAGCAAAGAACAAGAGAGAGGGAGTAGGAGTTTGGAACTCTCTTCCGGAAATGGCAGTTGATGCGAGGTCAATTGTTAATTTTAAATCTGATATTAATAAATTTTTGTCAACCAAAGATATTAAAGGACATGGGGCAAAGGTGGGTATGTGGAGTTAGGTCACAGATTGGCCATGATCTCATTAAATGGGGGAACAGGCTTGAGGGGCTAAATGGCCTATTCCTGCTCCTATGTTCCTATGTAACAGCCACTGCTGATTTACCATGAGATCATTTGTGAAATCTTTTCAATAAACATAGAAACATAGAAGATAGGAGCAGGAGTAGGCCATTCGGCCCCTCAAGCCTGTTCCACCATTTAATGAGATCATGGCTGATCATCCCAATTCAGTACCCTGTCCCTGCTTTCTCCCCATATCCCTTGATCCCTTTAGCCTTAAGAAATATATCTAACTCCTTCTTGAATATATTTAATAATTTGGACACAACTACTTTCTGTGGTAGAGAATTCCACAGGTTCACCACTCTCTGGGTGAAGAAATTCCTCCTCATCTCAGTCCTAAATGGCTTACCCCTTATCCTTAGACTGTG
This sequence comes from Somniosus microcephalus, assembly GCF_052327205.1. Classification (NCBI taxonomy): domain Eukaryota; kingdom Metazoa; phylum Chordata; class Chondrichthyes; order Squaliformes; family Somniosidae; genus Somniosus; species Somniosus microcephalus. The sequence goes on from NC_140990.1 coordinate 299,942,642, forward strand.
ACCCCTGGTCCAGGACTCCCCGCCATCAGGAACATCCTACCTGCATCTAGTCTGTCTAGTCCTGTTAGAATTTTATAAGTTTCAATGAGATCCCCTCTCATTCTCCTAAACTCTAGTGAATATAAGCCTAATCGACCCAATCTCTCTTCATACATCATTCCTGCCATCCCAGGTATCAGTCTGGTGAATCTTCGCTGCACTCCCTCCATGGTAAGAACATCCTTCCTCAGATAAGGCGACCAAAACTGCACACAATACTCAAGGTGTGGTCTCACCAAGGCGCTGTACAACTGCAGCAAGACATCCTTGCTCCTGTACTCGAATCCTCTCGCTATGAAGGCCAACATACCATTTGCCTTCTTAACCGCCTGCTGCACCTGCATGCTTACCTTCAGCGACTGGTGCACAAGGACACCCAGGTCTCATTGCACTTCCCCTTTTCACAATCTATTGCCATTCAGATAATAATCTGTCTTCCTGTTTTTGCCACCAAAGTGGATAACCTCGCATTTATCCACATTATATTGCATCTGCCATGCATCTGCCCAATCACCCAACCTGTCCAAATCATACTGGAGTTTCTCGGCATCCTCCTCACAGCACACATGCCCACCCAGCTTTGTGTCATCTGCAAACTTGGAGATATTACATCTAGTTCACTCAGCTAGATCATTAATATATATTGTGAATAGCTGGGGTCCAAGGACTGATCCCTGTGGTACCCCACTAGTCACTGCCTGCCATTCGGAAAAAGACCCGTTTATCCCAACTCTTTGCTTCCTGTCTGCCAACCAGATCTCTATCCAAGTCAATACCTTACCCCCAATCCCATGTGCAATTTGCACGCCAATCTCTTATGCGGGACATTATCGAAAGCCTTCTGAAAGTCCAAATACACCACATCCACTGGTTCTCCCTTATCTATTCTATCAGTTACATCCTCAAAAAATTCCAGTAGATTAGTCAAGCATGATTTACCTTTTGTAAATCCATGTTGACGTTGTCCGATCCTGTCACTGTTTTCCAAGTGCTCTGCTATTACATCTTTTATAATGGACTCTAGCATTTTCCCCACTACCAATGTTAGGCTTACCGGTCTATAATTCCCTGTTTTCTCTCTACCACCTTTTTTAAATAGTGGGGTTACATTAGCTACCCTCCAATCCATAGGAACTATCCAGAGTCTATAGAATTTTTGAAGATGACCAGCAATGCATCTACTATCTCTAGGGCAACTTCCTTAAGTACCCTAGGATGTAGATTATTAGGCCCTGGGGATTTATCAGCCTTCAATCCCATCAATTTCCCTAACACCATTTCCCTGCAAATACTGATTTCATTCAATTCCTCCCTCATTAGAACCTATATTCCCCGACATCTCTGGAAGGTTATTTCTGTTCTCCTTTGTGAAGACAGAACCACAGTATGTATTTAATTGGTCTGCCATTTCTTTGTTCCCCATTATGAATTCCCCTGATTCTGACTGCAAGGGACCTATGCTTGACTTCACCAATCTTTTTCTCTTCACATATATATAGAAGTGTTTACAGTCAGTTTTTATGTTCCCTGCAAGCTTACTCTCATACTCTATTTCCCCCCTCGTAATTAATCCCTTTGTCCTCCTTTGCTGAATCCTAAACTGCTCCCAATCCTCAGGTTTACTGCCTATTCTGGCCAATTTATATGTCCTCTCCTTGGATCTTATGCTATCCCTAATTTTCCTTGTTAGCCACGGTTGAGTCACATTTTTTGTTTTATTTTTATGCCAAACAGGGATGAACAAATTCTGTAGTTCATCCATGCGATCTTTAAATGTTTGCCATTACCTATCCACCGTCAACCCTTTAAGTAACATTCCCCAATCCATCCTAGCCAACTCACGCCTCATACCATCGTAGTTTCCTTTATTTAAATTCAGGAACCTCGGCCTAGAAATTCAGTGGGCCTTGCGCCCACTTAACGCCTAAAGAGGTCTTTTGCACCGGCGGGGTGGTAGCGCGGAAATTGAGTGCAGCGGTATTGGCGGCGGTAGCCGTTAGCGCTGCGCCGGGACCGATGATGTCATCGGTGTGCGCGGTGGCCCGTAACGCCCCGAAACCGCGCCGATCCCCATATTTATTTGCGCCCGCCTCCTCCGAAGCGGGCGCAAACAGCAAACAGAAAACGGGGCCGTCCTACTGCCATAGTGGGGCGCTTTAAAGCTGACGGTGCGGCCGGCCGCTTTTTCGGCGGCCGCCTGCCCGCACCTCCTTCCCCGGCCTCCTCCACCCCCCCCCGCGGCATTGCCGGCTGGTTTCTGTGGAGCCCGGCACTTCTCCGTTGTGCCGGGCTCTTTTGCCGGCACTCGCGATCGGGGCTCCGGCCGTTGCAGGCACCTCCCCCTTAAGAGAAGGAAGAGGCCTGCAGTACCGCAGCCTGCCGCACCGCATCGGGTGGCGCTGCGGCAACTAGCGCGCCGATATTCAGTTGCAGCGCCCCAAACGGAGGCGGGCACACCCTGGTATAGCGCCCGCTTCCGAATTGGGGCGCAGAAGACGAATATACGGCGTGCGCTAATGCCTCCCCGCCCAGCGCTAACTTTTGGGCGCGAGCGAGCTGCCCGCGCCCAAGTGAATTTCTAGGCCCTCGTCTCTGAGTCAACTACTTCACTCTCCATCTTAATGAAGAATTCTATCATATGATGATCGCTCCACCCCAAGGGGCCTTGCACAACAACATTGCTAATTAATCCTTTCTCATTACATAATACCCAGTCTAAGATGGCCTGATCTCTAGTTGGTTCCTCAACATATTTGTCCAGGAAACCATCCCGTATACACTCGAGGAATTCCTCCTTCACAGTATTGTTACTAATTTGGTTAGCCCAATCTATATGTAGATTAAAGTCATGGTGTGGAGATGCCGGAGTTGGACTGGGGTGGACAAATGTAAGAAATCACACAACACCAGGTTATAGTCCAACAGCTTTATTTGAAATCACAAGCTTTCGGAGCGCTGCTCCTTCTTCAGGTGAAGTGGAGAAATGCATAAAGACACAGCTTATATAGTCAGAGAATCATGTCAGATGTTTACAGGTAACCTTTCCAAAAAATGTTTTTTGTCTGTTTTTTTGTTTTTCATACAGACCCCAGCATCTGCAATATTTGACCCCTTGTGACCCCACCTCATTGTTCTTTGATGTAATGTTTCCCTGACTGACCTGTTTGGACACCATTCACACCTTTGACTGCTGTGATTATCTCTCTGCCGAGGTGCGATAAATGGCAGTTGGAAAGGTTACCTGTAAACATCTGACATGATTCTCTGACTATATAAGCTGTGTCTTTATGCATTTCTCCACTTCACCTGAAGAAGGAGCAGCGCTCCGAAAGCTTGTGATTTCAAATAAAGCTGTTGGACTATAACCTGGTGTTGTGTGATTTCTTAGATTAAAGCCACCCATGGTAACTGCTGTGGCCTTATTGCACGCATCTTTAATTTCCCGTTTAATGCCATCCCCAACCTCAGCATTACTGTTTGGGGGTCTGTATACAACTCCCAATAACGTTTTCTGCCCCATGGTATTTCTCAGCTCTACACATACAGATTCCACATCATCATAGCTAATATCCTTCCTTACTATTGTGTTAATCTCCTCTTTAATCAGCAATGCTACCCCATCTCCTTTTCCTTTTTGCCTGTCCTTCCTGAATATTGAATACACCTGGATGTTGAATTCCAAGCCTTGGTCACCCTGGAGCCATGTTTCCGTAATTCCAATTACAACATATCTGTTTACATCTATTTGCACAGCTAATTCATCCACCTTATTAAGAATTCTCCTCGCATTAAGACACAAAGCCTTCAGGCTTGTTTTTTTAACACTCTTAGTCCTTTTAGAATTATTATTTACTGTAGCCCTGTTTGATTTATGCCCTTGATTTCTCTACCTTCCACTTTTGCTTTTCTCCTTCCTGACTTTTGTTTCTATCCTTGCTTCCCTTTCCTCTGTCTCCCTGCACAGGTTCCCAACCCTCTACCATTTTAGTTTAAACCCTCCCCAACAGCACTAGCAAACACTCCCCCTAGGACATCGGTCCCAGTCCTGCCCAGGTGCAAACCATCCAGTTTGTACTGGTCCCACCTCCCCCAGAACCGGTTCCAATGTCCCAGGAATTTGAATCCCTCCCCCTTGCACCATTCCTCTAGCCACATATTCATCTGAAATATCTTTTTAATTCTACTCTGAATAGCATGTGGCACTGGTAGCAATCCTGAGATTACTACCTTTGAGGTCCTATTTTTTAATTTACCTCCTAACTCCCTATATTCAGCTTTTAGGACCTCATCCCATTTTTTACCTATATCGTTGGTACCTATATGCACCACGACTACTGGTTGTTCACCCTCCCCCTCCAGAATGCCCTGCAGCCACCCCGAGACATCCTTGACCCTTGGACCAGGGAGGCAACATACCTTCCTGGAGTCTTATTTGCAGCTGCAGAAATGCCTATTTATTCCCCTTACAATAGAATCCCCTATCACTATAGCTCTCCCACTCTTTTTCCTCCCGTCCTATGCAGCAGAACCACCCATGTTGCCAGGAGGTTGGCTGCTGCTGCCTTCCCTCAACAATATCCAAAGTGGTATATCTGTTTGAGAGGGGGATGGCCACAGGGGACCCATGCACTACCTGCCTGCACCTACTACTCTGCCTGGTGGTCATCCATTCCCTTCCTGCCTGTGCAGCCTTTACCTGCGGTGTGACCAACTCCCTAAACGTGCTATCCACGATGTCCTCAGCATCGCGAATGCTCCAGTATGTATCCATTCGCAGCTCCAGTGCCGCAATGTGGTCTGTCAGTAGCTGCAGCTGGATACACTTCCTGCACACATGGTCGTCAGGGACACAGGAAGTATCCCTGATTTCCCACATAGCGCAGGAGGGGCGTGCCACGGGGACAAGCTGTCCTGCCATGACTTACCCTTTAATTAATTTTAATTAAATTAAATCAAATCAATACCACTAATTACACTACAATTAAATGATATACTCAAGGGCTCTTGGTTACTAGCACTCCCCGATACACAACAGAGACCTTAGAAACTATAACCCAAAAATTAAGACCTTCTAAATTTTATAAACTATTAATCTTAACTGTCAAACTATAGAGTAGTATAAATACTCACCTGGCCATACTCACCCAATCAGCTGCTTCCTCTTGCCCACGTCACTTTTTGAATCGTGACGTGGCTCCGGAACGCTGCCGCCGGTCTGTGAGATTGGTAAGCCTCTGTAAAAAAGCCCGCAAAAGTGAGTTTAAGTACTCACTGTACCGCTGCTCTCTGCCCCTCCCGACACTGGCCTCTGTAAAAAAAAAAGCCCGCAAAAGTGAATTTAAGTACTCACTGTAGCGCTGCTCTCTGCTCCTCCCGACACTGGCCTCTGTAAAAAAGTGGTGGAGCATCACGTGCCCAGCAGCTCCTGAGCATTGCACGTGTCCTAGTCTGCAGAGCCCAGACACTGATTCAGAGCAACAGACAGACTGAAGACAAGCCAGGGTTGAGCTTCTCCTCAACAAGTTCAGGCAGGAGCCCTCTTGGCACTGGCTCCCTGCCCTCAAGAAGGATAATTCTGGAGAACAAATTATTCACATCTTCCAAACATCACAAATGAGAGACATGGAATGAAAGGAAATGAGAGAATGACCATGAAGGGAAAGAGTGAATGAAAAAGACCAGGAAAAATAGAATGCAACATATGAATGAAAAAGCAGAAAAGAAGAAATGAGAAAAATGAAAGGGAATCAGTCGAGGAAATGTGAGAGACACAGGGGAAAAACTGTGAATTGGGGTGAGAAAGCAGTTTGGAAATGAGTATGGTAATGAGAGAGGTGGGTGGGAGACAGAGGGGTTACGAAAGAGTAAAGTCTTTTACTCTTAAATAGTTGGAAACAAAACATGTTAGAAGTCCCATTGATGGGTTAGGTTCCAAAATTACTTGCATGGTACATTTCAGTTGCAATGAAAATGTCAGTGCGTGCACTCAGATATATTATAGGGCTAAAATTAGACATACATGCTCCTGGCACAGAGCCTTGTCACCAAGAGCACAATTTTGTAAAATCTGCCCTTGTGTTTAAAAGTTATGGCTCCCTGTTGGAATACAATTTCTTTTTCTGGTTCTTGAAATTCTAAAGTTTGGCCACCTCAGGATTATAGGGACTGCTTTTCAGGACTCGTTAAACATGTCTTTATCTTTAATGTTTCCTGTTGTGCTTTGCACACTCAGCAGCACAGAGGCTTTATTAACAGAAAAAGTGTTACTTTTGGAGTGTTGTATAGCATAATGAACAATTAATTCTGTCAAAGAAAGATTGCATTTATATAACGGCTGTCATGACCAACAGATGTTCCAAAGTGTTTACAGCCAATGAAGTACTTTTTGAAGTGTAGTCACTGTTATAATGTAGGAAACGCGGCAGCCAATTTGCGCACAGCAAGCTCCCACAAACAGCAATGTGATAATGAGCAGATAATCTGATTTTTAGTGATGTTGATTGAGGGATAAGTATTGGCCAGTACACCGGGGATATCTCCATTGCTCTTCTTCGAAATAATGCCATGGGACTTTTTACATCCACCCGAGAGAGCAAACAGGGCCACGGTTTAACATCTCATCCGAAAGACGGCACCTCCGACAATGCAGCACTCCCTCAGTACTGCACTGGAGCATCAACCTAGACTACTCTGTAGATCCTTCCTGCAACTTTCAAATCAATTTAACTCAATGGAGTGAAACTCTTCTGTGTGATCTTAGCTTATGAATATTGAATGCATTAGTATGAAATGTCGTTGTCCACTATTTTTGACAAAAGCATTATCCTTTAAATAAATAGGTTAATGCCTCATTAAAATAGCAGCAAATGAAATCTGTGTGAACATATTAAGCATTCACATGCCAATAACATACACCACGATTTTACCCTGCAAGGGTATAAATACAACACATGACTACAATTTTGGGGATTTAAAATAAATTATTGCCATCAAGTGTGGTAAATATTTGTTACTTTGCGGGACTGGGTCGCACAATAGGTTAGCAAACTTGTTTCAATGCTGGGACCTAGATTTGAATACAGCCTGGTCTGCTCCCTCTGCTATTGTAACAATTTTAAATTACAAGAATTTGAGAAGTCTTAACAAATCATCCATCTGCAGTACAAATCACCCATAATCTAGCATTAGTTGGTAATCAATTGGCTGTAGCACTTAGACCATGAGAACAGTTGGTGTGAGAAATGTTAATGTCATACTAATAAAGTTGGGAGTGCTCTTCTGACATTAGGATTTAAGGTGAGAAGGGAAGTATAAAGGGAATTTTATGCCCAACTCCCACTGAAGTGAGAGGACAAAATTTTGTACAAACAAAAAATGGTAATGATCCCTTCATGAACTCAAAAAATTGAATCCTTAAAATTTCAACAAATTACAAATATGTAAACTATTTATAGGGACACGGGTCAAATTAGTAAAAAAGATACATTTAGATATCAAGAAGTTCTTCTTCATACAAGGAGTGGTCAATACATGGAATCAACTATTGGGTAGAATATTAGAGTAGAAAGTTTTAAGAAACAGCTGGAGGCAGTGATGGACAGACTGTAGGGTCCTTCTGGATGGATGTAGAGGTTAACTGACCTTCCTCATCTGTGACTACAGTCTATCCTGATAATAGGAACTTAGGAATTGCTAGACAAAAAAAGACCAAGATCCATCTAGTTTGTCTGCCTTTTACCAATCCTGGTAGTCGCATGATACAACAATAATACATAGATACATAGAAGATAGGAGCAGGAGTAGGCCATTCGGCCCTTCGTGCCTGCTCCGCCATTCGATGAGATCATGGCTGATCCTTTAATTCAGTATCCCGTCCCCGCCTTCTCTCCGTAACCCTTAACCCCTTTTGCCCGTAGAAATATATCTAATTCCCTCTTAAATATATTTAATGAGCTGGCGTACACTGCCCTCTGTGGCAATGAGTTCCACAGGTTCACCACTCTCTGAGTGAAGAAATTCCCCCTCATCTCTGTCCTAAATGGTTTAGCCCTTATCCTTAAATTATGTCCTCTAGTTCTGTTCTCACCCACCAAGGGAAACATTCCTTCTGCATCCAGTCTGTCTAGACCTGTCAGAATTTTATACACTTCTATGAGGTCCCCTCTCAATCTTCTAAACTCCAGTGTGTACATCCCTAAACTACATAGTCTCTCCTCATAGGTCATTCCCGCCATTCCTGGTATCAGCCTGGTGAATCGCCGCTGCACCCCCTCCATGGCAAGAACATCCTTCCTCAGATGAGGCGACCAAAACTGTACACAGTACTCGAGGTGTGGTCTCACCAGTGCCCTGTACAGCTGCAGCAAGGTATCCCTGTTCCTGTATTCTAACCCTTTTGCTATGAAGGCCAGCATACCGTTTGCCTTCTTGACTGCCTGTTGCACCTGCATGCTCGCCTTCAGTGACTGGTGTACAAGAACACCCAGGTCTCTCTGTACTTCCCCCTCTCCCAATCTATTGCCATTTAAATAATAATTTGCCCTCCCGTTCCTGCACCCAAGGTGGATAACTTCGCACTTGTCCACATTATAGTGCATCTGCCATTTATCCGCCCAATCGCCCAGTCTGTCCAAATCGCTCTGGAGCTTCCTGGTCTCTTCCTCTGAGCCCACCCCCCCTCCTAGTTTAGTGTCGTCTGCAAATTTGGAAATGCTGCATCCGACTCCCTGATCCAGGTCATTAATGTAAATTGTGAACAGCTGGGGGCCCAGGACAGATCCCTGTGGTACCCCACTTGTTACTGCCTGCCATTCAGAAAATGAGCCGTTTATTCCAACTCTCTGTTTTCTATCTGACAGCCAGTTCCCTATCCACGCCAAAACTTTCCCCTTTATCCCATGAGCCTCAATTTTCCATGCTAATCTTTTATGTGGGACCTTATCGAAGGCCTTTTGGAAGTCCAGGTACACCACATCTACTGGCTCTCCCCCATCTATTCTACCAGTTACTCCCTCAAAAAATTCCAATAGATTAGTCAAGCACGATTTACCTATGACTGATCATAGCAATCAATCACTATCAATTAGTCTACAACAGTCCCAGACATGAGGTGAGAAAACCTGCCAGATGTGGAAAGCTTTGGGAACAATAGGTCCAAAGTCACTTGCTCCTCCCAGGCATGCTACATTTACCATATGTCATGCAGTCATTTTTTCTGCTAAAAAAATAAATTATCTGATAAATTGAATTAAGTAATTTTGAATTAAGAGCAATAGGCTGCATCTTGTAATTTTTAGACAGAAACATCAGTAAAGAATGGGTACACTACGAAAGTGTTGTAGATCTCATTAGAAGGAAAATATAGATCTGATTATCTGTAGTATTGGAGCCAAAATATCATTCTAATTGAAACTATTTACATGGCGGCTCAGCTGTAGTTTAAGATTCCAACTTCTATTCATGAACCAAGTGTATATCAACATTATATATAATTTCCTTTCAGAAGCTTGTGCTCACCTCCTTCTTTGACTAACTGGTCTGCAAGGCGGGCAAATGTGACTGCTAGCCTTGTAGTCTGACTCCCTTGCACCTGGCAATTGGGAAAGGGGTGCTAATGGATTGAAGGTCCTTTTGCCTTATTCCAGTTTATAGGGTGGAAGTTGGTATGCGTTGCACCCACTTCTCGGATGGGAAATGGGCACAAAGCATACCAATTTAGCAGCAGAACAGCCCGAGCCCAATCGATGCAGGCATAGGTTGCCCTGCCAAATTTGTGGGGCCCATTTCTATATTTAAATTAGGGGTCTTTTAAAGGACACCTTTTCAAAATTCGGCCTGCCCTGCTCAGGATTTGTCGGCGGCACATGCGGCCGCCAAAGAGAGGTACTTTATAAAAGTTTTAAAATCACCGTTCCTGGAGAGCCAAGTGGAAAAGGAGTGTCCCCCACACCCACCCCCCTCCTCAGGCATCGCGATCATACTCCCGCCACCCCCACACTGGGACTGAACCTGAGGGCCACTGCCAGCATCGCAGAGGCCCAACATCGATGTCGGTTTTGCCCATCGAGCTGCCTGGTGACTAAGTTAAATGTCGATCGGGCCTCGAGCCTACCACTTCCATTGCAGATCATCCTCTGTGCTCAGTTTGTGCTGGCAGGCCGACGCTGGGCAATTGCCATATTTTTTTTAAAGCTGTAAGTGTTTGAGACCAGATCTCAAAATACTGTTGTTTGTTCCCTCAAAATTAATAATATTTTGTCCTCTTGGACTTGGGTTAATAAAAGTCTCCCACCTCCGTAGTGAAATGAGAGGCAGTTTGAATCCAGTTCCTATTGGACACAAGATCACAGTATGAATCTGCCCGTAATGCGCTATAAATTAATACTAATTGCCAATCTCAGCCACAGAAGATTGAGGATGTCTAGAGTGGGAAATAAACATGTTACTTTGATGGAATGGGAGAATGATATTCAGGGGTGGGAAGACTCTATTTAAAAGCTGGTAGCAGTAAAAGTGGCCATGAAGCCATCAGATTGTCTTAAAAACCCAACTTGTTCATTAATGTCCTTTAGAGAAGGTAACCTGCTATTCTTACCTGGTCTGGGCTATATGTGACTGCAGTCCCACACCAACATGGTCGAGTCTTCACTGCACTCTAAAGTTGCTAGCAAGCCACTCAGTTGTATCAATCTGCTACTCAACGGTTTAAGAAGAAGGCCTACCACCAACTTCTCAAAGCAAATAGTGATGGGCAATAAATGCAATCAATTGCCAGCAATCCCACACCTGCAGAATGAATTAAATTAAACTGATTAATTTGTTCCTGAAAGAGCGAGATGAATATATGAATATATTTCTTGTTAAAGCAGGATTAAAATCTTCAGGAAAGGTCAAATACTCTGCAAAACATAATAGTCCCAAGCTTGTTCAGATCATGAGAATATCATCTATGGAATGCAACTAATCAAGGTCAAATATAATGTAATTGCTGAAGTTCAATTTAGTTATCTTCAAAGTTTTATCTGTGTTATTTATCTTCCCCAGGAAATTGAATAAATTGGGTGATGATACAAATCGTGTGATCTGTTTGGAGGACTTGGTTCAAAACTCCAAAAGCCAGTGATTGTTTTATACACTCTTATCAGATTGCCCCAATGAAATGTTACTACATTAAAAGTACTCCAAAATTTGTCATTGTAATTATTTTTTACCTACCCACATAGTGAACTGTGACTGTGAGTGCCTGACTAATTGCAAAAAATTGGGGAGAAAAATTCATTCTCGTAACTGGCATCCTACCTATGATCAACTGCACAGGCAAAACATTGAAGCTGTCTGGCTCACTTCTAAACTGGTTGAGCCATAGAAAACGTTTGTATTTGAATATTTTACAGTGGAGCATTAGACTTTTGACCCAGAAATTGTGAAACCAGCTATGACACAAATCCGAACTTACTTGCCTTAATTGGAAGAGTCTGATCGCTGCTGGGCTAGGCTGGTAAATGGGGGCGAAGAAGCAAGCTGATTGTGGAGGAATCTTCAATCCAAAATTTGCTTCATTTCTTGACTGAGGGAAGAGTGGAAGCATGTAATAATGATGAGAAACAACCTAGAAACTAGACAAATAATTTTTGAAAAACTTCACGAAAACCAGGGACCAAGTACAAGATGTGAACTGGTACGAGTTAATGGAAGGACAAATATGTAGCACATAGTAACATGCATCAAAGCACTGTAGATAACATATTTCATATTTATCTGTGCAAATTATGTAGTGAATATGGTATTAAGACAGTGAAGTGACACTTCAGTAAAAAGGTTTAGTATGTATAAAATTTAAACTGACACTTTCGCAATTCCCTGAAGGAGCAGCTGCCAGAAACTGCACTATTTCTTTTGGAAGCTGTCTTGCTGAAGATACAGAAGAATAATAGGAGTAAGAAAACACTTGGGGGACAAAGCTATGTCACATAACAAACTATAGCTGAAATATTATGGCTGAATAAAATTCAGCAAAATAGGTTGTTAGGGAAACATTTTTTTCAGAGGAGAAATGTGTTAAAAATACTTTGTAAGAAATAGTCTTTATGCAAAGTCTAAGTTGTAATACTCTCTTTTACTGCCATTGCATTCATTGGTTTCATAATTGGAACTGTAATATACCGAATAAAGAACTGTAAACCACATCTAGCATAAACAGTGCAATTGCTTTTGTTTTTACAATGGCTATTGAACACGTAAATGAGGGTGGTAAAGTGTGCATTTTATGAAATAACAAGGAATCCATCTGTGGGTATCACCGTATACAATCAAAACCAATAGTGGTAATTTATGTAGGTGCCAAATGAAAAAAATCGTCTGTCTGAAGAAGAGAAAATCTAATGATGGGAGCCTGCTAGTGCCATACCACGTCTAGGATCAGGAACTCACTGTGAGGAACTTAAGGGTGGGGGAACCAATTACTACCTTCTTCTACTTCTTAGGCAGTCCCTCGGAACTGAGGATGACTTGCTTCCACATTAAAAATGAGTTTGCAGGTGACTGATGAGTCCAATGCGGGACCTACAGTCTCTGTCACAGGTGGGGCAGACGGTGGTTGAAAGGGCGGGTGGTTGGGGTGCTTCGGTTGACGTGCGCTCCTTGAGCTGCCTGCGCTTGGCTTCTGCTTGCTCCCGGTGAAGAGACTCAAGGTGTTCGGCGCCTTCCTGGATGCTTCTCCTCCACTTTGTGCGGTCTTGGGCCAGGGACTCCCAGGTGTCGGTGGGGCTGTTACACTTTTTCAAGGAGGCTTTGAGGGTGTCCTTGAAGCATTTCCTCTGCCCACCTGGGGCTCTCTTGCCGTGCCGGAGGTCCGAGTAGAATGCTTGTTTTGGGAGTCTTGTATCGGGCATGCAGACAATCTGACCCGTCCATCGGAGCTGATCGAGTGTGGTCAAAGCTTCGATGCTGGGGATGTTGGTCTGAGCAAGAACACTGACGTTGGTGTGCCTATCCTGCCAATGGATTTGCAGGATCTTGCGGAGGCAGCGTTGGTGGTGGTACCTCTCCAGTGCTTTGAGGTGCCTGCTGTACATGGCCCATGTCTCTGAGGCATACAGCAGGGCGGGTACCACTGCTGCTCTGTAGACCATGAGCTTAGTGCCGGGTTTGAGGTCCTGGTCTTCAAACACTCTCTTCCTCAGGTGACCAAAGGCTGCACTGGCACACTGTGTGCCAGTTGTAGAAATTAATGGGGATGGGGTTATATAACTGGGGATAAAGGCCTAGAAATTGAGTTTGCGCTGCGCCAGGGCTTTAGCGCCGGAAGTTAGCGCCGGCGCTAAGTCCCTTTGCGCGCGCCAAAAATTCAGTAGCGCCGCGCCCAAACGGCTGCCGGCGCTACTGAAGGGTTTTAGCGCCTGAAAACTGGCGCAACGCGCCGCATTGCGGCGCTATTCCAGCGCTGCGGCGCCCGCTGCGGTGCGGCAGGCTCGGGAAGTGCAGGCCTCCTCCTTCCGTTAAGGAGGAGCTGCCTGCACCCGGCCGCGGCCCATGCAAATCTCTTCAAAAATGAGCCCGGCACCTCGGACAAGTGCCGGGCTTGCATCTGTTCCGGGGGGGGGGAGAAGTCCGGGGAGGGAGCTGCGGGCAGGCGGCCGGCGGGAAAGCGGCCGGCCGCCGCGCCTCCTTAAAGCGCCGGCGCAGACTCCGGCAACACTCGTTTGCCGGAGTCTTAGTTGCGGCTGCCACTGGCGAGGCGGCCGCAACTGAATTTCGGCTTGGGGCCGGGTTACCACGGCAACCGGGACGCTGCGCACACCGATGACGTCATCGGTGCTGGCGCAGCGCTACCGGTCTACCGCCGCGGAAGGGCCCCAGGCAATTTAGGAACCGGCGCCAATTGCAGCGCTAGGCCCTCTAGCGCCGCAAAATCGGTGCTAAGGGCACTGAATTTCTAGGCCCAAGTCTCTGGACAGTCAGAAGTATCTGAGCTGCTCCAGAGCCCCGTGCGGTTTCGAATCGCTCCCCTTTTCTGGTTCTGACCGCTGGACTTATTCAGTAGCGATGTAGACAAAACGAGACTCGTGGTTGGGTGCAAAGAAGACCAGTAGTTATTGAAATAAAAGGAAATAAATTGAAAATAATCAATACAGCACACCTATGCTTAATACAGCACTATTTTGCTTAATACAACACTCTTTACTTAATACAGCACTTTTACCTAGTGCGGCACACTTTTACTTAATACAGTACACTTTTGCTTACTACAGCACTCTTTTGCTTAGTACAACACTCTATTACTTAATAGGGGAGAGGAAACGGACACATCGAGGGAAAATTGACTAAAATTACAATTTTAACAAAATTCCCCTTAATTTCCACCCCTAATACCTATCTAAGTTGCCTTGTACTGGGCCAGAAAATCTATGCTCACCAGTGAAACGCCTGCTCTGTGCCCCTGCGGTCTGTATTCGTCACTGCCCCGAAGTAGAGATACCCCATTATTTAAAAGTAACTGCTGGTATTCTACTTCTTTTGGGCGGGCTTGCTGAGCTGTTCTTCTCTGGGCAGGGCACAGAGGTGAGGTGGCAGAGAGAGAGAATGGCTTCCCGAGAGGCTATCTATATACCCCAATTGGGAGCTGAAATCTTTGCGCCCAAATCCGGATGTATCTGGGCTATACAAAAGGGAATCGATCTGTCCCCATTGACTGTGATGGGTTTTAATGTATTCCCCATTCATTGACTGGTTTGAATAAAGCTGTCTCAGTTTGAAAAAACATGTCTGTTTCCTTAAGTGCTGAGTAAACAGCCCTTGGATGTTAGTGTAAACAAATCCAATTGCCCTGCGGTCCCGCCCAACTGCAATTGATTGACAGTCTCAAGTACTTAACCTCTTGAGTCAACATTGTAAGAGTTCGTGTAAACAAACATCCATTGTCCTGCGGTGAAACTTCCTAAACTGCAGTTGATTGACAGTTTAAATACCTCATTACTTCAGAGGCTGTTTTTTTTTCAAATCCTTTATCAGCCATCTTTGATTTTCCTTCCACATACACACAGGCTGTGTTGTGTCTTTTGCCACGAGGCCAGACAGCCATCTTTTGATGCCCTGGATTTTTAAGGTATATTCTACCCAGGTTTTCTTTAATCAAAAATATAATCTTCGGGGCTGTATAAATTTTGGAAATTCTTGCGAAACCTTACACAGTGCAGCCTTCAATTACTACCACATATTATTTATATATATAATATATATAGAACACATTATTAGAACACAATGTATAACTGGCACACCAAACTATATTGATTTTACTACATCAAACTTAATACATGAGCTATGATATTTGAAACAAAAACTTACTTAACTCAGTTAATCATGCAAAATCAATGGGACTTACTTGTACAGTAATTGAAGTAAGGGAATCTAAAAAATGACAGCCTGGAGTTTTCACATGATTTCTGCCCAGACATCAACGCAATTTGGGTGGAATCGACTGAAATAGCACAAAAGATCGCGGAATTTAAAACGTAAGGGAGTTACGCTCATAACCACTTACGCTCGAGGTCCCACCATCTTTTATGCTGGGTCAAAAGTCAATTCCCCCCGAAGCAGTTGCCTGCCCAAGAAACTGATCATGCCCCCCAGGTCAACATGGCAAGTTTCCGCTGATTGCATCCATTTGTGGGTGTTCACATTGTGCCCGGAATTTCAGGTACCCGTGGTCATATTAGTCCATCATTAATGACCTACAGCTGCAGGGATCAGCAGTCAATTGAAGCCTCACTCTGGTCTGTTTCTCATACTGATACTGAAATTACTTTAAATTACTTTAAATTCAGTTTAAATGAGTTCAAATGCAGTCAATTGATCAGCCCGTGGTACATAAGACCTGTGACTAGCAGTCAATTGTAAACCACTGATTCACCTGTTTCTTCCAACTGCTGCAATTACTTGAACACATTATCAGTTTAAATTAGTATCATTCACTAATCTTGAGGTCCCATTGGCCATGTTCCAGTCAATAATTGATTACGTTTGATTACGTTGCTCGAATGCATTGATTAATGGGAGATTTTACCTTTGGGCTTAAGTAAATGAGATTGCATAGAAATTTGGGTGTAACTTCATCTCACCAAATCCGGTACAGTGTCCACTGCATTCCAGGTGCATTTTCCCAATTGCGCCCCTAGCGGAAACTCCAGGTGCAGATGTTTTACTTAGGATTACATAGGATATACAGCACAGCAACAGGCCATTCGGCCCAACCAGTCCATGCCAGCGTTTATGCTCCACTCGAGCCTCCTCCCGTCTTTCCTCATTTAAATCTATCAGCATAACCCTCTCTTTGGCAGCCACAAGTGCCCTTCTCCCTCATATGTTTGTCTAGCCTCCCCTTAAATGCATCTATACTTTTCACTTCAACCGCTCCCTGTGGTAGCGAGTTCCACATGCTCACCTCTCTTTGAGTAAAGAAGTTTCTTCTGAATTCCCTATTAGATTTCTTGGTGGCTATCTTATATTGATGGCCTCTAGTTAAGCTCTTCCCCACAAGTGGAAACATTCTCTATGTATCTACTCTATTAAAATGTTTCATAATTTTAAAGACCTCAATTATGTCACCCCTCAGCCTTTTTTCAAGAGAAAAGAGACCCAGCCTGTTCATCCTTTCCTGATATGTATACCCTCACATTTCTGGTATCAACCTTGTAAATCTTCTCTGTACCCGCTCCAGTGTCTCTATATCCTTTTTATAATTAGGCGACCAGAACTGTATGTAGTACTCTAAGCGTGGTCGATACAGGTTTAGCATAACTTCCCTACTTTTCAATTCTATACCTCTTGAAAGTGCTTGGTTTGCTTTTTTTATGGCCTTGCTAACCTATGTCGCAACTTTAAGTGATTTGTGTATTTGTTCTCTGAGATCCCCTTGTTCCTCTACCCCACCTAGACGCACACCCTCCAAGTAATAAGTGACCTCTCTATTCTTCCTACCAAAATGTAATACCTCACATTTATCTGTGTTGAACTTCATTTGCCAATTATATGCTCATTCTGCAAGTTTATTAATGTCCTCCTGTAATTTGTTGCAGTCCTCTTCAGTATTGACTATTCCCCCCAATTTGGTGTCATCTGCAAATTTAGAAATTGTGTTTTTGATTCCAAAGTCTAAATCATTAAGTAAATTGTGAACAACGGTGGTCCCAGCACTGATCCTTGTGGAACACCACTACCCACCTTCTGCCACTGTGAATAGCTACCCTTTACCCCTACTCTCTGCTTGAAGCCAGCTATCTATCCATTCTGCTACTTGTCCCCTGACTCCGCATTCTCTGACCTTGTTCATCAGTCTATTATGTGGTACTTTATCGAAGGCCTTTTGAAAATCTAGATAAATTACATCCACTACATTACCCTTGTCTACTCTCTCTGTTACCTCTTCAAAAATGTCAGTGAGGTTGGTCAAGCAAGACTTTCCCTTTTGAAATTCATGGTGTCTATTTGTTACTATGTTTTTGGTTTCTAGATGTTCTTCTAGGGAGGATTTACCCCCTCCCTTTCCAAGTTCCTCTCCAGCCACCATGAGATATCCCTTACCAGGTAGGCAACACACCCTTCGGGATTCTCTTTCTTGGCTGCAGAGGATGCTATCTATCCCCCTAATTATAGAGTCCCCTATCACTACCACATTTCTATCCTGCTCTTCCCCCCCCCCCACTTGGACAGCCTTCTGAGCCATGGTGCCTTGGTCTGCATTGTGGCTGTCCTCCCTGCAGTCTTTCTCCTTGTCCTCACAGGTAGTGAGTACTTTGTACCTGTTGGACAGGACCAGTGTCTGTGGGACCTCCTTCTCAACCTCTCCTAAATCCCTGCTACCTGGCTCCCTAGCAGTCACACCCTCCCCTTCCTGAACCTGTGCTTTCCTCTGGGGTGTAACTGCATTCTGAATAAAACTGTCCAGAAATTCCTCCCCCTCCCTTATGTGTCGGCGTGTCTCCAACTCGCACTCCAGCTCAATGACTCTGAGCCGGAGAGATTCGAGATGGAGACATCTCCTGCAGACGCGTTCGCTCGGGATAGTCTCGCTGTCCACAAACTCCCACAACCTGCAGTCCAGACACACAACCTGCCCTGTCATATCTTAGTCTAGCCTTATTTTATTTATTTAATTAGTTAAAGTCTTCATTCAATGATTATTTATAGTTAGATCAATTAGTTTAACTAGTTAAGCTATAAATTTAATACAGTACTTTGTAGTTTCCCACCTAGTTTAAACCACTATCCTAGGTTAAAGAGAAAAGAGAGAAAAAAAACATTAATACTCACCAACCAATCACCTACCTGCTGTCCTGTGATTTCACTCCTTGTTTTTTGGAAATCGGCGAAGGTTCGGCCGCCGCTGATACCGTCTCCAATTAGGTCTGCGCTGCCTGGTCTCCTGTCATTTTAAGTACCGTCGCCAATTATGTATAAATATGGACTGTACTTTTTATATTTGATTCTAGCTTGCTTTTGCTGCTTGACCACATGGAACACAGTATCAGTGTAAAATAATTTTTTAAAACACCAAGACGTTTGGAAAAGATTTCCGGAAATCTAATTGAGTTTTAAATATTTTTTTATTGGAGTTTTGCTTGAAGTAGACAATTACTCTACAGACCACAAATCTTTGTTATGAGATTACTCATTTTTAGTTTCCTCTATAACTCGATCAAAATAAAATTAACAAGAACGTAAATGTTATTCCAGTTGCTTAATCGATCCATACCAATTTTGTTAAGTTTTATTGCTGTTTTCCTTTTATTTGTTAAATTCATGAACATTATATTTCCAGTTTACTTACAACTATATTTATATTCAACATGATGTAATTACATTTTTAAACCTGTATCACTGCACAGTCTAAACTTATTTACATTGGAATCGAATGCAAATGCCTACTTATTTAATGCAGATGGGTTAATTTGATGTAATTTAAGTGTAGCTCCAGAGTTTATACACATCTTGCACAATAAAACATTTCAATACTTTCAAAATGGACCATTCTGCCATTCCCGTGCTGTTATCGGCTTTGTGATTTTAAAACTGCTAAGCATGCCTCATTAAATAATCTTGGGCAACTACAATAGAGTAGCTTGCCCTATTCAGACCAGGCTACTCTCTTGCTGCACACCTAGGACCTTGTGTATCGAGCTTGATTGATACTCTTCTAGACTAATGATTTTGATGCATGTAGTGATGAATATATTTACCAACGTCATGTTAGCTGACACAGCAAGCATTCATTTATTATTTATTTTTTCCTTACATTGTTTTTTAGCCCCCCCCCCCCACCTTCTTGAGTTTGAATTTTCCTTGGTGCACATTTATTGCACGCATAAACAAGTGTCAGAGATAGTAACCCTAAAAAAATACATTTTGGCTAATATTTATGTTTTAAAATGTAATTTTTGGTTTTGTCTTGCAGATATCCCGTCACAGGCGAAACCACTCTCAGCACAACCTTACAGAAATTACTGGGATGGTGGATCAGTCTGTAAGTGTTCTGTACTGGAAGAGTTAGCTTACATGTCTTCTGGTTGAGTGTATTTCCTATCACATATGGGGAAACCAGAGGCTTTTATTTGTTAAAGAAAAGAATTGAAAGACTTGTGCTGGCATGTGTAAGTGTGGTTTGTTGGATAAATATATATTTTCAGGCTACTGCCCATGTCTGGAAGTAAGTAAAGTATAACACACACTAATCATACTGTCGAGATTGTTCCAGCATCAATTTCTTCTACCTGGAACTTGGTCATAGAAAGCCGTTGACCTCAATATACCACCAGCACATTGCAAGTGACAAGGCCGCATGTCACTTTGATTACAATGGGAAATGGTCTTTCAAAGGTAAACTTATTCATGCTCTCAGGGGTTTGTTTTTGACATGTTGATCCCATAAAGGTTACATACTGTGACATGAAATTTAGTATGTGGACATGATTAACTAAAAAAGAGGAGCTAGTTGACCAGACTGGAGTCTCTTCCTTCATGTACCCAATTAATGACTTCCTAGTGTCTCATCCCATACTGCTGCCCTCTAACTGACAACTCCTATCCTGTCTTTCTGTGACTGGCTCATTGTTTTCATTTGCTTGAATGTACTATTCTACCTAAAAGCAGTGATCAACATCAAAATGCCAAAAATGATCAACTGTAGCTTGCCAATATTATGTTATATACTACCTGTGGGCACAGATACTTGCAGGATACTTCTGGTTCCATCTTAGTTCTGCCTGAAGTGATTCACACAATTCAAAGTAACTCTATTGCCCATGAATAGCGCACTTGCTTCAATCTCTAAAACATACTGTAAAATCACACAGGACACCATTATTTTGCAGTACTGAGTAAGAAACAGCTTCATTTACAAATTTACTTCCTAAGTATACAGTTTAACAGAGTAAAAGAATGAACTTTCATTCACATAGCGCCTTTCATGACCTCAGGATGTCCCAAAGCACTTCACAGCCAACAAAATGCTTTTGCAGTGTAGTCACTGTTGTAATGTAGGAACACAGCAGCCAATTCACGCACAGCAAGCTCCCACAAACAGCAATGTGATAATGAACAGATGATCTGTTTTTGTGATGTTGGTTGTGGGATAAATGTTGGCAGGACACCTGGAAGAACACCCCTGCTTTTCTTAGAAATAGTGCCATGGGATCTTTTACATCCATGACCTTGGTTTAACGTCTCATCTGAAAGATGGTGACTCCAACAGTGCAGCACTCCTTCAGGGCATCACGAGGACAAGTGATTTTATCATTATTCAGGTCTACTCAGAAATAAACATTTTCACTACCGTCAATACTTGGGTAGTAAATTGTGTTACCTGCATTAACAACAACAACTTGTATTTATAGAGTGCCTTTAACATAGTAAAATGTCCCAAGGCACTTTACAGGAGCGTTATGAAAGAACATTTGACACCGAGCCACTTAAGAAGATATTAGGGCAGATGGCCAAAAGCTTGGTCAAAGAGGTAGGTTTTAAGGAGCGTCTTAAAGGAGGAGAGTGAGGCAGAGAGGCAAAGAGCTTTAGAGAGGTGGAGCGATTAAAATTGGGGCTACTCAAGAGGCCAGAATTAGAGAAGCGCAGATATCTCGGAGGATTGTAGGGCTGGAGGAGATTACAGGGATAGGGAGGGGCGGGGCCATGGAGGGAATTGAAAACAAGGATGAAAATTTTAAAATGGAGGCGTTACTTAACTGGGAGCCAATGTAGGTCAGTGAGCACAGAGGTGATGGGCGAACAGGACTTGGTGCGAGTTAGGACACGGGCAGCAGATTTATGGATGACCTCAAGTTTTCGGAGGGTGGAACGTGGGAGGCTGGCCAGGAGTGCGTTGGAATAGTCAAGTCCAGAGGTAACAAATGTAGAAATGCATAAAAATTGTTATGGGATCACATGCCATGCCAAATCAGTTGACCTTAATATAACTGAACTGATTTTTTTGTTTTATTTAGTAGTTATTTACTGTTTACATGGTTCATTTTCAACTGTATATTATTGTGTTGATTTCAGTGTTTACAACCACTGGAGAAAAATGGATTCCTTAATAAAGCAAAGATTACAGAGGGAGGCAAAAAACTGAGGTATGTTTGAACAGCTTCTGCTCTTTCTGTTCTGCATTGGCAGGCATCCAGTATTAGTTTGGCTGCCATTAGGTTTGTTAAGACACTGCCTATTTTTATGTTAAATGTTTTACTTTATTCTGCTTTCTTTCAATTTTCATAGAGGATATCACTAATGCAATTAGCAGTATGAATGTTCAATCCAAAGAGACCTCTGGTGTATTATACTATTCTGTTCATTAAGCTCTCTTGTGTAATCTAGAACACAATTTATGTCTGTCTGCAACCAGCAGTGACAATATTTGACTGGAATGATAATGGCTTTGATGGGTATATAGGCAAGCATTTTACCATGAAGAGACTTTAGGGTAGAAATTGGACCTTGTTGCACCCGTTTTATGAACTCAAAATGGTCACAATGAGGGCCAGTTTCAGAGACCAATGTCTTGCACTACAAGGACGTATGCAAGATGTCCGACCCGATATTAGGTCGGGCTGTTTTTCAGGCAAATGGGCCTAAAACAGACATTAAGCCCTTTGCATATACTAATGAGGAAACTAACACTTGTTTTAGAACCCCCTCAGAACAATTGAGTTGCCCTGAATGGAATACCTGTGCATCTGCTCCCCCACCCCACCCCAGGTTTTCCAAGTATGAATGTGGTCCAAGAAGCAACTACCACCAAAAAGTTGATTATTTTTAGGTTTGTTATGGAGCAAGGAGGAGCAGGAATGCCTCATTTCTGAGGGCCACTGTTATCCTACAATTGGCCCCCTCCCATTCTCCTCTCCCTGGGACGTATCTTTAGACTGTTGCCGGCGAAGAAAGTGGCCAGACATTGATCTTTCAAAATGAGTCTCATTTAGAGCTGCCTGTGGAGGTACGACAGGCATTGGCAGCTCGCCTAAATGATGTTATTGAAGCCCGAGGCCCAAATTTGGGCCAGCTTCAGGCCTCCATGCACCCCAATAGCCCCAAAAACAGGCCTGAGGGAAGTTGCACCTCTTTAGGTCACCAAGGGGCTGAGGTTGCATTACGTGATCCAATTTGCACTCTTCCCGGTGACAATAAATTTTTAACTTTAAAAGCATTGAAAATCAAATTTATACTGCAATCAGCGTAAAGGTAGTCTCTGATCACTTGGTTTTGTACAGTCGGGAGTCAGGTTGTGATAGTGGAAGTATAACTGCCCTAATAGACTTATACCATTTCCTTCTTTAACAGTCCAGATATATTGAGATTCTTGAAGTAGAAAGTTTGAAACTCAGAAGGATAAATAACCTTAATATCTCTTCTGATTCCCTAGAAGTTGTTGTCCTGTCTAGATCTATATATATTGCAGGTTAACGAGTGAACGGAATGTAATCCAGAAATGCTGTTTCCACTACACTTGCAAATTCTAATTTCACCAAAATAGTATTGTGCAATAACTGTTAAGTCTATAAATAGAACACAATTATCCCATTGCAAGGTAGCACTTTCTACTTCCTTTCAAGGCAAGTATTCTTAAAATGTCTGCCTATATTCCTGGTCAAGTCCACTGTTGGTGTGAGTGAAGTACATAGAACTAAATGTAATTCATGGAGGAACAGATGGTGGTACACTGTAAAATCTATCAAAAGAGGCAGGTCTGCTATTTAAAGTTTTCCATTATTAGAACTTCATTCATGAATATTATGATTTCCTCCCCTCCCCACTTTTACAGCCTGTTCATAACTGATTTCTGTCACTTGGATCAATTATTAAATGAATCTTTAGCTTATTTTCTACAATAATTTATTTGCTCCAGAGTAAACTATAGTCCCATTACCGTGACATTGATTTCCTCTTCTGCTATTCACAATTTTTCCCCTTAAATTAAAGGGTTATTCTTTCTGTTGCCCCAAGTCCAAGAAGTTTTGAAGAAAGAGGACAGAACGCTTATCAGTACTCTCAATATTGCTACCATTGAGTTTAATTCAGAAGTCATTCTATGCTGCCAATTAAATTGTAGTTTCTTTCCAGATAACCTACCCCGTCCAAGAGCACTGATGCCAATTAAAAAGCCTTAGTCCATCACTCAAGTGCCTGTTCTATTATGTCTAAGAGCTGAAAATGTAATATTACAAAATTCTATCATTCAATCATCTCAATCCTTACACACATATAATAAAAATTTGAAAATGGTATCTCTGAGCTGACATAAACAATTAATTTTCTTCCATTCATTCCAGCTATGTTCATTAATCAGCGGCTTCCTGCCATTAAGACTGTAAGGCAGGATGTTTAAAGTGAATAAAAATGACATTGAAATTAGTATAATTTGTAATTTAGAGGATGGACTTAAATTGAGCAAGACGTTCAAGAGTACTGCAAAGGTATCTGTATTTCTTTCCTCTTCAGAGATGAAGGGTATAAATTCAGATAAGGAATTGCAGGTTATTTTAGAGGAAGTAGAGATGAACATATGTATCATTCAGTTCTGAATGGTGCTTTGTCCCTCTTTATTTCCTTTAAGAATTCTGAGTTCATTCAGCAGGAGATTCATTAATGTTGCCAAAAGTAACTGGCAGAACATCACTCAAAAACTGAGCATAGCTACCTCATGCAGGATGGGAGCGGTTTGAAGTGCACAACAAGAGGTAAGATTGGAAGATTCAGGTCAAAAAGAAGGCAGCCAAGATCAAGAGTCCTATGAATGCTAGAGAGGCAGCAACTCTCCTCTCCTTTGACTTCTTCAATGAAGAGTTTGTAGTATGATAGGAGATAGCAGTATTATGGAATCTCTACCTAAAAAGAACAATGTTATCAAAATATTATTGTCTATCCTAATAATTAATGCTTTCACAGTTCCCTTATTTACTCCTACCTTCTTTCTGGTCTTGCTGCTGTTGTAGGGGTGGGGTACATTTGTTACAAATTTTTAACGAATTTGATGGTATGCTTTGTATTTCTAAATGTGTAAATCTGTTCCTTGTTCCCCATTTACAATAAGATCTAAGAATCCTCTTCTCACAAACTATAACCATGTCTTGAAAATAGTTTCATTGCAATCATAATCCCCCCACATTCTTTGGAAATGGAAATTGTATCAAAGACCTGGAGGGAAGCAATTGTTACACCTCTAAACAAGAAATGATAAGCCAGTTTGTTTTGGCCCAGTTGTGGGTAAACCTCCAGGGAGTAATTTTCACTTTTGGCGCAGGTGGTAATGGGCAGGAGCAGATAGAGCGCCCATTCTACACCCCCACAGTCATCCTTTCCATTGAAGTCAATGCAGAGGAATATCGGGCGGCGTGTTTAACAAGCGGCCAATCCGCTACCGCCAGATTCCGCCTGCACCGAAAGTGAAAATCCCCGCCCCCCCCCCGCAGAGTTCATAATATGCAAGGAAATTAGTCAACTCTTGCAGCATTAGTTGACCAGCAATTCTAAAGGCTACACCATGCTTGATTAATTTAACTGAATTTTTTAAGGAACCTGTAGAGTGTATTAATAAAATGAATGCACTGAATGTTGCATATCTGAATTTTGAAAAGGCGTTTCATAAGCTGCTGTTTAAGATACTTCTTGCAAAAATTAAGGCACATGGGGGTAGGTGTTTGTCTTTGCCTAGGTGGTAATCTGGCGGAGTGGAATGCTCGCCCTTTATAGAACCTGCTCGATTTTCGTTCCATTGAAATTTTTTTTTTTTTTTCGTTTATGGGATGTGGGCGTCGCTAGCATTTATTGCCCATCCCTAGTTGCCCTTGAGAAGGTGATGGTGAGCCGCCTTCTTGAACCGCTGCAGTCCGTGTGGTGATGGTACTCCCACAGTGCTGTTAGGGAGGGAGTTCCAGGATTTTGATCCAGCGACGATTAAGGGAGGGCGATATACTTCCAAGTCAGTGTAGTGTAGTGTATGTACTTTGAAGAAGGAACTATATTCTGCAGCCCCTGTATGCTGCAGTACCAGTAGTGACCACCCCGGTATATAAGCCTGTGGAGTAACTTTGTATCGTAGTTCCAGTTTCGTCTCCATTCAGTAAACACCTGTTATAACCAACTCCTGCAGTCCGTGTCTCAATTACACACAGACGTTACAGTCAGGATGGTGTGTGACTTGGAGGGGATTTGGAGGTGGTGGTGTTCCCATGCGCCTGCAGTCGAATTAAAATAGGAGAGGTTCTATAAAGGGCGAGTGATCCACTCTAAGAGATTGCCACCAGGTGCTGAAGATGAACATCTACCCCATGGTATTTAAGGAAATGTAGCTACGTAGTTAGAGTGGTTCTGAATGGTATTTTTTGGATTGGCAGGATGTAGTTAGTGGCTTGCTCCAGGAATATGTTCTAGGAGCTCCTTTGTTTTCCATTGTATATATGATCTTGATAAGGGCATAAGAGGAATGATATTGAAGCGTGCTTTTACCTCATTAGGGGACATGGCAAACTATGAGGAAGAACATCGGAAACTGCAGAGTGGAATGCTAGATGACAGATGCAGGTTAATGTAAAGGGTTTTCTTTGTTACTGGTCCCCCGTTACACACAGTTCTTGGACGTCAGGATTTATAAGAACAAAATACACACGGCACAGGGTTTTGGTTCAACCTTTGATTCATTTGTTTATTGAACACACACACACAATTACTTCCCCAGTATAAATCTCTACGATTTATATTAGGCTAACAACCTCAAAATACAAACCCCTACGCAAGGGTCATTTGCATCGACACAATATGACACAATTAAACCCATCCGCGATTTGACTGTTACATATAAAGTTACCCAGACTCAATCACAAAACCCTTATTGTGATCTGACTGAAACTCTCAAACTTACTCAGACTCAAACACAAGAGCCCCCTCTATGATTTGACTGAAACATACAATCACCACTCCCGATCGGCTGTCTCTTGGAGTTGATTGTAGGCCCAAATCTTTCTGTTCGCTGTTCTGCCGTTGGCTTCCCACACCACTGTCTTCAAAGTGATCTTTTACTTAAACCAAAACCAACTTGCAATCTTGAAACACATATCCTGGTCCCTCCTATGCACATGATGGCCATATCAAAATGTGCGAATTGTCCCTCGTATTGTCCATTGATTAGAGATACCTTTCTGACAATGCAACCTTCCCAAGGTGACTGCATGTGTGAAGTTGTTGGTTTCTGTTAGCATTCGTATTCAAATTGTTCGAGGCCCGGCCCATTGTCTAGGCCTGCACTGAAACTAGTTATTCGGGGGCCATGGTCTTCTTTAACAATGTAAACTCTTAAGGTAAATGAATATGCGAATGTTCTTGTTCAGAAACATTCGTATTTTAGATTGTCTGTGATCCAGTCGTAGTTTCGGCTGCAATGTTTGAATTAACCCTTTATTGCTGAGCCCTTTTTGCGGGCTCTGTAGTTCTGGGCTTTTATATTTCATAGTCCAATTTTTACCATTGGGGGAGAGGAATGAATCCTACATTAATGAAGAGGATGTGGATTAGTTTAGTTTAGGAAAAAGAACAGTGAGAGGGAGTCTACCCTAAACAGCAAGCCCCTGATATTCCTTTCCTGTGCACCTGGCAAACAATCCGATCTTGGGCACAAAGGAGAGGAATAAAGCGCAGGGTCTCCTTTATGGTGCCACAGCATTTCCGAGGCTCTGCTCCGACAATTAGTGTAGCCATTGTAACTCCAGGGAAATCTGGAAATTTTCAAGAGCAGCTCTTGATTTACTTGATTTCTTGATTTTCTGTACAAAACTGCCGCTGGGAGGTCTGTAAGCTGTTCGCCAAATAACTTCACCACATAAAGCTAACGTGCCATATTTGTGATACATTCTGACTGCTGTTATGTTTACTGCCGGTCTTCTTCCTTTGAACACTCCTTTGGTGTTCACCTCCCACAGCAACATTCCTGTCACCACCAGTTGGCTCCTGCAGCTGCAAGCAAAGCTATTCGGCCAGTTGATGGCAGTTTGAATTTGGAAGAGGAAAGACAATTCCTGAAAAGGAAAAGCGGGTGTACTGTGGGTGGCCCAGGGATTATGTCATACAAGCCAAGCCTGACTATTGTGGCATGTCAAGAAGATCTGCTTTTGCTGTCTATGACACAGCAGGGAGGCAGTCATCAAGTTATGCTGTCTACTGGGCCTGGTGTTCAGACTACATCCAGCACAAGGACAGCCCTTCGTGTAGTGTTTAAAGTCACCACCACATTGAACTTTTATGCTATTGGCTCATTTCAAATGACTTTCCCAGATTAGTCAGTTGTCTATAAATTATTGCTTCAAACAGATCCCTGTTCCAGGGGAGACACATTTGTTATTTTCCCAGTGGAAGGGAAGAAGCAAGCGGAGAGAACCTGGCACTTCTGCCAAGTAACGCAAAAGTGCAGGGCCCCATCGATGGCAACTAACAAGGCACCAAACAACAATCCCATGACTTATATGAGTTGAAAAGGATTTAATTTGATCAATGTACAGGTGATCTCAAAGGAGGATTTGCATCAGTTTCCCAATATCTTAAAGTTGTAAGATACCCCGGTACCAGCCGCAATGCATTCATCAGTTATGCCACAATTATTTGAAGGAGCAGTAAGGTTGGATGGATGGTTGCTGGGAGGCCAAGGATACCTTTGCTGTCCTGTCTATTGATGCCCATCTGGAACCCCCAAACTGAGGCTGAAACAACATACAGTGAGGCTCATGTCTCCACCCAAATTTTCGTAGAACATACCACGATTATTTTGAAGCAGCACTTCTGTGGTCTAGACAAGATTAGGTGAACTCCGATTCTACACCCTCAAGAAAGTATCAAAGATCATTTGTATCTACTGTATTCTGTACAATTTTGCCACTCGAAAACCAAAAACGCTGAAAGATGAGTTTGTGCCCTTACCTGCAAAGGAGCAGGTGAAGAGCAGCTGCACTCTCAATTCCACGCTCACATATCCCAGGTAATTCAGAGCTCCCTGCACATGGGAAAACCCATGTAGGGGGATTATTTAAATCATGTTACAGGAAACTTTCTGGTATCTGGCACTGACGGGGCCGAGCTGGTGCCGTTAGATCAAAACTGCCGTATAAACCAGCGGCAATGTTAAAACATACAGAGCTTTTCAGCTCCGTGTGAATCAACAAACCCTATTGCTTAGCAACAGCTTCAAAACAATCGGCTGCAGCTGCAAGCGTCTCTAGCTGAAGCTGTTGCTTAGCTACAGACCTTGCAGAGCCTGACTGGGGGAAAAAAAAGCAACGAGAAGTAAAAAAACTTATAGAAAACGGCTCCTGAATTTTGCCGGTAGATAGAGCTTTCCAGACTTTTAACCTCCAGTTAAACGAAAGTTTCCTGTAATTAGCTAATACTGCAGAATGTGATAGGTTTAGACTGCTATTCAACTACTGCAGATTATCATGCAAATGATAGAAGCTTGGGCCATTTCTTGGTCCAACTGTAGGATTGGCCCTATAGATGATTAAAGGTGGAAGTGAGTTGGGAACACCCATAAAAAGGCAAATGGGTTTTATATGTGGAACATTGGATAGGAAAGCAAGGAAATGATGTTGAATTTGAACAGAACATTGGTTAGATCATAGAGGAAGCATTGCATGCAGTTCTTGGCACCCCATTGTAGGAAAGATATTAGAGCCATGGAAACAGTGCTCAGAAGGATCAGCGAAGAATGGTTCCCAGAATAAAAGGTTATAGTATCAGTCAGCATCTGTGAAGAGAACAGATGAGTAATGTTTCAGGTGTAGATTCTTCACATAAAACTTTTCAAATGCAAAATCCATAGCTTTTTCCAAAAAATAAAATTGTGATGGTATGGATTTACATTATTTTCCACAGTGTAATATAACATGGTATTTGATTCCTCTGGTTCAGTATCCACTCATTGCTGAACAAGAGATGTGAAAGAGGCATTAAACAGAGCCTGTGGTGGAATACTTCTAAACGACGATTGAATCTGCTACATCTAGACAGTAGAAGATGCTGCTCCTAACTCACCTTTAATTGGCAGGAAGCATTAAAGACAACAACAATTTCCTAGGCTCAAGGGTTAATTATCCAAAGCATTTTCAATCACAATATGTATTTCTGGCACATCTGTAGGAAGTAATCAATTTGGATTTGTGACATACTTCAATTTGTTCAGATGCTATTTTCAATTCGCCCAAATTACATTTTCAAAATTCCAAGCGAATTTTCTTTAGAACCTGTCGCATTTTCACCTTCCCGTGTTATTTTCGAATCAAAATTTCTCTGGTAATTGCGAGAGGAGGAAAGAGGAATTGCATCAATCTCCCAATATCCTAAAGTTGTAAGAAATGCAATTGAAAAATAGAATTTCACAGATTTAGGATATTTCCAGCTTCTGATGAAATTTGGTGCCACAATGTCATTGCGGAATAAATAATTGACATTGTTCCTGTCGTTAGGAGGGAGTATGGCAATTTCTCCCGCTGTTTTCTAGGACTGGCATCTGTTATGTGATGGCTGCAAGAATGGCATTATTCAGTGTTAGAGTTCCTGTTTCAGCTGATGTTCACCTCAGAGAAATTGTTAATAACATGGAGTCTTTCGAAGTGGTCTAAGTGTAAGATTAGAAGTCACAAAAATTCACTATGAACAGGGAAAAAGTGACCACCTCATTTGGGTGCACATGAAATAGCAGTGCATGTGTTACACATGAGTAAAATGATCACCCTGTAACTGAATGATGCTTATTAGAAAATGCTCAGAGTTTCTTTTCATTAGCTTTTTTGGCTGTTTTACTACATGCCCAGTACTGTTTACTGTCGTTCATGCAGAAATGATTTCCTCTACTTTGAACTTTAGATGGCATATTTTATTTCTCTTTTATCCCAGAATGTTTTATGATTAGGCTTCTATTCAAAGCAGCCACTGCAACTTTTAAACATACAGAGAACATCATTAGCGTTGGTTGTCTGTGTTTATCGTACATTGTTATTTCTTTTTCAACGGCTACTCACATCCTTCATGCATCAATTGTAATTGTATGCATTCATCACGTATTCCATGAAAAACAGCCAATGCAAAGAAATGTCACTTTTTAATTTTTTTTTTGCATCTCAAGAAGCAAGACATTTTCATTTAAAAAAAACATATTTTGAATTTCAGGCCCCAGGTGACCAAGAAAAGTTCTTTGGAAATGTTAACCTAATAGTAGAATGCCCAGATGTCTGAACTGACATTCTCAACAAGATAATGTAGGCCCTTCAGAATACTGTAGAGGCCAAATAGGCAGAGCTCCAAGTACCTGGAGATGCTTGTTAAAAATTTGGTCAGTGATGAGAGAACACTTAAATATTCCATCATCTCTCTTGCAGGGTAAGGAGAGCAATTCTTGGCTAAGGACAATGAAACAAATCAGTAGACATTAGGGTTGGACTCCGCTTAAAATCTAAGCCTACACAAAATTCTCAAAAAATGACCCTTAAAAGTTTGATTCTAGCCCCTTTAAGATTACAGAAGCTTTGTGATGATGTGACTGAAGTAATACTTCCAGAATCAAAAGAAAGGATGTGTTGCTTTGTGCAGGAGTGCCTGTGGGAACACTGTAGCCAACAACTGGGACCTGTGGAGCAGCTATCAAGGGAAACATGGTATTATTCTCTCACAGCCTGGAGGATGCAATCTCTGGAGGTGCCTGCTGGGGAAATTAAACAGATTTTTTAGGGAGGCCATTAGGATATTTACTTTATTCTGAGGAACATCTGTTGTTATAGTGGATAAGGGCTCAGTATGTATAATTGGTAAATGTCTCGATGTAGTGTACTATAATAGCTATTGGGTCTTAAATAAGTTGCGGCAGGTAGCATTGGAAATTAACAATAATTTGATATATGACTTCTCGTTCAGGTTTTTCCTGGACTTTAACTACAATCTGTAATCTGAGCTTAGCTGTTCAGTGGATGAAGTGGTCAGAATAAGATGCCAGGCTGCACTTAATCTTAGAAATACTCAGCAGGTCAGGCAGCATCTGTAGAGAGAGAAACAGAGTTAACGGCCCAGAAATTGGTGTCGGGGGCTTCCCGCGGGTGCAAGGCCCCGACCTACACTTACATAGCGCGCCGACAGTTGAAGCCTGGCCCTGCGTGGATTTCCTGTCAGTGGCCCGGTCCAGCTCCCGGCGCACTGTGCTTGCGTGATCCAGCGGCATAGTTAGTGCGATGAGCCGGCTGGGATCACGTGAGCACTGGGCAACCAATCGGAGGTTGCAAAAGTTCATTCATGAGTTTGATACGTAAGAACTGTCAAACTCATGAAAACTCTGGGTTCCCAAAACAGTACTTAAACTTCAAATAAAAGTTTTTAAAAATCCCACTAATTAAATGAACTATTAATAACTGTAAAAAAACTATTTTAAACAATTATTCAAATTTTTGGAAAAAATAATTTTTTAACAAATCGGGTCTAAAAATACACTTACCTTACTGTAAATTCTTTAAAAATAATGAACCTGTGGAAAAAAAATTCTAACTTTAATTAATAGACCACTTACCTTTTAAAACTAATTCCTTACGTCTGCTTTTTTCACGCGTAGAAACCGAAGGCCTTCACGCACGGGCAAAGCTTAAAAAGATAAGGAATTTCAGCACACACGCGCAGACTCCTGCACACACGCGTTCGACCTCTGAACCCCTTGGTTCAGAGGAAAGGAAATGCCGGTTTTCCGCGCATGCGCTGTGCATGCTGAAAACCAGCAATTCCATCGGGCCCACACATGAGTACCTCCGTCCGTACTCACGCGTTGGGACCCGAATTACTGGGCCATTGTTTCAGATCGATGACCCATCATCAGGTCATTGACCTGAAACATTAACTCTGTTTCTCTCTCTACAGATGCTAGCTGACCTGCTGAGTATTTCCAGCATTTTCTGATTTTATTTCAGATTTCCAGCATCCGCGGTATTTTGCTTTTGCACCTAATCTTAGTTTGATTCTTCACCTCCTTCCATTTTCCTGCCAGTGATTTTCCCTTTCTCTTTTCACACCAAAATAACGAGTAATGTCTGGTAAGAAAACAAAATGTATATTGCCCCAGAAATTGCTGGAATGGCACATCTTGTGCTGAGCGATGTGAACTGGACTTTTTAACTTATCCTTCAGACCGAGTGTAGAAACAGCTTTGCATCCTGAAAATGATTGCCTTCCTACACTAACAGGAGTGTGGACGGCAAGACTGGCACAAAAATACTGCCAGGATAGATAAAAAGTTTTAAAATAGACCTCCAGGAACAATTTACTACCTGCAGGAATGAGACTCCACAGTTTCATTGTTCCCTTTCTGGGCCTCCAAGTTTGTCAGGCCCATAATTCACGTCAATAACAGGGTCCTTACAACATGAATTACAAGCCCTGAATGGCTGCAGCGAGATTAATTTGCATTAACGGTGTAAATCAAACAATTTCATGACATGCAATTTATTTCAGCTGGGAGACTCACGCCGAGATTGCAATTTTTTGCGGTTTTGTCGTGGCTAACGGCGGAGCGGTGCAAATCGTTCAGCAATTTTTGTGGAGCATTGGAACTCCTGGCAAATCTCTTCTTTACCACAAACTGCTGGATTCATCTTACAAACTAATAATGGCGAATGTTGCGAACTCGCCATTACTTTTCCAGCAATTTCTGGGCCATTATGGTGCTCTATGCAAACCATAGAATATTTTGCTCTACAGCCCCCCAAATTATCCAAATATGAAGAATATAGGAGTGAAATTGGTCAGAACCAGTAGCACAAAGCGAGTGTGAAAGCCTGTTGACTTCAATGAAAAACAAAATCGGCGCAATGTAAAACATGCTGATGTACTTTGAGCTTGCTTTGCGCTACTGGCGCTGACGAATTTCATA
Organism: Somniosus microcephalus; assembly: GCF_052327205.1. NCBI lineage: Eukaryota > Metazoa > Chordata > Chondrichthyes > Squaliformes > Somniosidae > Somniosus > Somniosus microcephalus. Next base: position 299,976,102 of record NC_140990.1, read on the forward strand.
CCCATATATCTTAATTATTATCAAAGTTTATTTTCATAATCACCAAAGTGTGGGCATTTATGCTATATTTATTCCCTGCCAACAATTGCGGAACTGCACAGAAGTCATTAAGAGATTCTGCACGGCCGATTCTTCCCCATTCCCTTAAAAGATTGATTATGTTTGAATTACTTACTATGGAACATAAATGCTCTGTAATGGGCTGCAGTGAAAGTTATATTTCTGGTGATGATAATTGCAAATCGGAACTACATAACGACATTTGGTGGTGTGTGATAGTAACCTGAAGCAACTATCACCAGCAAACAAGTGACAGCCATTTTAAACCAACTGCATCTGCAATAATTTCAAGGTTTTTATCTTCTTTGTTTTATCAAAACAGTATTTTGTGCTGAGTTATTCTAATATTTAATAACTATTTTTCAGTAAACACTAATCTCTGTAAAATTACCTTTGGCACACATAAAAGTAGGTCAGCTTGTGACCCCTGATTCATACAGGATGCACATTTATGTGTGGCATGCTGTAAATCTACAGGTTATTATTTTATAATGTTCCATGTGGATATAGAATAATTTGTTCCTTATGAACCGTATAAAAGTTGAATGTTCACATATGATTGTTCAAGCTAAACTAAATTGAAGGCACTAATTTCACATCTGAGGTGAATTAAATCCGTAATTCAGCAAATTGGACTTAGTAACTTATCTTGAATGTGTGTGGGGTTGAACTGCAATTAATTGTACCCAATTTAAGTACTCCAATATCTGTTAAAATAATGTTACAAACAAACTATTTCAGAAACTCACTGTGACAGTCAGGAAGAAACAGATTACAGAATCAAGAATTTTGCTAGATAAAGTAATTTTTGCTCTGCAATGTTTTGGCCATTGTATATGCAGTTAATGTTGGTGTTTCCCACAATCTATCAATGTGCTGCATTGGTTACCATGCACTGTTTCTGTAACACTATTTCTTGCAGCATTCTGGAGCTGGATGGGGAAAGTGGGGAGAAAAACGCTAAATATTGAGATCAAAGAAAGCAGGCATTGGTGGTCTCACTGAAGAGTAGAATTACAGAATCATGGAATGATATCGCACAGAAGGAGGCCATTGGGCTGTCCAATTAGTCCCACGCTCCTGCTCTTTCTCCATAGCCCTGTATTGTTCCCTTCAAGTATTTTTCCCATTCTCTTTTGAATGTTACCATTGAATCTGTTTCCACTACCCTTTCAGGCAATGCATTCCAGATCACAACAACTCGCTGTGTAAAAGAATGTTTCCCCATGTCGCCTCTGGTTCTTTTGCCAATCACCTTAAATCTTTATCCTCTGGTTACTGACCCTTTTGCCACTGGAAGAAGTTTCTCCTTATTTACTCTATCAAAACCGTTCATGATTTTGAGCACCTCTATCAAATGTTTCATCTGCAAACTTTTAAATTATGCCCTCTATACCCAAGTCCAGGTCATTGATATATATCCAAAAGAGCAGTGGTCCTGAAACTGACACCACTGCACACCTCCCTCCAGTCTGAAAAACAACTGTTCACCGCTACTCTCTGCTTTCTGCCCCTTAGCCAATATTGTGTCCATGCTGCCACTGTCCCATTAATTCCACGGGCTTTAATTTTGCTAACAAGACTATTATGTGGTACTTTGTCAAATGCCTTTTGAAAGTCCATACACACAACATCAACCACACTACCCTCAACAACCCTCTCCGTTACTTGATCAAAGAATTCAATCAAGTTCGTCAAACATGATTTGCTTCATATAATTGTAGTCCTGGGCATCAGGAGGTTGATGAACAAACTCCAGCAGATAGATTCCTGTGTATGCTTGAAGCAAAGGAGGGGAGTTGGGGTATGCCTGGACAGTGGGTCCTGGAACTTCCTTTACTAAACAAAGCCACGGTCATTCCTGAGAGTTGTACTGGGAACATCATAGACAATTTGAATACAAATTTTGCCTGATTGTTTATCATGGGGTGGATATACCCAACTGGGGATAGGGTGTACAGGAAACTTTTTTTTATCCGGCACCGACGGGACCGACGTGGTGCCGGTTCATCAAAAATTCCAGATCACCGAGCGCTATAGTAAAAGATACGAGAGCTGAGCGCTCCATATAAAGCAACAAACCCTGTTGCTTAGCAACAGGTTCAGAACAATGGTCACAAGTTACAAGCGTCTCTGTAGCTTAGCAACAGCTGCAGCCACACCCTTGCACAGCAACAGATGGAGGAAGGCAAGTAATATGAAGTATGAACTGCCATCTGGGAGACGCTACAGATGCATTCGCACCCGTACAACCAGATTTAGGAACAGCTTCTTTCCCAGGGCTGTCATCCTACTGAACTCCACAAATAAACTCTAAAGCCTGCACATCTGCCAATGCACTTTATTATGGTTATGTTTATGTTAATGTATTACAAGCCAAATGTATGTTGAATGTTTAAATGTCTTAATCTAAATGTACACTCTCGGGAGCCGCAAGCCTACATTTCGTTGTACTGCACTTGTGCACTAACAATGACAATAAAAGTTGATTTGATTTGATTTGAACCTACTCCTGAATTTTGCCGGTTAACCGAGATTTCCGGTTATTTAGGTGCCGGTAAATCAAAAGTTTCCTGTACATTAAATTGCTTATAGAAGAGAGTGTAAGAAAGTTCCAGGAGTCAAATGAATGCGAGTATATTGCTTTTATTTTCATATCTTTGTTAAGTGATAAATTTTATTTTTCAGAGTTCACAATGGACTGGTGGAAAATATACATTAGTTTTTTTGCTGGAATGGGATGGTAGAACATGATTTTGTACAAAAAGTATTGTTGTAATGAGATTGGGAAGAAAATTAAAATTATGAAGGAAGGTTTTGTTAAATATGACGGGTCATTTTTTACTTTCACTATTCATCAATCAGAAAGGAATAAGCCACAGAGCAAGAAGAAAATTGGCCAGAATTGACAGTCTTGACACAGACAATAGTCACAACAGAAGCACAAAACTTTATTATACAGATTGCAGACTAGTACAGCCATGTCCTCCTATCAGGAGCTTTAAGATCTCAGTGATGCAACAGCTTAGAAAAGCCATAACTTGAACAAGAAGTTCTACCTCATTTTGTTATTGTACAAACCTGACCTCATAGGGGAGAGTACAAATTTGAAGTCATTTTAATAATATATTTATTTCAATGTTAACATTTCTCTTTTAACACTTTGACGCTATGTCCAAACTTTTAGAAATTCTATAAGGTTACCTTGTAGGCTACTGTAGAACTAACTTTTTTCACGTAAGTAACAGCTGTTAATGCTTTCCTCATTTTAAGGACCGTTAACATTCCACTGCTTAAGTAAAGACACTTCTAAAACTTCAAGGCCTAGAAATTGGGTTGGGGCGCCAAAGTGGCACAAAAGTCGCCTGAGCGCAGGATTTAGCGCAGCGTTCGAGGCTTTAGCGATCGTCAGATATTCAGTTCCATTGCCCCTAGAGGGAGACGGGGTGAGGCTCGAGGTGCTCTGCGTCCCTCTTAGGGCGCTGAAACTGAATATCACAGCGCAACGTGCCGCAGCGCCACACGCTGCGGCTCGGCACGCTGCGGTACTGCAGGCCTTCCTCCCATTGTTAAGGGGGAGGGGCCTGCAACAGCGCAATCCCCGCTCGCGAGTGCCGGCAAATGAGCCCGGCACCAAGAAGAAGTGCCGGGCTCTCGGGAAACAGTCGGCAATGCCGCGGGGGGGGTGGTCAGGAGGCCGGGGACGGAGGTGCTGGCAGGCAGCCGCCGAGAGAGGCGGCCGCCCCGCACCTCCACCTTAACTTGCGCCACTGCCGGCACAGTAAGGCCCCGTGAACCGGGCGCGGGTAGCGAACGGCACAACAGCGGTGTTCGCTACCAAATATCGGGAACGGGGCACGAATGGGGCGCTGCGCACACCGATGATGTCATCGGTGGCGGCGCAGCAGAAATGGCTAACGCCACCATTAGCGCCCCTGCTGAATATCGCGGGAGGCGCAGCCAGTGGCGCTACAGCCACTGACTGCTTCTTTAGGCACTAACAGGTGGCGCTACTCACCCAATTTTTCCCCCCAAGAGTCTTATTTTCTTTCAACCCTGCATGACAAACTCAGGCAATCTCACTGTAGTGCGAACTTGCTATTTATTCTGCCGGTGCTCACACCAAATTTAATTATATGTAAATGAGCATGTGACACAGTAGGAGGGCAGTGACACTGCATCAATAGGCATCTTGTTCTTAACGCTGTGGAGGATTGTACACAGTGGGGACGAAATTCCCATCATTAGCGCCTCCAGTGGGCAGCGCTGCCGGATATCACCCCGATCTTCTGCGCCTGGAGATCATGACGTCATCTCCGGGTGCAGCGCCCTGGTAGCACCTCAGGTGAAAAAATCCTCCTTGCTCCCCGCAGCAGCGCCGGGCAATGTTACCGACTGCTGCAGGGGTCGCGAACAGTGAGGCCGGCCGCTCGCGAGGCGCCATTTAAAAACGCAGTAGCCGGCTGAAATGAAAAAAATAATAAGCGATTAATAAAAAAAAATTCCGAGCACCGGACGTGGGCTGAGTGCCGCGATCGGTCAGCCTGGCACTCAGCTGATCGCATGGCACTCCCGCACCCCGGTGCTTCAGCAGATGCCAAAAAAAAGGCAAAGAGGGAATTTCTCAAATGCTTGAAAAGGTTAGCGCCTGGTGCTAACTTTTCAAACGTTTTTGACTTAGTGTCCCAAATGGCCCTCTAGGGGAATTTCTCCCCCAGTGAGTACCAAACAAGGAAGTGCCTGAGCCTCCTGAAATCTCTGTGCCTTTTGTTTAACAATTGTTGATATACTTCCTCTATATTGCTTGGTTTGTGTCTCAAATAGAGCAGACATCCAACTGGTAAGTATTTTTGATGAAGGATTGTCGATGCTCTGAGATGAAACCAGCTTTTTTCTTTATTGATTTGATCCTGGTCGGCAAGAGACAAGAAACAAATGACACTGTGATCAAGGCATTGTCCTCCCCCAGTGTTAACACAAGTTTTTCAAGCTACAATGCAAGTTAACTAATGTTGGCACTGGATGGAGGGACAGATTTGACACCTTAACACAATATTGAATGTTGCACTAGTTCTAGGGCCTGGCCTGCTTTACGTCACTGTCGTGTGTGTATGGAACTGAGTTTGAAAAATATGAAGAAGAAACCAGGTTCTTGTTTCAGCAGCACACATTCCTCTCCTTTGATCCAAGAGGAGTAGGACATGCAGGCCGGGATCTATAGCTGTGGAAGGTCACCAGATTCTCCAGGCAGAAAGTCTAATAATCTAGGGGCTGAATTTCCACGGTTCCTCCCAATCATTTGCCATAATGTCTGAGGAAGAGCCCAGAATCCCAGAAAAAGCAACTTAAGTTCCACTTACGCCAGCTTTTCCTGGGTTTCTGCGGCTCTTCCGCTGAAGTTACGACAGACGAGCGGGTGAACCCCTCAGAAATTCTCCCCTCACAGAGACTGATATAAAAAGTGTTGGGTGCCAATTAGAAGGGATTTGATTTTTCTGACAGTACCCGTGAATCTTGTATGATTTTCCCCCCACATTTTAGTTTGCCGCTGTTCCTCCAGCCATAAATGATAGTTATTGGCTCAAAAAGAATATTATGCCTCAAATTATTGACCTACCTACATAACTTCAGTGGAAGATTGGTGAAACCCTGGAGAGCATGGCTACGAACGACTATTTCTCTGGGGATTCTGCTGATCTTTCGCCGAAATTATGGTTGGAGTTCAGGAGAAGCCTTCAGTGACACCAATCGTGTGCCAACCAAATGGCAAAGAGCATGTGCTGTGGAGTCTCTTGTCTCCATGTAGAGATAAAAAAAAACAGTCAGCATTTGAAGAGAGAAAAGAGAAGTTATTGTTTGAAGTAAAACCCTTCTTTCAAGCATTAGCTTATCTAAAGCACCTGACTGACTTGCTGTATATTTCTAGAATTTCCAACTTTTTCTTGTCTTTGTGGCCTTTTTATTAAAGGGACAAACATAATGGCCCAAATTTTGCAAGGGTAAAAACTATTATAACGGAATAAGTTGGACAGCAACTTCTGGCATCTGCACATGCACAGTTAAACGCAGAAATCCGGAAGTTGCTGTCAGAGGTACCCTGCTCCTCCACAGGTTGCACTGTAACCGTCCTCGCCAATAGACTCAGCACTGAAATCAATGCAACGCGTGAAATTGGGGTACTTGCCCATTAGTTCCCCACTAAAAATGACGGAAAAAAATTAGGGCTGGTACATTCAGGAATAAGTGAATTTTAAACATCATGATAAGTGATAATTACTGCCAAACAACTGCTCTGGCCCTGAAAATTAAACTTTACAAGTGTGGAGTCTCATTCCTTCAGAAGCTAATTAGTGTTGGAGATTTTTAAAAAATAAAAATTACATTTTTATTTACATTTTCTGATATCTTTTTTTATCTCCCTTTCTGAATCCCATCTGTCTTTCCCAATCTTTATTTCACTTTCTGTACATGATTTAATTCTAATTTATACTTCCTGCTTTTTACTTCCTGGTTTCAGTGTCTCAGTGAGGATTCTTCCATCTGATTGGTTGAAGAGCCTTGCTGTTACTTTGCCTGCTCACCGGTGCCATAGAGCCCCTGTAGAGGGCACCATGCTGGATCAGACACTGGATTAGAGCAAGTCTCTGCTCAAAAGCACGAGCAAACTTTGTGGGCATCTGTCAGCGGCGAGTGACGTTCCTTCACTGCTGATGCAAATTCCGGGTCATTCAGGCCCAGAGGAGGAGAAAGTCGACTTGCGCACAGAACGGACGGCAGGTCAGTGGAGCGATTACTCCACACGCTGGTCCATGCTAGCCTGAGGCCCGAGCCAAAAGCATTGGGCCTTGTTTGGGTGGGAAAGGTGAGCTGCAGGTGCAAAGTGGGCATCAAGATGCAGCTCGCCATTTGGAGCCTGACAAATTCAGCTGGCTCCAACGTCAAGCCATCCACAAGTAAGTCCTGGGGTGGGGGTGAAGGTTGAAGCCGAGCGAGGCAAGTCTGGGGCCAGCTGCAGCTCACATTAGTTTCGGGGAAGCAGGGAGAGCAATCCTGCTCCTTCCAGCTCCCCAGAAGTATAACTTAGAAAAAGTTCTGTGGCTGTTTTTTGAGTGACTTCTAGTGGTCCCTTTAAGAAGTCTGCCTAGTACCAGGCCATTCAAGACCTGGTGCTAGGCAGAGCTTGCACAGCGCAAGCTCAGGCCCTTTGTACCTGAATTTTGCATTGGGGCCCTAGAACTGGTGTAAGATTTGCAGAGTAAAGCAACCTGATGCCTGTTTCAGTCTCATGAATCGTTTGCCCATTTACAGGCCTGCCTGAGTATGGCATCAAGGTGAGGCTTGAGTATCAATGGGTGACTGAGTTACCCCCGCCTGATATTGTACACATGGCTTCCCATTTTTCAGGTGCAAAATGAGTGGCTATGAGTTGAATTTCTCCCCCAGAGTGTCTAAAGTAAACTAAATTCAGCTGTTCAGCAGATTATCTGAAACTGGCCAAATTCTAGAGGCTTGAGAGCTAATTTTCATCTACAGGTCAAAGTCAGTTCTAAATGGTTAAGAATTGTGCAAACCCTACCCAAATTGTCAAGTGCAAAATTGTACTCAATTCTCTATTGGAAGCTTATTGGAATTATTATTAACAACACCAGGTGCAGTCTCTGTTGGTTTAGGGAGGACATGAGTAATGGAAAAAAAATGCATTTAAGACAAGTTTAATCTAATGGGAATAATTAAAGGGGAGTCTTTTAATAAGAAGACATAGATTGGAGGGCTTTAGAAGACATCTCAACTCATTAATAGCCTTGGTTAAGGTTGCAGGAGCAGGTGGTTAATAAATGGCAGAGAAAAATGAAGGGAAAGGGTTTCCTAGGTGCTCTGCCACTTTCAGCCTGTTACCCATTGTCACTGACTTCATTCATCTTAAACCGTTTTGCCTCTCCACCTCCCTCTTTTCCTTTAAGATCCACTTTAAGAGCCATCTCTTCAAGATTTTGGTCCCCCCCCCCCTCCTAATATCTTCTTCTTTGGCTTGGCAGCCATTATTTTGATCACACCTCTGCATGTTTAGCTGGAGGAAATTGTGGCTCTTCCATGAATGGATGTCGAACAAGCAGTCTGACAACAGAGAGACGGTGGAGGGGTCAAGAGAGGTGCTCCAGGAGTAGAGCTGGATGTCGTCAATGTACATGTGGAAGCTAGCCTCGCGTGGCAAAGGGGCAGCTTGTAGCTGAGGAAGAGGATGAGCCAAAGATAGAGCATTGGGGGACTCCGGAGGTAACAGTGTGGGGGCTATAATCGAATGGAAAAAGCAAAAAGGAGGAAAGAAGAAAAATATTTGATGTAGGGAGAAGTAGTTTCCATGGAATCTATGTATCATCTTCTGTCCCCTGTATCCAATTTTACAGTATATTTTAAAGCCACACTGTAGCGGTATGATACATGCATCTGCCCCCCAGAAATTATGAATTTGCAATTCTAAAACCCAGTATTTTGTAAAACTTATATTGTTGCAGACTTAGCAACTATCATAGCTCACCCAACCAATCAACGTATTGGACAAAATCGAGTGCGTAGACTTCTCTCAGGAACATATATTCATTCATGTCATGGCAATGTTCTTTAAATTCCTTTTGATCAAGGTATCTTTAAATTCTGTCCTTCTGAGGAGTAACCTTTAGTGGCAACAGTGATAGGTCTTTCCTTCTAGGGCAACTATTGTTAATGTTATATTTAACCTGGGAAACTTAATGGCATTCAAATCTCCTCAGTACAGCAAAATGAGGGAAGCTAAAAGGTGGGCCATATCACAATTTAAAAATGAATATCTCTTTAATCCAATGCTGTCCAATAACACAATGGCCCGGATTTTTCAGTTAGCAGCCAAGGAACGGCGCTTGCCGTTAACTAAGCTGAGAGCTGCCCACAGAGTTTTCACTGGCTTTTGAGTGTAGACTTGCTGTCATCAGGCACCTGATCCAGTGGGGAACCCTCTACAGGAGATCTGTGGTGTCTGTGAGCAGACGGGCAACAGCAAGGCTCTTCAACCAATCAGATTGAAGAATCCTCACTGAGATATGCAGAATCTAAACCAGGAAGTATAAATTAGATTTAAATCATGTACAGAAAGCAAAATATAGATTGGGAAAGAAAGATGAGATAAAGAGAGAGAGATAAAAGACAGACAGAAAAAGTTCAAAAGAATTATTTTAATTTGTAGTTCTTCTTAAATCTCCAACACTAATTTAATTATGAGGGAATGAATCTCCACACTTGTAAAATTAAATTTTCAAGGCCAGAGAGGTTGTTTGGCAGTAATTATCACTTGTCACACCATTAAAATTCACTTACTTCTGAATGCACCAGCCCTAATATTTTCTGCTGTGTTTAGTGGTGAACTAATGGGTAAGTACTGCAACTTTATGCCATTACATTGATTTCAGTGCCGAATCTATTGGCATCTGTTGGAACCTATCTGTTACAGCGCGCCCTGTGGAGGAGCGGGGTATCACCGACAGCAACTTCCGGATTCCAGCATTTAACTGCGCATGTGTGGACGCCGGAAGTTGCTATCCGATTTACTCCGTAATAATGGTGAGCACTGTTAGCCTCACCGTTATTATCATTGCAAAATCCGGGCCAATGTTGTGGTCTGTTTTTTTAACGTTTTTTGCTGCCTAAATTTTTAACAGTTGCGTCCAGAGTGATTTTCTTGTTTGGGATCCCATGAAAAGAGAGCTACAATTTTATGCTGTGGTGATCACTAAGCTACTGGAAGGCCAGCTAGCTATAAACAAGTTTGTCAAACAGTTGAAAATCATTATTGTTTTCATGAATTATTCTTTTATTCTGTACAAGATATTGCGTATATAGGAAAGTAAATATCCATCACCTTTTTATGGGTCTGTAAAATATATTCCGTAGAAGTAAATGTGTGTGCACAATGAACAGACTGCAACATTTGAAAACAGTATCACGGAACTGCTTTTAAATGTTGCAGTCTGTTCCAATGAATATTGATTCTGCTTACATGATGTTGGACTCATTGGGATTTGCATACGAATCCAGTATCAGTTTTCCAGTTCATTCATGAACCAGCAGGTGATACACACTTATCCTCTCCCTGAGTTGAAATCAAGATTCATTGCATAGTCTTCTACTCTCACTCATTCTTTTCTAGGACCTTAAAACTGTGGAACTTATTGCTTCCCTCAGTTGTTTCCTCCTCCATCAAGGCGCAAGCTTTTAAAACCCATGTTCGGCATGATTTAACCACTGCTCCTTGATATATCCTGTCTTCTTTCCTAATCTTTTCAATGTTGGTGCAACCTCGCCATTGCTTTCTCAATTCAAACAAAGATTTCAAACACAAATGGCTGCTGCTTCCAAACTGCTGGCACCCTCCTGTAGTTGGTTTATCATGCAGATTTTCCCCCAGCATATTTTGCCCATTGTTTTATCACTGGTAGTTGGGTTTTAAACTCAGAACAACAGATTCATTTTTAATTTGCAGTTCGAGTGTGTGTGTGTGTGTGTGTGTGTGTGTGTGTGTGTGTGTACACAATTTTTTTAAAAATCCCTATTTTTAATTTAACTTTTGTTGACTTGTATTAAAATAAATATCAATTTAAAACAGTAGAAAAAAATGCTGCATAAACAGGCAGAAGTTATCAACGGTATTGTTTTGGTGTATGCAGAATTCCGAAGTGGAGGTCTCGTCACCAGAATACAGTGTCATACAAGGGCTGAGATCTAATTAAACTAGTTCAGAGTCTGTGAGGTTGGCTGGTGTCAGATACAGTTGTACAAATTTCCACACCCCGTGTTCAAACTTAGGTCCCAAAGATGATAACCCACTGTATTAGCTGTTCTTGTTGAGATCTACACTTTCTTCACTAATGAACTTTAATGATGACTGGTGAATACATTCTACTAGCTGTGATCCCTTTTTTTTATTGGTTGACTTTAGTGATCAGCCAATACATTACCACAGGACAGGTAAAAAAAAACTCAAACTCATTTTTAGGGTACAGTGACTTCATTAATAATGTGCAAAATTCCAGAACCATGTACGAATTCTAATGTATATTTACAACTATGTAGCAATCATCTCATTTTAATGTAAATAGAACAACAAATTAACTCAAAAGGTCAGTACCATTCAATTAATGTGTCTGCAGAAGCAAAAAATGAACACTTCATAATTGGGAAAAACTTTAAGTATTTGTATGTTAAATTCAAGTCAGCTGAAGTCCTTTAACCTGAAAATAAGTATGTATATTAAACAAGCTACATTAAGATATAAAGCACAAATTAAACAGGAATAAAGAGGAGAATATTTTGCAATCTTTATTAAATAGAGGTATGATTTTTTTTTTAAATACACTCTTCATTTCCATTCTGTGGAATTGCTGATCCAAACATAATCCGAGTGCACTGGCAAAGCACTGTATTTCTCAGCAAACTTCAGTATTTACTGACTTATCAGCATTTATCGGTGCTAAAATGAACGTCAATACCAGTGATTTCTGTCAGGAGCAACACTTATGATACCTGAAGGCATTTGAAATTGTGTTTAAAAAAAAAACAGGTTGCCTGCCTTTCATCTCACCTACTGTCTGGCTTCAGTTTCTGTGAGGATTACTTTGATCTAGCTGTTTCAGAATAGATTAATGCATTAACAGGAACAGGCAGGAAGAGTAAGAAGAAAAAAAGACAAATGTAATAAATGCAACCTGGCTCACACCACAGGGAAACCTTTGCTTCCATTTGATTCTCTGCAGCCCCGTCCATAAATCTCTTCCCTACATATCAGTAGCCCATGAAATCCTGGAGGAGTTCACATTCTGGCCATTCTAATTATACAGACGTTACTTACTGCACAATAAAATGGGCTTTTAAAAATTAATAAAACTAGCATTTGCTATTTTCCTTGTATCTCTATTTCAGAAGTGCTGCTAATTTTGCTACCATCTGGTGGCTATTTGAGGAACTGTCACAATGAAAAGCTGCTTTTTCTGCCCCCTATAGACATACATACATGTGTTAAAATGGTTAACTATGCCACTCAAGTACCTTATATATAGGGCTGTTATTAATAGACATTAATATTAATATAAACCTAGCAAGTGCATTCCAGTCATGTAGTTTCAAGACATTGCAGTGATTTGTGCCATCTATATTTGTGTCACTGATGCCTGTTTCTAATCTCGACTCTAATGTCCAAATTTAGCTATGCTTGGTTAGTTATTCTGGCTTTTATATATGGTGGTATCCTTTAGTATGCAGTTCATATTTTATAGCTAGATGTGTGATATTAAGTGCGCTTATAAAAATATGTAGGAAATATAAACCAGACCATAAAAGAAATGAAAAGGGGGTAATTTTAACTATCGGGTGGTCAACCAATGAAATGACTGACAGTACCATTTTGAGGGCCGGGCCTCATCAACATAAGGTCGGCAGGATGCTGTCAGAAAACGAGTGCCCAGCGCAGCCTGCTGCCTCCGGGCCTCTGAAATATCGGGCAGCCCAGCCAGCCTTCAGGACTGGAAACAGGTAGAGCCACACGGACTGCAGCAGTTCAAGAAGGCGGCTCACCACCACCTTCTCAAGGGCAACTAGGGGATGGACAATAAATACTGGTCTTGCCAGCGACGCCCACATCCCATAAACAAATTTTTTAAAAAGTCTGTTCTTGGGGAGCCATGGTGGTGGTGGTGGGAAGGGAATCAGTGGCCCAGGTTGTTTTTGTGGAGCCTGAAGGAACACTCCTGCTGCGCCAGGCCCCACAAAAAATAATTCAAAACTTACCTTTTTGGGTTGCTGTTCTGCTGTACCGCCAGTAAAACTAATCAGAGAATACACGGCGCATGAGCTGCCAAGTTGTCTCCCAATATGCCAGTCAGGGTCCTATGTACGTTCTGGAACCCCAATTTGCATATTAAAAAAGCTTACCACCTGAAACGGGCAGATGTTTTAGCCACCCACTGGTCGGCCTCTTTAAAAATGATGGCAGAAGGAGCATTGGTTCGGGGGCGGTAGGTCTGCTAATCCCATTTTGAGCCATTTAATGGGCCAGAAATTAGGATCGGGAGCTTGCCGCGCGTGCAAGCCCCCGATGTGCACTCACCCGGCGCGCCGACATCTGAAGCCCGGGCCTGCTTGGAATTCCTGTCACTGGCCCGGTTCAGATGTCGGCGTGATGTGCTTGCCTGATCCAGCGGCGTAGTTAGTGCGATGTGCCGGCTGGGATCAGGTGAGCACTCTGCAGCCAATCAGGGGAGGGGAAACGTCATTCATGAGTTTGATAGTAAAGACTGTCAAACTCATGAAAAGTACGGGCGCCCAAAAGACTAGTTTAACTTTAAATAAAATTTTAAAAAACATCCCAATAATTAAATAAACTATAAATAACTTTAAAAAACTATTTTAAACAATTAATAAAATTTTTGAAAAAAATAATTTTTAACGAAATCGGGTCTAAAAATAAACTTACCTTACTGTAAAGTTCTTAAAAACAATGAAGCTGTGGAAAAAATGTAATCATTTTAAATAATAGACCACTTATCTTCAAGAATCCACTCCTTACGCCTCCTTTTTATATGTCTAAAAAGTTCAGGCCCTTGCACACGCGCAAACCTGTCAAAAAGAAGGAAGTTCAACGCGTGCACGCAGAGTCCTGTGCGCACGCGTTGGACCTCTGAACCCCTTGGAGGAAATGCCGGTTTCCCGCGCATGCGTTGTGCATGCTGAAATCCGGCACTTCAAACGGGCCCACGCGTGAGTACCCCCGTCCGTACTCACGCGTTGGGACCGGAATTACTGGCCCATTGCCTTGTTAATGCTGATTTGGATGAGTTAAAAGCGGCCCCACTTTCAAGACTCCTCTTTGGTTAAAACTGGTCAGAGCCGAGCGTACACGGGGCATGCGCCATCTAGTTCTGTTCTAAAATGGTGATTGGGGTCCTAAGTATGTTTGTTCCCAAAAAGTCTTTAATCAGAAAATTGTTAAAATATTTACCACAAAATTGTTAAAATATTTACCACAAGTTAGTGTTTTAATGTAAGATGTGGCTATTTGCGAAGGAAACAATAAATAAAGTTTTTAATTAATCATAAGCGATAACTGGCTAGGAGATTCTAATCATTACCTTTATTCTCTCCTCATTTGCTGTACAAGATGGATTTCTGCTGTTGGAGCTGTCTGCTATTATGACTACACATAATATACCTTTGTAAAGATATCCCTTTTATAGCTGGTGTAACACCCTGTTCTCAAACTGGTCATATTTCATGGATAGAGCATCTGTTTTGCAATGTGTATCAATCTACCTTATGCCTGAACTAGAGCTAAGGAATAGATCCAGATGTGACATGTCCTCTACTTCCTGTTCTTTCTTTTTTCTTTCACTACTTGGCTCCCGAACTCATTACAGCCTTGGTCCAAACCTGGACAAAGGAGCTGAATTTCAGAGGTGAGGTGAGAGTGACTGCCCCTGAGATCAAGGCAGCATTTGACCGAGTCTGGCATCAAGGAGCCCTAGTAAAACTGAAGTCAATGGGAGTCAGGGGGGAAAACGCCACACTGACTGGAGTAATACCTAGCACAAAAGAAGATGGTTGTGGTGGTTGGAGGTCAATTATCACAGCTCCAGGACATCGCTGCAGGAGTCCTTGAGGGCAGTGTCCTAGGCCCAAACATTTTCAGCTGCTTCATCAATGACCTTCCCTCCAACATAAGGTCAGAAGTAGGGATGTTCGCTGATGACTGCACAGTGTTCAGTGCCATTCACAACTCCTCAGATAACGAAGCAGTCCATGCCCGCATGCAGCAAGACCTGGATGATATTCAGGCTTGGGCTGATAAGTGGCAGGTAACATTCGCACCACACAAGTGCCAGGCAATGACTATCTCCAACAAGCGAGCATCTAACCACCTCCCCATGACATTCAACGGCATTATCATCGCTGAATCCCCAACCATTAATATCCTGGGGGTCACCATTAACCAGAAACTTAACTGGACCAGCCACATAAATACTGTGGCAACAAGAGCAGGTCAGAGGCTGAGTATTCTGTGGCGAGTGTCTCACCTCCTGATTCCCCAAAGCCTTTCCACTATCTACAAGGCACAAATAAGAAGTGTGATGGAATACTCTCCACTTGCCTGGATGACTGCAGCTCCAACAACACTCAAGAAGCTTGACACCATCCAAGATAAAGCAGCCCGCTTGATTGGCACCCCATCCACCACCTTAAACATTCACTCCCTCCACCACCGGCGCACCGTGGCTGCAGTGTGTACCATCTACAAGATGCACTGCAGCAACTCGCCAAGGCTTCTTCGGCAGCACCTCCCAAACCCACGACCTCCACCACCTAGAAGGACAAGGGCAGCAGGCGCATGGGAACACCACCATCTCTAAATTCCCTTCCAAGTCACACACCATCCTGACTTGGAAGTATATCACCGATCCTTCATCATCGCTGGGTTAAAATCCTAGACCTCCCTCCCTAACAGCACTGTGGGAGTACCTTCACCACACGGACTGCAGCGGTTCAAGGACGCAGCTCACCAGCACTTTCTCAAAGGCAACTAGGGATGGGCAATAAATGCTGGCCTTGCCAGCGACGTCCACATCCCATGAATGAATTTTTAAAAACTCGTCCTGCCAGGTCTAGTGCAAATTTAGCAAGATTGCATTGGCATTACCTTGTGGTTGCATTACTTTTATAATTCTTCCACTTGAACGCAATCCATACTTATATGAAGGAACAGAAACAGGAAATTTCATCTAAAATGCCTTCATGTACTTGGCTCAGTTGGGAAATGCACTATATAGTTTAGAACTGAACAATGCCAACTAGGAAGATCCCAGATTTGATCCCTAGTCTGTGCTGAGCTGCTGATCTCAGTCAGGGCAATACTAGGAGCCTCCTTATCCCTGGGCCATAGAGGAGAGAGAGAAAAATAACCACCATTCTCTCTCTCAATCATTCTCCGATGGTGGCTACTAGACTGTGCTCATATACGGACATAAGATGAGGACAGGATCGGTTTGCCTGTGATGCTGTCACAGTCAAATAGCCTGCCAATGCTCCCTGTCTCAACTCAGACATGAAGAATGGAAATTTGATCAAAGTACTGGTGGGTAACCAGCATCCCTGGAACCACACCCCAGTTTGAATCAGCACTTTCATGAGAGGAGAGGAGAAAATTCATTGAAAGTTATTTCAACATCTTCAAGTATATGCTGGTTTAGTATAAGGGCTGTGATATAACTAATGGTCCCTCGGGAACGGGATTGGCAATGTTAAAAGCACATTATCTGTGAGTTATATCTGGTTAAACGATCATGAAGGAAGCTCCTAACACTAGAGTGAAATTAATGGAGCTGTTCTGATTCAAAAAAGTAGCAGAATTTCAAAGCAAAGCACTCTATGACAAATTGGTGTAAGCTCGATATAAGTTTTTGTAGCACTAAAGTACTTCCAGGAAATCAGTAGGGAATGATGAGGATCATAAAAATGAGATGAAAGCACATTTTTTTCTGTAATGATGGTGTGTTAGTTCAGAATTTCTGCTGATCTCTAATCTGAACCCTAACTCTAAACTTCAGGAGAAGAGGTTTCAGCATCAAAATTGTAGCAGGCTCTTTCGTGTTCTAGGTGTAGCAGAGGAGAAGCAAATTAAATGCAAGAATAAAATTATCTGGTTCTGAATATAACAACAAACCTCTTGTGAGACTAATTATTAACAGATTTATTGATAGGGCATTGCACTAAGATTGATAGTTATGAATATTCTGCGCTGCTAATACATTTGGTCCGCGGGTATTAAGGATCTCACTTCTTTTTCAGGAAAAACTGGACCAGTTCTTGGGTTTGCCTCGAGGGAAACAGAATTGAATTCTACAAAGAACGCAAACAACAAACTTTAGCCAGTTTGGTAAGCTCTTCTAAAGATATCCATTGTGACATCTTGTTAAAGTGAGACCTGTACTTGACGTGCAGCCTTTGATCTGCAGCTAAATGTCTCATGCTGTCTGCTAGTCAGTTTGAAGGTGGGATACGAGTAACTGCAGTGTTGAATAAAAGAGAGCCTTAAGGAAGACACAAGACCACCGATTTCCTTTCCCATGCAGTCGGCATTAATAACTAACTGTGACAGACAGGGGTAATAAAAAAATCGAGGGTTTTGAGTGTGTGGCAGCAGTTGTTACCTTGCAGCTGAAAGATGCCCAGGGAAAAGAAAGGCGCGCACCTCCATGTGGGATTAAGGCCAGGGAGCAGACAGTGACACAGTGTGGGTAGAAGAGAGCTGCCTCTGACGATAGCCCACTGCTAAGTGCTCTCAGGGGTGGGCAGGGCCTGCCAGACCTTATTGAAGTGATGTGCGGCTGGGAAGGTGCACTCTGTGCAGGAGTCAAAATGAATAAACTCTTTTGATGTAGCAGTTGACTAAAATCCATTACTCCGATTGTCATGCAGGCATTTTGGCAGCTTGTAACATGCGACTCCCATATTAATTCTGACAAAATGACCAAGATATCTATCAAAGAAACTGAAATGTTAAGCGCTACAGGAAATGCATACTGTATATCATAGCCTTACACATGGACTTAATAACCGAAAGAAGAGGCTTCCTCCCCAACTGGGTTGACAAATGTGAACAAAGGGAAGAAGCATCCATAAAATTACACGTATACAAGTCTTTATTAAACTTTACTAAGTTCAAAGTAACCAGCAAACATCCAGGAATAAACATTTTATTTCATTCATATTTTTTTAAGGTGGAGTTCAGGTAAAAAAAAAATTTAAACAATGAAACATAACCCTTAGAAAAATCCATATTTGTACGATCATTTGGATCTATAAACTAATCCTTTTAGAGAAACCAGAGTACATTATTATATACGTGAAAAACTAATTAGCACATTCTGTACACGTGTTAATGATGGCTGCCACATCAATACTTTTAACAGTGATGTGTTTATATTTTGCCATTATTTGCTTTGCTCTGATCTGCGCTTTGAATAAATAAATTCTTCTGGTAGAATCGATTATGAGAAGACAATGAGGTGGAGTTTCTGCTTTGGGTGTAGTCGGCAATCTGGGCACAAATTGTGCTCAAGATTGCCCTGGTTTTCCGAAGTGAAGTTATGGTTCAAGTTTCCGGTCAAGCTCATTTGCATAATCACAAACGCAAAATCTTCCATGAACCAGCGAAATCGGGCAGCGTAATAGAACATAATTGTTTATTCTTTTTGTTGCATTAAAAAATATTCATTGACATATTTAAGAGTGGTAACCTGGTGCAGTTTAACCAATACAGCTGAAAAGGGATTTATCACAAAAAATAAGCATTTTTAATAAGGGTGTCCAGTCCACCACCTGTGAGTAACTTGATTTTAAATAACTGAAAATGACTTTGAAAAACTATATTGAACCACTCACTAGTTACATTGGTGTACACTAGTCAGTTTCTTAGTAAATTAAATATTTTTAATATTTAAATACTTTTAAAACTTGCTCATTAGTGCCCATGCGCCTAAAAAAAAAGCTTAATTTGAAGAGCCTTCTCAAATGGTCGCAAATGGCAGAAACTCGGCATGCTCATTATTTCAATCTGGGGGCATGGGCAGTTTTGTGGGCAGGGCCGGACCCCGGCGTGATGTTTTTTGAACCAGCGTTAAAGATCGCGGAAAATCGATTTACGGTCAACGTAATTTGCGCTAAAAATTCCTCGATCTTTTACGCTGGTTTGGCCGATTTCCGTCAGGTTGCATTCGTTTTAGCGGAAACTCTAGGCCATGGTATATAATAGCTCCTTATTAAAGGTATTTAGTGGGGAAAAAAATGAGAAAGTTCAAAACATTGAAGGCTTAACACCTCTGTTACAATGGTGCAGGGAGGAATTTGGTACAGGTGTGTTAGTTTAATATACAATAACATTTCTATTCTTAGATGCTTTTTGCCGTTTAAAAAAAAAATGCAGTTAGAAAAGAATATCGCCCTTTTCGAGCGTTGAGAAACTTTTCTAAAAAATAATTTTTTGTCCTTCCTTATCAGTAATGTCGCCACAGCTAGAATGGGAAGGAGTGAGTAGGGGTAGCACTTCCACCTCTATGTGAAAAGGTGCAGGTCTAGGCAGTCCCGGCAAGTAAAAACGCGAAGGTCCGACTCTGAATTCTGGGTTGACGTGCAGTGGGATACTGGCATTTGGAGAGTGGCCCCTTCCTCATTGTGTGGATTGTGGGAGCCCAAAAAAACACTTACGCCATGTAGGATAAACCACCTCATCGGCTGGTATAAAGATGGTTACGGCCATGGACGATGCACTCACATCACAGAAATCACAGAATCACAGAAACCCCACAGTGCAGATAGAGGCCATTTCGGCCCATCGAGCCTGCACCGACACATATCCCACCCGATCCCCGTAACCCCTACACCAACACATATCACACCCTATCCCCGTAACCCCATGTATTTAATCCCCCTAACACTAAGGGTCAATTTTTATCATAGCCAATCAACCTAACCCGCACATCTTTGGACTGTGGGAGGAAACCGGAGCACCCGGAGAAAACCCACGCAAACACGGGGAGAATGTGCAAACTCCACACAGACAGTCACCCGAGGCCGGATTCGAACCCGGGTCCCTGGCGCTGTGAGGCAACAGTGCTAACCACTTCACACGGTTCGCCAAGGGAAGAGTGTGAAGATATGAATACTACAACAGCTACAATCGGACATTCACAGACCCAGGGAAATGTTATCAACTTAAAATGTGAAAGTCACTGCAGATTGCAAGGACATTCTGCTCAGAATCGGCTTCAAGACTAGATCAAAACTGTAGCCAGAGATGCGTGAAACAAATATTTTACCACTCTGCCATTGGGCCCCTGTTAGGGAAATTTTTATTCAGTGTCATTTCCGTTTCATCAATTTTTAGAGCATTCAATATAAAATGAAAAAACTGAAGTCAGAGCATGACAAAAACTTTCATATGTTGAAATGTGCAAATGCTATGAGAAAAATAGGATAATGCACACATTCAGTCTTTTTAATTTAATGCACTTCCATCATTCAAATCAAACCTGACGTATTAAAATGAGAGATTGTCTTCACTAAAGAAAATGTAAAGTTTGAAAATATTTCCTTTACATCAAACATTGCTTTGACATCGGTAAATATGATGACAACAATTGAAATAAAATTGGGCAAACAATTGTGATTTTACGTTAAATATGTCATAAATTCCGTCTCCAGTTTTCTAATTGACAGATCACATGACCATTTGGTTTGATACAAGATGGGGGCACGGTGGCATAGTGGTTAGCACTGTTGCCTCACAGCGCCAGGGACCCGGGTTCAAATCCGGCCTCAGGTGACTGTCTGTGTGGAGTTTGCACATTCTCCCTGTGTCTGCGTGGGTTTCCTCCGGGTGCTCCGGTTTCCTCCCACAGTCCAAAGATGTGCGGGTTAGGTTGATTTGGCTATGATAAATTGACCCTTAGTGTTAGGGGATTAAATACGTGGGGTTACGGGGATAGGGTGGGATATGTGTCAGTGCAGGCTCGATGGGCCGAAATGGCCTCTATCTGCACTGTGGGGATTTCTGTGATTCTGTGATTTCTGTGAAGATGCTTGGTCAAGGGGATGAACAGATATTCAGACCTTAAACATCTCCCTAACCATCATCATTGTTGCCCTAGGGAAGCCCTATAGCTCTGATGATAAAA
Source organism: Somniosus microcephalus (assembly GCF_052327205.1). Taxonomy (NCBI): domain Eukaryota; kingdom Metazoa; phylum Chordata; class Chondrichthyes; order Squaliformes; family Somniosidae; genus Somniosus; species Somniosus microcephalus. The sequence continues at coordinate 299,996,909 of NC_140990.1, forward strand.
CACCAGGCTCAAAACCATATGGTCACAGGGATTTGAGACCCAGCCTCAATGCTGGTCATCCAAGTTCACCAATTGCTCAGTAATTCAATGGACATTTCACATTATGGCAGAATGACTCAGCTCCTGGAGAGAGAGAGAAACCAATACCACTTGTAGTTCTGTAGCTATAGATTCTATTATTATTGGCAGACTGGATATCTCCCGACTATCCTAATCTCTGAGCTGAAGGAGGAAACATGGAAGTGAGCTGTATTTTCGGCTGAATAAGGGGATCAAGTCAGTCAGTGTAGAAAATAGAACTGCTCCATGATTGACCAGCAGAACATACACTTGTAATAGCAGAGGTTGAACTCTGTCAATTTTTTCTGCTCTCCTCAAATATAATGGGACCACGCTCACAGCGAGCCTCCATTTTGTAATCTGGTGACAAATTTGATCATGAATGAGCCTGGCTGACTTGTTTGAATTAACATTTTGCTGAAATTCCAGTGGGCACCAGTAAAGAAAGGCCAGTTTAAACCACTGAAACCAATATAATCGCTACAAATTGGAATTTAGAGCAGGGTAGTTTATCGGGAATTTTTTTTAAAGTAAGTAACAAACTTGACGTGTTCCAAGTCTGTAACCAATAAAACTGACAAGTACAAGATGGATAAATTCTGCTGTATCCGTTGTGAAAGAATGTACATGACTGTGATCTCAGCCACACATCATCTCAGAGTTACTGTACAATCAGAGCAATTGGACTTATCAGACTTTGTAGCTTATGGGGTGGAAAGGCTGGCAGATTCGGTTATTAAGCAGTCACAGAACTCAAACCTGTGACATTGAGATTATGAAACAAGTGCTCTTACTGCTGCACTGCCATCATGCCTCAGGTCAAATGCTTCTTTTAAATACAAGAGAATCCAGATAAGGTACAACAAAAAGTGCATTGTATTTTGAAAAAGTTAACAGGAACTGTCAGGGTCAATGAAAAGTCATCATCACTAAAACATTGTCAAAAACAAATGATGTGAATTAAAATTAACTGCAATACTGGACCAGTACTATGATGTGGTGCATTATTTCCAGTTAGTAATGCCAGAACACAGAATTAGAATATGTATTCAAATGAAGTTTACCTTACACTGAGTATAATTTAACTAATCAGTCCAAGCTTCAGTGACAGCAAAGAGAAAGCTATAACAGAGACATATAAACAAATTAGACAGTAAACCTTAATTTATGAGATAAGTGGAATTTACTCAATCACTTAGGCTGTTCTAGTGTTTACTAAAACACAGTAAAACAAGCCCAAGCACTGCATTTAATGGATCTAACCCATTATAGATGCTTTAGTTTACATACATTGAGGGAGTTATAGTCAAATACCACAAGCCATAAAACATGGACTGATAAACAAATTTAACCAATCAGTAAATTAGTGAATCTATGAACGGAATGTGTGATATCTGGCTGGTAATTATCTAGAACTTGTTTACAACTGTATCTACCATTCAGGATTGAGTGATTGCAACTTCATACATTTAGATAGGTGTTTTAACTCTTCCTTAAGAAGATCAGCATGCTTATGTCATTTACTTCAAACCACATCAATTTGTTTTCTTCTTTTGGATAATTATTTGCTAGCAGTACAGTGGAGCGATTGTTCAGGTGTTATGTTTAGAATTAGTGTCCCTGTTCCATGCTTGAGTTTATTTACACCTAGATCCAGATTACCAACATTTTACATAATTAATGTGCATTGTGCTGTCATTTTACGTTGTCCAAATCGCAAGAAGGGAGAGTCATTTTTGTATGCAACATAGAAAATCTTTAAAGTGCTCTCACTCCCTATGAAATCAATGGAATGAACATCAGATGGGTTCTGCAAAGGGCAGGTAATCCACTCAGCCAGATTACCACCAAGGGGTTGAAGACGAAAATCTATCCCAGGGTATAGGCTGACACTCCAGTGCAGTATTGATGGAGTGCTCCACTGTCGGAGGTGCCGTCCTTCGGATGTAATGTTAAACCGAGGCCCCTCCTGCCCTCTCAGGTAGACGTAAAAGATCTCAAGGCACTATTTTGCAGAAGAGCAGGGGAATCCTGATAAATATTTATCCCTCAACCAACATCACTAAAACAGGTTATCTGGTCATAATCTCATTGCTGTTTGTGGATTCTTGTTGTGCACACATTGGCCGCCGTGTTTCCTACATTACAGCAGTGACTGCACTTCAAAAGTACTTAATTGGTTGTAAAGCGCTTTGTGATGTCCTGAGGTTGTGAAAGGTGCTATATAAATGCAAGTCTTTCTTTCTCTTTCCTGTGAGCAATGCAAAATTACCCAGTATGCAAAAATGAATTTACAAATGCACGATGAATATGTGTAAGCTACTGCACTTCAGAAATATTTTGCCGACACTGATCCAATCCCTTTATCATTGAGCTGTACAGTTAGCTATTGGTTTGGCGGCAAGATGAAGCACTGGCAGCATAGGCACTGGCAAAGGAGACTGGTGGAGAGGGATACAATGGCATCAGCAGCGCTGGGGGGCAGCTTTAGGCTGATGTCGTGAGACATATCAGGCCTGTTTCAGATCTCCTCCCACCCCACCTGCCCTGCTCTTCCACACTGAATCCATATAGTGTAGAGCCTCCCCTTTTCAAATTCACTCCTGAAAAACATTCACTCTAAACCTGAGATTAAGCCCAACCTTAACCCTGGCCCTCATCCCAAATCGTAGCCCTCAGTCTAAGCCTCAACTTACACATATATTTTCCGTTCAGCCTGTTCAATTAGGGAAGATAGATGAAATTGGGAATTCAGGGACTTTCCACCATTTCGTTGAAACCTGGAATTCCAGGGTTGTCCATAACAAACTGATAAAACATCCACACCAGAAGATGGTTCCTATTTCAAATGAGATGACTAAGCTGCTGAGTCAACAGCAGAAGTCAAGTTCTCTCTGCCGCCTTTGTTTAATTTGTTACATGTCCATGTGAGGCAGCTTACTCTATTCATAAATATTCAGGTGGTCTATAAACATTGGCATTGATAACTTGACCCTCCACTTTTCAACTATAACTGCTAACATACCCTCTTTGCTGGAGGTAGCTGCTATCACAATGGGAGCGACCTCTTGGGTGTTTTAAAAGCTTCACTGTTTACAGAGCTTGTAGAATCTATCATTGTATTGATGAAATACTCAGTCCTCCTCAATCCTAGTTTTGCACATTTAGAATAAAACCGACGTACCCAATTTGAACAGCCCAACTCGAAGAAACAGCACAGTAGACAGCCAAAGCTCAGCCCTGACTCCAACCCGCTTCTACTTTTGTAGGAGCAGTGGCCAAGGTGATGGGGAGCAGTGGCCAAGGTGATGGGGAGCAGTGGCCAAGGTGATGGGGAGCAATGGCCAAGGTTTGGGCGGTTGGGGTGAGGGGTGCGGGGGCAGGGAGGGGATGGTGACAAGGTGAAATGGCTCAGCAGTGACAGCAACAAAATTCAAGATAGACTTACCTACATTGGTACACTAGTAAGAAGCTGCTATGGGACCATGTGGGAGGAAGTCTTCATAATGTCATGAGATCCACCAGTCTTGCCAGAAAATGAAGAGCCGGCACAATAAGTAGCCAATTGGACAAGAGGCAGGCGAGCTGATCCTGACTTACTTGAACCCTGGTTATGGCCTAATGTAAAAGGAATTGATTCTTCCAGTAGTCCTTTGTATTTCTTTGCTCTCTGCATGTTCACTTTAAAATGCAGACCAGCTGTATCTATATATTAATAAAACTCCATTAACAATGTTTTATGAGCTCCAAAAATAGCATTTGTTAGCTGTTTTGTTTTTCTACAAAATTAAGCAAATGACTAATGTAAGAAACTGTGGTTTCTGGATCTGAAGAGCTTTGAGAATAATAGCTTCTTCTGAAATGAATTAAAGTCACAGGCGATATAATTATTTATGATTAGCCTAATGTAGATAACTGGGCTAAATACCAGCAATGAACACAAGACTCATTATCCATCATGTTTTACATACTCCAAGGTGTGTATGTATGTGTGGATTTATGTAAGAAATTAATGTAACCTGACATATTTGCTATACTTCTTTCAACTTTTTTTCAATAGCTAGGATTGACAGCTAAGTAGGCTCAGAGCCCAGTTCTTAAAGATTGGCTTTTCATCCACATATTTGGTTATACAGTCAATATTCCCGGAATCCACATCTAAAGCTGCCACTTTGAAATCCTTTTGCATAACTGGGTGTCTGGTATAAAGATTGAAGGAATTTTTTTATGGGCATGTCATTCCTATTTCTACCAGGGACTTGTTTACATTATACATCTTGCAGCATCCTGGGCTAAGGGGGACCATTTAAAAAAAAATTGTGTTCGCTATGATCATTGCACCACTATGGAGTGAAACCAGAAACGTTTTCCCACTTGTTTTAGACTACGAATGTGTTTCTCCACTGTGCACCTTTTGATACTATTTTGAGGGAGCTAGTCATGTTGATGAGTGAGTTTGATTACCCACAGGGGTCAATCTCTATTAGGCATGAGATGCCTTTTGGTTTTGTTTGTCATTTTATTGCTGAACAACTGGGAAATGTGGCAACAATGTGGCAACCACTGTTCAATTTGCCAGTTTTCTGTATTCTCCCCATGACTTGGTGCTCACTATTATTCATGTCAGAAGAATGAAAGGCTGATTGAACCCTGCCATTATTTGAGCTTTTGGCTCTGACTCTGACGTTCAATAAAGAAAGAAGAAAAGACTTGCATTTATATAGTGCCTTTCACAAGCTCAGGATGTCCCAAAGCGCTTTACTATCCATCCTTCCCAAATAGGCTGTTGGTCCACCACCTTTGTATCAGTGTATTGCAGTCATGATTCTGTTTTGGACCCAGTATGCTCCTGTAATAACACTCTTCAAAAAGTCTTTAACAGAAAGATTAACTTTGCAAAATATGTTTACACCTTTGCTCAGCCTTTAGGCTCCAGATAAATAGGACTCTTCACTAAAAATCAGATAGACTCACACTCAGATAGTGGGGAACGGATAAGTGATTTGTATAGTGGCTGCTACTCAGCAACTAATCAGATGTCGGATGAGAAGTTCTTCTGCAACAATCTGGAACCGTGATAAAAGAGCTGGGTTTCCGAAATCAAAGTAATGTGTATATTTTAGCAGTTTTTCTAGAGCTGGCTTTTCCTTTCTATACTTGAAAGAGAAAAATAAAGCCTGTTTGTATGTGTACCTACCTTCATGATCTTGTTTCTTCAAGAAGACCAGAGCTAGACTGGTGAGATGCAATTGTTGCACCACTATGGAGTGAATCCAAAAACGTTTTCCCACTTGTTTTAGACTACGAATGTGTTTCTCCACTGTGCACTTTTGGATACTATTTTGAGGGAACTATTCATGTTGATAAGTGAGTTTGATTATATTAATTATTGTATTAATTCCTGAAACGGGCAATTGAAGAAAAAGTGCAGATTTAGTGAGTTTTGCTTTTTAATGACTTGTACATATGATGGAGGTCAGACGATGGTGCTAGAGGACTTAAAACACATGGCACAAATTAAAATGCACTACAGCAGAGTCCTCATATGGTGTGCATCCAGGCTGTGGTAGAGGATAATTGAGCCATGCTTTCCATGTTCAGTGTGAGATTTTCTGGAACTCCTGAGTCCAGTATCCACAGAAATTGGTTGGGGACTTAGCACACAGGATACAATTGGCAAAGACCTCAGGCACCATGGCTGGCTGCCACCAGTTTGTTTTTGGGCTATGAACAAAGAAAAATTATTTATAAAGCACTTTAATTATGAAGTGGTTTCATAATTTTCTTTAACCCTTTAAGTATCATTTCTACACTGAAAAGGTAATGGCGTTATTGTTTTTTGTTATTCTGCATATACTGTGACCTAGGAGACTTTCCGCCATTCTGAATGTTTCTCTGACTCTACATTACATTGAAAAACCCATTGGGTTAGAATAGGGACCTGGAAAGGGCGATTGAGTGGCGCAGTGGATAAGCAGCTGTCTGGGACCTGGATTTGTTAGCACCCCAGAATGATAGCATTAAAAAAAAGCAAATCCCCATTCTCTTTCAGCAGTCAGGGCCCTAAGTGAAATCAGTTGGTTTATTCTCACCAGTGGTGGCAGGCCCCTAGGGCAGCAAACTACCCACACACGATCACTAAACTGACAGTCTCACTCAGAGAGGTCAGAGTGAAGAATTGTGGTGAAAGTGAAACAACTGAGAGAGGCAGTAGAGGGTGCTCTTTCTTGTTTTAAGTTGACACACTGCTGGGGAAGAGCAGAGGGTGCTTTACCCTGCAGCTACCTGCTTTAACTGACTTGAGAGTATTTGATGTTGGCGCTGGGTAACAACAGTAAATAATATATTCTAATCCCCAGCATTGACATCCATAATCTTGAAGAGCTCAAAACATCACCCAAAAAAGTATATATGTTTAAAGTGCAGATGTTTTTAAATTATGATGTTATTAACAATGATTTTGTTTTAAAAATCCATTCCAGTATGAGGCAGATACAAATTATGTTGCTTTCACTGTCTAGAATTAAAATTCTTGACAGGAAATGCCCTATCTTATATAACCACTGGCACTGGAGTGTGCTATTAAATACTGAACTCTAATTTCTATTTAACCTGTCAAAACAGTTCTTTTTCCCTTTTGAATAATCCTCACATTTTTCAATATGTGGCCTCACTGCACAGTTTTGAGATTTGGAGATGACATCTTTTTTTTTCTCCCGCCTCTGTACAGAAAACAGGCTGTAAGCCAGAAAATGTGGACTTGTGCGGTGCTCAGATTGATTGGGCAAAAGACAAATCCAGCAGAAAGAATGTGCTTCAGGTAGGATATTTTTCTTGGTAGCATGATTAACTTTGCAGTCACTTCAACCTATTAATCCTCATGTGGGTGCAAGCTGTTTAGTACCTCAGCTTTAGCTGAAGAGCTATCACTTTTAGAAAATGAAGAATATAAGACACCAAATAAAACTCATTGGGGGGGAAAAATGTGTCTACAGGAACCCAAGTGCATTGTACACATAGCAGTTCCCTAGCAAGAATCTGGCTTGGAAAGCCTTTTTTAACAATATTAGACCATGTTGGTATCTCATACTTGGCTAGTATAATCCATAGCTATTACCAGGACAATGAAGAGCCGATATTAACTCCCTCTGCAGGGTGGAAACGGAGCAGTGGTGGAGTTAAAATCGCAGCGGTGGCCTTACCACAATGTTTCCCACTCGCTGTACACCCGCTGCTATACTGAGTTTACATGGGTGGTCAAGGCACCCACCTCAGTCAGGCTGGAGCCTAATGAGCCCATGCAAATGGGGCCCATATGATGGACATAGGCCCCGAAACAATTTAATGGCCTACTGGGTGGATTGTGTGTCACAGCCAGTCCGCTCAATAAAACGTGGCCGGGAAGTGGAAGAGGCTCCCAAGAAGGTAAGCATTCAAATTATTTTTGTAGGGCCAGGAAGAGCTAAAGTGCTCCTCCGGGATCCACAAGAATAACGTGAGCTACTGCCATCTCGGGCTCTCCCACCCCCCCCTCATCCTCCAGGATCACACCTCCCACCCCACACCACCAGACCTACCTTTCTGCTAGCCAGTTCGGCCTCCAGGCTGTCTAATATTGCATCAGTCCAGAGCCAGCAAGTGACTACGGGATGCCTGTTCGGGCCGTGCAGCTTGCAGGATGTATGTTAATGAAGCTCAGCCCTCAAAATGGACCCAAGCATTCCGCCAGTCTGATGCCTGGATGTTAAAATCCCCACCTCCTCTTGCCTTTTTCTTTTCCATTCCTACCCATGGATAAGAATCTGTTTTCTAGTTGATTAATCAGCCAACAACTTAATTTAAGGTCATCATTACCAAAGAAAAATTGTAAAGTAAGGATTTGAGTAATGTTTGTGTAAACACAATAGGGTTGAAATTGCCCTGTGTGATATTAGTAAGGCGCACATTAACGTTTTCATATGAAAATCCTCTGCCCATTTCGAGGGAACAGACAAAAGTTTCAGATGTGGACCCTTCATTAGGACGTTCTGACAAAGGGTTCACACTAACTTTCCTGTTCTCTGCACAGATGTTGACAGGGCACTGTCTTAAAGAAATGATATAGTTGGCTGAAATAGCACATGCATGATCAAACAAAGATGTCAAATATGGAGGAGAAGTAGTACAGCTTAAAAATAAGCCACCAGGAAAACCTCTGTAATGGTATAATTATTTCACAGTTTATAATTCTCTTCAATTGTCACTATCTTCCATCATATACACATTACCCTCTTCTATAGGGTTAAATTACACATTGTTTGAATTTCTTTCCAAGAATTCTGTTTCATGGTTATCCATTAACTTTATCCTTCAGAAATCTTGAGAGATCTTTGGAGCTCAACGTGAAAGAGTTTTTCTTCTCCATCCAACTTCAATCACATTTACATGCAGCCTATTTATAAAACCACTCAGTACTTCATTTTGTAGATATATACGTATTGATAGTCTCTTCTGCCATCTCAAGTCTGAAGAGTTTAATAAAAACTACTTTTCTAAAATGCTTACACAAGATCCTAGTCCAAATGTTGGTGACCGCATTGTTTATTTGCACTGGTGCCTGTGGCTAAGTACGCACATATTCCAAGATTGCAGCCAATGATTATCTAACAAGACTGGCTGTGAGAAGTGTATTTTACATTGAAACAGGTTGCATCAGCTTTGCTGAAGACAGACAATTTTTTTCCTCAAATAACACAGGTTTTCTGGCTAACTGATATGCTTAAAATGTTTTCAGTGTTAGATGGTAGTTCAATGCTTGTTATTTGGTCTGAAACTTGAGGCGATGAGGATTGGAACGGATTACTCTATAAGCCCAAATAATCCAAAGTGTCATCAACATAACCGTGTATGTAATGACTAAATAAAACCATCTTAAAGGTGGACAATAATATCAATCAACAGCAGGGGGTTAAGTGCTTCAGAAAAAGTGCCATGGCCTGACATTCATTTATCATGCATCATTTTTTGTGTGTGTGGATGCTTGCTTCTAATGTTCTGAAATTCCTGCACCTTTTCACATTTTAACTGGAGCCGTGAAGACATTTTTTTTGAGTTAGTGATCAGAATAGATTTTAAATTTAAAATTGTGCTGCACTTTCTTACGTTGCAATGTTTTGTTTTTCCATTACAAGCTGATGCAGCACATCTTGGTGGTGCTGCCGGCAACAACAAAAAAAAATTAAGGTTATGAAAAGCTATCATTTACAAAATGTTTCAAATGATGCTGTCGAGCCAGGCTTCACTTCAAAATCAAGTGCTATTTTGCTAAAGGGTGTCAATTTTCTTAAATCCATCTATGGGATGATTGCCACACCACTGATTTCAGTTTCAGCGTGGAAAAGGACTGCTGGGACAGTAGATTTAAATTTCACTACTTGGAAAAATTGTAGATCGAAGGACAAGAACCAAATTGTAATATTAGCAGCATTTCAAATTGCTTTCTGCTGAGGGAATTTTTGAACAGACCACTATCGCGCTCTTTAGTGTGCATCCATACTATTCCCAATATATATTTACACTCTATGTGCAACCTGCAACCTGCACTTGCAATGACAAATAGCTTAAAAATGTGTTATTTTTGCTTATGTTTTACTTCATATTATTTCTCTGTTATAATTTAATATAATCCTTATTGTGACTGTGCACGTCCGCACATTCTCTTTCCGAGGGGAAGCTGTGCAAACGGGTCACAGTCTTCTCCTTGCCTTTTCACTGCTTTCCCTGCTTGTTTGACAGGAGTCATGCTTGATGAGAAACAATTCAGACAAAGGTGTCCTTTTATTTTCCTGAAGTGAGGCCATCAATCTTGGATCACATTTTATTTTTGGGTCGATTGATTATGTGTATGCTGGCTGAATACCAGATAAGTTTTTGCACTGAGGCTATAGGATTCAGAAGCGACAGAGGGGGTTTATGGAATCTAGCTCATATTTTTAGCGATGAAAACAAATAACCTTTGCATTTTGTACAATGTCACATATTCAGTTTCATGGCGTCAGAAAGCATCTTGAAATGGTGCATACTTTGTTGAACATTTGTGTGAGAAGATTATGCTTTCTGCACTTCAAATGAGAGGAAGGCATAGATCATCTAAACTCAGGCAGAATGGCGATTAAATTACAAATACACAAGTTCCTTGACCTTTTTTTTACAGGCGCTGTTTTCTGGCAGCACCATTGTTAACACAGATTTGTTTCTCTAAACATTACATTACGCCAGTAAAGAAAGAAAAGTTAACACTGTTTGATCTCTGTCCTTAATAGGGACAAGTGCTTAAAATGCTTACTTTTTTTGAAGAAGCTTTTGCATTTTTTTTAAATGGTGGGGAATAGCCCAGATTTCTCTGCCCCTACATTCTTCACTACAGTGGCTGTTGCACAGCAGTGGGCTGGAAGTCCCATCACATTCTACCCTAACTATTTACATGAAAATACAAAACATTGCAGCGGAAATCCATAAAGGGTTCATCGATCCATAAATATAATAGTAATATTTATCAGCTCTCAACTCAATTGTTCATCCTTGTTTCTCATCAGTTCTTTATTTTAAATAGTTTGATTAGAATGAAGGTTGCCGCTTTCCCGCTACACGCTTAGACAATTGTCTTTTGAGGAACTAAGCTGTTATCTCAGATGATGATTCCAGATAGCTCCAGAATTTAACAGCGTAACGTGACATTTTGTTGTTACAGGAAGATCAATTAGAAATGGTAAATAGTTTAGTTGGTGTAATTTCAGAAATCTCATTAAGTCTCAACATGAAAAGCAGCTTAATCCCAGATTAAACCAGAACAATAAATATGACTGAGATTCTGATGAGTCATATTATTGCTGAAACATTGCAACTGGCTGGCAGTGGAGATAAAATTATGCTTATTTGTGTGACTACAATGTTTTGAATGGGGCAGTAGTTTTTAGTACGGACCATTCCATCTCCCAACAATCAAAGTGCATATCTTGGCAACTAGAATATGCATTTAAACCTCACCTGATCCACAGATATAACCTGATCCACAGAAATAAGCAAAAATCCAATTGTTACCTTGTTACATTGTACCCTGTTCAAGGGTGTTCCATGCACAGTCTGTCACTCCAAATGGAGGAGATGCCAAGGAAAACAAGCATATTCCTCAATTGATTTTGTTATAAACTTCAATATAACAGAAATACTTAACACTGAAGTCTGTGAAAGAGCTCCTAACCAATGTAGTGTCTTCATGGACTCATCATTCCATACATAGAATTACATAGAATTTGCAGCACAGAAACAGGTCATTCAGCCCAACTGGTCTGTGCGTCACATGAGCCTCCCCCGACCCTACTTCATCTAACCCTGTACCTAATGTCCACATTCACTGCAGGTGATGGGGGGTAGGCAACGGGAGGGGTGGGGGACACTGAGTACAGGCGTAAACCTGCTGAGATTTTCCCTTTAAACTTTATGTAACCTTACAACCTGCAACAAAAATGAATTTCCAGTGATGGATTTTAAGAAATACACATTTATATTCTACACTAATGAGAAAATCTCTCCAATTCATGGTGTCCCTGGAATAAACTAAAAGAACCAGAAAGAAAATGGACACAGTTTTGCAACCGGAATAGTGCTTCTCAAACGGATTGAAGATCTGCTGAGAAATTTAGTGACATTAAAGAAATGTTCAAAGTCTTTTTTATAAAATTCTGCTTACAACATTTGCGATGATTCCCACACATTAAATACAATACCGCTTGTCAGAATGTAATTAAAGCAGTACCATAAAATACGCTCCAAAAATGTAACTATAGAGCTAAAAAAGGAAGGAAAATATAAGGTGAGCACATTTTGTTCAGAAGAAAACATTCATCTTATCTGAAATTGCTGTGACATTTTCTTTTAAAGCATCCAATTTATTGCTGACATGGAGATCTCTTGTGCCCTGCAAAATTGCTACAGTGGTGTCAATTATGGGAAAAATCATAGATTTGGGGAAAGGGGGGTGACCTGATCTGAGAGCCACTCCAGAGTGTCCTAATCCAGTGAAACCATGCCACTGGCTAAGTAACAACAGAAAATGCTGGAAAAACTCAGCAGGTCAGGCAACATCCGTGGAGAGAAATTTGAGTTGACGTTTCGGGTTGGACCCTTCTTCAAAAGTTTTGAAGAAGGGTCCTACCCGAAACGTCAACTCAAATTTCTCTCCACGGATGTTGCCTGACCTGCTGAGTTTTTCCAGCATTTTCTGTTGTTATTTCGGATTTCCAACATCTGCAGTATTTTGCTATCCCACTGGCTAAGTATACAGGTTCCCCAGCCTTTAGTGTGGTTGCTCAGTTAAGCAGGCCATGGAATAGCCTTTAGGCCGTTTAAAAGATACACCATTTGCAATGGAGTCTCTTTGGATCAATCTCTTCAACAAAAGCAGCCTTAGCAGAGTGTGAGACCTGACTTGGAGATAAATGGCAGGCAGGAAGAGTATGTTCTCATATGAAAAGGGGAGATACTTTGAAGAAAAACAAGATTAACTAAATAGTCCTAGATTTTCAATGTAGAGTACCCCAGAGTATTTGGCATTCTTCACTGTGTTTACCATTAATTTCAATGGAGTAAATTGCATGATAAAATGATATGGAGTTGTTGAACTGAAAAAAGCATTCATATCATGGCCACAGAGAGTTTCTAAAGAGTTTCTCTATGCTGCCCCTGCCTAAGGTTAGTGTTACACAACGTACCTTATAGATTGAACATCTGTAAGTGTGGATTTTCTGATTGGGTTCATCCAATTTGAGCACGCAAATTGGGTAAACCCAATTGCGAAGTGGGGCTAAGGTCCATTATGCCAGATCTCTGCTCACTATTGCACCTTCCTCATTTTCCACCATCATATTCACCGAGTGTAGGAAGCACCTGCCCATTTTTGTGCGCATGTATACAAATTAGGTGAAAATACCACAATGGTATCATGCCTGTTATTTTTTGTCATTTCTACATCATTTGCATTATCTCATTTTCTTGCTTATAGAATATGGGTGTCCAAGATCGCTAGGTGATGAGGAGATTGCAGAAAGTCTATTTAAAGAGTGCAGCAGGGAAACTGTTACTAAAAATGTTATTTCTGGACCATTTTTCTGTTTTATTTTCTATGTCTTTCTACTTTTCGTCTGGACTTGTGGCATTTGCTGTAAGGCTGCCTTCTTTCTCCAACTAGCTGATAGTGGGCACAATGAGTTTCCCAATGGGAATCTTCCTGTAACTATATTAGCTGATGAAGGAGGAGCAATAGCGGATACACCAGTCAGGTAAGACAGTACCACGGGGTGTTCTGTGCCTACCCGTCAGTACTTGCATACCCACATCTACAGACAAAGGCACACATACAGGAAACTCTCTTTTAACCGGCAAAATTTAGGAGTAGGTTCAGGTAAGTTTTAATTCATATTAGTGGCAGTTCCTGGATCTGTGGCTGTGTAACTGGGGTTCATGCACTTGTTGCTAAGCAACAGGGATGCTTGGTCTGTGGCCGGAGTTCCTACACATGTTGCTAAGCAACAGGGAAGCCTGGAATTGTTGCTGTGTATGGAGCTCTCGTACCTTTTAAACTATACCTCTCTATAATCCGAACTTTTTGATAAATCGGCACCACGCCGGTCCCGTTGGTGCCGGATAATAAAGAGTTTCCTGTATCTTGTTTTGGCATGCAGAGCCTCCTAATCCCACAGGAAGCTGGGACAACAGATTGGATGGCGTAAATAGGATATATGAATGCCTGATTGACTATAATACTAGATTTTTTTTCAGAAGCACTTCAATCTCAGTATGTTATGCTTTCAGTGCTACATCATAAAAGGAGACATGCCAGGCTGATCACTGGGCACCATAACCTGATTAGTCATACTGAGCTAGGCATCACCAAACATACGTTACAGGCATTGTTGCACCTATCGGGCAACAGCCTTGAAGAGCTATCCTCACAGAGTCTTAGGCCGCGATTTTATTAATGGAGGCATGTTGAGTGCGGGTCAGCTGGTTTCCAGCTTCCAGTCCCACCCCCAGCTGCTTCATCTCCACAGACGTGATTTTGCCGTGATTGACTTTGTTAAGCCTGCCCTGCGGGCTTGCCGGGCAATTAACAGGAAGCAGGTCAAATGACATCATTTGATGACGCGTCATCTGCTGGTTTCCTTAAAGGGACCACACACAATTTTATTTTGACAGTTGATTTCTCAGTGTTTGACAGCATTGAGGTGCTGAAAACACTGGTAATCACTGCACAAAGGTGACCTCTTGCACCCAGGCTCTCCAATGACTCCCTCCATAGGCTGGAATAGATGGCAGCTGGTGAGCGAGGTTCTCCCAATGAGGTGGCACTGGACATGGATTTTAAAACTTGTAAGCTAAAGGTATCTGTAAATGTATTAAAAATGCAGTACCCAACATTTTCTTTCCTCTGAGACACACCAGTGCACCATTGGATCCTTCACACCACTTCTGCGGCTGTCATCAATCCAGAAACATTACAGCAGACTCACAACACGCCACACTTACCTGGCGTGGTGTCCGGATGTCAGGAAACCCGAGCCAAAAGCGGCAAAATCCAAAAATAGGCTGACAACTAATTGCCTTTAATCCGTTTGCAGCTGCTAGGTGCATTCGCAAATTGGGGACACGACACTTGGGAAAGCTGTTTGGAGGCAGGTTGATGGCAGGATGGGAACCCGCCGTCAATCAAAATGAATTTAACCTATGACCCGCCTCCAAACCCACCCTCTGAACGCCGGCAAAATCGCGGCCTTAATCATCAGAGAGCTAGATGCAGAACTGCAGCTACCATGCAGCATAGGGCTGCCACAGCCCATGATTGTATCAGTCAGCCGCAGCCTCAAGCCTGCTTCCACTTTCTCCGCGGCATGCTATTGTCCTGATCTATGAGGATGATGCTTAGGAGTGGCAAATATTGCCACCTTCCTCGTTACCACATCCTGCAGCATCACCTCCACTTCAGTAGCCATGAGTTTTGAGCTGCACCGTCACTTACTGCAAACACATGCCTGCACATTTTGTCTGTCACTTCTTAGACCTCGCCCGCTTCAACCTTGGCAAAGGTTGCCAATGGATTTAAATGCCGAGCCTTTCCAAAACCTGTTAAAAAAAAAAAAAAATTCTGCTACTTTTCTTCAATTGTTTGCATCTCTTCCAATTTCACGACATGGAATTTTCCACTCTGATCATCACTCGTGTAGTTCCTGTTCATATTCAAATCTACACCGTAAACAGTGCATAATTATCATAATGAGCTGTCCATGGAAATTGTATACAAACACCACACTTCAATTCAGGTGAGCTTTGTACGCATTTTTCCATCCATTCTGGTATAAACTACACCCATATCAGGAAATCTAACCTGTAGTGCTTCAAATGACATAACTTTGAAATGTTCTATTTTTCAACATTTGCGCTAAAGCACATTTCAGTGTTTTAACTGAATTGCAACCAGATTTTCAACAAAACTATTTGGTGGCTTTTCACTAAAAAGAGCAGACAAATCCAAACCTGAATCTAACTTTGATATTGAATCATTTAAACTTAAGTTGAGCTTTAATCTACATGAATCTTTTTGAAACATCTGTTTCCTGTTGTTCTGTTTTAATAACCTCTTTCACTGTAGTCTCTTGTCAAATAGAATTCACACATGGAGTACAGAACTAATGGTATTAAAATGGCAGTTCAAAATTATACAGCCAAATAATAAATTCCTTTTGAATTGCATAAAATAAAAAAAACCTTGAATTTTAATAGACTACATTTGTCTGAGGAATACTGGATTTGTTTGAAAATGCAAAGAAAGCTTCCAAGATGAGAATTTTTTCTTAACTTCAACAAATACTGACATTTAGGAAAATATGGCATGTAGTAATGTCAAAACCCCAAAGCCAGTAATTTCTCCTGATTAGGTTCTCCTGATCATCTGATGAAAGAAAGAAAGAGTTTAATGTCTCATCTAAAAGATGGTACCTGTGACACTGCAGAACTGTCGAAGGTGCATTCCCTGAGTACTGCAGTGCAGCAAGTTAACATACGGTTCTTCACCTGAGAGCTAGGATTGAATCCAACACAGAATAATGGGACAATATTTCCAATTTTCTCTGACTTGAAACAGTTTCTTCTATGTCAAATGGTTTGGGCGGTCCTAGTTCCTCATTGCATGTTATCAGAACAAAGCTGATGCTAATTTGGTAATAATAGGCACATAAATGAGCAATCTCTTGCAGATAGGCCACAGGGGTGGCTGGTTTAGGGAAATAGAAATGTAATTCTGATATAATAGGGTTGTTCTTCTCACTTTGGAGCTAAGGCACATTCTTTGGGACAGAATACAGGTGAACTTGATATGGTAGCTGGTTACTCTATGCCTGCACTGGGAATGCTTGGTGCTGACACTGGGTACCTGGAAGTTACATCCCTTTGCTGTGGTTTGAAGAATAACATAAGTGTATAAACTAAATATGTCTGCCTATTTGCGACACTTATAGAAATGTACCTCTTGATGTAATAAAACAGGGGGGTTATAGAATTTATCCAGTCCAGTGCTAATCTATCAAGTAAAAGACTAATATGTTGAACAACAAATGATAGTGAGTTCCAGAACACTTTCCCTTTAAATTCTTTTCACGTAATGTCATTGTCTGGTGATTCCATATTTTTTTTTAACTCCTTTTTAAGCACTTTTACAATTTGATTGTTATCCAATATCCTTGCTATTTTAGATCCACACAACTTATTTGAGCCTTTGAGCTTTTAAGTCAATGTATTAACCCCAATTTAAATCTAATGTGGATAGCTAATGTAATTTGTGTCAAAGCTTTCCTCGTTTCACCTTTCTGCTTTAAAGCCTCTGTTTGGGAGCTAGTTTGGTTCAGTCCTGTGCTCTTTACATTACTGGGATGTCTGAACACAATCTGTCCTAAAGCTGTGATGTTGGAGTTAACTCTACATGGTTTGCTGCTTCTACAGTTTGCATTATAATAGATACTATGTCATTTATAAACCAGTAAAGTGTTGCCAAGCCAGGTTGCAATTGTGTCCTTGAACAATGAGTTCCTTGAGATCTTACATCACAGTCGACAATAACACCAAAGCCCTCTCTCATGTTACCTCAACTTACAACTGCCAACTAAACAGTCACCCCATGTTCCCAGATTTAGTTTTATTTTCTTGAATTGTTTTACTATTTAACATTAATTTTAAAAAATCTGGTAGTGAGTTAGAGGCTGTAATGCAGCTTTAGGGTTCAGATGGCAATCAAATACTACTTGAGTTACACATTTAATTTATTTAAGTTATCAAATTGAAATTGTACCCCTGTACTCACACTCAAGGTTTAATTTGCCAGCATGTTGTGTTTTACCTACAAATGTGTTTTTTTTTTCTATAAACTTTCCATTTCAAGGATAACATGGGGCCAATTTCCATCTTCACCCCTTGGGTAGTAATCTGGAAGAACGGTTCGCCCACCTGTTACAGAACCCGTCCAATATTCATTCCATTAGAATTTATGGAAGGTTTTATTTTGCTGTTCAAAGGTGAAGAGAGATTTAGCTCAGTTTGAAGTTTTGGCCTTGGACAGATTAGAGAAGGTTCTGGATAGTCATCCTAACCCCGGCTTTTAACTTAGAGTAAAAGTAAATAGGACAAAAATGGAAAAGGTTTGTATCCCAGATTTAGCCCCACCAGAAATACCAAATGTGATGAATAGCTTTAATCGGTTCTGCAAGTATAAGTTCAGAGCAGGACTGTTTGAAATAAATGGGTTCACAATGATCATTTCCTTCCTTACCTTGTTCTTGAACTCATACCAGGAGTTACTGGAAAAAATTTGCTATTTTTATACACATCCTGTCTACTCATACTTAAAGTTTAGAGGAAATGAAAATAATAAAAGGTATCATGTCACTGTGAACATGGCTGGTTTAAGTTGTGATTTTCTGTCTAAACTCCATTTTGATTTCAAACTTTAAAAAAAAATACAATGGTCATGTTGCTTTGTTAGCAATTCAAAAGAAAATGAATAAAACATAAACATTTCCATCACAAAGTGATTTCTGTGATGTTGCCACAACTTATATTCGCTTGTAATACTTTTGTTCTTGAGCCACATTAAGGAGTGGAATGAATGGAGGACTCTCTGTGGAAAACTAGAATATGGAATTTATTTCATGAGTGAGGAAGACCTTGATAACTCACGAGTGGCAAAGTCATGAATAAGTGATCCTGATCTTTCTTTTGACTGGTATAAATTCACTGCTCCATGGCTCCCCTTTGAAATTTCTGGTTATGCAACTCGTAATTTTTTTTGAAATTTCTCATTTACCTAATTATGATAAGGACAGTTATAAACATGAAGAGTGTTTTAAGGCTGGTCCCAGTTTAGCTGAACTGCCTTTCATTTCTTTCCTATAGTCCATTACTGCCATCTTGAAAATCACCTTTCAGGGATGAGAAATGGCATTTGTGCAGCAATTTCAATCCAAAATGGAACATAGTTCAGCCCTGAGTCATTGAGCTAAGGTTTCAGCTCTGTGGCTCCACATGAAGGAAAACTGGTTATATCTTCTTTAAACCTGAAATGTGTCGGCTGTATCGAATTAAAGTACTGCACTACCACTTCAGTTCCATACAGTGGCTGAAATGTTTTTTAAGAGTATATTCATTTTTTTTTAGTTCTTTTATTATTTCAGGTAACTGAGCTAAGACACTGCCCTTGCCTGTGAAGTGTAACAATGTGCTGACATTCAAGCAGCATCTGTGGAGAGAGAAACCTTTTAGGTCGATGACCTTTCATGAGAACTGAAGAAATCTTCCAGTTTTTGACGAAAGGTCATCACCCTGAAACGTTAACTCTGTTTCTCTCTCCACAGATGCTGTCTGACCTGCGTATTTCCAGCATTTTCTGTTTTTATTGCAAATTTCCAGCATCTGCAATATTTTGCTTTTGCTGCTTTTTCAGCCAAGGTAACCCGTGTCTAGAGTTTTTTTTAGCATTTTCAAAATGACAACAAATGTAGCGACAGTTATATTCCTCATTAGTGAGCAGTGTTGCGAAATGTTTTTAATAGTTCAGACCCATGATTTTTTTAAATATAAACTTGGCGAATTTTAAGTTTTAGATCATTAAAGGCAGCAAGAAACTGAAGGAGTAAGAGATTGGTGCTGCGGTTCATTATTTCTCAGTTTGCCAGCATTGGAAAGTAGCTAGCCCCTTGTTAGTTGCTGAATGGAATTTACCAATCCTGCATTTGAGATAACAAAGATTTATCATGTAGTCATAGACCTTATGAGCTGTATAAACAGCTGAAAACGAAGGGCTGATAATTTGCTTGTCCTCCAAACTTGTGGACTGCATATAGTGGAGATGTGTTGAGGTAAAACCTCATTAATACTAATTCATGGAGGCCAGCACATGAAACTTATTAAGAGTTAGTCATATTGATTTTTCAACTCTTCTACTTATTCCTACGGAGATTTAGCCACACAATGCACTTACAATAATGAGGTTTATTCAATGAATTTTATTTCAAATTATGTCCTGTACTTTATGAAAACGGTACCTTCTGGGGTTTGATCAGATGCAATTCATATGGATGGACAAAATAGTTGGTTTAAACACCACCAAAGGAAATAAACATAAATGCATCTTGCCCATAAATTTGCACTTTTTATAGGAACTTATCCACATATTTCCAACAAAAGAATAAAATGAGAAAATTGTGCTTACTATTCTTGGGAGGGAGAAGGAGAAGGGGAGGAGATTTCCTCTGTTTTGTAAATGCAAGTGCAGCTGTGAATAGGGGACAGGCTATCGTGTTAAAGACTTGTGCTCCAGAACAAGCCGCACCTCTAGCCAAGCTATTCCAGTACAGCTACAACATTGGCATCTATCCGACAATGTGGAAAACTGCCCAGGTATGTCCTGTCCACAAAAAGCAGGACAAATCCAATCCGGCCAATTACCGCCCCATCAGTCTATTCTCAATCATCAGCAAAGTGATGGAAGGTGTCATCGACAGTGCTATCAAGCGGCACTTACTCACCAATAACTTGCTCACTGATGCCCAGTTTGGGGTCCACCAAGACCACTCGGCTCCCAACCTCATTACAGCCTTGGCCCAAACTTGGACAAAGGAGCTGAATTCCAGAGGTGAGGTGAGAGTGACTGCCCTTGACAGCAAGGCAGCATTTGACCGAGTGTGGCATCAAGGAGCCCTAGTAAAACTGAAGTGAATGGAAATCAGGGGGGAAACTTTCCACTGCCTGGAGTCATACCTAGCACAAAGGAAGATGGTTGTGGTGGTTGGTGGTCAATCATCACAGCCCCAGGACATCGATGCAGGAGTTCCACAGGGCAGTGTCCTAGGCCCAACCACCTTCAGCTGCTTCATCAATGACTTTCCCTCCAACATAAGGTCAGAAATGGGGATGTTCGCTGAAGACTGCACAGTGTTCAGTGCCATTCACAACTCCTCAGATAATGAAGCAGTCCATGCCCGCATGCAGCAAGACCTGGATGACGTTCAGGCTTGGGCTGATAAGTGGCAGGTAACATTCGCACCACACAAGTGCCAGGCAATGACTATCTCCAACAAGCGAGAGTCTAACCACCGCCTCTTGACATTCAATGGCATTACCATCGCCGAATCCCCACCATCAACATCCTGGGGGTCACCATTGACCAGAAATTTAACTGGACCAGCCACATAAATACTGTGGCAACAAGAGCAGGTCAGAGGCTGGGTATTCTGCAGCGAGTGGCTCACCTCCTGACTCCCCTAAGCCTTGCCACCATCTACAAGGCACAAGTCAGGAGTGTGATGGAATACTCTCCACTTGCCTGGATGAGTGCAGCTCCAACAATACTCAAGAAGCTCGACACCATCCAGGACAAAGCAGCCCACTTGATTGGCACCCCATCCACCACCTTAACATTCACTCCCTTCACCACCGGCGTACCGTGGCTGCAGTCTGCACTATCTACTAGATGCACTGCAGCAACTCGCCAAGGCTTCTTCGGCAGCACCTCCCAAACCCGCGACCTCTTCCAACTAGAAGGACAAGGGCAGCAGGCACATGGGAACACCATCACCTCCAAGTTCCCTCCAAGTCACACACCATCCTGACGTAGAAGTATATTGCAGAGCCTTCATCGTTGCTGGGTCAGAATCCTGGAACTCCCTCACTAACAGCACTGTGGGAGTACCTTCACCACACGCACTGCAGCGATTCAAGAAGTCGGCGCACCACCACCTTCTCAAGGGCAATTAGGGATGAGCAATAAATGCTGGGCTTGCCAGCGACGCCCACATCCCATAAACTAAATTTAAAAAACAGGTGTGGGAAGGGGGGCGGGAGTTAAATTGGAGCGAGGGATTTACCCACTCCTTTCCTGCCCCGATCTGGCCAGCTACAATTTTAAGCTGCAGGCGGCAAGGGCAACTCACCCCAAGCCAGCAGGATCCTCTTTAAATATACAGATCAGGCTACGATATTGTCATCGAGGCCATGATCTGTTACTTTAACCTGAGGGCTGAGCAGGCTTAATGCTATGTGCTCATGCCTTTGCTGATGGAATGCACCAAAGGTTCTACCAGCCTACTGCATACCGTTCTGTTCAAGCTTGGCTGTTCTAAATTCGGACGTCATGTTTCGAGTCCTATGCTCCAGGTTTTGACACTTGGAATGTGAATCCAGTCCCTGCGCTGTAACCGTCAGAAAACAGTCGGGAACAAAAAGGCAGCTTTATAGGCAG
The DNA here is from genome assembly GCF_052327205.1 of Somniosus microcephalus. Classification (NCBI taxonomy): domain Eukaryota; kingdom Metazoa; phylum Chordata; class Chondrichthyes; order Squaliformes; family Somniosidae; genus Somniosus; species Somniosus microcephalus. The sequence goes on from NC_140990.1 coordinate 300,018,786, forward strand.
AGAATCAAATCTGCTGCCATCTAATGGCCAAGTGCATTGTTGGTTAGACTGGCTGGACAGCAAACTTGTACTTGTGAATTACATTTAGCTTCCTTGCCACTGGTAATGAAATAGTGAAAATTATACATTCAGGTTTTAACACTCTGCCTGTGAATGGAATTTATGAGAAAAAGATACATCGCAAAAAGTACAAACCAAAAAGATAAATGTAACATGGTTCTATTCAAGGCTTCACATTATTTTTACAAAAGGTTGAATCACCGAATCATACAGCACAAAAGGAGACCATTCATGTCTGTGCCAGCTCTTTAAAACAGCTATCCAATTGGCCCCACTCCCCTGCTCTTTCCCCAAAGCTATGCAAATTTTTCCTTTTCAGGTATTTATCCAATTCCCTTTTGAAAGTTACTATTGCATCTGCTTCCACCGCCCTTTCAGGCAATGCATCCCAGATCATAACAACTCGCTGCGTAGAAAAAACTTCTCCTCATCTCCCCTCTGGTTCTTTTGTCAATTATCTTCAATCAGTGTCCTCTGGTTATTGACCGTCCTGCCAGTGGAAACAATTTCTCCTTATTTACTCCATCAAAATTCTTCATCATTTTGAACAGCTCTCTTAAATCTCCGCTTACCCGTCTCTGCTCTAAGGAGAACAATCCCAGCTTCTGTAATGTTCACATTGCAAGAACAGCGCATGCAGCAGTCAAAATAGGAAAGTTGAGGTTTTTTATTTACAGCACAAAGTATTTTGACCCCCCACACTCTCCCATGCAGAAGAGACTGCAAGTAGGCATGAGGAATCTTTGATGGTCTGGGTATCCTCCTACTACAAAGCTTTTTTTAAATGAACAGACTCCCATTCAGACAAGTACCTAAAAGTATATCTTTAAACATATTTCACTAGCTTCAGTTTAGTTGACTTAGAGGGGAACTTGGAGGTGATAACATTCCCATGATCTTACTTCTCTTACCCTTCTTGGTCTAGGATTTCTGCAGCTTCCTTGGGGAATGGGTGGGAGAGCGGGGGGTGGGGGGAGCAGGTGAATGTCTATGTCTGCAATAGGTGCAGGCCAGTGGCAGTCATTTAAGTGAGAAAGGACAGGATGCTCCTGACCTTCTCGTCTTATTTTCCTGATCCTTCATCAGAGGAAGCAGGCCTAAGGCCCTGTGTCCAGTCCCTGTCTGATTGAAAGATCGCAGTGAACCTGCAGGTGAGTCTCTTTTCTTATTTACAGGACTTCAGGTTAGAGATTGACTCGAGGCCTTTTGGCTGTTGTTTTTGGCTAGCAACCACAAAGCCCCAACAACACCTGCCATTGCTGCTACTGTAAGCCTCTCAGACCTGCAGCAGTGAGAGACTTTCTTCCTCCTTTTCCAGGCTCGGGGACTGAAACCATTTAAATAATCAAAACTCACAAATACAGGCAAAATGCACTTTAGGTGTGCTCTGCCTGCCTAGCACCCCAGCGCAGGGCCCAGAGGAAAATTGGCCCTTAAAAGTCTATGAACCAGGTGGTACACGGAATTTACAAGTTTGGTCTGCAGTAACTCTGCAGGCATCCTGCGACAACTGATCGCAATATGTTAGCATGTGCCACTTACACTAAAACCCATTAACTACTAGTAGGACTTCATGTGTCACATTCATCTGTTCCTGCCTAAAGCCATGAATGTTTCATAACCATCATTAATGTTTCCTGCATCTCCACTTTTTAACAATGAGAATCAAACTAGATTATAGAATACATGCACAGTTGGCAGTTTTGGAAATGCGTTCCATATTTTTTATTTAACTCTTTGAATACAGAGATTTTTGGCACAATTTGTGGCCTAATTAAATGTAAGTTTTATGGTCTAACCATGTTGGAAGAAGCACTTATTATTTTACTTAGTAAAATATTTATATATGTAAACTAATGTCACTTAGAGCCTTAGAATTGTAAACTTTATGTTGTAACTGAATTTTTCCCAGGTCTGGAGAAAGCTTTAGTATTATTGGTAACAGTGACTTCAATAGAACTGAATATCAGGCAGGGCATATAACAGGCGGCCGATGATGATGCTGCCCGTTTTGCATTACTGCCAATGATGAATTTCTACCCATTTACTTCTGCTCGTGTTCTGGGATTGAAATGTCAGGTCATTGTTATTTTTTAGCACAGTTACAGTTTAAGAACCTGAATGAACTGAGGAATTCTTTCAACGGCTATAGTCCCGATTTTAACTGTGGGGTGAACAAGGGGCCTGACAGTCGCCCTGGCTATCCGACGTGAGACCAGGGTTATTTTAACTCCTGGATCACGTTTAAATATGCCAGGCAAGACTCCCACCTCCCGCCCAAACCCGGCGCCAATGGCATCAGGTCGGCAGGCAAGTGCAGCAGGAGACCCACGGGAACGGTCCCCAGAAATCGGGTAAGTGGAGTGAGGGGTGAGGGGGCGCGGAATAGGGGGTCGTGGATGGAGGAGGAAAGCCATTGTGTACAGGTGATCGACCGGCGCACTCTGCCAGTTAGTCAGCCAAAAGTTAACATCGACCCCATGGTGTGTTACATATGGAGATTCAATAAAAAAGTTTTAATTTAGCTCTCCTATAGCTTGAGTAAGGCTTTACAGATGGAAAGCTCCCTCGTTCGATCCTGCTCTGTGCTGAGTTAAGTGATCCCGGCTGGGACATCAGTAGAGCTGCTATAGTGGGACTGGGTGATTCGGGGTTTGGAAGACATAAAAAATCAGGCAAGAGTCCTGTTTCTAATCACTCTCTGGTGACCGCCACTGTATCCCTATGTTTGGATGTTGGTTGAGTACGGCATTGGTTATGCATGTGATGCTTCCATGATTCAGTAGACTGCCTTATGTCATATGCTGATGTACTGGAGGGCTACCAACCCTCCATGCAGCTTATATGAATCCAAGATAAGGGGGGGGGGTGGTTGGGGTTAAGGCTAAGAATGGCTTTTAGAAATATGAACCGTGTTGCCAGTTATTCCTCTGAGGTGATTTGGAAACAACATGGCAGCAGTGTGTAAGCATGCTGGCTGTCTTTGTGAATAAAAAATGACATGTATGGCTCCTAATAAAATCAAGGCAACCTGGGATAACATTGCCAGGAATTCATTGCTGTGATTCATGTATTTACAATGGAATATGTAGGAACATCATTTGTTTTTGTGAAGCATTCCTCCTTTGGGAGGAGCTCTTATGGAATGTTCCTAGTGCTTCAGAAAAAAAAGGAGGAAATACATGTCAAGAATGTCACTAATGTGCAATCCCCAGATTGGAAAATATAACAGTAGAAATCTAGGAAAATATAAGATTCACATTAGGATGTGAAGGGTGGGAAAAAGTGCATGAGTCATGACCCAGTTTGTGGTGTGGTCTGTGTGCTATTGAATGGGTGAAAGGTGACTTTCTCATGCATTGTAAGAATGGTACGTGGTTCATCTGTGGAGCCTAGCCACATATTTTGGGTTGCACACAAACATTTAGCTGAAAGTGTATCCAGACTGTGAGGCTCAATATGGTTTCATTCTGCTCTTTTTCCTCTTGCCAATTTTTTGCACTCCTTCCTTTTGCGAAAGCATTGATTCTTTCCTTGAGTGCTGTGCCGCAATTGCTTTCCAGTACCTTATCTAAGCGGTTATTATTAATGCGTGAGTCTTGAGTGTCACCAGGTTGTTCCACCACAATAGCATCACAGCAGAGCCCATTCCTGTCTTAGCGTGATGTTTATATTAATGCACACGAATGTATAGCGTGTACACACACACACATGCACACTACTACACACTTGCAACAGCAAATGCTGCATTACACTCAGGATCAGGATAACTCTAAAATTTATACAAAGGGCTGTGAGGCTGTGGATTGCACTACCAGAGTTAGTGCGACCAATTTTAAATGCCCCTGCCTGGTGCAAACGGGCCATTGGCAGTCTGAAAATGGATGCAAACCAAAGCCCAAAGAGCCTTTAGATTCAATTGCTTTTTAAAAAAAAACTATATAAAACACTAGTTTGGTCCCAGCTGGAGTATTGTGTCCAATTCTGGGCACCGCACTTTAGAAAGGACGTGAAGGCATTGAAGAAGGTACAAAAGAGATTTACCAGAATGGTTCCAGGGATGAGGGATTACAGTTACGTGGAGAGACTGGAAAAGCTGGGGTTGTTCACCTTGTAGCAGAGAAGTCGAAGAGGAGATTTGATAGAGGTGTTTCAAATCATGAAGGGTTTAGATAGTGTAAATACTGTAAAGCGAAATTGCTTCCAATGGCTGAAGGGCCAATAACCAGAGGGCACATACGTAAGGTGATTGGCAAAAGGACCAGAGGCGACGTGAGGAAAATTTTTTAATGTAACGAGTGGTTTGAATTTGGAATATACTGCCCGCTAGGGTGGTGGAAACAAATTCAATAGTAGCTTTCAAAAGGGAATTGGATAAATACTTGAAGGAGAAAAAATTGCCCCAGATAATTAGGGAAATGCTACCTGATACAGTAGCCCGGGATTTCCTCAAATGGAGTAACCAGCAATTTATATGAAATTTACGTCACATGTGCCTTCGGTAACTTACGCCAAAATATCCTGAGAATCTCATTAGCATACTTTGGAATATCAAAAGCTGGCACAAAACAAGTAAAAATCAGCATAGACGAGCAGGGTCTGAGAAAAGGGCAAGATTTATGCCATATTCCTTCTCTATGTATGTGAAAAGTTTGAAGCCATCAAAACATCTTTTATGCACGTTAGGCACAGCATGTTTAACAAAATGCAATCATGGAAGCTTTTCAATTTTTAATATAACTCATTCTGATGTCGTAAAAATTCATTCAAAGATACTCGAAATACAGTGTAGGTGTCAGTGAAGAGAAATTTTTAAAATTGCTTTTTTTTTAAATCACCATAAAACAGCAGAAATATGACTTTGAGTCCTGCTGCACCTAAAATTTTTGGCGTAAATTTAAGTGTGTTCAGAGCTGGGGTCAAGGCAGGAACTCGTGTTATTTGGTCTTTTGCATGGGGGCGGGGTTATGTTGATGAGTGGCAGAGATTTTTGGCAGCATTTCACTGAATCCATGCAGAAGGTCAAGGAAACTCGGGCGTAAGTCACTCATGCCCAAATTTCCTCTATCATCTTCACTTAAAATCAGCATTACGCCATACTTGTGCCATTGTTTCAGTGCAAGTTTTCGCAAGGTTCCGGCCCAGTGTGTGTGTCGACTGGAGGGATATCACAACTCAGCCCAATCCTATCCTTTCGCAACGTCCACACGCACACACCCACATGCTTTATCCAGCTGGAGAAACGGAAACTTCATACACACATCCACTCCTGCTCAGAAGAGAATGAGCAACTCATACAGATGAAGCTCATCCCTGTCACCGACTGAATTTAATTCCCCAGGGCTAACATTAAAGAGGAGAGTTGCGTTTTCGGCTGGAGAATTTCCATAAATAACAATTAAATTGGGTGAAACTGATTTCTGCCATGTAATCTGATCTTACTGTTGGTCTCCCCAAAGACAATTAGAGAATTGCTCAGTGCTGAATCTTCTGAGATCTTGGAGGAGAATGCATTAAAATCATACCTGAATGGTGTTGAGGAAAAGGAAAATGAAATGTGCATATTATTCCAGGAAATCATTTGGCATCATTTAGTCACTGTGCTGAAATACGAGCAAAAAAGATTTACTAGAATGATGCCAGAACTAAGAGGTTATACCTATGAGGAAAGATTGATCAGGCTGGGGCTCTCTTCCATAGGATAGCCTGATAAAGGCCTTTAAGATTATGAAAGGGTTTGATAGGGTAGATGTAGAGAAGATGGGCCCGATTTTCCCCCAGCCGTCAGGCGGGTTTTCAGGAGGGTGGGGGCTGAAAATCGCAGAAATAGGGGGTCGCGACCCCCCCGCCCGATTCCCCGCCCCGCCCGACTTTCGCCCCCGTGTTTCAGCGCGACCTGAATCAGTGCTGCCCGCAGCAGGCGGGAATGGTCGGCGGGAGCCTAATGATGAATAATTGGCGTGTTTAATCCTATTTTCAGAGTCCCTTGCAATTTTCAGCCTTTCCTCACGTAAAACACGCCTGGTAGGAACACCGCTGATGAAACCTGGTGTGAACAAAGTTGGCTTGCTTGCTTTCAGCTGCAGGTCAATCAGGACTGAAGAGATTTAATCAGACAGCATTTGTAGGCTGCAGGACCTTGTTGCTGAAGGCTTGGGGCAACTCGTTGAAGGCTTAGGCACAGCTGTGGAAAGTTGGAGCCTCACACACTTCTCCAGTGTGAGCTCCTGGGAAGCCCCTCTCACCACCCTAACTCAGCACCTCCTCAACGGAGGCATCTGCCAGAAGCATGGGAGGCCTTTTGTTCCTTCCCTTCCTGGCATTAGAGGATCTCCAACAGCAGAGGAGGCTGGAGCAACTCCAGCAACAGCATCACCAGCCACAACAGCAGCACCAGCAGGAGCGGCAGGCTGCGGCTCAGCCACCTGAGGCAGCACAGGCCAGAAGGGGCCAGCACATGGAAGGCCGCCGGCGCAGGAGATACCCCCCAAACAGGGTCTACAGACACAGGGTCAGCTACCTCAACATGACTGAGCAGCAGTGCCAAAGGCAGCTCCGACTTTCGCGAGAGGTTGTGACTGACATCTGCACAATGCTGCAGCAAGACCTGGAGCCCAGAGCACCAGGTCCACACTACTTACCAGTGGCCATCAAAGTCACCACCGCACTCAACTTTTATGCCTCAGGCTCCTTCCAGGGATCAGCAGCAGACATCAGCGGCATCTCCCAGGCGGCCGCACACACTTGCATTAAACAGATAACCGATTCCCTCTTTGCCCTCGCGCACAATCACATCCATTTCACCAGGGATCGCGCAAGTGTGAGGGCGCGAGCGCTTGGATTAGCTCAGCTGGCAGACTTTCCAAGGGTGCAGGGCATCATTGACTGCACACATGTGGCCCTTAGGGCACCCCACCGCAATTCCAGGGCTTCCACTCCCTTAACGTTCAGCTGGTGTGTGACCACAAGAAGGTGATTTTGCATGTTTGTGCCAGGTACCCTGGCAGCTGCCATGACTCCTTCATACTGCGCCAGTCTACTGTGCCTCCGCTATTCAGTCCGCCAAACGAACTTCAAGGATGGCTACTTGGAGACAAGGGATATCCCCTGCGCTCTTGGCTAATGATGCTGTTGAGGAGACCAGCCAGCGAAGCTGAGGAGCGCTCCAACTCCAGCCACATTACCACCAGATGCATTATCGAGCAAACCATCGGATTGTTGAAGATGCGCTTCAGATGCCTCGATAGATCAGGTGGAGCTCTACAGTACTCATCAGCCAGGGTCTCCAAAATCGTCGTGGTATACTGTGTGCTTCACAACATGGCACAGCGTCATGGCGTGGCGATTCCACAGGACCAAGAGGCTCCTCACAGAGCCGCCTCGGATGAGGATGATGCTGAGGATGATGCTGAGGAGGAGGAGGAGGAGGACGGAAAAGAGTTGATATACCTATCAATTCATCCAATGAAAAGCGACGAGTTAAGAAAGTAACTATAGGTTTTTATTGGCTAAATAACAGAGCCCACCCTCGTGGGTGATCGGATACAACAAGGAGGAATGCCAGCCAGTCGACTACCTTTATACCTGGGCAGGTAGGTGGAGTCATGGGCGGAGTCAGCAGTGGTCAGCCCAGGTATAGCAGCGTGACAAGAGGCGACCTCGTATAGTGATACAACAGTGTGAACAGTGATAACCATAGAGTAACGATATAACAGTGATAACTATAGTGTAACGATAGTGAACGATAAAAGTGGTTTACCACATTCACCCCTTGTTTAGATTTGAGTCCGGCGGGGTGAAGTGTACTACCAGTTCTGGTATGTCAGTCTGTCCGGAGGCCTCGTAAGCCTTTCTGATCGTCGCAGCGGCGGTGTTGCATTATCCGGTGTTAATGCTGGTGTCTGCGTGGTCGGCGAAGGCTCGTGGGGTTCCGGCATGCCGTCTACCTGGGCTGGAATTGAGGGGGTGGTGGGGGGGGGTGAAGGTGGTGTCTCCGGAGTGCCCGAGGGTGCGAGGTCTCGTAAGGAGACTGTGTCCTCCCGCCCGTCTGGGTATGCCACATAGGCGTACTGGGGGTTGGCGTGCAGGAGGTCCACCCTCTCGACCAGGGGGTCCATTTTATGGGCCCTCACGTGCTTTCGCAGCAAGACGGGCCCCGGAGAGGTCAGCCAGGTTGGTAGCGTGGTTCCCGTAGTCGACTTCCTGGGGAAAGCAAACATTCGTTCATGGGGGGTGGCGTTGATGGCAGTGCAAAGTAGTGACCGGGTGGAATGCAGCGCTGCCGGGAGGACTTCCTGCCAGCGGGAGGTTGGGAGGCCCTTAGACTTCAAGGCTAAGAGGACGGCCTTCCATACCGTCGCGTTCTCTCTTTCCACCTGGCCGTTCCCTCGGGGGTTGTAGCTGGTGGTCCTGCTTGCAGCAATACCTCTCGCTAGTAGGAACTGACGGAGTTCCTCGCTCATGAAGGAGGAGCCCCGGTCACTATGTATATAGTTTGGGAACCCGAATAAGGCGAAGAGGTCGTTCAGGCATTTAATGACCGTGGTACTGGTCATGTCTGGGCAGGGGAAGGCAAAGGGGAAACGGGAGTACTCATCAACAATGTTGAGGAAGTACACATTACGGTCAGAGGACGGGAGGGGCCCCTTAAAGTCGATGCTCAGGCGCTCGAAGGGGCGGGTGGCCTTGATCAGGCTTGCTCTGTCCGGCCTAAAGAAGTGCGGTTTGCACTCGGCACAGGTCTGGCAGTTCCTGGTCATGGTCCTGACCTCCTCGATGGAGTAGGGCAGGTTGCGGGCCTTAATGAAGTGGTAAAGTCTGGTGACCCCGGGGTGGCAGAGGTCGTTGTGGAGGGTCTGAAGTCTATCACTTTGCGCGCTGGCGCATGTAATTCGTGACAGAGCATCGGGGGGTTCGTTCAGCTTACCTGGCCGGTACAAGATATCATAATCATAGGTGGAGAGCTCGATTCTCCACCTCAAGATCTTGTCATTCTTGATTTTGCCCCTCAGCTTGTTATTAAACATAAAAGCGACCGAACGTTGGTCGGTAAGGAGGGTAAATCGTTTGCCTGCCAGGTAGTGCCTCCAGCGTCGTACCGCCTCCACAATTGCCTGGGCCTCCTTCTCGACCGACGAGTGTCGGATCTCAGGGCCCTGTAGGGTCCTTGAGAAGAAGGCCACCGGTCTCCCCTCCTGGTTAAGGGTGGCGGCTAGGGCGAAGTCGGATGCATCGCTCTCGACTTGTAAGGGGATGGACTCATCCACTGCGTGCATTGTGGCCTTGGCAATGTCTCCCTTAATGAGGGAGAAGGCTGCGCACGCTTCCTCCGTAAGGGGGAAGGATGTGGACTTCATGAGGGGTCTGGCTTTGTCTGCATAATTGGGCACCCATTGGGCATAGTAGGCGAAGAGCCCCAGGGTTCTCTTCAGTGCCTTTGGACAGTGGGGGAGGGGTAGCTCCATGAGGGGGCGCATTCTTTCGGGGTCGGGGCCGATGACTCCGTTCTCTACTACACAGCCGAGGATGGCAAGGCGCGAGGTGTTAAACACACATTTATCCTTATTGTAGGTGAGGTTCAGCCGTTGGGCCGTACGGAGGAATCTCTCCAGATTAACATCGTGGTCCTGCCGGTCGCGGCCGCAGATGGTGACGTTATCTAGATAGGGGAACGTGGCGTGCAGCCCGTCCTGGTCAACCATCCGGTCCATCTCCCTTTGGAAGACCGAAACCCCGTTGGTGACGCCGAAGGGAACCCTAAGGAAGTGGTAGAGGCGGCTGTTCGCCTCGAAGGCTGTATACTGGCGGTCCTCAGGGCGGATAGGGAGTTGGTGATAGGCCGACTTAAGGTCGATGGTGGAGAATACCCGGTACTGCGCAATCTGATTGACCATATCAGATATGCGGGGAAGGGGGTATGCGTCCAGCTGGGTGTACCTGTTTATGGTCTGGCTGTAGTCGATGACCAGGCGGTTTTTATTGCCGGTCTTAACGACCACGACCTGGGCACGCCAGGGGCTGGTGCTCCCCTCGATGATGCCCTCCTTCAGGAGACGCTGCACCTCAGAGCTAATGAAAGCTCTGTCCCCGGCGCTGTACCGCCTGCTCTTGGTAGCGACGGGTTTGCAGTCGGGGGTGAGGTTAGCGAACAGGGAAGGTGGCGGGACCTTGAGGGTGGATAGGCCGCAGGTGTTACGTGGTGGGTGGTTTAAAATCTGCTGGTTGTCGACTGTGAGTGGGGGGAGGGGTCCGCCGTATGCTAGCGTGACGCTTTGGAGGTGGGATTGGAAGTCTAGGCCTAGTAGGACGGCAGCGCATAGCTGGGGCAGGACGAGGAGTTTAAAATTTTTATACTCCGTACCCTTAACCGACAGGGTCACAACACAGTAGCCGCTGATGTCTGTGGCGTGTGACCTCGATGCCATCGAGATCCGGTTGTGCATTGGCAGGACAGGGAGGGAGTAGTGGCTCACCGTGTCTGGGTGGATGAAACTCTCCGTGCTTCCGCTGTCGAACAGGCAGGTCGTGGCGTGGCCGTTTACTTTGATGTCCATCATCGACTTGGACAGGTGATGCGGGCGGGCCTGGTCCAGTGTGACGGAGGCTAGTGTATAGCTGAGCGAGTTGTTGTAGTCTGCGGTTGAGGCGGTAGTCGGGTCTAGAGGCACGGTGGCGGTCGGGCGTGGTGGGTAAAATGGCGTCTCCCACGAGGTTGGACAAAATGGCGGAGAAGATGGCTGCCCCCATAACTCACATGAGGCACTGCTGGTGTCGGTTGCCTATATCAAAGATGGCCACCCCCATGACTCACATGTGGGGATGCTGGCCTCTGTTGCCTTGAAGGAAGATGGCCGCCCCCACAGCTCGCATGAGGCACTGCTGGCCTCTGATGATCCACCTCTGCAGGCCTTAGCGAAGTGGCCTTTCTTCATGCAGTTTGAGCAGGTAGAGTTCCTGGCTGGGCAGCGCGACCTCGGGTGTTTCGCCTGGCCGCAGAAGAAGCAGCCGGCGGCCCGATCGCGGGGGTCCGATGTCGGAGCCGGTACCGGGGGTGGCGGTCTCGATCGGGTCCGGGACGCCGACGCTGAGGTAGGTCCCAGGGGGGTTGCTGCGGGGGGTATCGCGGTCGGGGTCGGTCCCAAGTCCCAGGGTCGCGAGTTACAGTACCTTGAGTATGCCTCGAGGTCCCGATGGGCCACCTCTAGAGAGAGAGCGAGGGCTGCAGCTTTGTCCAGGTCGAGGTCCCTTGCTTCCAGTAGTCTTTGCCGTGAGTAGTCGGACCGCAGGCCTTTCACGAAGGCATCGCGGACATTGTTTTCAGTATTTTCTGCCGCCGTTACCGCTTTAAAGTTACAGTCTCTGCCGAGTGCTTGTAGCACCCGTAAAAATTCCTCCACGGGCTCTCCTGGCTGTTGCGGGCGGGATCTTAGGAGATGTCTGGCATACATGGAATTTACCGGGGTTTGGTACTGTCTTTTCAGCCGGTTGATGGCGTCCTCGTATGTTTTAAGGTCCCGGATGAGTGCGAATACTTTAGGGCTCACTTGGGCGTTCAGAACTCTTAGCATGGATTTCTGAGGCACGCCGGATTCTCCCAGGTAGGCTTCGAAGCAGCTCAGCCAGCGTTCGAAGTCGAGGGCTGAGTTTGCTGCCTGTGGGTTTAGGTCCAGGTACGGTGGTCTGAGGGCTCGCAGCCAGGCCGGCTGCTGTGGCTGTTGTAGCTGGGCGTCTGGCTGGTCGCTTGGCTGGTCGTTTGGCTGGTCGTTTGACTGCTCAAGTGTCGACATTTTAAAATTTAGCCAATAAAATTGATATACCTATCAATTCATCCAATGAAAAGCGACGAGTTAAGAAAGTAACTATAGGTTTTTATTGGCTAAATAACAGAGCCCACCCTCGTGGGTGATCGGATACAACAAGGAGGAATGCCAGCCAGTCGACTACCTTTATACCTGGGCAGGTAGGTGGAGTCATGGGTGGAGTCAGCAGTGGTCAGCCCAGGTATAGCAGCGTGACAAGAGGCGACCTCGTATAGTGATACAACAGTGTGAACAGTGATAACCATAGAGTAACGATATAACAGTGATAACTATAGTGTAACGATAGTGAACGATAAAAGTGGTTTACCACACGAGCATCCTGCAGAGGCCCGCCAACCAGCGGCACCAGTGCGCGAGAACATTGCTGGGCGGAATGCAAGGAACGCACTCATCCTGGGCAGATTTGCGTAGCCTGGTACATCAAACACTGCAGCCTCACTGCTTCTTAACTGACCATGGACAGTGGCCCATGCCTGCACATTCCTACCTATTTGACCAGCTTGCTGACATCTGCACGTTATCCTAAGGCCTCTATGTGATATCCCCATTCGCCAAATGACAGACGCCATAACTGCAGCAGTTGCCACCAGATTTTTTATGTACAGGAAAATGATGGCATTATAATTATTTACAAGACTTTTCACCCAAGTGACTACCCTTGTGATTAGTGGTGCTTTATTTTTCTCTTACGCATGCTCCTACGTAGTGGTACCCCTGTGGCTTCAGCAGATGTGAAGGCCCCTTGCTCACTTTCCTGCTGCGCCTGTCTCGACACGTTTGGTGGGCGTCCTCTGGGGTGGTGAGCCTGTGAGGGCTCGCCAGCAGTCTGCTGCTCCTGCAGCTGTGCAGGGCTTGAGACTCCTATCTCACTGGGGTGTGGACTCCGGCGGGGCTCTGACCGAGGGCTCTGAAGTGGCATGGAAGTGTGAGCGTGTGGAGAGGAACCCCCACTTCCTTGAGGTGTGCCAACAACCTCCCTCTCATGGGTCAGCTCCCCCTCAGCGCCTGCAAGTGGCTGGAGAGCACCTTGCTGCACATCAGGTGTGCCATGGGGACCCGTCTCAGCACTGGAAGTCCTGCTCAGAGGGACTTCCATGAAGGTCTGGTTTCGGTGCTCAATAGATGCCCATTGCTCCTCAAGAGATGCCATTCTATTCAGAGCACTCACCATGTTTTCGATATCCTGGCTCCTCCATGGCCGCAGCCCTCCTCTCCTCGGCTGCAGCCCTCCTCTCCTCGGCCACAGCCCTCCTCTCCTCAGCTGCAGCCCTCCTCTCCTCGGCAGTAGCCAGCCTTACCACGGAGGTTGCCAACCTTTCCGTGGTGATGCTTACATGCGCCAATGACTCCAATAAGGCTCTGCTCATGCTCGCCATGGACTCCTCCATTCGCTCCACACTCGCAGTGACCCTGGAGACAAAACCTGCCAGAGACTCCTGCATCTGTGCATGGAGATCCATCACCTCCTCTCTTGCGGATGGACCCAGAGGCATAGGGTCGACATGCAGCTGAGCTGAGCTGGCAGAGGCCTGCGCCCTCCAACGAGGACTCTCCACTGCCGTCTCTGTCTCCACACTCTGCTGATGCTCACTTGTGAGCTGTGATACACCAGGTGACAACACTACTCTATGTCCCGAAGGTCCCACCAAGGTGTGAGTGTCTGCGCTGGTGCTGCGTGCGCTTACTTCTGCTGACGCTGCGCCCTCAGAGGCTGGAGCTTCCTCTGAGGAGTCTGGCTGCAAAGCCTCTTCCTCCTCGGCAGTGGCGACAGGGGCTCCGGATGGTCCTGTGGGGGAGTAAAGGAAAGAGTTAGAGATGTGATGCCAAGACTACTTGCACATTGGATTTGGCAATGCTCTTAAGTCCAAATGATGTGGCTTCAGAATCATATCAGCAACTCATGCTATGTCAATGAGAGAGATGGGGAACTATTCTGTCACCAGCTTGTGGGCTTGCTCCTGTCTCTCCTGCCCCAGCATCCACAGGCACGTCAGCCCCAGCAAACTCAATCGCAGCTTCCTCCCAGGGGCTCAGGTGGGCGATTGAGGGTGGTCCTCCTCCAGTCCTCGCACACTCTCGTCTATTGTGAGCTCTCTTTTCCTGCAATGAGGGAGACAAGTGGAGTTTGAGTGAGAGTGCAGGAGTGAGTGTAGAGATTGCATAGCATAGATACTTAGAAGGAGACAAAGATGTTGTGAGGCTGCACGACCAAGGGCCCTCCCTGTGTGTTGTCAGTTGTGTTCAAAGCATCAGAGTGAGAGGCAGTGTGAGGGCTGCATGGTGGAATAGTTATGTGAATGTGAGCATAGAGAGATAGGGAATGGGTAAGGGTGCATGGATGTGACTGTGAAGTGGGATGTGGAGGAAGAGATTGCTGAAGCTGACTGCTGTTGGGGAAAGGCAATGGGGATCAGGTTGAGGGTGATCGAAACTTCGTACTTACTTTCCCTGTGCAGTGAAGGTCATGGAAGCGCTTCCTGCACTGCATCCAGGTCCGACGGGTGACACCCAGAGAGTTGACCTCTGCAGCCACCTCCATCCAGGCAGCCCTGGTCTCTTTGGGAGGCCTCTTCCTCCCTGAGCTAGGGTGGAGGACCTCCCTGTGAGCCCTTACCCCATCCACCAATGTCTGCAGTGATGTCTCGTTGAATTTGGCGGCAGCTCGGCCTCTGCCGCTGGCAGCAGCTGGTGTAGGCTCCTCTGCCATTCTGCAAGACTGGTTGAGAAGCCTGCAGAGTTTGAGAAGCTTGCTGGACACTTTAAAAGCACCACGAATGATGACATCATACTGTGGGGCTTTCTGACTGGAAATGGACAATTAGCAAGGATGCCCACACGTTGGACCTTAATTGGCCACTTGAGGGAAAATTGCGTGCAGCTGGCTGACCCATTTTTTTTCGGGTCAGAACCCGACATTCGGGGAACCCGAAAATTTTCCGCACGATCGGGAAAATCGGGGCCGATGTTTCCGCTTACGGGGGAGACCAGAACTCGGGGTCATAAATATAAGATACAGGAAACTCTTTGGTATCCGGCACCGACGGGACCGGCGTGTTGCTGGTTGATCAAAAATTCCGGATGACGGAAGCTATTATCTATTATCTACCGAGGCTATTTTTAACAAAGAAATTTTTTTTTAAAGTCAAGAAATGTGCAGTATACAGTCTTCTTCTTCTTCTTCTTAGGCAGTCCCTCGGAACCGAGGATGAATTGCTTCCACATTAAAAATGAGTTCGCAAGTGACTGATGAGTCCAATGTGGGACCTACAGTCTCTGTCACAGGTGGGGCAGACGGTGATTGAAGGGGCGGGTGGGTGGGGTGCTTGGGTTGACATGCGCTCCTTGCGCTGCCTGCGCTTGGCTTCCGCTTGCTCCCGGCGAAGAGACTCGAGGTGTTAGGCGCCTTCTCGGATGCTTCTCCTCCACTTTGTGCGGTCTTGGGCCAGGGATTCCCAGGTGTCGATGGGGATGTTACACTTTTTCAAGGAGGCTTTGAGGATGTCCTTGAAGCGTGCGTGGATTCATTAGTGCAGTCAAGACCATCTATGGCCCAAGCACCCAAGGCCCTACCCCACTGCAGGCCAAGAACGGAGAGGTACTCATCAAGGACAGAGAGGCAGTCAGTGCCCGCTGGAAGGAGCACTTCGAAGATCTCCTTAACTGCGACTCTGTCTTCGACACGAGTGTCCTCAACTCCATCCCACAGCATGCTACCCGCCACCATCTCAGCACAACCCCAGCCCGGCATGAGGTTGAAAAGGCCATCTGACAACTGAAGAACAACAAGTCCTCAGGAGCAGATGGAATCCCTGCCAAGGCACTAAAGCATGGCGGAGAAGCACTACTGGCGCGAATTCATGAACTCATTTCTCTTATCTGGAAGGAGGAGAGCATGCCAGGGGATCTCAGAGATGCCGTAATTGTGACCATCTTCAAGAAAGGTGACAAGTCTGATTGCGGTAATTACAGAGGAGTTTCCCTGCTGTCTGCCACAGGGAAAGTCATCGCAAGAATCCTCCTCAATCGCCTTCTCCCAGTGGCCGAAGAGCTCCTCCCAGAGTCGCAATGCGGATTCCGCCCACTAATCACAGAAATCACAGAAACCCCACAGAGCAGATAGAGGCCATTTCGGCCCATCGAGCCTGCACCGACACATATCCCACCCGAACCCCGTAACCCCTACATCAACACATATCCCACCCTATCCCCGTAACCCCACGTATTTAATCCCCCTAACACTAAGGGTCAATTTATCATAGTCAATCAACCTCACCCGCACATCTTTGGACTGTGGGAGGAAACCGGAGCACCCGGAGGAAACCCACGCAAACACGGGGAGAATGTGCAAACTCCACACAGACAGTCACCCGAGGCCGGATTCGAACCCGGGTCTCTGGCGCTGTGAGGCAACAGTGCTAACCACTATGCCACTGTGCTGCCCTAAGAGGCACAATGGACACGATCTTCACTGCACGACAATTACAAGAGAAATGCAGGGAACAGCACCAACTGCTGGTATACAGTAATTGGGTACTCACCTGCAGAAAGTTGTGTTAAATAGATGGTGGAAGATGCTTGATTAAGTACAGTACTGCCAGTTGAGGGTAATGCAATGCAATGACTACCAGCAGCGTGGGAGACACACAGCACCCCTGTAAAATGGTGGAGCAGAAGAGACTATCGGCAGCGTGGGAGAGTCAGACTCCTGTTACAGGGGTAACTCTTTTGTTTGTACCCAAAAAAAACAAAACAAATTGGACTGTAAACAAAAGTTCAACTAAAACTTAACAAATCAAATTAAAATTTGGTTTTCCGGGTTGATGATGCACTCCAGTCCCCGCGGCGCCCACCGGTCGCGGAAATACTCAAGCGCACTGGCGGACACCGCGTGCTCCATCTCCAGGGCCACCCGGGCGCGAACATGGCCGCGGAAGAGAGGCAGGCAATCCGGCTGGACGACCCCCTCAACCACCCGCTGCCTGGACCAATTGATGGCTCTTTTAGCCAGGCCCAGGAGCAGGCCCACAAGGAGGTCCTCCAACCTGTCTGCTCCCCTCCGCACCGGGTGACCGTAGATCAAGAGCATGGGACTGAAGTGCAACCAAAAATCGAGGAGCAGCCCCTTCAAGTAGTGAAAGAGGGGCTGCAACCTCTCACATTCCATATAAACGTGAAACACGGACTCCTCCAGGCCGCAAAAAATGCAGGCGGCCTGGGAGTCCGTGAACCTACTTAAAACCTTATTGCACAGGACCACTCCATGCAACACCCTCCAGGCCAAGTCCCCGATGGAACAAGGGACCTGTTACAGGGGTAGTGAGGTGTTCCGACTTCCAACAGTGCCAAGAAGCCGAGTAGTGGCAGTTTGGAGAACTACTCCCACTGACTAACTCGGCCACCACGGGAGACTTGGACTTGGACTCGGCAACATTGCCGGTTATTGAGGTGTTGTTTTCAGAGTGAGAATTTTGCTGGTTAATAGAGAATTTCGGATATTTAGGTGCTGTTTAAACGAGAGTTTCCTGTAGTCACTAATAAATCCAATAGGGAATTCAGAAGAAACTTCTTTACCCAGAGGGCGGTTAGAATGTGGAACTCGCTACCATAAGGAGTAGTTGAGGTGAATAGAATAGATACATTTAAGGGGAAGCTAGATAAATATATGAGGGAGAAAGGAATAGAAAGATTTGCTGATGGGGTTAGCTGAAGAAAGGTGGGAGGAGGCTCATGTGGAGCATAAACACCGGCATGGACCTGCTGGGCTGAATGGCCTTTCTCTGTGCTGTAAATACTATGGCCTAGAAATTCGATAAGGCCTGAAAACGGGCGTTGCCACTGTGGGCCGAGGTTTGCTCGCGCCCGTAAAAAGATTGCAGGCAGCGCCATTATTTTGGTGCTGACTGCTGATTAACATTATTGCGGTGTTAAGCCCAGCGCTGAATGGGCTGAATGCCCAGCCAGGACGCTGGGGGTCGGGGCCAGCATCGAAGGGAGATCGGTGCCAGCACCCGGGGGGCCTGGAGGTCGGGGTACATCATCGGGAAGGTCAGGACTCGGGGCCAGCTTAGGCGGGAGGTCAGGACTAGGGTCCAAGATCAGGGGGAGGTCACAGCCAGCATTGGGGGAGATCGGCCCTAAGGTGCCAAATTTCAGGCCCTATGTAATACTATGTAAGAATTGAGACTCCCCCAACAAAGGAGGTTCAAGAAGGGACACCAATTTTTGTTTTTGTTTCTTCTAACTACAGTAGTGAAACAAAAATTCAAAAAGGACAGAACAGCTTCCACTTAGCTTCTGCAGCAAGGTCACCACCAGAGGCAAAATGAGAGTGTGAAAGGGACATTGTGGAGATTGTGTGAGAAAATACCAAAAACTTATATGCTGCTGGGTTGTTAGTTGTTGCATACTGCAGACCAAAACTTTTCACAGCTCCCAGCTTTGATGGCTTAGCCAAGTTGTAGGAGGGAGTTTGGATGGAAAGGGTCATCCGATGCACATTTTTGAATGTGTGTCTGTTGTTTAATCTGGCACTAGATAGAAAGTGAGGGGAGTCTTCTGTCCAAATGAAAGGAAGTGAAATTTAAGGAAACCGGGGGTGTAAAAGGAGCCACACTTAGCGCACTTGGGTAAAAATACACCACAAGACGGTGAGAGACATTGCTTCATCATTTCCTCGCCATGGCAATGAAAATCTGGCCTGCAGCCTTTCGGAGATGTGGAGGCTCAGCAGAAAGGCCATATTATTACACTGATCCTTCTATTTGTGGAACTTTTTGAGTTGTACTCGTGGCCCGTCTCCATGAAGAAATTCATTTGTTGCAGTAGCTAATTACTTGGATCTTCAGATCAGTCAGGAACTTCTGTGAAGTGAACAGAAATCACGGCAGAGATTTTCGATCTGCACCCACTGTACTTATGCCTGTTAGGATCACAATATTTTAGTCAGTATGTACTGGATATACCAGTAAACGGTGCAAGCCTCAGCTGGCATTATTGAGTCCACAGTATTGTGTAAACTGAAACACCATGATAAGAATCATAGAATCATGGAATGACACAGCACAGAAGGAGGCCATTCGGCCCATTGTGCCAGTGCCGGCTCTTTGGTAGCACTCTCCAATTAATCCCACTCCCCTGCTCTTTCCCCATAGCCCTGTCATTTTTTTTTCACTTCAAGTATTTACCCAATTCTCTTTTGAATGTTACTATTGGATCTGCTTCTCCCACCCTTTCAAGCAGTGCATTCCAGATCACAACAACTCGCTGTGTAAACAAATGTTTCCTCATGTTATGTCTGGTTCTTTTGCCAATCACCTTAAATCTGTGTCCTTTGGTTACCAATCCTGCTGCCACTGGATTCTAGAATGTATTAAAAAAATCAATAACAGGGCAATAAATATTCATGTATAAGTGTTCCATACTAATATTTTTAATTTGTATTATTTCTTACGAAACAGCTTTGGATAACCACGTTGTTGGCTTGCAATAGTTATGTCCCATTGTTAACACTTCACTGTGGATGTCACCATGCACGAATTACATAGAATTCGTGAGCTGCCTGTGTCCGCCATTAAACCCCTCTCTGGTGCAATAAAGTTTTATTCATAAATTCTACAAAATATAAAAAATAATGGATACAAAAGAGTGCTCACAAGGGTATCATCTCATCTCAAGATTCACATAACTGTTTCAAATTCCTCAGCTTCACACTTGGAGCGTAAGATGTGCTATATTTTCTTGTATTCTTACTGCACCATCACAGTCACAAAGTGCATTTTACCTTCACGTCTGACATCGCCCTTTCTTTATTGCCTTTTCTTCTATTAGTCCTACTTTTTCTTCCAAACACAGTATTAGTAAAACCATTCCCAGTCTATGCAAGCTTAGTATCTTTCTAGAGTCAGTCAAGAGCTACTATGTACAATAAGAGTCTGCTCCACGTTACTTATTTTTATAGATTGCGAAAATATTCCAAAACGCTCCACTTGCCTGTATTTTATTATTGATCAGAGAACTTTAAATATGCTTTTTTTCATGAGCAGTAACAAGTGCCAAGAAACACAAACCCCCTATGTATAATGCATCAGTGACTCCTGCAAGTAGACTTTGTTCACTCACATTGATTTTTGAAAAGCAACACTAAACCAGTTAGAAATATTGTATCTGTGGTGGTTTCAGTGCAGCTCAGCAAAAAGCCAATGGGACTGGTCAGCAGTAATCAGTAATAACCGTATAATTCAACCATCCTGCAGAGACATGTAACAGACACCTATACGTATAATTTCGCTGATTAATTAGACTTTTAAAAACTGCAACCTTATTCTGTAATATACATCAAACTGTACACTTTTAAGGTATATCAGTTTTAGTAGTGATTTTAAAGGATGAACTATTTTATCATAATTTTATTTTAGGTCTTCTTTTGTGCATCCCATACATGCAGTTCAAATTTCATCTTCTGAGTTCACATAAAAGGGAGGTACAATTACAGCGCTGCAAAATTTGAAAGACAGCTACCGTTCAGAGAGCTATGAACAGGCAGCATAGATTACAGAGGTCATTTCTGAGGAGAGGTGAGATGACACCACTGAGTCTGTGTATAGCAGAAGCTCATGTGAAAGAGAGAGCAAGAAGTAAGAGAATCCATCTCAGCTTTTGCCAGAAGAAATGCATATAAATGTGTTGTGCACATATCTATCAGGCTGTCAAATACGGAACATCTTGCATTTAGTGTGCATTTGCTGTTTGTCATACTTATTTCCTATATTATGATTTTGTCACATTCAGTTTTCACAATTTTTTCACACCTATTCTGCCTGGATAATATCTGGGGTAACATTTGGGTATTACTATATACTTCCCTTTCAGTCCTCCCAAAGCTAGGTGGCACTATTGCTCTTTCCAGATACATTTCTCTTTATTTAAATTTATTCTGTGGACTAAGTAACTGAACATAAGTATTTTAAAATTAAACCACATGCCCTATTTTCCCTTCTCCTACCTTGACTGCCCTTTCTCCTTGGGTCTCATGCTGTGTTCCCGCCTATCCTGAGCCTCTAGCCATGACCTTACCCATCCTGCATCTCTACCCAGTCCTGCTCGGGCCTCAAGGCACTTGCCCACCCACCCACTTGCTGGCCTAAATGCATTCAAGCCTTTCTGCCCCAACTCCACTCTTCTGGCCTCGGAATTTAGCTTTGCAGAGCTGCTTGTGATGTTTGCCCGCCCACTCGCAGTGCTTACCTGGCTCCTTATTTTCAGCATCTCCATTCCCATCCCATGGCCTCCTCTTCACTGCTTATATTTAATCTATAGATAGGTTTCATTATTATAAGTGCTTTAAAAATAAGCTACCCTTTCCCAGCTTAATATTGGGAAACAAATGCATACTGGTGAGGGAATAGGCGACGGGAGGGTACTGTGAGGGTAAAAACATCCTCGGGGGGGGAATTCAATGAATTGATTTAATTTTCCAAGTGTAGTCACTGTTATTATGCAGGCAAATGTGACAGCAATGGATGTTGATGGTGGGAGTCTCAATGGTGCCATTGAAGATATGGGGAGGTGGTTGACCTTTTCCTGTTGGAGGTGGTCACTGCCTGACGCTTATGTGTGTAACATCTCAGCTGAAAGACTGCACCTCTGATAATGCAGCATTCCCTCCATACTGCACTGCGGTCTCAGTTTAGATTATGTACTCAATTCCTGAAGTGGGACTTCAGCTCACAACCTTGTGACTCAGATGAGAGTGGTAGCTTATGTTTAGCCATGGGCTGCTATAAAAGTTAAGATGCCATGTTACAAGCAACAGTTAGAGCCACACTCTTAGCCAGCTTCATAGAGATACAGAAAAGCAACCTTTTCCTTCTAATTATATGGGAAATTTCTCAGCTTATCATGTAGGGAATTAAAGCTATGAACCTGCATTCTACCACACCAACCTCCCCTCTCCTATTTCTTTCTCTCCGTACGATGAGAGGAGGAACTCACTTTGTGTTGAATCAGTAAGCATAGAGCCACACCCCTGGTACTCTAGCGTTTCGATGCTGGGGATGTTGGCCTGAGCATTGAAGCTCTGACCATGCTCAATCAGCTCCAATGGACGGGTCACATCGTCCGCATGCCCAACACGAGACTCCCAAAACAAGCGCTCTACTCGGAGCTCCGGCACGGCAAGAGCGCCCCAGGTGGGCAGAGGAAACACTTCAAGGACACCCTCAAAGCCTCCTTGAAAAGGTGCAACATCCCCACTGACACCTGGAAATCCCTGGCCCAAGACCGCACAAAGTGGAGGAGAAGCATCTGAGAAGGCGCCGAACACCTCGAGTCTCTTCGCCGGGAGCAAGCGGAAGCCAAGCGCAGGCAGCGCAAGCAGCACACGTCAACCCAAGCACCCCACCCACCTGCCCCTTCAACCACTGTCTGCCCCACCTATGACAGAGACTGTAGGTCCCGCATTGGACTGATCAGTCACCTGCGAACTCATTTTTAGTGTGGAAGCAAGTCATGCTCACTGCCTAAGAAGAGAAGACTACTGCCCAGTTGGTCAGCTTTGTTTGTATGTAAAGGCTGTCTGCTATAATACTTCCAATTACCACATACACAGTGTGCCGAAGGACTTGAGATGGGAACATGGTTGTCTGTTTGCATCCATTTTCTTTTTGGCTGCTGCTGACTTTGTTATTGCAGTCAGAATGGCAACAAGACGTCATACCTTAAAAGTATACTTGTCAGAAACTGTTACATCCATCTATAAAATATGTGATTGCAAAAATGAATGGTAAACTGTTAAAAAGCCAGGTTATTAATATGAAAATCAGTACTGACTTCTAGTAGCTCCAAGAAAAAAAGGATGCTGTCACATTAGCACAGTTTTTCCATGTTTCATACAATATTCTAAAACTGCTGTTCATGAACTCTCTGGCAATGGATCAGGGTTATTAATTCTCATCATTTGTAAATATAACTTGAAGAGTTTAGAATGTAATACTAGAGCTTTCAAAGGGGAGTACAGCTTTAAGCACTTAGGCTCTTTGAGGTGAATATTTTTAAAAAAAATCTGTGGGAACAATCAATGCAAAGATCTAGTCAACAGAAGTTAAAGCCAGCTGCACAAATATGGCCTTTCCCAGTGAAAAAATGATAAGGAAGTCAGGAACTAGTCTATGAATTCAGTGGTCTTTTCTTGTCACTTCCTGTGGCTTTTCCGCTCCAGTGTCATTGCTGACCAGTGGCTGTGGTGGTAACTGAGTTTATGCGAAACTTATATGTGTCTTGAACAGCAGTCCACGGTGTACCCATGGACCTGATGAATCATACTTGAGTGCCAGTAGGGTAGCACAGTGCAGGCAATTATGTTTGAATCAAAAAATGAAACAAAAATCTTGCATCTGTTAACTTTTAGCTAATATGTATATATTTATTAACAAGCTATTTGTACTCCAGCAGGACGATAAAAATCATTCAGAAATATTGTCAAACAGATTATTGTATTTCAGAAGCTCATCATTTAGCATATTCTGAGCAAAAAGACACTAGGATAAGGAATATGAATGCAGTAGAATATTAAGTACCCAGTTATCACTTTTAAAAATAAATCCTTTTCTAATTCTTAGTTTTAAAATGGTAATTATTTCAGATGAGGAACTTACATTTCCCTGTTTTGCCAACCCCATGTGCAAGGTTTACCTATCTGACTGTAAGTGGTATTAGCATGTGGATCCAATTAGCAGTGTCTCTGGGGTTTTAGCGGTGAAAGTGTTAACGAATACGAACAAACAAAAGCGATATTCTACCTAGCCCCACTGAAGCTTGTTAAAAAAGTATCAAAGGCTCATTTTTAAAAAGAAAATGCAGTTTTTTTACAATCTGTTTGCAGAATGTAGCCCCTGGGTTTTAGCTGCAGGAACTATATTAAGACATGTGCAACGTGAAAGAGATCCAGGTCCTGCAGGTGCTGAATCCAAACATTATTACTATATTACACTGACCTTTACAACAAAGAGGGCTACAATATGCGGATGAGCACCTAATGCAGACACATGTTGCTTTACATGTATATTTTCTGTTGCTATATAATGGAATTCTCTACTACAGAAGGCAGTTGAGGCCAAGTCATTAAATATATTCAAGAAGGAGTTAGATATATTTCTTAAGGCTAAAGGGATCAAGGGATATGGGGAGAAAGCAGGGACAGGGTACTGAATTTGGATGATCAGCCATGATCTCATTAAATGGCGGAACAGGCTCGAGGGGCCGAATGGCCTACTCCTGCTCCTATCTTCTATGTTTCTATGAATCATTCCAAAAGTGGGTCAGTATGGCTTTTCAATTACACCTGTTGATATGGACAGAGTCTGCAGTTTTTGGGTGAAGACACATTGACAGGTTTTGGAATTCCAGCTTCAGTGGTAAACAAAGTCTTATGTTTAGCCATCGGCTGCTGAAAAGTTACGATGCCATTTTCCAAACGGGTAGAGCCACACTCTGCCACTGCCACTCTGTAGCTGGCTGCTTAGAAATACAGCCTTTTCCCTCTATTCATATAGGAATTTTCGCCGCTTATCAGAACTTTATCATATAGGGAATTAAAGGTATGAGTCACTCCGTGCCATTCTGTCTTCTGGCACCAACTGTCTGTATTGCCTTACCATCTGTGAGACAGATTTTAAAAGAAAACATCAACAATAACTTGCATTTATATAGCGCCATTAATATAGTAAAACATCCCAAGGCGATTCACAGGAGCGTTATCATACAAAATTTTATACCGAGCCACATGAGATATTAGAACAGCTTGGTCAAAGAGGTAGGTTTTAAGACGCATCTTAAAGGAAGAGAGAGAGGTAGAGAGGTGGAAGCATAGTATCATAGAATCATAGAATGGTTACAGCACGGACGAAGGCCATTCGGCCCGTCGAGCCCATGCTGGCTCTCTGCAAGAGCACTTCAGCTAGTCCCACTCCCCCACCCTTTCCCCGTAGCCCTGCAAATTTCTTTCCTTCATATACTTATCCAGCTGCAATTGAATCTGCCTCCACCACCCTTACAAGCAGTGAATTCCAGATCTTAACCACTCACTGCATAAAAAAGTTGTTTCTTACGTCACCTTTGGTTCTTTTGCTAATCACCTTAAATCTGTGTCCTCTGTTTCTCGACCATTCTGCCAATGGGAACAGTTTCCCTCTATCTACTTTGTCTAGACCCCTCATGATATTGAACACCTCTATCAAATCTGCTCTCAATCTTCTCTGCTCCCAGGAGAACAACCCCAGCTTCTCCAGTCTATCAACTTAACTGAAGTCCCTCATTTCTGGAATCATTCTTGTAAATCTTTTCTGCACTCTCGCTAAGGTCTTCACATCCGTCCTAAAGTGTGGTGCCCAGAATTGGACACAGTACTCCAGTTGGGGCCGAACAAGTGTTTTATACAGGTTCATCATAATTTCCACACTTTTGCACTCTATACCTCTATTCATGAAGCCCAGGATCCCGTTAGCCTTTTTAACTGCTTTTCAACCTTCCCTGCCCTGCCACCTTCAATGATTTGTGCACACATACCCTGAGGTCTCTCTGTTCGTGCACCCCCTTGGGGGTTGTACCATTTAGTTTATATTTCCTCTTCTCGTTCTTTCTACCAAAATGTACCACTTCACATTTTTCTGCATTAAATTTCATCTGCCACGTGTCTGCCCATTTCACCATCCTGTCTATGTCTTCCTGAAGTCTATCACTCTCCTGCTCACTGTTCACTGTACTTTCTGTTACGTCCGTGAATAATTGAGACACGGACAGCAGGAGTGAACAAAGTAAGTCTTTACTGGTGGAAGTCAATAGTGAAACTAAAAACCCAGAGGCTCAATAGCGCCTTTTATACAGGGGTGGTCACTGCCGGTACTGCAGTCTGAGACCAGTTATTCTCTTAAAGGTACATACACAACAATTCCTCCCCTTTTAGATAAACAGTACATAACATTCATTTAACAACTAAATGATAACTAGTTACAATCACAATTACTGTTGCTAGATACATTGGTTAAGTTTAAGCAATTATAAGTTCAGTCTTTGAGGAGGCTTCCTGATTCTGTCTGGATAACGCCTCTTTGGGGTATCAGGTTATTCTGGCAATGTTGAGTCGGGATCAATGTCGTTGTTTGGTTCATCTGCTTCCAATATTAACGGTTCTGCGGTAGCTGCAATTGGAACGTCGATTTCATTACCAGGTGTATCAGATCGTGGTGTGGAGTTTACGTTTTCCTGTGACTCTAGAATCTGGTCAGCATGGCGTCTTACAATGCTCTCCCCAATGTCCACGGTATACATGAGAGGTCCTTGTCGTGTACAAATCGTTCCTGGCTGCCATTTCTCAGTGCATTAGTCCCGGGCCAAAACTGGTTGACCTATCTTAAAACTCCTGGTCGGCCTTTCATTCATATTCTGAAATTGCCTGTTCTCCACATCTCTTCGGACGTTTGGCTTAACCAAATCCAAGCGGCATCGTAGTCTTCGATTGAAGAACATCATGGCTGGAGTTTGGTTGGTAACCGCATGTGTCGCATTCCGGTAGGCAAACAAGAAGTTGTCCACCTTGTGTTGTAGGGGTATATCTTCATTACACATTGCCTTGATAGCCTTCTTGAATGTTTGGACAAACCTCTCGTCCAATCCATTAGTGGCTGGGTGATATGGGGCAGATGTGTAATGCTTAACACCATTGTTCTTTAAGAACCTCCGGAACTCTTCAGACACAAACTGTGGTCCATTGTCAGAGCAAATCTGTTCAGGCAGCCCATTCCTGGCGAATATGGTTCGTAAAACTGTGATAGTTTTTTCCGTGGTGGTTGAGGACATTTTTATTACCTCTGGCCACTTTGAATGTGCATCCACCGCAATTAAAAACATCGAGTCCATGAAGGGACCAGCAAAATCAATGTGCACCCTTTGCCATGGAGATGAGGGCCACTCCCATGGATGCAGAGGAGCTTGTGGTGGGGTGTTTTGGACCTTCTGGCATCCTGCACAGCTCTTGGTCATCTCTTCGATTTCTCTATCGATTCCCGGCCACCATACAAACGCTCTGGCTAAGCTCTTCATTTTTACCCCACCCAGATGACCCTCATGAAGCTCATTGAGCACTCTATCCATCAACTTAGGTGGAATTACTACTCTGGATCCACACATCAAGGTTCCTCTGCACACTGACAGCTGTTCTCTTCTCGGCGAGAATGCTGGCAGCAGTGGTTCGTCATGTGCTGGCCATCCCTTCACCGTTAAATCATAGACCCGTGATAGTGTCGGGTCATTCCGTGTTTCCTTTTCTATGTTTGCATTCGTCACAGGGAGACATTCAACTATGGTCGACTGGAATAACTCCATTGGATCCACTGCAAGGTCTTCTTCTTCCACCGTCGGCAACGGTAGACGTGACAATCCATCAGCATTTCCATGCTGTTTAGTTCCTTTGTACTCGATGTCACATTGGTGTGCCCCTAGGAAAAGGGACCATCTCTGCAGCCGTTGTGCTGTCATTATCGGTACGCCCTTCTGAGGGTTGAAAATGGAGACAAGAGGTTGATGATCGGTTAGTAGAGTAAATTTTTGACCGTGCAGGTAGTGATTGAACTTCTTCACCCCCCACACTAGGCTGAGGGCCTCTCTGTCAGTCTGGGCGTAGTTACGCTCGGCAGAAGTTAACGAGCGTGACGCAAAAGCTATCGGCCTCCCTAAACCATCAAGGAATTTATGTGACAGTACCGCCCCAATGCCGTAGGGAGACGCATCACACGCCAGCCTGATTGGCAGTGCTGGGTTGTAGTGAGCCAATACTTCCCTTGAAGTGATTAAGTCCTTACTCTTCTGAAAAGCACGCTTACAATCATCGTTCCATTTCCATGCTACCCCCGTTCGTAGCAGGGCGTTCAGTGGGTGCAGAATTGTCGACAAATTCGGCAAAAACTTATGATAGTAATTCACCAATCCGAGGAATGACCTCAGTTGCGACACATTTTCAGGTGCTGGGGCCTTAACAACCACTTTAATTTTGTCAGGGGACTTATGTAACCCCTCTTCATCAATCACGTGGCCACAATACGATATCTGTTTCTTAAAAAATTCGCACTTGGGGCGGTTGGCTCGCAGCCCATGTTCCCGTAGTCTAGTGAGCACCTGTTCTAGGTTGTTAAGGTGTTCACTGTCATCTTCACCTGTTACAAGGATGTCGTCCAAGTAACACTGAGTCCCCGGAATCCCTTGCAGGACTTGTTCCATCACTCTTTGCCATATCGCCGGAGCCGATGCTACTCCGAATACCAATCGATGATACTGGTAAAGACCTTTGTGAGTGTTTATCGTGAGATACTTCCTAGAGGACTCCTCAACCTCCATCTGCAAATATGCTTGTGCTAGGTCAATTTTTGTAAAACGCTTCCCTCCAGACAGTGAGGCGAATATGTCTTCTATCCTTGGAAGCGGATATTGTACTGTGTGAAGGACCGGGTTCACCGTCACCTTGAAATCCCCATAGATGCGAATCTTCCTTGGCTCCCCGGACTTATTGCTAAACGTTTTCTTCATGACAGGAACGATGGGTGTCGCCCACTCGCTCCAGTCGACCTTAGACAACACGCCCGCCTTCTCCAGATTCTCCAGCTCTGCTTCGACGGCTGGGCGAATTGCATATGGTACCGGTCTTGCTTTGAAAAACTTGGGAACTGCATTCTCTTCCATTTTTATCGAGGCGGTTACGCCTTTAAGCATGCCCAGTTCTTGTTGAAATACCTCTTTGGCGTTAGCTAAGATTTTTGACAATTGTCCAGGAGTGACGTCTTCATCTTTTTTACCGTCCACCGTCATTGCATGAATGGAGTGCCAATCTAAGTTTATCTTCCTGATCCATTCCCATCCCAATAACGGTGGTCCACCATTTGGCAGTATGTAGAGATACAATTTCTGTATTTTCTTGCCGTTGTATTCGACAGGCACCCTTATTTTTCCTCTGGGGTATACTTTTTGCCTCGTATACGTCGTCAAGACGATGGATGTCTCTCTCAAGGGTATGTGTGAAAATAGCCGCTCGTAGTCTCGTCGATTCATGACGGTTAGCACTGATCCTGTATCCAATTCCATTTTAACTTGGGACCCTGCTATCGTGAGGGTGACCCAAATGGATCGGTGATCCTCTTTTGCGATTACATTGTGAAGTTTGAGACAGCTTAGTCTCCTGTTCCCGGATTCACTATCGCTCATCTGGTCTTCGGAACTACTGTCCGTCACCTTTTGTACTTTCTTGTACGGTTCCTTAGTAGCCTTTTTGTTGTCGCTGGTCTTCTTCCCAGACCTGCAAACTCGTGCAATGTGTCCCATCTTCCCGCATTGCCTGCATATTTTGTCTTTGGACCAGCAGTCCTTCTGGTCATGGTTAGTTCTGCCGCAGCGATAACATTTTGCAAATCCCCGTGTCATTTCGTGGGTGCCGTATTCCTGTGGTTTTTGTTGAATTTCTGCAGCTCCCCTGGCTGCTGCTTCATACGATACTGCCACGCTGAAAGCCTTATCTAGCATCAGCTCTTTCTCTGAGAGTAACTTCTTCTGTGTTCCTTCACTCAGGAGTCCACAGACAAATTTGTCCCGTAGGGTATCTGCCAGTCCTGCTCCGAACTGGCAGTGCTTTGATAGCTTGCGTAGTTCCATAAGATACTCAGCATTGCTCTCATCTTTGTGCTGAGTTCTCCTGTGGAATTTAAATCTTTCTGCTATCAACAGCGGTGCAGGGTTTAAGTGTTCCTGTAGGACAGCAACAATTTCGTTAAAACTCTTCGCCTTCGGTTTGGCTGGAGTAATCAGGTACCGCAATAGGCCGTACGTTCTAGCGCCCATTAAGTTTAGCAATATCGATGTTTCGTTTGCCTCGAAATATACCTCGACTCTTTCCACATACGTGGTCCAGTCCTCTATTGTATTATCAAAAGCAGTGATACAGCCAGTCTTCGGCATCTTGCAAATCTAAAATGGCACCTCCCGCGCTTTGCCTTCTTCCCCGATTTAACAAAATGGCGCCTCCCGCGCTTTGCCTTCTTCCCCGCTGTTGTTAGCGCTGCTTTCCACGGTTTCTTGCGCGTTTAATATTGATTTTTTTTTTCTTTTATTATTTTCCCATCGTGGAGCGGACCCTCTGGGACACTTCCCTCCCTCTTCTTAGGTCCGAACGCTGCCCGGCTCCGAAGCACCGGCCGCGCCCTGTGTGCTCCACCCTCTCTCTCTCTTTTTGCTTCCCGACTCGCTGCCCGGCCCCGTTGAAAAGCCACCCGATCGAGCTTCAGCCCGCCGCAGCCCAGGAAGAATCAGTGCACTGCCACCAGCCCGATTAGCTGGGAAACCACAGACCGAGGAACCAAGCCTGGCTCTGGACAGTCTCTCCTGCAAGTTTCCAATCCGACGATTTGGAGGGCGGTTGCCCACGGTCGACGCCCGTTTCTCGAGTTTCTTTGGATTTTTTTTTTTTTCTTTCTTCTGGCTTCGACCTTCAATAACGTCGTCTGAGGTGCTGCCGAGTTGCAGGTAAGTTCGTTTCTTACTCGTCGCCAGTGTTACGTCCGTGAATAATTGAGACACGGACAGCAGGAGTGAACAAAGTAAGTCTTTACTGGTGGAAGTCAATAGTGAAACTAAAAACACAGAGGCTCAATAGCGCCTTTTATACAGGGGTGGCCACTGCCTGTACTGCAGTCTGAGACCAGTTATTCTCTTAAAGGTACATACACAACACTTCCAAGTTTTGTGTCATCTGCAAATTTTGAAATTGTGCCCTATACACCCACATCCAAGTCATTAATATATATCAAGAAAAGCAGTGGTGCTAGTACCGACCCTGATAAACAACCGTTCACCACTATTCGCCATTTCCTGTCACTTAGCTAATTCCGTATCCATGCTGCCACTGTTCCTTTTATTCCATGGGCTTCAACTTTACTGGCAAACCTATTATGTGGCACTTTGTCGAATGCCTTTTGGAAATCCCTGTACACTACGTCAACTGCATTACCCTCATCAACCCTCTCTGTTACCTCATCAAAGAACTCAATCAATTTAGTTAAATACGATTTGCCTTTAACAAATCCATGCTGGCTTTCCTTAATTAATCCACACTTGTCCAAGAGACTGTTAATTTTGTCCCTGATTACTGTTTTTAAAAGCTTCCCCGCTACCGAGGTCAAACTGGATGGCCTGTAGTTGCTGGGTTTATCTTTACACCCTTTTTTGAACAATGGTGTAAAATTTGCAATTCTCCAGTCCTCTGGCACCTCCCCTGTATCTATGGAGGATTGGAATATTATGGGCAGTACCTCCATGATTTCCTCCCTCAATTCCCTCAGCATCCTAGGATGCATCCCATCTACTCCTGTTAAGTACAGCCAGCCTTTTTAAAACCTCCTCTTTATCAATTTTTATCCTATCAAGAATCTCCACTACCTCCTCCTTCACTATGTCTATGGCAGCATCCTCTTCCTTGGTGAAAACAGATGCAAAGTACTCATTTAGTACCTCAGCCATACCCTCTGCCTCCATGCATAGATCTCCTTTTTGATCCCTAATCGGCCCCACCCCTCCTTTTACTACCCTTTTATTATTTATATGCCTATAGAAGGCTTTTGGATTCCCTTTTATGTTGGCTGTCATTCTATTCTCATACCTTCTCTTTGCCCCTCTTATTTTCTTTTTCACTTCTCCTCTGACCTTTCTATATAGAGCCTGATTCTCAGATGTATTTGCAACCTGACATCGGCCATACGTGCTCTTTTTTGCTTCATCATATTCTCTATCTCTTTCGTCATCCAGGGAGCCCTGGCTTTAGTTGCCCTGCCTTTCCCCCAAGTGGGAATATACCTCAACTGTACCTGAACTATTTCATGGTTAAAGGCAGCCCATTGTTCCATTACAGTTTTGCCTGTCAATCTTTGATTCCAGTTCAGCCGGGCCAGATCCGTTCTCATCCCAATGAAATTGGCCTTCTCCCAGTTAAACATTTTTACTCTAGATTGCTCCCTGTCCTTTTCCATAGCTAATCTAAACCTTATGATACTATGAACACTGTTCCCTAAATGTTCACCTACTGACACTTGCTCCACTTGACCTACCTCATTCCCCAGAAGCAGATCCAGCAATGCCTCCTCCCCTGTCGGGCCGGAAACACACTGATCAAGAAAGTTCTCCTGAACACACTACAAAAATTCTTCCCCTTCTCTGCCCTTAACACTATTATGATCCCGGTCTATATTAAGATATTTGAAGTCCCCCATTATTACTACACTATAGTTCTTGCACACCTCTATAATTTCTCTGCAAATTTGCTCCTCCATATCTTTTCCACTATTTGGTGGTCTATATAATACACCTAGTAGTGTAATGGCACCTCTATTATTTCTTAACTCTAGCCATTGGTTGTAATCTTCCAAAATTCCCTAGATTCTGGAAAGATCCCAGCGGATTGGAAAACTGCAAATGTAACGCCACTATTCAAGAAAGGAGGGAGACAGAAAGCAGGAAACTGTAGGCCAGTTAGCCTAAAATCTGTCATTGGGAAAATGCTGGAATCCATTAGTAAGGGAGTAGTAGCAGGACATTTAGAAAATCATAATACAATCAAGCAGAGTCAACATGGTTTTATGAAAGGGAAATAGTGTTTGACAAATTTATTAGAGTTTTTTGAGGATATAACGAGCAGGGTGGTTCAAGGGGAACCAGTAGATGTAGTGTATTTGGATTTCCAAAAGGCATTAGATAAGGTGCCACATAAAAGGTTACGACACAAGATAAGAGCTCACGGTGTTGGGGGTAATATATTAGCATGGATAGAGGATTGGCTAACTAACAGAAAAGAGAGTCGGGGTAAATGGGTCATTTTCAGGTTGACAAACTATAATTAATGGGGTGCCACAGTGATCAGTGCTGGGGCCTCAACTATCTACAATCTATATTAATGACTTGGATGAAGGGACCGAGTGCACTGTAGATGATACAAAGATAGGTGGGAATGCAAGTTGTGAGGAGTACACAAAGGCCACAATTTTGCAACTGGATGCAGCTGGTTTCTGGGTTTCAGTTCCGCCCCCAACTGCATCCGGCCAACAGACGTGATTTTACGTCGATTGGCTTTGTTAAGCCCGCCCTGCTCCTCTCAGCTGTCTTTATGCCGCCGCTGCCGCCACTTCCTCTCAGGTCTGCGCTGTGTTCTGGGCCTTCTCCTCTCAGCTCTCTTTATGCCGTCGCTCCCGCTCAGGTCTACTTTGTGTTCTGGGCCTTCTCCTCTCAGCTCTCTTTATGATCCGCTGCTCCCGCTCAGGTCTGCGCTGTGTTCTGGGCCTTCTCCTCTCAGCTCTCTTTATGATCCGCTGCTCCCGCTCAGGTCTGCGCTGTGTTCTGGGCCTTCTCCTCTCAGCTCTCTTTATGCCACCGCCACCTCTGCTCCCTCTCAGGTCTGCTCTGTGTTCTGGGCCTTCTCCTCTCAGCTCTCTTTATGCCACCGCCGCCTCTGCTCCCTCTCAGGTCTGCTCTGTGTTCTGGGCCTTCTCCTCTCAGCTCTCTTTATGCCGCCGCTCCCGCTCAGGTCTGCGCTGTGTTCTGGGCCTTCTCCTCTCAGCTCTCTTTATGCCGCCGCTCCCTCTCAGGTCTGCTCTGTGTTCTGGGCCTTCTCCTCTCAGCTCTCTTTATGCCGCCGCTCCCGCTCAGGTCTGCGCTGTGTTCTGGGCCTTCTCCTCTCAGCTCTCTTTATGCCGCCGCTCCCGCTCAGGTCTGCGCTGTGTTCTGGGCCTTCTCCTCTCAGCTCTCTTTATGCCGCCGCTCCCTCTCAGGTCTGCGCTGTGTTCTGGGCCTTCTCCTCTCAGCTCTCTTTATGCCGTCACTCCCGCTGTAAAGTCTGTGGGTTGTGCAGTAAATAAATACACAGACTTTTGAAGTACAAACAAACAGGTCTTTACTATTCAGAGGTCAGGGTGAATCTGCCCTAGTTATCCTGTAACATCACTTATATACTGGTGTGGTCACTGTCGGTATTACCGTATACAGAAGCCAATCAAATAGTGCCACACCTAAAGTAGTTCTCTTAAAGGTGAACGGTTACACTCAATCGTTCCCTTAAAGGTAGACGGGTACATACACTACAATCCTCCTTTTTTAGCTTATTACTTACAGGGTCCCCGTTAAACATACATATCTTCAACTTCACATAACAATTTACAGATATACTCTCGGTGGAGAACAAACAATTTACAGAGATAATTCCGGTGGAGGCAACGTCATATAAAACAGTTTACAGATATACTTTTGGTGGGAACAGTTCACAGGTTCAGTCTCTGCGGAAACAGTTCATAGATTCAGTCTCTGATCTTGACTCATTCCGAACAGCACCTCTTTGGTGTAGCCGGTTCACATGGCTAGCGTGACTCCCCCATAGCCTTTTTCTTAACGTAACAGCTTGACCTTCCATCCTGTTGAACCAGCAGTGCGGACTTTTACAACCAACTGGCTGTCTTGATAATTTTCGGGTTTTCAACTAATTTAGCTCCTTTCATGGTGTCCCGCCTGAGATGATAGTATTTTAGACAGTTATTATCTCCTGCTTCTTCTTTTTCTTTTCTGCCTTTTTGAAACTCTCGGAGCTCCTTTCTCTGCGGCCATCTGTAGCGCCACCAACTCTCTATGTTCATTAGACCTTAAGTGCTTCATGCGGATTTCTGTACTTTGGGAGTTTTCATCACAAACTGGGCAGACCAGATCCTCATAATATTCAGTGTCACTCAATAGGTCATGATAGTATTCGGGGTCGTCCTGAGTTAGGCCAGTGAGGGGCCCTTCTACTTCCTTCTTATCCAACTGGACGTTAGCCGACGGTGGTTCCTTCTCTGACCATCTTTCTTGAAAAGACTTCTTCAAGCATTCATATTCATCCCGCTCTTCCTGGGATGTCTGCCATTCCTTCACGCCTGGCCTCATTTGTGAGTTCAATACCTTCCCTTCCATCGGGGATTCCGTTATCAGGCTATTTAATCCTTCTACTGAAGTAGCTGTTTCCGCATTCTTCTGTTCCCCTTGACGTAATTCAGCATACTTTTGACATCCATGTGCAAGCTGTGTTGCCCCCTCAGCTCTCTCCGTGACTTTTGGAAGCTCCGAATTCTTTCCCTTTGAAACCTGAAACTCGTGTTCCTATTTTGGAGTCTTGTCCCTCAGCGTGTATAAGAGTTGGCTGGCCGTTAACTCTTCTATGGGGACACTGTGGATTAGCGCCTTCTCCATTTCATCCACCTTTCCCTCCAATGTTTTCACCTTCCTTTCCTCCGGTCCTTTGGTTTTAAGCGCTCGAAGAAATTGCGCCTTGGTGTTCTCTAACTCCTGATCAGGGGCCATTCCTACAGTCTCTGTGTTCCTTCCATTGGCCTTTCCTTCCACTGCCCGGATTCCTAGTTGAATATGTTCTTCAAGTTGTTGGACCTCTGCCATTGCCGCCTCATATTTGTCTTGGGTTTCCTTCAATAATTTAACGAGTTCTTGGACATCTTGAATTTCACGTTCTGCTATGTCTTCCACCTCTAATTTTCCATCTACGGATGGAATCTCTACCGATGAGTCTGTCTTGGCCTGGAGCTCGTCAAACATTTCCTGCAGCCTTTGTAATTCTCGCTCATGTTCAAACTTTAGTTGTTCATATGCTTGCACTAAAACTAGCTTTTCGGAGGTTGCCGAGTTAACCCCTTCCAGGATTGTAGTCTGGGCCCGTTCATACTGTTCCTTCAACTTGTTACACTCTGCTTGCAACAAGTCATAGAGATGAACTGGGATAAAATCCTGGCTTCCTGAAGATTCCTCTTCCTTTAGGTCGTTCTGTAAATAGTCTAGTTCCTGAACAGTTTCAGGGAGATGTGATCGGTACTTGGCCACGATGGCTCTATGGTCGCTCTTTTCTCGAGCTAGCTGTCTCTGTTGTCTTTCCAGGTTCTCCCATTCAGTGTCCCAGAACTTTTCCATATTTTTCATCTCTTGTACGAGACGGTCACTCCACTGTTCTAATTGTTGTCGTAGTTTGACATAAGTTTGAGTCCGAGCTCGGTGTTCTTCCGTCGTGGATGAATCCTTAGCTTGAACAGGCTCAGAATTCTCTGTCAACCTGGAGTTCTGCTCTGTAACTTTATTCTTCTTGGTGACATAAGTCTTTCTGCATGTCTTTGTTTCCTTCCCCATCGTCGGCAAGTCCCCTTTAGCCTTGTCATGCATATTTGAATTGGTCTTATCGTCATCCATCTCAGAATCTGAGCTGATAGCTTGCACCGAATCCTCCTTCATTATGGCTTTTAGGTAGTGCCATTCCATGTCTATTTTCTTAATCCACTCCCGTCCTAGAAGTGGTGGTCCTCCCTCAGGTAATACGTACAAATTCATTCTTGGGTGTTCTTTCCCTCTATCTCTCACCTTGACTCTTATTTTCCCCATGGGGTATACATTATGCCCCGTGTATGTCTGTAATACGAACTTGGTATTTCTCAAAGGTATGTGAGAGAACAGCCGGTGGTAGTCCCTTCGGTTGATGACTGATAGAGCTGATCCAGTGTCCAGCTCCATTCGTACTTGGACTCCAGCTATTTTTAGTACGACCCAAATCGTTTGTAGATCAGTTTCTTTCCCCACATTGTGGATCTTCAGACTACCCAGCTCCTGGTTGTTTGGGTCTGAGTCTGAATTCTGTTCGTCTGAACTCTTTTCAGCCACCTTGTGTACCTTGTTGTACTTTTCTTGTGGTGGCTTCCGTTGATTGTTGGTCTTTTTCCCGGACCTGCATACCTTCGCGATGTGACCCAGTTTGCCACATTTCCGACACTCTTGGTTCTTAAACCAGCAGTGATTCTGGTCGTGCGTGGTCTTCCCACAACGGTAGCATTTTGTTGTGCTCGAAGTAATTTG
Source organism: Somniosus microcephalus (assembly GCF_052327205.1). Classification (NCBI taxonomy): domain Eukaryota; kingdom Metazoa; phylum Chordata; class Chondrichthyes; order Squaliformes; family Somniosidae; genus Somniosus; species Somniosus microcephalus. Next base: position 300,055,613 of record NC_140990.1, read on the forward strand.
GTCCACCCCGAGTGCCGCCGCCTTTAGCTGCATTTCGGCCGTTCCTTTCGCTGCGGCTTCGTGTGATGCAGCTCTGAGGACAGCCCTGTCCAGTGTGAGGTTGTTTTCTTCCAGTAGTCGCTTCTGCGTTCCTTCTTTGGACAATCCGCATACGAACTTGTCCCGCAGTGCCTCTGTCAGATTCCCTCCGAACTGGCAGTATTTCGCTAGCCTACGCAGTTCGACCAAGTATTCCGCATTGCTTTCGTCTTTCCTCTGCGTTCTTGCGTAGAATTTGAATCGTTCAGCCAGCATCAACGGTGTGGGGTTCAAGTGGTCCTTCAGCACAGCCACAATTTCTTCGAAGGTCTGATCCGCTGGTTTAGCTGGTGCTATTAGATGCTTCAAGAGCCCATATGTTTTTGCCCCCATCGAGTTTAGCAATGTTATCGCCTTGTCGTCTTCCTCTATTTTGTTGGCTTCGCCATAGATCTCTATGCGTTCCACGTACGTGGCCCAGTCTTCTATTTCAGAATTAAAATCGTTAATATTCCCTCGCTTAGGCATCTTTCTTTCTTTGAAGCAGCACAGTATTTCTTTAAGTATTATTTATTATCTTTTTTTTTCTAAAATGGCGGTTTTCCTGCGAAAATGGCGGTTTCCCGCTCTTCCCTTCTCTCTCTCTCTCTCTCTCTCTCTCTGCCCACTTCAATGGCAGTTAAGATGGCGGTTCTTTTCCCACGAAAATGGCAGTTTCCCGCTCTTCCTTTCTCTCCCCGCCCACTTCAATGGCGGTTTCCCGCCTCTGTCGTCTTCTCCGCCTAATGGCGGCTTTCCGCGTTTCTCCCTGGTGTAAGGGGTACGCTTTCCCCACAGCGGACAGGTTCAGCCGCTGGGCTGGCTCTCGCACAGCTCCCCTTACTCGGCTCTGTCTTTTCCTCCCGCCCGCACGGCTCTACTGGCGCTGGGTACACCCCGTTAACGGAGGACAGTTCAGCCGCTGGACTGGCTCTCGCGCAGTCTCTCTCTCCCCGTGCTCGGCTCTGTCTCTCCCTCTCCCGCACGTTCGGTTCTACCGGCTCTGGGTACTCCGTAGGTGGAGAACAGTTCAGCCGCTGGACTGGCTCTCGCGCAGTCTCTCTCCCCGTTCTCGGCTCCTGTTCGCTCTCCCACTCCCGCACGTTCGGTTTTGCCAGCTCTGAGTACCCCGTTGGTGGAGAACAGCTCAGCCGCTGGACTGGCTCCTCGCAGTCTCTCACTCCGCACCCGGCTCTCACCCGCACGGTTCCCGTTCGCCTCCCCAGCCCTCTCGCAGACCGGTGTTTCCCTCCCCGGCTGCGGCTGGGTTTCTCCTCCCGCGCCTACTCACAGGTTCAGCGCTTCGTGGCTGCGGTCGCTGCCCGGATTTTTCCCGCCGATCGCGGTCCGGCTGTCACCCGACGCCGTTGGACCCGACTTTTGGCTGGTACAGCTCCCCCTCGACCGAGGTCGAGTGCTCTGCCCTTCTCCTCCGGATACTTCTACCCCTTCCCCTACTCACAGTCTCTTCGGCCGCCTTGTTTCTTGCTGGTCGGCTCACTCCACACCGTGGTAGCAGGGTAATCAGTGCCTGTTGCTGATGAAGCTTTTGTTGCTAGTCTTCCAGCTTCTGTAAAGTACCACACTTTCTGTTGTTGTAGCCTCGTGTTTTCTTTTGGTAGCACGACGAGGGCGGTTGCCTCTCTTCGACGCTCTTTGTTACTTTGCTATTCTTGCCGCAGGGTACGATCGGACTCGTCGCCACTGTAAAGTCTGTGGGTTGTGCAGTAAATAAATACACAGGCCTAGAAATTGAGTGCCCTTAGCGCCGATTTTGCGGCGCTAGAGGGCCTAGCGCTGCATTTGGCGCCGGCGCCGAAATTGCCTGGGGCCCTTACGCCGCGGTAGACCGGTAGCGCTGCGCCGGCACCGATGACGTCATCGGTGTGCGCAGCGTCCCGGTTGCCATGCCGACGGGCCCCAGCGCCGAAATTCAGTTGCGGCCGCCTCGCCCGTGACAGCCGCAACTAAGACTCTGGCAACAGAGTCTTACGAGTCTTTGCGCCGGCACATTAAAGGCCCCGCGGCGGCCGGCCGCTTTCCCGCCGGCCGCCTGGCCGCAGCTCCCTCCCCGGACTTCCCCCCCCCCCCCCCCCGGAACAGAAGCAAGCCCGGCACTTGTCCGAGGTGCCGGGCTTATTTTTTAAAAGATTTTCGCGGGCCGCGATCGGGTGCAGGCAGCTCCTCCTTAAGGGAAGGAGGAGGCCTGCACTTCCCGAGCCTGCCGCACCGCATCGGGTGCCGCAGCGCCGGAATTGCGGCGCGAAACGGCAGTTAGCGCCGATTTACCGCCGCAAAGACCCTTCAGTAGCGCCGGCAGCCGTTTGGGCGCGGCCCTGCTGAATTTTTGGCGCGCGCAGGGGGACTTAGCGCCGGCACTAACTTCCGGCGCTAAAGCCCTGGCTAAGCCAAAACTCAATTTCTAGGCCACAGACTTTTGAAGTACAAACAAACAGGTCTTTACTATTCAGAGGTCAGGGCGAATCTGCCCTAGTTATCCTGTAACATCACTTATATACTGGTGTGGTCACTGTCGATATTACCGTATACAGAAGCCAATCAAATAGTGCCACACCTAAAGTAGTTCTCTTAAAGGTGAACGGTTACACTCAATCGTTCCCTTAAAGGTAGACGGGTACATACACTACACCCGCTCAGGTCTGCTCTGTGTTCTGGGCCTTCTCCTCTCAGCTCTCTTTATGCCGTCGCTCCCGCTCAGGTCTGCTCTGTGTTCTGGGCCTTCTCCTCTCAGCTCTCTTTATGCCGCCGCTCCCTCTCAGCTCTGCGCTGTGTTCTGGGCCTTCTCCTCTCAGCTCTCTTTATGCTGCCGCCACTGCTGCCGCTCAGGTCCATGTGGTGGAGAGGTTTATGGAGGGAATTCCAGAGCTTAGGACCTAGACAGCTGAAGGCACAGCCACCAATGGTAAACAATACTGATAGGAACCATTAGATTTCATATTACAGGAAACTTTGTTATATCCGGCACTGACGGGACCAGCGTGTTGCCAATCTATCAAAACTGCCGGACATACAAAGTTAATGTCGTAGCATACGGAGGTTTTCATTTCCGTATCTGACAACAGCTTCTAAAGAGTCAGGTGCAGCTGCAAGCGTCTGTAGCTGAAGCTGTTGCTATAGCTACAGACCTTGCAGTGGCTGACTGGGAATAAAAAAGAACGAGATCTAAAAAAAACTTTCAGAAAACGGCTCCTGATTTTTGCCATTAGATCGAGTATTCCGGACATACAACCTCCGGATAAACCAAAGTTTCCTGTATACGTGGCCCAAAATATGAATGGAAATTTTAAAAGTTGTAATAGTTAAATCCAATCAAAGAGTTGAAATGAACCCATGAACTGTTAGAGGAAAACTCAAATAGTTCATAAACATCTAAATGATAAACTATATTGCAAAATGAACTTCTTTACACGTAGTTGTTATCTTGTACAATACAATTGGAGAAAGTTATTTACTCTCATTTCCTTGTGAACTTTATGGTACTTTGTAGAAAGTGACATCAATGAAAAGTATTCTGACCACATGGTGGAAGATTTCCTTTGTGCATGATGTGTATCAAAATCATATATCTAATTATAAAGAACAAGTTTATGATTTCACAATACATTGTCCGCAGGGGAAATAGTATCCAATTGAAGCAATTTGTTGAACTGTATTTCTTATCACTGCACATTTAGGTTGTCAAACATTCACAGGATTCAAATCACACAAATACAGCTGCCAACAATTGTACACTATAAACGGCCCAACAGAATGAATGGAATGGATTAGCCCATTGGTTAGTTCCAAATATTTTGAAAGATCTATAAAACAGATCTCCTCCATCTGAGGACAATTATAGCAATCGATCCACACATATCAAGACCTTCACTATACAAGACTGTCATTTTTATTCTCTTGCAGAAACAACTAATAATAACCAATGTTAACTCTATGTGTGCTGTGGCCTTTTTAAGGTAATTCTTAAAGTTTGGAATTACTGTAAATATATTATTTGTCTTAACTATTGTTCATTTACTTGCCTTTAATGTTCAATAAATTCATCTCATGGCTTGTAACCACTGTCTGACAAATTGTATACTTTTCGGCCTATCAACGATGAGATCAAATGGCTGTACATGACGGATTCCAGTAAATTGGATTACAGTGACAAGGGTCCTCTGTTTGACACCTGAGTCTCATTACATTTTCCTAACTATTGGACAAGTAAAGGGACAGTCCATTTCACAGGGGATACAAGGAACACTTGCAATGAGTCACTTAGCTTGTGAACTTTATGGCTTTCATAACCAGTATCAATCAGCACCATTTTGATACCGGATGCAATTGGGACAAACATTTTAAAATTCAGTATTGGAGAAGTACACAGCAGTGGCAAGCAATACTGAATTTTAAAATCCCTTGCCTGTCCTGATAGATATCTTCTTTGGGCTTGGATACCAATCAGAGCTGCTCAATAGCCAATGCTTTACTGTAATCAGTTGAATAGTTCTTCGTCAATAGCCAGTTCCAAAATATCAGGTGTCCATGATGTTGCAGGGAGAAGATAAGAAGTACAATATCTCCTATCAGATATCAAGGCTTGTGGGTTTATTTAAAGAAGAGTGTAATGAAGGTGTTCCCCTACAGTAATGTTCCCCTTTACTGAAGAGTACACCAAAATAATTATAAGGTTTTCATTTATGAAAGGTTATAGTTCCAATATGTTGATGGATTTCTGGGAATTAGACAATAGATATTCAATATGCTGCGACTGAAGATCTGAAACTAATGGGGGTTGTGCGGGGGGGCCGGGGGGTTGAATCAAAAAGTACCCAGCTAAGAAAGCCTAAATGATTTGATACAGAGACTACACGCTTTGATTAGGAATACCTTGGGATTCATCTATATTAGGTCAAATCTCCAGAACATATAGAACATTCTGTACATTACCTATTTACGGTGCTAACTCCTTTGGCTACTGTTTGACTGCACCTATATGCCTTGCCTTGCGGCATCCTCCTCCTGCTATCTTCTATCACTATCCTGTATCATTGTGCCATCCAATTTGTTCCATAGTGGCTAAATGTCCAGTCAGCATTTAAACATCCCTTCGGCTTTCTCAACATTGCACTAAATAGCTTTTAGCCTGTCACAGATGACAGGAACGCCCAATGGTCACTCACCTTCCACACTGATAGAGACAAAGCAAAAAAGAGCTCTGGCTCTAGAGACTTTCAATGAGAAGTGAACACGTGCCTTAGCTGTGTTTGCAAAAGAGCATTTTTATCAGTTTTCTTGTGACAGCAGAGTTCAATAGAAAATAGTTGGAGCATGCAAAAACAGAGTGGTAGTAAGTTAGGCTTGCATGACATGATGGATCTCAGCTATGACAAACAGAATTGGAAGAGCTTCCCTTGGGTCTAGCTACCAGCTATATACTGTGTGATTCTTGATTTCTTACTGTGCAAGAGTGCTTTTTAGTATCAATGTACTACTTTTCAGAATTATTATTGAAACTGTACAAGCCAAAAGCCATGTTTCTAGTAAATGAAAGATAGAAAATCTTTAGGAGTTAGACATATCAAAATATGTTTTATATTCCCACGCGCATTGTTCCAGGTTAACTCAGTCCATATCGTCAATTCAGCTTGTTAGGTCTATAAAAATCTGCTCTAATAAAATTTGTTAGGGTTCATTGCATTTATTTACTATATGTGCCTACATGTTTGTTTAGGGCGGTTAGCTCAATTCTGATACTACTACTACTAAATTCCTATCTGTCAGATCAGCAGCAACGATGGGGCAGCAATAATTCACTCCACTGTTGTCAGTTCTGAACTAGCCTGGCCGCTTTAGTCATCTGTATCCCTTTCTGTGACAAGTCACTCTTGACATTGTCTATCCAGCGCTTCCTTGGTCTTTCTCAGCTTCTTGTTTCATGTACCTCGGTATGCAGGGCCATGAAAGGTATTCTAGTTGTTTCCAATCTTGAAACATGCCCAAACCATTATAGTTGTCTTTCTTAGATCTTCTATATTGCCATTGTTTCTTGTCCAAGCCATGTTCTTATTATATCATTCCTGATTCTTTGCATCCTGGATACTACCAATATTCTTCTCAACCCTGCTGTTAGTACCTTTTGCTCATCAACTTTTCTCATGTTCCAGCATTCAGATGTGTATAATAATATGGGAATAACCATTGTTTCATAAACTCTTACTTTCATTTTTACCAAAATATCTTGAGCCTTCCATTTCCTTATTAATCTTCCAAAATCAGCAGAAGCAAATCCAATCCTTCTTTTCATGTCTTCTTCACAGCTTCCATTTTCTGACCCACCAAGGTGTACAAACTTCTCAACCTTTTCAACTGCATCCACTCCAACATTAATATGTATATCTTCCTGTTGCTTCCCAAATGTTACAACCTTTGTCTTATTTGTGTTAATCTGTAATCTAAATGTTCTACTCACCACTTGCACCTTATCTGTTAGTCTCTGCAAATCTCTTTTAGATGTTGCTATAAGCTCAATGTCATCAGCAAATCTGAGATTGTTTAAAATCTTGCCACATAAGGAGACACCTCCAATATCACCTTTTAGTGCAAGATTCATTACTAGATTAACTAAATCTGGTGACAGTATGCGTCCTTGTCTCACACCAACTGTTGATCAAAACCATTCCATCAGTTTCCTAGCCACTCTAACAGTGCTCAGGCACTTGTTATAGATACTGCATGAAGAACAAGTTGGTTTTAGACCATGATAAATTACGATAGATCAACTTTTTGAGATAAGACAGATTTTAGAGAAATTTATAGAACACAAAATCCATTGTTACAACTTCATAGATTTTAAGTAGGCCTTCGATAATATATGGCGAGAGTGGGTACGGCATACATTGAGAATAATTGATCAGTTCTGGTAATAGCCCTAATTTAGGTAGGGAATGCAGTAAGGTTTATCTCAGCAGACCTGAATGTAGCTACCACCAACCAACTGGTTATCCTTCCCATTCTTTAAATGGGGAAGCGAATGGGTGAAAATATTTGATGGCTGCTACTTGCTACACTTCAGAAATTTGACACAAGAGATTGGGAAGATCAATTTACACTGTTCACATTTTACTTTATCTTTAAGGTACAAACTCTGTGGCCCCGATTTTCTGCCAGCCGTCGGGCGGCTTTTCAGGTGGCCGGGGGCTGAAAATCGCCGAAAAAGGGGGTCGCGACCCCACACGCCTGATTCCCCGCCCCGTCCGACTTTCGGACCACCGTTTCTCCGCGACCCGCTTCAGTCCCACCCGCCGCTAGCGGGACTGGCCGGCGGAACACTAATGAGCAATTATTACCTTGTTTAAGTCGATTTTCAGGGGCCGTTGCGATTTTGGGGCTTTCCCCACATAAAACACACCTGCGGGGAACCCCGCTGATGAAACCTGGCGTGAAGCTTGCCGGCTTGCTTGCTGTCAGCTGCAGGTCATTCGAAAAAGCTGCGATTTAAAGGGACAGCATTTGTATGGTGAAGGACCTTGTTGCTGCAGGTTTGGGGCTATTTCTTCAAGGCTTAGGCACAGCTGTGGAAGGTTGGAGCCTCACACACTTCTCCAATGTGATCTCCAGGGAAGCCCCTCTCGCCACCCTCACTCAGCGCTTCCTCAGCGGAGGCATCTACGAGAAGCATGGGGCGCCTTTTTTTCCTTCCCTTCTTGCCATTAGAGGATCTCCAGCAGCAGAGGCAGCAGCAGCAGAACCAGGAACAGCAGGATGAGCACCAAGAGCACCAGGCTGCTGCTCACTCACCTGAAGCTGCACAGGCCAGAAGGGGCCAGCGCTTGGAAGTGGCTTGAGAGCACCTTGCTGCGCTTTAGGGGGCCATGGGGACCCGTTTCTGCACTGGCAGTCCTACTCAGAAGGACTTCCATGAAGGTCTGGTTTCTCTGTTCAACAGATGGCCAATGCTCCTCAAGAGCTGTCATTCTCTTATGAGCACTCACCATGTTTTCCGTATCCTGGCGAGTTATCTCCTCCATGGAGGTTGCCAACCTTTCCATGGTGATGCGTTCATGCGCCAATGACTCCACAAAGGCTCTGCTCATGGTCGCTATGGACTCCTCCATTCGCTCCACACTCGCAGCAACCCTGGAGACAAAACCTGCCAGAGACTCCTGCATCTGTGCATGGAGATCCATCACCTCTTCTCTTGCGGATGGACCCAAAGGCAGAGGGTCGACATGCAGCGCAGCTGAGCTGAGCTTGCAGAGTCCTGCGCCCTCCGACGAGGACTCTCCACTGCTGTCCCTGTCTCCAGAATCTGCTGAGGCTCACTTGTGAGCTGTGAAACACCAGGTGACAATATTACTCTATGTCCTGAAGGTCCCCCCGGGGTGTGAGTGTCTGTGCTGGTGCTGGGTGCGCTTACTTCTGCTGATGCTGCGCCCTCAGAGGTTGGAGCTTCCTCTGAGGAGTCTGGCTGCACAGCCTCTTCCTCCTCCACAGTGGGGATGGGGGCTCTGGATGGTCCTGTGGGGGAGTAGAGGAAGGAGTTAGAGATGTGATGCCAAGGTTACATGCACATTTGAGTTGACATCTGCTGACACCTGCATCCATGCAGCCTTGGTCTCAGTGGGAGGCCTCTTCCTGCCTGATCTAGGGAAGAGGACCTCCCTGTGGGCCCTAACCCCATCCAATAATGCCTGCAGTGAAGCCTCATCGAATTTGGAGGCAGCTCGGGGTCTGGCACTGGCCACAGCTGCTGTAGGCTCCTCTGCCATCCTGTATGGTTCGTTTGTAAGCCTTCAGAGGATGCAGTGCTTGCTATGGACCTTGAAAGCACCCCGAATGATGACATCATACTGTGGGGCTTTCTGACTAGAAATGGACAATTAGCAAGGCTGCCCACACGCTGGAAATTAATTGGCCACTTGAGGGAAAATTGCGTGGAGCTGGCTGACACATTTTTTGTGTGTCAGAACCCCACATTCAGGGAAACCCGACCATTTCCCACACAATCCACAAAATCGGGCCCTGTGATTTTGTCATTTCATGCTGGTTTCTTCTGTCCTGTAGCTGGAAATTTACGATCTGCAACCTTCCCTTCCTAACAGGAATTGAGCTTTAATTAATCTCTAGATATACAGCAACTGGAATTTGTAACCTTAAAATGACAAGCCACCTTAAACTTAGTAGTAAAAGAATACATTCTGCACTAAATGGTATAATGCTCCAATTATTATATAATAGCATATCATCTGCTTACCATGTGCAAAGCCACAGGGGAATTACCAATTAATTTAATAAATAATACAGCACCATGTTTTCGTTAGAAAATCCTGAAAAGACTTGCTTGTCTGTCGGGTAAGGGTGGAATGGGTGCATGGGTGTGTGTAAGTGTGTGCGCACATACTTGCTTACATGTGTCAGTGGCTGAGATCGATAACAGCCCGTGATATGCCATATGCATAAGTAAAACCCAGTGAATTGATAGAGGAGTATAAATAAACACCTGGTGCTGGAAAAATTGAAAACCCCTCAATTTTGGCCAGTCAAGATAAAACTTTACAACCAATAAACACCTCTCATTTATTTATAGTAAAATCATAAGTGTGCGTTCGTCAGGAGTATAATAAGAATGATGCATGTGAGGAGAAGCTTTTGTAGCATTATTAGCTTAGCAACAAGAACTGCATCATTATATTCCAGCATCAGCATAGCAATGGGCCTCACTGTGGCTGAGAATATGTGGATGTAGGGCTATTTGTAGTAATACTGTTCATCTTCTGGTTTATTGCAACTGTTAAGAAATGTGGAAAAGTGCATTAAAGAGCCTGCAAAATGGTTCACTCATCCTTCATTTCTTTATTTCCTTAGTTATACAGTAAACAGGGAGAATCATTACTGGCCAGTTTTGGCATGCTGCCTAAGTTGTAGTGTTATTGATGGTTTGATGACATCAGCAGCACATTGCAGCTGTATTTGGGAACTGCTGCCAGGACAACCATGTCTTGACACTTGGGAAAATAGCCTCAAACTTATAAAAGTGCATCTGTTTAACCTAGACCAGGTGGCAAGGTCTTTTCGCCACATTGTGGAAATCTCAGGTCTCACATACTAACTGAGGCCAAGATTTTCCAGGGGGTCAGCGGGTGCAATCGGTGGCGGGTCGGGGTGGGAAAGTGTTTTTTTCCCAACGGGTTGGGACCCCACTGTGAACCCGCCACCAATGTTGGATCTGTCTGCACTGAACAAACCCGACACGCAGCAGCGGAGGACCTATTTCAGGTAACTATGATTTGTTTAGAGATCATTAAGAATACATTTGAGCTCACCTTTTGATTTTACGTGCTCGCCCATGGGGTCCACGCTGGTCGTGGACCATGTCTGTCAAGCTGAGGTGGGAGTTCAGTGGCCATTGAATCAGCTGTTGAGTTGACGGGCAGGATTTTCATTGGGCCGTGGAGGTGGGACTGGAGGCGTGTGGGGGGTTAAAATCCCGAAATCGGGGGTCCCGAACCCATCCCCCACCCAACCCGCCTCCATGCCAGTTTCAAAGGAGGCGGGTACCCGCCCCGCACTGCGACCCGCCTCCCCGAGGCGGGAAGGGGATTAGTGCCAATTAACTGTCTGTTAACAGGTAGTTAACAGGCAGTTTTTAGCCTAATCCCTATTTTTAATGTTGAAGTGTGGGATTCCCGACGGCTCCAAACCACACCAAGTTAGAGGAGGCGGACCGTCGGGATGAAGGGCTTGGAGGGGTTGAGATGTCCAGTGTTCAGGTGAGTGATGGGTGCATGAGTGCAAAGGTAAGTGTGTTTGGTGTGTGTAAAGTGTTTAAAGAAGTTTTACATACCTTTACTTACCTTTACAGCCTTCCTTCCAAAAAGTCTTGACAGATGAAATATCAATCTGTGACGTCACCTGTTGCTGGGTGGCTCTTAATTGGCCTGCTGAGCCCGCTGGGCGGGCTCAACAAGGTCAATCAAGTGAAAATCACATGGGTTGTCTAGAACTCGATGGAGGCGGGACTACAGCCCCGAAAGTTGTAGTCCCGCCTCCTACCCGGCTCCTCAATGAAAATCCAGCCCGACGGCTTCAAATTTCAAAAAAAGCTCCCCCCTTACAGAGATATCTTCTCTCAGCCACAAGCTCTTCCTCACTGCATTTCCGCAAGTCTTTACACAAGTTTCCATCTAGTCTGACCTCATTACCTCTCTCAGCATTGACAGATTGCTCCTGTCATCTCTACTTCCCCTGCCATCTATTCCATCAGCATGGGTGTCATTATACTCTCTCAGCTTGGTCCTCAGAATCCCACCACGATGAGCCCCAACACCAGCAGCACCAGGCACACCAACAGCAACAACAACAACACCAAACTTCTCTGCAATCATCTGATGCTGCACAGGACAGAGGGCATCAGCACCTGACCACATTGCTGCCCGGGAGGCTAGGGATGGCCTCACCATGGCCAGATTTACTTCACTTGACGCTGTACACCCTGGCTGCCACATGATGCGCCAGGTTGGCACCATCTCACACCGACACCATAAAGCAGCCCTACAATACCCAAGCCATTCCTTTCACACTCATCACCATTGTGGGGGGAGGGTACCGTTATGTCTCACCATTCACTGCAACTCAGTAAGCCACTTCCAAAGGTGCACATAAATCTGTCCAAGAATAGAAAGAGTTGAAAATAAAGGTTTCAATGTTTGACACCACAGTAACAGAAACTTTACATGAACATTGCATAAAAATCCCAAGTGCCTACCCTTGTGTGTTGTTAGTTGGTATGATTGGACTAGGATGAGGGTGAGTGTGAGGGATGGCTGGTGAGATGGGGTTGTGATAATGTAGATAGAGAGGGGTGGGTGGAGGTGCAAGGTAAGTTGGTGTGAGTAAGGATGTGCAGGGGTAGGGTAGGGAAGACAGTGTAATGGGGATGGGATGAGTGGCACAGCAGGATGAGGTTCAGTGTGGCTTTGTACTAACGTTTCGTGATCTACTGAGATCATTCAAATGTTTGCGGCACTGCACCAGGTCCTCCTGACCACACCCCTGCTTGTGCCCTTCTCTACAATGTGCAACCAGGCTGTGTTGATCTCCTGGGGAGGTCTCTTCCACCCATGGGAAGGGAAGACGTCCTCCCTACATGCTGTGACTGCATGGGAGAACCTGGCTGCAGCCCTGCACTTCTGTGCAGTCATTGTCAGTGTTTGCAGCACCTCAATGCTGTAGAACACTGACAGCACAACTGTCAAAATAAATTTGAACATGGTCCCTTTAAGGAAACCGGCTGATGAAGCGTCATCAAATGACGTCACCAGACCCGCTTCCTCTAATTGGCCAGGAAACGCGCTGGGCGGGTTTAAGAAGGGAAATTCATTTCAGACAGCGGGATGGAGCCAACAGCGGGCTCAGGACCCGCCACTGACATCGCCTGCCACGGACTCGCCAAAGTCAACAAAATCGCGGCCTGAGTCTTTGAAATTCCAGTCATAGATGTTAATTGACTCTAAATGCATTTTTCCCGATGGCGAAACATTCTAGATTGTAATACAGTTATTGTTAAAGCTATATTTAATGTAATATCTTTCTCAGCAACATATTGCTGAAAATAAAATTGCATTATTATAATTCCAGTTACACACACAACGTTCATACATAAACCACATACCTTCAAGTCTAATGTCACTATTAACTTTATTATAATTCATTATCACATAACAACAGTCACTATACCACCATAAATTAATTCATTATATAAAACTTTTGGAGATATTTTGGCACGAAAGGTGCTGTGTAAATGCAAATATTTATTTTTTACCTCTCCCATATTACTGTACTTATATCCTGGTGCACAATGGCAAACTAAAAATGTATGATATTTTGCAACATAAAGGCTGCATTATAGAAAGGATGGCAAATATTTTGTTCTGATTTTTAGACAAGTAATCCAGTCTTGATTATTTAGGGATTCCCATGAACAATACAAATAAATCAGACATTGTATTATTTGCAAAGGACAGTGCACGGTCTCTGTGGCCCCACCTACCCACACTGTTCCAGTGCTGAAGGAGTTAAACTCATTCTCCGTTTATGCTACCAGTCCCACAGAGATCACATTCAGATCAGGTCAGGATGATTTAAGCTGATTGTGATTTCCCCAGGGTTTGTATTGAGGAGCATCCCTCAGTCAGGTTCACACAGGAAGAGGTGTTTAATTGCATGCCCTACACCTACATACAATGACATTTTTCCAAGTTAAGAACAACCCGATATGAATCTCTGTTCACAGCCCTGATCCACGCTGATAGCACGATGCAGGAGTATTCACTGCGACCTGCCTGACTAACTTTTAAATATTTTTAGACTAGGCTTTTTATTACAGGATAAGAGCTTCAAACTGGAGACAAATATAAATTTACAGCTGTAGTACAAATGGGACATGGACTCACTTTCTTTTACTTAAGTCATGGATTTCTAAGAAGATATTACTCAATATCAGGAACTCACAGTAAAGATTTGTCTGTGATTTAGATCACCTTTTGTAGAAAAAGGCTAGCTACAGGCAGGAGGATTTGAAGATTTATAGGGTTGGCTGTGTATGTTCATACATTCTTCAAAAATTACTTGGCTTTATGTAGACCATCAGCATTTGGGTTTCCTTTTAGTGTGTACCCTCTCCTTCTGTCAGAAGACTATCTCCTTTCCAACCAGTATCAGGAAACTCTTCTTTTTAGTAGAGTGAAACCTGTAAATTAGGGACACCTAAGGGACTTGCATCAGGTGTCCTTTTTTTGCAGGTGTCCTTATTTTCAAAATGGTAATTATATGTTCAGTAAACTGGATGGGCCAAATATCCTGGGATTACAACCTTCGTTATGTGCAAAAACTAAGAAAACTTGTTCAAATAAAATTACAGAGAAAACTTTTTTTCAGGAAAAGTAGCCAAAGCATTGTTTTAAAAATAGGATACAGGAAAGCACATTGCAGAGGCCCTAACTATAATCTTCCAAAGTTCTCTCGATTCAGGAACCATTCCTTTAGATTGGAAAATTGCGCAGGTCATTCCGCTGTTTAAGAATAGGGAGAGAGAGAAACCAGGAAATTATAGACCAGTTAGCCCAACATCTGTTGTCGGGAAATTGCTAGAGTCTATAATTAAGGATAGGGTGACTGAACACCTCAAAAAATTTCAGTTGATCAGAGAGAGCCAGCATGGATTTGTGAAAGGTAGGTCATGGCTGACAAACCTGATTGAATTTTTTGAGGAGGTGACTAAAGTAGTGGACAGGGCAATGTCAATGTATGCTATTTATATGGACTTCCAAAAGGCATTTGATAAAGTCCCACATAAGAGACTGTTAACTAAGATAGAAGCCAATGGAATTGAAGGCAAATTATTGACCTGGTTAGGAAATTGGCTGAGCGGCAGGAAACATGCAGTAGGGATAATGGGTAGGTACTCAGATGGGCAGGATGTCACCAACTAAGGAGGGTCTACAGCAGAACCTGGATCTGCTGGAGTCGTACTGCCAGACTTGGGCCCTGACAATAAATCCCCAAAAAAACAAAGTCCTTGTGTTCCAGCAAAGATCCAGACATCAGGGACCCAAAATAAATTTCACACTAGGAACAACCAAAATTGAACAAACCACTAACTACACATACTTGGGCTTAAAAATCAGTTCTACAGGAAATTTCAAACTGGCTGTGAATGAACTGAAAGAGAAAGCAAGAAGGGCTTTCTATGCCATTAAAAAATCAATCCAAATAGAAATCCCAATTAGCATTTGGCTCAAAATTTTCAAATCAGTAATTGAACCAATTGCACTCTATGGCAGTGAGGTGTGGGGACCGCTAACACAACAAGAATTTGCAAAATGGGACAAACACCCAATTGAGATCCTACATGCAGAATTCTGTAAAAGTATCCTCCGGACTCAAAGGAAAACCGTAAACAATGCATGCAGGGCAGAACTAGGCCAATATCCATTAATAATCACTATCCAAAAAAGAGCCACCAAATTTTGGAAACACCTAGAAATGAGCAACCCCCAATGCTATCATTACGAAGCCCTGAAATGCCAAGAGAGGACCATAAAGAAGAATACCCTCAGTCAACTAGTCCTGGGATTCAGTGAAGTAACTACTAACACTACTAACAATAACCAGCCCCAGGAAAGTGACAGCGTAACACAAAGAATTCGACCCAACACAATCGCCGCTAAGCAAAAGGAAAAATATCTGTCATATTGGGCAGAAACAACAAAAACCCAAAGCAAACTCAATTGCTACTTGGCCCTAAACAGACAATACAACATGGCTAATTACCTGACCATGGTAAAGGATAGCAAACTGAGAAAAACTTTGACAATGTACAGACTTAGTGAACATAACCTGGCGATCGAAAAAGGTAGACACAGGCAGACCCGGCTACCAAGAGAGGACAGGATATGCTCTCACTGCAGTCAGGGAGTGGTGGAGACAGCGATGCACTTCCTCACAGCTTGTAGAAAATATCAGGGCATAAGGGAGAATTTCTACCCAAAATTCACAAAAATATGCCCGGAATTCAGAAATTTGAATGACGACCAAAAACTCCCATACCTACTAGGGGAAGAGAGAAATTGCGTAACACTAGCGGCACACTATGTTACAGCTTGCCATTACAGCACGGTGGTATAGTGGTTAGCACTGTTGCCTCACAGCGCCAGGGACCCGGGTTCGAATCCGGCCTCGGGCGACTGTCTGTGTGGAGTTTGCACATTCTCCCCGTGTTTGCGTGGGTTTACTCCGGGTGCTCCGGTTTCCTCCCACAGTCCAAAGATGTGCGGGTTAGGTTGATTGGCTATGATAAATTGACCCTTAGTGTTAGGGGGATTAAATACGTGGGGTTACGGGGATAGGGTGGGATATGTGTTGGTGCAGGCTCGATGGGCCGAAATGGCCTCTATCTGCACTGTGGGGTTTCTGTGATTCTGTGAAACAGAGGGACAACCACTAAATATAAGAAAAGAGTATATATAAATTATATGAAAGTATATTTATACACTCAGGGATATATCTGTTTATACACTGTATGGATAGATCTGTATTTTTGTGAACAAACATGAATGTTTTCCGATGCTTTGGCAACATAAGATGTAACTTGTCATGCCAATAAAGCGATTTGAATTGAATTGAATTGAATTGAAATTGACTAGTGGTGTCCCACAGGGATCTGTGTTGGGGCTTCAACTATTCACAGTATTTATTAACGACTTAGATGATGGCATAGAAAGTCATATATCCAAATATGCCGATGACACAAAGATAGGCGGCATTGTAGGCAGTGTAGATGAAAGCATAAAATTACAAAGGGATATCGACAGATTAAGTGAATGGGCAAAACTGTGGCAAATGGATTTCAAAGTAGGCAAATGTGAGGTCATCCACTTTGGACCTAGAAAGGATAGAACAGGGTGACATGAATCAGTCATTCATGAAAGAAAGACTTATGAAATAATACTGAGCGGCCTATGGGTTGCGCTGTCCAGGGAGAGTATAAATACTTGGGCACGGGCCCAGCTTGCGCAGGACATTCTTAACAGGAACTAGTGAAGGACACAACTAGACCTCCATGTTGTAAAACAGTTGATTAAAGCTTTGTTTAACGCTTAGACCAAGTGCCTAGTAGTTTTCTTACATCACAGGGTACTTTCTAAATGGTGAAAACAGTAGAGGTCAAAAGAGACTTGGGGGTCCAGTTACATAGATCATTAAAATGTCATGAACAGGTAAAGAAAATAATCAAAAAGGCTAACGGAATGCTGGCCTTTATATCTAGAGAACTAGGTAGAAGTTATGCTGCATTTATACAAAACCCTGGCAAGACCAGACTTGGGGGAAAAATTCAGTTGTTTGCGCTTCCCGTTAGCACCTTAAGAGGGCGCCAATTGGGGCGCAAAGCAACTAGAGGCCGGGCGCAGCGATGTTTGTGCCGCTCGTGAAATTAACTAGACATTTTGCGGCGGCGCTAAACACTTCCGCCACGATCTCCTGCGCCGGCAGATTGTGATGTTAGTTGAGTGCGCAATGCCCTGTTAGCACCCCAGACCGGATATTGAGTGGCACCCCTGCCTTACCGCCTGCCGCTAGCAACGACAGGTTGAGGGGAGCGTTATGCTGTCAGAAAGGGACTAGGGGAGCGCGATTTAAAGGCGACAGCTTCCTGCCTTTTTTTGTTGGTGACATTTTTGCACCATGTAGTCTGAGAGAGAGAGAGAGAGAGAGAGAGAGACTTCTGGAGAGATTCAACGCTGTGTGAAGGAGTTTTGAGTACTGAGCAGCACTTTGCAGGTTTATTTTGATTTGCCCTTCCTTGCTTCACCAGCGCTCTGAGGTAGCGCCTCACTCCTCGGCATTTGCGCCTTAAGATAGGTGTGAAGCGCCTGATTTAGCGTTCCAATCACCTCCAGGGGCGATAAAAGCCAAGTTTTCTGTTGGAGGCAATAATTAACACCAGGCGCTGAACTTTGCGCACGGCCGATAACGGCACCCCAAATGGAGCGATACTGAATTTTTCCCCCCTGGAGTTTTGTGAGCAGTTCTGGGCACAACACTTTAGGAAGGATGTATTGCCCTTGGAGGGAGTGCAGATTGATAACTGAACTTCAAGGGTTAAGTTAAGAGGAGAGATTACACAAATTGGGGTTGTATTCCCTAGAATTTAGAATTCAGGCTCGAGGGCCTGAATGGCCTACTCCAGTTCCTATATTCCTATAAAAGAAGCTTTTAAAGACATTAAAAATGTGAAATGACAAAAGGCCTATGATCTCCATCAAGCAAGCTCCTTCCATGGGCCATGTACAATCTGCCATAATATGAATTGTTCCCAAGGACCCCAGAATTCTGTGGCACCTCACGGGCAATTTCTGTAGCATTCTGCAGCATGCAAATGTAGATTCTGTGGCAAGTCTGTCTAGAATTGGGTAACATCTGAATATCTGCTAAAATATCCCCTGAATATGATGACCATTTTTAAAAAAAATCAAGCATGTTAAACTGTTAATTGGAAGTAGCTTATTGTGTTCAGCCTCTTAGTCACCAATGTGCTGCTCAGCTGTTTATAGGAATATTTACAACTTACCTAACTGTCTCACCTGACTTTCACCCAACTAATTGAGTCAACAACAACAACTTGCATTTATATAGCACTTTTAACACATTAAAACATTCCAAAGTGCTTCACAGAAGCGTTTATCAAACAAAATTTGATGCCAAGCCACATGAGGAGATATTAGGACAGGTGGCCTTAAGGAGCATCTTAAAGGAGGAGAGTGAGGTAGAGATGCGGAGAGATTTACAGGAGGAATTCCAGAGCTTAGGGCCTAAGCAGCTGAAGGCATGGCCACCAGTGGTGGAGAGAGCTGGCATTAAGTGACAACCAGCTAATTTGTTGTTGTTTTAAGTGCCACTATTTACAACATTATAGGTACAATTTTCATCTTGACCGTGAGGGCAGTAAACTGGTGGATCAGATCGCCCGCCTGTTCTAGAACCCACCCAATAGTCACTTTCATTCATTTTAATGGAAATGAAAATTGGGTGGTTTCTATAATGGGCAGTCGATCCGTATCGCCAGTTTTACCTTTGTGCAGCAAGTTGAAATTGTACCCTTATCTCTTAGTGTCAGAGCAGACTCCAAGCATTAAAGTACCAGCTTTCCCTTTTGCAATTTATAGTTTTAACAAACTATAGGGTGGTGGAAACAGATTCAATAGTAGCTTTCAAAAGGGAATTGGATAAATACTTGAAGGAGAAAAATTGCAGTGATATGGGGAAAGAGCTGGGGAGTGGGACTAACTGGATTGCTCTTCAATGGGCCGAATGACTTCCTTCTGTACTGTACTGTTCTATGATCCTGTAAGCTAGGAGATGCCATGCTGTAATTTTAAAGTGTTGATGAGTGCAGCACGTGTGGGAGTCTCCAACATGCTGGGCTATGGAGTTCTGTATGCGTACCCTTATACTCCACAAACCCAGTTTCTGATCTCAGCTAGAATAAGAAAGCATTAAGTGAAGGCCAGAAGGAGCAAGGGAATGAGAGTCACATCAGTTTTCAGAGTGGCAACGATGACAATCAGGTTGATTGCTCACACTCTTGGCCAGAAATTGGTGCATAGCACAGGGAGATTCAACAAAAGGGTGAGAAATATATTGACGGTAGTGAGTCTTGCCTTAAAAAGTGTTTATACTTAATGCCTGGACATTTCTACTGGGCCAGATATATTTCTGGTTGTTCTTCCACTGGTGTTTTGTTTCATATCAAAATGGAACAATATTATTATCAATGAAAAAAAATTAAGTTGGGAACTTCCGATTGGCAGTACATGATGCCCACTATATCTCCAACAGTGCCATCCATTGACAGGAAAACTTAGTCAATGCTGTTTTATATATTTATAGTAATAGGTCTGCTTGGAACTATCTGAATAGCTCAGAGTTTGATATTTACAATGTTTAACATCTAGCAGACACAAAAACAATTAATGCATTAACATTTACAGTGTGAAATTGAATAAGGAAGAATGTTAACCACTATAGATTTAAAACAAAATTGGTATGATTATTTTACACTCAGAGTATTTTTCCATGTAAACAAAAAGAGGAAATTTTGACTTTAAAAAAGTCTAAACAGTAGAAATAATGGAGTTGCGTGCATCCGGATGCACACATGCACAACCCCAGCCTTTGCAGGTATCGGTTGGTCTTATTTATTCAGCTATTGCCATTTAGCTGTTCCGCCACAATTGGTGGAGGTGATCACTCAGCACCACCGAGTCAATATGGTCCATAAATTCTAATCTCCTGCGACACATGGTAAACTCGAAATAATTCAGAAATGGGGAAACGCGACTGGCCAAAGGATGTCAATCCACATTCCTTGCATTATTGTGGTCTGCTCTGGTGTTTTTGTAGCTCGGGAAATTCTGAAGTAAAATAATAATGCGAGAGGGACAGTAACGGCTAAAGCCTCAGGAAACAGCTTCCTCTGCTGTTTGAATGGGACATTTGTATTCACAGTAAACAAGTTAAGTGCAATTTTAAAAATATCAACGCTGCTAAGTGCTGCGATTATGTCAGTCGTCTTACAGCAGTTGCCTTAATGCATAATACACATTCTAAATCAGTACACTAAGTGCCTCATTCGTATACTAGGCACACAGGGATGAAGAGCTGTTTGTGGGGTTACCTTGATCAAATTTCATCTATAGCAGCTGGTGTTGAGGGCAGGAGACATTTTTCATAACCACCTGTTTTCCTCCATTGTTCTGCTTGGCAAGCTGGTCCAGCCAGCACATGTGAGGCATTCAGGCAGGGGTGCTACATGTTGTCGACAAGGCTGTACTTGTCTGAATATTTTAATATTTGTTCAAGTGATTCAACAGGAGACCCCAGGAGGATTGGGCACAGCAGCTGCTTTTCTAGGAGCTCTGGACCTGACTGAATGGCTGCTCTGTCCAGGCTGATCATTATGAGCTTTGCACTGCTCTTGGACTGAGGGGAGGGGGGGGGAGGGTGTTGAGGGGGTGGGAGGAGGGTGTTGAGGGTGGGGGGCAGAGTTAATCTTCCATTGCACAGGCAGCTGCAGTTGTTCCAGAAATGTTTAGAAAGGGCAGAGCTACGATTGACAGTTTCAGCTGTGTTCGAATCTTAATCAGTACCTTTCTCTCTCTTTTTTCCCCGCACTCAGCTGTGGAAAACAAAGTGAGCTTCAGACGTACAGTTCATAGGCTGCAGCACACATCACTCAGCAATGGAATGATGGGTCAGTGTAGTTGCCTCTGTTTGTTGACATAGATAATTCCAGCTGTGGAAAAAAATAACGTTGGAAAGGCAATTGCATGCCAGTGCACTTTGGCAAGTGAAGACACAGTTAGTCAGTGAAACAAGAGGTTAACAAATTTTTGAGTGCTTGAGAAAGGAGCTCAATTGCATCATGTTAGAGTTAAGCAAAACTGTTTCTGCAGTTGTAGTGCTCAAACAGCACCTGTTCACACTTCCAACCACTGCAGCCACCTGCTTGGATTAACATTCCATTACTAGGCTGGCTAATTATGACATGGGAAATTCACTTTCAAAAAGAATTCTTGTGGGAATTTTTTTTCTTCTTTGTTAGCAATTTTTTGTTTAAGAGCAGGAGACTTTGAATATCTCATTGGAGCGAAGTTTTAGTTCTAATCTGCTATTCTTTGCAGGCAATTGGAGATTTTATGATCTCTGATTTTTTTCATGAATAAAACTTCATTTATTTTAGATTGGACCACAAACTGTAAGAAAATAAACAGTGTTAACCGTACAACATATTTTTATTATTGACTAACAACACCGCTCATTTCTGGTCCATTCCTGTCGCTGTTTATAGCTGAAGTCCTTTGATTTTTTGTGTGTGTACAGCTTGTTAATAAGGCCATGTTGGTTTATTAATTAAGATCATTAAAGTTTGTGTCATCTACATCTTTATAAATGGTCTGGATCCCACAAGACTAATGAGATCATCTGAGAAATGGATGAAGTCTAAAGCAAAGTGAAAGATGGGACATTTTCCAAGGATTTCATAACCATAAATACACAGAGTGAAGAGAGCAGCAATTACAGAATCTCCAATACTTATTATATCATTTTTTAGAGATGGAATGACAATGATACTGAAACATATTATTTGATAAAAACTGTAAAACTAACCAAGATTGAAACAAGAAACACTGCAATAATTAAGTAATATAAAGCATTACATGGTCGTAAAGGAAGTTAATTAAACATGTTTAAGCTTTTCTTTTCACTTATTATGTGTCTCACACAGTTAAATATTAATTAACTATTCATGTTATAGATTACTTATAATACTGTGATAGACTTTTAACTCAGTTCTTCTTGTTAAACATAAAACATTTAAAGCAACAGTAATGCAAGCCTACTTCATGAATTGGACAATGTGCAGTGTGTATTATTTAAAGAGTGAAAATAATGTATTTAGTAGCAAATGAATTTCAACAAAGATAAGTGCGAGGTATTACTTGGAAAATAAGAATCTAAATGGGGTAGAGGAGAAAAGGGATCTGGGAGTACAAATACATGATGCGCTATCAATTACTCATAAAAGACTGAGAGTTAAGAGAGTAACTAAAGGCTTTTATTAACAAAAGAATGAAGGTCTGCCTCGAGTGGTCGACCGGTCCAGAAATACAAAGGGCTGGGGAGCAGTCACCTTTATACTAGGACTTGTGGGAGGAGTCAGCCGAGGCATGTCCAGGCATGTACACAGTGGAATACAAACAGTGGTTTACCACATTCACCCCTTGTTTAAAATTGAGTCCGGCGGGGTGAAGTGTATTAAAAGTTAGTGTATTGGAGTCTCTCCGGAGGTCTTGTCTGCCGCTGTGATCGGCGTGGCGACGGCAGGGGTAGTGGAGCTTCCGGCATCGAGTCCTGCGTGGGCTGTGGCACAGGCGTGTCATCCTCGTAGATGTCGAGCGGGTCGCGGGGCCCAGGCCTGCCGTCTGCTGGGGCTGGATATCGGATTGTGGGGGGGGGTGGTAGTGAGTAGTGGGTTACTGCGGCCCCCGAGGGTGCAAGGTCTCTTATG
This sequence comes from Somniosus microcephalus, assembly GCF_052327205.1. NCBI lineage: Eukaryota > Metazoa > Chordata > Chondrichthyes > Squaliformes > Somniosidae > Somniosus > Somniosus microcephalus. The sequence continues at coordinate 300,078,300 of NC_140990.1, forward strand.
GAGACTGTGTCCTCCCGCCCGTCCGGGTATGCAATGTAAGCATACTGGGGGTTGGCGTGGAGGAGGTCGACCCTCTCGACCAGGGGGTCCGTTTTATGGGTCCTCACGTGCCTTCTCAGTAGGACCGGCCCTGGGGACGTCAGCCATGGCGGTAGCGATGTCCCCGATGTGGACTTCCTTGGGAAGACAAACATTTTCTCATGAGGGGTGGCGTTAGTGGCAGTGCAGAGCAGTGACCGAATAGAGTGGAGCGCATCGGGGAGCACATCCTGCCAGCGGGAGGTTGGAAGGCCCCTAGACTTTAAGGCTAGCAGGGCGGCCTTCCAAACTGTCGCATTTTCTCTTTCCACCTGTCCGTTCCCCCGGGGGTTGTAACTGGTGGTCCTGCTTGTGGCAATACCCCTAGTTAGCAGGTACTGACGGAGTTCGTCGCTCATAAACGATGAGCCCCGGTCGCTATGGATATAGCTGGGGAAACCGAACAGGGCGAAGAGGTCGTTCAGACATTTAATGACCGTGGCACTGGTCATGTCCGGGCAGGGGATGGCGAACGGGAAACGGGAGTACTCATCAATAATATTGAGGAAGTACACATTGCGGTCGGAGGAGGGGAGAGGCCCTTTAAAATCAACGCTCAGGCGCTCGAAGGGGCGAGTGGTTTTTATCAGGTGGGCCCTGTCTGGTCTATAAAAGTGCGGTTTGCACTCAGCGCAGACTTGGCAGTTCCTGGTCATGGTCCTGACCTTCTCAATAGAGTAAGGCAGGTTGCGGGCCTTGATGAAGTGGAAGAACCTGGTGACCCCCGGGTGGCAGAGGTCATTGTGGAGGGCCCGCAGTCTATCGATCTGCGCGCTGGCGCAGGTGCCACGCGATAGCGCATCCGGGGGTTCATTGAGCTTCCCGGGCCGGTACAAGATCTCGTAATTGTAGGTGGAAAGTTCGATTCTCCACCTCAAGATCTTGTCATTTTTGATTTTGCCCCTCTGCTTGTTGTTAAACATGAAAGCAACTGAACGTTGGTCAGTGAGCAGGGTAAATCATTTTCCGGCCAGGTAGTGCCTCCAATGACGCACAGCCTCCACAATCGCCTGGGCCTCCTTCTCAACAGTGGAGTGTCTGGTCTCCGGGCCTTGGAGGGTTCGTGAAAAGAAGGCCACGGGTCTCCCCGCCTGATTGAGGGTAGCGGCCTGGGCAAAGTCGGACGCGTCGCTTTCCACCTGGAAGGGGATGGATTCGTCCACTGCATGCATGGTGGCTTTGGCAATGTCTTCCTTGATACGGTGGAAGGCTAAGCGGGCCTCTGCCGTCAAGGGAAAAGAGGTGGACTTGATCAGCGGATGGGCCTTGTCCGCATAGTAGGGGACCCACTGGGCATAATAGGAGAAAAACCCTAGGCACCTCTTCAGGGCCTTGAGGCAGTGGGGCAGTGGGAGTTCCATAAGGGGACGCATCCGGTCGGGGTCGGGGCCGATGACTCCGTGTTCCACAACACAGCCAAGGATGGCGAGGCGGTTTGTGCGGAATATGCACTTCTCCTTGTTGTATGTCAGGTTCAGGAGTTGGGCGGTGCGGAGGAATTTTTCGAGGTTTGCGTCATGGTCCTGCAAGTCACGGCCGCAGATGGTCACATTGTCCAGATATGGGAAAGTGGCCTGCAACGCATTTTGATCTACCATCCGGTCCATCTCCCTTTGGAAGACGGAGACCCCGTTGGTGACGCCAAAGGGAACCCTAAGGAAGTGGTAGAGGCGGTCGTTTGCCTCAAAGGCAGTATACTGGCGGTCCTCAGGGCGGATAGGGAGCTGGTGGTACGCTGATTTCAGGTCAATGGTCGAGAAGACGCGGTACTGCGCGATCTGGTTGACCATATCAGCTATGCGGGGGAGTGGGTAGGCGTCCAGCAGGGTGTAGCGATTCTGGCTGTAGTCGATGACCAGGCGCTGCTTCTCGCCGGTCTTAACGACCACAACCTGGGCTCGCCAGGGGCTGGTGCTGCCCTCAATAATCCCTTCCTTCAGGAGCTGCTCCACTTCGGTTTTAATGAAAACCCTGCCCCCGGCACTGTATCGCCTGCTCTTTGTGGCGATGGGCTTACAGTCGGGGGTGAGGTTAGCAAACAGTGGGGGGGGGGGGTGACTCTGAGTGTGGAGAGGTTGCACCTGGTGCGCGGCGGGCAATTTGGGAGCTGCTGGCTGCGGACTGTGAGTGGGGGTAGGGGTCCACCGTACGCCATCGTAACACTTTTAAGGTGGCACTGAAAATCTAACCCCAGCAGGACGGCAGCGCAGAGGTCGGGCAGGACCAGAAGTTTAAAATGATCGTACACGGTCCCGTCTACTACGAGTGTCACTACGCAGTAGCCGCCGATGTCCGCCGACTGGGACTCGGAGGCCATAGAAATCCGCTGGTGCGCAGGCAGGACTGGGAGAGAGCAACGCCGCACCGTGTCGGGCGGTGTTGGGGGCCTGCTGCGTTCCGGCTGTCGTCCAAGATGGCGGCGTCCATGATCCCCATGTGGCTGGAGGCGTCCAAAATGGCTGCTGTACCGGTGGTTCGCACATGGCTGGGGAGGCCCAAGATGGCGGCCCGCATGGCCCACACGCGGCGCTGCTGGGGTTCGGAGTGGCTTTGGCCTTGCAGACGTTAGCGTAGTGTCCCTTCTTCCCGCAGCCCGAGCAGGTCGCGTTTTTCGCCGGGCAGCGCGCTCTGGGGTGTTTTGCCTGGCCACAGAAGTAGCATTTTTGGCCTTGGGGCACTGCTGTCTGGCCTTGGGACACTGCTGCGGTAGTTGGGCCGTTGCTGGGGTGTGGCTGGGGTGGCACGGCGCTATGAGGCGGTCCTACCGTGTCCCAGGCTGTCATTCCCCGCGGCGTCCACGGTGCAGAGGAGTAGGCATCCATGCCCCGGTAGGCTGCATCCAATGATAGTGCAAGTTCAGAGGCCTTGTTGAGGTCGAGGTCACTCTGCTCCAACAGTCGCTGTCGGGTGTAATTGGATCTGTGGCCCGCTACAAAAGCGTCCCGGATAAGTTCCTCTGTGTACACGGCGGCCTTTACATCCTTACAACCACAGGCCCGGCCAAGCACAGACAGTGCCTGAAGGTATTCCACGGTCGATTCCCCAGGTTGTTGTTTACGACTCCCCAGAAGGTGCCTGGCGTACACTTCGTTCACTGGGCGCGTGTACTGGTCCTTGAGGAGCTTGATAGCGTCCGCGTATGAGGTCGCGTCTTGGATGACCGAGTACACTCGGTGGTTCACTTTGGAGGTCAGGACATCCAGTTTGTCCTTGTCCGATTTGATTGCTGCGGAGGCGGTCAGGAATTTTTCGAAACACTTAAGCCAGTGAGTAAACTTGGTGGATGAGTCCGCCTCCCGATGATCTAAGTCCAGGCATGCTGGTGTGAGGATCTTCTCCATTATAAAAATGTTGTTAATAAAATTGATGCGCTATCAATTACTCATAAAAGACTGAGAGTTAAGAGAGTAACTAAAGGCTTTTATTAACAAAAGAATGAAGGTCTGCCTCGAGTGGTCGACCGGTCCAGAAATACAAAGGGCTGGGGAGCAGTCACCTTTATACTAGGACTTGTGGGAGGAGTCAGCCGAGGCATGTCCAGGCATGTACACAGTGGAATACAAACAGTGGTTTACCACAATACACAAATCACTAAACTTATTAACCTGTGTTGATAAGGCCATAAAAAAAGCAAGCCAAATACTGGGTTTATTTCTAGAGGGATAGAATTGAGAAGTAGAGAAGTTATGCTAAACTTGTATCGAACCTTGGTTGGAAAACACTTGGAGCACTGTACACAGTTCTGGTCGCCATCTTCTTTATATATATATAAAGCAGTTGGTTTGTCTGTTTGTCTGTCTGTTTGTCTGTTTGTCTGTCTGTTTGTCTGTTTGTCTGTCTATCCGCTATACACTCAAAAGTTATAGAACGTACCTACATGCATGTTATATCAAAAGAAAGTTTATCATTAGGGGAGTCTAATAGGCGTTTTTACTTTTTGGTCAGACAAAAAATGTTCGGACAGTATACAAAAAATGTTCAAAAATCCTCAAAAATCCGCTCATTAGCGGTTGACCAATCCTACCTCTCATTAGCATTGAGTGACATGCTGGTTGACCAATCCTACAGTTCAGTGACCTGATGGTTGACAAATCGGTGCATCACGGGCGGGACCTAATCCTGCAGCCTCCCGAAACTTCGCCGCCACTTTTTTCATCCCCACAGCGACAGCACCAGCCAAACAAACCCCCACATTGCGGCTCCGGGAGCGGGAGGTGAGTTGCAGTCACTCGGGCCAGGCCTCACAACCGCTCGGCCCGAGACACAGAGCGGGCGGGGGAGTGTCAGTGGCCGGCCGTAAACCGCGCCTCCCGCGGCGCGGCTCCCGGCCGCACCGGCAGCTCAGCTGGGGTCCGTCTCGGCCACCGCAACCGGGCTCAATTTTCAAAGCCCTTCCCCGGGTGCCAAAAGAGGGGGAGGGAGGGAGGGAGGGAGATGAGAGGGGGAGAGGTACAGAGAGAGAGAGAGAGGGGACATACAGGGGCAGGGAGAGAGAGGGAGGAGAGAGAGAGGGGGCAGGGAGAGAGAGGGGCAGGGAGAGAGAGGGGGAGGGACAGAGAGAGGGTCAGGGAGGGAAAGAGTGACACAGAGCGGGGGAGCGGCAGCACCCAGCCGTAAACCGCACGGCCCAAAATTGCCCTGGCAACGCCGGCCCCCCCAGCTAGTATTATATAAAGGAAATAAAGGCACTGGTGAGGGTGCGAAAAAGATTTACAAGGATGATACCAGAACTGTGAGGTTATACCCATCAGGAAAGGATGAACAGGCTGGGTCTCTTTTCACTTGAAAAGAGAAGGCTGTGGGGTGAACTAATAGAGGTCTTTAAACTTATGAAGGGTTTTGATAGAGTAGACACATTCCCACTTGTGGGGAAGAGCAAAGCTAGAGGCCATCAATATAAAATAGTCACCAAGAAATCAAATAGGGAAGTTAGAAGAAAATTCTTTACACAGAGAGGGCTGAGAATGTGGTTGAAGTGAATAGTATAGATGCATTTAAGGGGAGGCTAGATAAGCATATGAGGGAGAAGGCAATAGAAGGTTATGCTGATAGAGTTAGCTGAGGAAGGCTGGGAAGAGGCTCGAGTGGAGCATCATCACCGGCAAGGTCTGGTTGGGCCAAATGGCCTGTTTCTGTGCTGTATATTCTATGTAATTCTGTGTAAATCCTGTAAACTACTGCGAATGACATTGACTGCAATCTCATGTAATTTCATATACGTTTACTTCATATATTATACGGATCAGAATTTCAGCAGTTCCCATTTGAAATAATTACCCCGATATTGACAGGCGCGGGTTTGGTAAACGGGGGGATGGAATTTCGGACGGGAATCGCCGCATGCTGTGAAGTTTTTTTTTAAACAGGGTCCCCGCCCGGAAGTCAGCCTGATTGACAAGCTTGGCTTCCAGTCGGGCGGGGAGCAATCCAGAGCAGGCCACAGCCCCAGGTAAAGAGCCTGCGGCTGCTAGTGGGAGCATTGGGGTGGGGGGGGGGCGTTGGCTCCAATCCCTGACCCCATGGGGATCCGATCCCAGTGGGGTCTGACGCCCGACACAGGGGGGTGGTCCAATCCCTAGGGGGATCTGATCCCTGTCCCAGGGCGGGGTCCAATCCCCTACCCCAGGTTGGGGGTCTGATCAGGGGGTGGGGTTGTCTGATCCATGATCGGGTTGTCTTTCTTTGTACCAGGGGGCGGGGGGGGAGGGGTGGGGGCTGATTGGGGAGGGGTCCAATCCAGGGAAAGAGGTAAGCTTGGGTGGCCTGGGGAAAGCATTCCTGCTTCTCCTGGCCCACAAGCAGTGCTGCAAAGGCACTGACCTTCTTCCCGAAGCTGTCCTTGCCTTCCTTGAGCTGTCAGATTTCCTGAGGCCTGAAAAACCCGGTCGGCCAGGGTTAAACCTATAAATAAGGTTAAATCTGAGGCTGCTATCCTCATTAAAACATTTAAAATGCCAACCTGCCTCCTGGGAGCGGGTTGGCTGTCTGCCCCTTGTCCCGCCTCCGTTAAACCCGGAAGACGGTGGGTTGGAGGCAAGAAGAGAAGAAGAAGGGGTCAGCTTTGAGAATTTTAAAATTTTAACATCTCACCTGACCCCAACCTACCTGTTTTTGGGGGTTAAAATTCACCACCATGCTTTCATATAGTTTCATACAGAAATCCAATGAAGAACCTGGAATATGTTAGAATAGTGGAAATTGTGAGGTGCTGTTTTAACTTTGAAATCATAGTTCGTGTAGATCATTAGATACAAGGGAAGATACTCTGGACAGAGCAATTCAATTGTTTTGTTCTGATGATGTCAATCGTGTGATTTAATTAATGTCGTGTCGTTGTTTCACTGTCTCTATTCCCATCTACAATCTACGCTTCACATTCAGCATCTAAATTTCAAAATAAGTGGACAAAGGTCTTCTGCTGTAAAATCCTATCTTCCTGTCATATGATGCAAATGACCTGCAATCAGTTTAAAAGGTTGCTATTAGTTACATTATTAACAAAATGCTTACAAGAACAGCCTTGCTTCTGCACAACTTAATGGAACAAAAGTATCTTCCCTGTTTGTCAAGAATCCTACATGGAATGGGTTTGTGTCACTCTCAACTCATTTTCCAGTGAACTACCCAACAAAACTAATCATAATTGATATCATCAAATGAGTATTTTATGATTTCATAAGAGCCCTGAGAATTTATTATACCCTTTTCATACCCTCACGGGAATTTATTTATTTATATACATAGGCCTAGAAATTCAGTCGCGTTTGCGCCCACTTATGGGCTATAGAGTGGTTTGCGCCGGAAGTTCAGTTGGTCCGTAACATCGACGTTAGCCGGTAGCGCTGCGCCGGCACCGATGACGTCATCGATGTGCGCAGCGCCCCGGTTCCAATGCAATTCCGGTCCGACAACCAAATTCAGTTGCGGCCGCCTCTCCCGTGGCGGCCGCAAACAGCGTTTGCAAAACGGTGCCTTGCAGCTCCGAGAGGCCGGCGCATAAAGGTGGAGGGGCGGCCGGCCGCTTTCCCGGCGGCCGCCTGGCCGCACCTCCCTCCCCGGACTCCTGCACCACCCCCCCGCGGCATTGGTGTGTCACTCCCGCGAGCCCGGCACTTCTCCGTGGTGCCGGGCTCATTTGCCGGGGGAATCCAGCGGCGATCACACGGCTGCAGGCAGCTCCTCCTTAAGAGAAGGAGGAGGCCTGCAGTACCCCAGCCTGCCGCACCGCATCGGGTGCCGCAGCGGCAGCTGGACGCCTGAAACTGACATTCTTCGCCCCAAACGAGGCGGCCAAACCCTCCAATAGCGCCCGCCTCCGTGTTGGGGCGGCGCAACTGAATTTCAGGTGGGCGCTACGGGAATCCGGCCGAGCGCTAAATTTCGGGCGCTAAAGACCTGGCGGGGCTATACCTAATTTCTAGGCCATATTTTTTAGCATTGGTGCTTTTGGCTTGGTTTGTCCAAACATACTAATGCAGATATCTCATTTGAGAGATGTGGTGTATTTGAAATAAAGTTAAGTTGTACCTCGATCCTCAATGCAAGCAGGAGATCCCGGGATGAGTGAGGAGCCAGCAGATCAGCTTCTGACACATCCCCACCCGAGTTACGCCGGCCCTCATAAGCTTTTCACTGGAACTGGAGAAAGCTACTTAGCAAAAAGGATATGAAGAAAAAGGAATTTTGTGGGGCGAAGAGCTCCAAAAGGAATTTTGTGGGGCGAATCATGCTCCTCCTCACCCCAACAAAAATCTTCTGGCCCACTGCTTGCTCATTCTGCCCACACCCCCAAGATCTGTTCTCCCCACTCCCTGCCGCCCCCCAACAGGGCTTACCTGCCAACTGGCTACACAAACCAAAGAGCTGTGGTGAAGCATTTCTTTGATACCTGTAGCTTGCCGGTAAATTTAAATGAGGCCCAAGCCTAAAAATAGTTTGGGCCTTTCAACTGCGGCCTTGTGCGGTGCGTCAAATCAATATTACACTCATTTTGTGCCTGACTTGAAAATCTCCCTCATTTTGTCTAATATTTTAACAAGGGTGTTAATCCATTTATGGTATTACCAATTGGTAATGCCATTGTTAAAATGGTTGACAGGAATTTCACAAAAACACATTAATGCGATCTTTACTATTATCACACAGCAAGATTTCACCCCTTTGTTTAATTCATTTTTTTAAAGAAGGAAGGGAAGGGAAATAACATTGATGTTTAGGTTGTGTGTGGGACCAGTCGGAAAGGGAATGATCAAAGCAGAGCAGGGAGTGTTGCTGAGATAGGGATAACAGGAGCCCCTGGATCGAGGATAGAACAAAATCTGGAAAGGAAGCAGTGTGAGAATTGATTATATTGGGAGCGAGTATGGTGGTACCCATGTGGAGAGAAAAAAAACAGTTTGAGCAGGCAATGTAAATCATGTATTTGGTACCAGGAGGCAGGCAGGTCAAGGGGTGAGGTCAGTGATTGAACACGGAAATATAAGGCTTGGGTAATGTCTTACCTATAATTGCTCTCTTTGTACATGTGTTGTAATGGAAGCTGGCCTGTGCATTGAATGATGAGAGATTTAGTTTGGTTGTTTGACTTAAAACATTGGGCTTCAACTGGTTGGGTTGGGCCATGAAGCTACAGGGGAGAGTATATCTAATATTGAAGAAGTTCACAGGACCTGTCAGGCTGCACCAGGGGCACATAGAGTGTTGGGCTGTAGCTTGGATATTTATTGTTGGGCAGATTTTTTTGGTAGAATGTAATTATATAAAAAAAATAAAGGTTCACATGATATCATTGGTCACGAAAAATATGATCAAAGTAGAAAATAACCAATTAAAAAGAAGCAAAACACAAAGAATTAAACATTTAACCAATAAGCAAGAAAAGTAATAGATGATCAATGCCAAGAGCAGACTCAATGTACATGACAGACATGAGGAATTTTATTATAAAGATCATCTCTACAGTACGCCGAGATTAGATATGAGTCAAACCTTTGTAATATTTCATGTATTGGTTCAACATTATCAGTGAAGGAAGACCAGTATCAAATAGTTTTTTTTATACCAGCTCTCAGTGAATTGTTAACTTGATTATAGCTTTTTTTGCCTGAAAGAATCCTTCAGGCTATACAGGATTGCACAATGCTACAAGATTTCATCTGGTTTAGAATAGTGCTGAAGCTTGTAGTGCTATTCTTACAAAGGAAGAGAGAAACTTTTCTCTATGAATGCTGAGAATATATTTTTCTCTTTTGTATTCCCCTTTTCACAGCAATAACAATGGCGCAGCAATTTTAGTAGATACAATTTAGCTGAATTTGTAGCTCAAGTTGGAAATGTATAACCATTTCCTTCTGAACTAATCCTAGTATTGAGCCTTGTAGTCTGGAGTTTTGATGTACTTTGTAGGGTACAAAGCAGTGCCCTGAAATGACATCCACTTATAAAGGCAGGCATTGACTGTCTTTCAGGCTATATGGAATCATGTCCCTGGATGATATCGGGATATCTGTAGTCCAGGTTTTATATGAACAATTCAGTTAAAATGGGAGTTTATCATATAATCCAACTTGTGTGTGTATGTGTGTGTTATTGTATTAATCTGACAATAGGATAGGGATCGGCATTCATTATTGCAAAGAAATTAACTTAATTTGCCAAAGTGATGAAAACATTTGGCAACCACACCAAACACAGGAAGTGCCTAGAGGTGAGCAGAAGTAGGCGAGGGAAGGAAGCAAATGTGGGAAAATAACAATATTTAAAAAAATAGTTGTGAAGCTGTCACTGTATTATTTATCTCTTCTGTTGCCGTTGATTTACAATCCATTCTCAACAATACTTTTTGTGACACACCTGAAATAATTTTGCCAAAATGGATCTGTCAAATGCAGTTTCAAGATCTGTGAGATTGCCTTGCTAAAGTCACTGCACACAATCAGAACATGGCAACACTGATTACAGCTGAGCATGAAATATTCATAAAATTAACAGGGTGCAGCAGAAAGGAGCACACTCCTTTCTGTATTACTTTTTGTAGTAAATAAGAAATGCAATAAATAAATAAAACCGATGTGTGATTAATCCTGTAGTTTTCCTCTTCACTATGAGCTAGTCAATTTCAGGCCAATTTCATAAATTCAAGATTAACCAACCAGCTTGATTTACAAGTGGAACATCAGCAAATAGATTACGGATAATGCAATTTAAATAGGTTTTAAAAGGAACAAAGAACTAAGAAATTATCATGGTAAAATCATTGCAAGAATGCAGTAGACATGTATCACCATTTACTCATATATATTTATTTATTGATTTCATACAAACCTGCCAAAGTGATATTGCACTTTTCATTTACATATAACAACAATTTTGATGTTGAATTACTGATTATAAATGTAGAAATGTCTCAACTGTTATATAATAATGTTAGGGCATCATGAGCAAATAGTGGGATAACGTTTTACTGTATAAAATCAATGGCCGTCATATTTCCTTTACCCTACTGTATTAAAACAATCAAAGATTGATTATTGTGATATATTTGGATCACAAAGTTAAGGACTGAGGGAGAAAAATTCGGTATCGACCATTTTGGGGTGCTAACATCGCCTGGATGCTAACTTTAGCACCCGGCGCTAATTAATGCCGGCAACCGCAAAATTGAGTTTTACTGGCCCAAGAGGGAAGTTGCGCTAAATCAAGCACACAACTGCTTTCATAGGGCGCTACTGTCGAAGAGCAGGGCGTAGACTTCAGCAGCACTGCACACTGGGTCGTGCAGCGCTGCCACACTCAAAGGCTCCTTCCCTCCCTTAAAGGGAAGGGCCATCGCTGCAGGCTCTGCAATTTGAAAAGTACCTACCTGGACCACCAAGGCAACCGCGATCCCACGCAATCAGCCCGGCACTCAAGCAGAGTGCTGGGCTGATCCATCACGGGCAGGAACCCGCGAAAAAAACTAGAACAGGAAAGGTAAGTTTTTTTTCCTCTTACCTCGGCCACCTCACCTTTAATCATCGCCCCCGAAGCGGCCGGCCACCCGACGCACGCCTCTTGGAGCTGTTGGTGTTTTCGACCGGCGCTGCTGCAGGGGCGGAAGGCAATTTCGGGTCCAGGGCGCTACCGGGGCGATGTGCATGGCGATGATGTCATGAACTCCGGGCAAAGGAGTTGCAACACCGTAGCGCTGCCGCAAAACTCCTGCCGAATATGGCAGGAGTCGATGACGGCGCCGCACCAGGTCGCAATGCCATTTGCACCCCGTTAGCGCCCCCTGGGGCATTAACGGGAGGCACAAAAGCACCCAATTTCACCCCCTAGATATTTTCCAAATTGAAACTACTACCTTATGTTCAGTTTTGACATTATTAATTAGAATCTGCTACTGAATTCCCTAAGTTACACTAATTCCAAAAAGTTGCAGTGTAAATTTGGAGTCAGAGCCTGGCCTGACTCCAGAGTAATACCATGTGAGACGAGTCTCATGTCGTTTCATCCTGGAGTCCAATACGGCACTGATGCTATCGTTTTAATTTAAATTCAGCCTTAAAGGAGCACAGTCTACATGAAAACTCTTCTATAAGCCTCTTCCAATTGGGTTTCAAACACACAGGGGCGATTTTGCCAGCCCTGGGGAGGCGGGTATGGAGGCGGGACTGCCGGGAAAATGGCAGAATTTGGCCCGCCCCCAACCCACCTCCATGCCATCTTCCCAGGAGGCGGGTAGCCGTCCCATGCCGGGCCCCGTCTCCTTGGAGGCAGGAAGGGATAAAAGTCTATTAACTGCCTGTTAACAGGTACTTAACAGGCAGAAAATAGGATTATTCCCTTTTTGCCCTCACAAGTGCGGGCTTCCCGACGGTTCCAAAACCCGCCAGCTCAGCGACGCGAGTACTGGGTCTGTGGGGGTCGGGCGGGGAGGTGGGGGGGGGCAAAAGTGTGGTGTGAAGGTAAGTGATGGGTGCAAGAGTGTAGAGGTGAGTATCTGAGGTAAGTCCTAAGTGTTTTTAAAAGTCTACTTAGCTTTGTTTCATCCTGCAGGCTTCAGTCGGTTTCTATGTGGAGAGTCTCGCACCTCCGTGTTGCAGATGAGAGATGTCCGTTGCTTTCTCAGATGCAACAAACATCTCAATTCTGTAAAAGAAAGAAGATTGATGAGGTCTTGCATGCAAGACCTCATCAAACTGCAGAGAATGCCACTGTTTGACAACTTCACAGAGCTGTCAAACGATGACAATTCATCTGTCAAAAATTTTTGACAGATGACACGTCATACGTTGACGTGCTCTGCAACCGGCTTTCCCTTAATTGGCCTGCTAAGCCCGCTGGGCGGGCTTAACAAGGTCAATCAAGGGAAAATAGCATGGGTTGGCCACAACTCGATGGAGTTGGGACTGACACCCGACAAGCAGCAGCCCCGCCTCCAACGCGCCTCCATTCACAAAATCGCCCCTGTAGTGCAGTAAATTGTTTTGGAACGCTTTATCATGTCCTTTGCGCGTGATGTCAACGTTATAAAAAATATGCGAGCTTCTGGCTCTTCACCTTTAGGTAATGTTCTGCTCATGTCAATAATTAACAAAACTTACAGGTGTCTTTACAGAACAGTACACTTCAAACAAGCTGGCAACTATGAGCAGGCTTTATATGGTACAAAATAAGGTCCTGAAATAGACTGAGTTGAAGTCGGCATAGTACAAATCCCAATACAGGAAACGCTCGTTTAAATGGCTCCTAAATATCCGGAATTCTCTATTAACTGGAAAAATTCTCGCTCCGAAAACAACACCTCAATAACCGGCAATGTTGCCGAGTCCAAGTCCGAGTCTCCCACGGTGGCCGAGTTAGTCAGTGGGGGTAGTTCTCCAAATTGCCACTACTTGGTTTCTTGGTGCTGTCGGAAGTCAGAACACCTCAATACCCCTGTAACAGGAGTCTGACTCTCCCGTGCTGCCGGTAGTCTCTTCTGATCCGCCATTTTATAGGGGTACTGTGTGTCTCCCACGCTGCTGGTAGTCATTGCATTACCCTCAACTGGCAGTACTGTACTTAATCAAGCATCTTCCACCATCCATTGAACACAACATTCTGTAGGTGAGTACCCAATTACTGTATACTGCACATTTCTTGATCTTTTTTATTTTTCTTTGTTAAAAATAGCCTCGGTAGATAACCCTCTCCGTCATCCGGAATTTTTGATCAACCGGCAACACGCCGGTCCCGTTGGTGCCGGATACCAAAGAGTTTCCTGTAATACAATTCACTCAGATTGTCTGCTGGCTGAAGAGCTTGCTCAAGTCTCAGTGTCGATGTGTACGGTAAACTGGGTGGTGTGTGCCAACCATAGCAGAGAAACTGAAAGTTGGAAGTAGAAAGATCTGCAAAGGAGTTGGTGATGGAGAACCAACTAGCATTAACTTATCTAACCTCTCTGACAAATTTAAATGGTACACTTTTCCATTACAAATGGCATACAGCTCCCAGATGCCACAGGTGCCATTGTTGTTCCCTGTATAATGGCCGCTATACTCATGATTTATTTTCACAGTGCACTGCATGGTTTGCATGCTAAAGTGACACTAGAAATATGTATCAGTTTAAAAAAAATTAACCATCTGGTCTTGTACATTTGTATGAGTGCTCACTTATCAGGTTCTTTTAGGTCATTCAGAATGAAGTGATGGGATTTGTGATGGCTGTTAATGGTGTGAAAATGGAAATTAGCTCAATACATTAGCAATAATGGTATACCTACCTGTAATAGGTACTGCACATGCTTCAGAATGATGGTTGTAGACAAAATAATTTGATTGTCCTTGATCAAATATCTTCTGCAAACTATCTGAGAGTTATTAAGCAATGTAATGAAATATATTTTATCTGATTTTTTAAGCATCAGAGATTTATTGTATGGTGCAATAAATCTCTGAAATAAATAAAACTGTTTTGAAAATCAAAAATGTTAAATCTTTAAGATTGTAAAAGGAATCAAAATAGTATGTCCTCATGAACATAAATTGGTGTTTTTTAAAAAGAATAAAGAAACATTGGTTTAGACATAGATTAAGGACACATGGGACCAATTGTTTGAGTACAATTGGCCATGATTTTCCGAGATACAAGTTGGGAGTACAAAGCACCCTGCCCGTAAAGTGTATTCGGATCATTGTAATTCTATCATTTTAACTGTTTTTTGAGCAAGTTGCTTCAAAGCAATTTGTTTGTAAATTGGCAACATTTAGTTTCAATAAAATTACCAGCAAGTGCAATTCCCAGATTCCTGAAATTGGCAACCTATTTGTCTAATCAGAAATGACATTTTGTCAGTATTCAATACAATAACTTGGCACAACTTTGAATTAGGTTGGCAGTGTCACTCATAAAGAGCATAACGATATCTGTTGTGTAAAATGGAATGATCATACTGATGCAGTAGGGTGTGCTTTCTTTGGATTGGAGATGGATTGTAGTTGAGATGCATTGTACAAGAAGTTTTACTCCACATTTAGACAGGGTGTTCTGGACCTGGACGCACGTGATGCCTACACTGGATCAATGTTCGCTGTAAGCTGCGCTTTGTCCTGCGTGGCCTGTTTCTTTTACCACTCGGTCCCTTTAAATTTGAGGCTGACCCAGACAGTTCGCAACCTTGGCGACCTATTTAACCATGAGATGAGCTTCCAACCCCATATCCACTCCATCACCAAGACTGCCTACTTCCACCTGCATAACATTATCCACCTCAGCTCATCTGCTGCTGAAGCCCTCATCCATGCCTTTGTTACCTCTAGACACCTATTGCAATACTCTCTGGGCTGACCTCCCACCTTGCACTAAACTTGAGCTCATCCAAAACTCTGCTCCCTGTGTCCTAATTCGCACCAAGTCCCTTTCTCCCATCACTGCTGTGCTCGCTGACCTCCATTGGCTCTTGGTCCAGCAACGCCTCAGTTTTAAAATTCTCATCCTTGTTTTTACATCCCTCCATGGCCTCACCCCTCCCTATCTCTGTAACCTCCTCCAGCCCTACTACTCTCCGAGATCTTTGCACTCCTCCCATTTTGGCCTCTTGTGCATCCCTGATTTTATTCGCTCCACCATTGGTGGCCGTGCCTTCAGCTGCCAAGGCTCTAAGCTCTGGAATTCCCTCCCTAAATCACTCCACCTTTCTACCTCTCTCTCTCCTCCTTTAAAACGCTCCTTAAAACCTACCTCTTTGATCAAGCTTTTGGTCACTTGTCCTAATATCTCCTTATGTGGCTCGGTGTCAAATTTTGTTTGATAACGCTCCTGTGAAGTGCCTTGGAACGTTTTACTATGTTAAAGGCACTATATAAATGCAAGTTGTTGTTGTTGTAAAGACATCTCTCACCTATGCAAAAACAAAAATACAAAAAAAAAGGTATGTTGAACTATATGTCAAATCAGGTTTCTGGAGCGCAAAGATTTTCAGTGTTTCTGAAGTAGTTTTGGATAGTTAACTCAGCAAATACATTTTTGCTTTGGATTCTCTTTTAATCGACATACTGTATGATTGTGAAAATGATATAACTCACTGGGAGCGCTTGATAAAAAATCGAAGTTCCTTTTAAAGTTGAAAAGATTTCTCAGATTTTGAGAGCGAATGTTGCTGTGCATTTTGTAGCAGTTATCATAGACGAGTTGGATGTGGTTTTAGACTGTACTTTGTACCTTTCCATCACAAAAAAAAACAGGGTAGAGACAATGTATATCACACGAGAAAGAACTGAGCAAACAGGGCTCCTGTTCTTCTTTTGTCTCTGGAAAGAAAACAGACTAGTGCTAACCATGTCACAGTTTTAGCAGCAGGGTGCAGAAAGGCCTCTGTTACTGCAGGGCTCCTGGTTCAATAATTTATCAGAGTTTGTGTATCACCTGCTGTTAGCAAAAATCAGTGTGGTGCTTTGAACAAACTGCTTCTACATTATAGCATTAGGCACGTTTACAAGAACAAGATTCTGGAAATATAGATACAAAAAAACAAGAAGATGGATATGTTAGAGCAGTAAATACTGCCTGAGGCTATAAAGTAATGAGCATTTTTCCACAGAGAATTTTGACCTGTTATTTGAACAAAAGAAGGCAGATGAAAAGAGAAATTACTGAATCTAAAGCCTGAGCAAGAAAACACAATTCAACTTTAATAAATGTTTCTTGTGTTAATAATTTACTATTAGTGTAATACCTCTGAAAATAGAACAAAAAACATGCTTATTCAGTGTCTTTTGATAACAGGCTTGACTATTTATTTGATATTTTTTTCAGAAAGTATGGAAAAAATTATTTCCTTTATTTATTTTTGTAACGATTGTATAGATTTATACCAGCAAGTTATTAAAGCCAGCCTGTAATTGCTATTGATGTCTTTGATCACATCATTGTGAATTTTTCTTCTGTACAATATGCCCTCTCAGTTGGGAGACAATATACTTTGTTGGGCTGTTTACCCGTTTTTATTTGTTAACATCAAATCTTCTGTCCAAACCTGAAATAGGCTGCAGCTTTTTCACAAAGCTAAGTATCATTAACAAAATAAAGAGGCACAGCTACCACAATTTTCCTTTAACTCTCTGAGTATCAAAAATGTCTTTTGATTTCTAAAGCTTGTTTCCTGCTACACAGTGAATGTAAAGGATTCAGAAACCCTTCAATGTTTATGGGGAAAAAATAGAATCTGTAACCCGCAACATTTTTTACTTTACTCTGATGCTACTGCAATTCTCTATTTTAATTGTTACAGTATCACTGTAATCTATCTTCAGAATTTAGGATCATGAAACAAACATTAGGTGAAGATTTTCTCTGTGCAATAGGTGTAGTAAAACCTTAAACCTACATTTGCATCTACTATCATAGAATCATAGAATGGTTACAGCACGGAAGGAAGCCATTCGGCTCGTCGAGCCCATGCCAGCTCTCCGCAAGAGCACTTCAGCTAGTCCCGCTCCCCTGCTCTTTCCCCGTAGCCCTTCAATTTTTCTCCCTTCAGGTACTTATCCAACTCCCTTTGAAAGCCACGATTGTATCTGCCTCCACCACCCTTTCAGGCAGTGCATTCCAGATCCTAACCACTCGCTGAGTAAAAACGTTTTTCCTCATGTCGCCTTTGGTTCTTTTGCCAATCACCATAAATCTGTGTCCACTGGTTCTCGACCCCTCTGCCAATGGGAACAGTTTCTCTGTATTTACACTGTCTAAATCCCTTATGATTTTGAACACCTCTATCAAATCTCCTCTCAACCTTCTCTGCTCCAAGGAGAATAACCCCAGCTTTTCCAGTCTATCCACGTAACTGAAGTCCCTCATCCCTGGAATAATTTTCGTAAATCTTTTCTACACCCTCTCTAAGGCCTTCACATCCTTCCTAAAGTGCAGTACCCAGAATTGGACACAATACTCCAGTTGGGGCCGAACCAGTGTTTTATACAGGTGCATCATAATTTTCACATTTTTCTACTCTATACCTCTATTCAGGAAGCCCAGGATCCCATAAGCTTTTTTAACTGTTTTCTCAACCTGCACTGCCACCTTCAATGATTTGTGCACATATACCCCTAGGTCTCTCTGTTCATGCAACCCCTTTTGGATTGTACCCTTTAGTTTATATTTTCTCTCCTCATTCTTTCTACAAAAATATATCACTTCGCATTTTTCTGCTATTTTATTATTTTATAAACACAGAGGAAAGCTTTCTTCATTGTTGACTATCAAGTGGCTATCATTTTGGGGGCAGATTTAATGGAGATTCCTTTGGAGTTGACTTGGCTTCAAGATGACATGGCCACGCAAGTTAGCAGAACTCCAAGATGTTTTTGATTACTGACCAACCAATTTAGCTCATTGATGGAAGCTAGGACTACCAAATGGGGCTAACAATTCTTTTCATTTGGCTTCAGGTAACCTTAATGCCCTAATGGTTGAGGTGATCATAGCTAGACAACAGCAAATGGTTTACTAATGTTCTGTGCTTGTAACTGTGTAGTTTTAGCTTGGTTAACTCTAGTAATACCCAATATTCCCACGAGGGTCTCTAAGCATTGGCTTTTGGCAACCTGCACCTAAATTCTCTGGGCTTAGGTAAGGGAGTGTGTTCCTATGGGGAGGGAGTGTGAACTGCATGTCAGGCAAACAGAAATCACTTATGTGAATTTCTCTGTAGTTTGGTTTGGAGACTCTTTAGCGCAGTGATAGGTTTCTGTGTGTATAAGATGATGGACTTACTAAAAAAAAATGATGCGATACTTTAGTAGATTAACAGATCTCTAAACGCGTCAATGTAGATGAGTTGCAGAGTTTATTACCAGAAGCCATTTTCCTCCAGTCACTAAAGTGAGCAAAAAATCAGGACAAGTATAAAACAGGCTTTAGATAACATCAGTAATTGGAAGAAGACTTTTACAGCAAGTTTATGAATAGATAAATATACTGGGTCACAGAGCAGTGCACCTGAACAGGCAATGCATCACGCTGATTACATAAACTGAGGCAACAATCCAGATGTGATGAAGCCAGTCTCCCTCTCATACTTAGAATTTCTAGGCCACTGTGCCATGGACTTCCCAGCCCATGTGAATAGTCTTTCTCTATTTGTTTTCCTCTGGATATAGGCATCATAGGCAAGGCCAGGCGGGCCTTCTTCTTGAACCGCTGCAGTTCATGTGGTGAAGGTACTCCCATAATGTTGTTAGGTAGGGAGTTCCAGGATTTAGACTCAGAAACAATGAAGGAACAGCGATATACTTCCAAGTCAGGATAGTATGTAACTTGAAGGGGATCTTGGTGGTGATGGTGTTCCCAGGCACCTGCTGCCCTTGTGCTTTTAGTTGGTGGAGGTTGAGGGTTTGGGAGGTGCTGCTGAAGAAGCCTGCTTCAAAATCTTCATAATTTCAGAAACCTCTATTAAATCTTCTCGTAACCTTGTTGCTCAAGTGGAATTAGTCCAAGTGTCTCAAGTCTGTTCTCATAAATATATTTTCCATCCGTGGCATCATACTAATGAAATAACAACAGGAAATGCTGGAAACACTCAGCAGGTCAGCCAGCATCATGGAGAGAGAAACATGTCGGGTCGATGACCCTTCGTCAGAACTGGAAAAAGTTAGAGAAGTAACAGATTTTTAAGCAAGTGTAGGGGCAGGGAGAGGGAGGAGGGGTGGAAAGAACAATGGGAAGGTCTGTGATAGGATAGAAGGCAGGAGAGATTAAAAGACAAAAGGGATGATGGTGCAAGGACAAGTTAAGAAACAAAAGATGACTCTAGATGAGGTGTAAACGGCAATGGCAGAATCATCAACAGCTGCCATGTGAGAGAAGAAAAAAAGAAAAAAATATATATATAAAGTCCGAGGTTATAGTCTGAAATTGTTGAACTCAGTGTTGAGTCCAGAAGGTTGTAAAGTGCCTAATCGAAAGATGAGGTGCTGATCCTCGAGCTTACGTTGAGCTTCGTCAGAACAGTGTAAGAGGCCAAGGATGGAGAGATCAGAGTGGGAGTGGAGTGGAGAGTTAAAGAATTGTATTGTATCATACTAATGAATATATAAAAAGTTAGAATTACCTTTTTACTCTCATATTCGACAATGTCAAAGGACCTCTAGAACATACAGATGGGCCTTTGATTTAATGGCTCATCTGAAGGATAGTATTTTTGATAATTTAACATTCCTTCAGTACAGCACTAGAGCGTCCAGCTAGATTGTGTGCTCCTGGTGTGGGGCTTGAATCTACCAACTGAGCCAAGCTGACATGTGATTAGCTTACAATAGCTGCTAAACCCATCTCTCTTAGATAACTATTCATAGAATCATAGAAACTTACAGCACAGAAGGAGACCATTCAGCCCGTCGTGCCTGTGCTGGCTCTTTGAAAGAGCAGTAGTGCTTAGTCCCACTCCCCTGCTTTTTGCCCGTAACCCTCATCCTCAAGTATCTGACCAACTCCCTTTTAAAATTAATCAGCTTCCGCCACCTTGGTCCTGATAACTGTCTGAGTGATAACATTTCTCCTCATCTCACCTCTAAATCTTTTGATCATTTTAAATCTATGACCTCTGATTATTGGCCCACTTGCCAGAGGGAATAGTTTTTCTCCATCTACTCTATCAAAACCTCTCATCATCTTGAAAATCTCTATTAGGTCACCTCTCAACCTTCTCTGTTCCAAGGAGAACAGTCCTAACTTTTCCAACCTCTCCTCATAACTGAAGTCCTTCATTCCTGGTAACATCCTGGTCAAGCTCCTCTGTACCCTTTCCAAGGCCTTTACATCTTTCCTGAAATGTGGTACCCAGAATTGTCTACAGTACTCCAGCTCAGGCCTAACCAGTGATGTATAATTTCTAGCATGATCTCTTTGCTTTTATATTCTATTCCTCTATTTATAAACCCAAGTAACCCAGATGCTTTTTTAACCACCTTATCAACTTGTCCTGCCACTTTTAAGGATTTGTGTTTCTGGACACCAAGATCTCTCTGCTCATCTACACTTTTCAAAATTGTGCCATTTATAATATGCTGTTTTTCCATATTAGTCCTCCCAAAGTGCATCACTTCACACTTCTCTGCATTGAACTCCATCTGCCATGCTTCTGCCCATTTAACCACCCTCTCTATGTCATCCTGAAGTCCACAACTATCCTCATTACTATGCTAAGTTTCGTATCATCTACAAACTCTATAATGCTGCTCCATACACCCGAGTCTAGGTTGTTTATGTCGGCAGCGCTCCACGGAGGCTCTGCAGAGCGCTGCCACGTTTCAACGCCCCTCCCCTTCAGTTAAAGGGGGGGCCGTTGCGCACTCTGCAGGGCCTCCGATGGTCCATATTAGGCCACCAGGGCAGTGTGGTGCCATGGCAGCAGCCCAGCACTGAGACGCGGTGCCAGGCTGCGCGATGGTGGCCAAGACCACGCCACAGCCCACCACGGAGGGCCGACCTGGAGGTTGGCCAAAAAAAGAAAATGGCGGCGTGGCTCGCGGCCGCACATCCCCTTTAAATACCACCCCGTGAGCGGAAGTCGGCCTGGTTCGCAAATTTCTGCTGCGGGGCGCTAAGAGATCGCAGCGCACAGCGATGACATCATCACCGGCAGCACAACGGCCCAGGGCGCTACCGGCTACCATTAGAAAACAGAGAGTAGGCATAAATGGGTCATTTTCTGGTTGGCAAGATGTGTGCCACAGGGATCAGAGCTGGGGCCTCAACTTTTTACAATTTATATAAATGACTTGGATGAAGGAACCAAATGTATGGTTGCTAAATTTGCTGATAACACAAAGATAGGTAGGAAAGTAAATTGTGAAGAGGACATAACAAGGCTACAAAGAGATATAGATAGGTTAAGTGAGTGGGCAAAGATCTGGCAAATGGAGTAAAATGTGGGAAAATATGAAATTGTCCATTTTGGCAGGAAGAATAAAAAAGAAGCATATCATCTAAATGGTGAGAGATTGCAGAGCTCTGAAATGCAGAGGGATCTGGGTGTCCTAGTGCATGAATCGTAAAAGGTTAGTATGCAGGTACAGCAAGTAATTAGGAAAGCTAATAGAATGTTATCGTTTATTGCGAGGGGAAGTGAATACAAAAGTAGGGAGGTTATGCTTCAGTTATACAGAGCATTGGTGAGACCACATCTGAAGTACTGTGTACAGAATTGGTCTCCTTATTTAAGAAGGGATGTAAATGCGTTGAAAGCAGTTCAGAGAAGGTTTACTAGACTAATACCAGGAATAGGCGGGTTGTCTTATGAGGAAAGGTTGGACAGGCTAGGCTTGTATCCGCTGGAGTTTAGAAGAGTAAGAGGTGACTTGATTGAAACATATAAGATCCTGAGGGATCTTGAGAGGGTGGATGTTGAGAGGATGTTTCCTCTTGTGGGAGAATCTAGAACTAGGAGTCACTGTTTAAGGGGTCACCCATTTAAGACAGAGACGAGGAGAAATTTTTTCTCACAGAGGGTCGTGAGTCTTTGGAACTCTCTTCCTCAGAGAGCAGTGGAAGCACAGTCTTTGAATATTTTTAAGGCAGAGGTAGATAGATTCTTGTTGAGCAAGGGGGTGAAAGGTTATAGGGGGTAGGCGGGAATGTGGAATAATCAGATCAGCCATGATCTTATTGAATGGCGGAGCAGGCTCGAGGGGCCGAGTGGCCTACTCCTGCTCCTAATTCTTATGTTCATATGTTCGGCAGGGGCGCGCCGCTATCAGGTAGCGCTTCAGCAACGCTCCGCCGAATTTCTCGGGAGGTGCTTTTTTCACCCCCTCCCCCCCGGGCGATAGGGCGCTAACGGCAGGCACAAAGGAGCTGAATTTCTAGCTCCAAGAGTTTTTTTATTAGTATGTATGGATTGATGATTGTGGACCAAATTATGTACTAGATTACTCATGTAGGTGACTAATAAGGGGTTTACTGCCTAACCATGAGCAAAGAGTTAATTGGATATGCTGTACTGGTTGCATGTCCAAGAGAACAACCCAACTGAGAATCTATTGCACTAGACCATAAAGAATAACCATAAAAATTGGCATTCTTTCCCAATTAGCCTTTGTAGTACACAAATATATAAAAAAAACTTATATATTAGTTTGCACCATTTAAATATAAAACATCAATGCCTATGAGTACAGATTGACAGCAGTGGAAGAATACTAATTTGGACCATAACTACTGAATAGGTTTGAGCATCACTTGAACAACACTGCTAACAGTTTACTTGCATCATTTTGAAACAGTTCAGTCAATCCATCACCAAAACTAAACAGTGAAATCCTGACTGTGATATACTGTCAGGGCAAAGGTTGTTTGTCAGAAAGTAGGGCTGTCAACTGATTAAAATAAATAATTAATCTTGCAATTAAAATTTAAACCACAGTTAATTTTAGTTTGAATCCCCTATTTAATTGATACTGTTGTCACCGGCATTGCTATGTGTCAGCTTTACTATTATATTTTCTAGCTGCCATATTATTTATATTGGTGTCTGTATTGGCCTGTGTGGCAGTATGTTAGCCTTGTCATTACTGTTAGTAGAGGATAAAGTTTGGTTATAAGCTTAATTAGTACAAGGAGCATTGGTGTTTATACGTCAGAATTAACAGCATAATACAGAGACAATCAGAGGTGGTCAAAATCTCTTATCTGCAAACTAAAGGAAATATAATGGAAAGTTACTTTTCAAGTCATTCCTTGCCTTTGGTAAAACTTATTATTACTGCACAGCATAGTAATTCATATTAAATTAAGTACTTTGATGCATTTTTGAGAGGTGTAATAAGGTGCTATATAAATTCAAACCTTGTATTATAAGACTGAACACCTAACTGAAATCAAAACCCAAGGTATTCCTTTTACCTCTCTGTTGGATTATAGGTAGGAAGAACTGTTGTAAAACCCACTATAAACATGTGGGTTCACTCAAGCTCTGAACATTGTCTCATTACATTAGAGCTGCTACTGTGAGGTCAGTGTATTCCTGAATCTGAGATTAATGGACTAACTGCCCAAAGGGCAATAATATCATACTGCCTGTAGAGAGCTAATCCCACCCCTCAAGGTCAGACTGATAGCAACAGTACCTAAAGGGTTTATTGTGTTAATTAGAAACACAAAATGTAGATTTTCCCAGAAACCTGAGCTACAGGTCATGAAGATATTTCCAAATTACACAGGAAGTTTGCAATACCAGCAGCTGGCTTAGTACCAGGATCCTTGCCCAATTTAATTTCTTATGTATAAAAAACAGCTATTTTGGACTCTCGATAATTGACAGGATGTGTTTGACCTGTTTACTTATAAATTAGTTAAGTGATCTCTCAGCACTCACCTTGTGAATAAGTTCCAGCACGACCATTTCTTAGTCAGGCATTGGATTCTTTATGCCTTCCGAAATGTTTAGTAGCAGCAACATTTTTAACTATTGCTATTTAGACTTTAAATTACAATTACTTTTTAAATTCACGATATGTAGATTAAAATAATGAAGCTTTTCTAGAAGAGCATATTCAGTTTAGAGTAGTGAAAAATGGAACTGCTGTAACTTCAATCCATTTTAATCAAACTTAGCTCCTAAACTGGCTCAAGGTCCTATAAAAACAGAGCCAACTAAATTGTTTATAATTGTCCTACCAGAGCCAATGTGAAATAGAAGCAAGTTTTAAATCCTAGGATTTGAAACTATAAACATGGCAAACAGTGGTACAAAAGCAGCTATGTGTCATCGGTATTTTGCTGTACTACTGGTTATTATTAAGCTTTACAGTGTTTCACTTCTTCAGGTCTCCAATGATTTATCTATGAATTGCAACTGTTATAATATGATATCCATTTTATACACAGGCTGGCTAAAGGCAAATTACCAGATTGTTTTAAAAATGTTAAGTTAAATGTTCAGACAATCAGCTGTCACAATACAGTAGCCATATCTAAGCTGATCAGGCTTCAGCTGGTTTAATACAATTGGAAGGTCAGTGCTGAGTTGGATTTCTAAAAATGACATACCATAACCCCACTTTTACTATTAACACAGAGGTGGCACTTTCAACTGCACTCTAAAGTGAAGATACTAAAAATTGTTTCAGAACAATTATAAAGAAAATCACATTCTAGTCTTCTACTTGGAAATTCAGTCAAAACAAGACAATGAAGAAAGTCATAGGCCTAGAAATTCAGTTGGTAGCACCAGCCGCTAGCGCCTTAAGAGGGCGATAAGTGGGGCGTGAAGCGGCTAGTGGCCGGGCGCAGCGCGATCTGCGCCTCTCGCGAACTTGAGTGGACATTTAGCGGCAGCACAAAACCGCAATGCCCGCTCAGCTGCGCGCACAGATCCTGACGTCATTTCATGGTGCAACGCCCTTGGTGCGCCCCAAACTGGAACTTAAGTGGCGCCCCCCTTCTTTCCGCCTGGCGCTCCCAGCGACTGGTTGAGTGGAACGGTTCCCAGTTGCTGTGGGGCTGGGGGGGGGCGCTTTTTAAAGGGGGCTCTTCCTGCCTTCTTAGTGGTAGCCATTTTGGACCACTCTTTCTGTGTGAGAGAGAGAGAGATTTGCAGAGAGACAAAGGGAGAGAGCTTTCTGCTTTGACTCAGCGCTCACACAGGTACTTCTGGCTTCAGCCCAGAGCTTTGCAGTTGGATTGATTTCTCAGTGCCATAGCCTTGAGTGGCCACATATAATGGGGGCTGCAATGGGTGGAAACGTTGGGTTTCTCCATTGCATTGAGAGGGCTCAGAGACGCCGAGAGAGAGTGCCAATCATGGCCAGACAGAGAAGAGCCAACAGGCATCGGCACAGGAGGCCTTACCCTCCCAGGGTATACCGCCAGCACTTCTCCTACCTCAACATGTCTGAGGAACAGTGCATTCGGAGGCTTCGATTCAGAAGGGAGGTGGTCACTGAGATCTGCCACCTGCTTCAGAGAGATCTGCAGCCTCAGCTGAGGAGCAGGACGTCTCTGTCGGTGGCAGTGAAGGTGACAGTGGCTCTCAACTTCTATGCCACTGGCTCCTTCCAATCCGCTACTGGGGACATTGCCAAATTCTCCCAGTTCGCGGTGCATTGCTGCATCCGCCAAGTCACGAATGCCCTCTTCAAAAGGAGATGTCAGTACATTTCCTACCCCATGACCCTGGACAAGCAGCAGGAGCGCGCAATGGGATTTGCAAGAATAGCGGGCTTCCCCATGGTCCAGGGCGCCATTGACTGCACGCATGTGGCTTTGCGGGCGCCTCTAGAGAATGCCGAGGATTACCGCAACCGGAAGGGGTTCCATTCGTTGAATGTGCAGTTGGTGTGTGACCACAGGCAGCTGATACTAGCTGTCAATGCCCGCTTTCCAGGCAGCAGCCACGACGCCTCCATCCTGCGCCAGACTTCTGTGGCAGACCTTTTCGAAGCCCAGGCACACCCAGGAGGCTGGCTTCTCGGGGACAAGGGCTATCCTTTGTGCACCTGGCTGATGACCCCGCTCCATGCGTCCAGCACCCCTGCTGAAGAGCGATACAATGACAGCCATCAAGCAACCAGGAACATCATTGAGCAACGGTTCCGCTGTCTGGACCATTCCCGGGGAGCCCTTCAGTACTCGCCTGAGCGAGTCTCCCATTTCGTTGTAGTGTGCTGCATGCTGCACAACCTGGCTATCCTCAGGACTCAGCCACTGCCAACAGACATTGGAGGACCACCAGAGGAGGAGGAGGAGAAGGAGGAGGAGGAGCACCAAGACGGGAGTGAGGCACAAAGTGCAAGGGCCGTCCGTCAGCGGCTTATTGCAAGTCGGTTCCAGGCCCCCTCTCAGGGAATGGCTTGTGCCATTGAAAGAACATGAATGGACCCGCTCCGCAAACCCTGAGCCGGTCAAGGCAACAAATAGTTCAAAGTGCAAACATGCACAATCTGAATAAAGACAATTATTTATTTAACAAACTCTGTGCCCTTCCCGCATGACAAACAAATACTGAGAAACCCCCCAAAAAACAGTCAGACACATAACTGGCTCTCACAACCTGGAGACAATGAACAAAAGAGTTAAACAAAAATGACCATGATCCTCGGCCTTCACAAAAAAAAAACACAGCATTTTGCCACACCTCCTACTTTATGGCCTGCGAGGGTGATCTGCCTCGCTTGCGAGATTGGCCCCTTCCCACCCTGCAGCTCCTCCGCCATGGGACCCCAGTGGCTGCAGCAAGGCTGGGGGAAGGCTGGCGAGGGTCAGATAGTGAGTCGGCAGATGCCCTTGGGGGACAGCCTGGACCAGCTCTGGGCCTGGAGGGCCCGGCTGCTGACTGCTCCAACTCTGCTTGGGCGGCAGCAGTCTGTCCTACGGGTGGTGGCAGCTGCAGTGGAGGAGTGACAGTGTTGGCAGCAGGAATGCTGCCAACCTGACAGAGCACAGGCACTCCCTGGTCGGACGAGACACTGGCACTCGCACGGGGCAGCACTGAACCATGCGCAGCAATCTGCTGAAGCACAGACTGCTGGCCTGCTGTGGCACGGCGAGGGCCCCGGCGAATCCTGCCCGATCCAGCAAGGGTGGCAGCAGTTAGTGCTCGTCTGGCCCTGATCTGTGTCTGCATCAGACCAGCCAGTGACTGCATGGCACGACTAAGCACTTGGCTGGAAGCCACCTGTGCTGCACCGAAGTCCTGCAGACTCTTTGCCTGTGCTGCCCTGAATTCCTGTACACTCCTTGCCAGTGACTCTATGGAGTCAGGCATCCTTGCCACTGCAGCCATGAGCTCAGTGTGCCTGCGCTCTGCCTGGGCGCCCATTTCAGCGAGGAGCCGCACCTCCTCTGCGCTCACTGTAGCAGGACTGGAGGCCACACTCTCCCTCTGGGGAGAAGGCCGCCAAGCTTCCCTACGCCCCCCCCCCCGTGTTGCTGCAGGCCGCTGGGCCCCGGAGCTTCACCCTCCTCAGACCCTTCCCCCCTGCTCCCCTCCAGGGAAGACGTGTCCCCATTATGGCCATGGGCTGCCTCGGCTGAGGGTGGCACTGATGTTCCGGCTTCCTCTTCCTCCTCCTCGCCTTCCAATTCACTCACAGTGGCAACTTGAGGGCCCGCCTCCTCACCTCGCGAATCAGCATCTGAAAGCAGGGAGGTACAAGAGTTGCTTTAGCATGAGAACAGGGCGGCAGCGAGGGAGGCACGAGTGCTGCAATGCACTGCATTGGTTCGATAGTGGCAAAGGATGCTGGTGTGAGGCACAAGTGGAAAGACAGAGATCAAAAAGGCGATGACCTTACCATTGCTGTCCAGAACGGGGTCGGCATCTCCAGTGGTGACGGGGCCAACCAGCCGGCCTGCCATAATCTGTTCCACTCGCTGCTCCAGATCGCTGAGGTCTTTAAGTTCAGGACGGCCTCCCCCAGTCCATTGCTGCTGCCTCCCATGGTCGAATAGCCCTTACAGTGTGAAGCTCTGATCTTGGTTGCACTGCCTCCCATGGTCGAATAGCCCTTACAATGTGTAAAGTGGTGAATGGGCATGTGATTTTCATGAGAGGCCCATAGGTGTTGGATGAGGGCTGGGCATTGGGGCTTTCAGGACCCTTTGGCCATAAAGTGAGGTGCACATGCAGGGATGAAGAGGATACTGGAAAGGGTACTCACCCTGACAACCCGAGTGAGGTCGTTGAACTTCTTCCTGCATTGCGTTGGGGTCCTAGGTACCATGCTGCTGGAGGTCATTCTGTGTGCCACCTCCCTCCAAGCTTTTCGATATTCGTTGGGCAGCGGCCTCCTGCCACTGTCCGGGAAGAGGATAGGTCGCCTGCGCTCCACTGCCCCAACCAGAACCTTCAGGGCCCCCTCACTGAAGCTCTGCGCGCGCTCCCTGGCCCTCTCCATGGTCGTAGGCGTAACGATGTTGCAGCAGGTCTGTCCAGGCCGAGAATCAGGGCTCCAATGTGTAGGGCGTGGCTGCAAGCCAAATCGACCTTCCCCCTTTAAGAGGTGACCGGCGCCAGCGTGTCTGCCTGCAATCGCTAACTGGCCGCACCTGCGCTGCGCCCGCCCTCGGTAGTAGCGCCTCGCCTCTCCGGCTTAGCGCCTTAGGATAGTCATGCAGCGCCTGCTTTAGCACAGCAAGAACCTCTTGGAGCGAAGCAACTCAATTTCGCTGAAGGTGGTGCTAAGTTGCGCCGGGCGCTAAATTTAGCGCACGCTCGACTGTAGCGCCCCAAACGTGGCGATACTGAATTCCTAGGCCATAGAGTCAGAGTTATACAGCACTTGGCCAATGAAGGCAAGTATTCCATATGCCTTCTTAACCACCTTATCTACCTGTCCTGCTGCCTTCAGGGATCTATGTACATTCATACCAAGGTCCCTCTGATTCTCTGTCCTTCCTAGGGTCCTACCATTCATTGTGTATTCCCTTGCCTTGTTAGTCCTCCCAAAATGCATCACCTCGCACTTTTCAGGGTTAAATTCCATTTGCCACTGTTTGTGTCTGCGCCGGCCATCAAGCCCTGTCTATTCTAATCCCATTTTCCAGCACTTGGTCCGTAGCCTTGTATGCTATGGCGTTTCAAGTGCTCACCTAAATGCTTCTTGAATGTTGTGAAGGTTCCTGCCTCTACCACCATTTCAGGCAGTGAGTTCCAGATTCCAACCACCCTCTGGGTGAAAAAGTTTTTCCTCAAATCCCCTCTAAACCTCCTGCCCCTTACCTTGAAACTATGCCCCCTGGTTATTGACCAAGGGGAAATGTTCCTTTCTATCTACCCTATCTATGCCCCTCATAATTTTGTACACCTCAATCAGGTCCCCCCTCAGCCCTCTCTGCTCTAAGGAAAACAACCCCAGCCTGTCCAGTCTCTCTTCATAGCTGAAACGCTCCAGCCCAGGTAACATTCTGGTGAATCTCCTCTGCACCCTCTCCAATGCAATCACATCCTTCCTATAGTGTGGTGACCAGAACTGCACACAGTATTCCAGCTGTGGCCTAACTAGCGTTTTGTACAGCTCCATCATAACCTCCCTGCTCTTATATTCTATGCCTTGGCCAATAAAGGCAGGTATTCCATATGCCTTCTTAACCACCTTATATACCTGTCCTGCTGCCTTCAGGGATCTATGTACATGCACACCAAGGTCCCTCTGATCCTCTGTCCTTCCTAGGGTCCTACCATTCATTGTGTATTCCCTTGCCTTGTTAGTCCTCCCAAAATGCATCACCTCACACTTTTCAGGGTTAAATTCTATTTGCCACTGTTCTGCCCATCTGACCAATCCATGTATATCGTCCTGTAGCCTAAGGCTTCCCTCCTTGCTATTTACCACTCCACCAATTTTCGTGTCATCTGCGAACTTACTGATCATACCTCCTACATTCATATCTAAATCATTAATGTACACTACAAACAGCAAGGGACCCAGCACCGATCCCTGCGGTACACCACTGGACACAGGCTTCCAGTCACAAAAACAACCTTCGACCATCACCCTCTGCCTCCTGTCACTAAGCCAATTTTGGATCCAATGTGCCAAATTACCCTGAATCCCATGGGTTCTTACCTTCTTGACCATTCTCCCATGCGGGACTTTGTCCAGGTACTGATACATTACAATAATTCAATCCGATCCAATACTAATTCTTTAACACAGCAGCAAAACAAACTCCTTATTGCATTTTACTTACAGAGGAAGTGGAAAGCATTCACACAGTGGCCTAGAAATTCAGTGCCCTTAGCACCGATTTTGCGGCGCAAGAGGGCCTAGCGCTGCAATTGGCGCCGGTTCCTAAATTGCCTGGGGCCCTTCCGCGGCGGTAGACCGGTAGCGCTGCGCCGGCACCGATGACGTCATCGGTGTGCGCAGCGACCCGGTTGCCGTGGTAACCCGGCCCCAAGCCGAAATTCAGTTGCGGCCGCCTCGCCAGTGGCAGCCGCAACTAAGACTCCGGCAAACGAGTGCTGCCGGAGTCTGCGCCGGCGCTTTAAGGAGGCGCGGCGGCCGGCCGCTTTCCCGCCGGCCGCCTGCCCGCAGCTCCCTCCCCGGACTTCTCCCCCCCCCCCCCCCCCCCGGAACAGATGCAAGCCCGGCACTTGTCCGAGGTGCCGGGCTCATTTTTGAGGAGATTTGCGCGGGCCGCGGCCGGGTGCAGGCAGCTCCTCCTTAACGGAAGGAGGAGGCCTGCACTTCCCCAGCCTGCCGCACCGCATCGGGTGCCGCAGCGCCGGAATTGCAGCGCGAAACGGCAGTTAGCGCCCTTTTCCAGGCGCTAAGACCCTTCAGTAGCGCCGGCAGCCGTTTGGGCGCGGCGCCACTGAATTTTTGGCGCGCGCAGAGGACTTAGCGCCGGCACTAATTTCCGGCGCTAAAGCCCTGGCTAAGCCAAAACCCAATTTCTAGGCCAGTATGTCTGCTAAGTGCAAGCTTTTGGTCAAACGCCTGTTTAAAAAAAATGATCTTTTTGTATGTATTTCAAGTTTATCTCTAAATTTTCCCAATGCAGTCAGTAGGAAAATGACAAATCAAAAGAAAGGCATAGTTCTGTACTGCTCAATAATGTAAAATTGTGTAATACGAATAATGTATAATTGATGCAAACAAGACACTCTTTATTGTGAGTGTGCTTTTTACCTCAGGAAGATGCTGTGGTGAGCAGTGACTGTCTTAAGTTTTTCAGACATTTCTCTACAGAGAGGCATGCTCCTGCAGCTAGCATCTTCACACACATGGGACTTTGAGTAAAAATCAGCCCACTATGCCGATCCATGCCCCCGCCACCACCGCACTATTGCTTGCAATATTCTTTACTTTTAGGCATTTCATAATCCCATCCTCTTTATAATAGCAAATGGGTGCTAAATTTGCCTAAATATCAAGTTCCTGTTTGACACCATAAAAAACAAATTCCAAACTGGGTCTGCATCAACAAACCACAGCAGAAAAGCTAGCCATAGACATAGGCCAACTGGGAGGTAAGTAGAGTATGGTAAGCAGCTTGTGGAGACATGCATGGATATTAAAATAGAAACATAGAAACTTAGAAGATAGGAGCAGGAGAAGACCATTCAGCTCCTCGAGCCTGTTCCGCCATTTAATGAGATCATGGCTGATCATCCAAATTCAGAATCCTGTCCCTGCTTTCTCCCCATATCCCTTGATCCTTTTAGCCTTAAGAAATATATCTAACTCCTTCTTGAATATATTTAATAAAATCTTTAATATTTACTTTTTTGGTGAATGTGATGATCATCAAGGTGATGAATGTTGTTTCTAAGAGATGGATACAACTTTCATACCTCCAATCAACAACAGCTTGCATCTGTGTAGAGGTCCTTCTGCAACAAAATATTTGAGTGCTTTAGAAAGAGAACATTTAGTGGAGGGAATTGCGGGGAGTGGGGAGGGGACCAAAGGCAATGGTTTTGAGAGAGTATTCTTAACAGTGGGAACAAAGTGGACAATCAGTCACCAACAGTGGAGTGGAGGGAACAAGGAAAAAATAGTCTGAGCTTAGAATTGTGGAGTAGGTTAGAATCATACATCACAGCCATTCAGCCCATTGTGTTTGTGCCGGCTCTTTGAAAGAGCTACCCAATTAGTCCCACTCCCCTGCTCTTTCCCCATAGCCCTGCAAATTTTTCCTTTTCAAGTATATATCTAATTCCCCTTGAAAGTTACTAATGAATCTGCTTCCACCAGAATTTCAGTCAGTGCATTCATGATCACAACAACTCGATGTGTAAAAAGAATTTCTCCTCATCTCCTCTTCTTTTGCCAGTTATCTTAAATCTGTGTCCTCTGATTACTGACCCTCCTGCCAGTGGAAACAGTTGCTCCTTATTTACTCTATCAAAACCCCTAATAATTTTGAAAACCTCTATTAAATTTCCCCTTAACCTTCCCTGCTCGAAGGAGAGCAATTCCAGCTTTTCTAGTCTCTCCACATAACTGTTGTTTTTGTGACTGAAAGCCTGTGTCCAGTGGTGTACCACAGGGATTGGTGCTGGGTCCTTTGCTGTTTGTAGTGTACATTAATGATTTAGATATGAATGGGTTTAGGATAGATAGGACTTGATGGCCAGCGCGGACACGATGGGCCTCTTTCTGTGCTGTATAAATCTATGACTCTATGGCCTTGATTTTCATTGGGTCGTGAGGCGGGCTTTTAGGCGGGCGGGGGGTTGAAATCGCAAAAAATGGCGGGCGGGACCCCCCCCCCGCGCCTAGTTCCCGACTCTGAGCAATTTTAACTCAGGCGTGTCTGATGGTCCCAACTCCGTCCCACAGCCAACAGGCGGGACTGGTCTTTAAGGCCCTTAATTACCACTAAATGGCCTCTATAATCCTATTTTAACAGGCCCTTGCAACTTTAACCCTTTTCCCATGTAAAACACGCCTGGTGGGAATCACGAATGTGAAACCTGGTGGGAGCACTATTGCATTGGTGACTTTCAACTGCAGGTCAACCATTAAAGTTGAGATTTGATCAACCATGATTTGCAGGTGGCAGGACTTTGTGGTCTCAGGTCTGGGGCAACGTTTACAAGGCTTAACCACACCAGTGGAAGGTTGGAGCCTCACACCCATCTCCAGTGTGACCTCCTGGGAAACCCCTCTCGCCACCTTCGCTCAGCGCTTCCTCAACAGAGGCATATACCAGAAGCATGGGAGCCATTTATTTCCTTCCCATCTGGGCATTAGAGGAGCTCGAGCACCAGCCGCGGCACCAGCAAAACCAGGAAAAACAGCAGCACCAGCAACAGCAGCAGGAGTGCCAGGCTGCTGCTCACTCACCTGAAGCTGCACAGGCCAGAAGGGGCCAACGCCTGGAAGTCTGCCGGCGCAGGAGATACCTCCCAAACAGGGTCTACAGATGCAGGGTCAGCTACCTCAACATGTCTGAGCAGCAGTGTCAAAGGCAGCTCCGACTTTCGCGAGAGGTAGTGATTGACATCTGCGCAATGCTACAGCAAGACCTGCTGCCCAGAGGACCAGGTGGACAACCATTACCAGTGGCCATCAAAGTCACCACCGCACTCAACTTTTTTGCCTCAGGCTCATTCCAGGGATCAGCAGCAGACATCAGCGGCATCTCCCAGGCGGCCGCACACACTTGAATCACGCAGGTAACCAATGCCCTCTTTGCCCTCGCGCACAATCACATCTATTTCACCAAGGATCGAGCAAGTGTCACGGCGCGAGCAGTTAGATTAGCTCATCTGGCAGGCTTTCCAAGGGTGCAGGGTGTCGTTGACTGCACACATGTGGCCCTTAGGGCACCCCATCGCAATCCAGGTGTTTTTGTCAACCGCAAGGGCTTCCACTCCCTCAACGTTCAGCTGGTGTGTGACCACAAGAAGGAAATTTTGCATGTTTGTGCCATGTACCCTGGTAGTTGCCATGACTCCTTCATACTGCGTCAGTCTAGTGTGCCTCCGCTATTCAGTCCGCCAGACCAACTTAACGGATGGCTACTTGGAGACAAGGGCTATCCCCTGAGGACATGGCTCATGACGCCATTGAGGAGGCCAGCCAACAAAGCTGAGGAGCGCTACAACTCCAGCCACATTTCCACCAGATCCATTATCGAGCAAACCATCGGTTTGCTGAAGATGCGCTTCAGATGCCTGGATAGATCAGGTGGAGCCCTACAGTACTCAGCAGCCAGGGTCTCCAGAATCGTCATGGTTTGCTGTGCACTTCACAACATGGCACAGCGTCGTGGCTTGCAGATTCCTGAGGACCAAGTGGCTCCTCACATATCCTCCTCAGAGGAGGAGGAGGAGGGCAAAAACTAAGATCCTGCAGAGGCCCATCAACCAGCGGCAGCATTACACGAGAACATTGCTGCCCGGGATGCAAGGAACGCACTCATCCTGGCCAGATTTGCTTAGCCTAGTCAATCAAACACTTTTGCTTCGCAGCTTCTTACCTGAGCATCGACAATGACCAAGACCCTCCGGATTCCTAGCTATTTGACCAGCATACTGACAACTGCAAGTAATCCTAAGCCCTCAATGTGAAAGTCTCATTCGCGAAATGACACATGCCACAACTGCAACAGTTGCCATCAGAATTTTTATGTACAAGAACCAACTGATGGCATTTTTACAATAAACACCACATTTCACCCAAGTGACTACCCTTGTGACTACTTGTGCAGAATGTTCCTCTTACGCTTGCTCCTACGTAGTGCTTTCCCTGTGGCTTCAGCCGATGTGGAGGCCCCTTGCTCACTTTCCTGCTGCTCCTGTCTTGACACCTTTGGCGTCCTCTGGGGTTGCGAGCCTGTGAGGGCTCATCAACAGTCTGCTGCTCCTGTGGCTGTGCAGGGCTTGAGACGTCTATCTCACTTGGGTGTGGACTCCGGTGGGGTTCTGACCGAGGGCTCTGCAGTGGCATGGAAGTGGAGCCCATCACTTGGAGAGGAGCCCCCACTTCCTTGAGGTCTGCCACCAACCTCCCACTCATGGGTCAGGTCCCCCTCAGCGCCTGCAAGTGGCTGGAGAGCACCTTGCTGCACATCAGGGGGGCCATGGGGACCCGTATCTGCAATGGCAGTCCTACTCAGAAGGACTTCCATGAAGGTCTGGTTTCTCTGTTCAATAGATGCCCATCGCTCCTCAAGAGATGTCATTCTATTCTGAACAATGACCATGTTTTCCATACCCTGGCGACTAAGCTCCTCCATGGCCGTAGCCCTCCTCTCCTCTACCGTAGCCATCCTCTCCTGCACGGTAGCCAGCCTTAACACAGAGGTAGCCATCTTTTCCGTGTTGATGAATTCATGCGCCAATGACTCCACAAAGGCTCTGCTCATGGTCGCTATGGACTCCTCCATTCGCTCCACACTCGCAGCGACCCTAGAGACAAAACCTGCCAGAGACTCCTGCATCTGTGCCTGGAGTTCCATCACCTCTGATCTCATGAATGGACCCAGAGGCAGAGGGTCAACATGCTGCTGAGCCGAGCTGGCAGAGTCCTGAGCCCTCCAACTAGGAGTCTCCACTGATGTCCCTGTCTCCACAATCTGCTGATGCTCACTTGTGAGCTGTGATACACCAGGTGACAACACTACTCTATATCCCGAAGGTCCCACCGAGGTGTGAGTGTCTGCGCTGGTGCTGGGTGCGCAGAATTCTGTTGACGCTGCGCCCTCAGATGTTGCAGCTTCCTCTAAGGAGTCTGGCTGCTCAGCCTCTTCTTCCTGGCTAAGGGGGACGGATGCTTGTGATGGTCCTGTGGGGGAGTAAAGGAAAGAGTTACAGATGTGATGCCAAGGCTAAATGCACATAGCTTTTTGCAGATGCTCATAAGTCCATCTGTCACAACTTGACAATCATTATCAGCGACTCATGCAATGTCAAAGAGAGAGATGGGAAACTTTTCTGTTACCAGCTTGCTGGGTTGCACCAGTCTGTCCATCCCCCATGCGCGAATCATCCTCAATGCCAATGATTTCCAGGACAGCCTCCTTCCAGGGGGTCAGGTGAGCTATTGAGGGTGGCCTTCCTCCTGTCCTGGCTCGCTCTCTTTTGTTGTGAGCTCTCTTTTCCTGCAATGAGGGAGACAAGTGGAGGTTGAGTGAGAATGAAGGAGTGAGTGTAGAGATTGCATAGCATAGATACTTAGAAGGAGACAAAGATGGAGTGAGCTTGCAAGACCAAGGGCCCTCCCTGTGTGTTGTCAGTTGTGTTCAAAGCATCAGAGTGAGAGGGAGTGTGAGGGCTGCATGGTGGAATAGTTATGTGAATGTGAGCATAGAGAGAGAGGGAATGGGTAAGGGTGCATGGATGTCAGTGTCAAGTGGAATGTGGAGGAAGAGATTGCTGAAGCTGAGTGCTGGTGAGGAAAGGCAATGGGAATCAGATTGAGGGTGATGGGAAATTCATACTCACTTTTCCAGTGCGCTGAAGGTCATGAAATCTTTTCCTCCACTGTGTCCAGGTTCTGCGGGTGACTCCCAAGGAATTGACCTCCTCAGCCACTTGCATCCACACAGCCTTGGTCTGAGTGGAAGGCCTCTTCCTCCCTGATGAAGGGAACAGGACCTCCCTGTTGGCCCTAGCCCCATCCACCAATGCCTGAAGTGCCGCCTCGTCAAAGCGAGGAGCTGCTCTTGCCCTCCTGCTTGTCATCTCTCCTGCAGGTCCCTCTGACACCAAATGGAGGAAGCTTGGAAGCCTGCAGAAGAAGCAAGGCTTGCTGTGGACCTTAAATGCAGCAGCAATGATGACGTCATCGGAGGGGACTTTCAGTCTTGAAAAACCCCCTTGCAAAGGCTTCCCACATGTTGGAAATCAATTGGCCAATTGAGTTAAAATTGCATCAATCTCCCACATCCATTTAGATTCGTGTGGGAAACACAAAATTCGGATAACACGACAACAGCCCGCACCTGAGTTAAAATCACCCCCCATGACTCTATAACTGAAGTCTCTCATCCCTGGTATCATTCTAGTGAGTTAAATATTGAAGTTAAATAGTGAGTTTTATATTTAGAAATGATAGGAAAGGAAGATGGGGTGGTGGGGTTGCGTTAGTCATAAATCAGTTCAAAAGCAAGGAATTTATGGTAAACATTTATAAATCACTCGTTAGGCCTCAGTTGGAGTATTGTGCCCAATTCAGGGCACTGCACTTTAAGAAGGATGTCAAGGCCTTGGAGAGGGTGCAGAGGAGATTTACTAGAATGGTACCGGGGATGAGGGATTTCAGTTATGTGGAGAGATGAGAGAATCAAAAATGTAAAATCTCCATAACAGAGCTTAGCAGCATGTGCAGGGCCCTGTCAGTAAATCTGTCTTGCGAAGCTTAGCATTTAGCCACTTTCCTCTAAGATTGCACACAGCACAATTAGAACATCTTTATTCACATTTATACCAGTGTATTGGCTTGCTAACTGCTTGATGAGGTTTAGAAGATCATTTTTGATGAGTATTGTGATTCAGTACTTTTATTATTAGAACTAAGTGCATTCTCTCATTACCAAATCATGTATATCTGTAGTTGTGTTCGAGGGTTATAAATTATAAGAAGGAATGGGCATTTCCCTTATTTAATGCAAAAAGAAAATCTTGCTCACAATAATCGATCAAAATGTGAAAAAAGTGTTTTACCATTATGATCAAAAAATTGCCCCCTGGCCAAAAAAATTATATGGGTATTGTTTCCGCTTTGGCGCAACACCTGTTTTGAAAAGTTTTACTTTTCCTTGAGTTTCCGCTCAAACTCATTTGCATATCGCCGAACACAAAATGTGCCGTGAACCAGCGCAATCGGGCAGCGTTTTAAAACGTAATTTAAAAAAACAATTGCTTTCAAAAATATTCCTTGATATATCTAAGAGTGGTACGAGGTGCGGTTTGATTAAGACAGCTGAAAATGGGTTTATCACAAAAAAAATCAGCATCTTTAATCGCAGTGACAATCCACAACCTGTGAGTAACCCGATTTCAAATGACTTTTAAAAAATACCTGTATACAGAACCATTTCCCAGTTATATTGGGGTACAGTAGTCTTAGTAAATTTAAAAAATATATACATCCAAAAGCTTTTAAAACGTTACTATTAGTGTCCTTGCGCCGAAAAGAACCAGCTTAATTTTTAGAGCCCCCTCAAAGTCCTGCAAACGAATGCAATTAGCTGAAACTTCCAATGGTGATTAATTTATCCTGGGGGCATGGCCTGCTTCTAGCGTGATGTTTTTAAACTAGCGCAGAAGATTCCGGAAACTCGAGTTGCACTGAACGCAATTTGCGCTTAAAGTTCCGTGATTTTTTTCGGCTGGTTATGCCAATTTTGGGCAAATTGCGCCAAAAAAACCAGGCCGTAATGTTACATATTTAAAAATTGGACTTTGAAAACTAGGGATATTTAGCAGCATTTTTTTTGTTGGTTATCTCAACCTCAAAATTCTTATCAACCATTATTCGCCAAACAGTTCAAGTACTTTTCTTCCCTTCTCTTTTGATTGATTCTTTACCAGCAGATGTGTAGGTGGCTTCATCTGCTGTATTCAGTGTTTGTGCTGCATTATTTTAATCTCCTTTTGCTGTTACTTACCGGTTGAGTCTCCATTTCTCATCTTACTTCTACACTTGACACTTGAAGTAAAGTGGACAATTTATCAGTCCATCGCAATTTTATCATCTTCTCAAGCATCTCATACCACAATATCACTTGTACCTCAATTGCAAGAAAAATTTCTCACTGTGTCTGAGTCAAAGAGCAATATATAGGATTTAACTCGATGTGAACAGACTAAATATGTTGTGCTTCTGCTGTTAGTTTCTGTAACCCAGAGGTTCCCAGGCTTTTTCTTCTTAAGCCCCCTTTCAGAGATTCATGTCCCATGCGCTCTCGCCTCATTCTAAGAAAGAGTATTTTTCTATAATGAATGGTAGTGTAGATGTAACTGGTAACTTCAGAATACTTCAAGAGTTTTGTCACTCTAGCTGTTTTAATCGTGCTCCCTTATACTTTTGGGTTTTGATATGAAGTCCAATCATAAATTATTAGAGCTCAGTGAAGTTGCTTAGACTGTTATAATGCCTGGGAAATTCCTCGAATCTGCTTCCACTTCGCGGGCATTGTTTTGGCGGATGTGCAGAGGAAATCTCATCTACGTGAGCAGATCCAGGGAACTTCCCAGGCATTATGACAGTAGAAGCAACTTCACAGAAAGGAAACCTGCAGGCCTCTCTCTCTCTCTTCGGGTTGGTGCTGCGAGCCGGTTGCAGGATGGACAATCCTCTGCAGGCGGAACTAGAATGGATCTGTGATCAGGCAGAACAGGGAGTAATGAATCAGTTCCAGCATTTTCTGCATTTATTCCAGATTTCCAACATCCGCAGTATTTCGCTAATGAATCATTGGGTTGCTTTGGAGGAAGCAAAATATAAGTTTCATTTTTTTTTCTGTGAACATCAAAGAACCATGAGTACAGATGCCATGATTAATTTATTTCTTAATTGATGATGATGCCAAGCAAGCAGCAACGTGAAATTCAAGCAGGGCAAAATAAACTTTTGAGGCCGAGACAAGTTTTTAAAGGAGGTCCATTTATCTATTCCCTTTAAACATTATAGAGACCCAAGTGCTCTGAAGCACGATGAAAAAAAGATGCAGAATTTGGGGCAAAAAACCTTTTAACAGATTTTTGTAGTCGGGTCAGGGAGCACTGACTTGCTGTAATTTATTTATTTGTCTATGGCAGTGGGGACCACAGGGCACACAGACACGTCCAAAAAGAATTTTTTGCTGCACAGAGGAGCACACCAGAAGGCAAACAACGTTTCTTTTATCTAAACAAAAACACATTTAAAGTGAGGAGTATTGAAAATAGCTGTAAGCTGGAATTGCTTGCAGGGGATGCCTGAGTTAGTACTTCTGAAATAGTGAGAAGTCAGGAACTGTGGAGGAGCAGGGACGTTTAGGGCTCCATGTAGGGAAATCACTAAAAATTAATGGGCAGGTACAAAAAAATAATTTAAAAGGCCAATAGAATGTTAGCCTTTATCTCAAGGGGACTGGAATACAAAAGGGTGGAATTTGTGAGATCATTGTATAAGGCTCTGGTTAGACTGCATCTGGAGTACTATGTTCAGTTCTGGGCAACGCACCTCAGGAAGGATATACTGGCCTTGAAGGGGTAAAGTGCAGATTCACCAGAATGATACCGGGGCTAAAAGGGTTAAATTATGAGGGCTGGCTGCAGGGTGACCATGACTGGGAATTAAACATACCAGGTTATTTAACAATCAGGAAGGACAGGCAGGAAGGGAGAGGAGGTGGGGTGGCTATGTTAATAAAGGAAGGAATCACTATAATACAGAGAAATGATATTGGGTCAAAGGAGCAGGATAGTGAAACAGTTTGGGTGGAGATAAGGAATAATAAGGGGAAAAAAACACTAGTGGGTGTAGTCTATAGGCCTCCGAACAGTTGCAACTCTGTTGGACGGAGTATTAATCAGGAAATAGTTGAGGCTTGTAATAAGGGAACAGCTATAATTATGGGGGATTTTAATTATCATATTAACTGGACAAATCAAATTGGGCAGAGCAGCCTTGAGGATGAGTTCATTGAGTGTATTAGGGATGGGTTTCTTGAGCAGTATGTAACTGAACCGACCAGGGGGCAAGCAACCTTAGATTTGGTCCTGTGTAATCCCAGAATCACAGAATCACAGAATCTACAGTGCAGATAGAGGCCATTTCGGCCCATCGAGCCTGCACCAACACATATCCCACCCTATCCCTGTAACCCCACGTATTTAATCCCCTAACACTAAGGGTCAATTTATCATAGCCAAATCAACCTAACCTGCACATCTTTGGACTGTGGGAGGAAACCGGAGCACCCGGAGGAAACCCACGCAGACACGGGGAGAATGTGCAAACTCCACACAGACAGTCGCCCGAGGCCAGATTGAACCCGGGTCCCTGGCGCTGTGAGGCAACAGTGCTAACCACTAAAAATGTCCTAGTAAAGGATCCCCTTGGAATGACTGACCATAACATGGTTGAGTTCCATATTCAATTAGAGGGTGAGAAGGTTGGATCTCAAACAAGCGTGCTGAGCTTGAATAAAGGAGACTATGAAGGTATGAGAGCGGAATTGATTAGAGTGGACTGGGAAAATAGATTAAAGGGTAAGACGGTACATGATCAGTGGTGTATATTTAAGGAGTTAATTTACAACTTCCAAAAAATATATATTCCACTGAGGAAAAAAGGGTGTAAAAGAAAAGATAGCCATCCATGGCTAAGTAAAGTAATTAAGGATAGTATCCGACTAAAAACAAGGGCATATAAGGTAGCCAAATCTAGTGGGAGGATGGAAGATTGGGAAGTCTTTAAAAGACAGCAGAAAATAACTAAAAGATTGATTAAGAAAGGGAAGATATATTATGAAAGTGAATTAGCAAAAAATATAAAAACAGACAGTAAAAGTTTCTATAGTTATATAAAAAGAAAAAAGGTGGCTAAAGTAAATGTTGGTCCCTTAGAGGATGAGACCGGGAAATTAATGGTGGGAAACATGGAGATGGCAAAAACACTGAACAATTATTTTGTATCAGTCTTTACAGTAGAGGACACTAAGAATATCCCAACACTGGACAAACAGGGGGCTCTAGGGGGGGAGGAACTAAATACGATTAAAATCACTAAGGAAGTGGTACTTGG
Source organism: Somniosus microcephalus (assembly GCF_052327205.1). NCBI lineage: Eukaryota > Metazoa > Chordata > Chondrichthyes > Squaliformes > Somniosidae > Somniosus > Somniosus microcephalus. Next base: position 300,120,038 of record NC_140990.1, read on the forward strand.
TAAAATAATGGGACTCAAGGCGGATAAATCCCCTGGACCTGATGGCTTGCATCCTAGGGTCTTGAGGGAAGTAGCAGTAGGGATTGTGGATGCATTGGTAATAATTTTCCAAAACTCACTGGACTCAGCAAAGGTCCCGGCAGATTGGAAAACTGCTAATGTAACACCCTTATTTAAAAAGGGTAGTAGGCAGAAGGCTGGAAACTATAGACCTGTTAGCCTAACATCTGTGGTTGGTAAAATGTTAGAGTCCATTATTAAGGAGACAGTAACGGGACATTTGGATAAACATAATTTAATAGGACAAACTCAGCATGGTTTCATGAAGGGGAAGTCATGTTTGACAAATTTGCTGGAGTTTTTTGAGGAAGTAACATACAGGGTGGATAAAGGGGAACCAGTGGACGTAGTGTATTTAGACTTCCAAAAGGCATTTGACAAGGTGCCACACAAAAGATTATTGCTCAAGATAAAAAATCACGGGATTGGGGGTAATATTCTGGCGTGGGTGGAGGATTGGCTCTATAACAGAAAGCTGAGAGTTGGGATAAATGGTTCGTTTTCAGATTGGCAACCAGTAACTAGTGGTGTTCCGCAGGGGTCAGTGCTGGGTCCCCAACTCTTTACAATCTATATTAACGATTTGGAGGAGGGGACCAAGTGTAACATATCAAAGTTTGCAGATGATACAAAGATGGGATGGAAAGTAGTGAGTGAGGAGGACATAAAAAACCTGCAAAGGGACATAGACAGGCTAAGTAAGTGGGCAGAGATTTGGCAGATGGAATACAATACTGGAAAGTGTGAGGTTATTCACTTTGGCAGGAAAAATCATAGAGCAAGTTATTATCTTAATGGCAAGAAACTGGAAAGTACTGTAGTACAAAGGGATCTGGGGGTCCTGGTGCACGAAACTCAAAAAGTTAGTATGCAGGTGCAGCAAGTGATCAAGAAGGCCAGTGGAATGTTGGCTTTTATTGCTAGGGGGATGGAATATAAAAACAGGGAGGTATTGCTGCAGTTGTACAAGGTATTGGTGAGACCGCACCTGGAATACTGCATACAGTTTTGGTGTCCATACTTAAGAAAAGACATACTTGCTCTTGAGTCAGTACAAAGAAGGTTCACTCGGTTAATCCCGGGGATGAGGGGGTGGTCATATGAGGAGAGGTTGAGTAGATTGGGACTCTACTCATTGGAGTTTAGAAGAATGAGAGGCGATCTTATTGAAACATATAAGATTGTGAAGGGGCTTGATCGGGTGGATGCGGTGAGGATGTTCCCAATGATGGGTGAAACTAGAACTAGGGGGAATAATCTTAAAATAAGGGGCTGCTCTTTCAAAACTGAGATGAGGAGAAACTTCTTCACTCAGAGGGTGGTAGGTTTGTGGAATTTGCTGCCCCAGAAAGCTGTGGAAGCTACATCATTAAATAAATTTAAAACAGAAATAGATAGTTTCCTAGAAGTAAAGGGAATTAAGGGTTACGGGGAGCGGGCAGGAAATTGGACATGAGTCTAGGTTCGGAATGGTCATGGCCCTGTGGGTAGTGGAGTGGGCCCAGGGGCCGTGTAGCCTGGTACTGCTCCTACTGTGTTCTAATTCTGTGTTAGATTTCAGGAGATGGTTTTATTCCTGTTCCTGGCTGGGGTGGAGATCGCCTTTACAGAAGGTAAGTACTGTAGAAAATATAGGGACAGAGTGATCTCCTGGAAGAATTTCGATCACCTAGATGGGTCGGAGAGGAATTTCCCAGATTTTTTTCTCCCAAATTGGCCATTGGGTCTTTATCTGGTTTTTTGCCTCTCCCGGGAGATCACATGGGTTCGGGTGGATGTACAGTGATAGAAGATTTGAGGTTAGGATCAGATCAGCCATGATCTTATTGAATGGTGGAGCAGGCTCGAGGGGCCGATTGGCCTACTCCTGCTCTTATTTCTTATGTTCTTATGTTCTTAAACTAGGCTTGTATTCCTTTGACTATAGTAGATTAAGGGAGTGCTTTAATTGAGGTGTTTAAGATGATTAAAAGATTGGATAATTTAGATAGAGAGAAACTGGCCCATATTTTCCAGGGCCTAGAGGTACGTACGCGTCCGCAAGAGCCCCGCAAGTTCCGGGTTTTCGCGCGCAAAGCACATGCGCGAAAATCCAGAACTTGTGATCTTCTCGACAGATTGTAGCCATCCCTGGGAAATGGACATCCACAGGCAGACTACTGCCCAGCGAATGCCCGTGAAATTCTTACGCCTGGTAAAAGCAGACATAAGGCTTGCTTTTACCAGTGTAAGAGTTAAAATAAATATAACAATAATTTTTTTTCAATTATTTAAACATTAAAACACCTGTAAAATAAGTTAAGGTTATTTTAGCCCCTTTAAAATATTTACATTTATTTTTCAAAAAATTAAATTTTTAATTAAATTGTATTTTAATTAATTTTAAACAATGTTGTTTTTATTTATTTGGTCTATAAATGTGTTTTTTTTAATGTAATCCCCATTCATGCTTATGGGGATTCCGTACGTACAGAATCCCCATAAGCATGAATGGGGATCCCTCTTCTTTCATTGGTTGGGCCAGCCCACATGATTCCTGGGCGCTTGCGAACCGCCTGCGCCCCGGAATATGTGGGCCTCTAGACATGTCTACGCGTAGAGGCCCAGGAGCGCGAGTCTCCGTGGATCCTGGGGCAAAAGGTAGACGCAGATTTTATTTACGGATCAGAGGCATTTCCCGCCCGCAAATTCAGGCCCACTATTTCCTCTGCTGGGGGGAGTCCAGAACAAAGGGGTGAAACCTTAAAATTAGAGCCAGGCCATTCAGGAGTGATGTCAAGAAGCATTTCTTCACACAAAGGGTAGTGGAAACCTGGAACTCCATCCCCCATTAAGCTATTGAGGCGAGGCCAATTGAAAATTAAAAAACTGAGATTGATAAGATTTTTGTTAGTTAAAGGTATTAAGGGAATTGGAACCAAGGCAGGTAAATGGAGTTAAGATACAGATCAGCCATGACCTAAGTGAGGGGCTGAATGGCCTACTGCTGTTCCTAGAGAGAGCGGAGTTAGGAAGCAGCCTCAGTTGAGGGAAGTACTACAGCGCCATCAATGGAGAAAATCTGCATTGTAGACATCACCTATTAATGAGTAATAGAAACAGAAAATGCTGGAAACACTTAGCAAATCAGGCAGCATCGGTGGAGTGAGAAACAGAGTTAACGTTTCAGTTCGAAGACCTTTCATCAGAACTCTGACATTGATGTAAAGGCCATCAACCTGAAATGTTCATTCTATTTCTCTCTCCTCAGATGATGCCTGGCTTGCTGATTTCTGCTTTTTTTTCTCCAGATTTCCAGCATCCGCAGTATTTTGTTTTTGACCCATGAATGAGTTACGGCTAGTCTACACCTCGCAACCCCCCCCCAGTTGGAGAACCTTTGCTTTAGCCATTTAAGATTTCATTACCTGGGTTGCTACCTCTCTGTACACATGCCACAGTTCCTTCAGCAACTTTCCTGCTGAACCTTCATCGCTATTTTATTCACCACCAGACTAATTTTTTTTTTCATGCATGCAAGCAGGCACTCCAGGTCCAAGTGCTGCCACTTCTGGTTTGTTTGTTTATTACTTTCTTCTATTTGAGTATGCTTTTTCTGTCTGAGCTGTAGCCTTGTTTCATGAAACACAGTCACCGTGCCTGTCATCTTTGGCCATTATAAGCCTTCAAATAGAGGCTCTCTGACGCTGTGGTCATGTGAATAGGTAAATGCAATGGGAGTATTTTTTTACATTTTGCTGGCAGCAAGGCAGGCTGGCTTCTCATTGATATGCTACCTGCTGCCATAGTAATTGCAATGTTTACAGGTGAGCGCAGATACTTTTCACCCTGTTTTTATTGCAGCACATTGAATGAGCATGCATCATGAATGGGACATTCCTTCATAAAATGCATTCAAATAGCCACTGCTGATAGCTTTTGCTTAAATTCAAAAGGAATAAGTTCATTTCCTCTAGCCTCTCCCAATTAAAAGACAGCAGTTATAATGGCCATTTTACCATTCTTTTTAAATAAGTAATAGTGCAATTATTGTTTGGTTATCAATCAATCAAACACAAAAAAATCAAAGTTAAGATTGTAAAGTCGCTGATACAGATATGGAAGGGTTAATTGATGAACAATACGTTTACAGGCCGTGATTACTGGAGCTTCAGTTTCCATCATTTGGGCTCCTCTTAACAATATAATAAGGACAAAAAAACAAAGCAACACTTAAGAGTATTACTTTGTTGAGTAATTTGTTAATAGTCTGAAAAATGCCTACAGCTGGATGCACACATGTTCTTTTAGTATTCAGACAGTAAATGTGGAGCCTTTGCTTAATGTATAGAATCAGACTTCGCTTAACCACTGAAATTACAGGTGATATACAGATTTAAATCATAGGGCTGGCTTGTAGAAGAAAATTGTTCTAATGATGGGTCTGGGATCTAGATGCAGCTTTCTGTGTGATGGGTAGTTAAGGCATCGGAAGGCAGCTGCACCTGCCTCTGTGCAGCTACACAGCACTTAATGATATCTGATGATATCATTAGGCAAAGTGTTCATAAACAGATGTTGAGATGGTGCTTAAATGCTGTCAGCTGAGCTGATGTCTGCCTGAAACAGTATTATTTATATAGAACATTTACGTTTGTTATGTTAATAACCCTGCTATTAGCTGTTGTGATGTTGTGGTAGGAATATAAATGCAGTCAATGGGAACAGGAACATCTTTATTCCTGTTGGTGAAGTTTACTGTGCCATTAGGAGACAAATTAACAACTAACTAATTAGAATAAGCCTTTAAATGATGTCAGGGTTTGAAGTTAACTTTTGGGACTATTAGCAGTTTGCTATTTTCCTAAAAATTCACCAGTAGTTCAATTTGTGCAAACACAAATATAGATTACCATTTTTCATCCTATAATTTTTACATGAATCTCTTTTTGATTTGCTGTTCCTTACCATCAAATTTTTATTACAGGATTCTTAATTATTTAATGCTCATTAGTATGTAATTTGAAATAGATCATAACCTTGCTAAGCACAATGTTCCCACACCTTTCTTCTCATAGTAAGCACTGATACATAATTCCACTGGTTTACTACAGTTCATTCGTTAAATAATACGAGTCAATGATTTCAATTACAGTTGCAAACCACATACAACAGCTTCCAATGATGTGGACAGCTTTATGGTGAAACAAATATAGAAACCCTTGCTTTTTAGAAAGACGTGCTCCTGTTAGCTGGGTTGGAAAAGTCTGGTTACTTTGTACCTTTAGTGTGATTGTTACACTGTGATTTCCCTCACATCACCTCAAAATACAGGAAACTTTTGATTTACCGGCACCTAAATAACCGGAAATCTCGGTTAACCGGCAAAATTCAGGAGTAGGTTCAGGTAAGTTTTATTACTTGCCTTCCTCGATCTGTTGCTGTGCAAGGGTGTGGCTGCAGCTGTTGCTAAGCTACAGAGACGCTTGGAACTTGTGGCCATTGTTCTGAACCTGTTGCTAAGCAACAGGGTTTGTTGCTTTATACGGAGCTCTCAGCTCCGTATCTTTGACTATAGCTTTCGGTTATCCGGAATTTTTGATGAACCGGCACCACGTCGGTCCCGTCGGTGCCGGATAAAAAAAAGTTTCCTGTATAATGCTGTTAGAGGCCAACCCAATCTTGACTTCAGTAACTAAGTGAGACCACCTCAAAGGAATAGTCTCCCTTTAGTTTTATTTGTGCCAGTTATGTTTTCATTTGCTTATTGTAAATGGCCAGGTGGTATCCTGCGTGTCATTCAGTTTTTTTTCCAACTTAATATAGCTAAAAATGTGTCAGAAGTATTAAAGGCCGGTAAATGGTAATTCCATGCAAGTGTGCATGTGCTGAGCTTTTCATTCATCCATTATGGTGGGACTGGCCAGTAAACTAGATGGTTCTTGCTATACAGATTGCTTCTATACTGTACCACCAATATAATGGGAATATACATATGTATAATGTAAATTGGCTGTTGTATGAAATGTTCTTGAATGCTTCTACAATAATCGTCTCTTAAACTGTACTCTTCCCTCCTGCCTTCCCCCATCTACCCGGGCTCAGTGTTTACTCACTATCTGCTACCTGGTAAAATGCTTTGAGATGTTTCCTTGTACAATGTTTGAACACTACAGATATGCAAGTTGTTTTACTAGGGAGTCTACTGCAATAGACCATCTGAAGCACCATTAACAGGAGCCATCATTCTGAGGAAAACCTGCACACACTTTAAAGCTTGATCATTGAGAAACGGAGTATTGCGTCCAATTCTGGGGACCACACTTTAAGAAGGATGTGAAGGCCTTGGAGGGGGTGCAGGAAAGATTTACAAGAATGGTTCCAGGGATGAGGGACTTCAGTTACTTGGACAGACTAGAGAAGCTGAGGTTGAACTCCTTAGAGCATGGGAGGTTGAGAGGAGATTTGATAGAGGTGTTCAAAATCATGAGAGGTTTAGACAAAGTAGATAGAGAGAAAGGGGGAAAAATTCAGTTGTTTGCGCCTCCCGTTAGTGCCTTAAGAGGGTGCCAGTTGGGGCGCAAAGCAACTAGCGCCCGGGTGCGACAATGTTTGTGCCGCTCACAAAATTAACTAGACATTTTGCGGCAGCGCTAAACACTGCCGCCACGATCTCCTGCGCCGGCAGATCGTGACGTCAGTCGAGTGCGCAACACCCTGTTAGCGCCCCAGACCAGATATTGAGTGGCGCCCCCTGCCTTACCGCCTGCCGCTAGCAACAACAGGTTGAGGGGAGCGTTTTGTTGTCAGAAAGGGACTGGGGGAGCGCTATTTAAAGGCGACCGCTTCCTGCCTTTTTTTTGTCAGTGAGCACGGTGGCATAGTGGTTAGCACTGTTGCCTCACAGCGCCAGGGACCCGGGTTCGAATCCGGCCTCAGGTGACTGTCTGTGTGGAGTTTGCACATTCTCCCCGTGTTTGCGTGGGTTTTCTCCGGGTGCTCCGGTTTCCTCCCACAGTCCAAAGATGTGCGGGTTAGGTTGATTGGCTATGATAAATTGACCCTTAGTGTTAGGGGGATTAAAATATGTGGGGTTACGGGGATAGGGTGGGATATGTGTTGGTGTAGGTGTTACGGGGATCGGGTGGGATATGTGTCGGTGCAGGCTTGATGGGCTGAAATGGCCTCTATCTGCACTGTGGGGTTTCTGTGATTCTGTGACATTTTTGCACCACGCATTCTGAGAGAGAGAGAGAGAGAGAGAGAGAGAGACTTCTGGAGAGATTCAACGCTGTGTGAAGGAGTTTTGAGTGCTGAGCAGCACTTTGCAGGTTCATTTTGATTTGTCCTTCTTTGCTTCGCCAGCGCTCTGAGGTAGCGTCTCGCTCCTCGGCCTTTGTGCCTTAAGACAGGTGTGAAGTGCCTGATTTAGCACTCCAATCACCTCCAGGGGCGATAAAAGCCAAGTTTGCTGTCGGAGGCGATAATTGGCGCCAGGCACTAAACTTTGCGCACGGCCGATAATGGCACCCCAAACGGGGCGATACTGAATTTTTCCCCCAAACTGTTCCCATTGGTGGAAGGGTTGAGAACCAGAGGACACAGAATTAAGGTGATTGGCAGAAGAACCAAAGGCGACATGAGGAAAAACTTTTTTACGCAGCGAGTGGTTAGGATCTGGAATGCACTGTCTGAAAGGGTGGTGGAGGCAGACTCAATCATGGCTTTCAAAAGGGAGTTGAAAGAAAAAAATTTTGCAGGGCTACAGGGAAAGGGATGGGGGTTGGGGGTTGTGTAACTAGCTGAAGCGCTCTTCCAGAGAGCCAGCATGGGCTCGATGGGCCGCATTGCCTCCTTCTGTGTTGTAACCATTCTATGATTCTATGAAAAAGTGTGCATTTTTTTTTCATTTTATAAATTTACTCCTGACACCATGTTAAGGAGATATATGTCATATGATTCACACTTTTAAATTTGACCCAGATTGGATGCTACTAGTCAGATCAAATTTATACATTTTTAAAGCTTATTGTCCCTGCAGTGGGGAGTGTTTTAAATTGTCTACGTTCCTGGAACACCATGTTACTCATTAAGATAAGTTCTCACTGCAGCAGATGCTTTATCTGAGGAGGAGAGATGTTGTTTCAACTTAAAAGTTTTTTTAATTGATTTTTTTAAAATGTGCCAGTGCAGACAAGATCAATGAAGCAAAACACCACAGTTTACTTTTTTATTGATCTTTTTAATTCAGATTCTTTAGGGTCCTTGTACAGCATCATATTTCATATCATTTTGTACACCTCTAGTCACAAGTCACTTGGCAAATATTATTAAAATATGTAATGTGACGCATATTGTGTCACTCACTTGATGACTATATAAAGGTTGAAAAGGCATTGCCTTTTATGCTTGGAAACGTTCCTCCAAAAGTTGTCCTGTAGGAGAATCTACCATTTCAAGAGGCAAATTTTGAATGGAAAATATAATTTTAAAATAGAAAATGATTCAAACCTCACCAGCCACTTAACTTAAAACCCTATAATTGCATTATATCATAATTAGCTTGCATAGACCTAAAATAAGGGCTTACTAGTGACTTTAACAATAAACCACAATATTAATGAATAAAGGATAGTAAAAAATATTTTAAGGTGATTGTGATTTCAGTATTAAAAACTGAAAAAGTGTTATCAATCTTGAGCAAAGCAATTAATATAACATCAAATGGTTAAGATTGTAGTTGGGATTTCATTTTGATGCAAAGTAGTCAAAAATTGTCACTTTCAATGATTATTTAACCATTATATCCTTGGAATATCATTTAGAAACATAGAACATAAAAACATAGAAAAATAGGAGCAGGAGCAGGAGTCGGCCATTCAGCTCTTTGAGCCTGCTTCGCCATTCAATATGATCATGGTTGATCCTCTATCTCAATACCATATTCCCGCGTTCTCCCCATACCCCTTGATGCCTTTTGTGCCTAGAAATCTAACTCCTTCTTAAATATATTCAGTGACTTGGCCTCCACAGCATTCTGTGGTAGAGAATTCAACAGGTTCACCACCCTGAGTGAAGACATTTCTCCTCATCTCAGTCCTAAATGTCCTACCCCGTATCCTGAGACTGTGACCACTCCAGGGGAAACATTCTCCCTGCATCCAGTCTGTCTAGCCCTGTCAGAATGTTATACATTTCAATGAGATCCCCTCTCATTCTTCTAAACTCTAGTGAATACAGGCCTAGTCAACCCAATCTCTCCTCATACGACAGTCCTGCCATCCCAGGAATCAGTCTGGTGAACCTTTGCTGCACTCCCTCTATGGCAAGTATATCCTTTCTTAGGTAAGGAGACCAAAACTGCACACAGTACTCCAGGTGTGGTCTCACCAAGGCCCTGTATAACTGTAGTAAGACATCCTTGCTCCTGTACTCAAATCCTCTTGCAATGAAGGCCAACATACCATTTGCCTTCCTAACTGCTTGCTGCACCTGCATGTTTGCTTTTAGTGACTGGTGTACAAGGTACCTTTGTACATCAACATTTCCCAATCTATTACCATTTAAATTATACTCTACCTTTCTGTTTTTCCTACCAAAGTGGATAACTTCACATTTATCCACGTTATACTGCATCTGCCATGTATTTGCCCACTCACTCAACTTGTCTAAATCGCCTTGAAGCCTCTTTGCACCCTCCTCACAACTCACAATCCCACCTAGTTTCATGTTGTTAGCAAACTTGGAAATATTACATTTGGTTCCCTCATCCAAATCATTGATATATATTGTGAATAGCTGGGGCCCAAGCACTGATCCCTGCGGTACCCCACTAGTCACCGCCTGCCACCCTGAAAAAGACCCATTTATTCCTACTCTCTGTTTTCTGTCTGTTAACCAGTTTTCAATCCATGCCAGTATATTACCCCCAATCCCATGTGCTTTAATTTTGCACACTAACCTCTTATGTGGGGCTTTATCAAAGGCCTTCTGAAAATCCAAATACACCACATCCACTGGTTCTTCCTTATCTATTCTACCAGTTACATCCTCAAAAAACTCCAGTAGGTTTGTCAAACACAATTTCCCTTTCATAAATCCATGTTGACTTTGTCTAATCCCATTGCTAGTTTCTAAGTGTCCTGTTATCACATCCGTTATAATAGACTCTAGCATTTTCCCTACTACTGATGTTAGGCTAACCGGTCTGTAGTTCCCTGTTTTCTCTCTCCCTCCTTTTTAAAATAGTGGGGTTACATTTGCCACCCTCCAATCTGCAGGAACTGTTCTATAATCTATAGAATTTTGGAAGATGACAACCAATGCATCCACTATTTCCATGGCTACTCCTTTTAGTACTCTGGGATGCAGATTATCAGGCCCTGGGGATTTATCGGCTTTCAGTCCCATTAATTTCTCCAGCGCTATTTTTTTATTAATATTAATTTCCTTTCATTCCTCCTTCTCACTAGACCCTTGGTTCCCTAGCATTTCTGGAAAGTTATTTGTGTCCTCTTCCGTGAAGACAGAACCAAAGTATTTGTTTAATTGCTCCGCCATTTCCTTGTTCCCCATTATAAATTCTCCCGTTTCTGAGTGTAAGGGATCTACATTTGTCTTCACTAATTTTTTTCTTTTTACATACTTGTAGAAGCTTTTACAATCTGCTTTTATGTCCCTTGCAAGTTTACTCTCATACTTTATTTTTCCCCTCTTAATCCTTTTTTGCAGAATTCTCAACTGCTCCCAAATCTTAGGCTTGCTACTTTTTCTGGCAACTTTATATGACTCCTCTTTGGATCTAATACTATCCTTAATGTCTTTTGTTAGCCATGGTTGGGCCGTATTTCCTTTTGTGTTTTTGCGCCAGAAAGGAATGTATAACTGTTGTAATTCTTGCATTTGTTCCTTAAATGTTAGCCATTGCCTATCCACTGTCGTGCCTTTTAATGAAGCTTCCCAATCTATCATAGCCAACTCACTCCTCATACCTTCGTAGTTTCCTTTGTTTAGATTTAGGACCCTAATTTCAGATTGGACTATTTCACTTTCCATCTTAATGAAGAATTCTATCATGTTATGGTCACTCTTCCCTAAAGGACCCCGCACAACAAGATTATTAATTAACCCCTTCTCATTGCACAATACCCAATCTAGGATAGCCTGTTCCCTAGTTGGCTCCTCAACATATTGGTCTAAAATTCCATCTCGTTCACACTCCAGGAATTCATCCTCCACAGTATTATTGCTAATTTGGTTTGGCCAGTCTATATGTAGATTAAAGTCGCCCATGATTATTGTAGTACCCTTGTTACATGCATCTCTAATTTCCTGTTTGATGCCATCCCCTACATTACCACTACTGTTTGGAGGCCTATAGACAGCTCCCACCAATGTTTTCTGCCACTTGGTGTTTCTTAGCTCTACCCAGACTGATTCTGCATCTTGATTTTCTGAGCCAATATCCTTTCTCACTATTGCTCTGATTTCATCCTTCACTAACAACACCACCCCACCTCCTTTTCCTTTTTGCCTGTCCTTCCTAAATATCAAATATCCTTGGATATTCAGCTCCCAGCCTTGGTCACCCTGTAGCCATTTCTCCGTAATTGCAATTATATCATATCCATTTACATCTATTTGTGCTGTTATTTCATCTACCTTATTACGAATGCTTCATGCATTCAGATACAGTGCCTTTAGATTTGTCTTTTTAACATTTTTAGACATCTTAACATTTTTTTGTAATATGGCCCTATTTGCCTTATTACCATTTTTTTTTACCCGGACCCTATTTGTTAGTGCACTCCTTTGTTTGTACGCTTTGCCCCTTCCTGGCACAATCTGGTTATCCTTACCCCATCACTTTCCTGCATTGCTTCCTTGGCTTTTCTCTTTAGCATTCTAGATTTCTCTCCACCGGGACCCTACCTCCCCCCTTATTTACTGTAAATGAAGAGGGTTACATTATGTTGACTTTTTAAAAATTGTGGTTAGAGCTAAAATGTCGCACTGCTTTTCTCACATCCGCAATAGAACTGGAGCAGAATATGTCAGTTATCAATATATCCTATTTATATTAGCTGGCATTTTAATCATTGCTTGTTTTAATTAACAAATATATCTACCTCTTCCACTTACACAAGTCCATAGGTATTTCAGGTCCATATCATTTAGCCGCTTAGAAACTAACTATTAAAGTCTTGCAATATTATCATGCTACCTTACCAGCATATATATTACATCCTGCCAAAGCCAGTCAGTTCATTTATATCTTCATGAGCTTATTATATTTGACTTTTTTTTCCCAAAATCATTATTTAAGTGCTTCTAAAAAGGATTCCAACTAAATTGGAGTAATTGTATTTATCTGTGAAGATTGCCTGTTTTAATCCTTCACCTCCATACAGATTTGGATGCAGAGAGACAAAACTATTTGAATGCTGATAAGTCCACTTCCTGCATGCAGGCTGTGCCCGGACTTTCAGCAGATGGTTGATAGTCTAAACACTGAAAGGATTTTATATTTTCTGTGAGACTGCATATTCCCAAGAGTAGGCAGGTAAACCACCTATAGATTACAGGATGCTATCACAGTTTAACTCTAAGCATTCTAGTTCATTGCTACAGTGATGGGTTTCACATTGTTGGAAGTAATTCAGTTGTACTAAACTAAGACTGATAATGAAAAATAAGATTTTACTTTACTCATTCTAGGGTTGGAAAATACATTTCCACAGATGATGAGCATTCCACTGTCTCAAACAACAGTGTCATTTAGCCTTTGTTCCATGTTAATTACTTCAGCTTGTAACAGTGACAATACCATAAGTTTGATAAATTTGTCTGAACTGCACTTAAACTGTGGCTATTAAAAGAAGTACAAGGGAGGTATGAGAAGTATAAGGGAAATGTTAGAGGAGCACTAAAAGGTTGATAGATGAAATATGGGGAGTATCTAAAATTCAAAGTCGAAAAATTTAGAGAATACTATTTTATCTTTTTAATAAAATGATGGTACCTTTCCAATTAGGAGACATTAGACTATATCTTGTATAATATATTAATATATTATCTAAAGTGAATGGCATTGTTAATCACAGGCGCACCCAGAATGACTTAGCTCCTGTGCACTGAATGTTAATTTTGCAAAACATTAATTTCAAAGATTTTGCAGCAGTGAAATTGTAATTAAATATTAATGTCACATGTTATTGCAGTACCACATTTATGAGACCTCACCATACTTGCTCTCAACTAATCTGTTTTTATATTTGTGAGCACATCACAAATCCAAAAGACTTTACTTCCTGAAAGGTACACCTTGTTCTGTAGCTGCCTCACAGCAGAAAGGATATTATTCTGGTGCAGCTGATGTATTTGACAAATTTATTGTGGAGAGTTTAAAAAAAAAACAAGTGTGTCCTTACGTGGTTGAAGAGACAGAAATGCTATTCTTAGCCCCAGTAAATTGATAATGGTATGTTACTGGTTTAGTGCTACAGTTTCAAAGTAGCTTAGCTGAAAAAAGTTGTGTCTTCTCATTCTTTTTTATGTCTGCTGTTTAGTTTTGATTTAGCTGTGGGAGAATAGTCAGCTTCATTTAAGTTCATACCCTGTTTAAGTACACTGATATTCAAAAGCTCTTAATTTCTCTGCAAGGTTCTGTTAACTTTGTAATAACAAAACTAATTTTCTCTTCAGTGTGTCATTTTGTCATAAACAATTCACACATAAGCAGGAAATCAATGGCCCTATTCTCACATATACAAAGGTTAATTCAACTGTTCCTCTGAATTAATATTTCAATATTCACTATCCAGGATCACTGAATACCTGTTCGACTACAGGTATGAATCTGGTAACTGCTTTAAAGTGATATGATCCAATTACACCAAGTTACTATACTTTTCGGTTTTGCACCAATCTTTGTTCTGTAAAAGTAGATTTCTGTAAATGTGTGTTTACATGAATGTGCAACACTGTTTCCAAATGCAGGTTATTTTTTACATTTTAGCATTGAGCTGACTGTACAGTTTGCTCTATGCTAACCGTAAGAAAATTTGAAATGAAGTTTTTAAAAACAAAATTGTATTCGCTTGAAGGTACTCTTGAATCTTTCTGTTGAATCCCTGTAGATTCTATGCTCCTTCACATTGAACTAACACAAATTCTCCAGTATTACTTGCTCATGAAACTGAGCTGAAATGCCTTGTTCTAGAAATGTAAAGCAACATTTTAAAACATGCTTAACACTGTTAAGTGCAAACCTTAGAAAATTTATTTTAAAACTGTGGAGAAACCATTATGTACTTAACAGCAGTGCTCCATGTTTGTGTTACAGTATTATGATAAGTTGATGTTTTTTAGCACAGTTAACATTTTGGAGTGCGAGTTATTATTTCACTCTGTGGTTGAGGAATTTAGTTTAAACAAACTAATATTGTTTTTTGACAATAATGTGTGTGGCGTATAAAAATGTTAAATTAGAACTTGTGACATTCAAGTAATTGTATGAGTCTGTTCATTACAAACACAGCTAGCAGACCTATAATAGATAATAAACGGAAAGGCATGCCCAGAGGAGTCAGCTTAAAGACTTAACTTTTTTTAATCACTCATATTTAAAAAAAAATCTTCCTCTGCATCTGTTTCAATTGGATTTCAAACAGCGAACAGATGTGGCTCTTCTGTCTTCTACAGAATAAGATACCAGCAAGACACAGACCAATCCTCTTAGGAACAAGAAAGATTTTTCAGCCATAAATACTTGTTATAAATGGAAATTGCTATTATAAGGGTTTTATCTTCCTCCTGTTGCTATTTAATACAGAAAGTTGGTCCTGGAGACAAATTACTCATTGCTGTTAAATCATTTGCTGTTAACCCTGGCCTATCAGAATGGAAGCTTCCATGGAAGATTAAAGTGGGTAATGAAATCTGAATAGGAATTAAATTGATGGAGCCAAAATTCTGGCCTTTGGGAAGACATGAATTTTGGGTGCAGGTTGGGTTATTCAAAATCAGATGTGGGTGTCCCTTTAAGAAAATGATAAACCTATTTGCTGGATTTGTGCATCTCATTTGCTCCCATGTCATACCAACTATGAAAATCTCAGAAAATGTTTTTCTACATGCTTGGTGCATATCAGCTATTAAGGTAAAGGTCTTTTTCTATGTCTGTATGCTCTTTTCTGTCTATAGTATCCAATGATTTTACATTTCTGTCTTCCATTCAGTGATCATTTCATGGTGGTCTTGTGACCGTGTCTGTTATTCATCTTAGGGTTATGCATCCCTTTCTCATGGTGGTTCAGTTTTTATGTGGCTATTTTTCATGGTGGTCTCATAGTTAATATGTGGTTTCTTTGTCATCATTATGTTTGTACAGTGGCTACGCTTAGCTTTTTCCTGGTGGTCCCTGATAGATGGTTCACTGGTAGTCTAGCAGGTTGGAGAATGCAGTCACCTGGTGATCTAGTGCACTGAACCAACACAAATCCTGCAATATTGCTAGCCCATGAAACTAAGCTGAAGTATTCTGGAAATATAAAACAACATTTTAAAACTAAAAACATAAACAATAGCACAGTTTCCCTGGTGATCTGATGGAATCTCAGTTCCCTTATTATGTAGTGACTGAGATATATCCGAGTTCTCGGGTAGTGTTGTGGGGCATATATCCAAGTATCCTAGTGTCGTGAGGTATGCACCTGAGTTTTCTGGCAGCCTAGTGCAGTAGCAGTTGGTACTGTCAAGAAAAAAATGATACCATGGGACTTAGAAAGAGCAGTTAATTATTTATATTTGCCATCCCCCCCCCCTTATTACATCCCCACTGCTGTCCCACTGTCAAAATGGCATGAACTGGGTTGCACACTTCACAGCTGCTGTCAATGGCACACTGTGTTTGGTTAACAAGGGATGTGTTTCTGCGGGATGCCTCTGCGAGATGGGGTTCGCCAGGCAAATGTTCCCTCTCTGCAAACTGCTCCATCTAGTGGTTGAGCAGAGAATTAGTAGAAATTGTACATTGATGGTCGAGATTGGAATGGTATTCGAATACAGACCCTCTGGTTGGGAATTGAACACTGTCCACGTGCGAAACAGGTTGCTAAACAGCAGTAATCAGATTTAAATAACTGTGTGTAATCAAAGGGGAATATCCATTGAAAGCAAATCTGTACTCCCTGCACAAATGTTCGCTAAATAGTAATTTCACCAACAACAACTTGCATTTGTATAGCATCTTTAAAGCTAGAAAAATGTCCCAAGGCGCTTCACAGATGCGAAATGTTAACATTGAAAAAGGCAGAATGAAGCTTAAATCTCTCAGGCTCCCAATAATATTTCTGTATCTAACTTGGAAACATAAATCAACTTTACAAGTTTGTACTTCATTCAGTAAATGCTGCTGCTAATTAAATGGCCTGTGGTTCTGTATATTTCCTTGATTTTACTTTGTAATACAGTATTTTGCATTCAAACTTAATGAATTCTGTGTGATGATAAAGTCACTTTGTACGATGCATATAGGTTTAGTTTCCACTGTACGACCATTAACAGCACAGGAACCTCCACCTACTAATAATATACATTCACATCACAGACATCATAAAGTTCTGAGGGGAAAGAATGCATCTATCAAGCACCTTAATTCGATGTTACTCCTCTCCCTACCCAGTTATTTTTGTAAAAGTTAGGCTTTTTTTAAAATTATTTTTGTCCAGACTGCCTATGTTAGCTGCAAAGATCTGGACTGTACCCTGGATCCTAGCAGGCAATTGTAGGCCATATTGCAAAGCAATTTTTGGATATTGATAGTGTTAGATCATTTTCTTAAGAAATGAAATACAATATAAAATCATATTCTAATTTGGCATCTTCAAACATTGGCATGAATATTTTAAAATATACTATATTATCTGTCAGTCGTGGCTCAGTTGGTAGCACTCTTGCCCCTGAGCGGGTAGTCAAAACTTCCCAACGCATTACCGGCACCCGGCTACCGACCATAGAGCACATATACCAGAAACGCTGTTTACGGAGGTCACGGTCCATCATCAAAGACCCTACCCACCCCAGCCACAGTCTGTTCGCCCTCCTGCCATCTGGGAGACGCTACAGATGCATTCGCACCCGAACGACCAGATTTAGGAACAGCTTCTTTCCCAGGGCTGTCATCCTACTAAACTCCACAAATAAACTCTAAAGCCTGCACATCTGCCAATGCACTTTATTATGGTTATGTTTATGTTAATGTATTACAAGCCAAATGTATGTTGAATGTTTAAATGTCTTAATCTAAATGTACACTCTCGGGAGCCGCAAGCCTACATTTCATTGTACTGCACTTGTGCACTAACAATGACAATAAAAGTTGATTTGATTTGATTTGATTTGATTTGTAGGTTGTGGGTTCAAGCCCCAATCCAGAGACTTGAGCAAATAATTTAGGCTGATACTTCAGTGCAGTACTGAGGGAGTGCTACACTGTGGGAATGACCACTTTTGGATGAGACGTTAAAGTGAGATTTCATCTGCCCGCACACATGGACGTAAAAGATCCCATGGCACTATACAAAGAAGAACAGGGGAGTTCACCCCGTGGCCTGGCCAATGCTTATCTCTCAACCAAGACCTAAAACAAATGATCTGGTCATTTATTTCATTGTCATTTGTGGGAGCTTGCTGTGCACAAATTGGCTGCCGTGTTTCCTACATTGCAACAGTGACTACACTTCCAAAGCACTTCTTTGGTCGTAAAGCACTTTGCAAGTCTTTCTTTCTTTCTAGCTTTCTTGCCTGCTTGCTTGCTTTCTTTATTTTGCAAAATGCACATGCTTTATAAATTGGGTGCAGAATTCAGTCATGCTACTTTATAAAATGTCACCAATTTATGAATTAACTGTGTCACTTACTCCTCCGGCATATTTCCCTGTAGACCACTATTCCCTATCGTGTACAGCTACAAGTAAAAAAAAGCAGTTAAAACGCTTGCTCAATTTTGATAGCCCAACATCCCTCAGGTTTTGGGTTTAGGCTAGTTCAACAATCTTCAATCAGCGACCGTAGTAATTGTGTATGAGTGATGTATGATTTATTCATTGTGGTGTATGTTTGTAAAGCTCTTAATTACACGCAGAGGAAAAGGAAAATCTGTAGAAATGTCTTGTAGATGCAAGATAGAGCACCTACCAATCTTTAAAGTTGTATTAAGAAAACCAGTAGTAAAAGGGTTAAGGATAGTAAAATGTCAGATTTTGTTTTTTATTTTAAAATACTTGAGTCTGTGACTTCTGTGCAATGAATCCAGTCCCTTCAAGCTGTGCCATTCTGCTCGTCTGTCCTGATGGTGCAGACCCTGCAGACAGGCAGCGTGACTCATGCAGAGAAATGGCCATTAGGTACCAAGGCATCATCTTATTTGAAAACAGGGATGCATTCTGGTGTCTCTAAAAGCCTGTAATTATTGTCATCAGAAGAAACAGTGTTGCCTTGCAAGGTAATTTAATAACCTTTAGCTTGCACCTGGGAAATCCCTCTCCAGAGAACCAAGGTACCTCTGTCCCATACATTCGTCAAGACCTGACCTTTAATGGTTTACTGAGAGAACAGTTGGCACGGAGTGGTGTGCAGAGGAGCATTGTTAATGTTGTTTCTTTGTTAATTGATACTGCACTTAGCACTTTAACAGTGATGCATTGCAAGTCTGGAATATGGAGGGCTTGCTTGTGAGAAATGTAAGAGGTAGAGCTGAGATGCTTTAAAGTAGACAAAAATGGGATATTTATGATGTAACAGTGTAAACTAAATTCAAAATTCAAACGCCAACCATATGATTAGCCCTAGATTTTCTTTAGTTTGGTGACTTTGTGGTTTTTTTTTGGAGGGGGGTAGAAAGGGAAATTTAGCTACTAATATATGAGAATACTGCTTAATTAGTTATCTTAACTACTAACGGATCTTAATGTAAAATATGTGATAATCTGTCATGCCCAAAAAATGGCCATCTGTTATGGGCAAACCATTATTTGCTGATTAATCAGTCAAAAGGATATTTTATGCAACTAAAGTTAACCTTATGAATCCCCAATAGAGTTTTCAGTTTTGCAGATTTGCTCTACTGGGTAATCCAGTAGCATTTGGTTAAAACAAAGTCTAAATTTCAAAATCTATAAAGTAAATTTAGGAAAATGCTCAAAACCACACAACATTTCTAATTTTACATTATTCCTGGAAGAAGTGGGGCGGGGTGGGGGATGATGGTACTGATTTTTTAAATTAATATTAATTAAAAGATCATAGAGGTGATGAAAATACAATATGATTACTATAGAGTGGTAGGATGTACATTTTTTGCTAAAATTGATATGGAAAAGCAGGGTATTCCTCATATGGTGTCTTTGGAGGCTCCATTGGGAGGTAAGAGGAGTTGCTGAGCAGAGGCCAGGCCATTATTGCGCACCTAACCCCTGCTAGAGGATTGCAAGCAAGTTGCACACCACCCCTGAAAGCCAGGATGTGATGCATGATGTAGGGAAACCCAGAAGAGAAGAAAAGTTGAAAAATAAAATCTAACTTTGTAGTAAGGGTGGCCTTTAAATATATTGCCACACCAGTGTAACACTATTTGCTGATGTATCCTGTTTAAATACTGTTGTCATAAAACTAAGTGAGCCGTTATCAACTCAGCTACGTGTTTTTGACATCCCCTGTTTTGGTCCATGTAATTATATATATAATATGTATGGGAGAGGGTACGGCAGGGATAGCTGAAGCTCATTAAAAGAGTGCACTATAAGAATGCACAAATGTTGATACCATACCAGAGTAAAGCCCATGCATTGTAAGATAATTATTTGCTAGTTTTGTGTACTCAGCTGCGCATTGTACCAGAATACAGCCCCAGGTCACTCAGAGCTGTGCATTAATATAAAGTACAAAGTAACAAAGTCAACACTCTTGAACGTTCTGGAGAAATTCTTTTAAAGCAGCCTTTTTAGTCAATTAGCTTTTCTCAATTTGACGATGAAAAGCTCTTTGCCTGGAATTCGGTGTTCCTCACTAAGGAATTCCAGGAAGAGGCTGTGTCCAAGTGTAACTGCAAAGTAATGTTTTGGAACACCAAGATCACTTTACGACTGTGACATTTGCTCCTGGAGATTGATTATGAATATTTACATCAATAGCCTACAATGTTATTATTTACCAGGTAACATTTTTATAATACTGGTACATTCATGCATTGCACAAATCATATGAAAATGATTTTAGTGTCTTCATTACTGGTTTCAGGCAATTTCTGAGTTCACTAAGACGTATTTCAAAACATAATAGAGCAATGTTTCAAGGAACTCAACAGACAACTTTTAATTAAAATTAAAATTAAAATTAATATATTGTTCAGTTCAAGAGATAACACCCAGGAGATATGATTTTTTTCATTCATTCATTCATTTCCTTTTTAACCCTTGACTAATTTTGGTGCTCTCAGCATAATGTTAAAATGTGAATTTTATTTTTTGTCTTTGTTTACTTCTGGCCATTAATTTACAATTTTTACCAAAATGGATATGGAAGAGCAGGGTGTTCTTCAACAAATGGTTGATTGACATGTGTGTCATTAACTGAATACCATGAATTTGAATGATAGAAATCCGCATATTTCATTCATCCATTTGACTCTTGGACTTCAGCAGGGCTGGCAATAGGGGCAGTGGAACTGTGGCAGCCTGGGGTAGGGAGGAGAAAAATCAAACAGGGCTTCTGCTATCCAATGATCCCTGATGGAAAGGGTACAAGCATCAGATGAGGTCAAGATCGGGCTTTGCTTTAACACCCCTCCCTCACCATGGAAATATAGCCTGTAAACACTTGCTGTGAGTCAATATTGCAGCATTATGTGATGCAGTGCCAAACACTGCAGCACGTCGTGCTGCGGTATTGCAGGCCTTCCTCCCCTTCTTAAAGGGGAGGGGCCTTGTGCAGCGCGACCTGGTGCCTAGCTGGGCCCCCGGGGATCGGGAGTGCAGGCAAAAGAGCCCGGCACTCAAGAGAAGTGCCGGGCTCTTGCAGTGCAGCCAGCACTCCGCGGAGGGAGGGGGCATTTCAGGAGGTCTGGGACGGGAGCGCAGGCAGGTGCTGGCAGGCGGCCAGCAACAACAATGGCCGCCCCGCACCTCGCCTTTAAATTGCGCCTCCCCGGCCACAAGTATGCCCCCCTGACCCCGTCGGACATAGCGTCCGGCGGTAAGTCAAGGGGCGCTCCCAATAATCATGGCCGGGGCATAAGCGGGGCGCTGCGCACGCCAATGATGTCATCGCCAGCGGCACAGCGCCGTAGGGCGCTACTGGTTAGCGCCACCACTAACCTCCCACTGAATTTTGCGGGAGGCGTGGGCAGTGCCGCGCCCGGGCGCCAGTTGGTTTGCGTCCCATTGGCGCCCTCTTAAGGCGCTAACGGGAGGCGCAACCAACTGAATTTTTCCCCCATTGTGTCTTAATGCGAGGAGCATTCATAATAAGGTGGATGAATTAGCTGCGCAAATAGATGTAAACGGATATGATATAATTGGGATTACGGAGACATGGCTCCAGGGTGACCAAGACTGAGAATTCAACATCCAGGGGTATTCAATATTCAGGAAGGACAGGAAAAAAGGAAAAGGAGATGGAGTAGCATTGCTGGTTAAAGAGGAGATTAACACAATAGTAAGGAAGGATATTAGCTCTGATGATGTGGAATCTGTATGGGCAGAGCTGAGAAATACCAAGGGGCAGAAAACATTAGTGGGAGTTGTATACAGATCCCCAAACAATAATGCTGAGGTTAGGGATGGCATTAAACGGGAAATTAGAGATGCGTGCAATAAGGGCACAGCAGTTATCATGGGTGACTTTAATCTACATATAGATTGGGCTAACCAAATTAGTAACAATACTGTGGAGGAGGAATTCCTAGAGTGTATACGGGATGGTTTCCTGGACCAATATGTCGAGGAACTAACTAGAGATCAGGCCATCTTAGACTGGGTATTATGTAATGAGAAAGGATTAATTAGCAATCTTGTTATGCGAGGCCCCTTGGGGAGGAGCGATCATAATATGATAGAATTCTTCACTAAGATGGAGAGTGAAGTCGTTGACTCAGAGACTAGGGTCCTGAATTTAAATAAAGGAAACTACGATGGTATGAGGCACGAGTTGGCTAGGATGGATTGGGGAATGTTATTTAAAGGATTAACGGTGGATAGGCAATGGCAAACATTTAAAGATCGCATGGATGAACTACAGAATTTTTTCATCCCTGTTTGGCATAAAAATAAAACAAAAAAGGTGACTCAACCGTGGCTAACAAGGGAAATTAGGGAGAGCATAAGATCCAAGGAGAGGACATATAAATTGACCAGAAAAAGCAGTAAACCTGAGGATTGGGAGCAGTTTAGGATTCAGCAAAGGAGGACAAAGGGATTAATTAAGAGGGGGAAATAGATTGAGAGTAAGCTTGCGGGGAACATAAAAGCTGTGACTGTAAGAGCTTCTATAGATGTGTGAAGAGAAAAAGATTGGTGAAGTCAAGTGTAGGTCCCTTGCAGTCAGAATCAGGGGAATTTATAATGGGGAACAAAGAAATGGCAGACCAATTAAATACATACTTTGGTTCTGTCTTCACAAAGGAGGACACAAATAACCTCCCAGAGATGCCGGGGAACATAGGGTCTAATGAGAGGGAGGAATTGAATGACGTCAGTACAGGTAGACTACCCTTTATCCGAACTACCGAAAACCGAAACCCTCTAAAAACCAAAGGTTTTTTCGGTCAGCGTAAGTCGTGCGCACGACATGACCAGAGTGGCGCACGACTTACGCTGAGCAGAGGGTCAGCGTAAGTCGTGCGCACGACCCCCCGCAGACCCCCCCGCGGACCCCCGCCGACCCCCCCGCCGACCCCCCCGCGGACCCCCGTGGACCCCGACCCCCGCCGACCCCGACCCCTGCCGACTTACGCTGAGCAGAGGGTCAGCGTAAGTCATGCGCACGACCCCCCCGCGGAACCACCTGACTCTCTTCCAAAGGCTCGAAAGCAATGAGAGCTCTGAGCCCGCGGCGGTGCCGGCCCCTGTTCCGACCGAGCACGACGACCTGTTGGTGGAAATGCGGAACTTCATTGCATTCCAGGCTAGCAGCGATGGACAAGCCACAACTGTGGACCCCCCCGCGGACCCCCGCCGACGCCGACCCCCCCGCGGACCCCTGCCGACCCCAACCCCCGCCGACCCCCCCCCGCGGATCCCCGCCGACCCCGACCCCCGCCGACCCCCCCCGCGGACCCCCGCCGACCCACCTTCCGAAATCCGAAATTTTCCGAAAACCGAAACACGGCTGGTCCCGAGGTTTTCGGATAAAGGATAGTCTACCTGTATTTGTAGGGAAATGGTGTTAGGGAAGTTGACGGGATTGAAGGCCGATAAATCTCCAGGGCCTGATAATCTACATCCTAGGGTACTTAAGGGAGTGGCCCTAGAAATAATAGATGCATTGCTGGTCATCTTCCAAAATTCTATAGACTCTGGAGCAGTTCCCATGGATTGGAGGATAGCTAATGTAACCCCACTATTTAAAAAAGGTGGTAGAGAGAAAATGGGGAATTATAGACCGGTAAGCCTGACATTGGTAGTGGGGAAAATGCTAGAGTCCATTATAAAAGATGTAATAGCAGAGCACTTGGAAAACAGTGACGGGATCGGACAAAGTCAACATGGATTTACAAAAGGTAAATCATGCTTGACTAATCTACTGGAATTTTTTGAGGATGTAACTGGTGGACTAGATAAGGGAGAACCAGTGGATGTGATGTATTTGGACTTTCAGAAGGCTTTCAATAAGGTCCCGCATAAGAGATTAGCGTGCAAAGTTAAAGCACATGGGATTGGGGGTAAGGTAGTGCCTTGGATAGAGAACTGGTTGGCAGAAAGGAAGCAAAGAGTTGGAATAAATGGGTCTTTTTCCGAGTGGTAGGCAGTGACTAGTGGGGTACCGCAGGGATCGGTGCTAGGACCCCAGCTATTCACAATATATATAAATGATCCAGACGAGGGAACTAGATGTAATGGGGGAAAAATTCAGTTGGTTTGCACCTCCTGTTGGCGCCTTGGGAGGGCGCTAATGGGACGCAGAGCAACTAGCGCCCGGGCACGGTGATGTTTACGCCGCTCACAAAATTAACTAGACATTTTGCGGTGGCGCTAAACACTACCGCTATGATCTCCCGCGCCGGCAGATCGTGACGCCAGTCATGTGTGCAATGCCCCGGACTGGATATTGAGTGGCGCCCCCTGCCTTACCGCCTGCCACTAGCAACGACAGGTTGAGGGGAGCGTTTTGCAGTCAGGAAGGGACTGGGGGAGCGCTATATAAAGGCGACTGCTTCCTGCCTTTTTTTGTTAGTGACATTTTTGCACCACACATCCTGAGAAAGAGAGAGAGAGACTTCTGGAGAGATTCAACGCTGTGTGAAGGAGTTTTGGGTACTGAGCAGCACTTTGCAGGTTCATTTTGATTTGCCCTTCCTTGCATCGATTTAGAAGAGACTGTGGGGGCTGCACTCTGAGCTCTTTCCCTGGACCTCTCCATTGTTCTTTCCAGCAGATTTGATGTACAGGGCTCTCCAGGCCGAGATTCAAGGCTGCAATGAGCAGGATGTGGATGGAGAGCAAAATCAACCCTCCCCTTTAAGATAAAAACAGAAAATGCTGGAGAAACTCAGTAGGTCATGCAGCATCTGTGAAGAGAGAAACAGAGTTAACGTTTCAGCTTGATGACCTTTTGTCAGAACAACCTTTAAGAACTGGCCGGCGCCAATGTGCCTGTGTTCCATTGCTGACTGACATCACATGAGCTTCCCCAGCGCTCTGAGGTAGCGCCTCGCTCCTCGGCCTTTGCGCCTTAAGACAGGTGTGAAGCGCCTGATTTAGTGCTCCAATCACCTCCAGGGGCGATAAAAGCCTAGATTGCCGTCGGAGGCGATAATTAGCGCCAGGCATTAAACTTTGCGCAAGGCCGATAATGGTGCCCAAAATGGGGCGATACTGAATTTTTCCCCCAATATCTCCAAGTTTGCAGATGACACAAAGCTGGGTGGGGGTGTGTGCTGTGAGGAGGATGCAGAGAAACTCCAGTATGATTTGGACAGGTTGGGTGATTGGGTAAATGCAAGCCAAATGCAGTATAATGTGGATAAATGCGAGGTTATCCACTTCGGTGGCAACAACAGGAAGACAGATTATTATCTGAATGGCAATAGATTGGGAAAGGGGGAAGTGCAATGAAACCTGGGTGTCCTTGTGCACCAGTCGCTGAAGGTAAGCATGCAGGTGCAGCAGGCAGTTAAGAAGGCAAATGATATGTTGGCCTTCATAGTGAGAGGATTCGAGTACAGGAGCAAGGATGTCTTGCTGCAGTTGTACAAGGTCTTGGTGAGACCATACCTTGGGGGAGAAATTCGATGGGCTGCACCACCAGTTAGCGCCTAAAGAGGGCACTCAGTGGCTTTAGCGCCACTGGCCATGCCTCCCGCGATATTTAACTGGGGCGCTAATGGCAGCGTTAGCCTGTTGCGCTGCGCCACCACCGATGATGTCATCGGTGTGCACAGCACCCCGCTACCGCCCCGATCGCGATATTTGGCAGCGACCGCCTCTGTAGCGCCGCTCACTAATCGCGCCCGGTTCACGGGGCCTACCTCTGGCGGCAGTGGCGCAAATTAAGGCGGAGGTGCGGAGCTGCCGGTTTTTTCTGCGGCCGCCTGCCAGCACCTCCGTCCCCGGCCTCCTGTTCTCCCCCCATGGCATTGCCGGCTGTTTTCCGAGAGCCCGGCACTTCTCCTCGGTGCTGGGCTCTTTTGCCAGCACTCGCGATCGCTCATCGCACTGGTGCGGGCCCCTCCTCCTTAAGAATGGGAGGAAGGCCTGCAGTACCGCAGCGCGCCGTGCCGCAGCATGTGGCGCTGCGGCACGTTGCGCTGCGATATTCAGTTTCAGCGCCCTAAGAGGGACGCGGAGCGCCTCGAGCCTCGCCCCGTGTCCCTCTTGGGGTGCTCAAGCTGAATTTCCAGCGATCGCTGCTGCTCCAATCGCAGCGCAAAATCTGCCGCCCAGATGAGCTTGGCGCCCCCTTTGCGGCTCCACCCAATTTCTCCCCCCTTGAGTATTGTGTGCAGTTTTGGTTGCCTTACCTGAGGAAGGATGTTCTTGCCATGGAGGGAGTGCAGTGAAGATTCACCAGACTGGGGCAAGAGGGAGCTGTTCCGTTGGGACGGACTTCACTTGGCCAGTGCTGGGACTAGAGTCCTGGCGAATCATATAACTAGGGCTGTAGAGAGGTCTTTAAACTAATTAGTGGGGGGCGAGATTTCTAGAGAGCAAATAATAAAAATGACAACGGAGAAGTTCATAGACCTAGGTAGCAGTAGGGGAATTAAAAACCAGAGTGTGTCAGGAAGGGACAGAAGGTATGGAGTAAAAGGTAAAGTAGTAAAAGGGGAAAAAGCAGGAACTAAGTGTCAAAAAACATATTTGAAAGTTCTTTATCTGAATGCACGTAGCATTCGTAACAAAATGGATAAGTTAACGGCACAAATAACTACATATGGATATGATCTTGTGGCCATTACAGAAACATGGCTGCAGGGTGACCATGACTGGGAATTAAACATACCAGGGTATTTAACAATCAGGAAGGACAGGCAGGAAGGAAGGGGAGGTGGGGTGGCTATGTTAATAAAGGAAGGAATCACTATAATACAGAGAAATGATATTGGGTCAAAGGATCAGGATAGTGAAACAGTTTGGGTGGAGATAAGGAATAATAAGGGGAAAAAACACCAGTGGGCGTAGCCTGTAGGCTTCCTAACAGTTGTAGCTCTGTTGGACGGAGTATTAATCAGGAAATAGTTGGGGCTTGTAATAAGGGAACAGCTATAATTATGGGGGATTTTAACTATCATATTAACTGGACAAATCAAATTGGGCAGGGCAGCCTTGAGGAAGAGTTCATTGAGTGTATTAGGGATGGGTTTCTTGAGCAGTATGTAACTGAACCGACCAGGGGGCAAGCAACCTTAGATCTGGTCCTGTGTAATGAGTCAGGATTAATTAAAAATGTCCTAGTAAAGGATCCCCATGGAATGAGTGACCATAACATGGTTGAATTCCATATTCAATTAGAGGGTGAGAAGTATCCGACTAAAAACAAGGGCATATAAGGTAACCAAATCTAGTGGGAGGATAGAAGATTGGGAAGTCTTCAAAAGACAGCAAAAAATAACTGAAAGATTGATTAAGAAAGGGAAGATAGATTATGAAAGTAAATTAGCCAAAAATATAAAAACAGATAGCAAGAGTTTCTATAGTTATATAAAAAGAAAAAGGGTGGCTAAAGTAAATGTTGGTCCCTTAGAGGATGAGACCGGGAAATTAATGGTGGAAAACATGAAGATGGCAAAAACGCTGAACAAATATTTTGTTTCAGTCTTTACGGTAGAGGACACTAAGAATATCCCAACACTGGACAAACAGAGGGCTCTAGGGGGGGAGGAGCTAATTACGATTAAAATCACTAAGGAATTGGTACTCGGTAAAATAATGGGACTCAAGGCGGCTAAATCCCCTGGACCTGATGGCTTACATCGTAGGGTCTTGAAGGAAGTGGCAGTAGGGATTGTGGATGCATTGGTAATAATTTTCCAAAACTCCCTGGACTCAGCAAAGGTCCCGGCAGATTGGAAAACTGCTAATGTAACACCCTTATTTAAAAAGGGTAGTAGGCAGAAGGCTGGAAACTATAGACCAGTTAGCCTAACATCTGTGGTTGGTAAAATTTTGGAGGCCATTTTTAAGGAGACAGTAACAGGACATTTGGATAAACATAATTTAATAGGACAAAGTCAGCATGATTTTATGAAGGGGAAGTCATGTTTGACAAATTTGCTTGAGTTCTTTGAGGACGTAACATACAGGGTGGATAAAGGGGAACCAGTGGACGTAGTGTATTTAGACTTCCAAAAGGCATTTGACAAGGTGCCACACAAAAGATTATTGCTCAAGATAAAAAATCAAGGGATTGAAGGTAATGTCCTCGCATGGGTGGAGGATTGGTTATCTAACAGAAAGCAGAGAGCTGGGATAAATGGTTCATTCTCAGACTGGCAATCAGTAACTAGTGGTGTTCCGCAGGGGTCAGTGCTGGGACCCCAACTCTTTACAATCTATATTAATGATTTGGAGGAGGGGACCGAGTGTAACATATCAAAGTTTGCAGATGATACAAAGATGGGAGGGAAAGTAGTGAGTGAGGAGGACATAAAAAACCTGCAAAGGGACATAGACAGGCTAAGTAAGTGGGCAGAGATTTGGCAGATGGAATACAATACTGGAAAGTGTGAGGTTATGCACTTTGGCAGGAAAAATCATAATGGCAAGAAACTGGAAAGTACTGCAGTACAAAGGGATCTGGGGGTCTTGGTGCACGAAACTCAAAAAGTTAGTATGCAGGTGCAGCAGGTGATCAAGAAGGCCAATGGAATGTTCGCTTTTATTGCTAGGGGGATAGAATATAAAAACAGAGAGGTATTGCTGCAGTTATACAAGGTATTGGTGAGACCGCACCTGGAATACTGCATACAGTTTTGGTGTCCATACTTAAGAAAAGACATACTTGCTCTCAAGGCAGTACAAAGAAGGTTCACTCGGTTAATCCCGGGGATGAGGGGGTGGACGTATGAGGAGAGGTTGAGTAGATTGGGACTCTACTCATTGGAGTTCAGAAGAATGAGAGGCGAGCTTATTGAAACATATAAGATTGTGAAGGGGCTTGATCGGGTGGATGCGGTGAGGATGTTCCCAATGATGGGTGAAACTAGAACTAGGGGGCATAATCTTACAATAAGGGGCTGCTCTTTCAAAACTGAGATGAGGAGAAACTTCTTCACTCAGAGGGTAGTAGGTCTCTGGAATTTGCTGCCCCAGAAAGCTGTGGAAGCTACATCAATAAATAAATTTAAAACAGAAATAGACAGTTTCCTAGAAGTAAAGGGAATTAGGGGTTACGGGGAGCGGGCAGGAAATTGGACATGAGTCTCGGTTTGGATCGGTCATGGCCCTGTGGGTGGCGGAGTGGGCCCAGGGGCCGTGTAGCCTGGTCCTGCTCCTACTTCTTGTGTTCTAATTCTGTGTTAGATTTCAGGAGATGGTTCTATTCACAGGGATTAGTGGAGACCTCGGGAACAGGCTGCCAGCTAGGAGTCCTTCAAGAGTAAATTGGGCCAGTTCCTGGCTGGGGTGGAGATCATCTTTTACAGAAGGTAAGTACTGCAGGAAATACATGGACAGAGTGATCTCCTGGACGAGTTTCGATTGCCTAGATGGGTCGGAGAGGAATTTCCCAGATTTTTTCTCCCAAATTGGCCATTGGGTTTTTATCTGGCTTTTCGCCTCTCCCGGGAGATCACATGGGTTCGGGTGGGATGGAGAGTGGAAGTAGATTTGAGGTTAGGATCAGATCAGCCATGATCTTATTGAATGGCGGAGCAGGCTCGAGGGGCCGATTGGCCTACTCCTGCTCCTATTTCTTATGTTCTTATGTTCTTATGATACCTGGGCTGGCAGGAATGACATATGAGGAAAGATTGGGTCGATTAGGCTTATATTCGCTAGAGTTTAGAAGAATGAGAGGGGATCTCATTGAAACTTATAAAATTCTAACAGGACTAGACAGACTAGATGCAGGAAGGATGTTCCCGATGGCGGGGGAGTCCAGAACCAGGAGTCACAGTCTAAAGATAAGGGGTAAGCCATTTAGGACAGAAATGAGGAGGAATTTCTTCACCCAGAGAGTGGTGAACCTGTGGAATTCTCTACCACAGAAGGCAGTAGAGGCCAATTCA
Organism: Somniosus microcephalus; assembly: GCF_052327205.1. Taxonomy (NCBI): domain Eukaryota; kingdom Metazoa; phylum Chordata; class Chondrichthyes; order Squaliformes; family Somniosidae; genus Somniosus; species Somniosus microcephalus. Next base: position 300,150,021 of record NC_140990.1, read on the forward strand.
TTAAATATATTCAAGAAGGAGTTAGATATATTTCTTAAGGCTAAAGGGATCAAGGGATATGGGGAGAAAGCAGGGACAAGGTACTGAATTTGGATGATCAGCCATGATCTCATTAAATGGCGGAACAGGCTCGAGGGGCCGAATGGCCTACTCCTGCTCCTATCTTCTATGTTTCTATGTTTCTATCAAGATCAATCTGAAAGGATGGCTGAGGGGCTGCATGTCTGTCAGCACTCATACAACTGTACCTCAACACGAGTCAGCATCTTCAGAAAAGAGGGAAAGAAAATGTAACCTAAAAGCAACAGAAATATAAATACATCTGTTACATTATTGTAACTGTCGTGAATGTAGTGTTAATTTTAATTACTTAGTTTAGATTGATCAAATTCAATTGTCTTTAGGTCTATGAGTATCTCCATGTCTAATGACATAATAAACCCCTCAAACTTTGCTCAGTTGAACAAAACTTTTTATGTTGTTTAAATAAAAGATTTGCATTTAGATTGTGCTTTTCATGTCCTCAGGAAGCCTAAAAGTGCTTCACAACAAGTCGTTTTGAAGTATAGTCACTAATGTAATGTAGGCAAAAGCAACAATTTGCCGACAGACAACAATGAGATACATTACCACATAATTTCTTTTAGTGATGTTTATTAAGGGCTAAATGCTGGTGGATCACTGAGAGAACTCCACAGTTCTTCTTCAAATACTGCCATGGGACCATTTATATCCACCTGAATGGCAGATGGGGCATCTGTTTAACATTATATCTGAAAGACGGTACCTCTGACAATGCAGCACTCCCCCAGTACTGCACTGAAGTGTCAGCCTAGATTATTTGCTGAAATGCTAGAGTGGGACTTGAACCCACAACTTTCTGACTCAAAAGGCAGTGAGGTACCAGTGAGCTAAGCTGACACATATTTATCAGAATATTGCATTATCGTCTTGAAACCTACTCCTGCCCATTCAATATTTTCCATATTGTCATAATATTTTAAGTGACAAGCTATTAATTATTATAGAGCTCCAAAACACCAACTCATTTCCTAATCATTGCTTATAAAGTATTATGTGTTATGTCACATCCAATCCATTAAATGTGGTACATTGTTCCAAGTTAATACTGCATTTATATCACAGAACTACTTCCTGAAATGGTTCAGCAATACTAATCACAGCTCCTGTTGAGAAACTATCCCGAGGCAGTTTAAACAGCAACCATATGTTTACTTTTAGGGAGTCTCATCACCAGTACCCATTAAAGAGCCAGTCTCATAAAGGATGGTGATGATGATTAATAAAAAGGTGCACTTGAATTATTTTGAAATAACTAGAAACCAGGAGGCCGATTAGCGCCTAAAAATCGGGTGCTACAGAGCCCAATTTCTCCTTGCAAATCTCCCACGACATTGCTTACATTCAGCCAAAGGCTCCACTGTTGCAAAGGGGTTGCTGGGGTATGGAAGCAGGGCAGTGGTGCACATCTGCACTGAAAAGATTCAGAGAGATGTTTGTAAGAGAATTCTACAGAGGCATTGAAGTAAGTGCTTTTTGATTGGTTTTGGAAAATGAGTAGCATTTTCCTTAACCATAATATATAGACAAATAAATAAATTTGTTATCCTCGCATCTCACACATACATAAATAAATCTTTTCAAATACAGTAATATGGAAAGCAACTCTGTACACTTACTACTTATCTGTTTAGACATGAATTTTATAACAAAAGTCAAAAAATATATCAAATTTTAGAAAAGATTTGTACTTTTGCTTCTTTATCAAATATCACTGCAATAGTACTTAGTGTTACCAAAATGTTCTACTTAAATAAATATGTTAGAATTCAAGAGTTTTATTTAGAACCTCCCTCCAAACTTGAATAAAAGTAGAGTCCACTCAGAAATTATCACTAAATATTATTTTATTGGCTTCTGAGTCCTGAAATAAACATAAAAGAAATATAGCTGGTGTAGCCATTTAACAAACATTGCTAAATCATTCCTACCCAAGACATTTGCCTCAGCTGTATCTCAGTTTGGATTTCTTACTGTACTTACCCCTCTAGTTGCAGGCGATTAGTGTATACTATACATTGTTTATGCTTTCAACGTTATCTCAGAAAAATGTTGTAGAGTTTATGATATTTTTGTTATGTTACTTTTAAAATAATACATTCTTAGTGCTTTACTTGGTGTAGTATTGATGTACCATTTTTATTACATTACTAGTGGATATCCTGTGTTGCTGCACACTGTAAATCAAAGGATGCATTGTTTCATAAGAACAGGAACATTGCATCAAGTGATTCACAATAAATTATTACGCTGCTAAGGTAAAGATGTATCCTTTAAGGTCATAAAATCTAATTGTTAGGTAAACACAGCCTTGGGTCATTCAGAGTTTAATTGTTTAATTATGGAACTGTGGAATATATTTATCAGTTTCAGCTCAAAAGCATTGGGGCTGAAGTTCCATAGGGATTCCATCAGTCTCCTGCTAACACTGGTAGGAGACCATCTAAACCCCAGGGAAACAGTGGAACTAGCTGTTTCTGTCATTTCCCTATAGGTTCCACTGGCCTCCCATTGGCGATATGGCCAGAGACCAGTGGCGCCCCAGTGGAATTTTAACCCCACAGTATTTATGATGAGATTGTTTTGGGCATCTGTAACAAAGTGTGACCTCTGTATTAGTTTTAATATACTGCAATTGACTCTTCTTTGGCATTGCTTACAGTGCTTTTAGATCATACACTGCGTTATAAGCACAGGAGCATTATACCATGTAACACACAATGTATTCTGCTGCTAAGGTGAAGCTGTGGTCCTTTGAAGCTGCAAAGGAACTCGAGTTTAATTACTATTCAGTATCCAAGAGGAGGCAGGCATTCTGACTGTGGTATTTTCTGTTCCTGGACAGTTTCTCTGTACAATCTATAACACAGTGCAGGATCCAAAAGCACTGTAAGCAATGTAACACAAAAAGAGTGTGATATAGATAGTTGAGTGTAATACTCGACATAATGGACAATCATATCATTTATATAATATAGACACATAGCTAAATAGATGCATTTGCTGTAGTGCACTGTAAATTAGACTTTTGCCACTTTATAAGTCAGGCAAATCAGAAATGACATGGTAGCTGAAATAAAGCTCTCAGTAGGCACCTGTCCATGGAAGACTGGGTGTGATGATGTCTCATAATCTGCTGCTCCCGGCACTCTGCACAGCTGTTGTACTTGAAGTGGTGGGCCTTGAAGTATGAGGTAATTTCCAAAATTTTGTTATAAATAAAAGAGACGCCATGTAAATAATGACTGCTGAATTAAGGGTGACATTTTCCACAAAATGTTCCTTTAATATAGTAGTTCATTGTATGCTGAGCTGCTCATAATGAATTAAATTAGTACTTTAAAAAAAAATCTGAGGCACATAATGTACAGCAGGTCACATGGGAATGTACATGTCATAAATGTGACATACATACAGAGCGCATGTGATAGATTTTGGACAGTTGTGCTGCCTTCCTTGGTGATGAACAGTGAGTTTTTTGTTGAAAAAGTACATTGGAAACAGCATTTATAAAATTCAAATCAGAATCAGACTTTGTGTGGGGAGAAATGCAGGTTCTTTGAACTTATATGAACTCCCTGATTTTTGCATAATACAGGTTTTTGTTTTTTGAGTACAGTACTCACACCTACCACTACTGTCAATTAGGAAATATATGCATAAGGAATATGTTGCACATTTTAAGACTGCCGGCACTCTCATGCAAAATTAATTTAAATTTGTGGTGAATTTAAATGAGCTTGTACAATATTTGACAGTAAAAACTGCGTGATTTCAGTATATGACACACATAGCAGAACCATGGTAACAATCCGTATAATGGGCTTTTATGGTTTTTGAATTATAAAGGAAAGTCTCTGTTAATCTTATTTTTGCACATAAATTATGTGCAAATATGTGTAAGCTTGGCTCAGTCGTAGTTCCCTCACCTCTGAGTCAAAGGTTCATGGGTTCAAGCCCCACTCCCAAGAATTGGGTATCTGATCTTACTCAGGAAGTAGTATAGTCTCAAAGGTGCCATCCTTCAGATAAGACATTAAACCTGTTCAGGTGGATGTTGTACCATTTGAAGAAGACTGGGGGAGTTCTTCCCATGTCCTGGCCAGTGTTTTTCCCTCAAACAACACCATCAAAAACAGAAGAACTGGTCACATGCCATTTCTCGGATCTTTTGCTGTCTACAGATTAGCTGCCGTGTTTGCTTACTAACTGAAAGAAAGTACTTACATTTTTATAGTGCCTTTCACATCCTCAGGATGTCCCAAAGTACCTCACAGCCAATGAATTATCTTTGAAGTGAGTCACTGCTGTTATGCAGGCAAACATGATAGACAATTTGCCTATATCTAGGTTTCACAAACAGCAATGAGATTAATGACAAATTTAATCTGTTTTGGTGGTGTTGGTTGAGGGATGAATGTTGACCAAGACAGTGACAGGTGTGACAATGCAAGTTTCGTTTTGATTATCATTGTTTATTCATACATTGCTGCTAATGGCATAACTGACTTCCCTCCAAACTCCACAGGGGTATAACTTATGATTTGTGAGGTAGAGCAGTGTTTAAAATGGATTGGAATGTTTTAGAACAGAGTTCTGATTGCTAAAAGAAAAATCCTCTAAACCCAAAGGAACTTGCAGTTATCTGTTTCTCTACTGCTATTGTTACAGATTGAAAGAAATTTGGGCTTCATACTAATGGAGGCAGAGTTTATCCACGTTACTTCGCAAGTGTGAAACTGCTGTATAACAGTGATTTTACAGAGATTTTATTTTTGTTTAGAAGTAAAGATAAATTCTGCCTCCATTAGAATAAAAGCCTTGCTCAAAAAAGATTGAATATGCCATCCTTATAAATTTCACTTTAATTGTTGAATTAGAAAGAAAGGTTAATTGTGTAATTGAATCAATTTAAGATGTAACTCAGACACATTAACAAGCTCTATTAATAGCGCTTCCCTTTTAATAGAAGAATCACATACTCCCAAATTCCATAAAGGCAGAAGTTGTAGATTGTTTATGCCACCACCAGCGCTTTCTGTTTCGCACTCAAGCGCATGCCGAAATCCCGAAGTTGCAGTCCGTCAATGACATCTCCGAAGCTGGCTGCGCTGTGCCACCACCGCTCCCCAACCACCCCCACCCCCCACCCCCCCCCCCACCCCCCACACACACACACAGAGCCGGCAATCAGCGAAATATCGTAAATCATTGAAACTATCGAAAATTTTAGCTCTTCCGCAATAAGTACGCTGTTAAATTCCCCACTAAAAGTTAGACCCAAGGAGATTAGGTGTAACTGGGGTTTTAACAGTGTATTGACTGCTAAACAAATGTTAAGGGCCTGGAAAACTAATTTTAATTTTGTGGAGTGTCAAATTTATCCATTATAATAAAAATTTAAAAAAATTAAGAAACTTAAAAAAAATTACATTTAAAAAAAAGTTTGTTCATCTTTATTTCAGGTTTCCCTTTTCCCCATGTGACAGCCCCAATCTTCGTTTTGCTCTCTCTAACAATTTTAAAAAGTTAGAATTAAAGGAGCTTACCCATTTCTTGGTTCGCTGTCTGTGAGAATTCTACATCTTGATTGGCTGCTTAGACAGCTTGTTGACATCACAACAGCTCACGTTAGGGATTCCCCATTAACTTGCATTGATTTCAATTACACGTCGGAAAAGCCGAACTTCTCGCCACAGAGATGGCGAAATCTTTGTGGGAAGCTCACTTCAGGGCCAGCAGCGCATGCATTTGCTTTGCCGCTGACCGCAAATTACGGGCCAGCATTTCCTTTGTGCACTATTTATAGCAAAATCATAAATGGATTTGTAAAGAACATAATTACAATTTTAATACAAATAGTGAATAGAGGAAATCTTCCCCAGATATGTATTTGTGTTTTCAATAATCTCGAGTGTGTGACAGGTGGAAATGATGTGGAAAATTCTGAGCAAAACAAGAAATATATTAGTTACAGTGATTCTGCCCCTGTGGACCCAAGAATGAATAAAGTATAACAAACAGCCAGCAGTAAAACACAGACTCTTATGGAAAGACTGTATTAGTCAAGATTGGAAAGGTACTTGCCGCCTATTTATTTTATTATATGTGCACGACTCAGAAAAAAACAAATATATTAGCCTCTCATTATAATGCTTTGTGATATACTACAGTCTCTAACCTCTGACATAACTTGCATTGTTTATGGCTTTCTCACAATAAACACCCACATAAAACTTCAGTCTAAAGCATTTTGCTCATTACAGCTTTCTGTATGCTTTGCATCTTAGATAGTATCTGCTGCATTCATTTTTTTTAAGATTTACATTTTATCTGTGGTCTATAAACTGGTGGAACACTTTTCAATGTTGATAGTTTACTGGGTTAGATAGCTTCGTTGAAACTGGATGGTGCAGTGGATTAGACACTGACAATGCATTTCACCGCTGGGACCTGGGTTCACATCCAGCCTTGGTTGGTGGTCCCAGGTTTCCTGTTGAGGAAAAGCAAGTTCCAAGTGGAAATGGTCCGATAGCACAAAACTTTGCCTAATCTGTCATTGGTTGACAATCTCAATCAGAGGTGCCACACCTTGTGAAAAAAATGTCACACTGATGCACATGAAAAACTGAGTTGGTAGTAGAAGGAGCATCTCTGAGAAAGTAAGAATGCGCAAACTTGAATGGTACGGTGAGGATGGATTAGAAAGAGCATTCTAAGTGTACAATAAATTACCTCCAGATGAGCATTAGAAACACCTCAGAATGTTTTCTTAACTTTCAAATGTTTATTGGAGAAATGTAATTGAATTTAAATATATTTATTGGTTGCCGTTATTACACTTGGAGTTTATATCCCAAATTATCCAGTACAGCAGTATAAGCATTCTTGAGGAATGGTCCTACTGTTTTTTGATTTGTGTAATTGACAGTGCCAATGTAGATGCAACAACTGCCACCATTTATTTCTCGCACTTTGCTGACAGGCTATGGTAGCCCTTGTTCCAAAAATATAATTACTTCTCTGCATTACAGAATTGATCAGGAAAGAGTAAAACACCCCAATATACATTGCTATTTCCCACGGGGCAGAAGTTATGGATTAGAAGTTGTCAGCACTGCCATCTACCCAGAACATCTTCTGTGTATTATGAAACCAAGTAACTCGTCAACGTCAAGCTTGTGGTTAAGTGTCCTCTGATCAAAAGTTGGCTCATTTCGTTCTGCATCCTAGGCAACTGAGAATATACACTCAACAGGCTGAAATTAAAGTTTCTCTCCCTACATGCTCATCATCTCCATATATACCCTTTGTTGCAAAATTAGTTATGTCATTGGCTTATCATAGTAGTCTTCTTGAGGACGTAAACGTTTTTTATGGCCTTCTAATAGGCCTGGACTATTGTCAAAGGTGACTTTTTCTGGTTTCTGACATCTTGCCTTGCACTCTGCCAACAGACTATGGTAATAACTGTTCAAAAAATATAATTCCTTCTCCATGACAAAATTGAGCAGGACTTCAACAACCATGGGCTTTGCAAGTTCACTACTGGCACAGTCATTGCCACTGTTTTAATGGCATTTTCCATTATTTATACCAGTTAAGGAGGAATGTACTTTTATGCATACAATACTTAGCACATTCTCAAGATGTTCCAAGCTGCTTCAGAACCAATTAATTACTTTTGAAGTGCAGTCACAGTTGGTATGTAGGCAAATGCAGCAGCCAATTTGTGAATGTTCCCATAAACAGCTAATGGGGTGTAGGAACATAGGAACAGGAGTAGGCTATTTAGCCCCTCAAGCCTGTTCCACCATTCAATGACATCTTGGCTGATCTGTGATCTAATTCCATATACCCACCTTTGCTCCATATCCCTTAATACCTTTAGTTAACAAAAATCTATCAATCTCAGATTTAAATTAACAATTGACCTCGCATGAATTGCCATTTGCGGAAGAGAGTTCCAAACTTCGACCACCCTATGCGTTTCCTAACTTCACTCCTGAAAGGCCTGGCTCTAATTTTTAGATGATGCCCCCTAGTCTTAGACTCCCCAACCTACCTATCTACCCTATCAGTTCTCCTTAATATCTTGAAAACTTCGATCAAATCACCCCTTAACTTCGAAATTCCAGGGAATACAACCCTAGTTTCAGAGATTGAAAGATTTCGTTGGTTCCTTGCAAGATAAATTAAAAAATCGTAACCAAACATGAATGAATTAGGATCATAAAACCATAGAATCATAGAGAACAGAAGGAGGCCATTCGGCCCATCGTGTCTGTCCTGGTTCTTTTAAAGAGCTATCCAAGTCGTCCCACTCCCCTGCTCTTTCCCCACAGCCCTGCAAATTTTTCCCCTTCAAGCATTTATCCAATTCCCTTTTGAAAGTTACTATTGAATTTGCTTTCACTACTCTTTCAGGCAGTGCATTCCAGATCATAACAACTCGCTGTGTCATTTTTTTCCCCCCTCCTGTTGCCTTTGGTTCTTTTACCGATTACCTCTCACTGGAGTGACAGTAGTGCAAGGGGAGCATTACATGTTGCCCTCCATCAGGATGTTAGTAGATCTGCTACATCACCACCCACTCAACCAATAGCAACCATGGTTCTAGCCCCGGCAGCAACTGAGCTGCAGCAGTCTGCGGCTGAGCCATGTTGGGGCAGGGGGGACAACCTGCCTCTGCTCACTTTGTAGCACCTTTTATGTCATTGGATGGGATGGCAGACTAGTGTGGATGTGTTTGTTGTAGTCAGGAGAGACAGCAACATCATCCATTACCAGTCCATGCCTGCCCCTGCTCCTGATCTCTATGTGACTATGTCCGCTGATCTATGGGCAAAAAGATCTCATGGCACTTATAACATTATCGAAGACCTCTCAATGGCCCTCTCCATTCGATCAACAAAACTATTTAAGGAGGGGGTGAGATTGCAGTTCAAGGCCTGAATGGCAGCCATAAGTACATTCAGGAGAGATGCAAAAGCTGGCACTGCAGCCTCACCCTCTGTATAGCTGCTGGCATTGATGCAGTCAGCCACCTTCATCACTCCACAGTCATACTGACCCGACAACCTCTTGTAGAAATATTACATCCCTCCTGAGCTGCACTTCTTTCAGCAGGACATCAATTGCCTCCATTAAAGCAGGGGTCTCCTGCTTCTTCCTATACTGCTGCCAGACATGTCTTCAGCACAGTCTCAAAAGAAACATTGCATCTTTAAAGTCGCTCCTATTGGCCAGGTGCCCAATCCCAAACGATACATGCTGCTGACACACACCCACTAAATGCAAATGACCAGAATCCTGATATATCGGCAGATTTAGGTGTCTTTGAGACAGGCAGATTTTGGCAGCACTCTTTCTGACTTCATGTGGAGGGGGGAGAATAATCGGGCCCCCATATTTCCATGCCGCATGGCCAGGTGGGATCGTAACATTACAATACTTGACCTGGGGTAAAATAATGGCAGCTGACAGAAGGAAAGTCTTTTACTGCAAACTAATACAATCTGTACCGCAGAGATTTAACACTCCTGTGCATGTTATAGAGAGAATAATGGATACCTCTCAGTAAATTACAAGGCACTAATCCAATCAAGAGCTTCAGATTGCATTATAAATCACTCCAGGACATCATTCTTTTTTAATATATAAAGTATACTGTTGATTTTATGTGGGGATTACTGCCTTGTAATTCACTTAGCGATATATAATATTTTGAATTTTCTTTTATTTTCTTCCTTGTCCCTCCTATCCTAAAGGCAGTAACTCATACTGGGGTGCAGATCCTTAGACAACAGAGGCCCTCCAGTACTTTGCCCAATCGACATTTCTTTATATATGAGGCTGAAGAATGAGGATTGCCAAACTCTTTGTCTATGTGCTGGGGGTTGGGAGCAGCCAAGGTGGGGAGGACATCATCATTGAGCCTGGTCCTTTGTGCACCTTACATCTATCCGTGCATGCATGAAGCAGGGGTTGTTGGTCAGCAATCAGACATTTTCTCTTCTCTACATCTAATTTCCTTTTAAAACATCTATTTTACTGCTACTGCTTTCTTATTTCCAAGTCTATTACTGTTGCCAAATAAAGATGAAAATTGTGCCATGTGACACAGGATCGTCATGCGTATTATTAGGAAATTAAGGTGTGTTAGATTTAAAAAGCAGCACCTGACGGTGTATTACTTTTTTGACACCTTATTATGGGAATAATTTTACCTGATTTTGACAAATCCTTTGTGAAGGCTAAGTCTGTATTCTGATTTTAAGCTAACTCAAGGACCTGGAAGAATTGCACATGAATGGGAAATATTTAACAGGCACTCAATGAAATGATAAGGTTACCTTTCCTTTTCCTTTGACTGTGCTGCCAGAGCACAAGTCATAAATCTCAGTTATGAGTTTAACTCTTTAACCCACAGAAGTACCATTTGACACTTTGCCAGTGTTACCATAGAAACATTTGTAGACATACTATTAATATTTTCACTGAAGTCACTGAGGACCTCTTTGTCTTATTCTTGCATTTATTCATTTTTGCAGTTGAAGTAAAGAATGTGTACTTTAAAATCATCTTTATAAGACTTTTTTTTAATTAAAAAGACCATGCCATTTAGAAGTGTTATCGTCTGTTGTAATCTATACAGAAAAAGTGACAGCTCAGAGTGACTGCAGGCTGGTGTGGGCTGAGCAGAAGGAACATATACGGTTGGAGGAGAATATATTTAGAAAAACCTCTTTTTGTAACATTCTTAGTACACTTTTTCTCAAACTATTAATTAATTAATTTGATGTAATCGACTGTGAATTGTTGTGAAGATGGTGGCACGATGTTTAGTTGATTATTTTGTGTATTGAGGATGAAAGAAATATCGACACTGACAGATGCTGTCGGCATCCAAACTGACGAAAAACTGAAGAAACTCCGCCATGTGAGAGTAAATGTTAGAAATAAGTGTCTCAAAATCGCAGTTACGAACTATTCGAGTTTTGCAGTCAAGTTATATGACATCATCTGAATCCCTTGCTTAGATTATAACCTTGTAATCCCTCCTGCATATCAATTCCTCTCTGTTTATTTAAGCTGGCTGAAATGCAGTTCCAAAACAGGAAAGCACAACAGTAACATGACATTCAGAGATGTTTTTTAAGTGCAATCTGTTTTCCATATTTAGTTATTACTTTTAATCTCTCACCCTGATTTCCCCCCAGCCCCCCAGCAGTTAAATTCGAAGTCAGCTTTAAATGGTAACGCATTCTATCGTACGCAGTCCCACCCAAACATGGATTACAGAAATGGCTTTCTGAATAATTGATGTCTGGGAAGATAATCTTAACATTAACCACTGTTGCAATTTAATCAGGAGTATTATAGTTTGTATTTTCCCAGTTGCTCATTGTTCCTCCACCCAAACGCACAGGCAATGCAGGAGAATTGACGGAGTGTTGTTTGCAATTTGCAGCCTGAGCCAGGTTGGAAAGGGTTCTGGGGAGAATGGCGCCCTGGTCCTTGCTGCAGGCTATGCAGGTTGGCCCAGGCTCTGCTGGGGAGCAGATGGTGAGCCAAAGCTTGTAGTCACACTTACCTTATTCACTAAATCCTAAATCCCTCAGTGGCTGCTCAGCCAAGACGAGCTTTGTGGGGGGAAAAAAAACACACACACACACACAAATACACAAAAAAAAGGCCACAATCTGGGCTTTTATGCAATCACCAGCACGTAGAGAGCGCTTGGAAGGTGCAAATGCAAAATAAACTTGTTGGATAAGGTATAAAATTTGTGAACTTGCTTGTCAGGGATTTAAACGTGCATATAAATGTATAAAAACCTGGCAGCTATGAATGATTCTTATCAAGTGGTGATGGCAGTGTTAAAAAGCATAGCACTGATGCCCTAAAGCACACCTCTTGGTTCCTATAAAAATTTGAATATAAATTGATGCAGTGTAATTAGTGGCAGCAGCCGTACCTGGTGGTGCTTTGCAGCTTGACAGTACCAGACTCGTCCCAGGAGACAAAGCCTGAAGAATATGTCACTGTCATATGTTTTTCAGCCAAGTTTGTGAGAGAGGAGAAACACACAAGTAGTAATAGATTTTAGTGAGGTTTATATCAGGAATGATTATGTTTTACAGTATTAATAGACTATAAACTAAACTTATTAATCATCATTATGTTTTGTTTTCTGACACTTTCAGCGAATGGTGTCTCAAGATTACACAACTTGTATTAAATACACAACTACGACAGCATCCCAATGCTTTCTTTTGAACATCCATATCTATCTGTAAAATTTTGTAAACTTGCTTGTCAGAAATTTAAAAATATAAATATATATGTATATATATTTTTTTTTAAATGTATAAAAACCTGGCAACTATGAATGATTCCCCATTACCATCGCCTTTTGCTTTGTACTATCACACTTTTTGTCATTTAGTCTCTCCTGCCTTCCACCCTATCACAGACCTTCCATTTTGTTCTTTCCTCCCCCCTTTCCATGCCCCTGCACTTGCTTAAAACCTGGTACATTTCTAACTTTTTCCAGTTCTGACAGAAAATCATCGACCTGAAACATTGGGCTGGATTTTACATTTTGATGCAGCTTGGGGGCGGGACAGCTGCCTTCCGGGTTCCGATCCTGCCCCCAACGACATCCGACGCACAGATGCTATTTTGCGTCAATTGGCCTTGTTAAGCCGACCCTGCGGGCTTGCCGGCCAATTATGAGAAAGCCAGTGTTAGATTACGTCAGTTGATGAAACGTCATCTGCCGGTTTTCTTAAAGGGGCCAAGCACAATTTTTTTTGACAGGTGATTTTTCAGTGTTTGACAGCATTGAGGTGCTGCAAACACTGACAATCACTGTACAAAGGTGAGCCCTTGCACCCAGGCTCTCCAGTGACTCCCTCCTTAGGCTAGAACAGATGGCAGCTGCAGGTGAGGTTACAGAAGCGATCTGGCACTGGTGAGAGAGGTTCTCCCAATGAGGTGGGACTACACAAACACTTCAAAACTTGTTACCTACAGAAAAGCCTAAATGCATTAAAAATGATTTTCACAACATTTTTTTAACCTCTGAAAATCACCAGTGTACCATTGGATCCTTCACACCACTTCTGCAGCTGTCATCAATGAAGAAACATTACAGTAGATCCACAGCACGTCACACTTACCCTGGCGTGGTGTCTGGACTTCGGGAAGCCCTCAATAGACCTGTCAAAATTGGAAAAAGCCTCTTAACTGCCTGTTAACAACATGTTAACAAGCAGTTAAGTGCCTATAATCTTCTGCCCGCTGCGAGGTGTCGGGCCCATGCGCAAATCGGGGACCCGACACCCAGGAAGATTGTTTGGAGGCGGCTTGACACCGGTCCTGCAAGGAGTTGACACCTTCAGGAGAGGAGAACATTGATGGATGAAGGAGGGGAGAAAATATTTAATTATGGATTGCGCAGTTATGCCTTCTGAGCAGAGTAAAATAAAGTCTGGTACTGGCACTGCCACTTGGCACTGCCACTTGGCACATGCAGTTCACCGTCCTTGATGACGTTTGATTGATTTTCAAAATAAATATTTTTTAAAGAGAGGTTATCTGGCTGAACAAATGGCAGAATCTGTGATTAGGCATAATAGTGTTCGAAGATCCTTGGTACATGCATTCAGAGGACTGATTCTAAAATGTCATCGTGTCTTCTGCTGCTCGCTGCTAATATAACTGTCATTTGAAGTTTGAAAACCATTTACCTTTGGAGTTAGGGGTTCAGAAGGCAGGTGACTTCTGAGTTTTATCGCACTCAAATTTCACCTCGAGTGTTAGAGCATGCTTGAGGTGCCCACACCGTCTCCACCTCTTTCTGAGAAGTTTTAATATAAATGGAAGTTGTTGTTTTGTTCCCAGTTCTTTACTAAAGATAAGAGTATGAACTTGTTTTTGGGCACCCATTTAATAAGGGTTTTACGTTTAGAAGGAACACTTTCTCTAGATATGTTATTTTGCATATATTCCACAATGGTTGCCTGCTGGGAATGATTAGATATGTGCAATGCTTTGTTTGTTCTGATGAATAATTGTATAGAGACACAAAATAATAAATGATTTGGTATTTGGAAGAAATATAGTAACAAGAAATGTGGAGAAGGGAGGATTTGAACATCAGTATGAACTACAGACAGGCTCAGATTTCAGGTAATGGAAAGAATAGGATTAAGCAGCTGTAGAGTCACAAAGTGCAGCACCGATGCTGTTTAAAAACATGCAAATAAAGTATTTTATGTTTTCCTTCCCTTGTCAGCAATAGTGCAGGAGTGCAGGACTTAGATTCTGGGGAAGGGCAGGACCAGGCAAATTGTCATTTATGTAGCAAATACTGACAACGGAATTATATTGAAATCACAGAACCATCGACAACTTTACAAAAAAAATCATAAACAATGTAACAATCTCTGCTCCTGGGCAAGGCAGATGTTCTGAATGATATTTGTGCTGTATTCTTAATGCTAAAACTTTACATTAAAGGGAATGTCCATTTTAGATCCTTGTTAAGTGTTTGAATGTGTTTCCCTGAGAATGCTCTAACACATTCAGACTGGTGGTAATGGCTGAAGCAGAAGTATTGCAATTGCCCTCAGTCTCCCTACCTGAGGAGAAAAATAATCCTGTCCTGGTCTCTATTGGTAAGAGGGTGTGTGTGTGTGTGAGTGTGTGCGACGGTGCGTGCTTTCCTGTGACATCCCCACAGTCGAAAATCCTGGCGACACTCACAGGCTCACACATGAAGAGTAGCTCCTTGAGCGAGGTACAGAGGACTGCCAGCACCCGTGGAACCGTATCCCAGCAACAGTCTTCAGGAGAGGAGATGCTAGAGATTAAGATTGAGAAATCATGAGGGAAACCCATCTGGATTGGCAGTTGTTAGGAATGTGAATGAATTCAACATGCATTTAAACACTTAAAAAAATGATTAATGATTAAATATCGCAGATATACTCACAACAAACACTACAATTACAAAGGATACTTTGCCGCAGAATATACACACATTACAAACGGGTGTGTTCAACCCTCCAGATAGCTCCCTTCTTCATCTTCTAACTCACAGTACAATGATGTTGCTTTTAAACTTAGCTGAAAGGACATTACATCACCTCCTCCATTACTCTTCTCCCACTCTCAATCTCCATTTTGACGTCTTACGGCCTCGAGTTGTACAGAAACGCATTGGTGTTTTAGGGTCAGCATGACACGAAAGGAGAAATGCCACCAAAACAACAACTTTGAGTCTCCAGTTTCGAGTGATAAAGAAAATCTGTATGTAAACATGTACAGATATTGTACTGCTAATTGCTTTTGCAGATTTAACTACAGAATATAAAATGGAACCTAACGTAAGTGATTCTTTTGCGTAAAATGGTTCCTCTTACTATTTCTCAATCTTAATGTCTAACAGAGAGACAAATGGAGGAAAAAAAACTGGTGTTGGTGGGGGGCGGGTGCTGGTGGTGGATAGAAAGCAAATTTAGACGTGGAATTAAATACTCAGCCAGCAGTACGTAATTGCTCATTACAAAACGGAACGAAACATTCTGTGGTCCATGTAATTGTCATTGGTGGCAACACTAATACTAACTGTAATAAAGATGGTGAAATTCAGCCATGTCTATAAGCCATGTGAGCTTTGACCATGCAGCTTAAGATACTATCTGACCCTCTCCAGTATGTACCGTTCAAAGGATTGCGATCACAAACCTGTTCACGGCCACAGAGGATTAATATCAGGACCACAATGCTGCAGCGTCATGCATCAATGGCACAAAAGGAGCCATGCTACCTAAAGAATGATATTGGCCCGTATTTTCCGATCGGAGGCTTCCTGTGTGCGGATGCCTCTGATCTGGAAAAAATCTACGAACTTACCTAAGGGCTCCCAAGGTGCGTACACTTCCGCTCCTGGGCCTCTCCACAGTCGAAATGCGCAGGGCCCACGTATCCCAGGGGCGCATGCAGTTCGCAAGCGTCCCTGGGATCACATGGGCCATGGGGAGCCAGTAGGAGGGAATCTCCCCTCATACATTTGACAGATAGATCTGTCAAATATAAAATGGAGATCACCCCAAAAACACTGTAAAACATTAAATAATTTTTTTTTTAAATCACACTTTTAAAATGAGTTGAAATTACAATAAATTAAATAATTTAAACAAAAATTTAATTTTTTGAAAAGAATAATTAAAGTTTTTTACGGGACTAAAAATAAACTTACCTTTTTTAAAGTATTTTTAAATGATAAATGAGTGAAAATTTTTTTTTTACTTTTTTCAACTCTTATGCTGGTAAAAGCAGGCCTTACGCTTGCTTTTACCAGGCGTAAGATTTCTAAGGGTTTTCTGCGGGTGGAGGTTCTCCAGAAAGCAGAACTATCTGCCCGCAGACGCTCTTTAAAGCAGGCATCCGATCTGTCAAGTGCATTCTTGACAGATCGGAAATGCCGGTTTTTAGCGCATGTGCTTGGCATGCCTGAAACCGGCATTTGCGATGTCCCTACGGGTGTGTACACAGCTCGTACACACCCGTAGGCATCGGAATATACGGCCCATTGAGTTTCCGGTTTCGTGTGATAAAGAAAATTGTATTGTACAGTTAGTTGCTTTTGTAGACTTAACTACAGAACAAGGCTACTGTTAAATCCATGTATCTTGAGGTATGGTGTCCTTCAATAAATAGACAGAGACTGCAGATAACAAACAACGGGTGTTTACTGGATGAGGGTTACTCTAAAAACTAACAGTACAGATCCCTACTCAGGGTTTATATACAGGTGTGGTCACTGCCGGTACTACAGTATACAGGAGCTGTAAAAAGTAGTTCTCCCCTTAAAGGTACATACACTACAATTCCTCCCCTTTTAGATTAACAGTACCATAACATTCATTTAACAATTAACACTTTTAACATGCAACATTAACTGAAAATAGTCCATTTATAAATTCAGTCTTGGGGCGGCTTCCTGATCCTTTCTGGATAGCGCCTTTCCTGAGTGTCTTGCTCTTGGTGCAGAGGCGATTCTGGCCCCCTGTCGTCGGTTGGTTCATCAGCTTCCGATGCTACTGTTTCTGGGGTAGATGCTACCTGTATGTCAGGTTCATCACCAGGTACGCGAGGCCTGGGGTTGACTCGTTCCTGTGACCCTAGGATCTGGTCGACATGGCGTCTCACAATGTTCTCCCCAACATCCACTGTGTACATTAGTGGCCCCTGCCGTGTGCATGTCATTCCTGGTTGCTATTTCTCTGTTCGGTAGTCGCGGGCCAAGACTGGTTGCCCTACATTGAAGCTCCTTGTCGGCTTCTCATTGATGTGCTGGAATTGCTTATTCTCAACATCTCTTCGTACATTTGGTCTGAGCAAATCCAGACGAGATCTCAACCTTCGGTTAAGGAACATCATGGCCGGGGTCTGGTTGGTGACTGCATGTGTCGCATTTCTGTAGGCTAACAGGAAATTGTCCACCTTATGCGGCAGTGGAATGTCATCATTGCACATGGCCCTTACTGCTTTTTTAAAGGTTTGTACGAACCTCTCAGCCAATCCATTTGTGGCTAGATGATACGGGGCGGATGTGTAATGCCTTACCCCATTCCTTTTCATAAATCTTTGAAACTCTTCGGACACAAACTGTGGTCCGTTATCAGAGCAAATCTGCTCTGGCAAGCCGTTCCTGGCAAATATGGTCTGTAGGACTGCAATAGTTTTCTCCGTGGTGGTGGAGGACATTTTGATCACCTCAGGCCATTTTGAGTGCGCATCCACGGCTATTAAAAACATTGAGTCCATGAATGGACCAGCAAAATCAATATGCACCTGTTGCCATGGAGATGAGGGCCACTCCCATGGGTGTAGAGGGGCATGTGGTGGTGCATTTTGGACCTTCTGGCTTCCTGAGCAGCTCTTTGTCAGGTCCTCGATTTGCTGATCGATCCTGGCCACCACACATAAGCCCTAGCAAGGCTTTTCATATTCACCCCTCCCAGATGGCCTTCGTGAAGGTCATTGAGCACTCTCTCCCTTAACTTGGGTGGAATTACCACTCGGGATCCACACATCAAGGTCCCCTGGCATACTGACAGCTGTTCTCTTCTGGATGAGAATGCAGGCAACAGTGAGTCGCCATGTGTTGGCCATCCCTTCACCGTCAATTCATATACCCGAGACAGCGTCGGGTCATTTCGGGTCTCCTTCTCTATATCAGCGTTAGTTACTGGCAAGCGTTCAATTATAGTCGAATAAAATATTTCGACAGAGTCCACTGCTGGTGCTTCCTCCGCAGTAGGCAGTGGCAGGCGTGATAGCCCATCAGCGTTTCCATGCTGTTTCATGCCCTTATACTCGATATCATATTGGTTCGCCCCTAGAAAAAGGGACCATCTTTGTAGCCGTTGCGCAGTCATCACCGGAACGCCCTTCTTTGGATTAAAGATGGAGACAAGTGGTTGGTGGTCAGTCAGCAAGGTGAACTTCTGCCCGTGCAGATAGTGTTTGAACTTTTTCACTCCCCACACTAGGCTGAGGGCCTCCCTGTCAATCTGGGCGTAGTTACGCTCGGCTGAGGTTAGTGACCGAGACGCAAAGGCTACTGGCCTCTCCGAGCCGTCCGGGAATTTGTGCGACAGCACCGCTCCAATGCCATAGGGTGATGCATCACACGCCAACCGAATTGGTAGTGCTGGGTTGAAATGAGCCAACACCTCTTTTGATGTGATCAATTGTTTGCACTTCTGGAAAGCTCGTTTACATTCGTCATTCCACTTCCATGATACCCCCGTTTGCAGTAGGGTGTTCAGTGGGTGTAGTACTGTAGACAAATTCAGCAAGAACTTATGGTAGTAGTTCACCAACCCGAGGAACGACCTCAGTTGTGACACATTTTCCGGTGCTGGAGCCTTGACTACTGCCTCAATCTTTTCAGGGGACTTATGTAACCCCTCTTCATCAATAACGTGGCCACAATACGAGATCTGCTTCTGGAAAAACTCGCATTAGTGGCGATTAGCTCGGAGTCCATAATCCTTCAATCTAGTGAGCACCTGCTCCAGGTTGGCGAGGTGATCACTGTCATTTTCGCCCGTGACCAGGATGTCGTCCAAATAACACTGGGTCCCTGGAATCCCTTGCAGGACTTGATCCATTGCCCTTTGCCAAATAGCCAGAGCTGATGCTACCCCGAACACCAGCCGATTGCATTGGTAGAGACCTTTATGAGTGTTGATCGTGAGGTACTGTTTCGAGGCTTCTTCTACCTCCATTTGCAGGTACGCTTGGGCCAGATCAATCTTAGTGAAGCGTTTCCCTCCAGATAGCGAGGCAAAAATATCTTCAATCCACGGAAGCGGATATTGTACAGTGTGAAGGACTGGGTTCACTGTCACCTTAAACTCCCCACAGATGCGAACCTTCTTTGGTTCCTCAGGCGTATTACTCAACGACCTCTTCATTACAGGAATGATGGGTGTAGCCCACTCGCTCCAGTCCACTTTGGACAGTACTCCTGAACGTTCCAAACCTTCCAGTTCTGCTTCGATGGTTGGACGGATCGCATAAGGTACCGGTCTGGCCTTAAAAAACTTTGGGCTTGCATTTTCCTCTATTTTGATCGTCACTGTTATGCCTTTTAGTGTTCCGAGTCCCTCCTGGAACACTTCTTGTGCATCAGTTAGCATTTTTGACAGTCGTCCAGGTGTGACGTCGTCATCCTTTTTGGCTTCTACAGTCAGTGCTTGTATGGAATGCCAATCTAGCTGTATCTTCCGGATCCATTCACGCCCTAGTAGTGGTGGTCCTCCATCTGGCAATACATATAGGTCCATTTTTGGTGTTTCCTTGCCATTATATATAATGTTCACCCTTATTTTTCCTTTGGGGTAGACTTTTTGCCCCGTGTACATCTTCAAGACAATCTCCGTATCTCTCAAGGGTATATGTGAGAATAGCCGGTTGTAGTCCCTTCGGTTTATGACTTTTAGGGCTGATCCTGTGTCGAATTCCATTTTCACTTGGAGTCCGGCTATCTTGAGCGTGACCCAGATAGTTTGGTGATCCTCCGTTTTGATCACATTATGTAGTTTCAGACAACCCAGCTCCTTGCTTCCGGAGTCTGTGTCACTCTTCAGTTCGTCTGAACTACTCTCCGTCACCTTATGTACCTTCTTGTACTTCTCCTGTGGGGATTTCTTGCTGCTGGTTTTCTTTTCCGACCTGCAGACTCTTGCTATGTGTCCTACTTTTCCACACTGCCTGCACACTTGGTCCTTGAACCAGCAATCCTTATGGTCGTGTGTTGTTCTGCCGCAGCGACAGCACTTTACTGTTCCGTATGACATTTCATTTGTGCCATATTCTTGCGGTCTCCGTTGTATCTCTGCCGCGCCCCGTGCTGCTGCTTCGTGTGATACTGCCATGCTGAAAGCCTTGTCCAGTGTAAGATCCTTTTCTGATAGAAGCCGTTTCTAGGTTCCTTCACTTTGAAGCCCACACACAAACTTGTCCCTTAAAGTATCTGCTAGTCCCGTTCCAAACTGGCAGTGTTTCGATAGCTTGCGCAGTTTCGTTAAAAACTCAGCATTACTTTCATCTTTATGCTGGTTCCTTTTGTGAAACTTAAATCTTTCTGCTATCAGCAGCGGTGTGGGGTCTAAGTGGTCCTGTAGTATTGACACTATGCTTTCAAAATCCTTTTCCACTGGCTTCTCTGGGGTTACTAGGTTTCGCAGCAAGCCATATGTTTTTGCACCCATTGAATTCAACAATACCAGCGCTTTCCTGTCATCTGGCACTTCATTCGCCTTGCAGTACACTTCTATGCGTTCGACATATGTCGTCCAATCTTCGACTTCACTGTCGAACGCTGTGACACTGCCACTCTTCGACATCCCTGGGTGTGGTTAGACTGGCTCAAAATGGCGTCTCCCGCGCTCTCCCTTCTTCTCCGCTGCGGCTCAAACAAAATGGCGTCTCCCACGCTCTCCCTTCTTCTCCGCTGCGGTTCAAACAAAATGGCGTCTCCCGCGCTCTCCCTTCCTTCTCCGCGGACGCTGCTCGGCCCTTGAACACTGACTGCGCTCTGCGCGTTTTCCTGCGCGTCTCTCTCATTGACGCCGCTCGGTCCTGAACCCCGGCTGCGCCCTGTGCGCTTTACCCTCTCTCTTACCCCGTCGACGCTGCTCGGCCTTTATCTGTGCCATCGGTCGGCTCCAGCCGCCGCTGTCCGGGAAGGGTCTGCGCCGTACCTGTTGCCAGCCTGTTGCGCTGGATCGTCGTGACTGGAGAACCAAGCCCAGCTCTCAACAGCCTCCTCTGCGATGCTCAAGTCTGGATGGTCGACGCCCGTATTTCTGGACTCGGCCTTCTTCTTTCACTGTTCTCCAGGAGCGAATCCCTGGGAGGTGATGCAGAGTTGCAGGTAGGTTTGAATCCACTCGTCGCCACTGTTAAATCCATGTATCTTGAGGTATGGTATCCTTCAATAAATAGACAGAGACTGCAGATAACAAACAACGGGTGTTTACTGGATGAGGGTTACTCTAAAAACTAACAGTACAGATCCCTACTCAGGGTTTATATACAGGTGTGGTCACTGCCGGTACTACAGTATACAGGAGCTGTAAAAAGTAGTTCTCCCCTTAAAGGTACATACACTACAGCTACCAACAAACAGCAACAGGGCAGTCGTGTTATAAGATGATATCCTATCATTTCATGGCTCAGTTAGTCAGCTGTAGAAGCTACAACATTACATAAATTTAAAACAGAAATAGACAGTTTCCTAGAAGTAAAGGGAATTAAGGGTTACGGGGAGCGGGCAGGAATTTGGACATGAGTCTAGGTTCGGATCGGACATGGCCCTGTGGGTAGCGGAGCGGGCCCAGGGGCCGTGTAGCCTGATCCTGCTCCTATTTTGTGTGTCTAATTCTGTTAGATTCAGGAGATGGTTCTGTGATAGTAGATTGGCGGTTAGGATCAGATCAGCCATGATCTTATTGAATGGCGGAGCAGGCTCGAGGGGCCGATTGGCCTACTCCTGCTCCTATTTCTTATGTTCTTATGTTCTTATGTAACACTCTCACCTCTGAGTCAGAAAGTTGTGGGCTCAAGTCCCACTCCAGGGCCTTGAGCACCAAAATCAAGGCTCACACTCCATGGATGTACTGAGGGAGTGCTGCACTGTCGGATGAGATGTTAAAACGAGGCACCGTCTGCTCTCTCAGGTGGGCGTAAAAGATCCCATGACACTATTTCAAAGAAGAGCAGGAGAGTTCTCCCCAGTGTCCTGGTCAATATTTATCCCTCAATCAACATCACTAAAAAATCAGATTATCTGGCCATTATCATATTGCTGTTTGTGGGAGCTTGCTGTACACAAAGTGACTGCCACGTGTCCTACATTACAATAGTGACTACCCTTCGAAATTACTTCATTGGCTGTAAAGCACTTTGGGATGTCCTGAGGTCATGAAAGGCGCTATATAAATGCAAGCCTTTCTTTTCTTTCTTTAATCAGGTGTCTGTTTCACCAGAAAGTGATCTCTAGGTAGCTCACTCATTTCTAAATTCAGCAGTTCAGATGTTTCTCAAATTCCAATCTGCCTGCTTTTAAGGAAGGCTGTAAACTCATTGGGCAGGATTTTCATTGAGCCGTGGAGGCGGGATTGGAGGCGTGTGGGGGGTTAAAATCCCGAAATCGGGGGGGCACGAACCCATCCCGCCCCCAAACCGCCTCCATGCCATTTTCAAAGGAAGCGGGTACCCGACCCGCACTGGGACCCGCCTCCCCAAGGCGAGAAGGAGATTAGTGCCAATTAACTGCCTGTTAACAGGTAATTAACAGGCAGTTTTTAGCCTAATCCCTATTTTCATTCTTGAAGTGTGGGATTCCCGACGGCTCCAACCATGCCAAGTTAGCGAGGTGGACCGTCTGGCTGAAGGGCTTGGAGGGGTCGAGATGTCCGGTGTTCAGGTGAGTGATGGGTGCATGAGTGCAGAGGTAAGTGTGTTTGGTGTGTTTAAAGTGTTTAAAGAAGTTTTACTTACCTTTACAGCCTTCCTTCCTTCAGGTCTCGGGAGTCCCTCATCTCATCGGCACAGAAAGCAGAATGGCTGCGAGCTGTCAAAAATTACAGCATTCAACTTTCTGTTCCGGAGAGATCTCTAAATCAGCCTAAGAGGAAAGAGTTAACTTGGAGTACAGATTGTCAGTGTTTGACAGCTTCAAACAGCTGTGAAACGCTGATATTTCGGGCTCAATTTTAACGCAGCCAACAGGCGGGCTTTTAGGCGTGTGGGGGGTTCAAATCGCAAAACCTGGGGGTCGGACCCCCCCACCTGGTTCCCGCCTCCACGCCATTTTAACCTAGGTGTGCCTGATGGACCCGAATCAGTCCTGCCTGCAACAGGCGGGACTGGCCTTTAGGGCCCTTAAACAGCACTGATTGGCCTTTATAATCCCATTTTAACAGGCCCTTGCCTGTTTAACCCTTTTCCCACATAAAACGCGCCTGGTGGGATCATGCCTGTGAAACCTGGCGTGAACACTATTGGCTTGCTGACTATCAGCTGCAGGTCCAACATTAAAGAGGATATTTGATCAGTCATCATTTGCCAGTGGCAGGACTTTGTTGTCTCAGGTCTGGGGCAACTTTTACCAGGCCTAACCATACCTGTGGAAGGTTGGAGCCGCACACACTTCTCCAGTGTGGCCTCCTGCGAGACCCCTCTCGCCACCCTCACTCAGCGCTTCCTCAACTGAGGCATCTACCAGAAGCATGGGAGGCCTATTTTTCCTTCCCCTCTTGGCATTAGAGGACCTCCGGCCCCATTCACGAAATGACACATGCCACAACTGCAGAAGTTGCCATCAGAATTTTTATGAAAAACAAACAACTGATGACATTTTTACAAAATACACAGCATTTCACCCAAGTGAATACCCTTCTGACTATTTGTGCTTTATTTTCCTCTTACGTGTGCTCCTACGTAGTGGTTCCCCTGTGGCTTCAGCAGATGTGGAGGCCCCTTGCTCACTTTCCTGCTGCTCCTGTCTCGACACCTTTGGCGGGTGTTCTCTGGGGTGGCGAGCCTGTGAGAGGGCTCGCCAGCAGTCTGCTGCTCCTGTGGCTGTTCAGGGGTTGAGACCTCTATCTCCGTTGGGTGTGGACTCCGGCGGGGCTCTGACCGAGGGCTCTGCAGTGGCATGGAAGTGTAAGCGCTTGGAGAGGAGCCCCCACTTCCTTGAGGTCTGCCACCAACCTCCCTCTCATGGGTCAGCTCCCCCTCCGCGCCTGCAAGTGGCTGGAGAGCACCTTGCTGCACATCAGGGGGGCCATGGGGACCCGTATCTACAATGGCAGTCCTACTCAGAAGGACTTCCATGAAGGTCTGGTTTCTCTGTTCAATAGATGCCCATCGCTCCTCAAAAGATGTCATTCTATTCTGAACACTCACCATGTTTTCCATACCCTGGCGACTAACTGCCTCCATGGCCGTATCCCTCCTCTCCTCTACCGTTGCCTTCCTCTCCTCTACCGTAGCCAGCCTTACCATGGAGGCAGCAATCATTTCCACGTAGGTAGCCATCCTTTCCGTGTTGGTGCGTTCATGCGCCACTGACTCCACCAAGGCTCTGCTCATGTTCACTATGGACTCCTCCATTCGCTCCACACTCGCAGTGACCCTGGAGACAAAACCTGCCAGAGACTCCTGCATCTGTGCATGGAGTTCCATCACCTCTGATTTTACGGATGGACCCAGAGGCAGAGGGTCGACATGCAGCTGAGCCGAGCTGGCAGAGTCCTGCGCCCGCCGATGAGGACTCTCCACTGCTGTCCCTGCCTCCACAATCTGCTGATGCTCACTTGTGAGCTGTGATACACCAGGTGTCAACTGTACTCTATGTCCCGAAGGTCCCACCGAGGTGTGAATGTCTGCACTGGTGCTGGGTGCGCTTATTTCTGCTGACGCTGCACCCTCAGAGGTTGCAGATTCCTCTGAGGAGTCTGGCTGCTCAGGCTCTTCCTCCTGCACACTGGGGACGGAGGCTCTCAATGGTCCTGTGGGGGAGTCAAGGAAAAAGTTAGAGATATGATGCCAAGGTTACATGCACATTGCATTTTACAGATGATCATAAGTCCATATGATGTAGCTTCAGAATCATTATCAGTGACTCATGTAATGCCAATGAGAGAGATGGAAAACTATTCTGTCACCAACTTGCGGGGATGCTCCTGTCTGTCCTTCCCCAACTTCCACATCTCGGTCAGCCCCGGCAATCTGCAGGATGCCTTCCTCCCAGGGGGTGAGCTGGGCTACTGAGGGCAGCCCTCCTCCTGTCCTGGCTCGCTCTCTCCTATTGTGAGCTCTCTTTTCCTGCATTGAGGGAGACAAGTGGAGGTTGAGTGAGAATGAAGGAGTGAGTGCAGAGATACTTAGAAGGAGACAAAGATGGAGTGAGGTTGCAAGACCAAGGGCCCTCCCTGTGTGTTGTCAGTTGTGTTCAAAGCATCAGAGTGAGAGGGAGTGTGAGGGCTGCATGGTGGAATAGTTATGTGAGTGAGCATAGAGAGAGAGGGAATGGGTAAGGGTGCATGGATGTGAGTGTCTAGTGGGATGTGCAGGAAGAGATTGCTAAAGCTGAGTGCTGGTGAGGAAAGGCAATGGGGATCAGATTGAGGGTGATGGAAACTTCATCCAGTACTTACTTTTCCAGTGCTAAGAAGGTCATGGAATCTTTTCCTGCACTGCAACCACGTTCTTCGTGTGAGCCCCAAGGAGTTGACTTGACCTGCTACCTGTAGCCACACAGCCTTGGTCTGACTGGGAGGTCTCTTCCTCCCTGAAGAAGGGAACAGGACCTCCCTGTGGGCTCTAGCACCATCCAGTAATGCCTGGAGTGAAGCCTCATCAAATTTGGGGGCAGATCTGGCCCTCCCGCTGACCGTTGCTCCTGCAGGCTCCTGTGCCATCTTAATGGTGAAGTTTGGGAGCCTGCAGAGGAAGCAAGGCTTGCTGTGGACCTTAAAAGCAGCAGCAATAATGACGTCATATTCTGTGACTTTCTGACTGGAAATACTCAATTGCCAAGGCTTCCCACACGCTGGAAATCAATTGGCCAATTGAGTTAAAATTGCATCAATCTCACAGACCCATTTAGAATCGTGTGGGAATCACTAAATTCGGGGAACCCGCCAATTCCCCGCACCTGAGTTAAAATCGACCCCTTCATCTGTCAAAAGGTCTTGACAGATGAAATGTCAATCTGCAATGTCACCTGTTGCCGGGTGGCCCTTAATTGGCCTGCTGAGCCCGCTGGGTGGACTCAACAAGGTCAATCAAGTCAAAATCATGTGGGTTGACTACAACTCGATGGAGGCGGGACTACAACCCTGAAAGTTGTAGTCCCGCCTCCTACCCACCTCCTCAATGAAAATCCAGCCCATTGTGTTTCCAGGTCTTGTTTGTATGTCCAACAATAACAAGATTTTATTCAAAATGTTTATGCTGAATGTTTTAAGATGTAATTTTTTTTTAAATTCAAGGAATAAAACAAAACCGAGATATTTTGGATCTAAATATTTTGGTAGTAGACATTTAAATTGCCAGCAGAGTCCTAGATAAGTTTATTTCTGAATAGAATAAGCAAATTGATATATTTATAAACCTCGGCCTAGAAAGTCAGTGGGCTGCGCCACCCGTTAGCGCCCAAAGAGGGCACTTAGTGGGTTTAGCGCCACTGGCCATGCCTCCCGCTAAATTTAGCGGGGTGCTAATGGCGGCGCTAGCCGTTAGCGCTGCACCACCACCAATGATGTCATCAGTGTGCGCAGCACCCCAATCGCCAAATTTGGTAGCGCCCCCTGCTTTAACGCCGGTCGCAATTTGCGACCGGCTCAGGGGGACCTACCTGCGGCGGTCGAGGCGCTGAGGTGCGGGGCAGCCATTTTTTTTTGCTGGCCACCTGCCAGCACCTCTTTGCGCCGCCGTCCCCGGCCTCCTGAGCCGCCCTCCCCCCCCCCCCCCGCGTTGTGCCAGCTGTGTCCCAAGAGCCCGGCACTTCTCCTCGGTGCCAGGTTCTTTTGCTGGCACTCGCGATTGCCGATCGCGCTGCAGCAGGCCCCTCCCCTTTAAGAAGGGGAGGAAGGCCTGCAATATCGCAGCGCGCCATGCCGCAGCATGTGGTGCTGCGGCACGTTGCGCTGCTATTTTCAGTTGCAGCGCCGCAAGAGGGATGCGGGGCGCCTCGAGTAGCGCCGCGCTTCCGTTTGGGGCGCTGAAACTGAATTTACGGCGGGCGCTCATGACTCCTTCCGGGGCAGTACTTGGCGCCCTGGCGAGACTGGCGCCTCAAACGGGGCACCAGTGAATTTCTAGGCCCTCATGTTAAAGAGGAGTCAAATCTACCCCTCACACCTGCAGAAACATTAGGGGGAATTTTACCGTGGCTGAGCGCATGTGTTTGGGTGTGGCGGGAGGGGGTTAAGTCATAGAAAAATGAGAGTGCGTCCGGAACCCGGCTCCAACCCACCAACTTCAGTTTTAACTCCAGCGCGTTAGGCTGCATGCGTGCAACCCCCTCAGGAGAGGCAGGTTGTTGATTTCAATATGTTACTCATTCAATTACAGCGATATTAGCATGGCTTTTGCAACTTAACTGTGGGTCCACGGGTTTCCCAGGCTTCCTGGAACTCGCCAGTGAAAGCAAGGCGAGAACACAGTGGCAATTGAGGATGCTGACGACATGACAGGGAAATATTCCAATAAGTACCGACACCTCACAGCTGCTTTCTTGCCTGCTTGTGTGAAAAGCTTTGTTCACAGTCCTTGTGATGAGAGGTTACTTTACACACTTTGGAGGTGACTTTTACAACATTGGAGGCATCAACTACACTTAGAAGGTTTGTACGACTAATCTGCACTTCGGAGCAGCACCAGCAGGAGCAGCACCAGCAGGAGCAGCACCAGCAGGAGCAGCACTAGCAGGAGCAACACCCACCAGCAGGAGCAGCACCAGCCTGCTGCTCACAGACCTGCAGCTCCACATGAGAGTGGGGATCAGCATAGAGGTGCAGCTTGCAGGAGGCCATACCCGTCACACAGGGTGTACAGGCAGAGGATGAGCTTCCTCAACATGTCGGAACACCAGTGTCTCAGGAGGCTCAGAGTGTCGCGTCAGGTGGTGGCAAACATTTGCAGCCTGCTGGAGCAAGACCTGCTGTCAAGTGGACCTGGTGGCCACGCTTTACCAGTGGCTGTCAAAGTCACCACCACCCTCGACTTCTTTGCCTCTGGATCCTGTCAGGGCTCTGCCAGAGACATTTGCAGGATCTTGCAGTCGGTGGCCCACAAATGCATAAGACAGGTGACTGATGGCTTGTTTGCCAGGGCTGGCAATTATGTACACTTTTCCTGCGATGACGCCAGTGAGAATGAGTGGGCACTTGGGTTTGCGACTCTGGTTGGCTTCCCACGGGTGCAGGACACCATCGACTGCACACATGTGGCAATTAAGGCAACCCCCGATCACCCAAGAGTATTCATCAACCACAAGGGCTTCCACTCCATCAATGTGCAGCTGGTGTGCAACCGCAAAAAGATGTTTATGCAGGTGTGCTCATGATTCATGGGCAGCTGCCATGATGGTTTCATCCTGCGGCAGTCCACCCTCCCTTATCTCTTCGCACCTCGATGCAGACTTGCCAGCTGGCTGCTTGAAGATGAGGGATACCCTCTTAAAATGTGGCCGCTGACACCCATGAGGAACCCACCAATGAGGCCCAGAAGCGTTACAATGAAAGACATATGACAACCAGTGTCACTGAGCAAACCACCAGCATGCTGAAGATGTACTTCAGTTGCCTGGGCAGATCTGGAAGTGCCCTTCATTTTGCACCAGCTAGGGTCTCCAGAATGATTGTGGTGTGCTGTACTCAGCACAATATTGCACAGTAGTGAGGTTTGGACCTACAGGAGGAACAAGGCACAGAGCACAGAGCCTCTTCAGACGATTCCGAGGAGGAGGAGGTGGAACGTGATTCGGCCAATGCAACAACTGTGATTCTCATGGCTGCCCAGGATGCCCTCATTATTGCGAGGCTCACTTAGGTTCTACCAGTTCACCCATCCGACAACCATGTGCAAAAGCCACTTCCCTCCCACCATCCCCAACAATGCCACTAACACAAAGCAGCCCTGCAAACAACCAAGCATCCCTTTCACAGCCCGCCATTGCTCCGCATCAATCCATGTCTTCCCATTCACCACACATGAAAAAGCCACATACCAGGCAGCAACCAAAAATGGGCAAGACGGGAAAGTGGTAGAAAGAAATAATATTTATGTGGTTCAAAAATAAAACAGAAACTTACCAGTTTAACATTGTGTAACACACCCATGTGCATGCCCTTGTGCAACTACAAACCTTTATTCTTCCAGGCACTTCTACTTCATGCAACTCCTTTGGCTTCAGCAGAGATAGAGGCAGGATGCTCAGATCCCTGCACTGACTGCTGAGATGCTCTTGGCTGATGTTCTCTGGGTTTAGGAGTCTGTGAGGGTCCAGCCAGACTGCTCCACCTGGACCTGTGCAGGTGCAGATCGGCCATCAAGACACGAGGCAGCATGTGGAGTACTGACTGAGTGGGGTGGGGGGGGGCGGGCAGGCAATGGTTGAGAAGTGTGTAAGGGGTTTTCTTTTTTGCTAGGTCTCTCTCTCTGGTGAGACCTCTCTCTCTTTTGCACTGTAATTTACCGAGTGGTTCGACCCACTCACCCCTTAGGTTCTGTACACTGGACTTTGAGGCAGGAACTACAATGCAGAGAATACTCTGTAGACCAAGTTTAATGAAACGAAGTGAAATTTTATTGCATAAAGGAAAAATTGAATGTAAGTCAATAAGGTACATGGGAGGGAAAAACAAATCATAATACAGTACTAACCAATATATCCACAGGCATATTATACTTTACAAGGTTCACCATGAAATAGGGAAACACACGGAACATCGAGGGACAACAACTCATTGTTAATTATCCCCTAAAATGCCCACCCCCTAAACCTAGCTAAATTAGATTATGAGGGGCCAGAAACATGCTCACCAGTCCCAGTTAGAAAATAGAGGTTTTGAAGTCTGCGTTTTGGTCCTCTCGGGCGTCCTGTCTCCACGTGGTCAGCGGAACGCAGCGGGCTGCGACACACTCTTTTCTCCCTCGAGGTAATGGACACGGACAGGCTGGATGTTAGCAGGCCTGGACATCGGCGTGGAGAGAGCCCATCTGTTTGACCATGTTCATAAGGTTTCCTCTTGGAGGGTCGTTGTCTTCTCGTCTCGTCAATGGCCCGGGGTTTGTCAATGATCTCCCGATAGCTACCCCGGGTCTGGACGCTGGCTCAACCTGAACCACCAATGGCCACTCTGAGTCTCCAAAACGTCTCCGATCCCAATCGTCTACCGAATCGTCGTCTTCTTCCGAGTCTGAACGGCCTCTCTACCGAACCCGAACTCCTAACCGAACTGCACCTTCTTCGGACCCCCGAATGATCTCTCAAAAATGATCTCTACAATGCTCTCTCGCTCTCCCGCACTGCTCTCTCTCCGAACTCCTAATGCCTACCCCAGGTCTCCAGTTATACTTCTCATGGAGGCCCTTATCTCCCGCCATATCAAGGTTAGTCTTTGTTTAAATTTTGGCAGGCTTGTAGCACAGAGGGGTAGTCATTGTGTTTAAAGTACTTTCGGGATGGCCGGTAACTGCCATCTCTGGTCTGGAATGACCTTGTATTGTCTTTAATGGGTCTTGATGTCCCCCTTTGAACTTGAAGCTGTTCCCCTTTGTCTGGGTAAACATTTTGATGGCCTTTATCTACAGGCTGATCTGATTGGATCTGCATCCAATCCATATGTATGGGGTTCTGTCTGGTTTCGCATTCTCCGAAATTGCATTCCAGAACTTACTGTGGGCTGAATCCACAAAAGCTGTCTGTGGACTGCAGGAACCATTTTAAAATGTCCCAAAAAGCTGGTCACGGGGTCTGGCGGCCATTTTGTGTGCCCCTTTTTCTGGGCTTCTTTTAAAACAGTCTTTAAAATTAAGGCCTTTCCTGCCAATAGACCCTTATAGGACAATGTTCAATTTTGCGAATCCTACAGTGGAAGCACTTTGAGCTGAGTCCCCACTTATTTCACTCTTTGCTGACATCAAGTTAACATGAGTGAGTGTTGTATGCCATATGGTTGTCTGCTATTTAATTCTGCCACTAGGTAGTTGGGAGGACCCCATCTCCGATGGCAAAGTACGCTGAGACTCCACTGATGTTCAGCGCCGTCTCCTCTGCAGCTGTCAGTTCCAAGATGGCGGGAGGGCCACCTCCAGTTCTCAGCCTCTCCCTCATGTTCTGTGCTCGCTTCTCCTGCAAGGAGGGCAAGTAGAGACCTATGAGTGAGAGTAATGGCATGTGTTGAACGGATGGATGGAGATCATTTGTTGAGGGTGATTATGAGGTAGGGGCAATACATTACATAAGGATGAGGGTGAGTGTCAGTGGTGGATGGACAGATGGGGATGTGAGGAAGTGCATAGACAGAGGAGGATGGGTGCACCTGCAAGGTAAGTTGGGGTGAGGAGTGATGTGCTGGAGTAGGCTTGAGAAGGCAGAGAGAGGGGGTTGGGGTGATAGGCACATCAGGATGTAGGTGACTGTGCCACTGTACTCACCTTTCCTGCCCTGCTTAGGTCATTAAACCGCTTTCGGCGTTTAATCTATGAGTGTGGCACCACAGTCCTGCTGCTGACCTACTCGGCAACCTCCAGCCATGCCTTCTTTGTTTCACCTGCAGGCTTCTTCCTCCCGTCAGTAGAGAACAGTATCTCTCTGTGGGCCCTTATAGCCCCCAGCAGCACATCCAGGGAGGCGTCACTTAAAGGAGGCGCAACCTTTGAACATCTGGACTCCATTCTGCCAATTCCTTCTGTTGTGCTCCAACTCCAAACTCCCATCAAATTGAATGCTCTGAGTGTCCCTTTTAATATTGAAGTTGAAATTGCCTCATGTGAGGTGTCATCACGTCCGCTCACGGTAATTAGTCGGGAAACCCAAAAATTATATAGTAATGCAGTGGCTGGGTTAAAAAGCCACTGACAGACGCGCTGCACTTACTTCTGAGTTTCCTGTGTGCTACCGGACCCCACATCCCTCCCCCCCACCCCCCCCCCTACTAGCACACCCCACCCCCCAGCGCATTGCAAAGTTAAAATCCAGCCCATTAACTTTGGAAAGAAATTAACTCTAATGCACTTTCTCTTTACAAAGCAAAGGCAGATTGGCCCTGACATGAAAGTTACATGCCTGGTTGCAGCCTCAGATTAATGCGAGGGCCCCAGTGATTCCTTTTAGACTTTATTTTATGAAATAATACCTGTCAGCTGCTGTCTGATCCCAGAAAAGGGGGCAGGTTTTCCAGGTCATTCTGCCATCTGTCAGATAAAGCTCATCTGTCCTTCCATATTACCACCTGATCCACGCTAACA
This sequence comes from Somniosus microcephalus, assembly GCF_052327205.1. NCBI lineage: Eukaryota > Metazoa > Chordata > Chondrichthyes > Squaliformes > Somniosidae > Somniosus > Somniosus microcephalus. Next base: position 300,182,682 of record NC_140990.1, read on the forward strand.
GGCCTCAGAGGGAGGCCTGTTTTATAGGCCTATTGGGAGCCCCTGGAAGAGTCTGTGCTAGGACATCACCTGTGATTCTGAGATTTAATTAACACTCAGTAGATGAAGATGTTCAACACAGTCTGGAAAATGTTGTTAACCCACACTGTGACACAATTTTTCTGACTTGCTTATTTAGCAGCTGAATGGGGGAAAAAACTTGACATAAAATACACTGTAGAAAAAGGTACAGTTTTTTTTTCCCCTTCAAAGCTGCTTACACTGTATGCATCATTAATCAAATCAAAAATTTAGTTGCTAATCGCCAGTCTGAGGAAAGGATTTAGGCAAGGAACAGCAGATTTCCTTGCTGATTAGAGCCTAAAAACTAGTTTCTCAGGCTAAATCAGGATAGCTAACCTTTCTCAAATCTGTTAAGTGTATGTAAACCTTACCGACATGATTAGTCAGTGATTAGGTGAACTGATTTAGTCGGTGCTCCATTTGTAATCTGTGGTCCACCTGTAAGCCATTGAAAAGCAGCATCTGTTGTACAGATAAACATTTGGCTACCGTTTTTACTAAACAATGCAAAATCCCACTCAATTTGCATCAGATGTATCTCAAATCCTTAAAATGATAACACACAGTACATCACTGCCGGCAAGCCATGTTGAAAACAATTTATGACTATTACATTGCGTGGTATTTGAAAAGGGGCCAACAACAGGATTGTGAAAAGTACAAAATGTTATTATTCATCCATTAACTGATTATTAGTTACAATTCACTGATCACAAAACATGTAATTGTTGCACACATAATAAAACATGTAATCATGTTGGCAGTGAGGGCATTTTTCTCCTGTAACTTTATGACATTAGATAGAGGGAGTTTTCTCATTGTCGAGAGTGTCTGTTATCCTTCAGTTGCTATTGAACTACAAGACACATACTTGGTTGCTTTACAGCAGATGAAGGAGTTCAGGGATCACACTTTGAAGATGGACGGCCTCCCTCTGATTAGTATTATAATGCATTTTTTATACAATAATGTGTTTGAATATTGCCAATAACATTGCCATCAAATTGAATAATGCAAATAAAATATAATGAATTAATTAATAATCATAACAGTAATGTTCCCAGATCATGGTAAACATTTTCCTGTATGCTCTGGATGTTTTATCCCGTGGTTTTTTTTTCTAAACCTGTAAGAAAGCACACCCACCAAAAAATATGAGCACATAGTGGGGTTGTCATAATATTTTATAAAATAAGTGATGATAGTTACACCTGGATATCCTGCTATGTCCCATTAACACACGTGCCACTTATTTCATAATGGGCTCGATGTTTGTTTGTTTGAAACCTGGTTACATGTTCATGGGAGGAACTGAGCAATCTGCACACATCTTTCGTAAAGGAGGCTCTTGTACTTTGCATTAAGCTCCTGTTCCCAACCCGTCATCTTCAGGATAACTGTTGGAATTGTAAAGCCAGTGCCTCCTATGAGTGTTCTGCTACATAATTCAGCTACTAGAACTACTCAAACTCTCTCTGACTCATGGAGAATCTCTTGAGACTGACTTCACAGACTCTTTGACCAGTAACATAACCCATGAGTCTCTGCTCACCTCTTTTGGAGTTCAGTGAACTAACAGACAACAATGAGTATATATTGCCTCTAAACTGCAATGGGACAGTGGGAGATGACTAACCAGAATTGCACACGTGACCCTGAGCTGTGCAACTATATTTGGGCTCAGTACAAATCAAAACAAAGAACTCACCCAGCGTTGCTTGTTCAAATGGCAAGAGTGCGCAGGCCATTTAAGAAACTTTAATACAAATTCTTGCAGTAATTTTCAGAGTGCATGCTGCAATGTTCAATGATAGAGCAGTGGAATTCGCATTAAAGGGATCTGCCTATATTCTGGGACAGCTTTACGCGTACCTTTAAACATACCTGCAACTTATACAGATGTGCTGGAAAGGGATTGTAGGCTTACTGTACTCGTAGTTACGATCATGTAAATGCAGGCCCTGCAAAGTATCTACTGTATTGTGCTGCATAGTTACGGTGTTCAAAAGTTAAAGAAGCAATATAGAGAGAATTAGTTCTGCTGATTAAATACCACAGGTGCAGAGAAGCCAAGCATAACAAACTGGTTTTAAAACTTAGAATATTGTTGGCACACTTGCCAAGGTCAGATCATTGTTTTCAGAAGTAACATTTACTGACCGTACAGCCATTTAACTGAATACAATAGGCTTTTATCTCTTTTGAGTGAGAAAGATTATAAACCTCATGCAATGGATAAAGCTGGGGTATGAGTTACTTTCCTTCCACCCCTCTCCTGCACAAAAACATAAAAGGCAGTAAGTCTCTCTGAGACTCCTCGAAGTTTATGTCAAAATGTAGAGTGCACAGAATGTCATAAATCACAAGTGGCACAGGTGCAAATGTATTCAGGCTGTTCTCACAGGTGAAATAAGCCCAATAAAGCACTGCTACTGATGTAACATTTAATTTATTCTGCAGCTGTTTCTATTTAAAGGGGCAGTGCCTTTCTGAAGAAGTGCTCAGCAAACCCCGTTCGTACAGCTGGGGAGGGAACAGAGCTATGTGTCATTATCGACTCCAGATGTTACATGCAATCAACAGAATAATGAATTTCAATGTGATTTAAACCACTGTGTTGTCATTTTGTAAGCAAACAAACAAAACTTTGTCAAATAATTTTTTTTTCCCCCTGAAGACGGTAATTCTTTAAATGAGATGGGTGGGATAACCTTGTGGGAAACTTTTTTTTAATATTAAATTTTCAGTTACACAAATATAAAATAGTTAACGTTTCAGATTCCCTCAGTCATGACACTTCCAAGAACTGTTATGCTCTTCTTATGACATCAGTGTGCACAGGGAGGCACAGCTTTGTAATGTGAACTGATGGAAGCAGTCTGCTGTGGAATGAAAGTAGTAGAAGGAGGTCATCTAGGCTGGAGAGGGTGAAGTTATTTATTGAGAAAAGTGTTCATTTAAAGATCATTCTGAAAACAGAGTGATTTACATTTAATACCCGTTCTAAGTTTCTAACAGCATTTTGCCATCAGTAATTTTGTCCCTCTCCCAAATCTCTATATTCTCCTCCCAAATTTTCTTCCTGAAATGTTGGCAGTATATTAAAAACATTCTTTAATGTCCCAACTTTAAAAACATTATGACATGTGGCCTCAGATATATCACTCAATTTGATAACATCATTTTGTCACAGGATTCTGTGCCACCAATATCATCAAACTGTGGCAAAGTCCTAAATTGGACTACTGTCTATGATATCCTGCTCCATACCATTTCAATTGCAACTTGTCCGAAATATGGGTTATACAGGCAAAACACAAGCTAATAACACAGGTTCAAGGCACTGCCACAAGAGTACTTGCATTTCAATTCAAATTTATTGCAACTAACATTTGCAGAGTTCATACTCAAAGGAGGAATTGATTTTGTGCTTTTTTGCCAACTAAGTATGTCTATATTTTACCTTTCTTTAGGTTTGCTAAATCCACATGTTGCAGTTGCAATTTTCACCCATGTATAGGGATAATAAAGATCCTGTAGCACTATTTGAAAAAAAAGTGTGTGCCTGGTCGCCTGGCCAATAACCTTCCCTTGAACAATACCACCAAAAAAGGATTAACTGAAAATCCATCTCATTGTTGTTTGTGAAATGTAACTGATGCACATTGGCTGCTGTGATTGTCCAGATAACAAAGTAATTTATTCTCTGAAACACTTAGAGACATTGACATGCTGAGGTGCTATATGAATTCAAGTATATCATTATGGACTCTAAGATAAAATTTGGATCTCACGCAATCCAAATTTGTTTAATTTAGATTCTTTTAAGGGAGATAAGATAACATTGTGTTCCAGCTCAAGTAATTCAAATTTGGAAGAGTTTGTCAATTTAAGGAAATGTTCCACTGGTGCTCAGTGGGACTTTTATAGATGCTTGTTCTGTCCATGTGTGCGAAGCCATGTTCAGTTCACATACACATCAGTGTTTGTCTGCTTCCATGACTTCGGTTTCTGGTGCTTGAGACTGATAGGTAAATAGGTTTCTTAAATCACTAAAAGTTTTTCTTTAAAAAAAAATAAACCTTTGTGATGTGTGACAATTTGAGTTGTAACATAAAGACAATGTTTCTGACATTTTTAAATTCTGACAGTCCTTGATGGGGATGGGGGTGGTGGTGGCACAGGGAGATATATGTCAGGGGTGTGCATTTGTCCAATGTTTGTGGTACTATCCCCCTAAAGTATTTACTTGTCTTGTAGGCTGTCCAAGGAATCCCATTTCCATGGCTGGCTGTGGTAGGTGGTATCTAAGGTATCTGTTTCTGTAACAGATGTGTGCACCTGGATTAATCTTAATACTGATCCCTACCTAATTCATACAGAATCGATCTGAATCCATGCAACTAAAATGGTCTGAATGTAGATTACTAATTCCCTTCAGCTATCAGCATAGTTTTCTGTTTTACCTGTATGTTCAAGTGTCCAAATGATGATTAGACAATACCAGAGCTGGGTTTTAACTGATAACTCAGATGTTAACTCAGAAGTTCTGAGTTATAAAAATCACATGGGAGCCTTTCATCACTATCATGCCATGAAAATAATTATCACAAAATATAAATTGCATTTTAACTCCATTTCATACATGGGATGGTTGGCAACTGTTTTATCCCAAGGCAGAGTGAAAAAGGTAAACTTGTGATCTGAGTGGTGTGCTCAACATTGTCTTCAGAAGCTGTGAAATAGCTGTGGTTACAGAGCTCACCTTTCAGTTGTCCATGGTTTCATGATCATTATTCATATTACAAACCACAAAGATCTTTCTGAACAGTGTAGTTCAGGCGATTTGCCAACGGGAAGAACTGTTACTTTCCCAGATATTAATTATTAAAATGCAATACTCAAACAATCATGTGTACTTTAATAATTTCTTATGTTTTTTGGTAGAATTTGTGTATTGTAAATAAAAGCAAAGAAAGCGACAACATAGTTAGAAAATGGATCTTCTCTAATATTAGTCCGAGATGGTAAAAATGTAAAGGATAAGATTTTTTTTTTAATGTGCATATGCCAACAAGTAGCATGCATGCACAGTGACTGAGACACATGCAGCTTTTTATTTAGCTGTTTTAATCAGGACCATTTTCACTAATATACAAAGGAGCCAAGTCACAGCCAAGTGGGCACCTGATAATGCACAGGAGCAAGAAGATGTAAAGTTGGTAGGTTGCAGATTGAGTGGTGGTGGACCTGTTTGCCCTTCTGCTAGCCAGTAAATTAAACTTTTGACCATTCCAGTGACATGCCACAGATCCCATCATCTCCAATAGTGCAGTGTCATTATGAGCTAGCAATAGCACTATCCACTGACCACATCAGCTATTGGCCCCGATATTTGCGGGGAGGGATCAGGGGCATGTGTTTGCGGCTAGGAAATCTGCAAATACCAGGAAGGCGGAGGTCCTGCCGAATTTAACGGCAGTACCTCATTATCATTTTTTTTTACTTTGTTTCCCACCTGACAGCCTGCCAGATTGAGAGGCTGGCTGGCTGCCGGGCGGGAAAGCCAGCGGTGGAAGGCCACAGCCAAGGACTGCTGGGGACAGTCCCCGGCGATCGGGGCATTGTGGGGGGTGGCTCATAGCGCATCAGCGAGGAGGGAGGGAAAAATCGGGGCATAGTGGTGGGGGTAAGCAGATCGCGTGAGGGTCAGAAGATTGCGGTGGGGTCGGAAGGTCGCAGGGGGGTTGGAGCATCCCGGGGGGGAGAGGGGTAGTCGGAAGATTTAGGGGGGTGGTCAGAAGATTGTGGGGAGGTCCGAGGATCGAGGGGAGGTCCGAGGATCACGGGGAGGGAGGCAGATCACGGCAGAAGATTTGCTTGAAAGGCTGGGGAAGTGCTCCTGTTCCCCCTGGCCCACAAGCAGTGCTCTATAAAGCCCTTACCTGCTGGATCCCTCAGCTTCCGCCTCCCTTTAAGCTGCCGGGTTTGTTGAGTCCTGGGAAGCCCGCAGCCGATAAATTCAACTGGCCCCCCAAATATGAGGCCCGGAACCTGATTTAAATATGATCACGAACCCGCCTCTCCAGAGTGGGTTACTCAGCCGCCCCCAACCCCGCCGCAGTTAAATCGGAAGTAGGTGCATTTGTGGCGAGTTTGAGTCGGGTTTCACATATTGACCGATTTAACCCCCCCTCCCCCAACCCTCTCCAGCCCATCTTGTGGGGGGGGGTGAGGGCGGAGAATATTAAATTTCCCCCTATTGTGTCTGGCCTTCTGCTGACTCCTCCTCCCATGACATAGCATAAACAAGAAGTAACAGTAGTGCCACAAGAGGGCAACTGGGCTCCATAAGGGTATTTTTCCACTGAGATATTGTGGAAAGTTCAATGCATCCAGGCAACAGAAGATAGAATGTAAGACTTCTTTGAAAGCCTGACAAGGTATTATGCAATGTGAATACGATAACAAACAGTGGTTGCTGGGAACATTTTATACATGTGTAGACAGATTCAGGGAGTCCAAGGGTTTGATCCTTCTCCCCTACTCTTGTACACAAGAACATTTATATACTTTATTGCTGATTTGTAATCCTTAGGTATAATGAAATCTTTCAGAACCTCTATTTCTAGCTGATGGTTTCACTGTTCTGAAACTATAGCCTAGAATTATTGTTGGTGATACTTGTTGTCAAACACTGAGAATGTTCCCATGGTATTCCTTTGCCCACTGTTTTAATGGAGATGTTAACCCTTTTAATGTATTTATGGGTTAACACCTCTTTTAAAATTGCAGTGGGGAAAAATTAATACAAGCATGTTAAGAGTTTCTACTGTAACACCATTCACCAACTTCCATGTTTAGAGCCATGAAAATTAAACTATGTTCATTGGAATTACAAGGTTTATTTTACAAATGAAAAATCACTGCCCTGATCAACTGGCTCTTTAGCAACCAGTTTTACTATCTATTATTTGAGTTTTATTACAACAACTTGCATTCACATAGTGCTTTCAACATGGGAAAAGGTCCCAAGGCGCTTCACAGAAGTGTAATCAGGCAAAAATTGATACCAAGCCAAAGAAGGCACTATTAGGCGAGGTGACCAAAAGCTTGTTCAACAAGAAAGGTTTTAAGGAGGGACTTTAAGGAGGAGAGAGAGGTGAAGAGATTTAGGGAATTAATTCCAGAACTTAGACCTAGACAGCTAAGGCACAGTTGTTAATGGTTGGCTGGAGAGAGTGGGAGATGCTGTGGAGGCCAGAGTTGGTGGAGCGCAGAATTCTCAAAGAGTTGTAGGGCTGGAAGAGGTTGCAGAGATAGGGAGGGACAAGGCTGTGAAGAGATTTGAACACGAGGATGAGAATGTAAAATTTATGGCATCTGTGGAAGGAAGCCAATGTAGGTCAGCGAGCAAAGGTGTGATGGGTGAGCGGGAATTGGTGTGGGTTATGAGAGGGGCATCAGAGTTTTGGATGAGCTCCGTAAGAGTTTTGTACTGAAACATGGAAGATGAAAGATGGGAGGCAGGCTAAGAGAACATTGAAATAGTCTGGAGATGACAAAAGCATGGGTGAGAGTTTCAGGAAAAAATAAGCTAAAGAAGCGGTAGGGATGGGCCATATTATTGTGGTGGAAGAAGGCGGTCTTTGTGATGAAGAGAATATGGGGTCAGAAGGCCAGCTTGGGATCAAATAGGACGCCGAAGTTGAAAAAAGTCTGAGTCAGCCTGAGGCAGGAGCACTCCTGCTCCTTATTGTCTCCATATTCAGCTAAGTATATTTTAAAAGATTACCTTTTTGGTGGCGTCCTCCGGTGGTCCCTTTAAGCGCTGCTGGTGAGGCCGCTTGTAGACCTGGTTTTCCTGTGCAATGCCGGCCCGGCACCTGCTGCAGTCTGGGCAAACGAATTTGGTAAAGGAGACATGAAACAGGCACTGTGCCCCTTATTTGCATATACCAATATGGCGGGTGGTGCACTGCCAGCTCAGACTGTGCACGCACTCTGCACGCTATATTGGACGCTTTGGCGGCCATTTTACACCTGTAAAATTGGTGCAGCGTCATCAACTTTCTAGGCCAGTATTGTTGACATGGTGCTCCAAAATAAATACTGCAATCTATACAATAAATTTGTCAAGATCTATAAACAGGTCAAATGAACAGATAAATAGGATAATGCAGTCAAATAATTTGAAAATTAGGTAACAACTTGTTTCATATTCATGCAAATAGGCCACTCTTCTTTAAAAAAATGTGTTTTGAATTCATAGTGACAAATTGCACTTGCATTGCTTCGTGCATATTCAGGTTAGCATACACTGCATTTTAAATCATTAAAAAATAATTATTTATAAATTATTATCTCTTTAAATTGCCACACGTTGGTTGGCCTCCATTTTCTTAGCGTTTTGGAAGCTAGGCAAGAAAAGCTAACACTTTTGTTACTGGGCATGAGGTCCCAGTACCCCCTGCTGCTCATAATGTACATTGGATGGTGCTACAAGCTGAAATATCATGCTTCCAAAACTAATCTAGAAAACATGGCAAAGCTGAGAGCTCAACCCAGAAACCAAGAGTGCTGTGATGGACTTGGAAAAAATACACCAGTAACAATTCAACATTTTCTCTTGTACTGTGATAAGAACACTGGCACACAAGTTACATCCAAACATATCTTGGGACTGAAGAGAAGAAACAAATGTTACAGAATAATATTGGATAAAACTTCTATAAAATTCTTATCCTTCAGTATTTAACTCAGAAATGCAGATCTGATTTGAATAAAAGTAATCAATTCACACATAAACAGAAGCTGTGCCCAACAATAGCTAACCTAACACTCATTAAGGGAGAAATGGCCTCTTATGATCCCAGAAGTTTACCTCAGTGTGTATATTGGTCATCCTTTCTGCTAGGTATATATTCTTAGACCTGCTGCTATCTCACTTTTTTTTAAATTTCTGTTAATTGTTCACATAGAATTCTTAGTTTTAAAGGTGATTTGTCATGGTGTTGAACAGTTTTCAAGCAGGCCTCACTTCCTGGGACAACAGGAACAGCCTGTTCTGAAACTTCAGTTTAATGATGTAAGTGTTCCATTAGAGTTTGTATTCCAGCACGAACTATTGCAAACCGTTTGTTTTATTGTTTTGTTTATATGAACTAACGTGTAAAAATAAATTACAGCAGATACAATTAGTGGAATAATCCTGTCTGCGTGTCATTGTGCATTTCTGTTTTTACAAATCTGATAATGTGACTTGTAAGTCACTCTACCAGGATGACTGCGACCGATTAACCACAACCATTCTTTTAAGTAATAGTCAGCAAAGAGCCGTTTGGTTTCTTTTGGTAGGATTTAATTTACACTATTCTGGATTAACTGCTCCACAATAACAAGCATGTTTCTATTGACTAATTTCCTACAGGGAGAGATATTCTTTATCTTACATTCTGTAAACCAAGCAGTTCTAAAATCTGAACCTTTGACCCCTGTGAGCCTCAATATTATGTTCTACAACAATGCAGCACTTAAGATGCTGATTTGCTCATCTGTAATTCAGGATTTATTTTGCTTCTGTAAACCATATGACGTGCTTTGTTTCTGATGCTGCACCAGATTCTAAAAGTTTAATCACTGGTGCATCATCCTGCCCTCAATGTGATAATGCCTCTCTAATGCAGTTCCTTGTTCTGAGGTAAACTTCAAGAAGCAGCGCAGATGTTGTAACTGTGGAAGCAATTATTCAGGTTTGTCTCCAAACTGCCTCTGAGAGAAACAGGAAGGAGATCAGTCACAGGCAGCATGTGGCTCAAAGATCAGAGGATCTCAACCTTAGGCCTACAGGGGAAATAATGGGAGGGAAGGACTTTACTTGACACAACACCTTCATTAAACTTGTAGGTTAACAAATAGCAAAGTTGATACCAGTCTAACATCGACAAGCTACCTTGATAAATGGCTTACTGAATTTCCCCTTTGTGTCAAAGCATGAGGATGAACATACCTTCTTTCATTTACCATTAGCTCTGGTTTTAGGCTATAAGTTGTGGGCATGTGTTGGGTTTGTGTGTCTGGAATGGCGGGGGAGCTGGAACTCTTCAATATGAAAGGTGCAGTGATAGTGTGCAGGGCTTCCCTTCTCATGCTGAGTCAAGTTAATAGCCCATGACAGCTGTTGCAGTGATGGTTTGCATCTGGAGCCCTTTTATCCGAATCAGAGATGTTTTACTCTCCAGCCTGACCTCCTATCACATCAATAGCCATTTTCAAACATTGCTCACCTAATAAAGTATTCTCTACTAGGCTTACTTCTAATTAATTATAGCTTTATTACCTCAAAGGTTTTAACTTTTTGGTATTGCTGTGGTTAACGACATTATTTGAAACACTCAACATTTACAAGAATATATTATGTGGAAGAAACTATATAGATTTACCTTTTAGAAAGATATACCTGAAAGTTGACATTCATTAAGGTGCTTTCTACTTACCCAGTTTTTATGTTCCTGTTTTGAGAGAGTGATCTTTCTTCCACCATTTGTGCATTGCATCAGAAGCCAATCTTGTAGTGAACTGGGCTCCACTGGGTTTTCTGAACAAACAGGAAACTAAAAGAGTCCTTATAACTTGCCCTTCACTGGAATGTTTTGGAGGTGAATAAGCTTTGTATCTCTCCCTCTTATCTCTAGCACATTACTATCTGGATTTCTGCAAAAACAGTTTTCACGTCCTGGTACGTAATTAGACCCGCTACACTTATTGTACATCTTGCTAGTGGGTAAAAAGGAGGAGGATATATCAATATTCTAACTGACTGGAAAGGAAAGCATTTTAAATCAGAATAAATTTGAGATTAAGGGGGAAAAATTGAGTCGCGCAACCTTTGGGGTGCTAAATTCGCCAGGGCGCTACTTTTAGCGCCCCCGCGGCCGAAATTGAGTGGTAACGCCCCAAGAGGGAAGCGGGGCGCTACTGGAAGTGCCTCGCCTCCCTCTTGGGGCTCTGCGAGGGAATATCGCGGCTCTACGTGCCGTGGTATTGCAGGCCATGCAGGGGAATTATAGACTGGTAAGCCTGACATCAGTCGGGGGGAAAATGCTAGAGTCCATTATAAAAGATGTAATAGCAGAGCACTTGGAAAACAGTGACAGGATCAGACAAAGTCAACATGGATTTACAAAAGGTAAATCGTGCTTGACTAATCCTCTGGAATTTTTTGAGGATGTAACTGGTAGAATAGATAAGGGAGAACCAGTGGATGTGGTGTATTTGGACTTTCAGAAGGCTTTCGATAAGGTCCCGCATAAGAGATTAGCGTGCAAAGTTAAAGCACATGGGATTGGGGGTAAGGTACTGTCTTGGATAGAAAACTGATTGGCAGACAGGAAGCAAAGAGTTGAAATAAACGGGTCTTTTTCCGAGTGGCAGGCAGTGACTAGTGGGGTACCGCAGGGATCGGTGCGAGGGCCCCAGCTATTCACAATATATTTAAATGATCTAGACAAGGGAACTAGATGTAATATCTCCAAGTTTGCAGATGACACAAAGCTGGGTGGGCGTGTGTGCTGTGAGGAGGATGCAGAGAAACTCCAGTATGATTTGGACAGGTTGGGTGATTGGGCACTAGCATGGCAGATGCAGTATAATGTGGATAAATGCGAGGTTATCCACTTCGGTGGCAAAAACAGGAAGACAGATTATTATCTGAACGGCAATAGTTTGGGAAAAGGGGAAGTGCAACAAGACCTGGGTGTCCTTGTGCACCAGTCGCTGAAGGTAAGCATGCAGGTGCAGCAGGCGGTTAAGAAGGCAAATGGTATGTTGGCCTTCATAGCAAGAGTATTTGAGTACAGGAGCAAGGATGTTTTGCTGCAGTTGTACGGGGCCTTGGTGAGACCACACCTTGAGTATTGTATGCCGTTTTGGTCGCCTTATATGAGGAAGGATGTTCTTGCCATGGAGAGAGTGCAGCGAAGATTCACCAGACTGATACCTGGGATGGCAGGAATGACATATGAGGAGAGATTGGGTCGATAAGGCTGATATTCGCTAGAGTTTAGAAGAATGAGAGGGGATCTCATTGAAATTTATAAAATTCTAACAGGACTAGACAGACTAGATGTCGGAAGGATGTTCCTGATGGCGGGGGAGTCCAGAACCAGGGGTCACAGTCTAAGGATAAGGGGTAAGCCATTTAGGACAGAGATGAGGAGGAATTTCTTCACCTACAGAGTGGTGAACCTGTGGAATTCTCTACCACACAAGGCAGTTGAGGCCAATTCATTAAATATATTCAAGAAGGATTTAGATATATTTCTTGAGGCTAAAGGGATCAAGGGATATGGGGAGAAAGCAGGGACAGGGTACTGAATTTGGATGATCAGCCATGATCTCATTAAATGGCGGAGCAGGCTCGATGGGCCGAATGGCCTACTCCAGCTCATATCTTCTATGTTTCTATGCCTTCCTCCCCTTCTTAAAGAGGAGGGGCCTTGCGCAGCGCGACCCGGGGCCCAGCTGGGCCACCGGGGATCGGAGTGCCAGCAAAACAGCCTGGCACGCGAGAGAAGTGCCGGGCTCATTTAGCGCAGCTGGCACTCCACGGGGATGCGTGTCAGGAGGCCAGGAACGGCAGTGGGGGCAGGTGCTGGCAGGCAACCAGCAACTAAAATGGCTGCCCGGCACCTCCTCTTTAAATAGCGCCTCCCCGGCCGCAGGTAGGCCCCCCCTGACCCCGTCGGACATAGCGTCCGGCGGTAAGTCAGGGGGCGCTACCGAAGATCGCGGTTGGGGCCTGAGTGTGGTGCTGTGCACGGTGATGACGTCATCGGCGGAGGTGCAGCGCTGCGAGACGCTAATGGTTAGTGCCACCGCTAACCTCCTGCTGAATTTCGCGGAGGCGTTGGCGGCGCCGCGCCCGTGTGCTAGTTGCTTTGCACCTCGTTAGCGCCCTCTTTTCCCCCTAAGGTGAGCAAACGTGTGGAATTAACTCACTGCATTTATTTTGCTTGAGCAGAGGTCTTAACCTGATGGCAGACCTGCATTTTGTGGCTCTACGATGCCATTCGTTCTCAGAATGCAATGGTGTTTACACTAAAGAGCGCAGTCGATGGAGAATGAACCATGTGCCTGAGGTTGACTACATTCCTCTCGCGTAAAAGAGCCTTGAAAGGGGCAGCATTGCTATGGTAAAGTGTCTTGCAAGACCTTTAGCCATGTTTAGAAATGGAGCCCATGGTATAAACACAAAACCTGCTTTGTGAAAGTATAACATCTTGCTGCAGTGCAAATGTTCCCTGACAGCCAACATGGTAGCACAGCAACTGAGTTTTTGGACCAAGCTGTTCCTGGCCGCTCCAGGAACTGAGCCTGCCCAAACTTTCCTGAACTGTAACCGATCCACTAAATATAACAGCTAGTCTGAAGTTCTAAACGCTGCACTCTTCAACAAATTGTGCATGGAATGTGTAGTGTATGTAACCTGTACCACCTTAAGAGGATACCTTAAGGTGATGGACTACTTTTTGATGGCTCCTGTACATTGTAATACCGGTGGTGACCACACCGGTATATAAACCCTGTGGAGCAAAGTGTATTCCAGTTCAGCCCTGACCCTCAATTACTAAAGACCTGTTTAATTATTTCTGTAGTCTGTGTCCAGTTATTCAGCATAACTACATTTGGAAACACAGACTCAACAGTGGTGACGAGTCTGATCTTACCTAGCGGCAGTTGCATCAAAGGAAGCTTCGCCTCTGAAACGGGCGTCGATCAAGGACATCCACCCTCAACATCCTGCTGGGCACTGCATAGCATGGAGGCAATCGGGAACCCGGGTTGGTTTCTGGCCACGAAGTCAAACATCAGTGAACATCCCTTCGACGACAGCGGCGGATAAGTCCGATCGAGCGGCACGGGGGGGGGAAGTCGGCCAAGTTGTCAGTAAGAGAAGGGGAGGGAAACGACCGCAGCCGGTGTCAGGGGCCGGACTGCAATCGGGGCAGAGACACGCAGCAGCCAGAAAAGCGTTTATGTCCACAAGGACCGCGGGAGCGGCGGGGAACAAGAGCAGCAGCGTAGGGGAAAATAAAGGACCGCTGGGAGGCGAGAACGGCAACAGTGCGGTAATCGCCATTTTGAGTCGGTGGGGGAAGAAGACAAGCGTGGGAAAAGCCGCCAAGCGCGGGAAGCCGCCATTTTGAAAGAAATAAAATAAAATAATAATCATATCCGAAGGAAAGGAAACTCAACAAGGATGCCAAAAACGGGTAACATCACTGCTTTTGATAGCGATGTGGAAGATTGGGCCACTTATGTGGAACGTGTCGAAGTTTACTGTACAACGAATGAGGTACCGGAGGATAAGAAAGCACTAACCCTATTAAACTCGATGGGTGCAAAGACGTACGGGTTATTAAGGAACCTTGTAACACCAGATAAACCGGTAGGAAAGAGTTTCGCAGATATTGTTACTATCCTGCAAGAGCATTTAAACCCCACGCCGCTGCTGATAGCGGAACGATTTAAATTCTACAAAAGAATTCAACTTAAAGAGGAAAGCAACGCTGAATTCTTAATCGAACTGCGCAAGTTATCAAAGTACTGTCAGTTCGGTACAGGACTAGCAGACGCACTGAGAGATAAGTTTGTGTGTGGGCTCCTACGGGAAGGAACCCAGAAGCGACTGCTAGAGGAAAAGGATCTTACGCTGGACAAAGCTTTCAGCATTGCAGCATCGCACGAGGCAGCAGCACGAGGCACTGCAGAGCTACAGCAAAGGCCATTGGAATTCAGCACCAATGAAATGGCATTGGGCGCAGTAAAGTGCTATCGTTGCGGAAGGACAACGCATGACCAGAACCAGTGCTGGTTCAAAGATAAAGAATGCAGGCAATGTGGCAAACTTGGTCACATAGCGAGAGTATGCCGGTCAGGAAAGAAGACCAGCAGCAAAAAGTCGCCGCAGGAGAAGTACAAAAAAGTACACAAGGTGACAGAGAACAGTTCGGATGAACAGAAGATGGATTCAGACTCCAGCAGTAAGGAACTGGGTTGTCTAAAAATACATAATGTGGGTAACACAGCAGACCACCAAACTATCTGGGTCATGCTTCGGATAGCAGGAGTCCAAGTGAAGATGGAATTGGACACTGGATCGGCATTGACGGTCATGAATAAGCAAGATTACAAAAGGTTATTCTCGCACATTCCCCTGAGGGATATGGAGATTGTATTGAAAACATACACGGGGCAAATAGTATACCCCATCGGAAAGATAAAAGTAAATGTGGTCTACAATGGTAAAGAAAGTCAGGAAATGGACTTGTATGTGTTACCTGATGGAGGTCCGCCACTACTGGGACGGGAATGGATCCGGAGAATAAATGTGGACTGGCATTCCATACAAGCACTGACTGTAGATTCCTGTAAAGAGGACGACGTCAAACCTAAACGACTGTCCAAAATATTGGACGATGCTAAGGAGGTGTTCCAACAGGGACTGGGAACACTGAAAGGTATCGACAAACAAATAGAGGATCTGACTAAAAGCTGCTCAGGGTGCCAAAAAGTTCAAAACGCACCTCCAATTGCACCGCTGCATCCGTGGGAATGGCCTTCAACCCATGGCAACGTGTGCATATTGACTTCGCATGTAGTGGCGCTTCTTAGTTTCCAAACAGGCAGCCACTGAGCTGTGGGGCTTTTAACAACGAGTAGACGCGTGTCGAAATAAAACGTTCCCAAACGTAGCTTTGTCCTTTAAACTGTTTACTATAACGCTTTACGAACAGAATTACAAAGCAAACACATATAAACGAACACGGCTCTTACATCGCAGGTCCATTCATGGATTCCATGTTTTTGATAGCAGTAGACGCACATTCTAAATGGCCAGAAGTGATTAAGATGTCGACCACTACCTCTGAAAAGACGATCACAGTTCTAAGAACCATATTTGCAAGGAATGGGTTGCCGGAACAAATATGTTCAGACAACGGACCACAGTTCGTGTCAGAAGAATTCCAGAAATTCATGAAAAAGAATGGGGTGAAACACTATACATCTGCCCCATATCATCCGGCTACAAATGGGTTGGCCGAGAGATTTGTACAAACGTTCAAAAAGGCGATAAAGGCCATGAGCGAAGACCATATTCCACTACAACACAAGGTGGACAATTTCCTGATGGCATATCGAAACGCCACGCATGCAGTGACAAATCAAAGCCCTGCCATAATGTTCTATAACAGGAGGTTGCGGTCCCGGTTGGATTTGTTAAAACCCAATGTGCGTAGGGAAGTCGAAAACAAGCAATTCCAGCACGTAAATAACAAGGCCACTCGGAGTTTCGAAATAGGACAACCAGTGTTGGCCAGGGACTATAGGAATGATAAATGGCAATCCGGAACAATTCGGGCCCGACAAGGACCCTTGATGTACACGGTAGACGTTGGAGAGAACGTAATACGACGTCATGCTGACCAACTTGTGGAATCGAGAACAAGGGTCGACCCCATGTCTACGGCAGAGACACTGTAGTGTATGTAACTGTTCTACCTTTAAGAGAACTATTGTATGTAACCGTCCACCTTTAAGAGAACTATTTTAGGTGTGGCACTACTTTATCCTGGCTGCTGTATACTGTAATACCGACGGTGACCACACCGGTATATAAGTGCTGTGGCAGAATTTATTGGGCAGATTCGCCCTGACCTTCGAATAGTAAAGTCCTGTTTAAGTTACTCTTGTAGTCTGTGTATTACTTCGCTATACAACCCACAGACTTTACAGTGGCGACGAGTTCGATCTTACCCTGCGGCAACAATACTTCTGAAGAAGTAAACGAGCGTCGAAAAGAGGCACCCGCCCTCGCCGTTTTGCTGAGAGAAAACTCGAGTCTGCAGACCAAGAAAGGAGGAAGATTCAAACACGAAGTCTTCCATCAGCAATAGGCACGGATTGTCCCTTCTGCCACGGGGGTGAGTGAGCCGATCAACACGAGAAGCAAGTCGGCCACGGTGACTGTGAGTAAAGGGAAAATAGAAACAAATAAACGGAGGATAAGGGCGGTGCACTCGACCACGGTCGAGGGGGAAAGGAGCCGGACAGAAGTCGGGCCCAGAGGCGCTGAGACTGGGGCAGCGTGGAGCAGAAGCCGCGGTACAAGCGGGCTGGGGAGCGTCGTGAGACGACTAGACCGCGACGGCGAAAAAGGCCGGACAAATACCGCGACCACGAGGCGCTGCAACCGGGATCGTAAGGAAGATATAAACATAAATAAGCCACGGAGAACTCAGCCACAGCCAGGGAGGAAAGCACCGGACTGCGAGAAGCTGGGAGGCGCGATTGGGGTGAAAAAGGCCAGACAGTGACTGAGGCCACGAAGCGCTGCGACCGGATCGTAAGGCGCGGGAAGAGATAAAAATAAATAAACCATGGAGAACGCAGCCGCTGCCGGGGAGGAAGCATCGGACTGCGAGAGGCTGGGAGGAGCGATTAGGTGAAAAAGGTCGGACAGTGACCGAGGCCACGAAGCGCTGCGACCGGGATCGTAAGGCGCGGGAAGAGATAAAATAAATAAATCGCGGAGAACTCAGCCGCAGCCGGGGAGGGAAGCACCGGACTGCGAGAGGGCTGGGAGGCGCGATTGAGAGCCGCGTGAGCGGGAGAGACAGAGCCCGAGCGAGAGCCGCGCGAACGGGAGAGACAGAGCCCGAGAGCCGCGCGAGCGGGAGAGACAGAGCCCGAGGAAGACTGAGCGAGATCCAGCCCAGCGGCTGAAACTGTTCGCCGTCAACGGGTTGTACCCAGCACCGGAGAGACAGAGCCTGAGCGAGGGAGACTGAGCGAGATCCAGCCAGCGGCTGAGACCGTTCGCCGTCAACGGGTTGTACCCAGAGCCGGTTGCCTGGCCGAGAGAAGGGAACGCGCTGAAGCCGAAGCGCAGGCTGCGAACCCCGAAAGCCAGCGGCCGTCGCCCGAGGGAAAAGCTTACCCCTCCTGCCAGGGGAAGAAAAGCGGGAACCGCCATCTTGAAAGTGGGCGGGGAAAGAAGATAAGCGCGGGAAACCGCGGGAAGCCGCCAGTAGGCAGAGAAAAAGACAGAAGCGGGAACCGCCATTTTGAAAGGGCCCGCGGGGAAAGAAGATAAGCGCGGGGAAACCGCCATTTTGGAAAAAAAAAAGAGTTAAAGAAATATTTCGTTGTTGTTTATCAGGGAGGTGAAGATGCCTAAGCGTGGTAACATCAACGATTTCGATTCCGAGGTAGAAGATTGGGCCACGTATGTAGAACGCATTGAGATATATTGTGAGGCCAATAAAATAGAGGATGATGATAAAGCTATAACCTTGCTAAACTCGATGGGGGCGAAGACATACGGGCTATTGAAGCATCTTCTAGCACCAGTTAAACCGGCGGATCAAACCTTCGATAATATTGTTGCTGTTCTGAAGGATCACTTGAACCCCACACCGCTGATGTTGGCGGAACGATTCAAATTTTATGCGAGAACGCAACGGAAAGAGGAAAGCAACGCGGAATACTTGGTCGAACTGCATAGGCTAGCGAAATACTGCCAGTTTGGAGGAAATCTGACAGAGGCATTGCGAGACAAGTTCGTGTGCGGGTTGTCGAAGGAAGGAACGCAAAAGCGACTGCTCGAAGAGAACGACCTTACATTGGATAGGGCTGTCCTTATTGCAGCATCACACGAAGCCGCAGCGAAAGGAACTGCGGAAATGCAGCTGAAGGCAGCGGTCCTCAGTGTGGATCAAATTACTTCGGGTGCAACAAAATGTTATCGTTGTGGGAAGACAACACACGACCAGAGCCAATGCTGGTTTAAAAACCAGGACTGTAGGAAATGTGGCAAACTGGGTCACATAGCCAAAGTATGCCGGTCAGGGAAGAAGACCAACAACCAAAAAAAAAGCCATCACAGGAAAAGTACAACAAAGTACACAAGGTGGTTGAGAAGAGTTCAGATGAACAGAATTCGGATTCAGACCCAAGCGGCCAGGAACTGGGTAGTCTGAGAATTCATAATGTGAGTAAGGAAGCTGACCTACAAACTATCTGGGTCATGCTAAAAATAGCCAGAGTCCAAGTGAGAATGGAATTGGACACTGGATCAGCCCTATCAGTCATAAATCGAAGGGATTACAACCGGCTATTCTCTTGAGAGATACCAAGTTCGTATTGCAGACATACACGGGGCATAAAGTATACCCCATGGGAAAGATAAGAGTCAAGGTGAGAGACAGGGGCAAAGAACACCCCGGAATGGACTTATACGTACTACCTGAGGGAGGACCACCACTTCTAGGACGGGAGTGGATCAAGAAAATAGACATGGAATGGCACTACCTCAAAGCAATAACGAGTGAGGACTCGGGGCAGACAATCAGCTCAGACTCTGAAACGGATGACGATAAGACCAGCCCAAGCATGAAAGACAAGTCTAAAATGAACTTGCTGACTAAGGTTGGTAGAACGAATGTGGGCATAAAGGCTTATGCTCCAGAGGAGAACAAAGCTTCAGAACAGAATTCCTCTGAACAACAACAACATAGCTTGACAGAGAATTCTGAGTCTGTTCAAGTTACAGACATATATATTACTGAGGAACATCGAGCTCGAACGCAAACTTATTTCAGATTACGACAGCAATTAGAACAATTGAATTGCCGTCTCGAGCAAGAGATGAAAGCAATGAAAAAGTTCTATGATACCGAATGGGAGAATCTGGAAAGACAACAGAAGCAGCTGGGGAAGAAAAGGGAGCAGGAGCACACAAACCGTCTGCACGAGGAGGCCAAACGAATCAAAGCTGATTCGGCTTCTGAAGGGGCGTGCTCCAATCCGGTGGAACAAGATGTGCCGCAACTGAAGGCGCTGGTTAGCAGGTTGCAGGCAGAAAAAGCTGAGTTGGTAGGCATGACTTCCGAGCTCCTACTGAAGTTGGGTGCAGCATCACCGGACGATTCATTTGTGGAAATTCGAATGATGGGGGCTGCGGATGATGGCGAAGGAGAAGCAGCAAAGGAGCCCCAGGACAAGGTTCTAAACAGCCCTGCAGCTAATGGAAAAGGGATGAGGACAGAAGAGTTAACAGTCAGCCAACTCCTCCAGGGCAAGGTTATAAACAGCCCTGTAGTTAATGGAAAAGGGATGATGGCAGAAGAGTTAACAGTCAGCCAACTCATTCATATGCTGAGGGATAAAACTCTAAAATGGGAAAAACTTAAATACGAGCCTCAATCTTCAAAGGGAAGGGAGCTCTCAAAAGTCATTGGAAGAGCTGAGGTGGCAACCCAGACTGAGAAGTCTGCAGCAGAACAGCCCTTGGATGCCAAAAGTACGCTGACGCACGGCAATGTAGAACAACAGAATACTGAAACAGCTACTTCAGTAGAGGGATTGAATAGTCCGATCAATCAATCTCCGAATGAAGTTGAAGTATTGAAATCACAAATGAGGTCATTAGTAAAAGACTTGCAGGAAGCCCAGAAAAAGCAGGATGAATCTGAACGCATGATGAAGTCTCTTCAGGACAGATGTCGGGATTTGGAACAAAAGTCGGCTAACGTCCAGCTGGGTAAGGAGGAAATAGAAGACCCTCTCGCTGGCCTAGCTCAGGACGACACCGAATATTACCATGATCTGTTGAGTGACACTGAATATTACGAGGACCTGGTCTGCCCAGCTTGTGCCGAGAACTCCCAAAGTGCCGAAATCAGGATGAATCACTTAAAGTCTAAGGAACATAGGGAGATGGTGGCGTTGCAGCTGGCAGCTGACAATGGAGACCCAAGAGTCTCCAAGAAGCAAAAAAGGAAAAGGCGAAGCAGAAGATGATAACCATCTGAACCATTATTACCTCTACCCGATCACACACGTGGTCCCCCGAACGGAGCCAAATCAGTTGGAAAGTAGGAAAATTTCCCAAGGCAATCCAACTGTTTTTTGTTTGTTTTAAAAAAGTCAGCAATGCTGGTTCAGAAGTGATGGAAGTAAAGCTGTTAAGTCTAGGGAAGGACTATGGGATGAGTCCCTCTAGCAAGGTGACCCGACTACACCACGGAGACGTGGTCCGGACCGAGTCAAGAAGATCAGAGACTGAATCTGTGAACTGTTTCCCGCAGAGACTGAATCTGTGAACTGTTTCCGCAGAGACTACCTCTGTGAACTGTTGTAACATGAAGTTGGATATGTTATGATGTTATATTAATGGAGAATAAGTATGTTGTAAGCTAAAAAGGGAGGATTGTAGTGTATGTAACTGTTCTACCTTTAAGAGAACTATTGTATGTAACCGTCCACCTTTAAGAGAACTATTTTAGGTGTGGCACTACTTTATCCTGGCTGCTGTATACTGTAATACCGACGGTGACCACACCAGTATATAAGTGCTGTGGCAGAATTTATTGGGCAGATTCGCCCTGACCTTCGAATAGTAAAGTCCTGTTTAAGTTACTCATGTAGTCTGTGTATTACTTCGCTATACAACCCACAGACTTTACAGACACCAGTTGAAGAAGTTATTGAGCCTGTAGCATCTATCTCAGACTCGAACGTACATGATGATGTTCAATCCATAGGAGATCAAATGGATGAGTCACCCCAGCAACGAGAACCAGAGACCCCTGAAAGGCGTTATCCGGTCCGGATCAGGAGGCCTCCTCAGAGACTGAATCTTTGAACAGTTTTGTGTGAAAGTTGTATATATGTTATCCATGTAATGTTTAAATTGGGGTGTACACTGTTACACTACAATTCCTCCCCTTTTAGCTTATGTAACCTGTACCACCTTAAGAGGATACCTTAAGGTGATGGACTACTTTTTGATGGCTCCTGTACATTGTAGTACCGGTGGTGACCACACCGGTATATAAACCCTGTGGAGCAAAGTGTATTCCAGTTCAGCCCTGACCCTCAATTACTAAAGACCTGTTTAATTATTTCTGTAGTCTGTGTCCAGTTATTCAGCATAACTACATTTGGAAACACAGACTCAACAGAATGAGATACGAGTATGAGAGTGTTATGAAGTTGGAGAACACTCGAGGAGTTTGGACGACTTCAAAAACTGAGCGTGTAGCTAGAGAGCATCAAAGGACATCACACTTTGAAACTGTGTTACAATCCATGACATTGGTTTACTCTTGTTTTATTTTATATATAAAGTTTTGATATTTATCCATCACATTGCAGATGTCACACTGTATTAAACACTAACAAATCAAAAGTGTACATTTTTAATAAAATGTACCAAAAGAGAAAGAAATCCATTATTTAGCCTCTGACTGACTCAAAAGTGTCCAATAGTAATTATACTCTATTTAAGCTCAGGATATTCAACAATTAGACCTTGTGGTGTTAAACAAATAGGGCTGGTTAAACACAGGTTTACTTTAGCAACCAGAATAATGCATTCTGTGTTAAATGACATAACTCCTCTCTCAATGAAACAACATATCCTCGAGCTTACCATGAGTTTCGCTGAGTAGTTGTGCCACTTGCCACAATTTGCATTGATACTTTGCTACCTGCAAGTTTTCTGGCTGTTGCTTCTACATAATGAAGACACATTTATTTGAGCACTCTCTGTGCAGCACGTCACCAGGAGAAGTAAAAATAAGCTTAGTAATATGATAGGAAGAGGGATTGCACAAGGAAATGTTTCACTGCTTGTTACTGGGATTTTCCATATAAAGTTTAAATTGCACTGTATTGTGGGTTTGTGTGTTCCACAAATCTGTACTGATAAAAACAAGATTGTTTGAAATGGTTAGCATCTTTTGGAAGCTAATCAAAATGCAAAACAGCCTTTCACAGCATGACACAGAGTAGGAATTTGCGTGTGATTGTAGTTTGAAGATGATTAGATGCCTGATCTAGACACTAATTAAAAGTATACAGTTAACAAAATTAATTGAAGAATATTGTAACTAGTTTTGTTTGAAATGTAGTTGTGTTTTTATTATTGTAGGTTAAACCAATCTCTGCACCTCTTCCGGTAACCTTCTAAAGTTCATGAGGTGAATATATTTAAAAATTTTAAATGATGATTGAATTCCAAAGGGTACTAATTTTGCATTGGAGGTTTTTCCACATCACTGATTATTTTGGAAAAGCTCAACGCTGCAAGAATTATAGAGTCATAGAATCATAGGCCACGATTTTGCCAGCGGAAGCAGGATCATGGCGGGAGAGATGGTTGCCGGGTTCCGGTCCCGTTCCCAACTGCAGCTCCTCTGTAAAAAGGACTTTTCGTTAATAGGGGTTCCCAGCCAATTAAAAGAAAGCAGGTCTGATGACATCATTTGATGACGCGTCATCAGCCGGTTTCCTTAAAGGGACCATGGCCGCATTCATTTTGACAGTTGTGCTGTCAGTGTTCTGCAGCATTGAGGTGCTGCAACCACTGACGAGCACTGCACAAAGGTGCACGGCTGCACCCAGACTCTCGCATGACTCCCTCCATATGCTTATGGAGGGAGTCACAGCACTCAGGGAGGTCCTCTTCCCTTCCAAGGGCAGAAGAGACCACCCCAGGAGACCAATGCAGCCTGGTTGCACATTGCACAGGAGGGCAAAAGCAGGGATGTCATCAGAGGTCCCTGGCTGCAGTGGCGCAAACCTTTCAATAATCTCAATAGATCACGAAACGTTACTGCAAAGCCACACTCAACCTCATCCTGCTGTGCCTCTCATCACATCCCCATCACTCTGCCTTCCCTACCCAAATCCTGCACATTCTTACTCACACCAACTTACCTTGCACCTCCACCCATCCCTCTCAATCTACATTATCACTTCCCCATCTCAATAGCCACCCCTCACACTCACCCTCATCCTAGTGCAATCATAACAACTAACAACACACACGGAGGCCACTTAGGTGTTTTATGCAATGTTCATATACATTTTCTGTTAATGTGTTGTCAAACATTGAAATCTTTATTTTCAACACTTTGTCTTATTGTACAGATCTGTGCTCACCTTTGGAAGTGCATTCGTGAGTTGCAGTGAATGGTGAGACATAACTGTATCCCCCGCAATGGTGATGAGTGTGAAAGGAATGGCTTGGTCATTGTAGGAATGCTTTATGGTGATGTTGTGGGGTGGTGTTAGCCTGGCACATCATGGCAGCCAGGGTGTACAGCATCAAGTGAAGTAATTCTGGCCATGGTGATGCCATTGCTGGCCTCCCAGGCAGCAATGTGGTTGGGTGCTGATGCCCTGTGTCCTGTGCAGCATCAGGTGATTGTGGAGAAGGTTGGTGTTGTTGTTGGTGATGTTGGTGTGCCTGGTGATGTTGGTGTTGGTGCGGATCGTGGAGGGATTCAGAGGACCAAGGTGAAATGTTTACAAGGGCACCGATGTTGCTGGAATAGATGGCAGCTGAAGTTGAGATGAGAGTAGCGATCTGTCAATGGTGAGAGAGCTTGCTCCAAGGAGGTGACAGTGGATAGAGAGTTTACTCCAAACACTTCCAAACTGCATACAGCTCAAAAGTCTTCCAAGTCCTGAAGGCTCAAGCTTCTGGCATTGGAAAGTGACCAGCTGTGAAATGGTAGCTTTCATACCACTTCGGCAGCTGTCACCTATTCACAGCAATGGGGAGACTTGGAGAACCCGACCTACTTACCTGATGTGATCTCTGAACGACGTGAACCCCGTTAAAAATGTGGTAAACTAGAAAAAGGCTGGCAAAATAGTAGTAAGCAAGCATTTAACAAGCAGTTAAGTATCTCCCCCACCGCTTGGTGTCGGGTCTGTTCTGAAATTGCAAACCCGACACTTTGGAAAGTTACATGGATGCGGGTTCGGAGCGAGTTCTCAACCCGCTGTCAATCATTTCGATTTTGACAGCTGACTTGTCTCCAAACCCACACTCTGAGTGCCAGCAAAATTCAGCCCATAGAATAGTGCAGCACAGAAGGAGGCCATTCAGCCCATAGAGTCTGCAGCTGCTCTTTCAAAGAGCAATCCAATTAGCCCCACTCCCCATATCCCTGCATTTTTTTCTCCTTCAAGTATTTATCCAATTCCCTTTTGAAGGCTATTATTGAATCTGTATCCACCACCCTATCAGGCAGTGCCTTCCAAATCCTAACCACTTGTTGCGTAAAAAAGTTTCTCCTCATGTTGCCTCTGGTTCTTGGGCCTACTATTCCCACCCTGCACAACCACCCCACCCTGGTCCTGCCCTCAACCTTAATCTAGGATACCAGCTAGTTTTCAAGCATGTGTTGCTTTAAATTTGTCAAGTCAATTGACATCAATAGATAGTAAAATTATTTGAAAAGGACGGCAATGAAATCATCATACCAAACCATTAGGACTGTTTCAAACCATTTACACTGTTCCTATATCCCTATTTAAACACATTTATGCCTGATGTATAAATGAGTTTCAACCGGACTATAGAGCAAACATAAATGTGTTTAAATAAGAATATACAGCAGGTATTTTGCTTAAAATGGCGTACACTAGGAACTGAAAGAAATTAGTATTCGTGAAAAAATAGTACTGGAGAAATTAATGGGACTGAAAGCCAATAAATCCTCTGGACCTGATGGCCTACATCCTAGGGTTTTGAAAGAGGTGGCTATAGAGATAGTGGATGCATTGTTTGTCATTTTCCAAAATTCCATAGATTCTAGAACAGTTCCTGCAGATTGGAAGGTCACAAATGTAACCTCACTATTTAAGAAAGGAGGGAGAGAGAAAATGGGGAACTACAGACCAGGTAATCTGACATCAGTAGTAGGGAAAATGCTAGAATCTATTATTAAGGACGTGGTAACAGGGCACTTAGAAAATAATAATGGGATTGGGCAGAGTCAACACGGATTTATGAAAGGGAAATTGTGTTTGGCGAATCTATTAGAGTTTTTTGAGGTTGTAACTAGCAGAATAGATAAGGGGGAATCAGTGGATGTGATGTATTTGGATTTTCAGAAGATATTTGATAAGATGCCACAGAAGAGGTTTTTGAACAAAATTAGGACTCATGGGATTGGAGGTAATATACCAGCATGGATTGAGGATTTGTTAACGGACAAAAAACAGAGAGTAGGAATAAACGGGTCATTTTTGGTTTGGCAGGCTGTAACTAGTGGGGTACTGCAAGGATCAGTGCTTGAGCCTCAGCTATTCACGATCTATATCAATGATTTGGATGAGGGGACCAAATGTAATATATTCAAGTTTGCTGATGATACAAAGCTGGGTGGGAATGTAAGTTGTGAGGAGGATGCAAAGAGGCTTCAAGGCGATATAGACAAGCTAAGTGAGTGGGCAAGAACATGGCAAATGGAATATAATGTGGAGAAATGTGAAGTTATCCACATTGGTAGGAAAAATAGAAAAACAGAGTATTTTTTAAATGGTGAGAGATTGGGAAACGTTGGTGTTCAGAGGGACCTGGGTGTCCTTGTATATGAATCACTGAAAGTTAATATGCAGATACAACAAGCAATTAGGAAAGCAAATAGTATGTTGGCCTTTATTATAAGAGGATTTGAGTATAAGAGTAAAGACGTCTTACTGCAATTATATAGGGCCCTGGTGAGACCACACCTGGAGTATTGTGTACAGTTTTGGTCTCCTTACCTAAGGAAGGATATACTTGCCATAGAGGGAGTGCAACGAAGGTTCACCAGATTGATTCCTGTGATGGTGGGAATTGTCCTATGAGGAGAGATTGAGTAGACTAGGCCTATATTCTCTAGAGTTTAGAAGAATGAGAGGTGATCTAATTGAAACATAAAAAATTCTTACAGGGCTTGACAGGGTAGATGCAGGGAGGATGTTTCCCCTGGCTGGGGAGTCTAGAACCAGGGGCCACATTCTCAGAATAAGGGGTCGGCCATTTAGGACTGAGAGGAGGAGAAATTTCTTCACTCAGAGGGTGGTGAATCTTTGGAATTCTCTACACCAGAGGACTGTGGATGCTCATTTGTTGAGTATATTCAAGACAGAGATTGATAGATTTTTGAATATTAAGGGAATCAAGGGATGTGGGGATAGTGCAGGAAAGTGGAGTTGAGGTAGATGATCAGCCCTGATCTTATTGAATGGCAGAGCAGACTTGAGGGACCAAATGACCTACTCCTGCTCCTATTTCTTATGTTCTTACGTTCTTATTTTACTGTTATACCTATATAAACATATTTAACAGTATTTTAAAATGGATATATTTCACATATATTTAAATATCGATACGCAGAAGTACATATGTGTTTAAATACTGATATTCAATATGTATAAATGTATTTAAATAGCAATATGTAGTATGCATACAATTGTTTTAAATAGGATGCATTTTAAGTGTAAATTTATTGTGGTATTGACACTGAAGTAAGCATCTACTAAACAGTCTACCGGAACTTGTAAATCACCAAGGTATTTCTACTTTAATAAGCCTTGTGACTGTTAACGGCTCTCTGGTGCTGTAAATGCAATCTGACTAAGGCCACTTTAACTTGAGGAATTGCTAAATATCAATCCTCAGAATTTTTCAGCAAAAGCTATCTTTTAAAAATCAACTTACATAAATCGTGATTTTGAATATATATGGGGTGGGGGGTGGTGGCTGTTCAGCGTCCCGATTCTGAACTGGAGATCCGGACATTTTTGGAGAAGATCAGTTCAAGAAAATCTTCTTTTGTTTAGAAAAACCTATTGTAGGTTTAATAAACATAAACACCCGAGCGTCGATGCGCTTTTATTAGCGACTTTAATTTCTGCTACTGCTTCGTGTAAAGTATGTTTTTACAATCATTTCATCAATTAAAATGGAAGTTTTGCGCCCCGAAGCAATTTTTCTCTGTAAGCAGACTAAAAGTTTGTGAGACATAATGTGAGGCACTGCAGGGAGCTCGGCTGCAATTTTGAATCAAAGCAGTGCATGCCAAGTAGGTTGGGACATTACAAAAACAAATTTTTACTCCACTTGTTCCGAATCCAAGCATGTGGTATAAAAAGCAGAACAACCTTCTGGCACGCTCTTCTGTTTCTCAGGCTGGCATCACTCAGGTTGGCAAGCAAAATTCTCCTGAGAGGATTCAAATGTGGCTGACAAAGCCCTCAGTATGACAGGTGTTGAAAAATTGAAAACACAGATAAGGTCCTGAACCATTTCCCCCCTTTCATTCTTGTTGTTAAGCTGCCACCTGACACTGGAGGGTTACAGGTGCTGGCCATATAGTATTACAGGTAAATAAATGGATAATTTGGCTGATTGATATGGGAGCACCAGCTGTCTCTACATTTTTTGGGGACATGGAATATTTTTCACATGCGTGACGAAAATGCTTACAGCACTGTGTAATGGCCTTTCCAGTCGAGGGTTCTGTGTTCCTTCTTTCCTTTGCATAATAGAAACATTTGTCAAATATATTGCTGCATTTTTAGTTTTACTGGTTCTGTTTCAAACTTGGGAGAATATTGTGATTGTTGTATTGCAGTTGCCTAATGGCCTTGAATTTCTCTGTTTTAAAGGGGTACTATCTTCATGTAAAAGAGTTTGGAAAAACACAAAATGTGATGACATATATAGCACTGATTTACATCGTCAATACATTTCCATGAAACTTCACCTTAATGAAAATGGCACACTGTTCTTTTGGCTTTTGTCTCTCCCAAACAGGAAAAAGAAAATTTCCCAGTTACTTTTAACCTGATGATGTTGCCCCTTTAAAGTATAATTTTTACTGTGACCTAAATCCATCCTTCACAATGTAATTGGCACCACATTTTCATCACAGGGTTTCTAGTGCATTTTTATGGCCATGTTCTCTGGAATAGGGAAGGCTAGATTTTTAAAATGTTGAAGTATTTTCTTGCATACTTCTCTCCTGACTGGATAGTGCGTGCCTGTCTCAACAGCTGACAAAATAGTCCAAAGAATGAAAGGCAGTTTGTGGAGCAGTTCCAATCCAAATACAATGCGGTTTTGTATCCCTAGTATACTTGTACAATATCTTATGAACATTCCTTACCCCGTTTTCCTCCATGCATGTCAATTGTCCTCATAAATAGATAACAAGTCAAAATGCAAACAGGTGATGGTTCAGTGGCCTCTGTTGATGCTGTTCCCCGTTTATGTGAAAACAGGATGACTTGACTGGGGAAAATCAATTGCTAGTTTTCAAACCTTATTTCTCCCTAACCAAGGAGATGAAATGATTCCATGCAATGTGATGCTCTGTCTCCCACTCTGGTTGAAAACCATTGCAGAAGCCACTTCAGATGATTTTCCTGACATCATTTGAAAACAATATAAAAATTTGAACATTTGATATTTCTAGATTTGGTATTTGTCCTATTGATTGCACACATTGCATTTGTTAAATATTTTCTTTAAAAAAAAATTTTACATAGATATTTCAACACAGGGTGTTTATAGGTGGTTTTATTAACATAAAGAGAATTAAACGTCACTGCCACATACAACAGCGGTAAAATTGGAATCAACATCCACTGCAGGAGATACTACCCAATTGAAATGCCCCTGCTGTTGATGTGTTTGTTGAAATACCAGCAAAGGACTTCAACAAATTAACAAAATATCTACTTCATGGCTCCATTTTTTAAATGTTCTGACACATTGATATAGCTCACAGTTTGTTGGAGACGTCAAGCTCTAATAGTGTTGTGTGAATACCCTGCTTGTTAAATGTCTGACAATCTGAGAACGTTAATTTTTACAATTGTTTGCCAAATTGGTTCTAAATGAAGGATTTCTCTTGAATGTAATAGGGTGACATTTGCTATTATCAAAACATTACACTGCTGTTAAATAAAATTAACTGTAAGAACTACAATTACCATGATGCCATGCTTGCTGCTGCAGGCAGTGATCAACCTTCAGAATAGACTCACCATCATGGTAAATGTAATCACTGATGCTCATTTTACCTAGTGTGCTTTCAAGACTTTTATCTTGGAGCACCATTTGCTAGCACATGCAGTGTAATGTCTGTACACCAGAGAGGCGTGACAATCCATTACATTTATTCACATCCTTCTAGTTGTTATCTTTTCCAGCTTCTTATAACACAGTGACAATAGCTTTCTGTATCAGTAACTCAGCCAACCTTCATGCTCTTAATATTGTGACTGAAAATTGCTTATTATCTTGCATATTGAACTCTATGTGAGTAGCGCATTCGTCAATGCCCGAAAGATATATTAATGATGGATTATCATTTGTAATGCATTGCGCCCTATAAGATTTATGGTGAAAGAGTTGACCTGTGTCCAACAACTTATGGTCACCATTTGTCTTCTCTTAGTTATAGTATACGGAATATTAAAATTTCCATGTAATCATCTGTAAATTATTTCTTAAAAATCTGCACACCCAACCTTCATTTTTAAATGACCTTTCAGCAGTCATTAATGTTCATGAACTCGGTCTTATCAACAGAGGTGTAGCAAATGATTAAGTCCTTCAGAAGAAAGGTGGTAGAGTTTTGATGTTTTCTTTCTCAGTTTCTGTTTTTTCTCTTTAACTGAAAATTTCTTTCTAGTTCTTTTCTAACACAGAAACATAGAAACATAGAAGATAGGAGCAGGAGTAGGCCATTCGGCCACTCGAGCCTGCTCCGCCATTCAATGAGATCATGGCTGATCATCCAAATTCAGTACTCTGCCCCTGCCTTCTCCCCATATCCCTTGATCACTTTAGCCTTAAGAAATATATCCAACTCCTTCTTGAATATATTTAATGAATTGGCCTCCACTGCCTTCTGTGGTAGAGAATTCCACAGGTTCACCACTCTCTGGGTGAAGAAATTCCTCCTCATCTCTGTCCTAAATGGCTTACCCCTTATCCTTAGACTGTGACCCCTGGTTCTGGACACCCCGGCCATCAGGAACATTCTTCCTGCATCTAGTCTGTCCAGTCCTGTTAGATGTTTATAAATTTCAATGAGATCCCCTCTCATTCATCTAAACTCCAGCGAGTATAAGCCTAATCGACACAATCTCTCTTCATACATCATTCCTGCCATCCCAGTTATCAGTCTGGTGAATCTTTGCTGCACTCCCTCCATGGCAAGAGCATCCTTCCTCAGATAAGGCGACCAAAACTGCACACAATACTCAAGGTGTGGTCTCAGCAAGGCCCTGTACAACTGCAGCAAGACATCCTTGTTCTTGTAGTCGAACCCTCTCGCTACGAAGGCCAACATACCATTTGTCTTCTTAACCACCTGCTGCACCTGCATGCTTATCTTCAGCGACTGGTGCACAAGGACACCCAGATCTCATTGCACTTCCCCTTCTCCCAATCTATTGCCATTCAGATAATAATCTGCCTTCCTGTTTTTGCCACCAAAGTGGATAACCTCGCATTTATCCACATTATACTGCATCTGCCATGTTTCTGCCCAATCACCCAACCTGTCCAAATCATACTGGAGTTTCTCGGCATCCTCCTCACAGCACACACGCCCACCCAGCTTTGTGTCATCTGCAAACTTGGAGATATTACATCTAGTTCCCTCGTCTATATCATTTATATATATTGTGAATAGCTGGGGTCCTAGGACCGATCCCTGCGGTACCCCACTAGTCACTGCCTGCCACTTGGAAAAAGAACCGTTTATTCCAACTCTTTGCTTCCTGTCTGCCAACCAGTTCTTTATCCAAGTCAGTACCTTGCCCCTAATCCCATGTGCCTTAACTTTACACGCTAATCTCTTATGCGGGACCTTATCGAAAGCCTTTTGAAAGTCCAAATACACCACATCCACTGGTTCTCCCTTATCTATTCTACCAGTTACATCCTCAAAAAATTCCAGTAGATTAGTCAAGCACGAGTTACCTTTTGTAAATCCATGTTGACTTTGTCCGATCCTGTCACTGTTTTCCAAGTGCTCTGCTATTACATCTTTTATAATGGACTCTAGCATTTTCCCCACTACCGATGTCAGGCTTACCGGTCTATAATTCCCCGTTTTCTCTCTACCACCTTTTTTGAATAGTGGGGTAACATTAGCTACCCTCCAATCCATGGGAACTGTTCCAGAGTCTATCGAATTTTGGAAGATGACCAGCAATGCATCTACTATTTCTAGGGCCACTTCCTTAAGTACCCTAGGATGTAGATTATCAGGCCCTGGGGATTTATCGGCCTTCAATCCCGTCAATTTCCCTAACACCATTTCCCTACAAGTACTGATTTCTTTCAGTTCCTCCCTCTCATTCTCTTTCCATTTCTCATATTTCTCAATTCTTGTGTTTTTATTTCTTTTTGTTTTTATTTCTTTTAGCTTTGTTTTTTGCATGGTACTTATGTTGTGTTCTTTGTCTACCTTATTGCATGGCCACATAGCCAGTGGCCAAGTTTAAGCACACCATCAGCTTTCTGGAAACAAAAAACCCTATGGAGTTTGATGTGTTCTTTGCCAGTAAAACTGCATGGGTCAGACTTGCCCAGCAAATCTGTAACTTCCCATATGTCTGAATGGAGTGCCGACAGTCAACACCTGTACTGCCAACAATAGTCAACAAAACTGTTCAAATGCAAGTAAAATAATATCAATACAAAAAGAAAATACTGCAGATGCTGGAAATCGGAAATAAAAACAGAAAATGCTGGAGATACTCAGCAGGTCAGGCAGCATCTGTGACGAGAGAAACAGAGTTAACGTTTCAGGTCAATGACCTTTCGTCAGAACTGGAAAAAAGCAGGAAATGGAACAGATTTTTAAGCTGGGAAAGGGGAGAGGGGATGAAAGAACAAAAGGGAAGGTCTGTGATAGGATAGAAGGCAGGAGATATTAAGAGATATTCAAGGCAAAAGGAGATGGTAATGGGACAGATTAAGAAACAACGGATGGCTCTAGATGAAGTGTGAATTGCGCTGGCAGAATGAAAGACAGCTGCCATGTGGGGAGAAGAAAAAAAGACACAGGCAAAAAGTGTGGATAAAAAATATATATATGATAGGGACCGAGGTTATGATCTGAAATTGTTGAACTCTATGTTGAGTCCAGAAGGCTGTAAAGTGCCTAATCGAAAGATGAGGTGCTGTTCCTCGAGCTTACACTGAGCTTCAGTGGAACAATGCAAGAGGCCGAGGATGGGGAGGTCCGAGTGGGAGTGGAGTGGAGAATTAAAGTGACAGGCCACCAGGAGCTCGGGGTTCCCCTTACGGACTGAACGTATTGATAATTGATATTAAAATAATATCAATATATCTTATAACCAGTAACAGTTATCAGGGATTTATTTCAAGTCTGTAATATAATCTGAGGTTTCAGAAGATTGGTACCAAGTTCTCACAGCCATTGGCACTTATTACTGATGTGGATAATATGTAACCAACTCATCTAATTTTTTAAAAGGGTTAGACCCGAAATGTCGACTCTAATTTCTCTCCACGGATGTTGCCTGGCCTGCTGAGTTTTTCCAGCATTTTCTGTTGTTATTTCGGATTTCCAGCATCTGCAGTATTTTGCTATCATCTAATTATGCTCTCAGATACAGATATTTTTCACTTAACAGGAAAGAAAATGGTGAGGTGAGAGAGATAACAGTACCCTTGTATTTATTACACAAAACATCAAAGGTTGAGGAATACAGATCCTTATGGTGTCCCGCAATGATAGTTGAGACTTGTTTATGCTCCAAATAGAGTAACGCAACTTATGTCTGTAATTCACCTTTCGATTACTCCTTGTTTTATATTTATTCATTTTAACAACAAACTTAAAAATGTCTTTGCTGAGGTGATGAAAATCTTTTGTACAATGAATATCACAAAGGAAACATTATGTCAAAGAAAACTTTAAATAAAAATGAAGAGCATAGCATAATTGACAGTCCATATGCAGTATTTCTTAAAACACTCCTGACAGTCTGAAGATTAAATGATTATTTTATGGTTATCCAATGATCGTGATGCCAGAAGACCTTTTATGTATGAATTTGATATGTGCAACCAGCACTTAAGGGGTTATATGCAGTGTAAACACATATTATTGCAATGAATCAGAAGCTGTAAACCCTCCAACATGCAACAGCTGGGGACAGACATGCTCATGTTGAATCTCAAACTATGGCCAAAACCTGGCTTTTTTAACAGGTCTGCTGAGCTTTCAGTCCATGCAGTATCAGCATGTTGGGTGATGTCATTAACTCTTGTTTGTTCCAGTGTTACCAATCCCACGAGAATCTAGTTTCTTTTTTCTTAGTCTGAGCTCATGTACATTTGTGTGATTCAGTTTATCAATTGAAATCCATTTGGGTTCCTTTCTTGGAGTTGCGACCTTTTTTTCCCCAGGACTGTACAGCAGTTTTCTCTTTTAAAAAAAGAATATAAGAATGAGTCTTACCATCACTGTGCTCTTGACGACATCAAACAGTCATAAAGAATCAACATTGAACTTTTTTTTCCCCCAGTTGATTTCTTTATGAATGCTTTTGTTTAAACAGTGTTAGTGATCCCAGCACAACTGGCCTGGAGGAGTTACTGAGTTTGACAGTGTGAGGAAGTTGGAGTAATATGTGCAATTAAAGTTAAAACAGCTTGATATGTTAGTTCAGTTACTTCACAGTATCAAGGGGCAGTAACTCCTCTGAGTCACTTCCCTCCTCCCCGCAATAATGTCATCGGCACTCACTGTTTAAATAGAAAAATTAAATGGATGATAACTTTGATTTTTTTTTAAAGGGTATGATGGTGACATTATTTGAAAAGAAAGTCTCCTTATCAACACTCCTTTAAAAAAAATCAAATTGTTACAGTCAATTAAGATTATGTTTAACACCTTGCTTTTCTTTTATCCGTTTATGTTCATTTTCCCAGTACTTTTCTTTTAATTGTCATCGGGGAACTGACTGGTAAGAGTTGCTAAGACTCAACAGTGCAAGGGAGCTGAATGTCAGGCACAATTGAAATGACACAATCCCTGAAGTGCCCTGTGCTAATAATTGCATTTCTGCTCGGGTTAATTCAGCCCCCTTCTGCTCTCAGGCAGGTATAGATCAGTGGAAATATAAGACGCCTCCTCACTCATTTACATCGTCCCAATGTCTGCAACTACAATTCCAGGCTGAAGAGAACAGCCTTTTTAGCCCTATTTCATGCTTGCTTTCTCTGATCCTATCATCAAGGACTCTCCGAGCTAGGATTGAAGAAAATAAGTGGCAATAATTATCTCACAGTGGAGGCCACTCAGCGTAAGCACTTCTACTTGTATCACATTAACCAAAATGGCTATTTTATTTGCTTTCATATATAATAGTACAGATATGAAACTTAGATTTGCAGATTATACACTGTCAAGTGATGAAGAACTGCTCAAAGAGAAAAAAAAAATTATTTTGGAAATATTAACACTAGCTGAATCAATAATTACACAAAACAACATCTACAATACAATATATATAATGTAATGAAAATCTCAGTTACAGTCCATAAAGTAACTTTATAACACCTCGATAATCATGATGGGATACTATATCAAGTTATTTGCTTTGGCAGCAATTTTGGTACTGTTCCTGTGAACTTTGTTAATGAGGGGAACAATCATCTTTGTTTTCCTCAAACATGAAAATTGTA
The DNA here is from genome assembly GCF_052327205.1 of Somniosus microcephalus. Lineage (NCBI taxonomy): Eukaryota > Metazoa > Chordata > Chondrichthyes > Squaliformes > Somniosidae > Somniosus > Somniosus microcephalus. Next base: position 300,218,341 of record NC_140990.1, read on the forward strand.
TAGCAATCAACTGATATAGCAATGTGACACAAAAAGACTTGTACAACTTTGTAAAAATCGTTAAAAAAAAAAATCACAACTGTATACATTGGGCAAAGCAATATGTGGCTCAGAGGCGTCAGCAGCTGAGCTCCCAGCCAGAAAGTTAGGGATGCACGCCCCATGAATAAATTCTGACAAATTGCCCCATCTCAATCAGAGAGGAGTGATCAATTCCTGAAGAAGGGCATGGGTGATGCAAACTAGCATTGCATGGCTTTCACTTCATGAATCCTATTTCCTGTTTTCACTCCAAAATACCTGACTCATCCATCAGAAGGCCTTGGGTTCAAGGCTCACTCCACAGACTTCAGCGCATAATTTAAGCTGCCAGTTTAGTGCAGTACTGAGAGAGTGCTGCACTGCCGGGGGTGCCCTCTTTTGGGTGAGACATTAAATTGAGGCCCCGTCTGCCCTCTCAAGTGGATGTAAAAGATTCCATGAAATTGAGGAAGAGGGGGGAGTTTTCCTAGTGTCCTAGCCAACATTTATCCCTCAATCAACACCACCAAAACAGATTATCTGGTCATTTATCTCATTGCTGTTTATGGAACCTTGCTGTGTGCAAATTGGCTGTTGTGGTTCAAAAGTACTTCATTGGCTGCATAGCATGTTGGGACTTCCTGAGGTTGGGAAAGGTACTGTATTAATGCAAGTTCTTTCTTTCTTTACCAACTTGGCAAGTAAGAGTACCATAGCAAATAGCCTGCAAGATACTTTTCTAAGGTTTGAACTTGAAGAAACATCTAAGGGATCAATAACATCAGAGTAAATTAAAATGTTGCCATACCCAATACTAGAGGATGCTAGAGAGTTTGCATAGCTCCCTTGCCTATAAGTGGCATAAATTCAGCACTGCTACAATATAGTAATGGATGGAATAGTTTGGACACTGACACAGCACAGTCCAGTAATCCCACCAAATAAACATTCTGCTGATCCCAGAAGGATAATTAGTCTTAGGCAAAATGAAAGAAAATTTTTATTGATTGTAAATGATTTCCACAGCAATATTTGTGCTTGTTAAAGTAAATTGTCTTTACAATCCTAGCACTAAATTATTTTGCTTGTGCTGTAAACAACAGTATTTTGGTACATGTCACTGACACATATGAAATACTGGACCAGAAAACTGGGAGCAGATGCTATGACCATGCATAGGAAATTTGGGGGTGAAAATGGGATATGGTGGGACAAGGTAGTGACTTTTCCAGACTAGAGAGTAATTCTTGCTTAATGCTCCAACAAAAAGTCATTGTGGCAATAAGCCAGGGACAAATTGATCTTATCTCAGTACAAAGAAGAAATGGAAAACAAAGAAATGTCAAAAAATATAGAGTTCTTGCTCACTTGTCTGTTTTAAAATACAAAATATAAGGCTATTGCCCCTATCTTATCAAAATGGTTGTTCTCCCATCATCACACTGATGCTCCCCAGAAAATGGCTCTCATTTTCTTTTGCCTCCTCAGTGCATATAATTAAAATTGACAACTATGCCTGTTGGGTGAAGAGATCGGAGGGGATAGGAACCGACCTTTGACTGTCCATGCAAATTGAACACACCCATATTGCATCTGCTGTTCTGTGACAAATACCAAAAGTTTATTTTGTAAGAGGTCGGTACCCAAAACATACTGAAGCACATTTGTGAACCAGTTACACTGTAGATTTTGCACTCATTTAATGCAGACCTACATCCAATTTTACCCAAAACTGCAGCTACAGTATAATAAAAAATCTTGTGTCTGCATGCAAAACTATAGCAGATGCCATTCAATGTGGAGAAGAGTGAGATCATCCAGCTTGGATCTGAGAAAGACAGATCGTTATATTTTCTTAATGGTGAGAGCCTAGGAACTGTGGAGTAGCAAACGGATTTAGATATCCATGTACACAAATCACTAAAAGCTCGTGCACAGGTACAAAAAGTAATCAAAAAGGCTAATGGAATGTTGGTCTTTATTTAAAGAGGGTTGGAATTCAAAAGTGAGGAAGCATAATGCTTCAGCTGTACAGAGCCTTGGTCAGACCTTATCTGAAGTATTGCTTTCAGTTTTGGGCACAAAACCTCAGGAAAGATGTATTGGCCTTGGAAGGGGCACAGTGCAAATTCACCAGAATGATACCAGTGTTTAAAGGGTTAAATTATGAGGTCAGATTGCTTAAACTTGGCTCGTATTCCCTCGAGTTTAGAAGGTTGATGGGTGATCTATGCAATGCCACAGGAACTCGACTAGTAACTTCAGAAATGTCAGTGAGATTGTCTAAATAAGCAGTGTGAGACCACCTCAACAATTTCATACCATTTCACCATCAAGACAAAACTTTGACTGGCATTTAGAAACTGGTGAGCAGAGCTCAGTGCATGTGTATAAGTTCATGAATGCAAAGCTCCATTTCCTCTAATAGAGAATGGTGCGGAGTCAGAAGCATAACTTGGTTCTTTCAGCTCATGCATCTTTTGAGCTATGGTTACACTGCACTAACAGTCTCCGGCTGGGATTTGAGGAATGTGATGCACACCCATTGGTGGGAGCTATCCTGCCAATTATTAATTATTGTCGTTATAACTGAGGGCAATGCACAATGAAGGATACATGGACAGAATTCTTCTTCCTAGCAGTTAATTTTTAATGTAATCAAGAACATTTACTTTTTTTTTCTGGTTATCTCACATCCTGACCCAAGGACTAGCAACCCCTTCAGTTGCTAAAAGGGAGGGCACTAACTACAGCTATATGAGAGGCAACAAGTGTATGAACAGTGTTGCCTTTTACATGGGAATAACACCTGACTGGAAAAATTGGGTCTCTCTCTCTCCAGGTTGTGCTCCATGCTTGTTTTGTTTATGACGTATGCTGCATGTGGCAAAACAAGGCACCTGTTGCCTCAATGATGCAAGAGGTGAGCCCCATACTGGCTGATCTGAGTGATGTCCCCAGTTGGCAATGGGCACCACCCATTGGCATAAAGCTTTAGTATGGTGATAATTTTGACTTCTGCCGATAGTATCAGCTTGATGCTTTTGGGGCTGATAAGGGTCTGAAATCACACTTTTGTTGAATTGCAACTCCTTTACCCACTGAAATAGGAAAAAGCAAATTGTGTTAAGTTTGCTTCCTACGAACATCCCAGGCCATGTTCTCCAGTTGTTGTTGCCTCTCCAAAATATCTAATACTCCCAAAATGCAGAATTCACCAAATGACTCCTGCTTTAGGAATTATGTGTTGTGCTGGAACTTCGCTGGTTCCCTCCAGTGCTTTCATACCAGTTTTAAATGAGACAAAGGGGTCGATTTTGTCGAACCTGTCGGGAAGAAGGCGGGACTTCCCCTTTCGGGTTTCTGACCCACCTACTTCGACGTCCAGCCAATCTGCGCGATTTTCCCTTGATTGACTTTGTTGAGCCCGCCCAGCAGGCTCAGCAGGCCAATTAAGGGCCACCCGGCAACAGGTGATGTCACAGACTGAAATTTCATCTGTCAAGATTTCTGACAGATGAAATATCAGTGTTTTACAGCTGTTTGAAGCTGTCAAACACTGACAGTCTGATTTCTAAGATGAGTCCTTCTGCGCAGACTCATTTAGAAATCTCAGCAGCACTCAAAGCTGAAGGCTGTCACTTTTGACAGATCGCAGCCGTTCAGCTTTCAGGTCCAGCTGAGTGCTGCGCTCCCGACGGCTACAGGAAGAAAGGCTGTTAAGGTAAGTAAAGGTAAGTAAAAGTTCTTTACACACTTTAGACACACCAAACAGACTTACCTTTACACTCATGCACCCATCACTCACCTGAGCACTGACATCACGACCCCTCCAACTCATTCAACCCGACGGCCCGCTGCTCTAACCTGGCGTGGTTTGGAGCCTTCAGGAAACCCACACGAAACCCCTCAAAATGGGGATTAGGCTAAAAACTGCCTGTTAACTACCTGTTAACAGGCAGCTAATTGGCACTAATCCCTTCCCGCCTGGTTGCGGCGGGTCCCAGAGCGGGGCGGGTACCCGCCGCCCGTGAAACTTACGTGGGGCGGGATTTTGGGCGGTAGGTGTCAGGACCCCCAAAGTCGGGATTTCCCCCCCCCCCACACACGGCTGAAACTCCACCTGATGGCTCCCCGAAAATCTAGCCCAAAGTAACTCAAGGGAATGAGGTCAGTGCTGAGTTAATTTGCATGTTCCACATAAATTGACACTTAACAAACAGTTAACAATCAAAGAATGGGCTAATGCTGGATTTACGTGTAAACATGCATTAGAATATTTACTAGTAAGGGCATAGGCAAAAATGTGTTTGTACTCCATTACTGTTCACAGACAAAATACTTTTAGTATGTATAGTAGCTCTAATACACAGCAGAAATTATACCCCTTGGATGTTTTGTTTGAAGTGTATCAATATTATGTAAAATTATGTTATAAAGTGACACTGACCAAACTTGTGTAAGTTGAAACTTTTGATGTTTATACTTTCATCATCCATTCCCTTTTAAAGTGGTGGCATTAGTAATCTAATGCGATTAGAAGGCTTCCAGTTTTTTCTGTTGGTTAAGGTACACTGGTCTTCATCATACTTCCAATGCAAAAATGAACATTGAAATTGCAGTCATTTGTGCTTTCATGAATTAGCAGTGATAATTGTAGCCCATAAATGTTCTGGGGCCAAAAAACGGTTCTGATTTTGTTTTGGTTTTTATTGCTTATTAAACCTACTACCCGTTGCTTAGGTGCAGCTTATGAACCAAGTCTTTAAACACAATCTGTGACTCATATTCAGTTGTGGTCTCTTTTCTGTTAAATGCTGTATTTTAAGCGCTCTGGGAACGTCAAGTAGTTAAAAGACTGAGAAGATCAATTTTTGTCTGGTTTTGGAGCCTCGTGTAAGTGTAATGTAGACATTAAATTATTCCAGTTTGGTGGTATTTTAAAAGCGAATGACCCAACCCTAAGCAGCTAAATAGTATTTGTGTTCCATATGCCATATAGTTACTAAATGAGTATGATAATCACAAACATGTCACAGATTGAGCTTGAGTGAGCCAAGAAGCTGAGTGACATGGCAATAATGAATGATAGCACCAGATTCAGTGTCAATCTTCACAATCTGTGCAGTATTATAGTTTACAAGGGAACTATACAGAGGCATATCTCCAACACTTATTTTTACATTTTGGCTGAAAATGCTGTGTTTCCTTTTAATTATTATGCTTGCCTGCATTTTTTTGACTAGTGGGTATATCTTGCAGCAATATGTTCCTTCTAAGCTCTCATCAGCTACGAGTTTTTGCACCAGTTTTGCACCTTATTCTACTTTCTTGGGCATCATTGGTAGAACCTAGTAATATTATTTTATGAGGGTGGAGCAGTGCTAGATACCAGTGTTATTCGGAATTGATAAGGTTTTAACTCTAAATATCTATATAATTTTCCATAATATTCAATTCAATATTTATATCTGTTTCACAATTATAATGACACAGTAGAAGCTTTCAACAACCTTATCATTTATTTTGTATTTCCCTCCTTTAACAACCTCACTCTCCCTTTCTTTCTCACAAAAAAAACACCCCATTTCATTACCTGCAGTAAAGTGATTGACTTTCGCTTGGCTCCATCCCCTTATAGCATGGTCTAAATTGTTAACTTGTTAAATGGACAATCACAACCACAAACCAATTCCTTACTAACCTGTTACAGAAATACCCTTGATTCATAAATCCACTGGCCCACGACCACACAAAGTGGAGGAGAAGCATCCGGGAAGGCGCCGAACACCTCGGGTCTCTTCGCCGGGAGCAAGCGGAAGCCAAGCGCAAGGAGCGCACATCAACCCAAGCACCCCACCCACCTGCCCCTTTAACCACCATCTGCCCCACCTGTGACAGGCTGTAGGTCCCGCATTGGACTCATCAGTCACCTGAGAACTCATTTTTAATGTGGAAGCAAGTCACCCTCGGTTCCGAGGGACTGCCTTAGAAGAAGAAGAAGGGACCACTAGTAAATCCTTCAGATATTAATTCTTAACCATAGCTATGTTTATAGGCAGTACTACAAATACGTGTTATTACACCATCATATCATCAGCATTATGTTACAGAAATAGACACTGGTAAATTTTTACCGCTTATATGAAAACACGGATAAACTTGGCTTTGTGACAAACAGGTACAAATCACCACATACTCCTTCGATACAGAACTAGTGTGAAACAAAATGCTTCAAGCTCTCACACTTTGGTTTTGATAGTTTTAGTAAAAGATCTGAATAACTTAAATTTTAGAATGCAGGTGAACAAAGGGCCGCCCAGTAGAATGTTGGATTCCTCTACGAATCTTGAATTGGTGAATCCCAGTTTATATTGATACTTCCACTTTATATTGATAATATACTTCCACTTTAGCTTCCTCTAGAGGGCGATTTTCACCAGTATCAACTATGTTGTATATGAGATGTAAGAAAAACTGCCCAGAGGGAAAGGTGGGTCCCTTCTTTCATCATACAAACAAGCCTCTTGCAGGTCATCAAGGAGTGACAATGATTGTCTTTCACGGGGTATATGGGTGGGACGGTTGAGCACTCCTGCCTAGAGACAATAATCTGGGTGCCAGTGAGGAACAGAGTAGGGAAAAATAAGCTAAAAACTATCAAATTTGGTTAATAAATAAAGGTGCTAGATCAGGAGATTCCACAATACATAAAGAGCATTCTTCAGAATAACACCAATCACTATTTTTGACCTTTTGTATACAAAAATATTAGCTTGTCCTTGTATGAGAAGCTGTTCACATGCACTGGTTAATTCAAAGGCTACCCTAAAGTTCCACCATCATCATAGAACCTGCAGAGATTATGAAGTTTCATTACACGATAATAATACAAAGACTACATTGTTTGCAGAGCAACTTAACTGTGGGGTTATACTGTACAAGGCTGTACTCCAAAATAAACATGTTTGCTCAAGAATGTTTGAAACTGATAAAGACGGTGAATTCCTCTGATGTTATCTGTGCCAATAACCACTGCAAAATTTGGTAATAGTGAACATCCAGTCATTAATTTTACAATATATAAAACGGTTGCCCCCCCCCCCAAATCCGTAAGCAAATTTCCCGCAACTCCATATTTGAGACTACTAATCAGATTTCTGCCCCCTGCAACAGCACTGAAACGCCCCTAATGAAAACGACAAATGACATCCTCTTTGTCTGTGACCATGATGTCCAAACCCTCATCATCCTTCTTGGCCTCTCTGCAGCCCTTGACACGGTCACCCACTATCCTCATCCAACACCTCTCCTCTGTTGTCCAGCTGAGTGGAACTGCCCTCACTTGGTTCCAGTCTTACTTACCCAATCATAGCCAGAGAATATCCTGCAATGGTTTCTTTTCCCACCCCTGCACAGTTACCTCTGGAATACCCCAAGGATCTATCCTTGGCTCCTTCCTGTTTCTCATCTACATGCTGCCCCTTGGTGACATCATCTGAAGACATAACATCAGGTTCCACATGTACACTGGTGGCACCCAGCTATACCTGTCCACCACCTCTCTCAGCTCCTCCTCTGCCTCTATGTTGTCAGCCTGCCTCATAGAATCATAGAAATTTATGGCACAGAAGGAGGCCATTTGGCCCATCGTGTCTGTGCTGGCCGAAAAAGAGCTATCCAGCCTAATCTCACTTACCAGCTCCTGGTCCGTAGCCTTGTAGGTTACGGCACTTCTTGTGCATATCCAAGTACTTTTTAAACGCAACAAGGGTTTCTGCCTCTACCACCCTTTTAGGCAGTGAGTTCCAGATCCCCACCACCCTCTGGGTGAAAAAATTCTCCTCAACTCCCCTCTAATCCTTTTACCAATTACTTTAAATCTATGCCCCTTGGTTATTCACCTCGCTGCTAAGGGAAATGGGTCCTTCTATCCACTCTATCTAGGCCTCTCATAATTTTATACACCTCAATTAAATCTCCCCTCGGCCTCCTCTATTCCAAAGAAAAGAACCCCAGCCTATCCAATCATTACTCATAGTTAAAATTCTCCAGTCCTAGCTACATTCTTGTAAATCTCCTCTGTACCCTCTCTAGTGCAATCACATCTTTCCTGTAATGTGGTGACCAAATCAGTACGCAGTACTCTAGCTGTGGACTAACTAGTGTTTTATACAGTTCTAGCATAACCTCCCACTCTTATATTCTCAGATAATAAAGGAAAGTATTCCTTATGCCTTCTTAACCACCTTATCTGTCTGTCCTGCTACCTTCAGGAATCTGTAGACATGCACTCCAAGGTCCCTCTGTTCCTCTACATTTCTCAGTATCCTACCATTTATGGTGTATTCCCTTGCCTTGTTAGCCCTCCCCAAATGCATTACCTCACACTAGTCCGGATTGAATTCCATTTGTCACTGTTCTGCACACCTGACCAATCCATTGATATCTTCCTGCAGTCTACAGCTTTCTTCCACACTATCAACCACACGGGCAATTTTTGTATCATCTGCAAACTTCTTAATCATGCCCCCTACATTAAATTCTAAATCATTGATATATATCGCAAAAAGCAAGGGACCTAGTACTGAGCTCTGTGGAACCCCACTGGAAACAGCCTTCCAGTCACAAAAACACTCGTCGACCATTCCAATTTTGGATCCAGATTTCCACTTTCCCTTGGACCCCCATGGGCTTTTACTTTTCTGACCAGCCTGCCATGTGGGACCTTGTCAAAAACTTTGCTAAAATCCATGTAGACTACAGCAAACGTGTTACGCTCATTGACCTTCCTTGTTGCCTCCTCAAAAAATTCAATCAAGTTAGTCAGACATGACCTTCCCTTAACAAATCCATGCTGACTGTCCTTGATTAATCTGTGCCTTTATAAATGATTAATAATATCCCTCAGAATTTTTCCAATAATTTTTCCATCACCGAGTTTCGACTGGCTGGCTTGTAATTACTCGGTCTATCCCTTTCTCCCTTTTTCAACAATGGTATAATGTTAGCAGTCCTCCAGTTCTCTGGCACTACAGCTATAGCCAGAGAGGATTGGAAAATGATGGTCAGAGCCTCCACTATTTCCTCCCTTGCTTCTCTTAACAGCCTGGTGATTTATCTACTTTCAAAGATGTTAAACCCTCTCTCAATATGTTTATCTCATCTAGCATTTCACACTCCTCCTTAACTACAATGTCTGCATTGTCCTTCCCTTTTGGGAAGACAGATGCAAAGTATTCATTCAGAACCACACCCACTTCTTCTGCCTTCACACACAGGTTACCTTTCTGGTCTCTAATAGGCCCTACTCTTTCCTTAGTTATCCTCTTACTCTTTATATATTTATAAAATATCTTTGGGTTTTCCTTGAATTTACTTACTACTGTAATATTTTTTTTCATTTCCTCTCTTTGCTTTCCTAATTTCCTTTTTAATTTCACCCCTGCATTTTCTAGACTCCTCCAGGCTTTCTGCAGTATCGATACTGACAAAAGCTTCCCTTTTTTTCGTTATTCTATCTTGTATGCTCCTGTCCAACATCTAGTCCTGGCTGAGACACAATTTCCTCCAATTAAACATTGGGAAGGTCAAAGCCATTGTCTTTGGCCTCCACTACAAACTCCAATCCCTCACCACCAATTCCATTCCCCTCCCTGGCTACCGTCCGGCTGAACCAGACTGTTCCCAACCTTGGTGTCCTATTTGACCCTGAGCTGAGCATCTGACCCCATATCCTCTCCATCTCAAAGACTGCCCACTTCTGTAACATCGACTGCCTCTGCCCCACAACATTAGTTCACTTGTTCACTCAGATTAACTCATTGTCCATCTTTACCGCTGATTTTCCTAATTCCATTATTGTAATATATTTTAAAAGGATGACCATTTGGATTAATTTGGATTTTGCAACTGGATTTTAGATATTTGGAGCAGATTATTTCTTTAGAGTAAAATAATAATCATAGTATCCATAAAATTGAGAAAGATGAGACAGACCGTGATGCTGCCTAAAGGTGAAAGAAAGATCTTGGCACAGCAGGACCAAAAGAAAATGAGGTAGAATAAACAATTTAAAAAAGAGATCTGAGAGAATAAAAAGGCAATGGGGTAATTGGCAATTTCCACCCATAACAAGCGTGAAGTCAGGAGGCCCGAACTATTTTCAGGTTTGGGCTCAGTCAGCATTATTCGAGTGAGCTGCCAAGTGTTCACTAGGGGCTAGTGGACATCGCACCACACCGGGGGCAGGAAGTCAGGTGGTTCCATGGGCAAGCTGAACTAGAAGGCAGCAGCCAAAGGGAGAGGAGATTCACTGGGGTGGGGCAGCCAGTAGAGGGTGGCAGTATTGTGGGGCCAGAAGGAGCATTCCACCTGAAAAAAAATTCCAGACCATTTCTGGAGCGGCCCCGTTAAGGATTGCTGGTTAGGTTCACTGCCTGGTGCAAGTTGGTGGAACATGCGCTGCACACATTTCACCCATTTGTATCCGAAATTGCAAGTGGGCCCTACCACCGGCGTAGGACCTCATTTGCAGATAGGAATCAGCCTTTTGCCTGGTTCAGGTGGGCATGCTGCGTGCCCATTTACAAGTCTGCCTGAAAATGTCATCAGAAAATGCTGGAAATACTCAGCAGGTCAGGCAGCATCTGTGGAGAGAGAAACAGAGTTAACGTTTCAGGTCGGTGACCCTTCGTCAGAACTGGAAAAAGTTAGAGATGTAACAGATTTTTAAGCAAGTGCAGGGGCAGGGAAAGGGGGGAGGGGAGGAAAGAATAAAAGGGAAGGTCTGTGATAGGATGGAAGGCAGGAGTGATTAAAGACAAAAGGGATGATGGCGCAAGGCAAAAGGAGATGGTAATGGGACAAGTAAAGAAATAAAAGAGAAGTCTAGATGAGATGGGAATGGCAGAATCATCAAGAGCTGCTATGTGAAAAAATAGGGACATAGGTTATGGTCTGAAATTGTTGAACTCGATGTTGAGCCCAGAAGGCTGTAAAGTGCCAATCTAAAGATGAGGTGCTGATCCTCGAGTTTATGTTGAGCTTCGTTGGAACATTATAAGAGGCCGAGGATAGAGAGGTCAGAGTGGGAGTGGAGCGGAGAATTAAAGTGACAGGCGACCGGAAGCTCAGGGTCACCCTTACGGACGTTTCACATGGCAGCTGTTGATGATTCTGCCATTCCCATTTACACTTCATCTGGACACATCTTTTGTTTCTTTACTTGTCCCATTATCATCTCCTTTTACCTTGCACCACCATCCCTTTTGTCTTTTAATCTCTCCTGCCTTCCATCCTATCACAGACCTTCCTTCTAGTTCTTTCCTCCCCTCCCCCCTTTCCCTGCCCCTGCATTTGCTTAAAAATCTGTTGCTGCCTGACAGATGCTGCCTGGCCTGCTGAGTATTTCCAGCATTTTCTGTTTTTATTTCAGATTCCTAGCATCCGCAGTATTTTGCTTTTTGTTTTGAAAATTTCATCAGGTGGGCCTTGGGTGATCGAGAAGTGACTGAGGTGGCCCCCACTCCCCCAGTTTTTTACTGTCAGGCGTCCATTTTTCTAGTGAGAATTGAAGTTAAAAATAGCCCCCAATACATAGTACAGTAGACATAAAAAGATATACTTTATTTACTTCTTCCTGTACTCCTGTTGCTGCTTAAGACTTTATATAGTTTCCATAGCAGATACTTCAGGGAGGTCTGTCTGTGTAATCTGGTTTTTATTTTCACAGATGAGTTGCAATTAACCTGGCCCTTCTTCAATTATTCTGGCATGTACCATGTGTTTCATTAGAATGCATCCCATTCTTTTTTAATTAAATAAACAGTAAATGATGGAAATGCGCAGCAGGTCCATCGACATCACAAGTGAGAAAAAAAATGAGTTAATATTTCAGGTGGAAACTTTTCATCAGAATTAATTTATTTCAGATTTCCAGCACTTGTAGGTTCATTTCCTTTTATCTTAATTAATTTTTAATGCTTTTTTTTAAGCCAGGAAAGTGGACTGAAGCATCTGGTTTAATAAAATATTCCCTTCACAGTTTTGGGCAGATGTGCATGTAATAAATAATACAGGGTGGACTGGAGGACAGGCATTGACCGGTCTCCTGCTATCATTGTATCATGTGACTACCAGGAGAAGGAGAAGGAGGTCATTTTTCGTCTAGCAATTCCTATGTTGTTGTTGAGTAATGTTGATTTGGGATCATAATGAACTAAGTGCTGACAAGTTAAGAGTGCTGTGCTTTTCCTATGTTGTTTATTCCATTAAACAAAATCACACTTCACTTTTTTTAAATTCTTGACGCAGCTCACAACCATCTCAGGGAATGAATTTCTTCTCCATTCTGACGATGACAGTATACATGACTGGTACCAGGCCATCAGACATGTGATTGATAAACTGGTACGTATAATGCTCTTAACTCTATTAACTAAAATAACTTCTCTTGGAAGCAAATAAAAGGGTTTTGTATATTTGTTCAATCTGTCTTAGAAGTTGCACAATAAACATTTTTAGATTTTTTGCCAAAAAAATACTTTCCCATATATTTCCTGAGCTTCTCAAGCTCTGATCGGCCCCTTTAGACCATGTTTCTTTTGTTTATAGCTCCCTGTGGCATTGTTAATCCCTCTTTGCATATTTTCTATAAAATGTTTTGGCATGATGTTTTTAAATTTAAAACAGACCTGAAATGACTCAAATAGGACATAATGTGCATTTATAAGAAATTGAGTTAAACTATACTAACATGTAGCACATAAATTTATACTCACAGTGACTTTTCACTAACATTAGCAAAATAACCCGAGTCGAAATTCATTCATATCAAAGTATTTACAAATGAGCTTGACTTCTTCATACTTGACACAAACATACATGCTGATTCTTATTTGTGTACCACGCTATTACATTTTGATTCAATGAGATCTTATGTCATCTTAAAATGGTGGTATTTAGTATCTTTAACTTTTGCAGAAACATTTTCATTGGAAGCGGTTCTGCAATATAAACACCGCAATCATGTGCTGCATTTATATTCCAGTGTCTCCATTTTCTTTATTTAGTTTGTTTTCTTCCAACGCACCCACAAGCAATAGAATTTAAGGAAGAGCTAAATTAATTAAGTTGGGCATTAGATAGAAATAAGTGCCTCCTTACAAGATTTCAAGTTAGAAAGAAAGAAAGACTTGCATTTATATAGCGCCTTTCACGACCTCAGGGCATGCACTTTATAACCAATGGAGCACTGTTGTAATGTAGCCAATTTGCACACAGCAAGCTCCCACAAACAGCAATGAGATAAAGACCAGATAATTTGTTTCTTTAGTGGTGTTGGTTGAGGGATAAATATTGGCCAGGACACCGGGGAGATCTCCCCTGTTCTTCTTTGAAATAGTGCCATGGGATCTTTTACATCCACCTGATAGGGCAGACGGGGCCTCGGTTTAACGTCTCATCTGAAAGATGGCACCTCCAACAGTGCAGCACTCCCTCGGTACTACACTGGAGTGTCGGCCTAGATCTTTGTGCTCAAGTCTCTGGAGTGGGACTTGACCACAACTTTCTGACTCATAGGCAAGAGTGTTACCACTGAGGCTTTTTGGTCACATATCAACAGCTCTTAAAAAGCATGTTTTTGAATTGCGATACTGACATGCAAAAAGTGAATGCTTTTGGCCTCTACAAGTCCAAATTGGGGCATTGGTGTATTTTGTAAGGCTGTTCTGTCCTAGTTATTTTGTAATTCTAACTTTTTTAAAGGTACTTCACAATAATTGCCATTGATGGTAATGCTACAACACAATTGGAAAAAATAGATGCCAGTGATAGCTTAGTGGACTTATTAGTAGACTATGTCTGCTTTCTGAATGTTATCATATGAATTATACACAGGGGTAAAAGAAAATAAATTTCATTGCTGTGCAGATGCTGAGTAGTTCACATTGCTGTCCACCCACTTGCATTCTGGGAAGCATTTCTCTTCCTCCTCTCTCCCATACATGAATTGATAAATTATCTCACAGTAAAGGATCCTCTAGGTAAGAGTGATCATAACATGGTTGAATTTCAAATTCAGTTGGAGGGTGAGAAAGTTGTATCTCAAACCAGTGTCCTGATCTTAAACAAAGGCAATTACAATGGCATGAGGGCAGAACTGGCTAAAGTGGACTGGAAAAATAAATTAAAAGGTAAGACAGTTGAAATGCAGTGGTGGACATTTAAGGAGATATTTCATAACTCTCAACAGAAATATATTCCAGTGAGAAAGAGAGATTTTAAGAGAAGGGAGCACTATCCGTGGCTAACTAAGGAAGTAAAGGATGGTATCAAATTGAAAACGAAGGCATACAATGTTGCCTAGATTGGTGGGAGGCCAGATGATTGGGAAGTTTTTAAAAATCAGCAAAGGATGACTAAAAAAATAAAGAGAGAGAAGATGAATTATGAGAGTAAACTGGCAAGAAATATTAAAACAGATAGTAAGAGCTTCTACAGGTATATAAAAAGGAAGAGAGTAGCTAAAGTAAACATTGGTCCCTTAGAGGATGAGACTGGGGAATTAATAATGGGGAATGGGGAAATGGCAGAGACGCTGAGCAAATATTTTGTATCGGTCTTCATGGTAGAAGACACTAACAACATCCCAATAATGGATAATCAAGGAGCCACAGGGAGGGGGAACTAAAGACAATCACTATCACTAAGGAAAAAGTACTTGGTAAAATAATGGGACTAAAAGACAACAAGTCCCCTGGACCAGATGGCCTGCATCCCAGGGTCTTAAAAGAAGTGGCTGCAGAGATAGTGGATGCATTGGTTGCAATATACCAAAGTTCCCTGGACTCTGGAGAGGTCCCAGCAGATTGGAAAACCACAAATGTAACACCCCTATTTAAGAAAGGAGGGAGACAGAAAGCAGGAAACTATAGACCAGTTAGCCTAACATCTGTCATTGGAAAAATGCTGGAGTCCTTCATTAAGGAAGTGGTAGCAGGGCATTTGGAAAATCATAATGTAGTCAAGCAGAGTCAACATGGTTTTATGAAAGGAAATCATGTTTAACAAATTTGCTGGAGTTCTTTGAGGATGTAATAAGCAAGGTAGATAAAGGTGAGCCAGTGGATGTGGTGTATTTGGATTTCCAGAAGGCATTCGATAAGGTGCCACATAAAAAGTTACTGCATAAGATAAGAGCTCACAGAGTTGGGGGTAATATATTAGCATGGATAGAGATTTGGCTAACTAACAGAAAGCAGAGAGTCAGGATAAATGGGTCATTTTCTGGTTAGCAAACGGTAACTAGTGGGGTGACACAGGGAGCGGTGCTGGGGCCTCAACTATTTACAATCTACATTAATGACTTGGATGAAGGGACTAAGTGTAATATAGCCAAGTTTGCGGATGATACAAAGATGGGTGGGAAAGCAAGTTGTGCAGAGGACTCAAAGAATCTGCAAAGGGATATAGACAGGCTAAGTGGGTGGACAAACATTTGGCAGATGGAGTATAATGTGGGAAAGTGCAAGGTTATCCACTTTGGCAGGAAAAATAAAAAAGCAAATTATTATTTAAATGGAGGTTACAAAATGCTATAGTTCAGAGGGAGCTGGGGGTCCTTGTGCATGAAACACAAAAAGTTAGCATGCAGGTACAGCAAGTAATCAAAAAGGCAAATGGAATGTTAGCCTTTATTGCAAGGGGGTTGGAGTATAAAAGCAGGGAATTCCTGCTACAACTGTACAGGGTATTGGTGAGACCACACTTTGCGTACTGTGTACAGTTTTGGTCTCCTTATTTAAGGAATGATATACTTGCATTGGAGGCATTTCAGAGACGATTCACTAAGTTAATTCCAGAGATGGGGTGGGGGGGGTTGACTTATGAAGAAAGGTTGAGCAGGTTGGGCCTATACTCATTGGAATTTAGAAGAATGAGAGGTGATCTTATTGAAACATATAAGATACTGAGGGGGCGCGACAAGGTAAATGCAGAGAGGATGTTTCCCCTCGTGGGGAAATCTAGAACTCAGGGGCATAGTTTCAGAATAAAGGGTCGCCCTTTTAGAACTGAGATGAGGAGGAATTTCTTTTCTCAGAGGGTCATCAATCTGTGGAATTCTCTGCCCCAGAGAGCTGTGGAGGCTGGGTCATTAAATACATTTAAGGTGGAGATAGACAGATTTTTGCAAGATAAGGGAGTGAAGGGTTATGGGGAGCGGGCAGGGAAGTGGCTTTGAGCCCAAGATCAGTCATGATCTTATTGAATGGTGGAGCAGGCTCGAGGGGCCAAGTGGCCTATTCCTGCTTCTATTTCTTATATTCATATGGCACACCATCCCTCAATCAAGAGACCTGGTGGGAGACCCGCTTGAATGCCTCTGTCAGTGGTGCTTTGGAACTAGCCGGTAGGTGGTGTGAAAGGCATGCCTGATTAAATTTGGATGTTGGTTTTCCCTCTCTTGCTGTGGAGCATCCCTTTGCTTGGCACCCTTGTGTGTGATCTGGCACCATTTGGGAATTTGCTGTGTAAGGAATCAGAGGCAACAAACCTGAGTCATTCTGTGTCACTCTAAACACTTTTACTCTTCTCTAGCTTTACTTAAGATTGGCCATTGGTACATATACTATGGTATAGAGAATATCTCCTAATATTTTCTCTTATTGGTATCTACTTGTGACGTTGCAGTCAAAGAAGGGAGCCTTATCAGCAATCAGTATCTGGAAAAGCTCAAGCAGTGAAGAGCTGAACAGGTGTGAGGGGGAGAGCAACAGCAAGTCAAATCCAAAGGAACCAAAATCTGAGCACAGAAAATCATTAAGTAAGTAATTTAGTATTACCACATCTTGTACGCACACTCCACTTTTGAATGTCACATGGAATCATATTCTGCAGATATATCAGTAAGTAGGAACTGTGAGGAAATTCACTTACCATAGATCTTTCAATGAAGAGGGAAGCCATTTAGCCTATTTTGTTTTTGGTGGTGCCAATTCCACATTGGAGCTATCTACTCGAATCCCATTTCCCTGCTCTTTCCCTGTACCGTGTAATATTTTTTCTTCAAGTGTTTATCTAATTCACTCTTAAAGGTTGCATTCCATGTTTTAATAAGCCGTTGCTTGAAATAAAATCCTTGAACTTGGATGGGTGTAAGATCTCATGACATCGAAAAATAATCCAATCCCTCCCATGCGCTATTTCTGATCACAACAGGAAGGCCTTTATTTAAATTGCCCATGGCAACCAGGAGTTTGATGCTAGAAAAATTAATATTACTGACATATTAATGGAGAGATGTCAGACCGATTGTTAAAATTTGTGCCCAAATCATTTTTGATGTAAATAGCAATCTCTCCCCCCCCCAACCCCCCCAATTTCCTCCCCCACCACTCCTGCCCCCCCGTCCAACTCCTCGCCCCTCCCCATGGCCCCCCATCCGCACTGTTTCCTTTTCCAAACATGAATAGTCGGGAGCAGATAAAGATTACATCTATGGCAATGGCAATCCATTTCTGTTTTTAGAGATGCACATTGAAAAATCACAGCTGAGACAAACCAAAACAAGAAGCAGACTAATCATCTGAAAAAAATGTGTAAAGCTTTGCTCGGCAATAGAGTTCTCTGCCTCTGTTATGTTCTGTTTTATTGCATTGAAATGTTTAACGTTATGGTTCCTTACCACTGGAAGTTGAAAGTATTCCTAATCCCCTGTAGCGTCTGCTGGGAATGTGGGTAAGCAAATAAGCACTTCTAAACTGTCAGTGTTCATTCTCATTTAGTTTACCTAAGGTATTGCAGACATCTGCACCCAAGGTCAAGGTTTGTTCCTATTATTTAGTAGATTCTACAAGGGCGTTTGTATAAATCTAGGTCACTAGGCAGACAATTTATTGGTAAGGTGAAACCATTACAAATAAATTATAACAGACATTGAGATTCTATCACAGATCCCATTGTCTAAATCTTAGCTGATAAGTTGGTACTGTAACCTCCTATCAGTACCTGAAAGCAGAATCACCTAGGAGTTGTGTGAATAAGATCTAGATGTGATCTTATTAAATGAGCCATAAGAATATTGCTGTAAAGACTATACTTAAATGTATTTGTTACAAAAGTACAGGTAGGAAAACATAGTCTTGTCTAGCATTGCTTGGTGTAGTGACTAAATGAAGAAATAAATAATGGTAAATTTCCTGGCACTGTCATCAATCAACTTAAAGGACAATTCCATCCCAACTGAAATTGGGAATAAGCTAGGAGGCTATTCGTCATTACGCAAAGGCCATTTTGCATTGTGTCTACTATCAAGCTGCTTTTGGCTCTCTAGATTTTGTAGAATGAGATTACTCCAACATGTTTTACTTTTTGAGAGCTGTGGCCAAGTGCTGTTTCATCACTTCCTGCCCTTTTTTAGGTGGTAACTGCATTGATGAAAGACCATTATTGCCAGAAAATTGGATGAACTTGTTCTGTCGGACAATGTTGCTAATCATTTAAAATAATAAACTTCTTAAAGAGGGTTCTAAACAAAACATTTGAACTAGCAACTAAATGCTGAATTAATAATTTTTTGTACCTTATCACATCAGCAGCTGTCTTCAATTGAATGCAAATGAATATAGTCTGTGATGATGGATTAACTTTTAGCCTTTTCACTTTTTTATGTATTTATTTGTATATATTGGCCATTTTATATTTCCTGGTAATCAAGTGCAAATTATTTCTGAATGAAATTGCAGTGATTTTCATAGAATCATTAGTCATGCAGAGTGGGTGTCAGTTTATTGGCTGTCACTGCTTGCTCTGGTGGTCACTGTTGGCCAAAAAAAGCACCCCCAAGAACTGAATAAAGCCATCCTTTTATCAGAAAAACAAATAGATATATTGGTGTGATCGCAAGACTCTCACCACACCTTGTGGTTTAAGATTGAAATTATGAGCCAGTTAAACTTCACTCTTGTGGTGTATGATGTCAAATGACTCCCTTACAATTATATACACACATACATAAAATATAGCTGTGGACATGGGTGGCATTGCTAGATGCTGCCTAGATTCTGCTGTATTTGAAAATGTGATCTTGGAGGATTACCTACCTTTTTCTGCCACTTTCATGTGTCTACATTTTTTAATCAAGTGTTGACATTTTCAGATTCTTTGAAAAAT
Organism: Somniosus microcephalus; assembly: GCF_052327205.1. NCBI lineage: Eukaryota > Metazoa > Chordata > Chondrichthyes > Squaliformes > Somniosidae > Somniosus > Somniosus microcephalus. The sequence goes on from NC_140990.1 coordinate 300,237,538, forward strand.
ACTGTGACATAAGGTTGCTCACATGAGGGATGGCAAATATGCCAATGTTTAAAACACAGCTATAGCGTTGCCAAAGTATGGTGAAGAACGCACTGCTGACTCTGATAAAACGAAAATAGTGCCCCCTTTGGAATACTTGAGCAGACACTGGCATCATGCAAACCTGACCAATCTTTCCTTCTATTGAATTACACATAAGCAAATTTGTAGAATATGCTGAAGTGCTAGTAAATTATCAACCCTCAACCTCAAGATTTCAAAACATCAATCTCCCTTTGGCAGATGTCATTAATATTTTGCCTAATACTTGCTAGGGAGTATATTGATATATAGAACAATCATGTAAACAGCTTCTTTGAATCGTATTGCTGCTACACCATGATTTCCCCAGCAAGACAAATGCCCCCCATACAATGGTATGCTTTACTATTGCTAGTTATGCTGTTAGAGTTAGATGAGGAAAGACGGGAGGAAGCTCGAGTGGAGCATAAACATCGGCATGGACTGGTTGGGCCAAATGGCCTGTTTCTGTGCTGTATATCCTCACCTATGTAATCCTATGTAGTGCTAAGCCTAACTCAAAAATAAAGAACCTGAGGTGAGTTTGAATAGCAGCCAACCTTGAAACTTCAACTCGAGATCTTCTGGTTATGAGTAAAAGGACAGGATTTTCTAAGCTAAGCAGCTCCAGTAGTATAGGACCTTAGTGCAGTGACACATGATGCTACGTCTTCTATCTCTGTGATTCTCCACATGGAGGGAACCTTCTTCTGTGAGCTATGTGCAACAAAGGCACAAACCAATTCCATTTAATAGGTTTACTATTTTGTTACACCAAGTGCACAAAATAAATCTTTCCCATAGTGAGTTCCTTATCTCAGCTGGAGCCATCCTCTAAGTGAGGAGCATCCCTTGAAGATGGGAGGAAATCAGGGATCTTAGGTCAGCCTGTCCTGGTCTCACACACCTCTCAATGGCAGATTACAGACCAGCAATGGAGGTGGCTGGGATCAGGTTAGCTTCTACCTTTTTGGGCCATGGACTGTACCAGGAACAGGAGAACATGCAGATGGTCAGAAAATATGACACAAAAAGAAAGTAATTAAAAAAGCAAACAGCAAAAACAGGTTTGAGTTACAGGACCAATCCTCACTTGAACAACAATTATAAACAGGCTAGGCTGGAGGTTGGATTTCAGTGAGCACTAATATTTCCAAACAGTTACAAACCAAATGTAGTGGCCTGACATGTCAATGATACCTGACGTGTGTCGAGTAACTGATTTCAAACATTGCTAAGTACAAGATCTATTATTATTTTTCTCAAGGCCACCTTGACATTATTTCAAAACAATCAAAACATTTGGTTTACATTCAGTCTATATGTCTAAATCATTCTTGTTGCAGTTTTATGGTGGCTAAAAATGTTGAGATAGGTGTTAGTAAGAAGGTGTAGTTAAGCACTACTATTGTATAGAGTTTAATTCAGAAGTTTTTATGATACAATTTTGATGTATTGGAAATTTGCCATATAAGGCAAACAAAAGGGAATAATGAAGCTTTCAAGTGAGTCCCCTCGTGGTTATATCAAGATTGAGCACTTGGTTCAATAACTCTAACTTAAGACACTCATAAAAGAAAGAAAAACCTGTAATTGTCAGCCTCATAGTTAATCCTTAGCCTTGTGTCACTTTTCTATACACGGAATTTAAAAGGCTTCCTCTGATGCCCAGGGGATCAGACTTTACCGATAGGTAGGCTATTCGGTAAATGCTGCCTATTGCAGTTATGTGGTACTGATGTTTGCTTTGAGAAAGGTTTCATCAAAGAAATCCTTTTGCAGCTCAAATCAGAAGTACTCCCTGTGGTGCTCTGTACTGTTCCTGCCCTCTTTGTTGTTGCCTTTTTCTCCCGTCAGCTTATATTGAAACCTGGCATTTGAAATCAGACTGATATTTGATGATTAATCCTCTTTTCATCACGCTGAGAAAGCCATGTTTAAATGCTGGAATAATTTGCACATCATTTAATGAATGTTTGCTTTGAAACACTTACCTTGGTCTTTTTATTCTTTCTTCTTTTCCCCTGTAGATTTGTACTGTTTGTTTTTGTTCTGCTGAAAACAAATGGGCAAACATTGCTGTTGTCTTTGGATCATCAAAATTGTTCAAAGGAAATCTGCGCGGAAATCTGTGTTTGTTTGAATTAAACAGTCAACTGCTTTTAAAGATGAAGCCTATAGTCAAACCTACCACTCTTACACATACTAGTTACCTGACATCTGTAAACTTCTGAGCTTAGTCATTTTCCAGTAACTGGCTGTGAGAGGGAAAGCATTTCAGAGGTGCCATTTGATTGTGTGTACGTATTACTCACCTCAACACACAAGGGTTTGTAGCAATTGACCATTATATGTCAAGCAGAGCATTTTCAACAGTTAAACAGCAATGAGCTTGACCATGTATTGGCTTAGGGAATGAGAGTTACAGTAGCTTTTCATTGGTGCAAAGACCCCAGTGCATTATAGAAGTATCCCCCATGTAGCTGTTGCTATAGAGGAAGCATATTCTCATAATGCATTCCAATTAAGCATGCTCAGTTGACTAGTGAGAGAGACCCATTGAGGATAGGCTGAATGATTGAAGGATGAGACAAAAGCTTTTCAATCGTTTTGACTATCTTCAATTCAGCAAGACAGTATTCTTGCAAGTTTTGCTATTCAGTCAAACTTCAAATATTATATTTTTCAGTATTTCTTTTGATCTTATTTACCAAACACTAAGCTCTTTAAACCATAGATTAATACCTTTTATTTTCTAGATCACTGACTTTGACATGGGATCTCAAATCATTGGAGAGCACCATATTAGCAAATCCTGTAGTATGCCAGGGAGATTGTTTGCACAAAGGATTTAATGGAAGGAAAGCAGTATGCTCCCAAAAATGTCACTCTGACTTTGAAGACTCTTGATGTTTCTAACAAACTTCAGTGAGAAAATAGCATTTTGAATGTTTAATTACAACTTTTGTTATGGACCAGTGAATTTTTCCTCATTTACACATATTTTCACACAGCAATGGACAATATTTACAGCTTTTAATTAAAAGCTCAATATTGTTATTTGCTAATCCAGAGCAATAATATTGGAAAATTCGACAGAATGTTTCAGGTGTATATCTGGTCCTACGACATTTCCCAGCTATTATGCAAAGCAATGCTTTATTTTGATTAGTCTGTATTCTAGATTATTGGGTATATTAATCTTTGGTTTGAACATTTAACTGCTTGCCTGGTAAATTGCATTGTGGCAGCTCAACATTCTATCATCAGGCAATGTTAGCATTTTAGTCCTATCATCGTTTAGAGGGGGAATGTAACCTTAACAGATTTTTGAAACATTCTGGACATAACAGGCTTACTTTGTTACTGTGACATTACATGAAATTTCTATTTACTTATCATAATGAGCAAAGCTTTTTAAACATATGCTATTGTAAAAAAGTATAGTAGACTCACCACTGCTAGTTTTAATTTCTCCCCTTCTTCCCAAATTAGCTTCTATTAAGATATACTATATACTAGAATTACAAGTCAGAAGTTGCAGATAACTTTGTTACTTCAAAATGTGAAAAGGTCCTATTATAATTTAGTTTGCCAAATGTCCTCAATGTACTACATGAAAAATATGCCAAAATATTCCATTATCTAGATCAAAAATAAGTGACCGGGTCTCCAGAAGTTTTACAACACACTTTAATCACTGCCTCAAAGGCATAACAATAAAATAAAACCACAAAAAGGCAACAACGAAAAAGATTGTTGGTGTGGAACAGAAACATAACACCAACGCAAAGGCATGAAACAAATGCTAATCAGACATAAATGTTGTTTACTACATACTACACTAGGCTGAGACCAGTATCAGTAGATTACAGCTATACTGCTGACTGTGCCTTAAACTGAGCTCAGCCCTAAAGGAGCTTTTTGGTTAATTCTTTATGTTATGAGAGAGCAGGCAGGAGTGTTGCCTTTCTCATCATTAAAAAGGGTCAAAGTTAAGCTTATAAAGTTCCTAAGAGGCCTAGCAGATCCTTTTGACACATTTAAAATGCAACTTTGAGCTCGGCCAAGTTAAACTATTTCTCCAATAAGTAGTAGGGAGGCAATGTAGGTCAGCGAGCACAGGGGTGATGGGTGAATAGGTAGCGCAGGATATCTAAATTACTGTTTATATAGATATATAGAGATGATGATTGTGGTGCATCTCAACAATCCCAATGATAAAAAAACAGTAATCTTTCTTTCATAAGCGTTAATCACTTGCTCTGCCAAATATCTATCCAGTTTACTCTTCAATTTACTAACACTATCTAACTTCACTAACCACCCATGTTTCTTTTTTATATATTCACTACCCTCTGTGTAAAGCATACAGTCTATACCAATTGTTCAGCTTCCCTCTTCTGAACTTGAGTCCATGCCTCCTTGTATAGTTTGAAATTATGTCAAATATATTATTCGGGTTCAATTTATTTATAGCCTTTAGAATCTTGAATACCTCCTACAAGATCAATAAAAGATGCCTTAAGAAAAGTTCGCATGGCACTAATTGAAAAAGTGCAGGAAGTTCGCCTGCTGTCTTGGACAATATTTATCCTTCAACCAACACTACCAAATTATCTGTTTGTGGGAACTTGCTGTGTGCAAATTGGCTGCAGTATTTGCCTACTAAACAACAGTGACTACACTTCAAAAATAAATTGTTGGCTATGAAGTGCTTTGGGCTGTCCTGAGGACATGAAAGGCGCTGTATAATTGCAAGATTGTTCTTTACTTGCAATCTCTACTGAGCTGCATTTTCTTCAGGTCAAACATTCACAGTTTTCAGTCTCTTCTCAATGTTCAGATGCTTAATTCAAGATAATAGTTTAGTTGTTTGTCACTGGTCCCCCTCCAAAGTCAAGTGACCAGAATTGCACACAGTGCTCTGGGATGGGGGGAATGCAGCAGTGCCTTATACAAGCTGATTATCAGTCATGCTCTATCCTTCTGGTTATATGTATTATTGTGTCATGGCCGTTAATATATTTTATGTTCTGCTTCTTTAGTAGATTCTACTACTTAGATATATAGAAGCTTGTTTTTTTTTGTACCAAGCCAAGTAGAGAAGTGGATGAAAGTAAGACCTGGCTTATGCAGATAAACCCTCAATTTAAGTCCAATATAAGAGAAGGTAGAATGTAAAGAAAGGAGCAGTTGTATAGACGCAGGTCACATTTAGAATAGAGATTGACTGACCTGTTGGACAAGATAGGTCTAAAAACTGAATCTATAACTGAGAGTCAGTTGATTGGTTACTCTTGGGCAGTTTAATGTCTCTGATATATTCAACCCTCAGTACCAGATGCATGCTGAGATCAGTGAAAATCTAAAAAGCTGTATTGCTGCCCCAATTTTCTCTGTGCCCGCACAAAGCTGGCCATGGTAAGTGATATTTTCATCATCGCTTTGTTCTGGCTACAGTATAACTGTCGGCTAGTACCTCTCCATCAAATTGCCCATTTAGGATTGAGCAACCTCTCTAGATCACCAAGATGCTCCTAATAGGTTCTAATGAATATTACCACGCCAGTTACAAGGTAACGGCTTTGTTAAGGCCATTTTTCCCTGTTTGTGAAATCCTGCACATGTATCAGCGTCCACTCTGTCTTTACTGCACAGAGACAGAGATCAGTTCACAACCAGTCTTTCTAAATTCTGAACTAAACTATTCCAGTTTTTCTGTGTAGGACTGTTCTGCAGATTGGTAATCAAATTCCATCAAGACAGACTATATCCGATAATTGCCCTTCTCCTTCTGCTGTCCCTGATGGCAATAGTGATGGAACAAGATCAGGGCTAAGTCTAGAAAGGAGCACTACTAATGTAATGGGCAGCCACTTGACATCCTATCTGGCACTAATTATGCCATGAGATATTGTTAGCAGGCATTATATAAAATAAGATAGTTTGCACCTTATTTTTTAGACATTTCTTCTCAGATCATTAATCCTGAACTTGTTTTGAACAATAAAGTGAAAAAAACCCACTTATAACATTTATAACATAGGCCATTAGACATGCATGCCTGCTTGTGTGCATGAGTGATGCAGCATTATACACAGACTTCAGCAAGTTCCAATAAATCCAGATTCTGGGGATTTGTCAGGCAGGAATCAGTAAAGCAGTGATTCCCAAGGCACATCAGAAGGACTTGATATTTCCACAGTGGCCCCCAAATATTGTTAAGCTGGGTTAATTTACTTCTGAGTTCCTGCCACACTTTCAAAAGATATTGTGGTGATTAAGTCTTGTAACCACTCATGGGCGTTAGAGGTAGATTGGCTTCATAATTCAATATATATATATATATATATTGACTAAAGGATCATTTCAATTTAGTTTACTGGATGCCACTGTCTGTTGACAAAGGCAAAGGACCCCATTTTGTTTTATCAGTATCAGGAGTAAAATCCAGCCAGAAATTTTTAAGCTTAACATAATCATAGTCCATCATTATTCTGTTGGAGAATTTGAAAAGTCAGCATATATGTAGATATATTTTGATAAAAATACTGATATAACTAAAAAGGGTGGATAATCCTGAAAGAATGAATTTTTGAATCATATTGGTGTTTAATCCTGTATTTCACAATGTCTAGTGTCTAGCCTGAATAATGAAAATTCTTGAGGAAATACTATTCAGCCTTGTTTCAACCCATAATAAATGCTTCATGATTTGAAGTGCAGGTTGTTGAAAGTGCCCTGTCAAGAACTCTTCATGGATTCTTAACTGTACATCTTTTTCTTTAAGAAAAAAGTTAATTTTGTGTTGATGAAGTTGTGCTGCTGCAGCGCTGTTTGTTGTATGGAGCCGCGGCCTTGGAGCCCATCAGGAATCTATTATAACCTAATAAAATACATGCTTGGCTCATAATTTACTTCTTTAAGTCACTGAACTTACTTCTTCAGGTCACCGAAATTATTATTGATTTTAATCAGTACTGCAGTGGCAGCCAACGTAATATACAGAAGTTTTGCTGTGATGAATGTAATACCTTTTATTCAGCTATTAGATGACAGGTTTTTCTTTTCTCCTGAACCTTTTGAGGCTACATGGCTTTCTTCATAATGTGAGGAATGGAATGCTAATGATGGATACGGTGTCAAACAAAGTTTGTAAATGAAAAACAAAATCAAACTTATCACATTTACAACAACAGAACTTTTGAAATTATTATGAGCGCTGTTCACTTTTAAATTATTGCATCAGGAAAATATGATTTGCCACTGTATTGTATTTCAGATTTGGTTAGTGTACCATAATGGACACTACAGTGCCTGGTATTGTTTTATATGAAAATAACAAACTGCACTTAAAAAAAAAAATGAATATTTAATAAAGTATATCTGTTAAACGGAGAATACAACACATTTGGGGGGGGAAATTGGGTCGCGCCCCCTTTGGGGTGCTAACTTCGCCGGGGCGCTACTTTTAGTGCCCCCCCATGCCCGAAATTCACCAGTAGCATCCCAAGAGGGAGGCGGGGTGCTACCTCCCTCTTGGGGCGCTGCGTGAATATCACAGTGCCAGCGACGATGAAGGAACAACGATATGTTTCCAAGTCAGGATGGTGTGTGGCTTGGAGGGGAACTTGGAGGTGATGGTGTTCCCATGCGCCTGCTGCCCTTGTCCTTCTAGGTGATAGAAGTCGCAGGTTTGGGAGGTGCTGTCGAAGAAGCCTTGGCGAGTTGCCGCAGTGCATCTTGTAGATGGTACACACTGCAGCCACGGTGCGCCGGTGGTGGAGGGAGTGAATGTTTAAGGTGGTGGATGGGGTGCCAATCAAGCGGGCTGCTTTGTCCTGGATGATGTCGAGCTTCTTGGGTGTTGTCGGAGCTGCACTCATCCAGGATAACCAACTGTGCCACACAGTCCACACCCAACCCCCTTCAAAAAATAGTTTATTTTAAAAAGATCCCGATCACTTTCCATTGCTATGTAATCTCAACAGATGAAAATTTATTCAACAGTCTTCCCATTAACCTCTCATCAAAACTTTTTTTTATCAACTTTTAAGAGATACTCCAAGGGGAGGAAATTTAATCCCTAAAAACTGGTGGGTTGAGGTCGGGTAGTTAAAGTGTTAAGAATGTGAATCCTGACTCCGACCTGCTCACTTCTGGTTTTAATGGAGGCAGGACAGGGGGCGGGCAGCCAACCCACTTTCAGGAGCCGGGTTGGCACTTTAAATATTATAATGAAGCTGTGTGTCTCATGGTGAACCACCATTTTAAATTTACCTGTGGCCGGCCGGGTTTCCCGGGCCTCAGGGAACCCGCCAGCTAAAGGAAGGCAAGGACTGCTGGATCCAAGAGGTAAATGCCTCCACTTACCTGCTGGATTCAGTGTTCCTGCCTCGCCAAACCCCCATGACCTCCCCCCCCACCCCACCCCCAACTCCAATCTGCCCCCTGAGGCCTCCTATCCCCCATTTCCCCGCAGCCTCTGATCCCCTCCCATCCTCCAATCTACCCCTCGGACTGATCTCCAAACCTCCCCACCCTCCCCCCCCCCCCCCCCACCCTGCAATCTCCGAACCTCTCCCCCCCCGCCCCCCCACCGCCCCCCCGATCCCAGCCTTCCTCCTCCACCAACGATCCCGGCTTTCCACCACCTCCGAAGATATTGGCCTTCCTCATCTCTGCACCCCAGGCCTACATGCCCAACAGCCAGCCAGCCTGCCTCTCAATCAGGCTGGTTGTGGGGGGGGGAGGGGAACAGCTAAAAAAAATGTAAATCAGGCCCTGCCGTTAAATTTGGCAGGGCCTGAGGGAAACTCATCCACATTCCAGCACCACCCCCGCGACCCCACCCCCCCCACCCCGGCCCCCTTCTTGCCTCCAAGTTAAAATCCTGGCCCAAATCTCAGAGACACAGTTAAAGTTATGCAGTATAATTGTTACATAAATCATGGTTGCTGACTTCACTTAGCTAAAACATCTTCCATACATTCACAAATGGCTTGGCCTGTGACCCCATTGTTTATACAGCACATGGGACATGTTTATTGACCCTTAAACTGGGTAGTTCTGATGTGTATTGCCTAATAAGACAATCTCAATGAAGCAATTTGTCGTCTCTCCAAAAAATTCACTTCATTGTATCCATATTGTGATATTGGGAAAACATTTTAATTGAATATAAGTTGGCTTGTTCAGGCTCTCCAAATTAAATTCTTCCCTATATTAATAAAAATTGACTTCTGAAAACAAATATTTGAAACTCTATATTCAAGATGCTGTATAAGCATTGAGACATAAATTGGCTTATTCAGTGAAGATCAACAAAATAATTTGAAAATATATTAGTCTGCTGTGAAGTCATGCACTCTCAGGTCCACTGGATCTTTCTTTATAGCCCTACAAGTGTATATATTTCAGTTTAATTTTTGTGGACTGACTTTTTTTTTTGCTTGTTGAAAATTTTCACTGGTTTTTACCCCTCCCCCTCCTTTCCTGAAAGCTTTGACTCAGTCACGTGTGAACATTGATACCGAGTGTCAGGAGGCTTTCCAGTTGCTGGGGGTATCACACCTGTTCCTTCTCTTCTCCGCCAGCATTCACATACTGACTTTCATAAAGATTACAGGATCGTGATCAGGATTGGGGACTTGGCTTGTTTTCCCCTCCCAGCCATAAATGTTTTAGTCCCATACCACTGTGCTGACTGAGATCAGTCAATTTTGCACAGATTAGGGATTGAACCAGGGACCTTCCTGATTTCTGGAGCTTAGTTACTCAGTTGATAAGCTCGCTGCATCATTCGAGTAGTGCACATTTTTCATGTTGCCACTAAGCATTAAACAGCAGAAATCTGGAATGCTTCAAAATAAGAAAGGTCCTCAATGACACTGAGTGTCGCATAGAATGGTAATAATCTGAACATAGGAATACTAAACACTTGAAGTGTTACTCCCTACTTTTTGATAAAATACAACTCATTTAAGCTAAATAAAGTCATAAACAATATATGGTAAGAAATCAAATGCCTTGTTTTGTACAGTTTTTCCTATATTCTTCCTAAGGGCCAGTCATCACTGTTCCACATTAATGGTCAGCATGTTGGGGGATGTCAGCATTTGATAACAAAAATCAGTGCAGAACAAGCCCTTGTCCCTGCAGTCCCTCCCCTATCCAAATCCTGCTGCTAATGGGCTAGACTGGGCCACTTTCTCCTCAACAAGCCAAGTCCCCCAATCCTACTGTCACTAATAAAATGAATTCTGGTCACTGCATCCTGCAGGTAGGAATTCTTGCAAAAACAGAAATCATTTCCTTTAAGTGTAAGGAGTAGCATTGAGGGGAGAGCAGCTCAATTCAATTCAGTTTATTAGCAAACAACGCTGTTTGGAGGAGGACTGAGGGGAGAGGAGCACAAATGGAAAGGGGTAAAGTGAATGGCAATGAAGAGGAAAAATAAGGGGATTGCAATGAAGGGGAAGAGGGCAGAAACTAGAAGAGGAATTTGGAATGGGGGAGGAACTTGAGTGTCGACAGTAACTGAGAGAGAGTGGGGAAGGAGCATAAACTGGGCAGGGAGAATGTCAGCTTAAAATGGAGGGGGAAGAGTGGCAAGTAAATGGCAAGAAGTGCTAGTTTAAATTGGGTGTGTGAAGATAAGTGACTCTTTGAATGAGCGGTGGAGGAAGCATAACATCTTCACTGGAGGACAGAAGAATGCCAGGTTGAATTGAAAGGAGAGAATTAAAAGACTGCAGTATAAACTGTAATGCTCCAGTATAGTAGTCCAGGGCCCACACTTGTAACAGACGTTAGTCCCCCTATTTGCATATGCTAAGGCTCTAATGCTTGTTTGAAGCCCCTTTCCCAAATTTCAGCTTCCCTGAACGCAGCTGGCATCGAGCCTCCTGCATTCAGGATAACCAGTTCATCCTGGCTCCACAGCAGTCTCAAAGACCATTGCTGGCCTCCACCCGACCCTCTCCCAATTGCCCCCTCCTTCCTGATTGCCTAATTCCCCTCCCACCCTCCTCCAACCAGGACCAACGTGAGGACCAACGTGCTGGGGAATCAGCCGGCCCAACTTCCTCCTTGTGGAACCGCCGAGCTACCTCTGCATACCTGATTGGCGACCACAGCTTGCCAGCAATATGCTGACGAGGCCCAATTTCGGATGAGCCCCAGGCCCCCGATTTCAGGCGCCTGCTCCCAATGTGCCACCTATAAAACAGGCTAAAATGAATTTGCAAACCAGTTTCTAGGTTGTATGCGTTATTTAGCACAGAATATTAGTCTCACTCAACAAGTACCGAACTGACTGGTATAAGAAATGGAAATATCACACTTCCGCACTAGGGGGTGCTCTTCGAGAGTGGTTAAGGTGCATTGTTAAAAAGAGTAAAGCGATACTTTTTTCTTTCCTATAATCTACATTATACCTGATTTGGGAGTACTTGAAGCTTATACTAGAAAAATATTACATTCCACAGTGCCATTTCCTTTGAAAGGATCCTAAAAATCTCTCTCTCTAATTGTACCTTTTGGTCTCTTCCTCTGCCCCTAAATTCCTGCTTTTCCTGCTCAGTGTCCATCTCTATACTTATAAAGCATTCTGGGACTTTTTTTAACGTGAACAGAACAACATAAGTGTGTGTTGTTGCCAAGTTACACAGGCGCGGAAGGAGGGTCTCAAGAGAGGCTGGGGGGTAGAAATTGTGCCCGTTTTCCCCCAAAACGCCTGAACAAAATTGGGGGTCTTACCAGGGAGAATGACCAGGATGGGAAAAAGGAATGTTTTTTTCCTAACTCAGTTTCTGTTTTGAATCCATTTTGGGTTTGAAATGGCCCTGCAGGTTAATGCTTAATTTGAGTTCCTAGACATTTTTCTTTTCCTTTCAATGCATGGATTTAATATTTAAATACAAGTTGTTGTAGTTAAATACAATTAATTATAAAAATATTTTGCTGGAAGAAGAGGCATTGTTTTTGTATTTGTAGTAAAAGTGAAACTTTTTTTAAAATTGTTATTTTGAGAAATCATTCTAGTCATTCATACAGGCAAAAAACTTCTTGGCTAGGCTAGTGAATGTCATTTCTAGTGTCCTAGTGAATGATATTTAAAACTGGAACAAGTACTCTAATAATGCTGTAATGGCCAAAATAATTTTGATAGATTCTGCTGATAAATAGAACATAATTATATGATATTTCTCGGGTTGAATGAGTCAATAATCTGGGCCTGAATGGTATGGGAAAGGAACATGGGTTACCTCTCATTTGCTCAGGTGGTAAACACAGCATGTAATTGAACCAAATAAGCCAGGTAGGCCGTAGGTTCTACTGCTGATGTATGCTGAGTGGGGTGCAACAATTAGTCTTACCATGCCTGGACTAAGGAGGGGAAAAATGAGCTAATGTTCCTATGTCTGATCATTATCCAGTGATCCTCCATTGGTCATCAGGTGAGGGCAGGAACAGGGGCAGCTGTGAAGTCCCCATAGTCAAAATAGATTACCAATATCAGGCTCACACATGAAGATGCTCCCTCGGGTAAAGTATCAGAGTGTTATTGTAACTATAGCCCAGCTGCAATTGGCACTTTCAGGACAGGAGGAAGGTGAAAAAAAGGCAGAATAGGCTAAATGAGTTCAAAACTGTTTGAAAATGAAAGTGATTAATTTGTTTCCTCACACAATATACCAGAACAAAGATGTGTCAAATAGATGCTCTCCTTCTGTAATTAGAATTATCTTTTATATCCCTTCAGTTTGATGTGGTCAGTGACATATTTACTCTGAAAGGATGGCCCTCATCATTCAGTCCATTGCTTGCTGTAACTGTGAGTCAGAAATAAGGCCTGCTTCTGACATTTTCACACTGCACTTCCCAGCAGCATTCTTAAGTGGCGCGAGGGTCAATGAGGAGGTTTCCTGCTTCCTGTTGTGCGGTTGCCACAAACTTATATTGTATTGTTGGCATATGCTCAATTAGAGTAAGGTCAGAGAGGGAAATCCCATTGTGGAATCCCCACACATCACACCTTCAGAATGCTAATGGATGAAAACCACAAGCCGAAGATTGTGTGAAAGCGTTCACTTTCCGATTACCCTGCGAGTGGGCTTCCCCATCAAACAACTACCTGGAAATTCACAATTACACTATTGAACTTGAATTCGGGTGTGATTTAAACTTGTTTCAAAATCTGTTAAACTGTGGCGGAGCCACCAAAGGACTCAGAGCGGTTGTACATAATTCCTTTAACAGCAATGTAGTTACTGTCTGTGCCTGTACCTTTAATTACACTGTTTGACTGTACAATGTCTAGTTACCTTTATAGCGCGGTTTCAACGTGATGACGTTATGCCGTTAGTCACGTGATGCCCCAATGGCGGGAAGAACGTGATGACGTCATGACGTCAGTCTTCTGACCAGAGGATCAGTCCTCGTGGAGCCCTCAAGGAGAGTAGACCTGTTATTGATGTGTTCTAGCAGCTTCCAGTTTAAACTCGTTTAGTTTCATTAAAGTTCATTGTTTTAATTGCCTGAGTCGAACTCAGTCTTTTTGATAGGAACCTCTGTTCCTACATTGGTGACCCCGACTTCTACGAACGATTTTCGTGGAAGATTCGACATGGACACGAACGCCGTCATGCTGAAACTGCCACAGTTCTGGGAGCAACAACCAGATGCCTGGTTTATCCAGGCTGAAGCCCAGTTCGCCATTAGGAACATCATCGCGGATCAGACCCATTATTATTACGTGGTCTCTGCCCTCGACAGCGCAACTGCATCACGGATCATCAGCCTCCTCGGTAGTCCTCCTACTGACAGCAAGTATGATGCAATTAAGGCGCGGTTGTTTCAGGTTTTCGGGCTATCAAAGTCGGAGCGTGTTCACCAGCTCATCACGCTGCCCGGCCTCGGGGACTTCAAACCGCCCGAGCTCATGAGCCAAACGCTCACGCTCTTGGGTGCTGAACCGGAATGTTTCCTCTTCCGGGAGCTTTTCCTCTATCAACTGCCTGAACAGGTTCAGGCTGCCCTAGCCAGATCCGACATTACAGACTGCGCCAAGCTTGCGGCCGAAGCCGATAAGATTTTCACGGTTACCCAGCAGTGCTGCGCGGCCACGAGGCGCCCATCCCCCACAGACGCGGTTCCGGCTTCTCCTACAGCGGGCTGGTGCTCCTACCACACCCGTTTTGGCGCGAAAGCACGATGCTGCCGTTCCCCCTGCAGTTTTTCGCCCAAAAAAAACCCCAAGAAAGCATAGGCGGCGTCCCTGGCGACGGATGACCAAGTCTAACGGGCGTTCCGCGGTGGCGATGACCGTCGGTTCTATGGGGAAACTCCTCTATCACCGATTCCCTCTCGGGCCGCCGTTTTCTTTGGGACACCGGGGCGCAGTGTAGCATTCTACCTGCGTCGAAGCTCGACATGCAGACTGGGAACCTCAGTTTTTCCCTCGTAGCGGCTAATGGCGCAGCAATTCGAACGTTCCGAAAGCGGTGGGTCTTAGTCTGTTTCGGCGGTCAGCGCTTCTTTTGGGAATTCGTCACGGCCACAGTCTCACAGGCTATCCTGGGGCAGATTTTCTGTGTGCCAACAGCCTACTAGTCGATGTCCGGCACCACGGGCTGATCAATGCAGCCACCTTCCACTCGATTCCGTGCTACCACGGTACCTCCGTGGCGCGCTCCATTGCCTGTGCTTTCCCTCCTCCAGATGACTTCATGTGGCTCCTCGGGGAGTTTCCGGAGCTAACAAGGCCCACCTTCTCCTCTTCGGCGACGAAACATGGTGTGGAACATCACATCACCACTACTGGCTCCCCGGTTTATGCGCGGGCTAGAAGGCTCGAACCCGGCAAGCTCGCAGCTGCGAAAGCGGAGTTCGACACGATGGAGCGGCTCGGGATCATTCGGTGATCCAAGAGTCCCTGGTCCTCGCCTCTCCACATTGTGCCGAAACCTGGCGGCCATGCGGTGACTACCAATGCCTCAACGACGCTACCACTCCGAATTGGTACCCGATCCCACATATGCAGGATTTCTCGGCCCATTTGGTGGGAAATTCTATCTTCTCTAAAGTCGACCTCGTCCATGGATATCACCAGGTTCCAGTGCACCCACAAGACGTCCCGAAAACCGCAGTCATCACCCCTTTTGGCCTCTTTGAGTTCCTGTGGATGCCGTTTGGCTTAAAGAATGCAGCACAGGCGTTCCAGCGTTTAATGGACTCCATTCTTCAAGACCTGCGTTTCATCTTCGTCTACCTTGACGACATTCTCATCGCCAGTGCCAGCAAGGAGGAGCACATCTCCCATTTGCGTTCCCTCTTTACGCGCCTCAGCCAACACGGTTTAATCATCAACCCGGCCAAGTGCCAGTTCGGCCTGCAACAGATCGACTTCCTGGGACATCGCATAACATCAGACGGCACCGTCCCTTTGTCGACGAAGGTTGAGGCGGTTACCTCTTTCCTGCGGCTGTCGACAGTCAAGGCCTTGCAAGAGTTCCTGGGGATGGTCAACTTCTACCACCGTTTTGTCCCCAAGGCGGCTCAACTCATGCACCCTTTGTTCGGGGCCCTCAAGGGCAAGTCCGGTAAAGATCCAATCAGCTGGACAGCTGAGATGGTCCAGGCGTTCGGCGACACCAAGAACGCTTTGGCCAATGCAACCATGCTGGCACACCCACTTCCAGGTGCTACCATCGCCCTTACTACCGACGCGTCAGACTACGCCATCGGTGCAGTGCAAGAACAGTGGGTCAACGGCACGTGGCAATCGCTGGCGTTTTTCAGCCGTCAACTATGAAAGAATGAAAAAAAGTACAGCACCTTCGATAGGGAGCTACTGGCCCTTTTCCTCGCCATTCGTCATTTTCGGTTTTTATTGGAGGGGCGTCCCTTCACAGCTTTTGTCGACCACAAACCCCTTAGTTCACCATGGCCAAGACCGCCGAACCGTGGTCCGCTCGTCAACAACGTCACTTGACGTTCATTTCTGAATTTACCACGGACATTCAACATGTGTCTGGTAAGGACAACCTGGTGGCAGATTGCCTCTCCCATGCGACGGTCCACGCGGTGCACCTGGGGATCGACTACGCCCTCATGGCTGCAGATCAGGCCTCGGACTCGGAGGTCCAATCATATAGAACCGTTCCCTCTAGCTTCCAAGTGACCGACGTCATCTTCCAGGCCACAGGTGCCACGCTCCTTTGCGACGTTTCCATGGGATTTCCTCGACCTATCGTGCCAGTCGCATGGCGCCGGAAGGTTTTTGATGCCATACACGAGTTGTTGCACCCGGGGATGAAGGCTTCGCAACGGCTTATGTCGGCTAAGTTCGTCTGGAAAGGTATGCACATCGATGTCCGTGACTGGGCTAATACCTGCGTCGTATGCCAGAAGGCCAAAGTCCAGCGTCATGTCAAGGCTCCGGTGGCTGCGTTCACTGTTCCGGAGCGTCGTTTCGACCACGTGCATGTGGACCTCGTGGGGCCGCTTCCGCCTTCTCAGGGTTATACTCATCTCCTCACCATAGTGGACTGCACCACTAGGTGGCCAGAGGCAATTCCTTTGGTTTCCACCACTTCGGCAGACGTCGCTAGAGCTTTCATCTCCTGTTGGGATGCCCGTTTCGGGGTGCCGGCGGACATCTCTTCTGACCGCGGGCCGCAATTTTCCTCGGAGCTTTGGAACGCTGTGGCTCAGGGGCTCGGCACCAAACTTCATCGCACCACCGCTTATCATCCACAGGCAAACGGCCTTTGCGAGCGATTCCACAGGTCGCTTAAAGCCTCTCTTCGGGCCAGTCTTCAAGGTGCAGGATGGGTGGACAGACTCCCATGGGTCCTTTTGGGTCTTCGTACGGCGCCCAAAGATGACCTACAATCGCCTTCAGCTGAACTCGTCTATGGCCAGCCACTCTGTGTACCAGGGGATTTCCTCCCTTCTCCCACAGAGCCATGGTCTGCCTCCCAGCAACTCGTTCGCCACCAGGAAGCGGCCAGATGCTTCGCTCCGATACCTACGTCCAATCACAGTTTGCAGAACTCCTATGTGCCACCGGGACTGAAGAATGCGGAGTATGTATTCATCCGCCATGACGCTCACCGGGATCCGCTCAAGCCCCCTTACACTGGTCCTTTCCGCGTCATCGAACCAGGAGACAAATCCTTTTTGGTCGACGTCAGAGGGAAGCCGGATCACATCTCGGTGGACCACTTGAAGCCAGCTCACCTGGACCTGGACCACCCTGTCGTAGTCGCTCAACCACCCAAACGTGGCCGACCGCCCACAGCCGCTGCACCAGATCAACCAAAGCCGCCTGTCAACTCGACCGCGCTCGCCGCGCCTGCTCAGCCACAACCAACTGCCAACCTGACCACCGGTCGCCAACTTCCTCTACCAGGGTATCGAAGTCGATCGGACAGGCTTGTCAGGCCTCCTCCTTGCCTCACTTTTCCTGTTAAAGACAATTCTGGGGGGGCGCATGTGGTGGAGCCACCAAAGGACTCAGAGCGGTTGTACATAATTCCTTTAACAGCAATGTAGTCACTGTCTGTGCCTGTACCTTTAATTACACTGTTTGACTGTACAATGCCTAGTTACCTTTACAGCGCGGTTTCAATGTGATGATGTCATGCCGTTAGTCATGTGATACCCCAATGGTGGGAAGAACGTGATGACGTCATGACGTCAGTCTTCTGACCAGAGGATCAGTCCTCGTGGAGCCCTCAAGGAGAGTAGGCCTGTTATTGATGTGTTCTAGCAGTTTCCAGTTTAAACTCGTTTAGTTTCATTAAAGTTCATTGTTTTAATTGCCTGAGTCGAACTCAGTCTTTTTGATAGGAACCTCCGTTCCTACAAAACTACATTTTTAGAAGAAAGAAATGCTTGCATTTATAGAGCACATTTCACATTCTCAGGACGTCCTAAAATGCATAACAGGCAATGAAGTACTTCTGAAGTGTAGTGACTGTTATTTTGTAGACAAATGTGGCAGGCAACTTGTGTGCAACAAAGTCCCTGCAAATTAGATAAATAGGTAGTAAATAAGGTTTTGGTTGAGAAACAAATAATAATTCATGAGATCTTTGATGTCCACGTGAATAGCCAGACTTGTGCATCCTCCCTTTCTTTAGCCCCAACATTAGGGGCTGTATCTTCAGCTATCTAGGCCCTATGCTCTGGAATTCCAGCCCTAAATCCCAGAAGACCCATGGCTCTTGCAGGCACTTTTCCCTGTTATGGTTGTGTCATAATTCTGTTTCTCAAACTCTTAGGTTCTCTCTTTCTCCCCTGGTTCGTACTCCTCTGCATTTAGCTTGGTGTTTCTCCCTTTAAACTCCCATGGGTCCTCTTTGTCATTATATTTTCCTTCTCCCTTGGCTGCAGCTCCATTTATCATTTTTCTTCCCATGCTGACTCTCCTGCTCTTGATTTCACAAACTCTAACACCGGCAATCTCCACCCACCCAGTTAACTCCTACACTGTTTTCTCCTTCAGCCTTAGTGTGTACTGGGTTTTTTTGTTGCTTGCTGGCCTTTGCTGCACTAAAAGCTGCTGCCACTTGGAACCAGGGTTAAAATGTAAGCACTAGAACTGTTCTGGCTCAATTTGACTCCTATGCTAAATGTTGGCCGGCGCTTTCCCCACTACTCTGGGCATTGGCTGTTTCACCATTTGCTATGACATCTGGATTTTACCGAACAGGGTAATTTGCAAAGAAGACATTACTATTCAAATGCATCTCAATGATATGCACTTTTTTTTTACACCAGTTCCTATAGTAGATATCATCTTATTGCACTTAATAAAATCTACTGTGAAGAAACACATGAAATGAGGCCCATAGCCTTTTAAGTGTGAAAAACATGCCCATACCAATCTGTCTTCAGACATTCTTATATTTGTCATGTTGAATCACTGGATGCCAAAAAACACTATGTAGAGCAAACAACAAAAGCCTTTAGGGAGCCTTACCATATTTGGTACAAAAGATACTGGAAAGCTCTTATTTTCAAGAACCATGAGCATGTTCGGGAGATCTATAATTAATTGTGTATTTTAGCTACCACATTAATTCAGTGTTTCTGGGAAAGATAGCTTTTTGTTTTGCTTTTTTTCTTACATCCAAAATGTTTGAAAAAGATGTATTCCTTATTGGCTTGGACATTTACAAAGGCTTAGAGTTTGAAAGTACTTTTTTTTATTCTGGAATTAATTTAAAGGGCTGAGTAGCCCAGCAAGATTGTGGGAACCATACCATGGCTGTTTGCACATACTGAGAACAAACAAAAGAAATACCTACCTAAATTATGGGAATTCTTGAACTAATAACTAAAGCAAACATTTGTCTGAGCACCCTTGGGCAATATTTCCTGATTTGTGATTGATAGGAGGCTAAAATAGTCATTTTGTTTCCAATTAACTTCGTACAAGAGTAAGATAATTGAGGCAGTTGAGTGCTTTATTCTCAACCAGAAGGTTGCTTGTTCGAGACCCAGCTTGTTGCTGGAATTTACTTTCTTCAGCTGGATACTTTCTATTCCCTGTTGATGGTCTGCTAAATGAAGCACTACTTGGAAGCTAAACATCCCTGGGTCAATGTCCTGGCTCTCCCTAACGAGCAGCATTCTGGGTGCGCCTTCAGCACATGGATTGCAGAGATTCAACAAGAAGGCCCACCACCACCTTCTAAAGGGCAACTAGGGATGGGCCATAAATGCCGGCCTTGCCAGCGGCACCCACATCCTTCAAATTAATATAAATCCCAGCTCATGGAGAATGAAAAAGCAAAAAATGGACATTGTCTGGTTCTGTGTGGTTGATCCGTCCTTCCTGTCAGCCAGTGAGAGAGTAACTTTAGTAAATGCTATGGAGTTGCCAGCAGCCCCCAGCTTGCTGATCTTATAAATCTAAGAGAAAGAATGGAGGATTTGTGTTTGGTGATGGGAAATGAGGGCATAGGGGACTAAACTGCAAGTAGTGTGGACAAGATACAACAGCTATTATACCTTGCATTGTGAAAGGCCCGCTTCTATGTTTAAGCCAAATATAGTGTATCCTTGAATAGTTAAACCTATTCAGTTTGCAATAATGTTAAAGAAATTTAGCTTCTGTATTCATTGTGTGTATAACACTCAATCCCTTTATTAACCCTTCAAGAATTGCAGTACCATTGACATCAATAGTGTTTGAAGAGCATTGAATTAAGAAATGTTGAATTGAGGGCAGTGCTCTAGGATGTGCTCCAGGGTCTGATCAGGAGCTCCACAGTCGCATGATGGGGATGCTTTAATCTTCCATCTATGGAGAAGCTGGCAGCATCTACCATGACCGGTTCTGAGGCGGTTGATGGTTGTCCACTGTTTGCGAGGAAGGTTTGATCCTTCAGGTTGTACTGTGGGGTCCTCTATAAGGAAACCATCCTGTATGTTGCAGTTCTTCCAAGCATTTCGCCGTCGGTCATCAAGGCTGAGGGGAGATCGATGAAGGGCTTCGGCGACGGTCCAAAATGGCCTTCTTGATTTGAGACAGTTTGGTGGTAGGTTGTTCAAGTCGGCCTGGATCGGCGTGTCTTTGCTGGTGTAGCAGTTGTATTCTCTGGAGACTGCATATTCGCGGCGTAGGTGTGGTGGTGCGACATTTGCAAGCACGGGCAGCCAAGGTGTTGGTGTCGATAAAAGTGATAATTCTCAAAGTAGAATTCAGCTGGACGTCAACGGATTTGACATGCGGACTCAATAGCCTTGCCGGAGAGCAGTACTCCGCTGTAGAGTACACCAGGGCAAGTGCTGCCATACGGAGGGTTTGAGCGTCTGCTCCCCATGTGGATCCGGCGAGTTTCTGGATCTAGTTGACCCTACTCTTCAGTTTCTTCCCAAGGTTCTGGAGATGCTCTCTATCCCACAGGGTGCAATCGAGCGTGACTCCGAAATAGGAGGGTTTTTTGGCATGGTTTACCTCTGCACCGCAGAAGGAGACTTTCAAAGCTTGGTTTGTTTGATGTGTGTTGAGGTGGAATACTGTATGCAGTTTTGGTCTCCTTACCTAAGAAAGGATGTACTTGCCATAGAGGGAGTGCAGCGAAGGTTCACCAGACTGATTCCTGGGATGGCAGGACTGTCGTATGAGGAGAAATTGGGTCGACTAGGCCTGTATTCTCTAGAGTTTAGAAGAATGAGAGGGGATCTCATGGAAACGTATAAAATTCTGACAGGACTAGACAGACTGGATGCAGGGAGGATGTTTCCCCTGGCTGGGGGGTTTAGAACGAGGGGTCGCAGTCTCAGGATACGGGGTAGGACATTTAGGACTGAGATGAGGAGAAATTTCTTCACTCAGAGGGTGGTGAACCTGTGGAATTCTCTACCACAGAAGGCTGTGGAGGCCAAGTCACTGAATATATTTAAGGAGGTAGATAGATTTCTAGACACAAAAGGCATCAAGGGGTATGGGGAGAGAGCGGGAATATGGTATTGAGATAGAGGATCAGCCATGATCATATTGAATGGCGGAGCAGGCTCGAAGGGCCGAATGGCCTACTCCTGCTCCTATTTTTCTATGTTTCTGCGTTTTTTCTATGTTTTGTACACGCATTGTCTTTTACAGCATTTAGCATTGACAATGCAATGAAAATATTTCCTGCTACAATTATTTGGAGATGAGATGTTGTATTCTGAGAATTGGAGTGCTTTTTGGCAGCTGAAAAATGAGGCACTGTCCACTCTCTGAGCAGGCAGGTGGAGAGCACCCTCAGGACAGTCGCACTTTGCCTTCTCCAGCTAATGGCCCCAGTGGACAAGTGAGTGACCCAAAGTTGCAGCATGTGTAGGTTCTAAACTTCTTGCTTTTAGCTCAGCTTTAAGATTGTAAGATTGTTTATGGCCCTGAATTTGCGGAATAAGGCTTCCCGTGGGGAAATGCCTCAGATGCGCTAATAAAATGCCCGTCTACCTGGTGGTCTGGGAGGTACGAAGACTCACGGTCCTGGGCCTCTCCGGGTACCCACAGGTAGAGGGCCGTGTACCCCAGGGGGGCAGGTGGTTCACGAGCGCCCCTGGGTTCATGTGGGCCGGCCCAATGAATGAAAGAAGGGGAATCCCCATTCACTCTTATGGGGATTCCATATGTACGGAAACCCCATAAGCATGAATGGGAATACCCCAAAAACACATCTACACATCAAATAATTTTTTTTAAATTACATATTTAAAATTACTTCTTTGAAAAATAAATTTAAATGTTTTAAAGGGGCTAAAAATAAACTTACCTTATTCTACAGGTTTTTAAATGTATAAATGATTGATAAAAAAATTATTTTTATGTTTTTTTAAACTCTTACACTGGTAAAAGTAAGCCTTACGCCTGCTTTTACCAGGTGTAAGAATCTCACGGGCATTTGCTGGGCAGAATTTGTGCAAATAACTCCGTCTGTGGGTACCCTTTCCCTGGGGATGCGTTGGATCTGTCAAGAAGAATCTTGACAGATCACAAGTTCCGGGTTCTCGCGCATGCGCTTCGCATGCCTAAACCCGGAACTTGCGTGCCCCTTACGAGCATGTGCACACCTCGTACACACCCGTAGGGGCTGCAAATTACAGCCCATTGTGTTTCTTCTTTCCTATTTCCTCCTTACTACTCCTGAAAGCATTGAGTTATTGGGGTACAATTCAGCAGCTGCAAGTCACCCTCTGGTACCTCACACCAGCGACCATTATTGATCTGTAATCCTTGACAGTATCAGCAAACTTTTAGATCTCAGGGGTTTCACACCTGAGCCTGATTCTTATCCTCTCCTTATTCAACATCTGCAACTGTCTGATCAAGAGTAAGACCCGCACTGATTTTTCCCATCTCAAAATTCAAAAGCAATTGTAACACCTTTTTTAGCTAAATCAAACCAGATGGAGATTGAACCTGAGACTTCCTAGTGTGTATGGCTCAAGTATTCACTTGATAAGCTCACTGAGCCGTCATGGAGATCGGCTAGAGCAGCTGTAAGAAAACAGAACTTCAGTGCCCTTTTTTTGTGTGTCTTTCAGGACTCATGCCTCATCAATGTCAATGACATTGGTTAGAAACGTGACAAGCCATGTGTGCACTGACAAATACTCTACAGAGAGTATTATCAGTTTTTAGATCCTCTCCAGGGCATTATTGCAAAATTATTCAACAATGATGTGTGGGTAATAATATGAAAATTTAGCAATTATTGATTTTTCTAGACAACTATTTTGGAAAATATAGTCCCAACTGTACAAGATATAACTTCAGTTCTGCTTAATATACACACATGTGTAATAATATTGTCTACTTTTTGCCTACAGTGCAGAAATGACACTTTGCTGTCTCCATGCCAGCTTTGCGTCTTTTTTTTCAGTTAAGTAATAGATATGTATGAGCAAGTGAACTCAAACAGCCAGTTGCAATTATTGGACAACCAGATTATAAAGTCCATGGGATGTGTTCATAAACATTATAAAAAATAATCCCTATTAAAATTATTATAAATATTATATTGAGACAAATATTAAAAATGCTAAAATACTACTTCTCAGCCACCTCCTTAGTCCTGTAGTAAAAGCTTTTACTCAAAGTGAGAAAGAGTGGGAGTTACAAATGTTGCCACTAGTATCAATATCTGATTAGTAAGGAAGCCACGATAAAACAAATCTCCAGTGCTGCAGTCAAAACTACTCTTTATTAACTTTTATTATGAATACCCCCATTTCATTAACTTTTAGTCCCCCATTTTAGCATTATTTCTCAGCCAAGAGGCTATGTCTTCACAAGCTTCTCTCAGTACTGCACTTGACTAGCCATAGGCTCGCCAAAAATGACGACGGTTGACTTGCTTACAGATTTTCCCTCGTTCCCTCAGTGGAAGCACATTATTCCGTAGTATAGTCAAACATATTCTATACCACATGTCTTATAATGGACATTCATTTGTATTTCCCATTCCATATTTTATGATGGATATAATCATCCATGCCTTTGTTACCTCTAGACTTGACTACTCCAATGCATTCCTGGCTGGCCTCCCACATTCCACCCTACGTAAACTTGAGGTCATCCAAAACTTGGCTGCCCGGGTCCTAACTTGCACCAAGTCCTGTTCGCCCATCATCCCTGTGCTCGCTGACCTACATTAGTTCCCGGTTAAGCAACGCCTCGATTTCAAAATTCTCATCCTTGTTTTCAAATCCATCCCTGGCCTCACCCCTTCCTGTCTCTGTAACCTCCTTCAGCCCCACAACCCCCCAAGATATCTGTGCTCCTCTAATTCTGCCCTCTTCAGCATCCCTGATTATAATTGCTCAACTATTGGTGGCCGTGCCTTCTGTTGCCTAGGCCCTAAGCTCTGGAATTCCCTGCCTAAACCTGTCCACCTCGCTACCTCTCTCCTTTAAGAAGCTCCTTAAAACATACCTCTTTGACCAAGCTTTTGGTCACCTGCCCTAATTTATCCTTATGTGGCTTGGTGTCAAATTTTCTGTCTTAAAATACTCCTGTGCAGCGCCTTGGGACGTTTTACTACGTTAAAGGCTCTATATAAATACAAGTTGTTGTTGTTATTGTTGTAGATGCATCAATTAGGTAATGGAGGTAATATGAAGGAATCCTGAATAAGGTACAAATTGGGAGAGCAAGTTTGAGGAAAATGGTGTAATGAATGGCATCCACAGTATGATTATGTTTTTTTTTCTTAAAATAGAACAGAAATCTGTCATGTGTTCATTATTCACCATAACTTGTGCATCCTCCCAAATGGATTGGGAACTCAGCTTTTAGAAAATCACAAGGCAACAGCTGTGTGTGGAGCAGTGGAAAGCTACACACATTTGGCATTGTAACTTCTAAAAGTGTTAGTTATCCGACATAGGCAAAACTTCAATTTGATTCATTTATTTAACATTAGTAAATTAGGTCAGCTGTGGCTCAGTGATAGCACTCTCATCATTGAGTCAGAAGAGCGTAGGTTCAAGTCCCACTCCAGAGACTTGAGCACATTATCCAGGCTGACATTCTAGTGCAGAACTGAAGAAATGCTGCACTGTCGGAGGTTCCATCTTTCAGATGAGTCATTAAACCGAAGCCTCGTCTGCATCCAAAGGTGGACATAAAAGATACCATGCACTTTTTGAAGGTGTCCTTAATAACATTTATCCTCAACCAACATCTCTAAAACAGATTATCTGGTCATTTATCTCATTACTGTTTGTGGAACTTGCTGTGCACAAATTGGCTGCTGCATTTCTCTACATTACAACAGTAACTACACTTGAAAAGCATTTGGGACATCCTGAGGTGGTGAAAGGTGCTAATAAATGGAAGTTTTTTCTTCTTCTTTAATTTGTTCATTGTAGGGTTAATTAATAGAACATATAATGAAGGTGCATTCCAACCTGCAGATTTTTATGAATTCAAAATGCTCAATAACATCTAGACTTGTTGATTTGCAAAACAATAGCCATTGCTGTTCTGCACGTGGTATCCAAAACAATTGGTTAAATGACACTGTGCCTTTAAATCATAAATGTGTCATTAGTTGGTGCCCAGTAGGAGCAGAATGTACAAATGAAAACATAAACAAAACTATAAAGTATTAACCATGTTTTACAGTCAAAGTAATAAACTTTCTAGTTAATTATGGTGTTATTAAACAAATGAAAAATTGGCATGGATGACAAATATTGCCTTTTTGGTACACATCCAGGTTGAGTTTCAGCCATTGCACTATTTGCAGTCTTTCAACACAGCTGAGCTTTTCCATTGGTTATAAGGAATGTGCTCTGAAGAGAGGCAGATATTAAAGGGATATCCTGTTGTTCAGTGACATTTGCGTATAATCGTGGATTAGTCTAGACAGATTACACAAATAAACAGAGATAATGTTGCTTGTCAGTTTGATTAATCTCCTTTCAGTCTGGTGTATAGAAAGGTAGTATGACTGGCATTTGGTAGTTAATTTCAAATGCTCATCTGGAAATTTAGCAAATACAGATGTTTTAATCAGAAGCCATTATCACTTGTTGGTACAATTTACAAAATTTGGAGTTCCTTTTCCTCTGACCTATCAACTTTAAAGAAAATAAAATGATTAGTTTGGCCAGTGATGGACTTTTCACATCCTTTATCTGTACAGTAGAAACATTGACAAACTTGGGTTATAAACCAGGAGTTTAACCACCCCACTTGTACTAGAAATCAGTTTATCCCATAAGTTTCTGTAGGATTTTTTTTCTGAGAATCTGTAAGAATGCAACAGAATTTTTCAATGACACGTTCTTTGGGAAATATTCATCTCCAACTAGTTAGTGTGACGGTAAGGATCTTTCTTGCTTATATACAAATAAAATTATACATTGTGGGCTAAAAATTGGGTATAGCCGCGATTGGGGCGCTAGTCCTGGCAAAGCGCAAAGCTTAGCGCCAGGCGGGATTTAGCGCTACCTGGCACGATATTGGGCCGTTGCGCCCCTGAGAGTGATTGCGGCGTTAAATCAGGCGCTGCACGAGACTCCTAAGGCACTAACTTGGCGGCGCAACCCAATTTCGCCGCGGTGGGGCGCAGCGAAGGTGCTGTCAATAATCACTTTCCTGAGACACACTGGCGCCGGCCAGCTCTTAAAGGGGCAGGTCAATTGGCATCACCAGACACACTCACTGCCTTGTAGGCCTTCAAATCGGTGGGAGCCTACCTGTGGTGCACCAGCCTAGCAAGACATGGAAAGGGTGAGGCAGAGGGCGGAACACCTCACTGATGGGGCATTAGATGCTTTGGTTGGCGCAGTGGAATCAAGGCCAAGGAAGATGGTCGGAATGTGATTTATGTTTTGGACAGTCTCCCGGGTGTGAGAGCCAGTTATGTGTCAGTGTATTAGTTTTGCTTTCTGTTGCCATAGCTTTCTCATGTTTGAAGGAACCACATTTTGTGCAATGAAACACTTTCTTCATTTACAATGGCCGTGCCGGCTATTTACATGCATCTTGCCCTTCACAGGCTTGGGGGCATCAGACCGGCTCCATTCCTGTTCTTGGAATGGCAGCAAGCATTCCGTCAGAGGGGCCTAGAAGCTACTTCTGATCAGCCTCTGACGCGCAGCCTGAGAAGAGCCACTCGCGTAGAAGTTCAGGGCAGCAGTCATCTTCTCAGCCACCGACAGAGATGTCTTGCACCTTATCTGAGGCTGCAGATCTGGCTGAAGCAGCTGACACAGCTCAGTCACCACCTCCTCTCTAAATTGCAGCCTTCTGACACACTGCTCCTCCGACATGTTCATGTGGGAAAACTGCTGTCGGAAAACCCTGCCAGCGTAAGGTCTGCTGTGGCAACGTCTGTTGGCCCTCCTCCGTCTGGTCATGGCCGCACCCCTCTCCCTGCATCTCAGTGCCCTTTCCAGATGATTCAGCAGCAGGACGTTCCCCTCCAATGCAGCCCCCATAATAAGTGCCCACAGGAAGGTTCCCCGTTGTTAAGGCTCACCAACAGCAAGGTGATGGTCAGAAGGCTGAAGATCATCTGCCTGCGCTGGCTCAGTGGTCAAATAGCTCTCAGTGTGCAGCTCAGCAACTCTTTGCAGCTCTCGAGGAAGTTGTACTCCAAAAATCGCTGCCGCTTTTAAACCACACCAGTCCCCTTTAAATAACGCTCCTCCAGGCCGAGAGTGACTTGGTAAGGTTCCAGGTAAGCTGTCACTATTAGCGCCAGGCGCTACGGAGGGGGTCGCCACTGAATTTACGGTCCGGGGCACCCAAAAGACGTTGCACACTCAAATGACGTCATAATCTGCCTGTGCCCATGAGCGGGCGCTAAGATTTTGCGCCGGTGCTAAATGCATGCTCAATATGGGGCGAGGCACCCGGAAATTGGCTAGCGCCCCACTTCTCGGCCTCTTTAGGTGTTAATCGGTGGCGCTACCAACTGAATTTTACCCCCTATATCTTTTTGAGTTGGCTTTAATACTTCTTTTAAAAAGTCCAGTCTTGTAACTCGATGGAATATTACTTTCAAAAATGCTAAATGAAGGAAAACAAGTTTATGTTCCTCACACTGCAGTAGAAAGTTCAGCACTCAGCACCAAAACAACCTATTCGCTTTGTCATAAATTATAGCACAGTCTATGAAAATTACTTGGACTCTGCCCAACCCCCTGCCCAAGGATACTTCAGATGAATACGTGGCTACAGGAATGGTGCCAGGGGGAGGGATTCAAGTTCCTGGGACATTGGAACCGGTTCTGGGGGAGGTGGGACCTGTTCAAACCGGACGGTTTGCACCTGGGCAGGGCTGGAACCAATGTCCTAGGGGGAGTGTTTGCTAGTGCTGTGGGGGAGGGTTTAAACTAAAATAGCAGGGGGTTGGGAACCTGAGCAGGGAGACAGAGGAAAGGGAAACAAGGATAAAAGCAAAAGATAGGAAGGAGAAAAACAAAAGTGGCAGTCAGAGAAATCAACGGTTTAAATCAAACATGGCCACAGTAAATAATAATTCTAATCGGTCTAAGAGCGTTAAAAAAACAAGCCTGAAGGCTTTGTGTCTTAATGCGAGGAGCATTTGTAATACGGTGGATGAATTGGCTGCGCAAATAGAAGTAAACAAATACGATTTGGTTGGGATTACGGAAACATGGCTCAAGGAAGGCCAGGATTGGGAACTCAACATCCAGGGTATTCAATATTCAGGAAAGATAGGCAAAAAGGAAAGGGAGGTGGGGTAGCGTTACTGGTTAAAGAAGGGATTAACACAATTGTAATGAAGGATATTAGCTCTGATGAGGTGGAATCTGTATGGGTAGAATTGAGAAATACTAAGGGGAAAAAAACATTAGTGGGAGTGATTTATAGACCTCCAAACAGTAAGGCGGATGTTGGGGATGGCATTAAAAGAGAAATTAAAGAAGCGTGCAATAAGGGCACAGCAGTCATCATGGGTGACTTTAATCTACATATAGATTGGGCCAACCAAATTAGTAACAATACTGTGGAGGAGGAATTCCTGGAGTGTTTACAGGATGGTTTCCTGGACCAATATGTCGAGGAACCAACCAGAGATCAGGCCATCTTAGACTGGGTATTATGTAATGAGAAAGGATTAATTAGCAATCTTGTTGTACGAGGTCCCTTGGGTCAGAGCGATCATAATATGATCGAATTCTTCATTAAGATGGAGAATGAAGTAGTTGACTCGGAGACTAGGGTCCTCAATTTAAATAAAGGAAACTACGATGGTCTGAGGAGCGAGTTGGGTAGGATTGATTGGGGAATGGCACTCAAAGGGTTGACGGTGGATAGGCAATGGCAAACATTCAAAGACCGAATGGATGAACTACAGAATTCGTTCATCCCAGTTTGGCATAAAAATAAAACAAAAAAGGTGACCCAACCGTGGCTAACAAGGGAAATTAGGGATAACATAAGGTCCAAGGAGAGGGCATATAAATTGGCCAGAAAAAGCAATAATCCTGAGGATTGGGAGCAGTTTAGGATTCAACAAAGGAGGACAAAGGGACTAATTAAGAAAGGGAAAATAGAATATGAGAGTAAGCTTGCAGGGAACATAAAAACTGACTGTAAAAGCTTCTATATATATGTGAAGAGAAAAAGATTGGTGAAGTCAAGCGTAGGTCCCTTGCAGTCAGAATCGGGGGAATTTATAATGGGGAACAAAGAAATGGCAGACCAACTAAATACATATTTTGGTTCTGTCTTCACAAAGGAGGACACAAATAACCTTCCAGAGATGCCGGGGAACATAGGGTCTGATGAAAGGGTGGAACTGAAAGAAATCAGTATTTGTAGGGAAATGGTGTTAGGAAAGTTGATGGGACTGAAGGCCGATAAATCCCCAGGGCCTGATAATCTACATCCCAGGGTACTTAAGGATGTGGCCCTAGAAATAGTAGATGCATTGCTGGTCATCTTCCAGAACTCGATAGACTCTGGAACGGCACCCATGGATTGGCGGGTAGCTAATGTTACCCCACTATTCAAAAAAGGTGGTAGAGAAAAGGCGCGGAATTATAGACTGGTAAGCTTGGCATCGGTAGTGGGTAAAATGCTAGAGTCCATTATAAAAGATGTAATAGCAGAGCACTTGGAAAGCAGTGACTGGATCGGACAAAGTCAACATGGATTTACAAAAGGTAAATCATGCTTGACTAATCTACTGGAATTTTTTGAGGATGTAACTGGTAAAATAGATAAGGGAGAACCAGTGGATGGGTGTATTTGGACTTTCAGAAGGCTTTCGATAAGGTCCCGCATAAGAGATTAGCGTGCAAAATTAAGGCACATGGGATTGGGGGCAAGGTATTGACTTGGATAGAGAACTGGTTGGCGGACAGAAAGCAAAGAGTTGGAATAAACGGGTCGTTTTCCGAGTGGCAGGCAGTGACTAGTGGGGTACCGCAAGGTTCGGTCCTAGGACCCCAGCTGTTCACAATATATATTAATGATCTGGACGAGGGAATTGGATGTAATATCTCCAAATTTGCAGACGACACAAAGCTGGGTGGGAGGGTATGCTGTGAGGAGGATGTCGTGAAACTCCAGCACGATTTGGACAGGTTGGGTGATTGCGCAGAAACACGGCAAATGCACTATAATGTGGATAAATGTGAGGTTATCCACTTTGGTGGCAAAAACAGGAAGGCAGATTATTATTTGAATGGCAATAGATTGGGAGAAGGGGAAGTGCAAAGAGACCTGGGTGTTCTTGTACACCAGTCGCTGAAGGTAAGCATGCAGGTGCAGCAGGCAGTTAAGAAGGCAAATGGTATGTTGGCCTTCGTAGCAAGAGGGTTCGAGTACAAGAACAAGGATGTCTTGCTGCAGTTGTACAGGGCCTTGGTGAGACCACACCTTGAGTATTGTGCGCAGTTTTGGTCGCCTTACCTGAGGAAGGACGTTCTTGCCATGGAAGGAGTGCAGCGAAGGTTCACCAGGCTGATACCTGGGATGGCAGGAATGACGTATGAGGAGAGATTGTGTCGATTGGGCTTATACTCACTGGAGTTTAGAAGATTGAGAGAGGATCTCATCGAAACCTATAAAATTCTGTCAGGCCTGGGCAGACTAGATGCAGGAAGGATGTTTCTGATGGCCGGGGAGTCCAGAACCAGGGGTCATAGTCTAAGGATAAGGGGTAAGCCATTTAGGACTGAAATGAGGAGGAATTTCTTCAGCCAGAGAGTGGTGAACCTGTGGAATTCTCTGCCACAGAGGGCGGTGGAGGCCAGTTCATTAAGTATATTCAAGAAAGAGTTGGATATATTTCTTAAGGCTAAAGGGATCAAGGGATATGGGGAGAAGGCAGGGACAGGGTACTGAATTTGGATGATCAGCCATGATCTCATTGAATGGCGGAGCAGGCTCGAAGGGCCGAATGGCCTACTCCTGCTCCTATCTTCTATGTTTCTATGTTTCTAAACTGGCATGTAGTAGAGTTAGTCTCTCAGTCTGCATCTTACGTGGAGAATTTTGTTCTCATTTAGTTGGGTATACGAAGTGTCCTTAACCTTCTCAAGCTCAGCCATTACAGCATTTAGTCAGTACATTGTGTTTGCCATGTCAAGGCAGACAATGACACTGTACTTCAGAAAAGTGCAGACATTATTTCTGCACTTCAGATTAATAGATTTTGTCATTCTCATGAAGAGCAGCAATCAATAGCACTTTACTATGACATCTACTGTCAATAGATCTTGTACCCATTACTAGGGGTGGTTAATAGATAGTTCTTCAAAATCCTTTTTGTTGCTCATAATATGTTGGAAGTAATTGCTTAAGAAATCATTGTGTAAATGAACAATCATAAATATTTGTTCTTTAGCAGGTGATTTATTGCATCATTTTTGTTGCTCTGCTACTTTTATCATGAAACTATGATATTAAGACAATATGCCTTATTTGCATCATGAGCTAATTGCAATACAACTATTAAATCAGCTCTTATTGGTTCTAAAGAAAAAGAGACAATTATTTGTGTGCAAATCTGTCTGCTTTCATCCAAAGTTTGATAGCTTAAAAATAAATGAATACATGAAAGATTGCAACAAAAATATATCATTTTATTCTAGTACAAATACATCAGACAGTTTTGATATCATGTAGTATAGATCAACAAAGTATTGAAATTATATTGTGGTAGAGTTAACAATACGAAGTCCAGGATTGCTTTGTGAAAAAATGGGACTTTCAGGTTAGTACTAAAAAGACGTGAGCCTGCACCTGACAACCGCAAGTGTTGGTTCAGGTCTAATATTGGTAATGGTAATACTGGTAAACATGCTTTTATTTGCTTATCTTTTATTTGAACTTGAGTGTTCTTTTAATTAGAATTGAGGTGTGATGTCAAGATGTACCAGCACCAAAATGTACTCCTGCTGAGTAATATATGTCCCCAGAACAAGTAATAAAGAAGAAACTTGCATTTTTATAGGGCCTGTCATGTCCTCAGGATGTTCCAAAGCACTTCACAACTAATGAAGTATTTTGAAGTGTAGTCATTGTTGTAATGTAGGGAAACAAGGCAGGCAATTTGCATATAGCAAGTTCTCACAAACAGTAATGAGATAAATGGCCAGATAATCTGTTTCGGTGATTTTGCTTGAGGGATAAATGTTGGCCAGGACACCAGGAGAACTCCCCTGCTCTTCTTCAAATAGTACCACAGGATCTTTTATATCTTTTTTGGTTTAATGTCTCATCTGAAAGACAGCACCTCCGATAATGCAGCACTGCCTTAGCGCTGCATTGAAGTGTCAGCCTGGATTATGTGCTAACGCCTCTGGAGTGAGTGGGACTTGAATCCATGAGGCAGAGGTGAGAAACCATGACTGGGCCGAGGCTGACACCTAAGAAACTAGCTTGGTATTTGACTAATACAGAAATAAAAAGGAGGAATGGCCAGTTAAAAATAAAGCAATTAGTAAAGGGAAGTGCAATGACAGTCCATTATGTGGCAGCACGCTGGTAGCGAGTGGGGGGGGGGGTTCAATCTTCAGTGTGAGTGAATGATGATCTCAGCTCTAACCCTGTGAGGTATTCAGGACAGATTGGGAGGGAAATCAGAAAAAGTCATCTTGGACTACTGCCAGGTGACAGAATATCTATGTTGGCACTGTACAACTTATATCTATGATATTTGTACAAGCCCAGACTGCTATTTATGGTTAATATCTTCAAACATTGGCATATTAAAAAAAAACTTTTCAAAATCATTTTTAAACTCGGTTTGTTCCAGCTACTGTGGATGTATGCGATATATGCCTTTATGCAGCACGCTGGCTTATAGGCACTTTTTGGTACTTACAATGTGCCAAGTTTTGTACTGTTAGAATGGAAATGCTGCTTGTCAATGTGCCAACGATCACTTTGATTACAGTATATGTGTAAGTAAAAGGGCTCCAGTTGGGTTGGCAGCAGCCATGTTTTTTGACTGCTTTTTATTTCACTTCACACTGTTTATAATGGCAGGATAGCAAAATCACATTTTCTGCCATTGATTTTGGAACTCCATGTTTAAGTCCTTGTGTAACCGTTCCCATGTCTAGCGGCAAATCAGGCCAGAATAATACAATTTATTGGCTTCCGTTTGTTACAAAAAATGAGATGTAAGTGGCGAAAATCTGCCCTTTCCATTACTGTACCACATCATAAAAAGATCTGCCAAAATGTCACAGCAGTCTACCCAGAAGAGGTCAGTATATACATCAAAACCAAGTTAAGATGACCTGAAATGGTTCATGATGCATCCTTCCAGACTGTGCCAGATCACTGTAGGCTAAAGGAGGAGATTCATCCATTTAGGAGGAAGGTTACCAGTAGGAGGATAAAGAGCAAGAGGCTTTTACTGCCTTAGGTATATTGTAAGGTTCAACCAATCATTTTACATATGGCATGCCAGACCACATGCATATTGATGGCATGGTACCATATTTCTGAAAGATGCTTTTGCTAAGATCATATGGCCTGAGAACTACATGTGATCAGCTGGACTCCAAGAGCTGGCTGTCATTTTCATATTCACAAAAGAAGAAATTAAATCAGTACAGCAAAGTAGCAAGGTTCTAATTTTGTGAGGGATTCATCCCTTTGAAGGCAATACTTCCACAACTGGACAGCACTTCAACAATTCCACAAGTTGTACTTGTGGAAAAATCCAGAAAAATTGTTGGAAGAAACACATTTTAAAAGAACCACAAACAATTTATTATTAAGGACCACATCCTGACTGTAACAACCTCCTTTCTGAAAGAGACTGTGTGATGATTGCAAATGGATCAAAAAGGGGATAGAGCAGGAGGTAAAATCAGGTGTTAAAATAAAGTCGTAGAAAATTGACCACATAATTTCAGTGATTAGCGTGCAAGTGTTAAAAAAACTATTAGTAATTTCAAAATTGTACTGTGCCCATTCTTAAAGGAAGAGTATGTCAAATGATCCATCATCGAGCATAGAGTTCAAATGAGCAGCTTCCATACTTAAAGTCAGGAACCTAATAGTATATGGCTGTCATTGTGGTTTAATCCTCGCTGCCCCCAATGCAGAAATAAAAACCTGCAATGTTCACAAATTATCGCCAAGAAATGCAAGTCATTTGAGTTAATTGTCGTGATTTATTTATGGATTCATGCATTTATAATTACATTTTCCACTTGCCTGTTATTCTTCAGAATTCCTCATAGCAACTCTTAGGGCTGGATTTTACAAACCTTGGTGGGTCCGTGGCGGGCGACGTCGGTGGCGGTCCCAGTCCCGGCCCCGATGCTGGCTCCAGCCCACTGTGTCGAATTAATTTACCTTGATTGGGTTTGTTAAGCCCGCCCAACGCATTTCTCGGCCAAAATAAAGGAAGCGGGTCTGGTGACGTCATTCAATGACGCCTCATCAGCCGGTTTCCTTAAAGGGACCACAGCCAACATTAATTAGACATTAGTACGCTAGCAAAATACTGCAGATGCTGGAAATCTGAAATAACAACAGAAAATGCTGGAAAAACTCAGCAGGCCAGGCAACATCCATGGAGAGAAAATAGAGTCAACGTTTCAGGTGAACCCTTTGTCAAGACTAAAGAAGCACAGGAAATAAAATAGATTAAGAGGCCAGGCTGGGAGAGAACAAAAGAGAAGAAGAGACATTAAGAGGTATTCAAAATGAGACGAGATGGTGATAGGACTAGTGGAGACAAAAGACGGCTCTAGATTAGGTGTGAAATGCGCTGGCAGAATGGGAGACAGCTGTCATGTGGGAGAGAGAGAAAAAAAAAAGAAAGGGGGGGGAAAGGCCAAAACAAAGGTGTGGATAAAAAATATAAGTAAAAATGTAATAGGGGCCGAGGTTATGATCTGAAATTGTTGAACTCGATATTGAGTCCGGAAGGCTGTAAAGTGCCGAATCGGAAGATGAGGTGCTGTTCCTCAAGTTTACGGTGAGCTTCCATGGAACAATGCAAGAGGCCAAGGACGGTGAGGTCCGAGTGGGAATGGGGTGGTGAATTAAAATGACAGGCGACCGGAAGCTCGGGGTCACCCTTACGGACTGAACGGAGGTATTCCGCAAAGCGGTCACCCAATCTGCGTGTGGTCTCCCAATTAGACATTTGTGCTATCAGTGTTCTACAGCATTGAAGTGCTGCAAACACTGATGAGCTGCAGGGCTGCAACCAGGCTCTCCCATGACTCCCTGCATATACTCATGGAGGGAGTCACAGCACACAGGGAGGTCCTCTTCCCTTCCCATGGACGGAGAAGACCTCCCTCGGAGATCAACACAACCTGGTTGCACATTGCAGAGGAGGACACAAGCAGGGATGTGGTCAGGAGGACCAGGCTGCAGTGCCGCAAACCTTTCAATGATCTGAGTAGATCACAAAACGTTAGTACAAAGCCACACTCAACCTCATCCTGCTGTGCCTCTCATCACATCCCCATCACTCTGCCTTTCCTACCCTACTCCTGCACATCCTTATGCACACCAACTTACTTTGGATCTCCACCCATCCCTCTCTATCTATATTATCACATCCCCATCTCACTAGCCACCCCTCACACTCCCCCTCATCCTAGTCCAATCATACCATCTGACAATACACAAGGGTAGGCACTTGGGAGTTTTAAACCAACGTTCATGTAAAGTTTCTGTTAATGTGGTGTCAAACATTGAAATCTTTATTTTCAACACATTGCATTCTTGGATAGGTTTGTGTGCACCTTTGGAAGTGGCTTTGTGAGTTGCAGTGAATGGTGAGACATAACTGTACCCCCCGCAATGGTTATGAGTGTGAAAGGAATGGCTTGGGCATTGTGGGGATGCTTTATGGTGTTGGTGTGGGGTGATGCCAACCTGGCGCAGCATGTGGCAGCCAGGGTGTACAACGTCAAGTGAAGTAAATCTGGCCATGGTGAGGTTATCCCTGGCCTCCTGGGCAGCAATGTGGTCAAATGCTGACGCCCTGTGTCCTGTGCAGCATCAGTTGATTGTGGAGAAGGTTGGTGTTGTTGTTGTTGTTGGTGTTGCTGGTGTGCCTGGTGTTGGGGCTGATCATGGAGGGATTCTGAAGACCAAAGTGAGAGAGTTTCAATGGCACCCATGCTGATGGAATAGATGGCAGGTGAAGTACAGATGACAGAAGCGATCTGTCAATGGTGGGAGAGGTAATGAGGTCAGACTGGATGGAGACTTGTGTAAAGACTTGTAGCATTCTGAATCTGTTTTGGAAATGCAGTTTAGAGAAGCTCGTGGTTAAGGGAGCATGTCTCAATCAGCTGGGAATTTTGACTTGACGTTTGAAGCTGTCAACTCATCAGCTGATTCAATGGCGAGTCACCTCCCACCTCAGCTTCACAGACGAGGTCTAGGCACAGCGGGAAACCAGTGCGCGACCTGCCAAATTCAAAAAGCTGGGAAAAAAACATTGTTAAGTGGCTGTAAACAAGCCACTAATGATTTGAATTGCCTCCCCCACCGCTGCGTGTCAGGTCTGCTTAGCGCTGACAGACTCGACATTTAGTAAAGGCAGCGGGCAGCGGGTTCACAGCAGGGTCTCGACCCACTGGGGAAAAAAAACACTTTCCCACCTGACCCGCCACCGATCATGCCCGCTAACCCCCTGTAAAATCCAACCCTTAATCACAAAAATGAAAGGTTCTGAGGCCAAATCAAACTATGAAATCATGTATTTTAATGCAGCTCTGAATCAATCAAAATATCTTTTGGACAACTGCAGTTAAATAGGGGCACAGTGTGCAAGAACGTTGGTAATTCTTCTCAATCTTAGGTCCTAAAAAACAATTTTGGCATCATGTAAAATTGAGTGTTAACACTTTTGTCTGGATGGTATTAAGGTAAAACCTGAATTAAACAGATTTAATTTAATTTAATTAGATTTTTAGGTAACCATGACTTGAATGAAGGAATAGAGAGTTGCATTTCAAAATTTGTAGATGAGACTAAGTCGGGCGGCACAGTAAGCAGTGCAGATAGGAGCAGGAAGTTACAAAAAGTTATAGATAGATTAAGTGAGTTGGCAAAACTGTGGCAAATGGAGTTCGCCATGGTAAAGTGTTAGGTTGTCCACTTTGGATCCAAGAAAGACACATTTTCAAAATGGGTGAGAAACTAGGAACTGTGACGGAGCAAAGAGATTTGAGTGTCCGTGTACACAAGTCACTAACAACTAGTGGAAAGGTACAAAAAGCAATTAAAATACTATTGGAATGTTGGCTTTTCTCTCAAGTGGACTAGAATACAAAGGGGTGAAAGTTATGCTTCAGTTAAATAGAACCTTGGTCAGACCCTATCTTGAGTACTGTGTTCAGGTCTGGGCACTGCATCTCTGGAAGGACATATTGGCCTTGGAGGGGGTGCAGCGCAGATTCACCAGTGTGATACTCGGCTAAAAGGGTTAAATTATGAGGACAGGTTGCATAAACTTGGCTTGTATTCCCTTGAGTACAGAAGCTTGAGGGGTGATTTAATCGATAAAGGGATTTGATAATGGTAGATAAAGAGAAACTATTTCTTCTGGTGGGGAACACAAAACAAGGAGGCATAACCTTAAAATTAAAGCCAGGCCATTCAGGAGTGAAATCAGACTACACTTCTCCACACAAAGGGTAATGGAAAGCTGGAACTCTCTCCCTCAAAAGGCTGTGGATGGTGGATTAATTGAAGCTTTCAAAACTGAGATCAATAGATTTTTGTTTGGAAAGGGTATCAAGGGATATGGAGCAAAGGCAAGTAAATGGAATTGAGGTACAGATCAGCCATGATCTAATTGAATGGCGGAACAGGCCCGAGGGGCTGACTGGCCTACTCCTGTTCCTATGTATGTAATCTGTTCAATTTAATAGCTAATTTATGGCACTAGATGTCACTACTTCATAGCTACCATA
This sequence comes from Somniosus microcephalus, assembly GCF_052327205.1. Lineage (NCBI taxonomy): Eukaryota > Metazoa > Chordata > Chondrichthyes > Squaliformes > Somniosidae > Somniosus > Somniosus microcephalus. The sequence goes on from NC_140990.1 coordinate 300,276,019, forward strand.
CCAATGGCAGGTAATGTAGAATGGAAACTATTTTCTATTTGTGATTTGAAACAGACTTGGTTCTCTTGGCCACGTTACTTTTTATTCTGAGACTGACAAATGTGGCAAGTGATAGTCTGCACTCACTTCTCTTTCTGAACTCTCTAAAGCTGTTAGATTACAGGTACCCTTCCTGTTTCAATAACATTTTGCAGTTTTCATTAGGCTCGGGCCAAGTTGCTATTTATCATGAGTTTTATCTCAGTTTTCAAGTTATCAAGATACTGGATTCTGAACACAGTGCCCATACTGAAATGGAATTTTCCCATTTGGTATTTTTTTTAAAGAAGGTATTAATTATAGCTACTGTAGGGCAATGGAAATATGATACTATGGGTGATAAATTCAGCTCTGTAGCGCCCGGTTTTTCGGCGCTATGGCTGCAGTTTTGTGACAAAAATGGCGTCTGCACTGCATGCACACACTTCTGGTGTGTGCCGCGTCGGACGCCATCTTGGTGAGGGCAATAGCATTGGCGCTGGGAATGTGCGGCAGAAGTATGTAGAGTAGGCAGATTGTAACGTCAATCAGCGTGCAATGCTGATTTGATGCCAGCACTGCCATTTTCATCCTCAACGCTGGAACTAATGTCCTGTGTTAATCTCGCACCCCTACCAGTGATATTTGTCACCTACTTGCAGGTTAGTCGTCTTATGCTCATTAATAACTAGACATTCTTATTATGAACACAGCTAGCTTTTGCTAGACCTTTTATTGAGCACATGTGGACTAGGTACAGTATCTGTAGAGGCATCCATCTTGACTGCTGCCTTGTGGGTAGCCTAGTGCCTCATGGGTAATGTAGTCTTAATATACATACAGCTGGGTAGTGTAGTCTTGTTATATACATACAGCTATATACAGCTCTACGGCTCCACCTAGTGTCCACTATAGAATGACATGCTATTGATCATTACATCCTCCTTTCTTTGAGGTTTAACAAAATCAATATCAATCAACTTTCAAGAAAACAATAAAGATAATATCAGTAACACTTTTGTTAGTGCTCTATAAACATAAACATTTTCAAAACAGTCAACACATTTTCAAAGCTTTACATTGTACTCAAAGATTAAGTCTATCAGGCTCTTTTACTTCACGTGTGGATCTTCTCAACACGGGTAAGTCTGATGTGTCTTCATGAGATTGTTCTGGCGGTGAATGACAAGATGCAGTTGCGGCATTGTCATCAATCTGCTCTTCTTTAGATCGAGGTCTCCTTGCGATCTTTGCTTGGAGAGGGTTTCAGTGTTTCCTTCACTCTTCATGCCATAACTCTCAATGTAGTCAATGCACTCTTGAAAAACTGCTGGCAGCTGGATCCCATCATACAGCATAGTCCTCTCAGCAGCCTCGGCTAATGGAACACCAAAGATTGGCCTGAGGGAAGAAGGAGTATCCACCGGAACTGCTTCCTGCTCTGGTGTAGGCTTCTTCTTTTTCTTTTTCTCTTTCCACTGCTTAACAACATCTGCTGCGGTTATATCTTTGGACTTTTTCTCCTTGTGTTTTTCCTCTTTGTGCTTTTCTTCCTTTGGCTTCTCTTTGACCTTAAAGTCTTTTTCTTTCTTCTTGGAGAAACTAGGCTTTTTGAAGACATGGAGACCCTTTGGCCTTTTCATCCTTGATGGGCTCTCTGCTTCATCACCTGAGTCATCTGGTCTGCTTATGGCACAGTCTATACGGTAGACTCTCTTGACCAGTTCTAAGTCTTCACAAGCTTTGTCACCTAGTATCGAATCAAGTCTTTCAGCCACAACAGAAAACATGAGATGATGCACTTTGTCTTTGACTGTCACTTTAAGTCTGCATACACCTAAGCTATCTATTTTCTGTCCATTATAGCTCTTCAGTAGTACTGACTTTTTCTGTATTTTGGGCTTTTCTTTCATATTTTTTATGTCACTCATACTGATTAAGTTTGCTTTTGCCCCAGTGTCCAGTTTCAATGTAACTAATGCTCCATTTATCTGCAGTGGGATCATCCATTTGTCCTCTTTTACTGCATTGACTTTATGTTCAGTATTGTCCATTTCTGAGGGCTGCACATTTTCTGTATCTTTTTTGATATCGTCACATGACACCATTCCTACAAAAAATGTATCACTTAAGTCAGTGTCCTCAATCACATTAACTTGTTGCCCTTTCATTGTTTTTACTTTTGAAAAGCATTGTTTGGCAAAGTGATTCTTTCCATTACACTTTGTGCACATTTTTCCAAACACTGGGCATTGTCTTAACTGGTGTTTGTAACCACAGCGTTTACAATTAAAAATTTCATCCTCCGATTGCTTTTCATTTCTGTTCTGCCCACATTTCTTCCCCTTGTAGGACACAGCACCGACAGCAGCATTATCACTCATTACAATCGCATCATTATTGATTTCACTGAAAGTCTTCGCGTGATTTCGAGCTAGCTCGCTGGCTTGGCATATTTTCACTGCAGTTTCCAAATTTAGTTCGGTTTCTCTCAACAGACGTTCCCTAACTTTTTTATCATGAATACCAAACACAATCTGGTCACGAATCATGGATGCTTTGAGCTCAGAGAAATTACATGTCTCTGCTTTCAGTTTCAGATCAGTTATAAAGCTACAAAAGTCTCATTTTGCTGCTGTGTCCGAGAACAGAAGATGTATCTTTCATAGGTCTCATTCTTTTTGGGAGAGCAATGTGCATCAAATTTCTGTAGCACATCGTCTAATTTTCCTCTGTTCTCCTCTGGATTAAATACAAATGTATTAAATACCTCTATCACCTGTGGGCCTGCAACCGTAAGCAGCAATGCTATCTTCCTTGCGTCTGGCTTCGTACCGAATCAGATGGCTGCAATGTAGAGTTCGAATTGTTGTTTAAAAGTCTGCCAATTGTAGTCGAGTTTTCCTGTGAGTTTCAAACGCTCTGGTGGCTTCAAATTCTCCATGTCGCTTTTCACAATTTTCAGCAGATCTTCACCATCCTGGTACCATCTTATGTTCATTAATAAATAGACATTCTTATTATGAACACAGCTAGCTTTTGCTAGTTACTTTATTGAGCACATGTGGACTATGTACAGTATCTGTAGAGGCATCCATCTTGACTGCTGCCTTGTGGGTAGCCTAGTGCCTCATGGGTAATGTAGTCTTAATATACATACAGCTGGGTAGTGTAGTCTTATTATATACATACAGCTATATACAGCTCTACAGCTCCACCTAGTGTCCACTATAGAATGACATGTTATTGATCATTACAAGTCGCTGATTAATTTCTACTGGCTCTGTGGAAGTTTGCGGAAGTGTTTGGAGCCTTCTAGAGTTGTTTAAAGTTGGTGAGGTGAAAGGGAGTGGTGCTGCAAGTGGAGAAGGCCTTGGTTCTGACTTCAAGGGTTCTGGTCAGATCACTTGCTCCCAGTCAAGGGTGCTCTAGTTATCCCTCTTGGCCTGCAGGGAGATGGAGCAGAGGCAGCAAAGAAGATGACAAGCTTCTCGCAGAGGAAGGGGGAGAAGGGCTCTCAGCAGGAGGCCTTATCCACCTAGGGTCTTCCGAGAGCAATTCCCTTACCTCAGCCTGAGCCAGTAGCAGTGTGTGAGGCTTTACAAAGGAGATGTTCACAGAACTCTGTCATCTCTTGCAAACAGACCTGCAGCTTCACACAAGGGCAAGGACAGCACTGCCAGTGGCTGTGAAGGTGACAGTTGCCATGAATTTCCTCGCGTCGGGGTCCTTCCAGGCTAGAGCAGGCGACACCTGTAACATCTCCCAGTTCGTCGTCCACTGCTGCACAAGAGAGGTGACAGATGTACTTTATGTCAGGAGCAGGAACATCATTGTCTTCTCTCTGATCAGAGAGAAGCAGGTGGAACCGACACGTGGCTTTGCCAGGATAGCGGGTTTCCCAATGGTGCAGGGCGCCATCGACTGCACGTGCGTAGATTTGCCGCACCATTTCTAAATGCTGAGATGTACCGCAACTGCAAAGGTTACCACTCACTGAATATGCAGTTGGTGTGCAACCATGCTCAGCACATCATGATGGTGAACGCCCAGTATCCTGGCAGCAGTCATGATGCTTTTATGCTGCACAAGTCCGCTGTTCCCTCAGTCTTTGAACCACCAAGACAACCCAGAGGGTGGCTACTGTAGTGATCAATAGCATGTCATTCTATAGTGGACACTAGGTGGAGCCGTAGAGCTGTATATAGCTGTATGTATAAAACTACACTACCCAGCTGTATGATATTAAGACTACATTACCCATGAGGCACTAGGCTACCCACAAGGCAGCAGTCAAGATGGAAGCCTCTACAAGATGCTGTACAAGTCCACATGTGCTCAATAAAAGTAACTAGCAAAAGCTAGCTGTGTTCATAATAAGAATGTCTATATATTAATGAACATAACATGGTGCCAGGGTGGTGAAGATCTGCTGAAAATTGTGAAAAGCGACATGGAGAATTTGAAGACACCAGAGCGTTTGAAACTCACAGAAAAAATCGACTACAATTGGCAGACTTTTAAACAGCAATTCGAACTCTACATTGCAGCCATCGGATTCAGTACGAAGCCAGATGCAAGGAAGATAGCGTTGCTGCTTACGGTTGCAGGCCCACAGGCGATAGAGGTATTTAATACATTTGTATTTAATCCAGTGGAGAACGGAGACAAATTAGATGATGTGCTACAGAAATTTGATGCACATTGTTCTCCTAAAAAGAATGAGACGTATGAAAGATACATCTTCCATTCTCGGACACAGCAACAAAATGAGACTTTTGATAGCTTTATAACTGATCTGAAACTGAAAGCACAGACATGTAATTTCTCTGAGCTCAAAGCATCCATGATTCGTGACCAGATTGTGTTTGGTATTCATGATAAAAAAGTCAGGGAACGTCTGTCGAGAGAAACCAAACTAAATTTGGAAAATGCGGTGAAAATATGCCAAGCCAGCGAGCTAGCTCGAAATCACGCGAAGACTTTCAGTGAAATCAATAACGATGCGAATGTAATGAGTGATAATGCTGCTGTCGGTGCTGTGTCCTACAAGGGGAAGAAACGTGGGCAGAACAGAAATGAAAAGCAATCGGAGGATGAAATTTTTAATTGTAAATGCTGTGGTTACAAACACCAGTTAAGACAATGCCCAGCATTTGGAAAAATGTGCACAAAGTGTAATGGAAAGAATCACTTTGCTAAACAATGCTTTTCAAAAGTAAAAATGACGAAAGGACAACGAGTTAATGTGATTGAGGACACTGATTTAAGTGAGACATTTTTTGTAGGAATGGTGTCATGTGACGATATCAAAAAAGATACAGAAAATGTGCAGCCCTCAGAAATAGACAATGCTGAACATAAAGTTAATGCAGTAAAAGAGGACAAATGGATGATCCCACTGCAGATAAATGGAGCATTAGTTACATTGAAACTGGACACTGGGGCAAAAGCAAACTTAATCAGTATGAGTGACATTAACAATATGAAAGAAAAGCCCAAAATACAGAAAAAGTCAGTACTACTGAAGGACTATAATGGACAGAAAATAGATAGCTTAGGTGTATGCAGACTTAAAGTGACAGTCAAAGACAAAGTGCATCATCTCATGTTTTCTGTTGTGGCTGAAAGACTTGATTCAATATTAGGTGACAAAGCTTGTGAAGACTTAGAACTGGTCAAGAGAGTCTACCGTATAAACTGTGCCATAAGCAGACCAGATGACTCAGGTGATGAAGCAGAGAGCCCATCAAGGATGAAAAGGCCAAAGGGTATCCATGTCTTCAAAAAGCCTAGTTTCTCCAAGAAGAAAGAAAAAGACTTTAAGGTCAAAGAGAAGCCAAAGGAAGAAAAGCACAAAGAGGAAAAACACAAGGAGAAAAAGTCCAAAGATATAACCGCAGCAGATGTTGTTAAGCAGTGGAAAGAGAAAAAGAAAAAGAAGAAGCCTGCACCAGAGCAGGAAGCAGTTCCGGTGAATACTCCTTCTTCCCTCAGGCCAATCTTTGGTGTTCCATTAGCTGAGGCTGCTGAGAGGACTATGCTGTATGATGGGATCCAGCTGCCAGCAGTTTTTCGAGAGTGCATTGACTACATTGAGAGTTATGGCATGAAGAGTGAAGGAAACACTGAAACCCTCTCCAAGCAAAGATCGCAAGGAGACCTCGATCTATACAAGAGCAGATTGATGACAATGCCGCAACTGCATCTTGTCATTCACCGCCAGAACAATCTCATGAAGACACATCAGACTTACCCGTGTTGAGAAGATCCACACGTGAAGTAAAAGAGCCTGATAGACTTAATCTTTGAGTACAATGTAAAGCTTTGAAAATGTGTTGACTGTTTTGAAAATGTTTATGTTTATAGAGCACTAACAAAAATGTTACTGATATTATCTTTATTGTTTTCTTGAAAGTTGATTGATATTGATTTTGTTAAACCTCAAAGAAAGGAGGATGTAATGATCAATAGCATGTCATTCTATAGTGGACACTAGGTGGAGCCGTAGAGCTGTATATAGCTGTATGTATAAAACTACACTACCCAGCTGTATGATATTAAGACTACATTACCCATGAGGCACTAGGCTACCCACAAGGCAGCAGTCAAGATGGAAGCCTCTACAAGATGCTGTACAAGTCCACATGTGCTCAATAAAAGTAACTAAGGGCTATCCACTGATCACCTGGCTCATGACACCACCCCGCAACCCAACTACACGTGGGATGCATGCGTACGATGAGAGCCATGCTGCCACATAGAATCTAATAGAGCAGACCATTGGTGTCCTTAAACAATGCTTCCGCTTCCTGTAGCACTCTGGAGGAGCCCTGCAGTACTCATCAGAGCACGCCTCAAGATTCATTGTGGTTTGCTGCATGCTCCACAACCTCGGGCCCAGCCCTTGCCACCAGGCATACGGCGACCAGCTGAGGAGGAAGAGGAAGAAGCGGAAGAGGAGGAGGAGGAAGAGGAGGAGGAGGAAGCGGAAGGGGAAGGGAGGAGGCAACACAGACAGCCCCTTTCTGCCCGGGCTGTCCATGATCGACCCTTCCGACTGCGATATCAGTGAACGCAACCTCAATTACACATCCAATAATAGTCCCACACCTTACCTTCCCTCTGTTACTGACTATCACAGCGTCTTCTTGGCCACTATGCTGAAATAAAAGCCACCACAAAAGAAACATTCTAATCCAACTTTATACATCAATCCGTCCAATATTACATAGCAAAGTCAACTAATCACTCTTGTGGATTCCCTTAGTGCCTGTCTTTAGTGTGCCTTTGCCTGTCCTCGTGCTCCTACGAAGAGCTACCCCAGTGGCTGCAGCATGGCTGGTGGAAGGCTGCTGAATTTCAGTGGGGGAGACTGCAGATGGCCTTGCAAGATGAACTCAAGCACCTCTGGGCCTAGAAGGCCCAACTACAGACTGAACCACCTCGGCATGGGCAGCAGCAGTCCGGGCTGACTGGCTGACAAATAACAGCAAGGGCACTGGCAGAGTGGCAGTGGTGGGAGGATGAATGTTGTCATCCTGAGAGAAGACAACAGGTTCTTGCTCAACGGAGCCACAGTCTGTTGGCGGACAGATTTCTGGACTGCTGTGATACCCTGCAAGCCCCTTTCCACACTGGTAAATGCAGCCACAGTGCCAGCATTCTGAGCTTGCATGGCAGTGGTCTGAGCTGGCGTGGCAGCAAGCTGACCTGGCATGAGAGCAGTCTGACCTGGCATGACAGAAGTCTGTGAGCTTCTGCTTGTGCTCCAATGGAAGCTGAGGCAACCATTAGACACTGCATCATGGTTGGGTCCACAAGTGCACTAATTGAGCTGCCCACCCCTTCCACGCTGGAATTCATGGGCTCCAAGCTCTGCGCAAAGCCCTGTGCAAAGTTGGTGCTGGACTCCTTCATGCTCCTTGACATTGTATGCAGGCTTTCTGGCAGGCCTCCCAATGCACCAAGCGTTTTGTTGTGCATACCCATCAGCGTTCTTCTATAGGCCACCCCATCGAAGCCCTCATTTAAGTCCTCGCCAGCAGAACTCGTATGCGACTTCAACCTCCGGCGAGCTGGCACCTGTGCTACCCTTTCCCCCTGCCCTGGCTGCAGCCCACTCGTGCCCAGTGACTCACCACATGCAGGTCTTGCCTCTAAGCTACCCTCTAAACTACGCCCAGTGCCAGTATCTGAGCTGATGGCTGCTAGTGTCAGATCGAGTGACGGTGTTTCTTCTTCTTCATCACTCTCCTCTCCCTCTTATTCTTGCACCACTGTCTGGGCAGGTTGGGTTTCTTGGGTCTCTGAAATGAGAAAGGCACAAGGGTAGCGTTGTGGTGAGGGGAGCGGGGGGGGCGCGGGGAGCAAGAAGTGTATGTTTACACCATGTGCAGCTTGTAAATCAAAAGAGATTGTGGGATGAGGGGGAAGTGGGACATGAGAAGGAGGATTACTTCTGAGGATACTGGCATCTTGTATTCTTTCAGCCCCACCGCTGGCCACAGGCTCAGCCATTGCGCCTCACAAGAATGGCCACCATCGTCTCTGTAGTGTCCGGGTATCAATAATACTCGGACTGCAGGAGAACAATAAAACAGGTATTTACTGAACAGAGGGGAACTCAAGACTGAAATACAGAAGCCTGCTATGGCTTTATATACAGGGGTGGTCACTGCCGGTACTGCAGTATAGAATCAGTTCTTCTCTTAAAGGTACATACACAACAATTCCTCCCCTTTTAGATAAACAGTACATAACATTCATTTAACAACTAAATAATAACTAATTACAATTACAATTTTCTCTGTACTATATACATCAACTGAAATAATCATTTGTAAGTTCAGTCTTTGAGGAGGCTTCCTGATCCTGACTGGATAGCGCCTTTCTCAAGTATCCTGTTCTTGCGGCGGAGTTGATTCTGGCTCATTGTCATTGGTTGGTTCGTCAGCTTCCAATACCACTGCTTCTGAGGTAAACGCAATCTGTACTTCGGGTTGATTACGAGGTGCACCTGCTCGTGGTATGGGTTTGGCTTGTTCCTGTGACTCTACAATCTGGTCAGCATGGCATCTCACGATGCTCTCTCCAATGTCCACTGTGTACATTAGTGGTCCCTGCTGTGTGCATATCGTTCCTGGCTGCCATTTTTCTGTTCGGTAGTCACAGGCCAAGACTAGTTGCCCTATCTTGAAGCTCCTGGTTGGCTTCTCATTTATGTGCTGGAATTGCTTATCCTCAACATCTCGTCTTATGTTTGGTTTGAGCAAATCCAGGCGACATCTTAGCCTTCGGTTGAAGAACATTATGGCTGGAGCTTGGTTGGTGACTGCATGTGTCACATTCCGGTAAGCAAACAAGAAATTATCCACCTTGTGTTGTAGTGGTATGTCGTCATTATACATTGCCTTTATTGCCTTTTTAAAGGTCTGAACAAACCTCTCAGCCAATCCATTTGTGGCTGGATGATATGGGGCAGATGTGTAATGTTTCACCCCATTATTCCTCAGAAACCTCCGGAAATCCTCGGACACAAACTGTGGCCCATTGTCGGAGCAAATCTGTTCTGGCAAGCCATTCCTGGCAAAGATGGTCCATAGGACTGCAATAGTTTTCTCCGTGGTGGTGGAGGACATTTTGATGACCTCTGGCCATTTCAAATGGGCGTCCACAGCGATTAGGAACATTGAGTCCATAAATGGACCAGCAAAATCAATGTGTACCCGTTGCCATGGAGATGAGGGCCACTCCCATGGATGTAGCGGGGCCTGTGGTGGAGCGTTTTGGACCTTCTGTCATCCTGTGCATCTCTTGATCATATCCTTGATTTCTTTATCGATTCCCGGCCACCACACAAACGCCCTGGCTAGGCTCTTCATTTTTACCCCTCCCAGATGACCCTCATGAAGCTCATTGAGCACTCTATCTCTCAACTTGGGTGGAATTACGACTCGGGATCCACACATCAAGGTCCCCCGGCACACTGACAGCTGTTCCCTCCTTGGCGAGAATGCTGGCAACAGTGAATCGCCATGTGCTGGCCATCCCTTCACCGTCAAATCATAGACCCGAGAGAGTGTCAGGTCATTTCGGGTTTCCTTCTCTATACTTGAGTTTCTAACAGGTACACATTCGACTATGGTCGCATGGAATATCTCAACAGGGTCCACTGCAGGTGCTTCCTCTACCGTAGGCAACGGTAGGCGCAACAGCCCATCAGCGTTTCCATGCTGTTTCGTACCCTTGTACTCTATGTCGTACTGATGTGCCCCTAGAAAAAGTGACCATCTTTGCAGCCGTTGCGCCGTCATCACCGGAACGCCCTTCTTTGGGTTAAAAATGGAGACCAGGGGCTGATGATCAGTCAGTAGGGTGAATTTCTGCCCGTGCAGATAGTGATTGAACTTCTTCACCCCCCACACCAGGCTGAGGGCCTCCCTGTCAATCTGGGCGTAGTTACGCTCGGCTGAGGTTAACGAGCGCGACGCAAAGGCTATTGGCCTCTCTGAACCGTCAAGGAATTTGTGTGACAGCACCGCTCCGATGCCGTAGGGAGACGCATCACATGCTAACCGAATCGGTAGTGTTGGATTGTAGTGGGCCAATACTTCTTTTGAAGTGATTAGGCATTTACATTTCTGAAAGGCACGCTTACACTCATCACTCCATTTCCATGTTACTCCAGTTTGCAGCAGGGCGCTCAGTGGGTGCAGAATTGTAGATAAATTCGGCAAGAACTTATGGTAGTAGTTCACCAACCCGAGGAACAACCTCAGTTGCGACACATTTTCCGGTGCTGGAGCCTTGACTACAGCCTCAATCTTGTCCGGCGACTTATGCAACCCTTCCTCATCAATCATGTGGCCACAATACGAGATTTGTCTCCTGAAGAACTCGCATTTGGGGCGGTTGGCTCGTCGCCCATATTCCTGTAATCTCGTGAGCACCTGCTCCAGGTTGGCGAGGTGTTCACTGTCATTTTCGCCTGTAACCAGGATGTCGTCCAAATAACACTGCGTCCCCGGGATCCCTTGCAGGACTTGTTCCATCGCCCTCTGCCAAATAGCCGGGGCTGATGCTACCCCGAATACCAGTCGATTGTACTGGTAAAGGCCTTTGTGAGTGTTTATCGTGAGGTATTTCCTAGATGCTTCTTCCACCTCCATTTGTAGATACGCTTGGGCCAGATCAATCTTTGTAAAGCGTTTCCCTCCAGATAGTGAGGCGAAAATATCTTCTATCCATGGAAGTGGATATTGTACTGTGTGCAGGACTGGGTTCACAGTTACCTTGAGGTCCCCACAGATGCGAACCTTCTTCGGTTCCCCAGGCGTGCTGCTCAATGATTTCTTCATTACAGGAATGATGGGTGTGGCCCACTCGCTCCAGTCCACCTTGGACAGCACATCCGAACGCTCCGGACTCTCCAGCTCCGCTTCAACGGCTGGGCGGATCGCGTAAGGTACTGGTCTGGCCTTAAAAATTTTGGGGTTTGCGTTATCTTCGATTTTTATCGTTGCCGTTACTCCTTTTAGAGCCCCAAGTCCTTGTTGGAACACCTCTTTCGTGTCAGTTAGAATTTTTGACAGTCGTCCAGGTGTGACGTCTTCATCCTTTTTATCAGTCGCAGTTAGCGCCTGAATGGAATGCCAATCCAATTGTATTTTTCGGATCCATTCACGTCCCAATAATGGTGGTCCTCCATCTGGTAGTATATATAGATACAGTTTCTGTGTTTCCTTGCCGTTGTATTCAACTGGCACCCTTATTTTTCCTCTGGGATAGACTTTTTGCCCCGTGTATGTCTTCAATACAATGGACGTGTCCTTCAAGGGTATGTGTGAGAATAGCCGTTCATAGTCTCGTCGATTCATGACAGTTAGGGCTGATCCTGTGTCCAATTCCATCTTTACTGGGGACCCTGCTATGAGGGTGAGGGTGACCCAAATGGTTCGGTGATCCTCCTTTGCGATCACGTTGTGTAACTTTAGACAACTTAGTCTCCTGCTCCCGGAGTCCTTATCACTCTCCTGATCTTCCGAACTACTGTCTGTCAATTTCTTTACTTTCTTGTACTTTTCCTTAGTAGTACTTTCCCGACCTGCAGACTCTTGCTATGTGTCCCATTTTCCCACATTGCCTGCATACTTTGTCCTTAAACCAGCAGTCCTTCTGATCATGGGTTGTTCTGCCACAGCGATAGCACTTTTCTGCTCCATACGCCATTTCGTTAGCGCTGTATTCCTGTGGTTTCTGTTGTATTTCCGCAGCTCCCCGTGCTGCTGCTTCGTAGGATACTGCCACGCTGAAAGCCTGTTCTAGTGTCAGGTCCTTTTCCGAAAGTAGTCGTTTCTGGGTTCCTTCACTCTGGAGCCCGCAGACAAACTTATCCCGTAAGGTGTCTGCCAATCTTGCTCCGAACTGGCAGTGCTTCGATAACTTGCGTAGTTCCGTAAGATAGTCAGCATTGCTCTCATCTTTGTGCTGGTTTCTTTCATGGAACTTGAATCTTTCTGCTATCAGCAGCAGTGTAGGGTTTAGGTGTTCCTGTAAGATATTAACAATCTCTTCAAAACTTTTCTCCATTGGTTTAACTGGGGTAATTAAATTCCGCAATAGGCCGTACATTCTCGCGCCCATCTAATTTAATAATACCGACACCTTCTTTCCATCGGCCACCTCATTTGCCTCGCAGTACACTTCAATTCTTTCCACATACGTGGTCCAGTCTTCTACCTCGTTGTCGAAAGCAGTGATACTGCCACTCTTCGGCATCTTGAGTGATTTAAAATGGCGCCTCCCGCGCTTTTTCTTCTCCCCCAATGGAATAAAATGGCGCCTCCCGCGCTTTTCCATCTTCCCCAATGGAATAAAATGGCGCCTCCCGCACTTTTCCTTCTTCCCCTTGCTGCCACGCTGCTCCTAGCGTTCTACAGGGTAATGGCAGCGACCCGCGGCTTCGGCGCGTATCACTTTTCCTTCCCCTCGTTCTATCCTCTCCACGCTGCCCGGTTCTTGAGCACCGACCGCGCCCTGTGCGCTCCACCCTCTCTCTCTCTCTCTTCCTCCCGACGACGCTGCACGGCCCCTTTGCAGAGCCGCTCAATCGAGCCCGAGCCCGCCGCAGTCCGGAAGGGTCAGCGCACTATCTGCTACCAGCACGACTTGCTGGAACACCTCAACTGGGGAGCCAGGCCCAGCTCTCCACAGCCTCCCCTGCAACTCTCCGATGGATCCCTGGGCGGTTGCCCACGGTCGACGCCCGCCGTTCTGACTTCGACCTCCAAGAAGCTTCTCTTCAGGGAAAAGATCCCTGTGAGGTGATGCAGTACTGCAGGTGAGTTCGAACCTGCCCGTTGCCAGTGTAGTGTCCGGGTATCAATAATATTCGGACTGCAGGAGAACAATAAAACAGGTATTTACTGAACAGAGGGGAACTCAAGACTGAAATACAGAAGCCTGCTATGGCTTTATATACAGGGGTGGTTACTGCCGGTACTGCAGTATAGAATCAGTTCTTCTCTTAAAGGTACATACACAACAGTCTCTTTCATGGAGGTGAAGTTATGCAGGAGCACCTTTCCCTCGCCAGTTAGGTGCTGCTAGCGCCAGTTACTAGCCACCTTTTCCTGTGAGAGAAAGGGAAGCGTGTCAGTGAGTGTGCTGCAATGTTTCTGGGCAATGTGCCAGTCATGGTTGAATAGCTGCAAGTATGTGCAAGCTGTGAGATGTGGGTGTGAGGCTTGCAGCAGTAGTAAATGTGTAAAGTGAGTTGAAGCTATGAATGTAAGGTATGAGTTGTGTTTGGTAGAGATTGTTGGTAGGTGAGTGATGGGGGTATGGTGCATTAAACAGTATGTGAGGTTAGTGGTGCAGATAGTGGGATATGGTGTTTGAAGATGAATTCACTGCCCTTGACCACTCGTGTGAGGCCATTAAACTTCTTCCTGCACTGAGTCCACATCCTCAGGGCTACACTACTGGCATTCACCATAGCAGCTATGTACACCCATGGCACTTTACACTGTTGTCTGGAGGGCCTCCTGGCCCTCTGTGAAATCAGCACCTCTCTCCTCCTATCCACCTTTTGCACCAAGGCCTCCAGTGCTGCATCCAAGAAACTCTCTTCTGTGTTGTGGCATCATCAATTGTTGTTCACTGCCTCCCCCAGCCAGTTCAATGAGCTGCTGCAAGCCAAATGCACCTCCCCTTTGAGAAGTGCAGATTGCCTTTAAGTAGTGCAGGCTAGCTTTAAATGGTGCTAGTCTCGCACGAACTTGGGCCCTCTGCTGAGCATTCAGCCACTCAGCAGCGCATTCAGCGCTGGGCTCAATGCCACAATCATGAAAATGAGCAGGCAGCATGAAGTTTGCGTGTATTCCTCTGAACGGGCACGGGTTGATCGTGCATTGGTTTCAGGGGCAAACCAATTTCTAGGCCCATCTGTTTAAAATATGTGAGCTTGAAGTAGCATTGTGCAATGTTAGTATATGAACAGTTAGCATGTTTGTATGAAATTCCTCTGTGCTCTGTTTTCAAGGATGGGCTAATCCATTTATGTTAATATCACTTGCAATTTCAAGGCCTATGTCCTTCCAGCACAATTGGGTTTTAAACCAGACATTTCTCTTTACAAAGCATTGTCATATAATTGTTGGTGACACAGTAAACCAGTGTAGTAATATGAAGAATGACACAGGCCAGGTTGGGTTTGCTTTGACTTTCCCATTAAAGACATCTTTGCAGTTGGCCAGAACATCTCTGACTTAGGAAGGAAATACAAATCATCCAAGGTTTCTACACTTAACTGCTGAAAAATGCATCTGTGTGTGTGTGTTGGATCAGCCTTGGCCTTGATCAAATAGCCTGCTGACATTGAAACATACAAAATTCTTCCAGGGCTTGACAGGGTAGATGCAGGAAGGATGTTTCCCCTGGCTGGGGAGTCTAGAACCAGGGGTCACAGTCTCAGAATAAGGGGTCGGCCATTTAGGACTGAGATGAGAAGAAATTTCTTCACTCAGAGGGTGGTGAATCTTTGGAATTCTCTACCCCAGAGAGCTGTGGAGGCTCAGTCGTTGAGTATATTCAAGACAGGGATCGATAGATTTTTGAATATTAAGGGAATCAAGGGATATGGGGATAGTGCAAGAAAATGGAGATGAGGAATGGCAGAGCAGGCTTGAAGACCAAATGGCCTACTCCTGCTCCTATTTCTTATGTTCTTATGATACCCAATGTCTATGCTGCCACATAAAGAGCAGCTTTTCGTGTGCGTTTCTAGAGAGTTGCTGGTGTAAGTGAACTGTAGCCCAGCAAGTGTCAGCACTTTCAGAAGACGAGGGAAGAAAATTGGAGAGGGGCAGGAAACTTCAGCCTAGATTATTTCCAAAGGCGGGACATCATGAGAATCAACTCTTCACAGTGTCTGCTACCATTTTGATCTTTTTTGTCAACAGAAGCAAATCTTTGGAAATGAGAATTATTTTATACTACAAGCCAGAAATTCCTGATAAAGTTCTTCAATCCTTATTTTACTTTTCAAAGTAATAATGTGTGTAAGCTACCTCTACAAGGAATTGCTTCAGTTATATGATATCTATTTTATTCTTTCATCCCCTAGTACTACGACTGAACCACAGCTCATCCGACACCTCTGAGAAGAAAAGAGTTAAGAGCAGACTAAAAAAATTTATATCACGACGACCTTCATTGAAAACTTTACAAGAGAAAGGACTGATTAAAGGTAATGTATTTGATTTCTAAGTACAGTGGACCCTCACTAAAATACTCTGATCTACCACAGCCTCTGATATAACATGCATTGTTTATGCATCATGAGTGCTTCACTAATGGGCAAGTTATAGACAACTTATATAAAACAGCCAAAGTTTTATGGCATTTGTCTTATGGACACAATGCATTTGCCTTTGTGTTTCTGCTGCTCTTTCCATTTGTGGCAGTGTGTCACTACCACTAAAGGAAAGGAAGGAGACTAACTTAATGCAATTTCCAGACATTGCTACATTGATTTTATTCCTTTGAAGACAGCATGTCTGTCATGACCATCGCACCATACTCCACCTTTGGGGGATGGTTGTAACTGAGTGCTGCAGTACGCTAGAACTCTAGCCCTTCAACTTTGGGACCTGGATTCAAATTCCATTTAGACTTGTGAACATCTCTTGTCTATGATAGTTGACCCATATAGCCATGAATCCAAAGCATAAAGTGGCTCATAGTTCTATATTAATTACCACCAAATTGGCCAAATGAGTGGATGTTTAAACTGGTAGATGAGGTATCAATCAAGCAGACTGCTTTGTCCTGGATAGTTTTGAGCATCTTGAATGTTGTTGCAGCTGCTCCCATCCAGGCATGTGGAAGGTTTTCTGTCACATTTCTGACGTACCTTATAGGTGGTGGAGAGGCTTTGGGGAGTTCAGAGGTGAGTCACTCGCCACAGAATGCCCAACATCTGACCTGCTGTCGTAGCCATAGCATTTATGGTCTATAGTGACCTCCAAGATGTTGATGGTGGGGGACTCAGTGATGTAATGCCATTGAATGTACATTCAAAAAGACCGAAACTCCTATTTAGAGTGCATCTCTGCCTATGTTTCCATTAACAAATAATAGGAGCATGAGAGTGTAAGGAAATATTGTCACCCTGGGCATGATGGCTTCCATATGTATGCTCAGTGCTCTCATTGTTCTCACAATAAAAGCAAGTATTGATATGACATGACTTCCCTCTGCCATTATTTTACCTTCTGGACGAAGCAGTTCTGCTAATTTCTGATATGTGATACATTAATTTTATACAGAGCAATGTCATACTCCATGTAAAATTAAATAGAGTATGTTGCGGCATCATACAGTACTTTGAGACAGGTCAACACACTCATCTTCACACTTGCAATCTGATCTCACTTCCAAATCCCCATGCTGCCCAATAAGTTTTGATATTCAACTACAATCATTAGAAGATAGGAATATTTAGTTCAACAGCATATGCAACAATAATACAGAACTGACCTGACTTTTCTATTCCCTTTAAATTGTACCTCCCAAAGAGAGAGGCCATACATGTTCTGCATTTTGACTCTGTTTTGCTGCTGTGGCACTCCACATAAAGTATTGGTACTTTGGGTTTATAGGAAGCTTAGGTTCTCCAGGATTAAACATTTAGGTGCTAGCATTTAATCTTTGTAAACTGAAGCTTCCACAAACCATAAAGCGTCAATTGTCAGTTTTGCTCAGTTACTTGTAATCTGGGGTCAAAAGGTTGTGGGTATATATCCTACTCTAGCACTTGAGCGCTCTATCTAGACTGATGTTCCAGGGCTATAATCAGAGAGTACTGCAGAGGTGTCATCCAGCAGATTAAATGTTAAACTGAGATACTGGCTGCCTGCTAAAGTGGATGTTAAAGTGGTAATGGGAAGGTGTTCAAGTTGGTACCCAAGAGGGATGCAATCTAATGGGCCAAAGGGAAGGGGGCTGATGGCCTTCTCCTACCTGAAGTACATTACTTGGTGTTATTAACTGGTTGTAAAATGACATTTAAATGAGGACACCTTGTTCTTATTAGAAAACTATCAGTGATACCATGAAATAACAACAGAACATGCTAGAAACACTCAGCTGGTCAGGCAGCATCCATGGACAGAGAGAAACAGAGTGATACCATGAGCTCTGTTAACCCTCTGTCTGTGCATGGGGCTTCTCATCTGACCATACTTTTCTTCTGGAGACTACCAAGGAGTGCACCCATTGGTTGGCAGCCTCTACATTTTTGGACATGGATTTTTAAAAAAGTATCACCTGGTTAAGTCTATTAACTCAATATTGAGATATTTGCTGTTTGATTGGCTGAAATAATAGGGTCTGAAGTTAACTTGGTTTTAACCAATTAAATGCCACTTGTTTCCACTTTAAATTGGATGGCAATTAGAATGGGTTAGTCAGTTAGAATTAGTAGAATACATTATAACAATTAGAGAAAAAGAAAAATTGATGTTAAAATTAAAAAGTAGAGCTTGACAGAACAGAGAAGGAAAAGTAGGCAAAAGGGTTAACAGGTTAATGCAAATTAGTGTTTATAACTTATTTTAAATTATGATTACAGTCTTCATTTTAATAGTTTAGGATCAATATTTCTGTAATAAAGTGATTCCTCATGCTTGTATAGCTTTATTTCTGTTATATTTGTGAGCTGAAAACATAATTGATCCATAGGAGACAGACATTTACCTGGACCTAATGGCAGGATTGTGGTCTGGACGGCCAAAATTTGGTCAGCATTTTTTTTAATTGTTAGGGCTGCTCCCTTTGTAATGGGGTTGTAAGGGCACCTACACGTTACTTCTAGGAGAGGCAAACCAGCACTCTACTCCCTCCAGCCCAGAACTCTTTGACCAAACTTCCCAGTCTCTTCACTGGGGAGAGGAGGGTACCAGATGCACCCCTAGCCCACTGGAAGCATGCAAGCTGCATGACCTCTCCTGACCCTGCAGAATTTGGTGGGGTCCATGACTGGACGCACCTCAGTACATATACTAAGACGGATTTTCAGGGAAAAAAAATCACTCTTATTTATGCATTACATTTAGTTTCATAAAGATGGATTCTAAGAAAACAAATGATTCTTTCCTGGCCTTCTATATTAACTGTGGGAAGATTTCCACGGAGCATTAAAAGTGACAGCATTTACATTGTCTTTCTGTATCTGAAATTAAAACATAATAAAACAGAACATGCCTGAAATGCAGAGCTGAAAAGAGAAAAGATACATTCAAGATTTTGTCAGAATCAGGAAAGTGAAAGATAAGCAAGCCCTTTTATAGGACTGAACAAAACAAAAAGGGGAGCAACAGCGAAGAAGCGTCCAAATTCAGCTATGCAAATGGCTGTCACATAATGGGTTTAGTAACCTACAATCACGTTTATCAGAAAGTTTGAAAGAGATATTGGATGATAAATATATAAAGGCCTTCTGAGTCAGGGAGTGAAGAGCAAAAAGTGTGTGATATAAGTTCAGTAAGGCAGGAGAAGGCATGAAAAAACAAACTGAGTGAAAACAGCTCCAAACTGGAGGAGAATGAAGTGGAAGGATGATGTTAGAAACAGTCAGGAAAAATGGCTGGAGAGATATAGGCTGAAGTTGCTAAACTCAGTGTTCAGCCCAGTCACATCCTGAAATAAACAGCAGCTGTGTTCCTTCAATGATTTATTAGTTAATATTGTATCATTTTCAAGCACTTTGTCAAAGTGCAACACATTAAAGAATATACAGCATATGTTAAATAAATTGAGACATGTTCAAGGATAAATTGTGACTCAATTTTTGACAATCAACACAGGTGAGGACATTTTAACTTTATTTTCACAAATAGCTTCAAAATTACTTTTTGTTCAGTGCTGTACCTGATACTTTGAGGTCAGTTTTATGAGTTCAAAATCAACTGACTCAATAATCTCTTCATTCTCTGACAATAATTTAAAAGTAGAACTGACAGTAAATAGGTTATGCCAATAAAATGTCCTGAGCTTCTGAAACTGAAATAATCTGAATACTTTATTACAGAAATACAAATGAAAGCAATATACTTTTCTTTTTATAGATTTAAATATAAGCATATAAAGGTCCACTGATGTGAGAACTCCATCTTTAGAAATCTGGTTATAAATACTACTACAGTAAAAGCAATCTGTTGCCAATCTGGTCTGCAGTAGCTTGTGAATGATGTCAGGTGACATTTATGTACAGCTATTAGTGACAGGTCAGATAGCATCTCTGCACGGTAAGATATATTAGCGTAAAATCTGAGATGATTTAGTTTAGTTTGTCCATGGTTTTGTATTAATGCTATAACCATATCAATCATCTCATCCTCCCCTAATGAATAACAGCCACAAAATAAACTGCTGCAGGATTATTTCCCTTAAAATGCCTGTTGATTTTCCATACTCAAATATTGACTAACTGTCTGTGCTTGATGTATGATTTACTGGGTTGATGCAGCCTACTGTTAGTCCTTAAGTATGAATTTTACTTTTTCAGCCAATTCAGAATAACTGCACATTTCATGATATATTAAAATTGACTGCTTAAATGGACTCAGTGTGGGAGTTTCATTGGGTTTAAATTGATAACAGCTGGGCAGCCAAACAGATTAAGCATGTATGAACTGAGAATAAAACCCGTTCCCTCTGCAAACAGCATTCTGTTCCACAAAAGGATGAAGAGGAACTGCTGAATAAAGCTGGGACTGAGAGTTTTTGATTAATCAGAAGCACTAATTGATTATTTAGGTTGTAAAATACAAGTATTGCATGGGAGTGTGTTGAAGGAATAATTCATTTCATTAGCAGGTTAGGGTTTTGTAAGGCTTTCGCTCTTTCACTTCAATCTACAATCTCTCCCTCTTCCCCATTGCAGTCTTTCATATCTATCTGTGTTTTATTGATAGAACTATGGACTATTCTTCCCAGTTCCTTAACGCCAAATACACTTTCCTACAAACACTTTCTCTTCTCTGTATCCTCACTGTTTTAAAATCAAAAGTTATCAAATAGTCTCGTAATCTAATTTGTCGAGGAAGTAGGGTTACTCAATTTATGTGTAAAAAGTCATGAAGCAGGTTTATCGCAACACCGGCATCTCCTCCAAGCACATGAGCATCACGACCTCCTTTGTGAATGATATGTGAGCACATTAGGTGTGAAACTTCCCACCTGACCCATTACAACAAGCCCTCAACCATTAGTGCCAGGGAGACCAGGCCAGTCTACACCTCCTGCTGCCTGGGGAACTGGCCAAGCATGTCATGTCAGAAGGGTCAAAGACTGTGAGCAGGTACACCAGCTCCAAGTAAAACTCCACAGATCTCAAAACTGTGTAACCCCTTATCTCTTTCTTGGTCTTCCCTTCCTCCAACAATCTACAGGCTTTTGAAACCTAAGCCTGTTAACACTAAACCATAGATTCATAGAATGATACAGCACAGAAGAAGGCCATTCAGTCCACTCTGCCTGTCCTGTCTCTTTTGAAGAGCTATCCAATTAGCCCCACACCTTTCCCCATAGCCCTGCAACATTCTCCCCTTCAAGTATTTATCAAATTTCCTTTTGAAAGTTATTATTGAATCTGTTTCCACCGCCCTTTCAGGCAATGCATTCCAGATCATAATACAGGAAACTCTCGATTTACCGGCACCTAAATAACCGGAAATCTCTGTTAGCCGGCAAAATTCAGGAGTAGGTTCAGGTAAGTTTTACTTTATATTAGTGGCCGTTCCTGGATCTGTGGCCGTGTAACCGGGGTTCCTGCACCTGTTGCTGTGCAACAGGGACGCTTGGTCTGTGGCCGGGGTTCCTGCACCTGTTGCCATGCAACAGGGACGCCTGGATCTGTGGCCGTGTACGGGGGGCTCTCGTACCTTTTACTATACCTCTCTGTAATCCGGACTGTTTGATAAACCAGCACCACGCCGGTCCCATCGGTGCCGGATAAAAAAGAATCCCCTGTAACTCACTGTGTAAAGAAACTCACCTCACCTTGTCTCTTGTTCTTATGCCAATGCTAATTTACTGCCTTTTTCAACCTTGGTGGATTCCAGTGCTGTGGCTCTTGGGTCTTCACCACCCATTTCTCAATTAAAAAACATGTTGAGACTTTAGCTATCATTTTTAATGTTTGTCTGGTGTATCTATTTGATCAGAATAAATAAAACATATAATAGTTTCTAATACAAAGTTTCAGTAACCTGACCATACAGTTATTCAAATGAAGGATTGCAGTTCAAGTTTTGCGTTCTGTGCATATTATGAGATCATTGGTAAATTTATGCAAGATCTGTAATTCACCCTTTGCAGAGCAGATTTTGAAAGAGAAGCCATCAGCTAACAATATACTTAAATGACAAGTAATTCTACTAAAACTTTAAAATCTTTAATCTTCATCTTGAGCTTTATAGCCCAAATTACATTGCTACACTCTCATAAAATGAACTGTACCACTAATTGATATAATAAGTTAAAAAATAATGTGAGGGGCCTGGCTGAGTTTCAGCTTCTGACATCATTAATGGAATAGCCTGTTGCCATTGAGAGAACAACTTAAAGTGGAATTGTACGCTGGCAATGCTTTAATTGGAAGGGCTGCCCATGCCACAAAGACTGCAAAGGAGAATGGGGTAAATTTTCACCTTCACCACCATGGGCTGTAATCTGGCTGAGTGGATCACTTCCCCATCTGACTATCAGTTTTACAATGTTAGTCACTTTTGCCTATAAGTCAGAAGGTTGTGGGTTCAAGTCCCATACCAGAGACTTGAGCACATAATCCAGGCTGACACTTCAGTGCAGTGCTGAGGGAGTGCTGCACTGTCGGAGGTACTGTCTTTCGGATGAGACATTAAGCCAAGGCTCCATCTGCCCTCTCAGTGGCTATAAAAGATCCCAAGGCACCATTCGAGAAAGCGCACGGGAGGACTCTCCTTGTCCTAGCCAATATTTATCCCTCAACCAATAGTATTAAAATAGATTACCTGGTCATTATCTCATCGCTGTTTGTGGGGCCTTGTTGTGCACAAATGGCTGCTGTGTTTCCATATTACAATGGTGACTACACTTCAAAAGTACTTAATTGACAGCAAAGCACTTTGGGATATCCTGAGGTTGTGAAAGGTGCTTATATAAATGCAAGTTCTTTCTTTCTGTTTGTTCTTTTTCTATACTATGCGGTGAAGATGAAAATTTGAAAATTTATCCCAATGACTCCTCTCTGAGAGAAGAATTACTTTGTTTCTCCTAAGGCAATCTCATGGAGAAACTGTTCATTGGGTCTCAGCTGACGTGCGTGACAGGTGTATCTCTGGCTGCCTGGCATTGACTCAGGTGCTGAATATTGCCTGAAAGTTAACTGTGGCCAACACTAAGGTTTGGATCTGAGTACATAGATTCAGGAACAAGGAGAAATGCTGATCCGGCTTAACAGCAGCCAGTCAGAGACAGAGGGCTGGATTTTCATTAAGCTGTCGGGAAGGAGGCGGGACTACAACTTTCGGGTTTTAGTCCCGCCTCCATCGACGTCCAGCCAATCGACGCGATTTTCCCTTGATTGACATAGTTGAGCCCGCCCAGCGGGCTCAGCAGGCCAATTAAGGGCCACCCGGCAACAGGTGAAGTCACAGACTGAAATTTCATCTGTCAAGAGTTTTTGACAGATGAAATATCAGTGTCTCACAGCTGTTTGAAGCTGTCAAACACTGACAGTCTGACTTCTAACCTGAGTCCTTCTATGCAGACTCAGTTAGAACTGTCACCGACACTGAAAGCTGAAGCCTGTCACTTTTGACAGATTGCAGCCGTTCAGCTTTCAGTTCCGGCTGAGTGATGGACTCCCGACGCCTAGTGGAAGAAAGGCTGTTAAGGTAAGTACAGGTAAGTAAAACTTCTTTACACACGTTAGACACACCAAACACACTTACCTTTGCACTCATGCACCCATCACTCACCTGAACACCGACATCGCGACCCCGCCAAGTCCTTCAACCCGACGGCCCGCCTGCTCTAACCTGGCGTGGTTTGGAGCCATCGGGAATCCCATACAACACCCCTCAAAATAGGGATTAGGCTAAAAACTGCCTGTTAACTACCTGTTAACAGGCAGTTAATTGGCACTGATCCCTTCCCGCCTCGGGTCAGCAGGTCCCAGTGCGGGGCGGGTACCCGCCTCCCTTGAAACTTACGTGGAGGCGGGTTTTGGGCGGGATGGTGTCGGGACCCCCGAATTCAGGATTTTTGCCCCCCCGCATGCCTGAAAGCCCGCCTCACGGCACACTGAAAATCTGGCCCAGTCTCTTTACATGAATCAATTAAGGAGATCTTTGCCAGTCAGGACTTTTCAGGTCTTTCTGTAGCTGCGTTTTTACTAGCAGAAATCTCTGAAGGATGCAGTCTCCATTAACTTTTTGCACTTTATTAAGTTAAAGGTACTTCCCCAGAATGCAGTTCCTTTTACAATTAACATTTAAGGATAAGATATATGTTAAACTTTTAACATCATGTTTTGAGGGTTATATTGGAATTTTTTCATGTCATGTTTTAACCAATAAGCCCATTAATCATCAGAGTTTTAGAAGTTTGCTCTTTACCCACACACACCTACTAATGAATAAGCTTGGTTAGGTACTTTTCTCCATATGTGTATTAACACCTTTTTCGTCACCTTTGTTGGACATAGTGGAGATACAAAAAAAAATGCAGTCCATTGAAACATATGAAATGAAGGTTAAGATTGAGATACAGCAAAGACCATGGAGGGATATTTTTGGGGGGTCAGCGGGCGCATTTGGTGGCGGGTCGGGTGGTTACCTGCTGTCAACCCACTGCCATGCAACATTCCCAGATGTCGGGTCTGTCAACGCTGAACAGACCTGACACACAGTGGTGAGGGAGGCAATTTAGGTCATTATGACCTTGTTAAGAGCCACTTAAAAACTATTTTGAGCTCACCTTTAAATTTTACGAGGTCGCCCACAGGGCCCCCACTGCTCGGGGATCGTGTCAGATAAGGAGGTTGGCATTTGTGCTACCATGAAATGATCTCTTTACTTGACAGCTGTAAATGTGCTATAAAAGCTCCCATCTCACAGCTGTTCACTAGCCAAGCTCAGAAGTTGTTCCTTATTGCATTTAAAAGACAGATTGAGCTTTATGAAGGTTGCAAGTGTTTGGAGTAAACCCTCTATCCAGTGTCACCTCATTGGAATAACCTCTCTCACCATTGACAGATCACTTCTGTCATCTCAACTTCACCTGCCATCTATTACATCAGCATCGGTGCCCCTGAAACTATCTCACCTTGGTCTTCAGAATCCCACCACAATCAGCCCCAACACCAGCAGCACCAGGCACACCAGCAGCACCAACAAAAACACCAACCTTCTCCGCAATCACCTGATGCTACACAGAACAGAGGGCATCAGCACCCGAGCACATTGCTGCCCAGGAGGCCAGGGATGGCCTCGCCACAGCCATATTTACTTCACTTGATGCTGTACACCCATATGGCTGCCACATGATGCGCCAGGTTGGCACCACCCCACACCAACAACATAAAGCATCCCTACAATGCCCAAGCCATTCCTTTCATACTCATCACCATTGTGGGGGGTACCGCTATAGAGTCATAGAGTCATAGAGTAATACAGCACGGATAGAGGCCCTTCGGCCCATCGTGTCCGCGCCGGCCATCAAGCCCTGTCTAATCTAATCCCATATTCCA
The DNA here is from genome assembly GCF_052327205.1 of Somniosus microcephalus. NCBI lineage: Eukaryota > Metazoa > Chordata > Chondrichthyes > Squaliformes > Somniosidae > Somniosus > Somniosus microcephalus. The sequence goes on from NC_140990.1 coordinate 300,301,337, forward strand.
GCATTTGGTCCGTAGCCTTGTATGCAATGGCATTTCAAGTGCACATCCAAATGCTTCTTAAACGTTGTGAGGGTTTCTGCCTCCACAACCCTTTCAGGCAGTGAGTTCCAGACTCCAACCACCCTCTGGGTGAAAAAGTTCTTTCTCAAATCCCCTCTAAACCTCCCGCCCTTTACCTTGAATCTATGCCCCCTAGTTATCGACCCCTCTACTAAGGGAAAAAGCTCCTCAGCATCCATCCTATCTATGCCCCTCATAATTTTGTACACCTCAATCATGTCCCCCCTCAGCCTCCTCAGCTCCAAGGAAAACAAACCCAACCTGCCCAGTCTCTCTTCATAGCTGAAGCGCTCCAGCCCTGGTAACATCCTGGTGAACCTCCTCTGCACCCTCTCTAACGCGATCACATCCTTCCTGTAGTGTGGCGACCAGAACTGCACACAATATTCCAGCTGTGGCCTAACCAGTGTTTTATACAGCTCCATCATAACCTCCTTGCTCTTATATTCAATGCCTCGGCTAATGAAGGCAAGTATCCCATATGCCTTTTTTACCACCTTATCCACCTGTTCCGCCGCCTTCAGGGATCTGTGTACTTGCACACCCAGATCCCTCTGACCCTCCGTCTTGCCTAGGGTCTTTCCATTCATTGTGTATTCCTTTGCCTTGTTAGTCCCCCCAAAGTGCATCACCTCGCACTTTTCCGGGTTAAATTCCATTTGCCACTGTTCCGCCCATCTGACCAACCCATCTATATCGTCCTGCAGACTGAGGCTACCCTCCTCGCTATTTACCACCCTACCAATTTTTGTATCATCCGCGAACTTACTGATCATACCCTTTACATTCATATCCAAGTCATTAATGTAGACCACAAACAGCAAGGGACCCAGCACCGATCCCTGTGGTACCCCACTGGCCACAGGCTTCCAGTCACAAAAACAACCTTCGACCATCACCCTCTGCCTTCTGCCACTAAGCCAGTTTTGTATCCAATGTGCCAAGGCACCCTGGATTCCATGGGCTCTTACCTTCTTGACCAGTCTCCTGTGCGGGACTTTATCGAAGGCCTTACTGAAATCCATGTATACCACATCCACTGCGTTACCCTCATCCACACACCTAGTCACCCCCTCAAAAAATTCAATCAAATTAGTCAGACATGATCTTCCCTTGACAAAGCCATGTTGACTATCCCTGATTAATCCTTGCCTCTCCAAGTGGAGACAAATTTTGTCCCTCAGGATTTTTTCCAATAATTTTCCTACCACTGATGTTAGGCTCACTGGCCTGTAGTTCCCCGGTTTTTCCCTACTACCCTTCTTGAATAATGGTACTACATTAGCGGTTCTCCAGTCCTCTGGCACATCCCCTGTGGCCAGAGAGGTCCTGAATATATGTGTTAGAGCCCCCGCAATCTCCTCCTTTGCCTCACACAGCAGCCTGGGATACATTTCATCCGGGCCTGGGGATTTATCCATTTTTAGGCCAGCTAAAACCGCCAATACCTCCCCCCGCTCGATGTTAATATGTTCGAGCATATCACAGTCCCCCCGCCCTATTTCTATGTCTACATCGTCCTTCTCCATAGTGAAAACAGACGCAAAAAATTCATTCAGAACCCCTCCTACATCTTCCGGCTCCACACACAGATTGCCACTTTTGTCCCTAATGGGCCCTATTTTTTCCCTAGTTATCCTCTTACCCTTAATATACTTATAAAACATCTTCGGATTTTCCTTTATTTTGCTTGCCAGTGTTATTTCATGGCCCCTCCTTGATCTCCTAATTTCTTTTTTAAGTATCCCCCTGCACTTTTTGTACTCCTCTAGGGCTTCCTCCGTCTTTAGCCTTTTGTATCTACCAAAAGCCCTCCTTTTTTTCCTAATCCATTCCCGTATATCCCCTGACATCCAAGGTTCCCTGTGGTTTTTGGAACCACCCTTGACCTTTACGGGAACATGTTGCCATTGTATGATCTCAATCTCCCTTCTGAAAGCCTCGCATTGCTCCGATGCGGATTTTCCTACAAGTAGCTGATCCCAGTCCATTTTGGCCAGATCCTGCCTTATCCTATTAAAATCGGCCTTCCCCCAATTTAGAACCTTTATTTCCGGCCCATCCCTGTCCTTTTCCATGGCCACCTTAAATCTTACCATATTATGGTCACTATCACCAAAGTGCTCACCTACTAGCACTTTTTCCACTTGGCCGGCCACATTCCCTAGAATTAGGTCCAGTACCGCCCCCTCTCTTGTAGGACTTTCTACATGCTGGCTCAAAAAGCTCTCCTGGATGCACTTTAAGAATTCTACACCCTCTGAGCCTTTCACACTCTGACTATCCCAGTTAATATTGGGGAAGTTGAAATCCCCCATTATTATTACCCTATTATTTGCACATTTCTCTGAGATTTGCCTACATATCTGTTCCTCTATCTCCCCCTGACTGTTTGGAGGCCTATAGTACACTCCCAGCAAAGTGCTTGCCCCCTATGTCTAACCATTCACTGCAACTCACTAAGCCACTGCCAAAGGTGCAAACAAATCTGTCCAAGAAAACAAAGTGTTGAAAATAAAGATTTCAATGTTTGATAGCACATTAACAGAAACTTCACATGAACATTACATAAAACACCCGAGTGCCTACCCTTGTGTGCTGTTAGTTGGTATGATTGGACTAGGTTGAGGGTAAGTGTGAGGGGTGGCTAGTGAGATGGGGAAGTGATAATGTAGATAGAGAGGGATGGGTGAAGGTGCAAGGTAAGTTGGTGTGAGTAAGAATGTGCAGGACTAGGGTAGGAAAGGCAGAGTGATGGGGATGTGGTGAGTGGCACTGCAGGATGAGGTTGAGTGTGGCTTTGCAGTAATGTTTTGTGATCTACTGAGATCATTAAAATTTTTGTGCCATGCAGCCTGGTCCTCCTGACGACATCTCTGCTTCTGTCCTCCTGTACAATGTGCGACCAGGCTGCATTGATCTCCTGGGGAGGTCTCTTCCGCCCATGGGAAGGGAAGAGGACCTCCCTGCATGCTGTGACTCCCCCCCATAAGCATATGGAGGGAGTCATGTGAGAGCTTGGGTGCAGCCGTGCACCTTTGTGCAGTGCTCGTCAGAGTTTGCAGCACCTCAATGCTGTAGAACACTGACAGCACAACTGTCAAACTAAATTTGCGCATGGTCCCTTTAAGGAAACCGGCTGATGACGCGTCATCGAATGACGTCATCACACCCACTTCTTTCAATTGGCCGGGAAATGCGCTGAGCAGGCTTAACACGCCCAATTATCGTAAAATCATTTAACAGAGCGGGCTGGAGCCAGCAGCGAGTTCGGGACCCACCACCAACCCCAGCTGGACTGTACCTGGCGAGGTAGGGAAAATCGCGACCGTGGCTACAAATCATCCAGATGGACTAAACCACAATAGACCTGTTTCCGCAGGCCACATTTTGTACAGTATATTTTATGGCATTGTGATCTCTCTCAGCAAATCCACAGCACTTTCTATCAGCAGTTCTTGTCCCTATAATCCAGAAGATATATTTTATTGACTACCTGCCTTTCATAGAAATGCATGATCCAAGGATTAACAATTACCTTTACTTACAGTAATTGTTACAGGATTTACTGTAGTTTTGTGCCACAGTACCATTCTCTTGGAAATGGCAGAAAATGAAATGTGTATCAGAAGGAGCAGTTTTGGCCTCCCAACCAAACAGCTTGAGTTTGAACAGGCCTTGCATTATTGCGAAGGTGCTTGCATCGCTTAGTTAGGATGCTGATGGGGAGGAGAGCAGAGTTGGTGAGGGAGAAAGGAATAAGACCAGTTCCATTGCTTTCCTCTTTCATTAAATTACAAAACGACACTGGTGGCAGCCGCAGAGTACATGGTCCAGCTTTTCTCACCCATCTGGTTGAAAGAAGCAATGAGCTGGGAGAACCCACATTTTTGAGGGTAGATGGGGGAGGGGGGCAGACGAAAATCCAAAGGCCAGGATAAAAACCAAGGAAGTTGCATTGTCGCTGTAATGTCACTGAATCTTAACTCTATAAGCTGTTGGCTGGAATTTACTACTTACATATATTTTATTACTTAGTCAAACAATATGATTGCAAATCTAAACAAAATATGGATTTAGAAATTTGGACAAACATTTACATAGCAGAATCATCTTGTACATTTCTGCAGTATGGCAGATATGCTACTTTGAGCTGATTTACTCCAGCAGTGCACAGAACCACTTTTTTTTTGCATATTTCTCCTTTACTACAGTTTTCATCTAAGGCGATTAGGTTTAATAAGAAACAATATGAGATCTCGGAAGCTGTTTTGACGTTGATGTACTTGCACCCTGGTGCCTCACTATAAAGACTGTCTGTCCCGGCAAAAAAGTATAATTGAGCTGTTTGTACCTATTTTTTAAACTTAATCTTTTCCTTTTAATCTTTAAACCATGAAATTCATCTGGTCAAAGAGTTCATTGAGAATGTAAGTCCAATATTTGAAAAAAATATTTAAGCTAAGTAGTTTCAGTCAGTAAATGTGGATTTTATTGTTGGGAATATTCTAGACAGGCAGCAGTGTTGTTATACATTTGCTCCATGCTACCTGCACTATAGGTTTCTGCTCTAAATCATCCTCCTACAGGGAAGTGCTAAGTAGAGGCCATGCAATTCTCTGCAGAAAGGCCAAGAGAATAAAATCAAGCACTGACTCACTCCTGCCATTCTCAAGGCATCTCTTTCTGTTTGGTTACAGGGTGGGATTTCCAAAGTGGGTCATTTTAATACGCCATCTGGCAAGTAAAGAGTGGATAATATTCATATAGAGTCATAACATAACGGCACAGAAGGAGGCCATTCATCCCATCGAGTCCATGCCGGCTCTCTGTAGAGTAATCCAGTCAGTCCCATTGCCCCAATCTATCCCCATAGCCCTGCAAGTTTATTTCCCTCAAGTGCCTATCCAGTCTCCCCTTGAAAACATTGAGTGTCTCCGCTTCCCCCACTTCCGTCGGCAGCGAACTCCAGGTCATCGCCACTCGCTGTGTAAAAAAGATTTTCCTCATGTCCCCCCTGTATCACTTGCCCAAAACCTTAAATCTGTGTCCCCTCGTCCTTGTAGCATCAACTAGTGGGAACAGCCTTTCCCCGTCTAGCCTATCCAAACCCATCATAATCTTGTACACCTCTGTCAAACCACCCCTCAACCTCCTTTGCTCTAATGAAAACAAATCCAGCAATATCTCATTGTTTTCCTATTATGTTTTCTATTTCATGCAATGTCTGCTTTTGAGGTAGTTTTCACATTACAGTACTGATTATGAATCAATTATTTGGCCATTGTGGATGGTCTTCCCATAGCAGGTGTCTTTGGAAGCTGTGGAATGATCTCAGACTGTGATGCTGCAGTTCCATCAGCAATTTACTGGAGGCATAAACCACTGAGTTTGGGTGACTGTTGTAAATGCAACATTTATCATATAAAAGAACCCCAGAGTTGATACGGAGAGTGTTTATACCATAACATGCTCCTGCAAACCACTGAGCAACATCTATTAAAATTGAACTTACACAGGAGTCCTTGAGTGAAATATTCAATAGCACTGTGACATATTCGAATTAGAGTCCAGTAATACACCAAAAGAATGTTACAGATACTAGTCTTCTGCTGCAGAAACCTGGAACCATTTTTAAAAAACTGTTAGCAAAATTAAAGTTAATGATCCAAAGTGTCAGTATTTGCAAGTATATTTATAGTACAAATGGAATCTTATGTTTGTGTGTAGCTTAAGGAAAATTTTCCAATCATGACTTGACCTATACAAAACATTTGTGACTTCATGCCTCATAGATTATTAGACAGCTCAGTTGGGGCATACCCTGTACAGCCATGTAATATCATTTGTACATCTCTCGGATTACTAGATGTAGTTGATTTTGAAGCTGGACACTAAATCATCCAGAAAGCTAAAGCTTAAGTCACTGCCTTCTTGATTGTGCTCACTGGAGGCATTCCATGAGTTATCGGCCATGTGGCTCAATGGAACAGTTTATGGAGAGAACTGCTCCATCTCTGAAGAGAGAAGAAAAAAGGTCAGGATCAGCTTCACCTTGTCTAAGCCTACTGTCAGTCAGTCAGGAAGCTATAATGGGCAAGGCCCAAAATCATATCTGCAAGTAAGCAGGAGTACAGATGCAATCACTTAATTTAATAGTACAGGAAACTTTGGTTTATCCGGAGGCTGTATGTCCGGAAACCTCAATCTACCGGCAGAAATCAGGAGCCGTTTTGTTAGGTTTTCTTTCTTCTCGTGGCTTTTTTTCCTTCTCGTGGCTTTTTTTCCAACCGTCAGGCTCTGGAAAGTCTCTCTGAAGCTGTTGCTAAGCTACAGAGATGCTTCCAAGGTACGGGCCGGCTGTTTGAAGCTGTTGCTAAGCAACAGTGTTTGTTGTCAGATACGGAGATGAAAACCTCCGTATGCTTCAACATTAACGCTGGTATGTCCGGCAGTTTTGATAGATCGGCAACAGCTCGGTCCCGTCGGTGCCGGATATAACAAAGTTTCCTGTAAAAGAATACTACAACACTAGAATTTGTCATGTATACTCTGCCCTTGTCAGAAGACCTTATATAGTTGCCACTATTTTATTAATGTGTTGCTTAAAAGATACTGGGAGCAATTTTTGCTGAATACTTTAGGCGCTAAAGAGGTGGCCAAGATGGGGTCTAAAACTAAAACGCGTTTCGCACAAGATGCCATCTTGATAAAGGAGTTGAAACCAATGCTAGGAAAGGAGACTTGTTAAACAACTGATTTTCACTTAAAATGCCTGCGAGCGCTCATTAAAGAGGCTGCATAGCGCTTCAACTAACGCCCTCTCCAAACGGCGACCAGCATTGATGTCGATTTCAAGCGCTACTTAAAGGGATAATCACCATTTCATGGCCATTGCTGCTGGAACTGTGAAGACCTCTGAAACACATCGGTAATCTTTCTGGGACACTGTGTCAAGACGTCACCAACTCTCGAGCAACATTTATTCCAGAATTTCTCTGAGGACTTCACCTAAAAAGAGTAATTGCTGTGCTACTCCACCTTAAAGCAGTCTCCAGGAGAAAGGGAGTGCTTGATCATGGGCATCTTGCTAGGGGTCCCCCTTGGTCTGGATGAGGAATGGGAGGAAGACATGAAGCCAGGCAGAGCAGCACCAGCTGCTTCAGGAGAGAGGGACAGGAGAGTGAGGTGGCATCCTTCCCCTCTGTGGGTACATGACATACCTCCTCCTCTGGACCTCCAGTGCCACATCCAAGAACCTGTGCACCCTCTTCCTCCATCCATGAGCCATCCTGCAACATGCTGCTGTGTGCCAGCCAGAGCACTTCATCCCTTCAGTGGAAGTGGGTGTGAGGAGCCCACATTTACTGCTCCATGAAAATTGCGTCTAATCAGCACTTGAGTGCTAAACCTGCAGGTTTCTGGTTAGCACCTCCAGGCAAGTTCAAATTATGGTAATAAGCAATTATTAGGATTAAAATTGTGTGCTAAATCCAGACTTTCAAACAGACTAGTCTTATTAGCACTGCAACCATTTAGTGCCTGTTTTCACCCCCACTTTGTTGTACTCAAACTAAACCTTTGAAAGAACTGCCGTAGTACTTTTTCCCAATGGGCCATTAAACAGAGTATCTTAAAATAGTCTATTCTTTGACTGCTTCCAATACATATTTTATATATATATATATATGAATATTTATATAAGAGCCTACCTTTAAGTGTGTCTAAGCATCCTTTATTTAACTCTAACCACTTCAACTACTGAGAATTAATGATGGGGTGAGCATACAAAACTATAACTTTTGTACAGGCCAGTTTTCAATTAAAACTGGTTATTAGTCAATTAGCAATTTTATTGTTGCCTTTTTCTATCTGAAAGCTCCACTGTTTTGGCACCATTTCTTGTTCCCTTTTGCCAGTTTCTTAGTTAAGTGATTTAACAAGATTATAGCATTTATGTTGCAAAATGTCAGCTGTTCTTATAACATAAATTGGGTAAAGTGTTGTATCAGCAGGAAAATGGCACGAGTATGCAGGTTTTTTAAGAGTCCGAGCTGGTCCATAATATATGTTTCATGATTAATATACCATAAAAATATTAAACAGCTGTGGTTGTTTAAATGATGCATCAGCATAACGCTACCTAAAACTTTCCAATCAAGTTTCTTCTGCTTTAGGAGCTTTCAGTACTGGGTGTTTAAATAGAGTATAATGTTTTAATGGATATTAAATTGATCATAGCTATGACTGAATATCATTATTATATTAATAATTGATTCTTAATTGTGATTGGCTGAAAGGTCACGAGCCATTTGACAATTTTTTGGTGGTACAGTACTTAGTCATACTTCAACTGGGAGTATATTCACTGTTGCAAGTAATTAAAAATGGTGGTAACCATGGCGATTGAGCATTGCATTACGGTTTTGAGAAATTCTAAGTTACACTTGACTTACTAACATTACATGGAGTTATAATGAAAAATATGTTTGGTGGTGTTGATCACCTTGTCGTGTTAGTGACTCAATGGCTTCTTACCATCTCAAAAACGGACAAGCAGCTAGACTGCCAGTGAAACTGTTAGAAGCAAGATTTTCCACTTGGCATCAATGGCCGAGCAACATTTGAACTGGCGTTTTTGTTTTCTTCATGCATTAATATTGTGGATGTAAGATTTAATAGCCAATTAAATTTTCCAGTCAGGTCTTAAGCGAAGTGTTTTGCCTGCCAGGATTTAAAGGGCCATTGTCTTCTTGAAAAAGTATTTTTGGAGACCCTTTTTCTATCTGAGAAGGGTGAAGAGTCAGAAGTTCCGTATAATATGATTATGCTGCACATAAACAACAGCTCAACATGCTAGAAAACAATTTGCATCATTGAATCATTTGTTTATAAACACACAGTTTGCCAGTCATTTTAAGCCCCCTTTATATAGTATTTATGGTTTGTCTTTAATCAGAGGGATGTAACAGCATTAATGCAAACATTGTGAAAAGTCCCTGAATTATTTCTGCTTCATCATTCACCTGGGCTTCATAACATCAAAGAACCTTAGGAAAGGAAATCTAAGCACACATCTGAATAAGCCACACACTAGCAGATGCAGTAGGAGAGAAGAGGCAATAGGGAGAAGGCCTTACCACTAAAACTGTACACAGTATTGATTTGGATCTGCGGGAACAGACTGGCATTTTTTGACTTAACAGATGAGCTTTCACTGATGCATCCCATGAGCTGCACAAGTATTTTAAATTGTCATGTGTAATTTATATAGCTTTGCCAGGATTCTGGCAGTTTCCCTGTCAGCCTATAATACGCAGTTGTATCCAACAGATCGCAGCTACTCCAGCATACTGTATAGACAATGTAATCATAATTTTTGAGTTTCTCAAAACATTGTCTTAATCACCAACATAAGTTCAACATGCTGAAAGGAAAGACACAGGAAGAGCAGAGCCAAAAGCATAAACCTTTATTGCGAGGATTTCGCCTTCAAACTGCCTCAGAGTTCAGTTCTACAGCAAAACATCATTCCGTCTCAGCAGCAATAGAGATTATATGAAACAGATTCCACTCATTTTAAGTTCCTGATCCTGATCACTACACCTCTAGACTAATTAGCTGAACACATTTTTTATCCTAAATAAAATATCAACATCTCTATGAACATAAATGATGATGTTCTAAAACTATTTGCGTGTAAAGACAATATTGAATTTTAGTCAATCTTTAGATTGTAAACTATGTGCAGAATTATGCAAATGCCTTATTCCCTTAAAGCTAAACCTGTACAAATGTATTGAGATTAGTTGGTGAACATTTTGAATTGCAGATTATCATCATAACAACATTGTCTTGTGATCAGCTGGGGATGTCGCGGTTCTTGTGAAGTTCTTTTAGTTTGCATTACACAGGGGTATCTAGTGAGTCAGATTGAGCATTCACTCCACCGGAGACAATGCAACATTTGTTCATTAATAAAAGTTAGGTTACTTTTCTGCATATTTATTGGCTTATTGGGTCAATTTCAAAGAAAGCTTGTTATAACACATCTGCTTCATTAATCCATAGAAGCAGTAAAGCAGTACAGATCTATACTCATAGAGTCATAGAGTTTTACAGCACAGAAAGAGGCCCTTCGGCCCATCGTGTCTGCGCCGCCCATCCATCCCTGTCCAGTCTAATCCCATTTTCCAGCATTTGGTCCATAGCCTTGTATGCAATGGCATTTCAAGTGCTCATCCAAATGCTTCTTGAATGTTGTGAGGGTTCCTGCCTCTACCACCCTTTCAGGCATTGAGTTCCACATTCCAACCACCCTCTGGGTGAAAAAGTTCCTCCTCAAATCCCCTCTAAATCTCCTGCCCCTTACCCTGAATCTATGCCCCCTTGTTATTGACCCCCCTACTAAGGGGAAAAGTTCCTCTTTATCTACCCTATCTATGCCCCTCATCATTTTGTACACCTCAATCAGGTCCCCCCTCAGCCTTCTTTGCTCCAAGGAAAACAACCCCAGCCTGTCCAGCCTCTCTTCATAGCTGAGGCGCTCCATCCCAGGTAACATCCTGGTGAATCTTCTCTGCACCCTCTCCAAAGCAATCACATCCTTCCTATAGTGAGGCGACCAGAACTGCACACAGTACTCCAGCTGTGGCCTCACCAGCGTTTTGTACAGCTCCATCATAACCCCCCTGCTCTTATATTCTATGCCTCGGCTAATGAAGGCAAGTATCCCATATGCCTTTTTAACCACCTTATCTACCTGTTCCGCTGTCTTCAGGGATCTATGTACATGTACACCAAGGTCCCTCTGACCCTCTGTACTTCCTAGGGTCCTACCACTCATTGTGTATTCCCTTGCCTTATTTGTCCGTCCAAAATGCATCACCTCGCACTTTTCAGGGTTAAATTCCATTTGCCACTTTTCCGCCCATCTGACCAACCCGTTTATATCGTCCTGTAGCCTGAGGCTTTCCTCCTTGCAATTTACCACCCCACCAATTTTCGTGTCATCTGCGAACTTACTGATCATACCTTTTACATTCTCATCCAAATCATTTATGTAGATCACAAACAACAAGGGACCCAGCACCGATCCCTGAGGTACCCCACTGGACACAGGCTTCCAGTCACAAAAGCAACCTTCGACCATCACCCTCTGCCTCCTGCCACTCAGCCAGTTTAGGATCCAACGCGCCAAGGCACCCTGGATCCCATGGGCTCTTACCTTCTTGACCAGTCTCCTATGCGGGACTTTGTCAAAAGCTTTACTGAAGTCCATGTAAACCACATCCACAGCATTTCCCTCATCCACCCCCCTAGTCACCCCCTCGAAAAATTCAATCAGATTTGTCAGACATGATTTACCCTTGACAAAGCCATGCTGACTATCCCCGATTAATCCTTGCCTCTCCAAGTGGAGACTAATTTTGTCCCTCAGAATTTTTTCCAATAATTTCCCTACCACAGATGTTAGGCTCACTGGCCTGTAATTCCCTGGTTTATCCCTGCTACCCTTCTTGAATAATGGTACTACGTTAGCTGTTCTCCAGTCCTCTGGTACATCCCCTGTGGCCAGAGAGGTTCTGAAAATTTGTGTCAGAGCCCCTGCAATCTCCTCCTTTGCCTCCCACAGCAGCCTGGGATACATCTCATCCGGGCCTGGGGATTTATCCACTTTTTGGCCTGCTAAAACCGCTAGCACCTCCTCCCTCTCGATGCTAATATGTTCAAGTATGTCACAGCCCCCTTGCCCGATTTCTATGTCTGCATCGTCTTTCTCCATAGTGAACACAGATGCAAAAAATTCATTTAAAACCCCGCCTACATCATCTGGCTCTACACACAGATTGCCACTTTGGTCCCTAATGGGCCCTACCCTTTCCCTGGTTATCCTCTTGCCCTTAATATACTTATAAAACATCTTAGGATTTTCCTTTATTTTGCTTGCCAGTGTTATTTCATGGCCCCTCCTCGCCCTCCTAATTTCTTTTTTAAGTATGCCCCTGCATTTTTTATACTCCTCTAGGGCTTCTTCCGTCTTTAGTCTTTTGTAACTGCCAAAAGCCCCCCTTTTATTTCTAATGCATTTTTGTATATCCCTTGTCATCCAAGGTTCCCTTTGCTTGTTGGTCCCACCCTTGACCTTTACAGGAACATGTTGGCGTTGTACTCTCTCTATTTCCCTTCTGAAAGTCTCCCACTGTTTTGATGCGGATTTTCCTATAAGTAGCTGCTCCCAGTCCAATTTGGCCAGATCCTGCCTTATCATATTAAAATCGGCCTTCCCCCAATTTAGAACCCTTATTTCCGGGCCGTCTTTGTCTTTTTCCATGACCACCTTAAATCTCACTGCTGCTGAATGCTTGCTGGGAATGGTAGTGTAGTGGTTATGTTACTGGACTAGTAATCCAGAGTAACAACAGAAAACGCTGGAAAAACTCAGCAGGCCAGGCAACATCCGCGGAGAGAGAAATAGAGTCAACATTTCGGGTGGAAACCCTTCTACAGAACTGAGAGAAAAGGCAGGAAATGAAACAAAAGGCAGTTTGAGGGCTGGGAAATTGGGGAGGGGATGAAAGAAGAGACATTGAGAGATATTCAAGGTGAGACGAGCTAGTAATAGGACAGGTAAAGAAACAGACAATGGTTCTAATGAAGTGTGAAATGCGCTGGCAGAGTGAGAGACAGCTGCCGTGTGGGAGAGAGAGAGAAAAACAAGGAAAAGTCACAAACCAGAAGTGTGGATAAAAAATATAAAAATATAATAGGGGCCGAGGTTATGATCTGAAGTTGTTGAACTCGATATTGAGTCCGGAAGGCTGTAAAGTGCCTAATCGGAAGATGAGGCGCTGTTCCTCAAGTTTACGGTGAGCTTCCGGGGAACAATGCAAGAGGCCGCAAACAGTGAGGTCTGAGTGGGAATGGAACGGTGAATTGAAATGACAGGCAACCGGAAGCTCGGGGTCACCCTTACGGACTGAACGGAGGTGTTCCACAAAATGGTCACCCAATCTGCATTTGGTCTCCCCAATGTAGAGGAGACCACATTGTGAGTAGCGAATACAGTATACTAGATTGCAAGAAGTACAAGTAAATCGCTGTTTCACCTGGAAGGGGTGTTTGGGGCCCTGGACAGTGGGAAGGGGGGAGGTACATGGGCAGGTGTTGCATCTCCAGAGGCCTGGACTAATGATCCAGAGACGTGTAGTTCTAAATCCCACCATGGCAGCTGGGGAATTTCAATTCAGTTAATTAAATAAATCTGGAATAAAAAGCTAATATCAGTAATGGTGACCATGAAACTATCGGATTGTCGTAAAATCCCCATCTGGTTCACTAATGTCTTTAGGGAAGGAAATCTGCCGTCCTTACCCGGTCTGGCCTATATGTGACTCCAGACCCACAGCAATATGGTTGACTCTTAACTGCCCTCTGAAATGGCTAGATTGTACCAAACCGCTTAAAGAGGCATCACCACACGGGCTGCAGCAGTTCAAGGTGGTGGCTTACCACCACCTTCTCAAGGGCAATTAGGGATGGGCACTAAATGCTGGCCTTGCTGGAAATGCCCACATCCCATGAACGAATAAAGAAAATATTCCCAAGTGTCCTGGGTGCTCCATTCATCTCGACTGACTGAGATCACTTTTATGAATTGAAATTGGATTCAAATTCAAAGAATATGCAGGTAGTTTGTGATATCTTGTACCCGGTTGCTAGCTAGTCAGCAATCCTCCCGTGACTTATTCATCATGTCAACCACAAAGGTTTCAGAGGGTCCTGAGGCTCTGGGTCTAGCTGACGGGTTATTCTTAATTAAAATAGCTTCATTTGTTTTAAATACTTTTGGTGTCCTTACCACTGGCAGAGCCATCTTTTAATTCGTGAGTCACTTCTTCATTACCTGACAGCTTTCTGCTTGCTTTTCTGTGCCATTCCCATGGGCAATACGCCCACATCCCATAAACAAAAACTGACTATTAGCATTGGGTTTAAAGATCAATTGCCTGATCAGGCTGTCATTTAGATGCTATAGCTGCTTCATTGTAGTTTACCTTTGATTAGTTTGACCACTAGCAATGTTAACACCAAACTACACTGAAAATCCTGGATGCAAATCCACCATCCAAAAACATTTAGACCCACAATTCTTTCACCATCTCCTCCCCAATTTGATAGGATTGAGTTAAATGCGTTGCCACCCAAATGCAGTTTAAATTTTCCATGAAAAATATTTCTACATTTAAGTAAGATTTAGTAATGTCAATAATGATGCATAATGATCAAACACCTAAAAGCAGCAAATCAATTCTTTATTATACAACACTGACAGTACTGGAGTTAAACAGTGGCTCGTGTACATATAGGCTAGTTAAACAACTGTTTCTGCATTGATGTAATATGGTTTTAGTGTCACATCAGTGCACAATGTGCAGTATTACTGTGATTTGAATTTTGGCAAGCAAAAGACAGCCTCATAAATGATCAAGAAAGACTTTGCATTGATGGAGTGCATTTCACGCCCTTAGGACACCCCAATTGGCTCCACAGCCAATTACCTTTTGAAGTACAGTCACTCTTGTTGTGGACAAATGGGACCGACAACTGCAAGATCCCACAAACAACAAACAAGATAAATGAGGTGTCCATTTATTTTGATGGAGAAGTGAATGTCGGCCAGGACACTTGGAGAATGCCCTGCTCTTCTTTGAATAATGCCATGTGGACAGGGTCTTGGTTTTATAAAAGACAGCACCTTCAACAATGCGGTACTCCCTCAGTATTGCATTGAAGCATCAGCCTAGATTAATGGCTTATGTTCTGGAGAGAGGCTCGACTCCCTGACATCGGACTCAGTCAAAAGTGCTACCACTGAGCCAGCGTGATCAGAATGTAGTTTATGGTATTCTTTTTCTACTGGTTAATTAGGGAAAGGTGAAGATTCTAATTTGTTCCGTATATGTATCTTTAGCTTGTCCAGTTCTCTAAAGAATGCAACAATAAAATATAGTTGCACAAAATACAGCATTTTAACGAATACATTTGAAAACTAAACACTTCCTAAGGGCTCAGCAATTAAGTTCAGATGCTACTTCTTTCTGCAAAGGGGTTAATTAAAAAGAAAATCACTCCGATTTCTGCCTCTGGCCCAGTTTCCATTTTACTTTATGAACACTTTTTGATAATTGTTAATGAATTCTGCTCAGAATCTATCATATTGGCCATGAAACATAAAGTTTAGAGTTAATATTCTAAACTGGTTTTTGAGGTCATAGTGATGATTAAAGTTAATTGTTTATGGATCTATTTGAATATTAAATTATTTCCATTGATGTTACTTGTAATATTTATATTCTTTTTTCCAAGAAATGTCATGCTGCAAGATACTAAAATTGTTTCATGATTGATTAAATGTGTTTAATATTTAGTTCAGTTTATTTGAGAAAAACATGGTTCCATTTTTTGAATACTGAATTAAATATTTGACATATTGGAGCTGAGACATTTTTCTTTGAAGGGAAAATTCTTGAGTTTAGTCAACATCTGTGTTACCAAGTCAACGGTGATAATTATCTTCCATAATTGGCTGGAAAATGTTCATGCTTACCAAATGTGATTTCAATGGGCTGCCTTACATGTGTGTGTTTCACTGACCTTGACCATCATGTAACACTCCTCAGGGGGCTCTTCCCAGATGAAAATACCTCAGAAATGCAGTGGGTGCTCCAAGCAATAATTACTAGTATAAAATGTGCAGTTCTGTGGCACATATATTCAAAGCAGAATGAATAGTACCGGAATTCACTCTGAATTTACACCATGGATTTAAAGTAAATAACAATTTGGAAGCACATCAAGGCTATAATGACAGGAGTGGATCGTGCAACACTCAACACACATTAATTTACATGAAATTCCAGTTGTTAAAAAAAAGTAACAGAAATGTGCTTCTTTTCGAGACTGCCAGCAGCCTGGCTACAGCTGAAAAGAAGTAATAATCTTGTGAATGTAAAAGAAATAATCTTGGTAGTGTCTGACACAAAAAGGACTGGCTAATAAATAGGATGAGTTTGATTGTTCATGACAGAACTGTTTGATGCTGTTGACAGTGGATACTAATAAGCTTGTGACCAAAGCCATCCCACACTCCTAGCCAAAAAAGGCTTGTCTGGTGGTGGAAAAGAAAGATCTTGCATTTATGTAATGCCTTTCACATCCTCAATACATCCCAAAATGCTATACAGCAAATTAATTGACTAAAAGGTTAACGGTGATATTCAATAAACAAGTGGAACCTCGCACTGTGCTGATGTGATTTGTGTTGGCTGAGCAAAGGAAAGAGTAAACTTAGGTATTTGAAGTAGTGAAATCTATTTGATGCTTTTATCTCTAGCTGTAAAGGTTGTGTGGAGTAAACCACGGTGGAAAAAAAGAGGGATACCGAATAAAAATAGGGAACACAACTATGATCCACACTTTGGAATGCTGCCTTCAAATTTTGTTCGGTCCAACTCCATACCTCCTTCAACTGGAAAGATGGGGGAAATAGTAACCATTGACTTGAAAGCCGTGACATACTCAGTTGATTGAAGCATGCCATTGAAACAATGAGATTAAGAGAGCTAACAGTTCCAGTGGAGAGACAGTCTACCAGACTATTGTAGAATTTGTAACCCCTACAATTGCTTGATCAGTGCTTCAGCTACTGTTGAGCCTATGACTGTACCACACATGTATCCACCGTGGCTCAAAGTGCCCATGTGTGAGGCAGAAGGTTACATTTAGCTCAAGCACTGAGAATGGCACTGACTCGGTACATGGTCAACAGAAACTAATTAACAGTGTTATAGTAAGTCTGATAGTTGAGTTGTGAGCTGAACAATTAAGCTTCATAATGGTTTAAATATCAGTGCATTTTATTCTCCTCTCCCCCTCAGCTATATCTTCTATATCTAAGTAATTCCCTCCTGACCAAGAGAACCATGAACTAGTTTCATGTGTGAATATGAAATATCTTTAAACTAAACTGACAATAATCACTTAGAAACAAATGTTAACAAGCACCAAAAACCCAATTATTTTTGAAATGACTGCTTTTAGTATCTTTGTTACCACAATCAAATTGTAAGCACAAGCTTAAAAGAATCTTTCATGGGACTATATTATTTAGAGATCTGGCAATACAGTATTCTTTCTGAAATCACCCAAAGATATTGATTATAGTCTCAATTGACTAAGAACTGATGTATTGTACATTTGCAACCCTCCTCTATCCACACCCCCCCCCCACAAACACACACGTGCGCTCCCTATTAAATGCCCAGCTTCATTCATTTCAGAACAGTTCATTTTCCT
The DNA here is from genome assembly GCF_052327205.1 of Somniosus microcephalus. Taxonomy (NCBI): domain Eukaryota; kingdom Metazoa; phylum Chordata; class Chondrichthyes; order Squaliformes; family Somniosidae; genus Somniosus; species Somniosus microcephalus. The sequence continues at coordinate 300,318,755 of NC_140990.1, forward strand.
GCATTACATTGTTTCACAACTGGAGACCCCACCCTCCTCGATCAGTGGGCACATGGTTTGTAACACAGCTCCTTAGAATCCAGAACAGTCCCAGCTTCAACCCATAGTCTGCTGCATTAGATGACCTCAGCCAGGGCTTGGCAGCAATGGGAATGCTACAGTGGCCTCAATGTCTCCAGGCTAAGGAGGGGGAAATTCACTGAGGTTTAACGCTGCTAATTACCCATGCACAACCCCTGCTTAAAGTGTTTGTGCAGATGCTGAGTGAAGACAGGGCTGGACTCAACCATGATGTCTCCCACAGTTAATTAGCCCATGAATACCCACCACTGGCACTTGAAGAATGGCCACATGGCTGAGTCTGGGGTGTCAATGGAACCTCAGCCTGCGAAACTGCTTTCAAGGGGAGAAAACTGAAGGGAAAATTTGGGGGGGAAATGTTTTCAAAGAACTGCTGAACCAAATCACAAATGGAATATTGATTCAAAAATATTAACAAAAGATACAGCTACCTATAATCTAATGACGAGAGTGAATTGTGGAATTTGTGTCTGTTTTTCACCTCTGTATCACCTCACCAAAAAACAATTGCTGGTGTGGCACACTATAGGCAGTTGTCATTTGGGATATTGGTACCAATTGGAACAATTGCACTTGAGCCAATGTTACTTTGAGGGTGTATGATAAGCTTCTTGGATGACACTCTTAAGTCATAATATCAAATTGCTATCTCCATCCCTACCACTACAAGACAGGCCGGTAAGTGTCTTACCCTAGTGTTCGATAATTCAAAATGATCTTTCAAGGCCAGCCACATTTGTTTATCACAGTTCAAATTAATCTAACGTGAAACTTTCACAAAACAAGCATATGCTATATAGAATGCTGACAACAACGTCTATAACACAATAATAATTAACATTTCCATAGCATGCAGAAAGGTGCCTCAAAGGACGTTACGTTATAGAGGAAAACAACAATTGGCACTGAGTAGGAGAGGAAAAGGGAAACATTGAGAAGGATTGGTGGGGGGCAAAATGTGGTAGAAAAGTAGGATTTTCAAGAGGTTTTTGAATGCAGTTGGGGGAGATTTTATATCATTACTGATTCATTAAGTGTCTTGGCTTCCCATTATTCTGTATGAGAGCCCTGCTGTGGAGTCCAATCAATCACAGACAAGAATTGAAAATTAATTCAAAACACTTTTTTAAAAATAGCAAAAATGTACATAGAATCAAGTACTAGCAATAAATTCAAGGCAGAGTTCTACTACCAAGAGCCTTTAATTCCCACTGTGATTGCTGGTTAACACATTTGCTTTAAGTTCAAAGTGTCAGCTTGGCTCAGTTGGTACCATTTTTGTCTCTGAGTCAGAAGATTGTGTGCATTCAAGCTTTACTCCAGCACTTAAACACATAATCTAGGCTGACACCACAGTGTAGTTACTGAGTGAGTGCTGCATTGCTTGAAGTGTTGCCTTTTGGATGAGATATTAAAGTGAAGCCTTGTCTGTCCATTGAGGTGGATGTAAAAAATCTCATGTTAATCTCTGAAGAAGAGCCATGAGTTCTTCTGAGGTCCAGGCTAACATTCCTCCTTTAACACCACCAAAAACAAATTAATTCGTATTTATCTCGTTTACTGTTTATGGGACCTTGTGTGTACAAATTAGCTGCTGCAATGACTGAACTTTGAAAGGAGTTCATTGGTTATGAAGGCATCAAGGGGTATGGGGAGAGAGGGGGAATATGGTATTGAGATAGAGGATCAGCCATGATCATACTGAATGGTGGAGCAGGCTCGAAGGGCTGAATGGCCTACTCCTGCTCCTATTTTTCTATGTTCTATGTTTCTATGTATTGAGATGTGCTGAAGTTGTGATAAGGTGCTATATAAATGTAAGTTCTGCTATTTTAGCACAGACACTAAGTTGTAAAACTGCTTTAAAATACTGGAGACATAAAATTACCACAAATATGTTAACCAGTCCACTAAAAATAGTGCACTCAGAAAATGAAAGCCCCAAGTGTCTTTATTGACATTCGCCTTCACCTCATATCAAAATGAATGCGATATTTACCCCTTTCTCGCACTTCCTCAGTCAATGGCCCAGATATTCCGATCGCAGGCCTCCCGCGGGCGGAGGACTGCGATCTGGAAAAATCTGCGCCCTTATCTGAGGGCTCCCGGGATGTGCACAATTCTGGAGCTAGGCCTCTCCAACCTGCCGGTGCGCAGGGCCCATGTATCCCAGAGGCGCAGGTAGTTTGCAGCGTCGCTGGGATCACGTGGGCCATGGGGAGCCAATCACAGAAGGGAAACTCCCTTCATACACTTGACAGGAAGACCTGTCAAATATATGAATGGAGATCACCCCCAAACCATAGTAAAACTTTTAAAAAAAAATTTTTAATCACATTTTTAAAATGACTTGAAATTACAATCAATTAACTATTTTAAACAAAAATTTAAATTTTTGAAAAAATTATTAAAGCTTTTTACAGGGCTAAAAATAAACTTACCTTTTTAAAAGTATTTTTAAATGATAAATCAATGAAAAAAACATTTTTTAAAAACTTTTTTTCTACTCTTATCCTGGTAAAAGCTAGCCTTATGCCTGCTTTTACCAGGCGCAAGAATTGTAAGTGTTTTCTGCGGGCGGAGGGTCTCCAAAAAGCGGAACTATCCGCCCGCAGAGGCCCTGCTCCAGCCCAGCCGGAGGATCTGTCAAGAGCTTTCTTGCCAGATCGGAAATGTCGGTTTCCAACGCATGCGCTGTGCAAGCCTGAAACCGGCATTTCCGATGTCCCTACAGGTGGGTACACAGCTCATACACACCCATAGAGATCGGAGTATCTGGCCCAATATTTCCTAATCTAGTGATGGTTAAGAACTCAGTGGAAAGTTACACAGTTTAGCTATAGAATCAGGCAGCCCACAGAGCTGTCACTTTACCCAGATTGCACTTCAGAAAAGAAAAGCAATGGTGTTTGCCCACAGTGGCATACAAATGAAATAAGTTGGATTTCTCCATAACATTGTTCAGAACATTTGCCAAAGGATTGTGTTTATGAATAAGCTTTTGAATTTTTTTTTAAAGGCGGGAGGGGGGGATTTCATTTAAAACCTATTTACTTGAAAGCTATCATAAACATATAGTTCTAAATGGTAAGTCAAGAGACATCAGAAAAGAATAGACATATCATTTTCACAGACTTTTCCTTTCATTTTCAGATCATTAAATCAGTAGATGAAATGTGCAGCTATGATTAATTTTAGCTAATCAAGGTCATTTTAAGGTATCAGCTTCACATCCTGCCAAAATAACCATGGCTTGCTAAAACGTACCATAACCATTATAGTACGCTATACCATTATCACATTTATTATTGGTCAATTAGCATGGTCCTTAAAATTCCATAAAAGATAGAACTTCCTCACTTAACATATTTATTATGATCCTGATTCACATTCAACAGAGCATCATGTTCATCTCCCACTCATTCTAATCCTGATTCAACTCAAATACTGCTTAATGGAGTTTCTCTTTAATTTTGTTCATAGAATGGGAAATTTTCATTAAAACAGAATGTTCTGAGCATCAGTAACCAAATATTATATTATGTCTTAATGTAGTTTCTAATTTTCTGTGGGTATAAAGTAAATGCAGTGAATGGGAAAAGAACTGCCATGATATTGGGATTGATAGTTTCAAGATTATTGCTGACAAAATCATTTTTCCTTTTAAAGGTACATTACTTGGCATTAGTGAAATTTACTGTGGCAGTGATTCTGTTGTGCAGTAACTTTGACCACTTTTTCAAAAGTGAAAAAAAAATTAGGAATGGTTCATGGTTCCTGGAAATGGTGACAACCTGACCACTCGAGTGAACCTATTGTTTTGGAGAAGTGGTATGGGGCTGGCCCTGTTATTTCATGCAAAAATAATACGGTGAAGTGTCATTACTTAGCAAATTTTACAGAATTTTACTTAATTTGGGGATTCAAGGCTGTAGAGATTTCTTTCAAAACAAAATTATAGAAATGTTCAAAACTATATGAATAAACTCACATAGAAACATATGAAAAGGAGTAGTCCATTCAGCCCCTTCAAGCCTGAATAAAAATCACGGGGATTTTTTATACAGTGGTTACATATGTGATTCTAGCATTTGTAAGTGAATTACCTTGAGAAGCTAGCTTTATTTAAGGACAAGTGAACAGGGGCCTATATTTCTGCCTTTGATAACTTTAGCTAAAAAGTAGATGTGAATAAAAAGTGGCAAGTGGAGGAAGAAAACACTAACAAAGTAGTCATCAGTTTTTAAATAATGCTCTGATTCCTATACCTTTAAATTAGATAAATGACTGCAACAAAAATGTAGAAAATAGTCAGATTATGCTCAAAATGTTCAGCACTGCTGAACTCATACAGCTCTCTGCAGCTGCACAGCCAAACTGAAACGTGATTATCTTGCTCCTGCTCCTGCTCCGTCAGTAAGCTGAATAGATAGGTGATTTTTAAGTATCACCATAGCAGTCATAGAAGTGAATGGTACGTGGGAGGGGCTTGCTTATAAAATTCTAACAGGACTAGACAGACGAGATGCAAGAAGGATGTTCCCGATGACGGGGGAGTCCAGAACCAGGGGTCACAGTCTAAGGATAAGGGGTAAGCCATTTAGGACAAAGATGAGGAGGAATTTCTTCACCCAGAGAGTGGTGAACCTGTGGAATTCTCTACCACAGAAGGCAGTTGAGTCCAATTCATTAAATATATTCAAGAAGGAGTTAGATATATTTCTTAAGGCTAAAGGGATCAAGGGATATGGGGAGAGGGCAGGGACAGGGTACTGAATTTGGTTGATCAGCCATGATCTCATTGAATGGCGGAGCAGGCTCGAGGTGCCGAATGGCCTACTCCTGCTCCTATCTTCTATGTTTCTATGTCAGCAAAGGTGTAGCTGCCTTTGTTGGCTGTATTGCAGTGGAATAGGAGGAGGATAGGGCTGTCAAAGAACGCAGAGGGCACAGGAGCTGCATTTTGGGGGGAAAATACTCCTTATGGGGAAAATACTCCGTCAGCCAATTATTTTACATTGATAAAATTATCCTTTTGAGCTTTTAGTCATTACTTTATCAGGGCGATTCAGGACTTGAAATGTTAGGAGGCATATTTCACTGGCAGAAATATGACAACATGGAAATCCCAGCCGCCTATATGTTGCTGCAAGCTGGAGAAGCTTTATACTTAACATGCAAGAGGAGCTGATCTTTGGACAAAGCACGATGTGATTTTTTTTTTAAATGTGTTTAATATTTTGCTTGGTGTTGAGTTTTGTCATGGTACATAAAAGAATTAAAAAGATTAATTAAAGATTGTGCCAGCTGAATTTGTTACATTTTGCTGCAATAATCTATCTGTAATAAAATTGTCCAAGGGAGGGAGCCAAATCATTCAATTCAAATATAAACATTCAATGTGATTTGTTCAAATGTATGTTTGATGGACAGCTCCTTTTGAATTTAACAGTTATTTAACTTTAAGAAGCTCCAATCCCTATTTTGAGTTGTTCATCAGCCTATGCTTTACAAGTCAAAGAGTCTGATTAGGAAAAAGTTAAAGAACCATTATGTAATATAATAATTAGAGCATCATTTTAACTCAAGAACTGCAAACTATTTATTATTTTCTACCATACACAGTTTAACAACTACAGTAAAAATATGTTTTATCATTGCTACAATTTGCTCGTTCTATTGCTGTTTTTTGGCAATTATAGCCTAAAATAAGATTTAATGTAAGTGTTACTTTGCTGCTTTCAAAAACAAGGAGAATCCTGTGGAGGTATCAGCAATTGAAGGTACCTAAACTGGATTCTCTATTCATTATTCCAGGTGCACAATTTTATTTCACCTAGGTATCCGGACAAGTGGAAACATTCTTGAGGACATTGGGAGCTAACGGTTACGTACGAGAGTAATCTGAAGCACAAAAGCCAAAAATATCTAGTATTTAGTGGAAAGACACAAAAATATAACAGTGCGGAACAGGCAGCATTTATTTGCCAGCTAGTAACTTAAATTGTTACAACTGTATAATGAGTGCACATCTCCCATATATTTTCTGTACAAATGTCATGGTGTGGTATACGTGTGATACTTGCTGCTATCAGCTTTTAAAGCATGTACTGTATGCATACACAAGAATTTTTATTTCTTTAATTCTCCACTTTTATTTATTGATGTTTCTTTCTCCTGCTTCATGGAATAGATCCAAATGCACCTACTTTTGAAAGTTAAAATGAATTAGCAAAATGTCAGTAAATTCCTTAAAATGTCAAGCTAATGAAAACCCTGGATACAGCAACTAAACACAAACTAAACAAGTACCCTTGGCTCATGGCATTTGTGTCAGCAGCAGGGTTATAGCAAAACAAACCATGTTAACTGTTTGGCATCTCTTATCAACTTATTTGCTCTCACTAACAAATGCCTTCTTTATTTTTATTCGTTCCTGGGATGTGGGCATTGCTGACAAGGCCAGCATTTATTGTACATCCCTAATTGCCCTTGAGAAGGTGGTGGTGAGCCACCATCTTAAACCACTGCAGCACGTTTGATGAAGGTACTCCCACAGTGCTGTTAGGGAGGGAGTTCCAGGATTTTGACTCAGCGACGATGAAGGAATGACAATATATTCCCAAGCCAGGATGGTATGTAACTTAGAAGGGAACTGGGAGGTGATGGTGTTCCCACGTGCCTGCTGCCCTTGTCCTTCTAGGTGGTAGAGGTCACAGGTTTGGGAGGTGGTGTCGAAGAAGCCTTGGCGAGTTGCTGCAGTGCATCTTGTAGATGGTACACACGGCAGCCACGGTACGCCAGTGGTGGAGGGAGTGAATGTTTAGGGTGGTGGATGGGGTGCCAATCAAGTGGGCTGCTTTGTCCTGGATGGTGTCAAGCATCTTGAGTGTTGTTGGAGCTGCACTCATTCAAGCAAGTGGAGAGTATTCCATCACACTCCTGACTTGTGTCTTGTAGATGGTGGAAAGGCTTTGGGGAGTCAGGAGGTGAAACACTCACCGCAAAATACCCAGCCTCTGACCTGCTCTTCTTGCCACTCTATTTATGTGGCTGGTCCAGTTAAGTTTCTGGTCAATGGTGACCCCCAGGAGGTTGATGGTGGGGGATTCAGCGATAGTAATGCCGTTGAATGTCAAGGTGTGGTGGTTAGACTCTCTCTTGTTGGAGATAGTCATTGCCTGGCACTTGTGGGGCACAAATGTTACTTGCCACTTATCAACACAAGCCTGAATGTTGTCCAGGTCTTGTTGCATGCGGGCATGGACTGCTTCATTATCTGAGGAGTTACGAATGGAATTGAACACTGTGCAATCATCAGTGAACATCACCACTTCTGACCTTATGATGGAGAAGGTCATTGATGAAGCAGCTGAAGATGGTTGGGCCTAGGACACTGCCCTGAGGAACTCCTGCAGCGATGTCCTGGGGCTGAGATGATTGACCTCCAAAAACTACAAACATCTTCCTTTGTGCTTGGTATAACTCCAGCCAGTGGAGAGTTTTCCTCCTGATTCCCACTGGCTTCAATTTTACTAGGGCTCCTTGATGCCACACTTGGTCAAATGTTGCCTTGAAGTCAAGGGCAGTCACTCTCACCTCACCTCTGGAACTCAGCTCTTTTGTCGATGTTTGGACCCAGGCTGTAATGAGGTCTGGAGCTGAGTGGTCCTGGCGGAACCCAAATTGGGCATCAGTGAGCACATTATTGGTGAGTAAGTGCCGCTTGATAGCACTGTCGATGACACCTTCCATCACTTTGCTGATGATTGAGAGTAGACTGATGGGGCAGTAATTGGCTGGTTTGTATTTGTCCTGCTTTTTTGTGGACAGGAAATACTTGGGCAGTTTTCCACATTTTTGGGTAGATGCCAGTATTGTAGCTGTATTGGAACAGCTTGGCTAGATGCGCAGCTAGTTCTGGAGCACAAACCTTCAGCATGACAGGCGGGATGTTGTTGAGGCCCAGAGCCTTTGCTGTATCCAGTGCGCTCAACCATATCTTGAAATCATGTGGAGTGAATCGAACTGGCTAAAGATTGTGATGGTGGGGACCTCAGGAGGTCATCCACTCGGCACTTCTGGCTGAAGATGGTTACAAATGCTTCAGCCTTGACTTTTGCACTTGCGTGCTGGGCTTCGCCACCATTGAGGATGGGGATATTCATGGAGACTCCGTCTCCCATTAGTTGTTCATTTGTCCACCGTGATTTACGACTGGATGTGACAGGACTGCAGAGCTTTGATCTGATCCATTGATTGTGGGATCGCTTAGCTCTGTCTATAGCATTCTGCTTCTGCTGGTTAGCATGCATGTAGTCCTGTGTTGCAGCTTCCTCAGGTTGGCACCTCATTTTTAGGTACTCGTGGTGCTACTCCTGGCATACTCTTCTGCAGTCCTCATTGAAACAGGGTTGGTCCCCTGGCTTGATGGTAATGGTAGAGTGAGGGATATGCCAGGCCATGAGGTTACAGATTGTGGTGGAATACAATTCTGTTGCTGCTGATGGCCCACGGCACCTCATGGATGTCCTGTTTTGAGCTGCTAGATCTGTTCCAAATCTATCCCATTTAGCACTGTGCTAGTGCTGCACAACATGATGGAGGGTGTCATAGAGTCATAGAGTTATACAGCACAGAAAGAGGCCCTTCGGCCCATCGTGTCTGTGCCGGCCATCAAGCCCTGTCTATTCTAATCCCATTTTCCAGCACTTGGTCCGTAGCCTTGTATGCTATGGTGTTTCAAGTGCTCATCTAAATGCTTCTTGAATGTTGTGAGGGTTCCTGCCTCTACCACCCTTTCAGGCAGTGAGTCCCAGATTCCAACCACCCTCTGGGTGAAAACGTTTTTCCTCAAATCCCCTCTAAACCTCCTGCCCCTTACCTTGAAACTATGCCCCCTGGTTATTGACCCCTCTACTAAGGGGAAAAGTTCCTTTCTATCTACCCTATCTAATTTTGTACACCTCAATCAGGTCCCCCCTCAGCCTTCTCTGCTCTAAGGAAAACAACCCCAGCCTGTCCAGTCTCTCTTCATAGCTGAAGCACTCCAGCCCAGGTAACATCCTGGTGAATCTCCTCTGCACCCTCTCCAATGCAATCACATCCCTCCTATAGTGTGGCAACCAGAACTGCGCACAGTATTCCAGCTGTGGCCTAACTAGCATTTTGTCCAGCTCCATCATAACCTCCCTGCTCTTATATTCTATGCCTCGGCTAATGAAGGCAAGTACCCCCTATGCCTTTTTAACCACCTTACCTACCTGTCCTGCTGCCTTCAGGGATCTATGTACATGCACACCAAGGTGCCTCTGATCCTCTGTCCTTCCTAGAGTCCTACCATTCATTGTGTATTCCCTTGCCTTGTTAATCCTCCCAAAATGCATCACCTCACACTTTTCAGGGTTAAATTCCATTTGCCACTGTTCTGCCCACCTAACCAACCCATCTATATCATCCTGTAGCCTGAGGCTTCCCTCCTCGCTATTTACAACTCCACCAATTTTCATGTCATCTGCAAACTTACTGATCATACCTCCTACATTCATGTCCTTAGTGTGAAGACGGGACTTCATCTCCACAATGACTGTGCAGTGGTCTCTGCTACCAAAGCGGTCATGGACAGATGCATCTGTGACAGGTAGATTGCTGAGGATGGGATCAAGTAGGTTTCTCCCTTGTGTTGGTTCTCTCACCACTTACTGCAGACCCAGTCTGGCAGCTGTGTCCTTCAGGACTCAGCCAGCTCAGTCAGTAGTGGTGCTACTGAGCCACTCTTGGTGATGAACATTGAAGTCCCCCACCCAGAGTACATTCTGCGCCCTTGCTACTCTCGTGCTTCTTCCAAGTGGTGTTCAACATGGAGGAGTACTGATTCATCTGCTGAAGGAGGGCGGTAGGTGGTAATCAGCAGGAGGTTTCCTTGACCCTGCTTGGCCTGAAACCATGAGACTTCAATGTTGAGTACGCCCAGGGCCACTCCCACCCGACTGTATACCACTGTGCCGCCACCGCTTTCAAGTAGAAGCAGCTCAGGGAGAGGACAGGGAAGAGTTGAAAACAAGAAAGACTGCCCATGAAACTTACTTTTAACTTTCATTTCTGAGCTGAGATAACTCATGAGGGGTGCATCCCAATACAAGTGCAAGGATGTGCCTACTGGGAACATCATGGCTGAGCCCAGCAGAATTTGAGGTCAGGGGGACCTAACCTACTTTGCATTCCAATGGCGGGTGCCAACACAATTAGGATTGCAACTTGGGCACCTATCTAACATGGAGGCTGCATACTGTGGTGCAAGTTGCTGGATCCTGGGCTGGGGTGGGGGGGAGGGGAATGGTGTTGCGGCCAGTGTAGGTGCCCACCCTTGAAAGAAGGCCCTTTTGTAAGCGGACCACTTTAAATATTACAATTAATTCTCTCCCCTATATCTTTGGCTGGGTTCCACTTCTATCGTTTGGAGGCTCAGTGTGCCTGGCACCAAGGATACACCAAGTCTCTCTGAGGCCAGGGACACAGGAACTCCCAGCACTGCTTCCAACAGTGGCCATTAGGAACTCCCAAATTAGGTCGGGCCTGGGTTCTGGCTTAATTTGCAGCCCTTGTGTTAGAGTTACGGCAGAAGTGTGTCAGAAGAGCCATGGATTTATGGCCCCTGTCTTACGGGGCGCAGTCTTCATCAGTAAATGTTTGCTGAACCTAATAACCTTTCAAACGTACTTTCAAATTCCATCAGTTTACTTCTACGGATTGTGGGGGGGAAATGGAAGCTCCAGTGTAGATTATTTTTAAAAAGTCTAAATGCTATCAGCTGCAATTGCCCTTTAACATCATTGGCCATTTACATTGTTCAGAGGTAATATTCAGTTAGCCTGAGCTGTCAGATGAATGAATTTTTCCAGTCTGTTGTGTATAAGTTAAGTAGATGGCGATGTGCATCTGGAAGAAGGCTGATCAAGGTTCCCCAGACGTGCATGTTAACACTTTTCAAGCCCATTACACACTGCTCCATTCAGGACTCTTGAGCAGTAAACATTGGTGCCCAGGGAAGATATGAAGGAATAACTCAAAACTACTAGAAAAACACTGAGACCAGTTGGTTGGACATTGTTGACTTTACATTGATTTGTGACAGCAATCTGCTTTCTTCAAATCCAGATTCTTTAACAGCATGAAGATATTATTTACTATTCAGTTTTTAGTTGGTCATTAAGCAGTTTCCATGAACTCCCCACAAATGCTATAAATAAGATTGATTCACTGACTACCTTATTTTGCTCAAAGAGGCTGATAAACTCATTGCTATTTATATAAGTTCTTCGTGCCCAACTTTCTAATTAGTGGAATTAATACCACGCAAATTAAATATAGAAGGTCAAGAAGAGCCTAAGTTGATGCCTTGAATCGAATACTTCAAAAATAAATAAAAATGACAAAATTTCAGTCAGGCATTATCTATAAATAAGAACATAAGAACATAAGAAATAGGAGCAGGAGTCGGCCATTCAGCCCTTCGAGCCTGCTCCGCCATTCAATGAGATCATGGCTGATCTTCTGCCTCAATTCCATTCACTGGCCTTATCGCTATATCCCTTGATGCCCTTACTCGTCAGAAATCTAATCGACTTCTGTTTTGAATATACCCAATGACTGAGCCTCCACAGCCCTCTGGGGTAGAGAATTCCAAAGATTCACCACCCTCTTTGTGAAGAAATTTCTTCTCATCTCAGTCCTGAATGGCCTACCCTTTATCCTGAGGCTGTGGCCCCTGGTTCAAATAGATGCTAAGTTTTCAGCAGAAACTTAATAATTGACCCTTTGAGTTCATTTTAAGTAATTATAGATTTTTGGCATCACATTCAATAAAATAATTTTATTTGAAAATGCAAGTATTATTTTTGTAGAGATCTGTCATACCTTTCAAGAATCATAACTTCATAAAGCATCACTTCTGATCAGTCTGATCAGTGTGAATTTGATAGAATTAAAATGGCTGTAGCTGTGAAAAAACTGGCATCTAATGTAGTAACTCATTCTTTATAAACAGAAAAACTATTTTTGGAGTTTGCTAGTACACTGCTTCAGAATTAAGACGTACCATTTTATTTTATTTTCTCTGCTTTGCCATAAGCTCTAGGATGTTCCATAGAAACTGAATTCAGTGCTATTTGTGCTGTACGACCAGCCATATCCTTGCTGATGGTCCATTCAAAATCAATTTACACAGCGAGTGGTGAGGACCTGAAACTCACTGCCAACAGAAGTGGTGGAAGTGGAGACAAAATGTTTTCAAGGGGAGACTGGATAGGCACTTGAGGGAAATAAACTTGCAGGGCTACGGGGATAGAGCGGGGGAATGGGACTGACTGGATTGCTTGACAGAGAGCTGGCATGGACTCGATGGGCCGAATGGCCTCCTTATGTGCTGTTATGCCATTATCGGCCGTGTGCAAAGTTTAGCACCTGGCGCTAAATATTGCCTCTGATGGCAAACTTGGCTTTTATTGCCCCTGGAGGTGATTGGAGCGATAAATCAAGTGCTTCACACCTGTCTTAAGGAGCAAAGGCGCTACCTCAGAGCGCTGGCGAAGCAAGGAAGGACAAATCAAAATGAACCTGCATAGTGCTGCTCAGTACCCAAAACTCCTTCACACAGCATTGAATCTCTCCAGAAGTCTCTCTCTCTCTCGCTCTCAGAATGTGTGGTACAAAAATGTCACCAACAAAAAAAGGCAGAAAGCGGTCGCCGTTAAATAGCGCTCCCCCAGTCCCTTTCTGACTGCAAAACGCTCCCCTCAACCTGACGTTGCTAGCGGCAGGCGGTAAGGCAGGGGGCGCCACTCAATATCCGGTCCGGGGCGCTACCAGGGCGTTGCACACTCGACTGACGTCATGATCTGCCAGCGCAGGAGATCGTGGTGGTAGTGTTTAGCACCGCCGCAAAATGTCTGGTCAATTTCGCGAGCGGCGCAAACATCGCCACGCCAGAGTGCTAGTTGCTTTGCGCCCCATTAGCGCCCTCTTAAGGCGCTAACGGGAGGCGCAAACAACTGAATTTTTCCCCCATGACTTTATATTATGTAAGTAGAGAAATTACTAGCATCTCCTTACAGCTAAGCCAAAAATTCCTAATCTGAAACAAACCAACTGGGTAACTGTATTAAACAAACTAAGTGCATTAAAGTACATTCACTTAATTGTTGTAATAATAATATTGCGACCTAATAGAGGTCTTTAAAATTATGAAGGGGTTCAGTAGGGTAAATGTAGAGAAGATGTTTCCACTCGTAGGGGAATCCAAAACTAGGGGTCATAAATATAAGATAGTCACTAATAAATCCAATAAGGAACTCGGAAGAAACTTATTTACCCAGAGAGTGGTTAGAATCTGCAACTTGTTACCATATGGAGTAGTTGAGGTGAGTAGCATAAATTCATTTAAGGGGAAGCTGGATAAGTACATGCGGGAGAAAGTAATAGAAGCGTATGCTGATAGGGTTAGATGTAGTAGGGTGGGAGGAGGCGCGTGTGGAGCATAAACACTGGCAGAGACCAGTTGGGCCGAATGGCCTGTTTCCGTGTTGTAAATTCTTTGTAATATGCAACTCGATGTAATCAGCCACAACATTGGTATATCTTCCAAAGTGTCACAGCGGAAGTGATTTTTAACTTCTATCTCAAAACTCCGGTGGATCAGGTGCTCCGCCTGGCCGAAGCTCATCCCGAATATCCTCAGGTGTGGGCCTCATCGTCTTAATTCCGACGTGTTGACAAGGGCTCAATGAGCACCAGCAGGCAGCTCACCACACTGGGGGCAGGAAATCTGACAACTCTGTGTGTGAGCATAGCCGGAAGAGAAGAGGAAAGATATAACGGGGGGTGAAGGTACCCCCAATTTCCCACTTCCGGTCGCCCATTTTCTGGAGACAAAAAGGCGAGCAGCAATTAACAATTACCCCAAACTTAATAACAACAACTTGCATTTATATGGTGCTGCTCATATGCAGGGAGACTAAAGAAAGGTTTTCCCAGTGTTTCATTCCATTGTCTATTTTAATTAGGATCTGTTTGAAGTCCATTGTATCTATTGATTATAAATGCTTGTAATCGAGTACTCAGTAGCCTTAATCAAATTTCAAACAATTATTCCATGCAATAAACAATGCTTTCTAATTCTATTTATGCCCCGCTTTCATGCATTTTTTCTTCCCTAACATGAAATTATAATTTTATGTTGCATGGCTTTACAGTTTCCTTGGGCGCACCGGGTAATGTCACTAATGCACTCTCAGTGGCTTTGATGGTGTCGATATAATCTTATTGAAGTATACCCTGTTGTTTTCTAATAGAATGGCAATAAATGGTGACAATGGGTCAGAACCTGCTGTCAAAATAACAGTGAGGCTAATGGCGCTCCCCATTATTTATGCGCAAATGCTACAGCAAGTTCAGGCGAGGGGCGGATACGTGGTTAAACGCAAATATTCAAAAGTTGCTGTCCCAGTTAAGCGACTCTACCTTTAGCTTCGCGGAAACAGCATCTCACTGTCTGCCTCACCATTGAAATACATTGAATGGTGTAAATTTGCAGTATTTTCATGGTAGATACGAACTAAACTCACCACAGAAAATGAAGTCTTGTAATTTCACGTGTAAGTACCCTTTTAATGACGTGATTATTGTTAATTACTGACAATCAACCTCCGTGGCACTGAAAATTAGCTATTACAAGCGTGGATTCTCATTCCTTCAGGTATTAATTGTTGTTGGAGATTTTAAAAATGTCAAATTTAAAATTATTTTTTTACTCTCTCTTAATCCAATCTTTCTTTCCCTCCTTATTTCTCTTAATGTACCTGATTTGGCATTGAATTCACCCATTTTAATTTACAGTTCTTTCTCAGTCTTTGCGCTGTTAGCTTCACAATCCTTCAATCTGATTGGTTATGGAGATACACAGTTGCTTTCTCTGTTCACTCAGGTCCCAGATGCCCTGTTTCCCTCACTGCACCATTATCAGCTCCCACTTTTAGCGACTTGCCACGCAAGAATCCTAAACGTGCAAGGGCAAGTCTAACTAACAACAGACACCGTTAGATGCCCTGCCATGGCAAGTAATGGCCCAATATTGATTAAGCTGTTGACAAATAAATTTGTAGGAATATTTAAATTCTATATTTCTGATAATACAAGTGATTCCTTGGCAAAGCATTAGTTGTTTTTTTTAATGTCTGCATGTCACCAGCTTTGAGCTCAGCGCAGTCAACATTCCAGTGTGTATGCATCAGATTTTAAAATTAATTTTCTCAGTTTTCATTTGTCCAAAGAGGAAGAAATTTCCAACTGTGGTAAGACTGCCAGATTTTGATTTTTAGAATCAGTAGCTATCCTATTGGATTGAAGGACCTCTATTCCTTTGTATCTGAGTTTATTAGAATGATTATTTTACATTTTAATCCCTGAGGATTCAGATCTTGCGTTGTTCATATTAAATAATTTCAGTTCACGTAAACACTGAAGGTTTAGTAAAAATATATTCTCTACCATACTATTGATACATTTTTTGGAAACACTGCTAACATCTCTCATTATTTCCTCACTACTAAAGTACGCCTTACTGGGGTATCCAAGTATTTGTCTGAGATAACCTCTATAACCATAGAGGCACAGAAGAAGACAAAAACAGATTGAAAAGGACTGTAACTAGTTCAGAAATCATGAAGTTTCCTTGAATCAGCTATTTTTCAGCGTCATTATTCAGTACTCCAGCAGTCATTATTTTGCCTGTTCAAAAATTTGTTAAAATGTGACATATCCAATGACAAAATCTTTATTGATTCTGGGTCAGGGTTGAAACACAAACGTCAGAGAAAGGGGCTTAATTACTTGTAGAATCAGAGAAAGAAGCAGCATCCTTATTAATGCAATAGTCTTATGATTAACCGGAATTGTGTGTTTGTATTATACTGTAGATCAAGTATTTGGCTGCCACTTGGCTACTCTGTGCAAGCGCGAGGGAACCACAGTTCCAAGATTTGTGAAGCTTTGCATCGAGGCTGTGGAAAAAAGAGGTAGGTGGCAGTTCAGTAACACTCCTTTGCATCTTTCAGTAGAATTACTTACTGACGACATCATCAGATAACATATAAGCCTTACCTCAGTGTAAAGTGTTTCTGAGGTGACTCAACTGTTGACAGAAAATACCATTACGAAGCTTCATTTCGTTGCATGGCAATTTACTCTGATGTCACTCAAAGGCATTTTCACTGCACCAGGATTCAAAATCTTTGCCGAAAGAAATGTGAGGGGAAGGGTGCTAGCAATGATATGATGACAGTTTATATCAAGTATAAACATTTGTCCACTATAAACACAGAACAGGCACCATCTAAATGTTAGACAAGCACTTTAGCTCACTAATCCCACTGCACTGCTAGATGCGGGGAGGGGATTTATTTTCTGGCACTGTCCATCTGCTCATCTGCCTGTGAACCCTAACTTGTCAATAACAATAACTTTAAAATGTTTCATTGGGTTTTAACTAAACTTCGTTAGTGACTTGTCCTTGGTTCAATCTGGCAACTGTACATTATCACAATCAGTTTATGTCAGTAAAGGATACTGTGAATGCAATCGCTTGGGGGTGGTACTCGGAACTGCCTCTGAGTCAGTTCATGTGGCAGGAGTAATAGGTTACTTACTCAGTATGTGTGCTAGTAGTTTTTTAAAGGTGTATCAGTGATTCACACTATGTTAGATACACAGCAAGGGCAGGATGTGGGAGAGTTACTCTAATTTACTCTCATTTGCAATTGAAGTAAATAACTACTAAATATTTGTAGTAAACATCAAGCATTATATTGTTTCATGAATCACCAGGCAGGGAAAACTGTGTTGAGTTTATATGCGTGTACATATTAGTAGCATTAGTATTATCTGCTGGATTTGTAATATATTACAGTCTGAAGGTGGTTCGCAAGATTCTACTAGAATTGCACCTGTAGGTGGTGTTGTGAGGTTAATCGTATGTGAGAGTTTAATTGGTAATGCTGAATGAATTCCTTACTATTTATTGAGGTCTTAAAAGAAAAAGAGACAGAAATTCCTTTGGACCCATTTTTGGGCCTGAAATGGTCGCGCTCATAGAGTGTGTGTCCCAGCCGGGAATAAAGTGCAGGTCCCAGCCGGGAACCCATGGACGGCCCGCAGCCCAATCTCAACGATACAAAACTGTCCATAATTAAGTATTAATTGGCACCAAACTGGCAGCTTCACTTAGGTCACAAGATTTTCTATATGGGCAAGGAAAATGTCACACAGATGGAGCAGACGATCCTCTAATCAGGTGTTGTTGGGTCAGTACAAATTTACTCTGCATCTAATCTATGCCATATGTGACCTGGGAGTGCTTGGGACTGATGCCTCGTGCACAAAATAACATTTTGGCTAATATCATTCACTTTGTCGGTATCAGTTTGGCTCATTTGGTTGGTAGCATTTCCACCTCTTCAATCAGAAATTTGTTGATGCAAGCCCCAATCTAGGATTTGAGTACATATTCCAGGCTGACATAAGAACTGACTTGAACCCCCACCACCAATTGAGCGGGAATGGTGAGGCCAGAAGGAAAGGCGGGGGGGGTTGAAACGGCTACATTCCTACGTGCTCCAGAGAAGGGAGGAGGAGGCTAATATAAATGGCAGAGTCGCATTCCGATAACATCATCAAGACGCAGGCCCTATGGATATAAAAGATCCCTTGGCATTGATAAACCAAGGCCCTGTGGATATAAAAGATCCCTTGGCATTGATAAACCAAGGCCCTGTGGATATAAAAGATCCCTTGGCATTGATAAACCAAGGCCCTGTGGATATAAAAGATCACTTGGCATTGATAAACCAAGACCAGGGAGTTCTTCTGATGTCCAATATTCCTGACCAAAAACAGATTAACTCATCATTCATCTCATTTGCTATTTTTGGGAACTTATCTGCTGCATTTGCCTACAAAGCAAGAGTGACTACAACTCATTGGCTGTGAAGCACTTGAAAATGTCCTGAGAATTTGAAGACTTGTCAGATG
This sequence comes from Somniosus microcephalus, assembly GCF_052327205.1. Lineage (NCBI taxonomy): Eukaryota > Metazoa > Chordata > Chondrichthyes > Squaliformes > Somniosidae > Somniosus > Somniosus microcephalus. The sequence goes on from NC_140990.1 coordinate 300,336,917, forward strand.
CTAGATTATTTTCTTTTGACAGATGGGAAAGCTGTGAAATGTACAATGCTTTTTTGATATACACACACAAAGACTTTAGGTGCAGGTGAAATGACAGTAGGTGAACGCTTTTCTCAACTCAAGGTCCTCTGCTCCAGAAATCTGAACTGTAATCATTAACAAATACAACGATAATAACTTGCATTTGTAAAGCACCTTAACATAGAAAACTTCCCAAAGTGCTTTACAACAGGGACAGGGTGGGGGTGGCAGGGAAAGGGAAGAAAAAAATAAATAAAATAAATAAAAAAGAACAATGGAATGGACAACAAGCCATCATGCAAGATTTGGGAGAGGTGACTGAAAAATTGGTCAAAAAGATGGATTTTGAGAAAGCCTTTAAAGGTAACGAGGAGGATGGGTTCAGGAACGAATTCCAAAAAGTAGGACCAAGACAACTAAGAGTCTAATCTAGCTTGCATGATTGTTCCACTTTTCAAAATCCGAGTCTAAATAATTCTTAAAATGAAACATTATTGAACATTTTAGGATATTTTCACCAGGGCTGTGCTACTGGAATGGAGCCACAATCAACAGGAGTACAGCATGTAAAATCAAGCACAGAGGTTAATGAGCTCAGTTCATGGCACTCCTAATTTTTGGATGATAGATTTTAATCACCAGAATCAGCAGCACCATGAATCAGGGGTACTGACCTCTGTACTCAATTCACTAGCCTGTGGTACTGTTCAGTGAACCACTGTGCCAAGAGCATAGCCTCTCTGAATTTACTCTTTAATGTATTATCTAATGCATTTCCCAACTTTTGTAAGCAATGCCCTCTGTCAGACAGTGAGATCCTTTGTGATCTAGGGATTGTGTCTTGCATTCAAATAAATATATATTACATCAATAAGGACTGGGCCATTTCAATACGTTTAATTTTTTTTATTAGCTTTAAGGTCACCATCATATATAGGATCTTTTCACAAATGCGACTACTGGGAACTATCTGTGTTTCTGGCTTTCAAAAGCTCAGTGGGGAATTTATCAAAACACTTTTGGGTCAGAATTCAAAAGGCTCATCTCTGTGTGGGATTAGAAATGCTTCATTTTCACTTCCCTTGCGCTGGGTTCATGGAATTATAATGAGAATGTCACAGGAGCCTGGTATTCCCACCATGACTGAGAAACTTGAAAATGATTCACAAATTATGAATGCAACTTCTTGGTCCATCTGAAAAATATAGACATTCTTCCTCATCATCCTGGTGACTGAAAATTACCCGCTGCACCACTGGAGGGTAGAGATCGTTTGTATTTAACTGCGATGTTTTAACAAGAAAAAGTCTGTTATTTGGGCAGTGCCGTTTTCTGCAACAGATCAAAAGTGCCCCAAAAAACATAAGCATTCTGATGGAACAAGTTTTGAAAGTCAAAACATAAATTATTCCATTAGCTTAAAGCCACTACAAGAACTTTAAAGACCCATTGCTTTTGAAACCATGAAGTAAGATACAAAAGTCGTCTGGGTAGACTTAAGGAACAAAACTGAAGAGATGTTTCTGCCCCTTAACAGTTTTAGTAATGACTTGAGTTAAACGTTTGATTATTGCTAACAGCCCCATAAAATTAAGAAAGCATTTACAGTTGGCAGTTATGTAAGACAGCTTTGCTTAAGCTCAGGCATTAATTTAATGCATTCTAGTATCATGGAGAATTCAACAATTTGGAAAAAACGTATAAAACAAGATATACTTGCAGTGCCTCGTACCTACTCTGTCATATTTTAAAGAGAATCAATGATAAGAACAAAATCGCTTTTTCCATAAGTTTTATAATGTGAGGGAAATGTTGTTGGCCCATTTAGGTTTTTTAATTAGACAACTCGCATGTTAATTTCTTTTTCATTTTTATGCATTTTTAATGCATTCTAAAAGTTTGCAAAAATTAAAGCTTTCAACAAGTTTTGCAGTTATTTCAATATATTGTTGTAGTTGAATGTTTGCACATATGTTACATATAAATCTACTTTTTCAATTGTTTTCCCAACCATCTGTGTCATCGCTCTTCACATGCAGAGAAGGGAGGTTTCTCACTTTTCTAATTTGGGCAAACAAATGAGGCTAGGGCTATAATGATGTAATGAACTGATCAGAAACAGTCTCAGAAGAGCAGAAGGTTTCAAACAGCCTTTATCAGACATGGACCCAGAACACAGCTGGTTCACCAAGATCAAAATAACTGCTTTAGCTTAATCTTACAAGTCCTGAGTTTCCTTTGTAGCGTGGTTGCTCTGAATTTGGTGTCTACTTACAACATCTGACAAATTGATATTCTTCAATGCTGAAACTTGGATGTTAGAGTGAATCCAGCACGGACCTCACCTCCAATGTGTACCTTGAACCCTTGCACTGTAACAACCCTTTCCCCTCCTCCAAGAAAAGATGAGTATCGAACATGAATTTGGCTGATACCTGGGATGGCAGGAATGACGTATGAGGAGAGATTGGATCGATTGGGCTTGTACTCGCTGGAGTTTAGAAGAATGAGAGGGGATCTCATCGAAACTTATAAAATTCTAAAAGGACTAGACAGGCTAGATGCTGGAAGGATGTTCCCGATGGTCGGGGAGTCCAGAACCAGGGGTCACAGCCTAAGGATAAGGGGTAGGCCATTTAGGACAGAAATGAGGAGGAATTTCTTCACCCAGAGAGTGGTGAACCTGTGGAATTCTCTACCACAGAAGGCAGTAGAGGCCAATTCATTAAATATATTCAAGAAGGAGTTGAATATATTTCTCATGGCTAAAGGGATCAAGGGGTATGGGGAGAAAGCAGGGACCGGGTACTGAATTTGGATGATCAGCCATGATCTCATTGAATGGCGGAGCAGGCTCAAGGGGCCGAATGGCCTACTCCTGCTCCTATCTTCTATGTTTCTATGTTTCTATGTTTGGCTTAATTTCATAACATAAAAATGTCCTGATTTAAACCAGTTTGAATTCAGATTTCCCATTTGTACTGATTCCATTGAAAAAAAATGGCATCACATATCGTCCCGGTGGGTTACAAATACGTACCTTTTTTTGTGCCATCCACACACATATACACTTGCGCTCAAGCCCTGCCAGATGTTTCCGTTCCATTATGGCCAGTGACGTATATGTACTTGGAGCAACAGCAACAAATGTTAGGGACTCTATGAGCATCATCTAATTTATGATTCTTTGGTGGACTGATGTAGTTTCTAATGCTTGGTCTGCTTCAACGCCTTGGTGCTCTGGCAAAGGAACACATTCAATGTTGATAGTCAGTAATAAATCTGCTTCTGAATGTTGGTGATCTGAGGGAATAGTATTCATCTGATTCTCAGCTGATTGGTACCAACAGCAGCTTGCATTTATATAGCACCTTTAATGTAGTAAAACATGCCAAGGCGCTTCACAGGAGTGTTATTAGACAAAAATAAACACTGAGCCAAAGGAGACATTAGTATAGGTGACCAAAAACTTGGTCACAGAGGTAGATTTTAAGGAGTGTCTGAAAGGAGGAGAGAGAGGTAGCGAGGCAGAGAGATTTAGGGAGGGAATTACAGAGCTTAGGACCTAGACAGCTGAAGGCATGGCCACCAATGGTGGGGCGAAGGAAGTCTGGGATGCACAAGAGGCCAGAATTGGAGGAACGCAGAGTTCTCAGAGGGTTGTGGGGTTGTATGAATTTACAGAGATAGGGAGAGTAGTGGCCATGGAGGGATTTGAACATGAGGATGAGAATTTTTAAATTGAGGCATTCGGGGTCTCAATCTTAATCTCTACCAGCCAGGGACAAAGTAGAGAGGGTACACGTCCAAGGCCTGCCAGCATGTATCTTAGTTCCTATTAATTCAGAAATAGGTCTTCCCAGTGCTAAGCCAGCACCTTTTGTATTAGGGGGTGATTTTGCCAATGGGGAGCTTTTGGAGGCAGGACTCCCCTTGTCGGGTTTCAGTCCCGCCTCCAACAACTTCTAGCCAACCCGCGCTATTTTCCCTTGATTGACCTTATTAAGCCCGCCCAGCGGGCTTAGCAGGCCAATTAAGGGAAAGCCGGTTGCAGAGCACGTCAACGTATGATGTTTCATCTGTCAAAAATTTTTGACAGATGAATTGTCATCGTTTGACAGCTCTGTGAAGCTGTCAAACAGTGACATTCTCTGCAGTTTGATGGGGTCTTGAATACAAGACCCCATCAAACTTCTTTCTTTAACATCTGTGAATGCAACGGCCACCTGTCATTCCCAATGCGGAGGTGCGAGACTCTCCGCATACAAACCGACTGAAGCCTGCAGGAAGAAACAAAGGTAAGTACACTTTTAATAACACTTTGCACTTACCTCAGATACTCACCTCTACACTCCTGCACCCATCACTTACCTTCACAGCACACTTTTGCACCCGACCCCCGCAGACCCCCTACTCGCTGAGCTGAGCTGGCGGGTTTCGGAGCCTTCGGGAAGCCCGCACTTGTGAGGGCAAAAAGGAGATAATCCTATTTTCTGCCTGTTAACTACCTGTTAATGCTTTAATCCCTTCCCGCCTCCAAGGAGACAGGACCCGGTGCGGGTCGACTACCCGCCTCCTAGGAAGATGGCATGGAGGCGGGTTGGAGGCGGGTTGGGCACCCGCCCACAAATTCTGCCATTTTCCCAGCAGACCCGCCTCCATACCTGCCTCCCCAGGGCTGGTAAAATCACCCCCCATATAATGAATGTTTAACCATACACTCTGGTTTGGTAACAGGACAGTACCGCTATCAGCACAACAGTCACAATAGATACTAACCTTAATGCAATGGTCCTAGTCTAATACTAAATATCATTAAATCAAAATTAGAGAACACAACATCTTATTGATTGCCTAAAGAGACTGAAAATGCATTATTATTTTACTTATATAGTCTTTAGTAAGTTAACAGTTCAGTTAGCAAATTTGAATGCAGGTGCTGAATCATCTCAGGTCACATTTATATTACCATAAATTACCCTATACTTTCTGGAACCGATACCATGCACAGTTCCTCCCTGAAAGGTCTGAGTTAAATTTGACATTTAGTGAACTTCCTAATGTTTTACTGAGAGGGTCAGTGAACTGAAATTTAAGAGCCCTGCAAACCTCTGGTAGCAAAAAGGTCATCCTGTGTACCTCTAACAACAGCTTTCCTTCTAAACAAAGGCAGTAAGTAAATCAATTCAGAGATCCTGTATCCTGCTTTCTGTTGTCACACAGTGCACTCCTGCTGGCTATATTTTTTTTCCATAGTGGGAGAAATAGGGCAGTTGGACAATTCCCATGAAAGAGCCCAGACAAAAAAAGCATTAAAGGAAGAGGAAGGGGGTAGAACCTGATGCAGTTAGGCACTACTTTAATGTTTTGCAGTCCCTTTATCCTGTTTTGAAATGCAGTTGTACTTTCCTGTAGGTGTTTTGTGTAATACTAGCCTTTGACCACCTTATTAGTCACATATATAGCCAACAAATTAGTCAAAAATTTGTCAGAAACCCTCGGACTTCGAGGTGCAGTGAACCATAAAGCTTAGCTTTCGACAAGCTGATGACTTGAACAATAACTGGTTATAACCACAATGCCAGCCAAATTATTCTATTTCCTCATTCATATCCTACATCTACAAGTAGATCTCCTGTGATGTTACTCAAGGTAGTTAAGATGTTTTATAAGCACATGGGTGTTATGCCAAGAGGTTTTACCAGGGAGCCTGACTAATCAGCATTGGTGGTGGCCCTGAGATTGGAAGGTGGGCAGTAAGCTCAGGCTCTGACAATACTAGTATGGAGTCTCCGGGTTCGGCAATATTTTAAGGGGGGCTGTGGGGGGAGTGAGTACCAGAGTCAGGAACACTGAAGAGAGAGGCTCTGGGAACATTAAGGCAGGATCTGGAATCACTGGCAGAGGGATCCTGGAAAACAGAAGTATTGGGGAAGGTGACCATAGAGTTGGGGAGAATAGGGGGTGATTCTGGGATCAGAAAGCTTTTGGAATACAGACTAAGGGCTTGTGAGCACCAAGAAGGGGTGTTCATTGTTGAGAGTCTCTTAGCCCTGCAGCCTACAACATTCCCTGCCAAGCGACTGGCATACACCTAGGGTTAGGGTAATAATCTGGACCTACAAATACGGCTGGGTTCAGATCAGGTCAGGTGGAGCACGTTTCCTGTGCTCCTCACATGACTTGCACCCAGGTTGGGACAGAAAGGGGAAATCAGCCCTTATCAGGTCTGGCACATTTCAAAGCCAGCTCTGACTTTTATCTTTTATTGGTTGATCCTTCTTGATTGTGAATCAGACTATTGAAGGAAAACTCCCATTCCTAATATTTATTCAGCAAACCAATGTCAATGTCAGGTGATGACAGGCTGGGCTCACTCTTAATATTCCATGGTCAAATAGCTTGCTCAAGGTTCACACATGAACAGTAGCAATTGTGCAAGGTAGTAGAGGTTGTCCGACACCCAAGGGACCATCTGCAGGTAGGGTTCAATACCTGCAGGAATGGAGTGAAGAAAACTGGTACATTAATATAGTAGCAATATTACTATTAATTATCAATCTACACATAATATCCATTAGATACTAATTTGCTGGGACTTTCTAAATCTAATTTTAATTAACTTTGCATTAATAAATAAAGCTACATTTTAGAAAAATTAATTGAATAAATTAGCTTAGTTTGCCGCTTGAAAATGGAGGTTATAAGTGAGCAGAAACAATTAATGGTAATTGCACACTTCAGCACAGAAAGGCTGGCTCAGCTACATCCTGAATGGTCAACAGCACTCATTTCTACCTTCATTTGCTTTGATTCCAGTAAGAGTACAAATGTTTTAGATTAATTATTGTTAAATAATAAGTGCAATAAATTGCACTCAACTTTCTTTAATAGAATTGCATCATGACATTGGCCACTATTTTGCATTTCATGTGCTTTACAAGTAGAATGGAGGAACAAAAAAGGTGTTCAGCTTATTACATCATCCAGTTCAATCTGGCCAGTGAAATAAAAGCAACAAGCACTGCAAATATACAATGCACCCATCAACATCTAAAAAGAGAAGAGCTTAACATTTTGAAAATAGAGTCTTCACCAGAACTGGGAGATAAGCAAACTACTTTGGAAGACTGAACAAAATAAAGTGGGGAGGGTGGGTGAGGAGAATATCAGGTAAAAGTCAAGAAAAGCACACTACTTGACCTTCTGTGGCAGGAGTCAGCACACGGGAATTTTGGCTTTTAACTGTTATCCTCGGTTCCCCCTCTCCCCCACGTTGTTACCTTAAGCCCTGTAAAGAGGCTTGATTATCTTCAGTTTTCCATTCTAAGAAACAGTAACATGTCTTTTCTCTTTTCAAATGCTGCTTTGTATTTCCAGCATTTTCTGTTATTATTTCAGATTTCCTACATTTGTCGCCTTTTACGTTTATTTAACATGACCACTTTTTTTTTAAATCAATTTTCCTGCTGTAAGCCCATAACCCTCTATTCTACCGAATATGACTTGTCAACACAAAAGACCAGCACCAAAACAAAGCACATCAATAATAAATATATAAATAATATAAATAAAATAAATGAAACAGTTTTATATAATTGTTTTAAAAAGTAGTTGCGTACATCAAAAGAAATGATTATCCAATTACCGAACTGCTCATTAAGTGGAATGGAAATGAACTGATGATGTAATGGCAGCTATGTTTGTGAAACATAATTGTACTCTTTGCTACATTTTTCAATTCCTTTTGCTGGGATTTACCACTGTAGGACTGTGTTAGCCATTGTTGCAACCTTCTGTCACTTCAAATATACTCAGTAACATCAGTAATGCAACAACATAAAAAGCATGTGAGCTTCATCAAAGTTAACATAAGTGGAAACTGCATATCGCTGAATTGTAATCAAATGACCACATATACAATTATAGACATTATTAATTCAACATTAGATTGGGAACACTCCAATTGCGTGCAGACAGTGGTAAAGATATAACTTGCCCCTGCCTTAGGGCACATGTTTCACTCAAGCCAATTCAAAATTCAAATATAACTGTCGTAATCCAGCAGCAATAATGAATTCAAAGATTTTTTTTAATAGAACTGACCTGCTTACTCCAGGTAAAGCGATACCTGATCCAGGTTTATGGAATGAGTAACTAAAAAGGCTGTAGTATCAAAGGATTGTAAATTGAAACAGGGTTGCTCCAACATGTCAGGTTGTGGGCAATTAGGAAACAGTGCTTGCGATTCCCCACACACCAATTCAAAAATCTTGACAGTGTTATCAGCGAGCAAGGTGAAGGGAGGAAAAATCAGCGGAGTCATTTCTCCCATGACCCAATTTTGCACCTCATCATGCTCCATTTAAGACTAGCATAAGCACAGGTCAGAAGGCAGGCTACTTACCCATTCTCTTGGCCAGGATGTATGGTGTAGCAGAGGAGCCAAAGCCAAATCTTAGTGAGCTAAAGGAAAAAAAAACTTGAAAACTGGTTTTTATTTCCTTTCTGGAAGACAAATTTGAAAATGAAAAGGCACAATGGATTCACAAATCATCTATTTTTATCTTGAGTTTAAAGGAATCCTCATCTAAGTTAAATCTTGATCCAAGCATGAATATGAATCCTGGAGTGTATACGGGATGGTTTCCTGGACTAATATGTCGAGGAACCAACCAGATATCAGGCTATCTTAGACTGGGCATTATGCAATGAGAAAGGATTAATTAGCAATCATGTTGTGCGAGGCCCCTTGGGTCGGAGCGATCATAATATGATAGAATTCTTCATTAAGATGGAGAGTGAAGTAGTTGACTCAGAGAGTAGGGTCCTGAATTTAAATAAAGGAAACTACGATGGTATGAGGCGGGAGTTGGGTAGGGTTGATTGGGGAATGTCACTCAAAAGGTTGACAGTGGATAGGCAATGGCAAACATTCAAAGATCGCATGGATGAACTACAGAATTTGTTCATCCCAGTTTGGCATAAAAATAAAACAAAAAAGGTGACTCAACCATGGCTAACAAGGGAAATTAGGGATAGCATAAGATCCAAGGAGAGGACATATAAATTGGCCAGAAAAAGCAGTAAACCTGAGGATTGGGAGCAGTTTAGAATTCAACAAAAGAGGACAAAGGGATTAATTAAGAGGGGGAAAATAGAGTATGAGAGTAAGCATTCAGGAAACATAAAGACTGACTGTAAAAGCATTTATATGAAGAGAAAAAGATTGGTGAAGTCAAGCGTAGACCCCTTGCAGTCTGAATCAGGGGAATTTATAATGGGGAACAAAGAAATGGCAGTCTGTGGCGACACGCCACCATTGGACATAATCCGCTCACGGCGGCACGGACAATTTACGCAGGTGCACTGCCGGCAGCAGCCGCCCCCAGCCATGGGCCCTTTCCTCCGGCAACTTGTTTCCCACAGGGACAGGCTGCCGGGAGCACTTCTTGTCTGGGGAGTATTTAAGTGGTTGCGCGGGCTTTTTAAGCACTTGTTTTGCCATGATGTAAATTAAAGCAGTTGTGTTCCATCAACTCTGGTCTCGACTCCCACGTTTGCCGCGGTATCTCAACACTGGTGACCCCGACGCTCAGGACGAATCCTAAGCTAGCATGGCGGATACAAACGCAGTCACGGTTAAACTACCGGACTTTTGGGAGAACCTGGCCGAGGCCTGGTTCGTTCAAGCCGAGTCCAGATTCCGGCTGAGAAGCATTACAGTCGACGCCACGAAGTACGACTACCTCGTTGCCTCTCTCACCTGCGCCACAGTCACTAAGGTTTGGGCAGCGCTGCAGGATCCACCAGAGGAAGGCAAGTATGAACATCTGAAGGCCGCGCTCCTTAAAAAATTTCAGGCGTCCTCCTACCAGCGCAACTGCCAACTCCTCGACCTCCCAGGCCTTGGTGGCGCTTCACCATCAGACCTGCTTTCCCACATGCTGTCCCTCTCGGACGACAAAAAACCCGGCGCCCTCTTTCGTACGCTTTTCATTCGGCAGCTCCCCACCAGCATCCGCCCGCTCATTGTGGAGTCTGGTTCCATGGACCTGAACGAGATAGCCGAAAAGGCCGACCGGCTGCTCTCCGCGCAGACCGCCCGTGACGTCGCGCCCGACCTCACGGCAATGACCACGTGGTTCCCCCGGCTCACTAGGCCCGACCGCCCTTCCACTCCGGGTCACTGCTACTACCACACCCGTTTTGGCACTAGGGCCCAACGTTGCACGCCACCGTGCACTTTCAAACCCTCCCCCGCACCGGCCCCCACGATGGCCGCAGGGCAAAAGGGGCCCCTACTGTACGTCACTGACGACAGCACCAACCGCCGATTCCTGTGCGACACAGGAGCCCAGCACAGCATCACCCCCGCCTCCGCCCTCGAAATCCAACGCGGCGCACGGGGTGTCACGCTGGCTGCAGCCAATGGCTCTGACATCCGCACATACGGCACCCGCATGGTCATGCTCGACCTCGCAGGCCGCCGCTACCGCTGGGAGTTCCTCACAGCCAAGGTCCTCTGCCCACTCATCGGCGCCGACTTCCTACGCGCCCACGGCCTCCTTGTCGACATTCCGAGGCACCGCCTCGTTGACATCAACACTATGGCCCCCATCCCTGGCGCAGTCACCCCGGCCCGTTCGGTCGGCCTGACGACCTACTGTCTCGCCAGAGCCACGGACGACTACTCGGCACTACTAGCCGAGTTTCCCGCCCTCACTAACCCGATCTTTTCGGCCAAAGCCGCCAAACACGGTGTGGAGCACTATATCCCCACCACTGGCCCCCCGGTCTCTGCCCACGCCCGCAGACTCGACCCGGCCAAGCTGGAAATCGCGCGGGCCGAGTTCACCACCATGGAGCAACTCGGCATCATCCGCCGCTCCAGCAGCCCTTGGGCCTCGCCCCTCCACATTACCCCCAAGCCTGGCGGAGGCTGGCGCCCCTGCGGGGACTACCGCCGCCTCAACGATGCCACCACCCCCGACCGATACCCGGTGCCGCACATCCAGGACTTCTCGGCCCGACTGGCCGGACGAACCGTCTTCTCCAAGGTCGACCTGGTGTGCAGTTACCACCAAGTCCCCGTACACCCCGCGGACATCCCCAAAACGGCCGTCATCACCCCATTCGGCCTGTTCGAGTTCCTGAGGATGCCCTTTGGCCTCAAGAATGCAGCCCAGGCTTTCCAGCGCCTTATGGACTCAGTCCTCCGGGACCTGAACTTTCTATTCGTCTATCTAGATGACATTTTTGTGGCCAGCTCCTCCAAACAGGAACACCTCGAACACCTTCGCATCTTGTTCGGGCGCCAAGCCCAACATGGGCTTATCCTCAGCCCGGCAAAGTGCCAATTCGGCCTAGCCGAGATCGATTTTCTCGGCCACCACATCACCCCTGTTGGGGCCGTCCCCCTGTCCAACAAGGTGCAGGCCGTCCAGCAATTCCCCCGCCCTAAAACCATTAAGGGCCTCCAGGAGTTCCTCGGGATGGTGAACTTTTACAACAGGTTCATCCCCAGAGCTGCAGCCCTCATGAAGCCCCTATACGATTCCCTTCGAGGTAAATCCGGCAAGATGGCCGTAGTCTGGACCGCTGACATGTCAGCCGCCTTCGACGCCACCAAAAACATGCTCGCCGACGCCACCCTGCTCGCGCACCCGAGGGCCGATGCCTGGGTCGCGCTCACCACCGACGCCTCCGACCATGCGGTCGGAGCCGTGTTCGAGCAGTGGGTCAATGGCGCGTGGCAGCCACTTGCCTTCTACAGCCGCCAACTGTGCCCCCCGGAGGTCAAATACTCTACTTTCGACCGCGAGCTCCTCGCGCTCCACCTGTCGGTCCGCCATTTCAGGTTCCTCCTGGAGGGCCGCTCCTTTACCGCGTACGTGGACCACAAGCCGCTCACATACGCGATGGCCAAGAACACCGACCCTTGGTCCGCTAAGCAGCAACGCCAGCTCGCGGCCGTGTCCGAGTTTACCACGGACATCCAGCACGTCTCCGGTAGAGACAACGTTGTCGCTGACTGCCTTTCCCGTCCCGCCATCTGCGCGAATCATCTAGCGGTCGACTACGCGCAACTAGCAGCGGCCCAGCTCACGGACCCAGACCTCCTCTCGGCGGCTACCAGCCTGCCAGGGCTACGCCTAGCCAAGGTCGCGCATGGGCCCGAAGCCACGGCAGTCACTTGCGACGTCTCACTCGGCCAACCCAGGCCGGTCGTCCCTGCAACCTGGCGCCGCCGCATCTTCGACGCACTCCACAGGCTCTCCCATCCGGGTTCCCACGCATCTGTTAAACTCCTCTCCCAGCGCTTCGTCTGGCGCGGCCTCAGCAAAGATGTTCGGACTTGGGCCAACTCCTGCCTCGCCTGCCAACGGGCTAAGGTGCAGCTGCACACAAAAGCACCCCTGGGAGACTTCGAGGTACCCAGCCGCCGCTTCGACCACGTACACGTCGACATCGTCGGTCCTCTGCCGCCATCGCAAGGCCAAACTTATCTTCTCACGATGGTCGACCGCTACACACGCTGGCCTGAGGCAGTGCCGTTGACCTCCACCACCACAGCTGACATCGCCAGGGCGTTCGTTAACACCTGGGTCGCGAGGTTCGGCATACCGGCCGATATAACCTCCGACAGAGGCGCCCAGTTCACCTCCGAACTCTGGACGGCCACAGCACGCAACCTCGGGGTGACGCTCCACCGAACCACGGCGTACCACCCGCAGGCCAACGGGCTGTGTGAACGCTTCCATAGGTCACTCAAGGCCTCACTCCGCGCCAGCCTGTAGGACAGTACCTGGACTGACCGCCTACCGTGGGTGCTACTAGGCCTACGCACCACGGTCAAGGAAGACCTGCAGTCCTCAGCAGCGGAGTTAGTCTACGGACAACCGCTGCGCGTACCAGGCAAATTCCTCCCGGAGGCTACCACGCCTTGGTCGGCCGAACAGCAGCGGCTCAACTCTTTCTCTTCCGCTCAACAGTTCGCCCCACTTCCGGTCAACCGACACGGCGAACTCACACCTCACGTTCCGCCAAACTTACAGCAGGCACACTTCGTCTTTGTGCGACACGACGCACACCGCGGACCCCTGCGACCCCCGTACGATGGACCGTACGTGGTACTACAAACCGGGGACAAGATCTTCAAGCTGCGACTCGGCGACAGGGTCGAAACGGTCTCCATCGACCGACTCAAACCAGCACACACAGAACCAGGGGAACAGGTCCCCATGGCCCGACCTCTAACTAGAGGCCGTCCCGCCAGCAAGCTAGCACAGCCAGCGGCGAACCGCCCGGCCCCACCAACTAGACCGGCGGCCACTCAGAGCCGCTCCGGCAGAACCATTAGACCACCGTCACGACTCGTCCACTCCTCCTAAACGGATTCTGGGGGGAGCTCTGTGGCGACACGCCACCATTGGACATAATCCGCTCACGACGGCACGGACAGTTTACGCAGGCGCACTGCCGGCAGAAGCCGCCCCCAGCCGTGAGCCGTTTCCTCCGGCAACTTGTTTCCCGCAGGGACAGGCTGCCGGGAGCATTTCCTGTCTGGGAAGTATTTAAGTGGTTGCGCGGGCTTTTTAAGCACTTGTTTTGCCATGATGTAAATTAAAGCGGTTGTGTTCCACCAACTCTGGTCTCGACTCCCACATTTGCCGCAGTATCTCAACAAGACCAATTAAATACATACTTTGGTTCTGTCTTCACAAAGGAGGAAACAAATAACCTCCCAGAGATGTCGGGGAACATAGGGCCTAATGAAAGGGAGGAACTGATAGAAATCAGTATTTGTAGGGAAATGGTGTTCGAGAAATTGATGGGATTGAATGCCGATAAATCCCCAGGGCCTGATAATCTACATCCTAGGGTACTTAAGGAAGTGGCCCTAGAAATAGTAGATGCATTGCTAGTCATCTTCCAGAATTCGATAGACTCTGGAACAGTACCCATGGATTGGCGGGTAGCTAATGTTACCCCACTGTTCAAAAAAGGTGGTAGAGAGAAAACGGGGAATTACAGACCGGTAAGCCTGACATCGGTAGTGGGGAAAATGCTAGAGTCCATTATAAAAGATGTAATAGCAGAGCACTTGGAAAACAGTGACCGGATCGGACAAAGCCAACATGGATTTACAAAAGGTAAATCGTGCTTGACTAATCTACTGGAATTTTTTGAGGATGTAACTGGTAAAATAGTTAAGGGAGAACCAGTGTATTTGGTGTATTTGGACTTTCAAAAGGCTTTCGATAAGGTCCCACATAAGAGATTAGCGTGTAAAGTTAAGGCACATGGGATTGGGGGCAAGGTATTAACTTGGATAGAGAACTGGTTGGCAGACAGAAAGCAAAGAGTTGGAATAAACGGCTCTTTTTCCGAGTGGCAGGCAGTGACTAGTGGGGTACCGCAGGGAACGGTCCTTGGACCCCAGCTATTCACAATATCTATCAATGATCTGGATGAGGGAACTAGATGTAATATCTCCAAGTTTGCAGATGACACAAAGCTGGGTGGGCGTGTGTGCTCTGAGGAGGATGCCGAGAAACTCCAGTATGATTTGGACAGGTTGGGTGATTGGGCAGAAGCATGGCAGATGCAATATAACGTGGATAAATGCGAGGTTATCCACTTTGGTGTCAAAAACAGGAAGGCAGATTATTATCTGAATGGCAATAGATCGGGAGAAAGGGAATTGCGACGAGACCTGGGCGTCCTTGTGCACCAGTCACTGAAGGTAAGCATGCAGGTGCAGCAGGCGGTTAAGAAGGCAAATGGTATGTTGGCCTTCGTAGCGAGAGGGTTTGAGTACAGGAACAAGGATGTCTTGCTGCAATTGTACAAGGCCTTGGTGAGACCACATCTTGAGTACTGTGTGCAGTTTTGGTCGCCTTATCTGAGGAAGGATATTCTTGCCATGGAAGGAGTGCAGCGAAGATTCACCAGGCTGATACCTGGGATGGCAGGAATGACGTATGAGGAGAGATTGGGTCGATTGTGCTTGTACTCGCTGGAGTTTAGAAGAATGAGAGGGGATCTCATTGAAACTTATAAAATTCTATCAGGACTAGACAGACTAGATGCAGGAAGGATGTTCCCGATGGTTGGGGAGTCCAGAACCAGGGGTCACAGTCTAAGGATAAGGGGTAAGCCATTTAGGACAGAGATGAGGAGGAATTTCTTCACCCAGAGAGAGTGGTGAACCTGTGGAATTCTCTTCCAAAGAAGGCAGTAGAGGCCAATTCATCAAATATATTCAAGAAGGAGTTGGATATATTTCTTAAGGCTAAAGGGATCAAGGGATATGGGGAGAAACCAGGGACAGGGTACTGAATTTGGATGATCAGCCATGATCGCATTGAATGGCGGAGCAGACTCGAGGGGCCGAATGGCCTACTCCTGCTCCTATCTTCTTTGTTTCTATGGCACACTAGTTGTGTGTTCATCAAGATTTAACCATATCAATTGTAGGATTTAGCTCCTTGTTCCAAAGCAAACAGTCGAGTTAGTTACTTACTTGTTTCTCAAACATAGCTGCTGTTACATCATCAGTTCATTTCCACTCCACTTAATGAGTAGTTCGGTAATTGGATAATCATTTCTTTTGATGTACGTTTCAGGTCGATGACCTGATGATTCTGCTATTCCCGTTTACACCTCCTCTGGACCCATCTTTTGTTTCTTTACTTGTCCCATTACCATCTCCTTTTGCCTTGCACCATCTTCCCTTTTGTCATTTTCACATTGCTGTTTTGTCATTATCACATTGCTGTTTGTGGGAGCTGGCTGTGCGCAAATTGGCTGCCGCATTTCCCACATTACAACAGTGACTACACTTCCAAAAGTATTTCATTGGCTGTAACGCACTTTGAGATGTCCGGTGGTCGTGAAAGGCCCGATAGAAATGCAAGTCTTTCTTTTTTTTCTTTTACGCAACTACTTTTTTACAACAATTATATAAATCTGTTCCATTTATATTATTATTGATGTGCTTTCTTTTGATGCTGGTCTTTCGTATTGACAAGTCATATTCGGTAGAGCTACTAGAAGAATAGAAGGTTATGGACTTAACACAGATTGGGTGACCTTTTTGTGGACCACCTCCGTTCAGCCTCCAAGCATAAGCTCAAGCTTCCAGTGGCCTGTCATTTTAATTCTCCGCTCCACTTTCACTCTGAGCTCAGCCTCCTACACTGTTCCACTGAAGCTCAATGCAAGCTCAAGGAACAGCACCTCATCTTTCGATTAGGCACTTTAAAGCCTTCCGGTTTCACCATTGAGTTCAACAATTTCAGATCATAATCTCTGCCCCCATTTTTTCCGGAGAGCAACTGTTGCCGATGATTTTGCT
Source organism: Somniosus microcephalus (assembly GCF_052327205.1). Taxonomy (NCBI): domain Eukaryota; kingdom Metazoa; phylum Chordata; class Chondrichthyes; order Squaliformes; family Somniosidae; genus Somniosus; species Somniosus microcephalus. The sequence continues at coordinate 300,353,301 of NC_140990.1, forward strand.
ATTCCCAATTACACCTCCTCTGGACCCATCTTTTGTTTCTTTACTTGTCCCATTACCATCTCCTTTTGCCTTGCACCATCATCCCTTTTGTCATTTTATCTGTCCTGCCTTCCATCCTATCACAGACCTTCCCTTTTGTTAACAGGCAGTTCAGTGGCTGTAATCCCCTTCCCGCCTCCAGGAGATGGGACCCGGCGTGGGTCGGGTACCCGCCTCCTGGGTAGATGGCACGTAGGCGGGTTCGGTACCCACCCCCAGATTCTGCCATTTTCCCGGCAGTCCCGCCTCCAAACCCGCTTCCCCAGGGCTGGCAAAACCGCCCCCGTTAACTCTGTTTCTCTCGCCACAGATGCTGCCTGACCTGCTGAGTATTTCCAGAATTTTCTGTTTTTGTTACTTATTTGTTTGTGTTGTTAATCAAGTCATGCACAGACAATATAAAATGCAATACCAAACCAATGTGCAATTCTGCCTCAAGTAAAATACAGTAGAATTGAAATTTACACCAGGGGCATGAACCCATGCAATTCAGGAAGAGCTCTGCCAATCCCCTTCATGGTGACTATTCCTGACAGTATCTCATTCATGAGTACCACAGACTGCATTCCTCAGTCCAATATCAGATAATATATATTATACTACTGAACTAGGGTGAGTTAAATATTGACTGTGAGCCAGTTGAGGGCTGAAAACAGAATGTAATCACTAAAATATTAAACTCAGAAATAAACAACAATATTTTTTGCTTCAGTAATTGATTTATATTTTTTATACTAGATTTATGTTGAAGATGGGATTGTAAATGTTAGGCTGTTAACTGTTTGCTCTTCAACTAAAAGCTCATAATGCTAATGAAATGGCGCTAACTGTTTGCCCTTACAGTGAAATACATTCCTCACACAAAATGGGTTAACAATTATAACTGCAGTGACAGCTTGCACATCAGTAAACAGTTTCCTGACATTATGAAAAATTAATAGAACATTTTAGTGAACTGTAAATGCTTAACTAATCATACTAAATGCCTCTTTTTGAGGAACATAAGGTGCTTTGACAGTAAGGGTATACAAAAGAGTTCACATTTGAGTTTGATGCCAGAAAACCACATTCGGGTTCAGAAAACCACCCCATCTCTATTTTGGCCCTTGGCAGGGAACGCTACCTCTTTAACGATTATCCAGTCATAGGCAAGTATTATCTCTCGGCTCCATTTACCCAGCAGCTGTTGTGCTTTTGCTGTCTTTGTTTGACAGGATCCAGTGGTACTTTTAGATGTGTGTTTAAAGAAATGGGGAGGTTATTGGCTTTAAATATGTTGGCTGTATGTGTGATCAGTATTTTCCCAGGCTTTTTCACAGAGTTTGCCAGGCAAGGAACTGACCTTTGTAACAAACACTTTTCATCATATAACTTTCACTTTGATTTTTCTCCCACTGATTCATGTTCCAAACAGTTAAGAAACCACTAAGATGATTATTAATTATACCTTTGGGTCCTGACTTCTTTTCCTGTGGCTTTGGAAATGTTTATTTGTTATAACAATTACATTTTTTGTCACTGATGAATTGAGTTTCATAATTGCTTATTAGCCAGATGATCCTAATTAATGTCCTTTGTTTCATTTTGAACATTTTCATATGGAATGCATAGAGTTAGAATATTGGCACAAGTTAATCATATGTTGCATACGGAGTACGCTCCCTTGGACAAGATCTAAGTTGGGATAGGGTACGAATTGACTTACTTGAAAATGTTTGATTCAATTCAAACTGGAATAGATTAAAGGATAGAGCTCAATGGAAATTTACATACATGATGTCATTTCCATCTCTGGCACACAATTTGCTATGGATATCTTTCCAGATCAGTAATCTGCACGTCATGGTACTAATGACCTCAGCACTGTTAAACTGTCCATAGAATAGTAATGTTTTTTCTACATTAAAGGTTCTATATAAATGCAAGTGGTGGTTGTCCCAAAGTGCAATCAAATCACTTACAGAGGCAGTTCTGAAATCAACATTGCACACTTTCCTGTCCATTAATCTGTTTCATCAAGAACCAGTCATATTTAGTGCAGGTCATTTACTTTTTTATTTAATTTTTATTTCAAAGATAAATGCATAAATTTAGTTGGAAACAAAATGTTGTGGCTTGAATGCTATATGTTGTGTTATTTGTGTTATGATATGGTATGTTATACTCTATTAAATATGTATTATGCTGTATGAAAAGAATCATTAGCACATTAAAACAATTAGCAGCATTTTGTGTTTCAGACTAATCCTTATGTAGTATTTTTTTAAATCAAATCATTGTTTTAAAGTCCTGATTTTAACTCGGTGAGAATCAGGCAGGCGGGGGCAGCGATGGGTTGCAAACCACTCTAAACTTAGCAGTGTGAGGCCTGGTCAATTTTAACTCCCGGGCCTCATCTTCATTCCTCCAGTCAGTCGCCCGCTCAAAACTGGCAGGTGGCCAGTGGTCGAGAACTGAATGTCGGGTGACAGAAAGCTGCCAGAGCAGATGAAAGGAGCAGTCCCTGACACTCAGGTAAGTTGTGGGAGGGGTGTTTAAGGAGGGCCTTGTGATCCAAGGGGGTGGAGCTCCAGGTAAGAGAGGCCTAAACTTCCCTGGAAGAGCCCTTAGCTGTTTGGGCTTCTTCTGGCCCCCGACTCTTTTTCATGCTAGATTCACCTGGCAGCTAAGCCACAATGGTTCCCACTCAGGCTTCTGGTTAAAATAGCAGTTGGACCCTGATTATGTCATCGGAGCTCAATCTGCATATTTTTGGAAGTTTCCCACCGATTACCGGCAGGTGTCCTTCCCACTTGTTCAGAAGAACAAGTTAAAATGAAAGCCTGTGGGAAGGGAGCTGGATGTCAGTGGGTGAGTTACCCAGGGGACTTTAACTGCCCACCCACATTTCACAAATGTTGCTTTAAGGCCATCTTTAAGTACAACCAGTTTATATATTAGGGTCCTTTTGGACGTCATTATAGGAGCACTTGGCCTTATTTTGACACTGGTGAAGTATTGCTCATTGCCACCATCAATTTACCAAATAAAACAATATGATTACAACAGGTTTTTAAAATAATTTAGAAGCATAGGAGAAACCCTGCTGTCACACTAAGGCCACAATGGTGCAAACTGACACTCTACATTCTTGCCGACCTGCAGCTGTACGGATCCAATTTTCCAGCCAATGCATCAGAGAGGCTTATTATCACCTCAGTCATTCCTGCTATCCTGGAGACAGGGTAGAGAGACTAGCTGAATTCAGGAGTCAATTTGCTAATTGGGAAAACATATTAAATATATTAAATCAAACCGTACCCTGATAAGGAATGAAGATGCATGAATTTCGCTTCAATAAAATAATGAATGCATCTTAAGTGCAACCGAACCTCGTCATAAGCCTACAGTAGTCAGCCTACATTGCAAGAATAACGTTTTCTCTAATCCTCACAGATCTCTATTGCGGTCGGGTTCAAGACGATACTGAACCACTGTAATCAGATTATGAAACTGACCCATAGGATCCTAGCAGATGATAGAAAACACAAAAAACCTTGTAAGATCCCATAGGATTCTACTGAAAGTTTGAATAAGATGTTTATAGATTTTGCAGAATCCATAAATATAAACCTCCATTAGCTCCAATGCCACTTCAGCTCTCACAATAGCCTTTAGGAGTTAACGTCATGCAACTTATTGCTGGTTTGAACGTTCTGGTGGGTATGAGTATATTGAACTCAGCTGTACCTCATTAAGTAATCTGCCCCTGTTCATTAAAGCTGCAATTAAGGCAGAATCATAATGTCCTAGGACCAGTTGATGTCACCTACAACAACAAAAACAACAACAACAACAACAACAACAACAAACTCCATTTATATAGGACCTTTAACATAGCAAAACATCCCAAGATGCTTCACAGGCGCGTTATCAAACAAAATGTGACACCGAGCCACATAAGGAGATATTAGGACAGGTGACCAAAAGCTCGGTCAAAGAGATAGGTTTTACTACAGATACAAAGTAAAGTACAACACATTCCCAGCTCTTCCCAGTTCCACTGTTTTTATTTCAACAAAACTGGACTGAATATTCTTGAAATAAAATGCTTACCATTGTTATATTTGGATTGTTTTTGGCATTGAAATGCTTACTGCGGTAACTGGAAGCAGAACTATAAATGCTAAAAATAGATTTTAACTCATGGCGCACAGATGACAGGAAGTGCCATCATGTGGGAAAACTTCCCTCATTGCTGAACAGGATTGTTATTTTTTCACAGGAAATCTATCTCTTGTGATTTGGAAAACATTTGTAAGTGTGTTGCTGAAAGACTTGCTATTCAGGTCCTGTGTGACTTACCGATGATCCAATGATCGCTGGGAAACATTTAAGAATGATCATTTTACAGGGAGTTTGAGCTGAAATGTGAAGTTCAGGATTCAAGTCTTGCCAAGAAATTAAGTGCGTTGGACATGGTTTCAGAATAGTTTCCCACATTCCAACATCTAAGTTTGCTTCCTTTCCTGAATTCTCACAAAAAAAAGCACTATAAAATGGTGAGGTCACCATACATGACAGAATGTGTGCTGCTTTATTCAAATTCAAATCAAATAAACTGAAATTATAATGTTTACATTATGAATAACTGCTGCTGCTAAAAAGATTCTCTGTTACGTGCATATTCCTGCTGTAAGAAAACTCCATTCCGTTCTGTGAAACAAAATGCAGTAAAACCAACTGTTACTTCATAATATGACATCAGCCTATCTTTGTAAATAATCCCAGAATAACCTAAGCGCACAGCTGCTATCCATTGTTCATCAGCCAGTTAGTTGGATTTTTCTAACCATGATTGTAAAGTGGCAGTACTGGCTTATCTAATAGGTTCTATAACCTGTGGCACTCTAACCTGTGACAGTATATCCTGTGAGTGTTCAACCTAAAATAGTAAAGAAACTGCCTCTAAATTTAAAATTTTCACAATCCGGCAACTGGATTTTCATTCATCTACTGCTAGGGTAAAATATTATTGGGTAGAGTGTCCGTCTCTAACTGGTCAAATTACACTGGCACACTGGTTTGGGCAATTTTAATATTAATTACAAAAGGATCTATAACCATATTTTCTTAGGAGCATAGGAATTGCTGGAGGAGAAAAAGACTAGTTCACCATCTACCAACCTGGTAGTCGCATGAAACAATGATAATGGAGTTGTTGACTAATCGTAGCAATCAATCTCTATCAATTAGTCTACAACAGACCCAGAAATGACACGAGGAAAACCCCAGTGGTGGAGAGCTTTGTGACCCATCGGCCCAAAGTCGCCAAGCAGGCGACATTTACCACATTTCATATATTAAATGACTCATATAGTGTATCCAATGATTGCTGGGAAACATTTTCTGGAAGAAATCTATTTAATTTGCATTTGAATGAATCATGGTACCATGATATCTTCACTTTAATCTAATTTCCCATTTCATTTGAAAAGTTGTCAATACTTATCAAATCTAAATGAATGCAAAATGGTGAAGTCAAAATTGCTGTATGAAAACTGTTTCCTTTCACCCAGTTATCGGGTAGAATTCCACAAAGTCCCTGTGAAAATTGAGCCAAACTGTGAGGCTGGTTTGCATAGGTAAGAATTGCTGTTCCAAAGCCACCATTTGTCATGCTATAATGACTTACTTTTACCTTCCTACATACCATTTTACATTATGAATCCTTTGTGTGTAATCCTGACTTGTGCAGACAGTATTTGTTGTCATTTAAAGAATTTGCCTTTGGCATAATTCTGCTCTCAGGAAGTGCAAGGAAGATATCACAGTTAGTATGCAGCAAATGTCTTCAAGAGAGTGCATTCTTTTTGACGGTTTATGTGGGCTAGATAAAAACTAAGACAGTAAATCCAATTAGCTAGAATATTGCTATCTACTTTTTAAAAAAATAAGTAAAGTACATGATAGCAATACTGCAAAGAACATCTGGCATTTTACATTTATAGAATCAGTTAACATTTAAAAGCATTAAAAACAAATCAGAGGATGTTAGGAATATGCAGCAGACCTATCCACATCTGGAAAGAAAAATGGCAAGATAATGTTTAGAGTGGAGACCCTTTGTCATAAAATTTAAAAGAATTGTCACCTGATTCACGAGTGAAGTTCTTTTTAAATTTGTTCTTCTGGATGTGGGTGCCTTTGGTAAGGTCAGCATTTATTGCCCATCTCTAGCTGCCCTTGAGAAGGTGGTGGTGAGCCGCCTTCTTGAACCTCTGCAGGTACTCCCAGAATGCTGCTAGGTAGGGAGTTCCAAGATTTTGACCTAGCAACGATGAAGGAAATGTGATATATGTCCAAGCCAGGATGGTGTGTGACTTGGAGGTGATGGTGTTCCCATGAACCTGCTGCCCTTGTCATTCTAGGTGGTGAAGGTCGCGTGTTTGGGACGGGCTGTCAAAGAAGCATGGCGAATCTTGTGAAGGCAGACACAACCAACACTATGGCCTAGATATTCATTGACATCATGATTGTTTTACAAGCGTGAACACAGGCGCCTAAGCATTTAATATAACAGGTGGTGTGTGTGTATACATTCCATGCTGGAAGTGCACCACCCATCATATTGCTGAAATGATGTGGAGATGCTGGTGTTGGACTGGGGTGGACAAATGTGAGAAGTCACACAACACCAGGTTATAGTCCAACAGCTTTATTTGAAATTACTAGTGATTTCAAATAAAGCTATTGGACTATAACCTGGTGTTGTGTGACTTCTCACATATTGCTGAAGGCTGAAGTATAGGCGTCCAGGGCCTGCACCTGAAACAGACATTTGGCCCTTTGCAAATCCCGATAGAGCGCCTAACAGCCGTTTCATGACTCCTTCCCAAAATTGGGCTGTCCTTAATAAAGCTGGGGCCGGGTTCTCTGTTTTCAGGATAACTGAGTCTGAGGCCGGAATTTTTCGGGGGGTCAGCTGGGGCATTTGGTAGCAGGTCGGCTGGGAAAATGTTTTTTTTAACAGCGGATAGGGAACCCACTGACAACCCGCCTCCACGCTAGTCTCCCAGATGTCAGGTCCGTCATCGCAGAACAGACCCGACACCAAGCGGCAGGGAAGGCAATTTACATCATTAGAGAGATTGATAAGAGGCAATTAATTAGTATTTTATGCTTACCTTTAGATTTTTACAGTTTGCCAATGGCTTCCCCGCTGCTCGGGGATCACAGCAGGTAAGGAGGTCGGCTGTTGTGTCAGCATGTGATGATTTCTTTACTTGATAGCGGAAAATGGCCTATAATCTTCATATAAACTGGAAAAATCAAATTGGCAAAGGTAGTCTGGAGGACGAGTTCATGGAATGCATTCGGGACAGTTTCCTAGAACAATACGTCATGGAACCAACCAGGGAACAGGCTATTTTAGATCTTGTATTGTGTAATGAGACAGGGTTAATTAGCAATCTCATAGTAAAGGATCCGCTGGGGAAGAGCGATCATAATATGATAGAATTTCACATTAAGCTTGGGAGTGACTTGCTTAAGTCTGAAACTTAAATAAAGCCAATTACATAGGTATAAGGGGCGAGTTGGATAAGGTAGATTGGAAAAATTGATTTAAAGGTATGGCGGTAGATAAGCAGTGGCTAGCATTTAAAGAAATATTTCATAATTCTCAACAACAATACATTCCATTGAGAAACAAAAACTCCATGGGAAAAGTGATCCAATCGTGGCAAACTAAAGAAGTTAAGGATAGCATTAGATTGAAAGAAGAAGCTTATAATGTTGTGAAGAATAGTAGTAAGCCTGAGGATTGGGAGACTTTCAGAAGCCAGCAAAGGATGACCAAAAATTGATAAAAAGGGAAAATATAGAGTATGAGAGAAAACTACCAAGTAATATAAAAGCAGGTTGGACGAGCTTGTACAAGAAAGTAAAAAGGAAGAGAGTAGCAAAAGCAAATGTTGGTCCCTTAGAGGCTGAGACGGGAGAAATTATTATGGGGAATAAGGAAATGGCAGAAATGTTAAACAACTATTTTGTATCTGTCTTCACAGTAGAAGACACAAAAAGCATACCAAAATGGTGGGGAACCAAGGGTCTAATGAGGCTGAGGAACTTAACGTAATTAATAATTAATAGGTTGTTTTTGTGACTGGAAGCCTGTGTCCAGTGGTGTACCGCAGGGATCGGTGCTGGGTCCCTTGCTGTTTGTAGTGTACATTAATGATTTAGATATGAATGTAGGAGGTATGATCAGTAAGTTTGCAGATGACATGAAAATTGGTGGAGTGGTAAATAGTGAGGAGGGAAGCCTCAGGCTACAGGACGATATGGACGGGTTGGTCAGATGGGCAGAACAGTGGCAAATGGAATTTAACCCTGAAAAGTGAGAGGCGATGCATTTTGGGAGGACTAACAAGGCGAGGGAATACACAATGAATGGTAGGACCCTAGGAAGGACAAAGGATCAGAGGGACCTTGGTGTGCATGTACATAGATCCCTGAAGGCAGCAGGACAGGTAGAAAAGGTGGTTAAAAAGGCAAATGGGATACTTGCCTTCATTAGCCAAGGCATAGAATATAAGAGCAGGAAGGTTATGATGAAGCTGTACAAAATACTAGTTAGGCCACTGCTGGAATACTGTGTGCAGTTCTGGTCACCACACTATAGGAAGGATGTGATTGCTTTGGAGAGGGTGCAAAGGAGATTCAACAGGATGTTACCTGGGCTGGAGCATTTCAGCTATGAAGAGAGACTGGACAGGCTGGGGTTGTTTTCCTTAAGCAGAGAAGGCTGAGGGGGAACCTGATTGAGGTGTACAAAATTATGAGGGGCATAGATAGGGTAGATAGAAAGGAACTTTTCCCCTTAGTAGAAGGGGCAATAACCAGGGGGCATAGTTTCAAGGTAAGGGGCAGGAGGTTTAGAGGGGATTTGAGGAAAAGATTTTCAACCAGAGGGTGGTTGGAATCTGGAACTTACTGCCTGAAAGGGTGGTAGAGGCAGGAACCCTCACAACATTCAAGAAGCATTTAGATGAGCACTTGAAACGCCATAGCATACAAGGCTATGGACCAAGTGCTGGAACATGAGATTAGAATAGATAGGGCTTGATGGCCGGCGCAGGCACGATGGGCTGAAGGGCCTCTTTCTGTGCTGTATAACTCTATGGCCTAGAAATTGGGTTGAGGCGCCAAACTGGCGCCAAGTTCGCCTGGCGCTGGTTTTTGCGCAGCATTCGAAGCTGTAGCGATCATCAGAAATTCAGTTGAAGTGCCCCTAGAGGGAGACGGGGCGAGGCTCGAGGCACTCCGCGTCCCTCTTAGGGCGCTGAAACTGAATATCACAGCGCAACGTGCCGCAGCGCCACACGCTGCGGCATGGCACGCTGCGGTACTGCAGGCCTCCTCCCACTGTTAAGGGGGAGGGGCCTACAACAGCATGAACCCCGATCGCGAGTGCCGGCAAAAGAGCCCGGCACCAAGGAGAAGTGCCGGGCTCTCGGGGAAACAGCCGGCAATGCGCGGGGGGGGTGGGACCAGGAGGCCGGGGACGGAGGTGCTGGCAGGCGGCCACCGAAAAAGCGGCCGCCCCGCACCTCTACCTTAACTTGCGCCTCTGCCGGCACAGCAAGGCCCCGTGAACCGGGCGCGGGTAGCGAACGGCGCTATAGCGGCGTTCGCTACCAAATATCGCATTCGGGGCGCGAATGGGGCGCTGCGCACACCGATGACGTCATCGGTGGCGGTGCAGCGCAAATGGCTAACACCACCATTAGCGCCCCTGCTGAATATCGCGGGCGGTGCAGCCAGTGGCGCTACAGCCACTGACTGCCTCTTTAGGCGCTAACAGGTGGCGCTACTCACCCAATTTTTCCCCCTATGACTCTAATATAAGTAGAGAAAACGTACTCGAGAAACTAATGGGATTAAAAGCCAACAATTCCCTGGACCTGATGGCCTACATCCTAGGGTTCTAAAAGAGGTGGCTGAAGAGATAGTGGATGCATTGGTTTTGATCTTTCAAAATTCCCTAGATTCTAGAACGGTCCCAGCAGATTGGAAGGTTGCAAATGTAACACCGCTATTCAAGAGAGAAAACAGGGAACTACAGGCCAGTTAGCCTGACATCAGTCATTGGGAAAATGCTGGAAACCGTTGTTAAGGAAGTGGTATCAGGGCACTTAGAAAATCATAACATGATTAGGCAGAGTCAACATGGTTTTATGAAAGGGAAATCGTGTTTCTCAAATGTATTAGAGTTTTTTGAGCATGTAACTAGCAGAGTAGATTAAGGGGAACCGGTGGATGTAGTATGTTTTGATTTCCAAAAGGCATTTGATAAGGTGCCACATAAAAGGTTATTACACAAGATTAGGGCTCATGGGGTTGGGGGTAATATAATAGCGTGGATAGAGGATTGGTTAATGGACAGAAAACAGAGAGTAGGGATAAACAGGTCTTTTTCAGGTTGGTAGGCTGTAACTAGTAGGGTGCCGCAAGGATCAGTGTTGGGGCCTCAGCTATTTACAATCTATATTAATGATCTAGATGACGGGACCGAGTGTAATGTATCCAAGTTTGCTGATGATACAAAGCTAGGTGGGACAGTAAGCTGTGAGGAGAACACAAAGGGGTCGATTTTCAGTGTGCCGTGAGGTGGGCTTTTAAGTGTGCGGGGGGTTAAAATCCCGAATTCGGGGGTCCCGACACCATCCCGCCCAAAACCCGCCTCCATCTAAATTTCAAAGGAGGCGGGTACCCGCCCCGCACTGGGACCGGCCAACCCGAGGCAGGAAGGGATTAGTGCCAATTAACTGCCTGTTAACAGGTAGTTAACAGGCAGTTTTTAGCCTAATCCCTATTTTGAAGGTTGTCGTGTGGGATTCCCGATGGCTCCAAACTATGCCAAGTTAGAGGAGTCGGGCCATCGGGTTGAAAGACTTGGAGGAGTCGAGATGTCGGTGGTCAGGTGAGTGATGGGTGCATGAGTGCAAAGGTAAGTGTGTTTGGTGTGTCTAATGTGTTTAAAGAAGTTTTAATTACCTGTACTTACCTTTACAGCCTTCCTTCCTCTAGGTTTCGGGAGTTCATCATTCAGCCGGCACAGAAAACCAAATGGCTGCGATCTGTCAAAAGTGACAGCCTGCAGCTTTCTGTGCCGGAGAGATTTCTAACTGAGTCTGTGTAGAAGGACTCAGGTTAGAAGTAAGACTGTCAGTGTTTGACAGCTTCAAACAGCTGTGAAACACTGATATTTCATCTGTCAACACATCTTGACAGATGAAATTTCAGTCTGTGACATCACCTGTTGCCGGGTGGCCCTTAATTGGCCTGCTGAGCCCACTGGGCGGGCTCAACAAGGTCAATCAAGTGAAATTTGCGTGGATTGGCCGCATCTCGATGGAGGTGGGACTACAACCTGAAAGTTGTAGTCCCGCCTCCTTCCAGACTTCTGAATGAAAATCGACCCCAAAGAGTCTGCAAAGGGATATAGATATAAAGTGAGTGGGCAGTAAGGTGGCAAATGGAGTATAATGTAGGGAAATGTGAGGTTATTCACTTTGGTAGGAAGAATAGAAAAATAGAATATTTTTTAAATGGTGAGAAACTTTCAAATGTTGGTGTTCAGAGAGATTTGAGTGTCTTCGTGCAAGAAACACAGAAAGCTAGCTTGCAGGTACAGCAAGCAATAAGGAGGCCAAATGGCATGTTGGCCTTTATTGTAAGGGGGTTAGAGTATAAGAGTAAGGAAGTCTTGCTACAATTGTACAGGGCCTTGGTGAGACCACACCTGGAGTACTGTGCACAGTTTTGGTCTCCTTATCTAAGAATTCCTCCGGGTGCTCCGGTTTCCTCCCACAGTCCAAAGATGTGCGGGTTAGGTTGATTGGCTATGATAAATTGACCCTTAGTGTTAGGGGGATTAAATACGTGGGGTTACGGGGATCGGGTGGGATATGTGTCGGTGCAGGCTCGATGGGCCGAAATGGCCTCTATCTGCATTGTGGGGTTTCTGTGATTCTGTGTGAAAGGATACACTTGCCTTGGAGGCGGTGCAATGAAGGTTCACTGGATTGATTCCTGGGATGAGAGGGCTGTCCTATGATGAGAGATTGTGTAGAATGGGCCAATACTCTCTGGAGTTTAGAAGAATGAGAGGTGATCTCATTCAAACATTCAAGATTCTGAAGGGGATTGACAGGGTAGATGCTGAGAGATTGTTTCCCCTGGCTGGAGTGTCTAGAACTAGGGGGCATAGTCTCAGGATAAGGGGTCGGCCATTTAAGACCGAGATGAGGAGGAATTTCTTCACTCAGAGGGTTGTGAATCTTTGGAATTCTCTGCCCCAGAGGGCTGTGAATGCTGAGTCTTTGAGTATATTCAAGGCTGAGATCGATAGATTTTTGGACTCTAGGGGAATCAAGGGATATGGAGATCGGGCGGGAAAGTGGAGTTGAGGTAGAAGATCAGCCGTGATCTTATTGAATGACGGAGCAGGCTCGAGGGGCCGTATTGCCTACTCCTGCTCCTATTTCTTATGTTCTTATAAAAGCTCCCATTTCATAGGTGTTCACTTTCCAAGCTTAGAAGCTGTTACTTACTGCATTTCAAAGACAGATTGAGCTTTATGCTGCTTGCAAGTGTTTGGAGCAAACTCTCTATCCAGTGTCACCTCATTGGAACAACTTCTCTCACCATTGACAGAGCACTTCTGTCATCTCAAACTCACCTGCCATCTATTCCATCAGCATCGTTGCCCTTGAAAAACTCTCACCTTGGTCCTCAGAATCCCACCACGATCAGCCCCAACACCAGCAGCACCAGGCACACCAGCAGCACCAATAACAACACCAACCTTCTCTGCAATCAGCTGGTGCTGCACAGGAGACAGGGCATCAGCGCCGGACTGCACCACGCCAGAGGTGCTACCCCCAACACAGGGTATACAGGCAGTGGATAAGCTTCCTTAACATGACAGAGCAGTAGTGCTAAAGGCGGCTCAGGCGATCACACCAGGTCACCGCAGACATTTGCACATTGCTGGAGAAAGACCTGCAGCCCAGAGGAGTGGGTGGACATGCCTGTCAACGTCACCAGTGCCCTCAACTTCTTTGCCTCAGGCTCTTTCCAGGATCCGCAGCAGACATTAGCGGCACCTTGCAGTAGGCCGCCCACAGATGCATCACAAAGATCACTGATGCCCTGTTTGACAAGTCAGCCAATTATGTCAACTTTGCCACTGATGAAGCCAGTGTTAGTGAGCGGGCACTGGGTTTTGCCATTCTGGCTGGCTTCCCACGGGAGCAGTTGGTCATCGACTACACACATGTGGCCATCAGGGCACCCCCACATCACCCAGGAGTGTTTGTCAACCGCAAGGGCTTCCACTCCCTCACTGTGCAACTCGTCTGCAACCATAGGAAGATCATTGTGCATGTGTGCACCAAATTCCCTGGCAGCTGTCATGACTCTTTCGTCCTGCGCCAGTCCACCCTTCCACAGGCCCAGGGATCAAACCCTGTGTTCACATCGGCAGGCTGGCGCTAACCAATTTCAACCCATATCTTTTTAGAAAAATAGCTCAGTGTAATGCACGTTGAAAAAAACACTATAAAGTGTTCTTGACAATTAATTTTACAGCTGGCTGGCTTCAGCACAATAACATCTCAAATGTAAACATGACTGGGTTTTTGAATTGCTAAGTGTGAACCCACAATATGGTTCGATGAAACATTGTAAGTGATATGATCTTTCTCTAATGAAACATATTGGTGAAATAAAACTTTTTATTCAGATGAAAATTTTATAGGAGCCCACCCCACCCAACTGTCAGCTGTGGCTCAGTGGGTAGCACACTCGCCTCTGAGTCAGAAGGGGGAGGGTCCGGGGGTCGGGGGGGGTGGTCCGGGGGTCGGGGGGGGGTCCGGGGGTCGGGGGGGGGGTCCGGGGGTCGGGTCGGGAGAAAAGAATATCGGACGGGCCGCGGTTCGGTTCAGGTCGGGTCGGGTCGGGGGGAGAAAAGAATATCGGACCGGCCGCTGTATTGTTGGGTTCACTCTCCCAGTACCTCCTTCACACTGCCCAGCTTGGCCTGCAATCTCCTACCCAGGAGGGAACTCTGTGACCCTCTGCCCTGCTCAGCGTAAGTCGTGCACCACTCTGGTCATGTCGTGCGCACGACCTACGCTGAACAAAAAAACTTTCGGTTTTTAGAGGTTTTCGGTTTTCGGAAGTTCAGATAAAGGATAGTCTACCTGTATTTCAAAGAAGAGCGGGGGAGTTATCCCTGGTGCCCTGGCCAATATTTATCCCTCAACCAACATATCAAAACAGATTATCTCGTCATTATCACATTGCTGTTTGTGGGACCTTGCTGTGCGCAAATTGGCTGCCACGTTTCCCACATTACAACAGTGACTCCACTTCAAAAAAAGTACTTAATTGACTGTAAAGTGCTTTGGGACGTCCAGTGGTCGTGAAAGGCGCTATATAAATGCAAGTCATCTTCTTCTTCTTCAGATACTGCTCTATTATAAATCATTCCTCACCTTGCTCCTCCTCCAGCAAATTGTGAGTGACCAATATATTTGTGGAGTGTTCAGATAATCGATTAGCAGCCTATACACGGGCATAACACTCAAAATTCCTACTCTTTGTTGGTTGATTCTATACAATGTTTTGACATATTTGGCATACTTACGATCCAATTTCCAGATGATTGCACAAGACATCTATTCAGGAGGACATTTTCTGATGTGCCACCACAGGAAGGATAATGACTTACCTGCTGCTCCTGTAGGCAATTTTATGTTAATCGGAGAGATTTATTTGCATGTGCCAATTCTGTTTTTAATGATATTAAAAATTAAGTTTTTCTAAGCACATTGTTCAGCATAAACAGTGTGCAGGATGAGTGAGACCGTTTGGTAAACCAAAGCACATCCCTTTGTTAATCAAGATTTTCCAGCCTATTATCCAGCTGTATTTTGAATGCTTCTAATGTCTGAATCTCTGCTAACTACCTTTCAGATTACTCCACACATCTATCACCCTTTGTTTGAATAAGTTCCTGTTGATATCTGTTCTATCACCCTGCCTTATTTTAAAATTACTTTCAAGATATCTAAGCCACTTAATAGTTTACATACTTCAACAAGGTCCTCTTCTTTTCGCCAGTCTGTAGTGATTGAGCTTTTTTAATCATAGGTCATTCTCCTTAACACTTGGAATCACACTAGTTGCTTTTCATTGCACACTTTCCGTGCTTGCACATCTCTTTGGGAGTGTGGCAACCAGAACTGCATACACCATTCCAAATGTAGCCTGACCAGTGCATTGTATCGCCGCAATGCAATTTCAGTAGACTTGTACTCCACTGTTCTGGTTGGCTATAAAAGCCACATTATTTTGTGAGCTAAAACATGGAATGATGAAAAGTTATTCACCTTATCAAGTCTGTTCCTCCATCTGTAATCATGGATAATAACTAACATGTAATCTCCTGAAGAAAAGTATAGCAAGATTTCTCCCTGGTAAGGTAAATCAAGTAAACTCCAGCATAACTGTAATCTTGCATTCTACTTTTATATATCCCAAATCAGTTGCCTTTTTTGGTGCACCATTTCCATGGTTCCAGAATCTCAGGAATCATCAGATTATCTGTGACTACACTTAGAAAAGATAATTTTATGAGTCCACACTGCAGATGAGGAGCCTGGACTGCACATATAGGAAATGTGGGATTGCGCTGCCAATGATTTTCAGACTGGTCAGAAAATCGTGGGCAGAGCATGAATGAATCTCTGATATGGACTGCTAGCAAGTAGGCTCTTGCTGGCAGCATGGACTCTTAAATCTACCCCTTCTATAAATACATGTCCCACTGGTAGCACAGACTTGTAAAATTACTTCCATACTTGTAACCCTCAATCCTGTTCCTCACAGAATCACAGAAACCCCACAGTGCAGATAGAGGCCATTTCGGCCCATCGAGCCTGCACCGACACATATCCCACCCGATCCCCGTAACCCCTACACCAACACATATCCCACCCTATCCCTGTAACCCCACGTATTTAATCCCCCTAATGCTAAGGGTCAATTTATCATAGCCAATCAACCTAACCCGCACATCTTTGGACTGTGGGAGGAAACCGGAGCACCCGGAGAAAACCCACACAAACACGGGGAGAATGTGCAAACTCCACCCAGACAGTCGCCTGAGGCCAGATTCGAACCCGGGTCCCTGGCGCTGTGAGGCAACAGTGCTAACCACTATGCCACCGTGCTGCCCTACTCAGTTTTTTTGTGCAACTCTTTTAAAAGTTCTAATTGACACAGTATCAATTACTTGCAATAAGTTTGTTACACAGATCTACAACTCTGGTAGGGGGAATTCCTTTTAATTCCAAGAGTTGCATGAGGTTCGTCCATTTCAGACTCAGTATTTCAGATTTGAGGATGGGGGGTGGGGGGTTTGCAGTGGGAAATTGCCTAATGCTCTAAAATTTAACTTCCACTGGATAAATGGCTCTATAACAATACATAAGTCATAAAAGGTTGCCTCCCTGCACTAAGAGTTATCCTCTCAATTCAGATTTCAACACAGTTTTACACACTCCAGCTGATGTTAGCTGCGTTTGGACTGTAAATCTATCTTGAAGTTTGCACTGCGGCAGATAAATTGAGAGTCCTCATATTTGCAGATATTTTTGTGCAAAATAACCCTTCATTCATGTTATACAAAAGAAGCAATGTCGGAAAAATGTAGAATATAAATGCACGGAATGTAATAATCAAAGCAGATTTTTAAAGGTTTACAGTAATAAGCCTAGAAATTGCTGTTTGCTGTGTTATGTACAAAGACATAACCCATTTGTACGATAAATTAGATAATGCCTTCATTAAAATAACAATCAAATGTCATACGACTATGCTCTGCATTTGTATGTTAATATAGCAAACAATAATATCTGAATACAGTCTTGGCGCAGTAGCAGAAAAGCTGTGTCTGCAAGTGTTGGTGCATTTTCAGAGGCAGCATTGGGGAGGGAGAATGCATGGGAGTTAACTAACTAATCTGGAAATGTAATAAAAGTTAATGAAGCCATCTTGAATTATTGTGCATAGACAGAGATAGATTGATAGATATGATCTTCTAAGTGGAGAATAACCAACTATACTTCCTATTAAAACATGTATCTGGGTCCTTTTAGTTGCTTAACAGTGACTAATAGCTTTGGATACAAGAGATCAAAGTGATCTTAACCAGCCATTTCCACTATCATAATACTCCCCAGTGTTTTTGATTCCTTTTTATATTATATACTTAATAATTTTCAACTATCTTTACAATCTTAGCCCACTGTAAGCAGGCACTTGGATAGCCCCCTCTAATTTGTTTTGCCTTCCATTTATGTATAACTGTTTCAGTGATTCTACTCAACGTTTAACTATAATTATCCGTCTAAAGGGCGCTCATGTTTCTTGTGAGCACTTAAAAAAAGACAAACAAAAGACTAGATTATAAGTTGGTTTAAAAATATGAAAATACTTGTGTGAATTGAAATATCAGACGGAGGGGAAGTGTTGAATGGAGGAGTCGTGCAAGGGTCAGTACTTGGATGCCTCTTGTTTCAATCTACATTAATGACCTCAATATCAAAACTTGTCAAATCTTCCAGAGAACAATAAAGGCAAAAGATGCAAAAAAAAAATACAAATGGATTTAGACAGGCTGAGCAATTGGACAAACTGGCAGTTTAAATTCAACACTGATTAAAGTAGAGTACTGATCATTTGTTGAAAAAGTGGACATTATTATAAATATACAATGAATGGGAATTGAATTGGCAGAGGGAGATTTAGAAGGGGACCTAGGAGTGCTGGTAGTCCTCACCAATTTCAATATCTGAACAATGTGATGAAGCAATTAAGAAAGCAAATATAATTATTTATTTGGGTTAATTCTCTATCTTATCCTATTTTTTTCTGCATCCACTGTGAAACGCCTTGGAATGTTTTCCATATTCAAAGTGCTACATCAATACAAGTTGTCGCCAAATTGTTGCAGGAAATTTCCTGCAACAATTTGGCGACAAATGCCATCATTTGGATCGTTGTGCAGCCCGACCCTCCAGTGGCAAAGTTACACCAAGATGCACTAGAAAAGTGATTAGAATATACTGCAACGAGCACAGCAACCAATGACGTATCTGCAGGGAGATGCACACCAGCATTCCCCACCACATGCACTTCGGTGTTGGGTCTGTACCTAATTTAGAGAGAGGGGATTTCCCTATTATTAATAAATGAAGCTGCCACTGTTGGAGGCAAAGAATGCAACAGTTTGATTAGTTTGGATTTGAGATGTCCCAAGTCGAAAGTGAGAACCAAGATCTAACAGTGAAACTGAATGAACTCAGTATTTTTCAAGTTACAGTAATTTGTTCAGATAAGAATTCCTGTAGATCACCTATACACAAACACTGCCACCATCTAAGTTGATTAGTTTAATGCATAATACAGTTATTCATTCAGTAGTCCCTTCACGCTGATAATGCATTTACTATACAGTAAGTTAAACCCTTCATTTGGAAAAGCACTAAGGATTTCAAATTCTTTAACATACTAATGATGAAACATTATGACAATTCAATGTATGAAAGTGACCGACAATTTTCAGTGTATTGAGCCTTGAAATACTAATAAATGGGAAAATGGTTATAAGGAAATCAAGAATACTGTAAAATGTGAATGAATTTTGTGCACTAAAACTGCATGTTTGGAACAGAATTATATTAGAATAAGGAATCTGTTTGTCGCGAACCTTCTGTATTTATAATGCTCTTATTTACCAGGTATTGTGAAAATACAATGTTAAGTTTTTTTTGTAAGAAATCACACAACACCAGGTTATAGTCCAACAGCTTTATTTGAAATCACAAGCTTTCAGAGCGCTGCTCCTTCGTCACCTGACGAAGGAGCAGCGCTCCGAAAGCTTGTGATTTCAAATAAAGCTGTTGGACTATAACCTGGTGTTGTGTGATTTCTTACATTTGTCCACCCCAGTCCAACACCGGCATTTCCACACCAAGTTTTTTTTGAATTATATTTAACTTTGACATCTTGAAGTGATAATATTACTGCAATATCCAAGGTTTATTATTCTGACATAATTTCCTGTGATTTTGGCACCGTAAAATGGGCCCTATAATGTAGATGCGCTGGGATCATTAATGAGTATAGCACTGGCGTTTTGAAGCAATGAGTCAACAGATCGAGGGTGCCTTACAGTACAGCCACCTACCTTAAGATATTGTGGTTTGCTGCATGTTCCACAATTTCATTATATAAAGAGACTTATTCATGGGACAGGAGGAGGCCAACCTGTCATCAAGGTCAAAGCAGAATGTAGACACTGACCAAGAGGATAGAACTCCAGAAACACCAGTGCAGCTCGGCAAAGTGGTGTACCAGACCGTTCTCCAAGGTCCTATGTATGTTATAGGATCTAAATTAGCATATATCAATGAGGCTCCGCCTGAGGCAGAACAGTAGGATTAGACCTGCTATGAGGCAGGAATGGAGTGGCAAATATTAACTTCCCCCCTGCCCATTTTCTGCTTCCCCAAGTTGAGGAGGGTGAAATCAGAGAATAACTTAACTCACATCCCCTTCATGCAGCTCCTAGAGGCTAGTTAAAAAGTGCCACTGGCAGAGCCATGAAAAGATGGCTTGTCTCTCATGATCAAATAAGGTACTTAATGTAGGTGGTAAAAGAACGGAGGGCAAAAAAATCCTTGAAAATGGACTTGAAGTAAATAATAAACAATTGTAGAAATAAGTAGAGGATTAGTTACATCTTGGGGCTAATCCACCATTGCCAACACTCATGCTATGAAATGGAGTCCTGATGCATTGTTTATAGAGATAGTGGATGCATTGGTTGTCATCTTCCAAAATTCTATAGATTCTAGAACGGTTCCCATAGATTGGAAGGTAGCAAATGTAACCCCACTATTTAAGAAAGGAGGGAGAGAGAAAACGGGGAATTACAGACCAGTTAGCCTGACATCAGTAGCAGGAAAAATGCTAGAATCTATTATTAAGGACGTGGTAACAGGGCACTTACATAGAAACATAGAAGATAGGAGCAGGAGTAGGCCATTTGGCCCCTCGAGCCTGCTCTGCCACTCAATGAGATCATGGCTGATCATCCAAACTCAGTACCCTGTCCCTGCCTTCTCCCTATATCCCTTGATCCCTTTAGCCTTAAGAAATATATCTAACTCTTTCTTGAATATATTTAATGAATTGGCCTCAACTGCCTTCTGTGGTAGAGAATTCCACAGGTTTACCACTCTCTGGGTGAAGAAATTCCTCCTCATCTCTGTCCTAAATGGCTTACCCCTTATCCTTAGACTGTGACCCCTGGTTCGGGACTCCCCCACCATCGGGAACATCCTTTCTGCATCTCGTCTGTCTAGTCCTGTTAGAATTTTATAAGTTTCAATGAGATCCCCTCTCATTCTTCTAAACTTCAGCGAGTATAATCCCAATCGACCCAATCTCTCCTCATACGTCATTCCTGCCATCCCAGGTATCAGTCTGGTGAATCTTCGCTGCACTCCCTCCATGGCAAGAACATCCTTCCTCACTTAGAAAATAATAACAAAGGGATTAGAATATAATAGTAAAGGGGCTGGGGAAATTGGGTTGATTTGTGCCTCTCATTAAACTTCCCTTGCGCCCCCTGACCTATCGCCGGATGATATGTCCGACAGGATCAAGGGGCATTTTTGCAGCGGCGGTGGCAGTACTTAAAGGGCAGGTGTCAGGCAGCCATTTTTATTTTGGCTGACTGCCAGCACCTGCCCGCTTTCCCTTATTTTTTCAGTGTGCCGGCTGCAATCGCTCAGCCTGGGACTCCTCTTGAGTACTGGGCTGTTTTCATGGCACCCCACTCCCCGGTGATCGAGCAGGGGCCCGGTGTGTGCAGCACTAGGCCCCTCCCCTTTAATCAGGGGTGGAGGCCTGCAATGATGTGGCGCTACGTGCCGTAGCTCATGGCACTGTTGCACATAGCACCGTGAACTTCAGTAGTAGTGCCCCAAGCAGAATGTGGAGCACTTCCAGTAGCTCTCCACCTCTTGCTTGGGGCACGACTACTGAATTTCCGACGGAGGGGTGCTAACATTTTCAGGGGCACTAATATTAGCACCCCGGTGATGTTAGTGCCCCAAAAGGGGCAGCACCCAATTTTTCCCCCAAGAAGTCTTATACAAGGCATTGGTGAGGTCACACCTGGAGTATTGTGTACAGTTCTGGTCTCCTTACCTAAGGCAAGACATACTTGCCTTAGAGGGAGTGCAATAAAGGTTCACTAGACTGGTTCCTGGGATGAGGGGATTGCCCTATGAGGAGAGATTGAGTAGACTAGGTCTATATTCCTTAGAGTTTAGAAGAATAACAGGTGAGCTAATTGAAACATATAAAATTCTTAAGGGGCTTGACACAGTTAATGCTGGAAAAATGTTTCCCCTGGCTGGGGAATCTAGAACACGACGTCACAGTCACAGAATAAGGGGTAGGACTGAGATGAGGAGAAATTTCTTCACTGAAAGGGTTGTGAATCTTTGGAATTTTCTACCCCAGAGAGATGTGGATGTTCAGTCATTGAATATATTCAAGACAGTGGTCAAATATTTTTTGGGAACAAAAGGAATTAAGGGATATGGGGATAGTGCAGGAAGGTAGAGTTGAGGTAGAAGATCAGCCATGACCTTGATGAATGGTGGAGCAGTGCTTGAAAGGCCAAATGGCCTACTCCAGCTCCTATTTCTTATGTTCTTATGATTGGGCAGAGTCAACATGGATTTATGAAAGGGAAATCATGTTTGTAGAATCTGTTAGAGTTTTTTGAGGTTGTAACTAGCAGAATAGATGAGGGGGAACCAGTGGATGGGGTGTATTTGGATTTTCAGAAGGCATTCGATAAGGTGCCACACAAGAGATTATTAAACAAAATTAGGGCTCATGGGATTGGGGGTAATATACTAGCATGGATTGAGGATTGGTTAACAGACAGAAAATAGAGAGTAGGAATAAACGGATCATTCTCGAGTTGGCAGGCTGTAACTAGTGGGGTACCACAAGGATCAGTGCTTGGGCCTCAGCTATTCACAATCTACATCAATGATTTGGATGAGGTGACAAAATGAAATATATCCAAGTTTGCTGATGATACAAAGCTAGGTGGGAATGTAAGTTGTGAGGAGGATGCAAAGAGGCTTCAAGGGGATATAGACAGGCTAAGGCGTGGGCAAGAACATGGCAAATGGAATATAATGTGGAGAAATGTGAAGTTATCCACTTTGGTAGGAAAAATAGAAAAGCAGAGTATTTTTTAAATGGTGAAAGTTTGGGAAATGTTGGTGTACAGAGTGACTTGGGTCTCCTTGTCCACAAATCACTGAAAGTTAACATGCAGGTACAGCAAACAATTAGGAAAGCAAATTGTATCTTGGCCTTTATTACAAGAGGATTTGAGTATAAGTGTAAAGACGTCTTACTGCAATTATATAGGGCCCTGATGAGACCACACCTGGAGTATTGTGTACAGTTTTGGTCTCCTCACCTCAGGAAGGATATACTTGCCATAGAGGGAGTGCAATGAAGGTTCACCAGACTGATTTCTGGGATAGGGGGATTGCCCTATGAGGACAGATTGAGTAGACTAGACCTATATTCTCACAAGTTTAGAAGAATGAGAAGTGATCTTATTGAAACATACAAAATTCTTACAGGGCTTGACAGGGTAGATGCAGGGAGGATGTTTCCCCTGGCTGGGGAGTCTAGAACCAGGGGTCACAGTCTCAGAATAAGCGATCTTGCCGGCCCTGGGGAGGCGGGTATGGAGGCAGGACTGCTGGGAAAATGGCAGAATTTGGGGGCGGGTGCCCAACCTGCCCCCAACCCGCCTCCATGCCATCTTGCCAGGAGGCGGGTAGCCGTCTCGCGCCAGGTCCCATCAGATGACCCAGATGAAACATCATACGTTGATGTTCTCTGCAACCAGCTTTCCCTTAATTGGCCTGCTAAGCTTGCTGGGCAGGCTTAACAAGGTCAATCAAGGGAAAATAGTGTGGGTTGGCCAGAAGTTGATGGAGGCGGGACTAAAACCCGACAAGTGGGAGTCCCGCCTCCAAAATCACCCCCTTGGCAAAATCACCCCCAGTATTTTAGATTCAGTTAAAACAACTAACAAATTCTAAAACCAGAGTGGTTAGTTGTATACAAACTGAACCAATCACACGGCATTGTTTAAGTTTGAATTATTCCCATTTCCACTCTGTAATTGATGAAACTTGCAACACTGTTTCAGGATAGTTTTGAAGAAGCTTCTGGGTTAGCTAGCTGCTAAATACCAAAATTCCTTAAGTTAGTAACATGAAAACACCATAATTTGTTATACTGGATCTCCATCTAAGGACGCCAACCCTGGTTGGACATAGTCATGGAGGTTTCACCAGATGACTCTTGCTGCCAACAGGTCCACCCAGTCAAACGCCCTTTCTTTCCCATCTCCAATATTTTTACAACTAATTAAAAAAAAGCATTTAAAGAAAATGAAATAAGCACAATTTTTTTAATGCCTCAATGCTTTTTCTCCCAGGCTGCTCACAGCAGGGTCCAGGCGATTAATCTTTAATTCCTGGAGACTCCAGGGCAATCCTGGCGGGTTGACAACACTATCTCCATCCCTTTTTCTGCTCATCACAAATGCTGCTGGACGTGGGGTCAGCTGCAGCATACGTACACCCACATATGAGCAAGCATGTTGTGGTGACATGCAAGTGAAGGAAATACACCATACAACATATTTCCCATCATTAGCATCCTAGCAACGCTGGGCACAAGAAACGCTTGTGCGTACCTGGCGTGTAGCATTGTTAAGGGCCCCAAGGGGAATTAGAATTTAAACAGATTGAGGGATCGATTGCGTTACCAAAAGTGCCTAATGCAAGTGCTGGACAGTTTTCCTCAATGGACTGCTGGCCCAGTTACGCTGTGGCATGGCACTGCAATGGAATGCCTCCCACAATATGTTAATGCCTCTGACTCGGATAATGGCTGAAGTCAGGGGTGCAGCCATAAGGCAGGTGGAAGTTCCAGTCTGCTCAAGATCGTCCCCCAACTCTAGGTCATTCTAGGCTCTTATGTAAAATGACTGGATTTAAAGAGACAGCCATCAAACCAAAGCAAGACCAAAAATACCTAATTTTGCCACAGTCATAAAGGAACATTCTATTAATCATTCACTTCTCTTCAAATACCCAGAAACTAGCTTGCTTCTTGTTTCTGTGCCAATTTTGACACAAACCTAAGAAAAGATCACAACTGAATAATCCTTCAACTCACACGCAATTTGAACTTAGAGCTGTGTTTCTGACCCATATATATCCAACATAGTGCTTAAATTATTCTCGAGCTAAAAATACAATGAATTCCTTATGTCATATGGTACCTGTACCCAATAAAACATTTTAAAAGACTATGAACACTTGCAAATTTTCAGGGAGAACTTTCAGTGCGAGATCTTTTAAAATTCATAAATTTCACGGAATTCTTCCACAGAACAAGTAAAAGCCTGAACAAGTAAACTGTGCTGTGTTTTATTTTTCACTGGTCGACAGTTACTCAATTTTTTAAACCATTAAAATGAATGGGGTTTCAAAAATAACGCATAAAAGATGTGCGTAGAACCGAGAACTGAGCTTTCTCTGCTCAAGATCCAGGTTTGAGCCATACATCTTCTCCAACTCCAACGTTAAGAATTTTCAGCCATTTCTGACAATTTTTCCTTCAACGTGAGTTACAATGATTATTATTTCTGTATGGAGTTTGGAAGAAGCACTTCACCTTAATGCAGCCAAATTAAATGTAGCCAAGACAAATAGGAAGAGCTTTGGGAAAGCTGACCAAAGAGGCTTTTTATCTTGGAGGACATCATGGTTACGAGAGTGATTGTGCACTAATTAATGCTCCGCCTGAAAAAACACTGTCATTAATTTTGAGATATTAAAGAGTAATTTCACATAGCATAAACAGGGCTTGTGCCTGACTTTACAAATTAAATGAACTTTGGTTCATCCAAGCTGAGAGACTCTTTTTTTTCCACACTATTTATCGATTTCTTTTCCATGTTTGCACATTTATAACATAAATTTGTCTGCCATGCAGAAGCATTACTTGGCTGTATAGGAAATTTCTGTACATTATTGATGTGTCTAAAGGATATTGGCCAGTATGAAAGATGACATTCTTAAATTGTATGGGATGGCCTCTAAATGTCATATAAATCCTTTGAAGATCATATAAATTACATGTTTTAAACCTTGCAGCTGCGGGTGAAATTCAACTTTAGCGATGGTACAAACCGGACAGTAGTGGATTGGTCGCCCATCATACACCTCGCCTGATTTTCTTTTCCATCGAAGTTAATGGAGAGGATAATCAGGTGCATGTATAACACACTGTGTGTGTGTGTGTGTGTGTGTGTGTGTGTGTGCTGGGAGTTACTTTCCCTCCTCCCTGCATTGTCACAATAGGCTAATTAAAGGGTTGCATCCCTTAATGATATTAAAAATTCATGAAGTGCATCTGTAATATGAATTTTTTTGTACTTAACAAGGTGCCAAGGAATGGAATACTTATCTGACTTAAGCCGCCATCAGATCAAGTATACCACAATTAAATGTATACTTAAGCTTCCTCTACTCAACCCCAACAATGTACCTAAACTTCACAAAAGCACTCCCACGTACTAGTATGACATGTTTCCATTTCCCAGACCAGCAATCCAGTAAAAGGTTATTTTGTGCTGTTGACCCATGTCTTTCCGGAACTGGGTTAACACCGACCAAGTTCATTTCATATAGGATTCTTACAGTTAAGAAACAGGAGACCTTCAGTGCAGCAGCCTGGTTGCAACTGAACCCAGGTCCCAGATGTGAAATGCCAGTGTTACGCATGACATTAAAACAATCCCCTATGAAAGCTATCTAAAAGAAAAATGAGAATGGGCACAGATGGCAAGACCCAGTCTGAACCACAGCAGGAGTTCACAGCTGTTCAGAACACCAGGTTAGTTTGGGGAATTAGATCAGGTTAGACTAGCACTGCCAGCACTAAGATCCTGGCACTTAACATCATCATGATCTATATGAGAGCTAGGTCCTTTTTTCTGCTGTGCTTATTTATTACTGTATGATGCAATGCTGTTTTCTCCTGGTGCAGCAGGAAAGATCACAATTCCAAATGTGAAGTAACATTGATTCACCCATTAATTCTTAGCAACACGAGCTCTGCTCATATGAGTGCTAAGTAGAGTGAGCATTAGTTTGTCAAAATGGCTGAACTAACATGGACAGGGTGGAAAAATTCACTCCTTCATCTAATTTGCACAGCCCTTCATAACTGTTTCGGCATGCACTGTATTCTATACTTACAAAGGGCACTGGAAGGAGACATACCTCACAGCTTCTGTGGCAACCAAGAGGTTCGATATACAGGAACCCAGATTTATGAACCTGTCTAATTCCACCAATAAGGAGTTAAACAAATGGCTTAGGTTTATCTTCAAACTATCAGTTCCAATCTTAAATTCACTGCCTGTTTGCAGAGACACCTTTTTGTCTTCACTTCTGCTGACTCTATTGCTTTCATGCCTTGAGTAATTCACTGTAACAGCTACAGTGCAGTGACCAAGTTATAGCTTCTTATAATGTACTGAACCATGTGAAAAATGAAGATCTGTAGCTCCCAAACCTTGTTGTGCGTGTTAGCCTGGAAACACCATTGTACTTTCCACTCTTTCATAGTATCTGATAAAAAATACAAACTGGAGATTTAATTCTTTTTTTAATCACCTGCAATGCTTTAAAATAGAATTGTATTACGTTGATAATATATTCAACATATATGCGTAATTTTGATAGCAGCTGTATCGTTTTGTTGAGGACTTGTCTAACTGGAAGAAATCTGAATAAGCAGACCGATACTGCATATGAAAATCAATGCGGATAAAATCGTGTATAAACAGATGATGACAAGAGCTGCAGCAGGAAAGTGCAGGTGCTGCTCATCGGGAAATGGTCAATTCAAGTGCTAGCTTATCAGCTGGGCTTGGTTAGTAAGAAAGGAAGAACTTCCATTTATATCATGCTTTGCGTGAACTCAGGACATCCCAAAGTGTTTCACAGTCAACAATAAGCCCCCGATATGGGGGGGCCAGAGTCACGTACAGATTTCTGTCCGGAAAGGGTAGTGGAAATCTGGAAAATTTCAAAACTGAGATTGATCGATTTTTGTTTGGCAAGGGTATTAAGGGATATGGAACCACGCTCAGATACAGATCAGCTATAATCTAATTGAATGGCGGAACAGGCTTAAGGGGCTTACTGGCCTACTCCTATTCCTATGTTCCCAAGTTCCCATATTGGGAACGGAAAAAAATTGTCCTACAGTGCCCACACCTGAAATAGGTATTATCCCCTTGCATATACAAATAAGGGACCTAACGCCTCTTTGAAGCCTCCACTGCAAGATTGGTTTGCCCTGAGGTTGGTTTGCCACTCAGTAAATCCAGGCCTTGGTACCACCTGCTACCAGAAAGGTAAGTTTTTGAAATTTACTTACCTGAATATGGAGCTGGGGGGGGGGGTGGGCATTAGTGCTCCTCCCAGGCCACTGCTTTCTCCCTCTCCCCCAGCCCGTTGATCACTGCTGTATCCCCGCCCCGGCTGACCTGACCTCTGAACTCTCGATCCAACACGCCAGCTTGAAGTTAATGAGACCCGCGGCCCAATGGGGGAGGCACCTCGAACCTCACCATTCAGCCCTGAACGTAACCTTTCAGTGATAGTGATTCAAATTGCTAATGCTTGTGTTTTGTAGTGACAAACATTGTGAGGTACATTACTTATTACTTACACGTCAGTGAATTTGGTGCAGCATCTAATGGTGATAATGTAAGTTCCATGCCAGTGACTGTTTCTGGTGAGTGTCATACCACAACAGTCCCTGGTATGGGTAAACCCCCTGTTTTCTCATTCACTGTTACCTCAGTATCTCATTGCAGACCATAACTTTATAATGCCTTTATCCTTCTTTGGCTTGGCGTCAATTTTTGTCTGATTGCGCTTTTGTGAAGCACC
This sequence comes from Somniosus microcephalus, assembly GCF_052327205.1. Classification (NCBI taxonomy): domain Eukaryota; kingdom Metazoa; phylum Chordata; class Chondrichthyes; order Squaliformes; family Somniosidae; genus Somniosus; species Somniosus microcephalus. Next base: position 300,381,557 of record NC_140990.1, read on the forward strand.
TTGGAACATTTTCCTACCTTAAAGATGCTAGATAAGTGCAAGTTATTGTTGTTATACTATGGCGATGATCTCATGTTATATATAATTGCTGTAACCAAATGCAACAAAAAGAACAATCACTTGATGCTCTCAGCAGAATAAGAGCACAACAAAAACTCACACAGTGCAGTTGGATGGGAAAAATTAACATTGTGTTCAAAACATTCTGACAACATAAGAGATGTAAACATAAGAAATTTGTAGATGGGGCAGGCCTTTATAAAAATCAAGGATTTTTAATGACTTTTAAAATCTTTGTATTCAGGGATTCATAAAATCATGGTCATGTTACAGCTTGTAAAACACTTTGAGGCATGATTTTTTTTAAGTAAGAGCATCAAATTCCATTGTTTCACCATGGCTCCTGTGATCCTCCCATTCCTTATGTGATTGAGTGGGCAGGCATGCTGACTACTCCCGATCACCAACATTACCAATCCTGTATCAGCAATAAAGAGACATGCCACAGCAGCCCAGGGATAATTTCCCTGCCAATTTCCCCATCGATTTTCCCTCCTTATTTGGAGAGGCACCCAGTCTGCTTTCCATGCCTCCTCAGTAACAGCATGATTGAGATTGGGCATTGAGTTCAAGCTACATCTGACACTCCCGAACTACAGTGTTAGTCTTTAGGTATCTATTAATCTGTATATGTCACATAGATAGTTAATTGTTACTTATAGCATTTTTTAAAATGTATTCGTATTTATTTTAGTAAACAAACCACATTTAACAAAAGTGACAGGAAATCAACATTTCCCCTTTAAAGAATTCACAACATATGCTGCTCACAACTTCTAGATTTATGCACAAACATCAAAAATTTATGTCACTTAAGATCTTCATTTAACTCACTAATCAACACAGACCAACATTCTAAAGTTGAGGTGTTAAATAATTAATGTTTTCCTGTGTAATTATATTTCAAAAGATTGTATATGTCAGTGAAAGGAATATATTAAATGAATGACCTCTGAACTCAAAAAGTCACAGCGTGTTGAGAAATGGGAAACTGAGGACCAGAACAGCAGAAATCAAAACAAACTAATGTACAAAAAATGTACCTGTTTCATAAAATAAAATCTGATTGTCATCTCTGCTCCTTCAGTTTATCTTCATTAAATTACACTTTGATCTTACTTCAACTGCTTAATTACTTTGGTGCCTTCCTGTTTTCACAGTTGGCGATGAAAATATTTAGCCTCAAAACTGCTTAATACTCAGATCTAATACAGATGCTTGCAACGGTTCCTTAGTTTTAATGCTGGCTGACACCAGGATTTGACACTGATATTTGGGATCTTTTCGCAGTCCTAGCACTGTCCAACACTCAGATGCGACAGATGTCCTTGGAATACAACCTCAGTCCTTGGATCCAAAACATGCTTTTGGGATATTTCCTCAGTCCCTGTGCATGTTGACACTTAGATCTGAACACATTGGAGTGTTTCAGTCAAAAAGCTCTTTGTCCTCACAGTTAGCTCTCCTGTTTCCGGACAAAATCAGGTATAAAGATGGAACCCTTTAGCCTTGAATAAAAACAAGAGCAACATTTTGAAGAAATGATAATTGGTAGTCAAAAAAAGAACATTTATATATGGTTAGAATGAATCAAGTGATTGCAGATTAGTGATCTTTCTCTGCCCAACTAGAGATCATGAGAACCTCAAGATTGTGCTTTATTCCCCACTCTCTAAACTCCTCCATCAGATGACAATACATTTAGACTAACACACTGCCTCAAACATAGAAGATGCACCAGCTCAGTGTACCACACATTGTGCGTGGTGCAGGCAAACACGTCTCCAGATCTCCATGCATTGCCATCATGATATCAGCTGTGTCGTTGACATAGGTGACAAACACAGGTTAGGCAGTTCCCTTTTAAGAAAACAAGGCAGGAAAGTCACTACACATCTTCCGACAGGAGTTTACTGCACAATATTGGTAAAGGCCTGGGAATAGTCACCAACATACCATTTCTAACTGGGCAATGGTACAGGATCAGGGGAGAGCTGAAGAAAGGAGAAGAAAAACTTAGTTATAAAATTGCAAATAGTGGGGGAAATATCTTCCCGAAAACTGAATACACTAGCTGAGTTTGTCCAAACTCAAACAACATACTGCAAGTGCCCAAATTCAGCAGAATGAAAGGATTTGAAATTCAGAATTCTATGTTGCCAATATTGAGGTGCTTAATGAGTTTATTGATGCAGATGGTGTAAGCCATTGGCTGCCCTGCTTCTGAGGTCCCTGATTTGTCAGTATATTCAAATTACTTTTCCAGGAAATTTTGGAGTAAGTTGGCAATGGGAACATTGGGGCATGAAACAGCGTCATTTACAGCGTACGTTGCAGATCACACCGGTCCAGGAAATTCGGCACCCTAAATATTAGTTGGTCACTGCCTAGTAGCTGTGCATTGAAAATATTTGCTGTGGTAAATTCCCTTCCTAACACCACTGTGTGAACACCATTGCCAGAAGCACTGCAGCAGTTCAAGAAGTAGAGCCATTACCAAGCTCATGGTCTACAGAGCAGTAGTAATACCCACCCTCCTGTATGCTTCAGAGACATGGACCATGTACAGCAGGCACCTCAAAGCACTGGAGATGTACCACCAACACTGCCTCCACAAGATCCTGCAAATCCATTGGCAGGATAGGCACACCAACGTCAGTGTTCTCGCTCAGGCCAACATCCCCAGCATTGAAGCTTTGACCACGCTCGATCAGCTCCGATGGACGGGTCACATCGTCTGCATGCCCAATACGAGACTCCCAAAACAAGCATAGAAACATAGAAGATAGGAGCAGGAGTAGGCCATTCGGCCCTTTGAGCCTGCTCCGCCATTCAATGTGATCATGGCTGATCATCCAAATTCAGTACCCTGTCCCTGCCTTTTCCCCATATCCCTTGATCCCTTTAGCCTCAAGAAATATATCCAACTCTTTCTTGAATATATTTAATGAACTAGCCTCCACCGCCCTCTGTGGCAGAGAATTCCACAGGTTCACCACTCTCTGGGTGAAGAAATTCCTCCTCATCTCAGTCCTAAATGGCTTACCCCTTATCCTTAGACTATGACCCCTGGTTCTGGATTCCCCGGCCATCAGAAACATCCTTCCTGCATCTAGTCTGTCCAGACCTGACAGAATTTTATAGGTTTCGATGAGATCCCCTCTCAATCTTCTAAACTCCAGTGAGTATAAGCCCAATCGACACAATCTCTCCTCATACATCATTCCTGCCATCCCAGGTATCAGCCTGGTGAATCTTCGCTGCACTCCCTCCATGGCAAGAACATCCTTCCTCAGGTAAGGTGACCAAAACTGCACACAATACTCAAGGTGCGGTCTCACCAAGGCCCTGTACAACTGTAGCAAGACATCCTTGTTCCTGTACTCGAACCCTCTTGCTACGAAGGCCAACATACCATTTGCCTTCTTAACCGCCTGCTGCACCTGCATGCTTACCTTCAGCGACTGGTGCACAAGGACACCCAGGTCTCTTTGCACTTCCCCTTCTCCCAATCTATTGCCATTCAAATAATAATCTGCCTTCCTGTTTTTGCCACCAAAGTGGATAACCTCACATTTATCCACATTATAGTGCATTTGCCATGTTTCTGCCCAATCACCCAACCTGTCCAAATCGTACTGGAGTTTCCCGACATCCTCCTCGCAGCTTACCCTCCCGCCCAGCTTTGTGTCGTCTGCAAATTTGGAGATATTACATCCAATTCCCTCGTCCAGATCATTAATATATATTGTGAACAGCTGGGGTCCTAGGACCGATCCTTGCGGTACCCCACTAGTCACTGCCTGCCACTTGGAAAACGACCCGTTTATTCCAACTCTTTGCTTTCTGTCCACCAACCAGTTCTCTATCCAAGTCAATACCTTGCCCCCAATCCCATGTGCCTTAATTTTGCACGCTAATCTCTTGTGTGGGACCTTATCGAAAGCCTTCTGAAAGTCCAAATACACCACATCCACTGGTTCTCCCTTATCTATTTTACCAGTTACATCCTCAAAAAATTCCAGTAGATTAGTCAAGCATGATTTACCTTTTGTAAATCCATGTTGACTTTGTCCAATCCTGTCACTGCTTTCCAAGTGCTCTGCTATTACATCTTTTATAATGGACTCTAGCATTTTCCCCACTACCGATGTCAGGCTTACCGGTCTATAATTCCCTGCTTTTTCTCTACCGACACCTGGGAATCCTTGGCCCAAGACCGTACAAAGTGGGGGAGAAGCATCCGGGAAGGCGCCGAATACCTCGAGCCTCTTCACCGGGAGTAAACGGAAGACAAGCGCAAACAGCGGAAGGAGGGCACGTCAACCCAAGCACCCCACCCACCCACCCCTTCAACCACCACCTGCCCCACCTGTGGCAGAGACTGTAGGTCCTGCATTGGACTCATCAGGAACGTGAGAACTAATTTTTTATGTGGAAGCAAGTCATCCTCGGTTCCAAGGGACTGCCTAAGAAGAAGAAAGCCACTACCTACCTTCTTGGGGCAAATAGCGATGACAGGCAATAAACACAGTGTTGCCAATGCCACCCATATGCCATGAACAAACCAAAAAATAAATCTTTTACAGTGCAGCTTGTATTTTAAAAGGTCCTGGTTCCAATACATTTTGAGTTTATACTTATGCTACCTAATATTGGATCTGCTTTTTATAAGCCCAAAAACCTTGGTCAGGTAAAATTAATAATACAGTATGAGACTGATCTGGTGTAAACAGACTATGAGATATGCATTTACAGATGACTGAACTGCTAGAAATGTATATGCAGTGTCAGCCAGCAAGTTTGGGCAGACATAATTGCTCTAATAAGGCTGTAAGTTCAAGGAGCGTATAGGAGAAAATATTGTAAAATTTTAATTTAATCACAGATTAATGCTTGTTTTGTCAGGTTTGGATGCTGATGGCATTTACAGAGTAAGCGGCAATCTGGCTACGATACAGAAATTACGATTTGTAGTGGACCATGGTGAGTAGTGCCTAATGCATATGTGCAACTTTATTCTCATCAACCTGTCTAAATGGAAATGGGAAGACTTGCTTCTTTGACATTTCTCGAGCTGCAGAGAGTGTGTTGAATTTAATCATTATAAATGGTTTTGAAATTGTTTCAAACTTCAAAATGATCTTTTATTACTGCCTGAGAATATATGCTTCGTTCTAACATTGAGGTAAAGTGCTGTGTGCTAATTGAATCTTTTATAGCAGTAGCTGTCCATTTCTTAATGCAGATTCCACACAATTACCTATTCAGACCCTTGTGTGAACAGAGTGATCTTCGGAATATTTGGAGTTTGTTTTCAAATCTTGCAGTTGTTCTAATTCAAAATGTTATGCACATACACCTACAATATATTTGAGCCTTTGAAAAATGTTTAAAGCTAGAAGCTTGAGTCTCACTCAGCCAAACCAAATATCCAGGTCTCGTCCAGCTGGCCGTTCCCTAGTAGAGTGCATTCGGATCAGCACAATATGATTCTGTTTGATTCTGCTGCTCTACCTGCATGAAGCCATGTTTAGAAACCTTGATTTGTACAGTGTGGATTTGTCATTCTGTCATGTCTATAATTATGTCTTGTGCAAGGAAACAGACACTGTTAATTCAGGTAAACAACATAGCACAGAAAAACATGAGTCAGCTTGCTTGTCGCACCAGGAAAAAACAACTAAAACCATTCAGTTTAAAGCACTAATTTGTCAGAGTCCATCGCTTACTCCTACTTGTTTATTTTACACAATCATTCAACTTCATGTAGCAGTTTGTGTGACATAATTTGGAGTAAATGAAAATTGTCTGTTCCTAACTCATTTCCTGTAGCCATTTGGCTAACATGGTGAAATTCCTGCTTTCATAGAATCATAGAATGATACAGCACAGAAGGAGGCCATTCGACCCATCATGCCTGTGCCAGCTCTTTGAAAGAGCTATTCCCACTCCCCTGCTCTTTCCCCATAGCCCTGCAAATGTTTTCCCCTTCAAGTTCCAAGCTCCAATTCCCTTTTGAAAGTTACTATTGAATCTGCTTCCACCACCCTTTCAGGCAGTGCAGCCCAGATCATAACAACTTGCTGCGTAAACATTTTTTACTCATGTTGCCTCTGGTTCTTTTGCCAGAGGTTTCAGTGAAAAAGTTGACATACGTGCAAACCAATGAAATATCACTACTTTTTCACTAAAATTAGTGAGTACAGAAATTTCACTCCCATGGATGTTCGCTGTGCCATTTTTTTTGAGGCCATTAGGGAACATTTTAAATTGTACTGTACCACCTTGGTCCTCAGAATTGGACCATGATGAGCCCCAACACCAGCATGGATTAGCGCTGCATGAGGAGCAAGGCACTGAGCGCACAGCCTCTTCAGAGGAGAAGGAGGAGCAGAAGGAATCACAGCTGTGAGGAGGGATGATATGTTAGAAGGATCATTAAATGAGGCCATATGGGATGAACTGAAGAACAAAAAAGGGGCAATCACATGGCTGAGAGTGTACTATAAACCCCTAAATAGTCAGTGGGAGATAGAAGAGCAAATATGTAGGCAACTTTCTGAGAAGTGCAAAAACAATAGGGCAATAATAGTAGGGGATTTCAACTACCCTAGAGGGCATAGAATTCTTAAAATGCATTCAGGAGAACTTTTTTAACCAGTACGTAGCAAGCCCAACAAGAGAGGGGACAGTTCTGGATTTGGTTTTAGGGAATTAAGCCGGTATCAGTGAGTGAGCATTTTGGTGGTAGTGATCATAATTCAATTAGATTAAGCGTAGTTATGGAAAAGGGCAAAGATAGACCAGGAGTAAAAGTTCTCAATTGGGGAAAGGTCAATTTTACTAAGCTGAGTGTGGTAAACCACTGTATTGTATATTGCCACCTCTGGGTGGCGCTGTGTATGGAGGCATGCCTCAGCTGACTCCACCCACCACTGTGTGGGTTTCGTTCAGACTTGTTCAGTCACTCACGAAGAAGCATGGTCTCTTCTTAGCTAATAAAAGCCTTATTCATCTCTTCTTTCGACTCATCATCTCTTCTTCGACTCATCACCTTTTATGAAGTAATTGATAAGCGTATCAATTTTATTAGCTAAAAGTTAAATGGCGACACCTGAGGAGCAACAACAGCAACGGATACAGCAGACATTGCTGAGAGCCCTCAGACCACCACGCCTGGACCTCGACCCTCAAGATGTGGGTGCATCAGCCAAGTTTGAACACTGGCTGAGCTGCTTTGAATCCTTCCTCGCAATCTCACAGGTTACAGAGGAGGATCACAAACTGAAAATTTTGACCGCCCAGGTGAGCCATCAAGTATATATGCTAATCCGGGACTCTAATACGTACGTGGCGGCCCTCGAGCTACTAAAAGGGCAATATACGCGCCCAGTGAACACAATTTACGCCCGACACCTCTTGGGATCCCGCAGGCAGCAACCGGGAGAATCGGTAGGGGCATTTGCACGGGCGCTACTGGCACTCTGCAGAGACTGCGATTGTAAAGCGGTAACGGCTGTGGAGCACGCGCAGGGACTCGCCTGTGATGCCTTCGTCAGGGGCCTCCAGTCAGACCACACCCGGCAGAGACTGCTAGAAAGCAAGGAACCCGACCTGAAGACGGCCATTGCCCTTGCGCTCTCGTTAGAGGAGGCCCACCGAAACCTCGAGGCATACCCCCGTAACGGCGCCGAGACATGGCAATCGAAACCGTGGGACACGGGACCGCCGCCCCCGGCACCAACCGCTGCAGCGACCCAACCGAGACAGCAGCCTCCGGTAAGAACTGCTTCGATGCCCAGTAACCAGGCCCAAAAATGCTATTTCTGTGGCCAGTTAAAACATCCCAGAGCGCACTGCCCAGCTAAGACAGCTACCTGCTCGGGCTGCGGGAAGAAAGGCCATTACGCTAACGCCTGCAAGGGGAAGCCAGCCAGCAGCGCAGCATGCGGGCCGTGGGAGCAGCCATCTTATCCGCCATTTTGTGTACCCCCGGCCGCATGGCATCCGCCGCCATCGTATCCAACGCACTCAACCGCCATTTCGTCACCGGAACCGACCACCGTCTCGGCGGATGACTATAGTGACTCACTAAGCCACATACTGGCCTCCGTGATGCTGGATCAAGGCCACCCTCACCATCTATCCAGCTCCATGATGGATATCGCGGTAAACGGCCGCGCCACCAGTTGCCTGATCGACAGCGGGAGCACAGAGAGTTTCGTCCACCCCGACACGGTACGTAGCCACTCCCTCACGATTCTGCCAACGCACCATCGCATTTCTATGGCGTCCAAGTCCCAGTCAATGGACATCAGCGGCTACTGTGTGGTGACCCTGTCAGTAGGGGGCACTGAATATCAAAAATTTAAACTGCTAGTCCTGCCCCGTCTTTGCGCTGCCGTCCTGCTAGGGTTGGATTTTCAGTGCCACCTTAAGAGTGTCACACTAGCATACGGTGGACCCCTCCCCCCACTCACAGTCTGCAACCAACAACTTTTAAATCGCCCGCTGCAAACCACCTGCAGCCTTTCCACATTAAAAGTCCCCCCCCCTCCCCTGTTCGCTAACCTCACCCGCGACTGTAAACCCATCGCTACCAAAAGCAGGCGGTACAGTGCCGGGGACAGAGCTTTTATCAGCTCTGAGGTGGAGCGGCTCTTGAAGGAGGGCATTATCGAAGGTAGCACTAGCCCCTGGCGAGCCCAGGTTGTAGTCGTTAAAACCACTGCAAAACGCCGCATGGTAATCGACTACAGCCAAACCATAAACCGGTACACCCAGCTGGACGCGTACCCCCTCCCTCGCATATCTGATATGGTCAATCAGATTGCGCAATACAAAGTATTCTCCACCATCGACCTTAAGTCAGCGTACCACCAGCTGCCCATCCGCCATGAGGACCGCCAGTATACTGCCTTCGAGGCAAACGGCCGCCTCTACCACTTCCTTAGGGTCCCCTTCGGCGTCACCAACGGGGTTTCGGTCTTCCAAAGGGAGATGGACCGAATGGTTGACCAGAACGCGCTGCGGGCAACCTTCCCCTATTTGGATAACGTCACCATCTGCGGCCACGACCAGCAGGACCACGACGTTAATCTAGCAAATTTCCTCCGTACGGCCCAACGGCTGAACCTAACGTACAATAAGGAAAAATGTATGTTTCACACCAAGCGCCTGGCCATCCTCGGCTGCGTGGTGGAGAACGGAGTCATCGGGCCCGACCCCGACAGAATGCGCCCCCTAATGGAGCTGCCCCTTCCCCACTGCCAAAAAGCACTGAAGAGATGCCTGGGGTTTTTCTCCTACTACGCCCAGTGGGTGCCCCTCTATGCAGACAAAGCCAGGCCCCTCATCAAAGCCACCTCCTTCCCCCTGACACCAGAGGCGTGTGCAGCCTTCACTCTTATCAAGAACGATATCGCGAAGGCCGCAATGCACGCGGTGGATGAGTCCATCCCCTTCCAAGTGGAGAGCGATGCCTCCGACTTCGCCCTAGCCGCGACCCTTAACCAGGCGGGCAGACCCGTGGCCTTTTTCTCAAGGACCCTCCAGGGCCCCGAGACGAGACACTCCTCCGTCGAAAAGGAGGCCCAGGCTATTGTAGAAGCGGTGCGTCACTGGAGGCATTACCTGGCCGGGAAACGATTTACCCTGCTCACTGACCAGCGTTCAGTAGCTTTTATGTTTAATAATAAGCAGAGGGGTAAAATCAAGAACGACAAGATCTTGAGGTGGAGAATCGAACTCTCCACCTACAATTATGATATCTTGTATCGGCCAGGGAAACTCAATGAGCCCCCAGATGCCCTATCACGTGGTACATGCGCCAACGCGCAGAGTGATAGGCTGCAGTCCCTCCACAATGACCTCTGCCACCCGGGGGTCACCAGGTTTTTCCATTTTATCAAATCCCGTAACCTGCCCTACTCCATCGAGGAGGTCAGGACCATGACCAAGAGCTGCCAAATCTGCGCCGAGTGCAAACCGCACTTCTATAGGCCGGACAGAGCAAGCCTGATCAAGGCCACCCGCCCCTTCGAACGCCTGAGCGTCGATTTTAAAGGGCCCCTCCCCTCCGCTGACCGCAATGTGTACTTCCTCAACATAGTTGATGAGTACTCCCGTTTCCCCTTTGCCATCCCTTGCCCAGACATGACCAGTACCACGGTCATCAAGTGTCTGAATGACATCTTCGCTCTGTTCGGGTTCCCCAGCTATATACATAGCGACAGGGGCTCATCGTTCATGAGCGACGAACTTCGGCAGTACCTGCTAACAAGAGGTATCGCCACGAGCAGGACCACCAGTTACAACCCCCGGGGGAACGGCCAGGTGGAAAGGGAGAACGCGACGGTTTGGAAGGCAGTCCTCTTAGCACTAAAATCTAAGGGCCTTCCGACCTCCCGCTGGCAGGAGGTCCTCCCTGCAGCGCTTCACTCCATTCGGTCACTGCTTTGTACTGCCACTAATGCGACCCCTCATGAGAAAATGTTCGTTTTCCCCCGGAAGTCTACATCGGGAACCTCGCTACCGGCATGGTTGACTTCTCCTGGGCCCGTCCTACTGCGGAGGCACGTGAGGACGCATAAAACGGACCCCCTGGTCGAGCGGGTGCACCTCCTACACGCCAACCCCCAGTATGCCTGGGTGACATACCCAGACGGGCGGGAGGACACGGTCTCCATACGAGATCTCGCACCCTCGGGTACCCCTGAATTACCACCGTTATCCCCCTTACCACCGTTATCCCCCTTACCACTGTTATCCCCCACCACCCCTCCCAACCCAACCCCTGCAGACGGCATGCCAAAGCCCCAGGAATCTTCGCCAACCACCCAGACACCAGACCCGACGTCGGATGCTGCAACACCACCGCCGCCACCACGACGATCAGGACGTCAGACAAGGCCTCCTGATAGACTTAACTTGTAGTACCCTTCACCCTGCCGGACTTCACATTAAACAAGGGGTGAATGTGGTAAACCACTGTATTGTATATTGCCACCTCTGGGTGGCGCTGTGTATGGAGGCATGCCTCAGCTGACTCCACCCACCACTGTGTGGGTTTCGTTCAGACTTGTTCAGTCACTCACGAAGAAGCATGGTCTCTTCTTAGCTAATAAAAGCCTTATTCATCTCTTCTTTCGACTCATCATCTCTTCTTCGACTCATCACCTTTTATGAAGTAATTGATAAGCGTATCACTGAGATGTGATTTAGCATTGACCCAGGCACCAGCTTCGGACATGACAACGGCACACCCAGCCCAGTAAACCATCCGGACTTGGAAATATATCTCCATTCCTTCATCGTCACTGGGTCAAAATCCTGGAACTCCCTCCCTAACAGCACTATGGGCCATAGATGCTGGCCTTGCCAATGATGCCCACATCCCAGGAACTAATGAAAAAAAGTGGACTGGAAACAGCTACTTGACTGTAAATCAGTGTCAGAGCAGTGGGAGGCATTCGAGGAAGAGATAGTGAGGGTTCAGAGCAAATATGTTCCCACAAAGAAAAAGGGCGAGACTCCCAAATGTAGAGCCCCCTGGATGTCAAGGGGCATACAGGGTAGGATAAGGCAAAAAAGGGACGCTTAGGTCAGGTACCGAGAGCTAAATATTGCAGAAAGTCTAGAGTAGTATAGAAAGTGCAGGAGTGAAATTAAAAAGGAAATTAGGAAAGCAAAGAGAGGGCATGAAACAATATTGGCAAGTAAAACCAAGGAAAACCCAAAGATGTTTTATAAATACATAAAGAGCAAGAGGATAACTAAGGAAAGAGTAGGGCCTGTTAGAGACCAAAAAGGTAACCTGTGTGTGGAGGCGGAAGCCGTGGGCATGGTTATTAATGAATACTTTGCGTCTCTTTTCACAGAAGAGAGGGATGATGCAGGCATTGTAGTTAAGGAGGAGTGTGAAATATTAGATGAGATAAACAGAGTGAGAGAGGAACTATTAAGGGGTTTAGCATCTTTGAAAGTAGATAAATCGCCAGGCCCGGATTAAATGTATCCCAGGCTGTTAAGAGAAGCAAGGGAGGAAATAGCGGAGGCTCTGATCATCATTTTCCAATCCTCTCTGGCTACAGGTGTGGTGCCGGAGGAGTGGAGGACTGCTAATATTGTACCATTGTTTAAAAAGGGATAGACTGAGTAATTACAGGCCAGTCGCCAAACCTGGGTGGGCAAATTATTGGAAAAAAGTCTGAGGGACAGTATTAATCATCATTTAGAAAGGTACAGATTAATCAAGGCCAGTCAGCGTGGATTTGTTAAGGGAAGGTTGTGTCTGAAGGTTGATTGATTTTTTTGAGGAGGTAGCAAGGAGGGTTGATGAGGGTAGCGCATTTGATGTAGTCTACAGGGATTTTGGCAAGGCTTTTGACAATGTCCCTGATGTGCCTCAATTATTCCGAGACTCGAAGTTAGCAGAACAAAAGTAAGGCTTTTATTAACTCAGAACATAACACGTAAAATAGAGAGATGTCTACCTTCAGGAGGCTGATGCCTGACTGAAGTTAGATTACAAAGGAGCCAGGTATGGGCGGAGCCCTGCACACAACCAGTTCCAGCACATTCCAATACATAATACATGAGGACTGGGGGAAGGGAAAAGACACAGAAAGCAGGCAGTTACAAGACACAGAAAACAGGCAGTGATGAATGGAATATATTTCATCACATTCACCCCTTCTATAGATTTAGTCTGTTCGGGGGTTTGATAGTCCTCTGCGACCGACGTGGCTGTTGTGGTGCCGCGGGTGTCGGCTGGGTGTCCCCGGTAGCCTCCTGGGTCTCTGCCGGGGGTGCCGCCGGGGTTGTTGAAGGGGTAGTTGGTGGGGGTGCCGTTGGTCGATGTTCTTCCGGGGGTGATGAAAGAATAGTGGGTGGGTAAGGGTTGCTGTGATCGTCGTCGCTGCTATTGCCGTGGTTGTTGTCGATGCCGGCTGGGGCGACGTCTTTTATGGACACGGTGTCCTCCCTTCCGTCGGCGTGCCGGACATATGCGTATTGGGGGTTGGCGTGGAGTAGGTGTACTGGCTCCACGAGAGGGTCCATCTTGTGGCCCCTCACATGCCTTCGCACGAGTACCGGACCTGGGGTGGAGAGCCATGACGGCATGGATACGCCTGAGGTGGATTTCCGAGGAAAGACAAACATTCGTTCATGAGGCGTGGCATTAGTGGCCGTACACAATAGCGACCGTATCGAATGGAGCACATCCGAGAGGACTTCCTGCCAGCGGGAGATAGGGAGGCCCTTGGTCCTTAGAGCTAGAGTGACTGCTTTCCACACTGTCCCGTTCTCTCGCTCCACCTGGCCGTTACCCCGGGGGTTGTAGCTGGTGGTACGGCTCGTGGCGATCCCCTTGGACAGCATGTACTGGCGTAGCTCTTCACTCATGAAGGACGCCCCCCTATCCGTGTGGATATAGCTCGGCATACCGAACAGGCAGAACAGGCTGTTGAGGCATTTAATGACCGTGGCGCTGGTCATGTCTGGGCAGGGGAAGGCGAATGGGAAACGGGAGTATTCGTCCACAATGTTCAGGAAGTAAACATTGCGGTCGACGGACGGGAGGGGGCCCTTGAAATCTAAGCTGAGCCGCTCGAAGGGCCGTGTAGCTTTGATTAAGTGGGCTCTATCTGGGCGGTAGAACCGAGGCTTGCACTCAGCGCAAGTGCGGCAGTTCCTGGTCAAAGACCGAACTTCCTCAATCGAGTAGGGTAAGTTACGGGACTTTATGAAGTGGAACAGCCGCGTGACCCCTGGGTGGCAGAGGTCGTTGTGGAGGGTCTGTAGCCGATCCTCGGTGGCGCTGGCACACATCTCTCGTGAGAGGGCGTCAGGGGATTCGTTAAGGGCCCCTGGCCGGTAAATGATGTCGTACTCGAAAGTGGAGAGCTCGATCCGCCACCTAAGAATCTTATCATTTTTAATCTTCCCCCTCTGTTTATTGTTGAACATAAACGCTACCGACCGCTGGTCGGTAAGTAGGGTGAAGCGTTTACCGGCTAGGTAGTGGCGCCAGTGGCGCACTGCCTCCACGATGGCTTGGGCCTCCTTTTCCACGGAGGAGTGTCTGATCTCGGGGCCTTGGAGGGTCCTCGAGAAGAAAGCTACGGGCCGCCCCGCCTGGTTGAGGGTGGCCGCCAAGGCGAAGTCGGACGCATCACTTTCCACTTGAAATGGAGTGTTCTCGTCCACTGCCTGTAGCGTGGCCCGCTCAATATCCTGCTTAATGCTTTTGAAGGCGGCGTGGGCCTCAGCAGAGAGCGGAAAAGAGGATGCTTTCAAGAGGGGGCGGGCTTTGTCGGAGTAGTTGGGGACCCATTGGGAATAGTAAGAAAATAACCCCAGGCACCTTTTCAGGGCTTTGGGAGTGTTGGGCAGGGGCAGCTCCCGTAGGGGGCGCAATCGGTCGGGGTCTGGTCCGATTTCCCTATTCTCCACCACGCTGCCCAGTATGCAGAGGCGCGTGGTGTTGAAAAGGCACTTGTCCTCGTTATAGGTGAGGTTGAGTTTTTGTGCGGTTTTCAGGAACCTCTCGAGGTTCGAGTCGTGATCCTGCTGGTTGTGACCGCAGATGGTGACGTTGTCGAGGTAGGGGAAGGTTGCCTGCAAGTCGTGGTCATCGACCATGCGGTCCATCTCCCTCTGAAAAACCGAGACCCCATTCGTCACCCCAAAGGGGACTCTGAGGAATTGGTAGAGGCGTCCGTTCGCCTCGAAGGCGGTGTACGGGCGGTCCTCTGGTCTGATAGGGAGCTGGTGGTACGCTGACTTGAGGTCGATGGTGGAGAACACCCGGTATTGGGCGATTTGGTTCACCATTTCTGATATGCAGGGTAGCGGGTAGGCATCTAGTAGGGTGTACCTGTTGATCGTTTGACTATAGTCGATCACCATCCGTTTCTTCTCACTACCCCTTACCACTACCACTTGGGCGCGCCACGGGCTGTTGCTGTGTTCAATAATGCGCTCTTTCAGGAGCCTGTCTACCTCGGTCGCGATAAACCGCCTGTCCTCCCAGCTGTACCTCCTGCTTTTGGTCGCTATTGGCCAGCAGTTAGGGGTAAGGTTCGCGAATAGCAAAGGCGGCTTTACCTTCAGGGTAGCCAGACCGCACACTGTGAGGGGCGGCTGGGACCCACCGTACTTGAGCATGATGCTTTGGTGGTTGCACTGGAAATCCAAACCCAAGATCACGCTCGCACATAGATTCTTCATGATTAATACTTTAAAATTATCATACACAGTTCCGTTAACGCACAATTGTACCGTGCAGTAACCCAGAATGGTCGATGTCTGGGTTTTATCGGCCATAGAGATGGTACCCTGAGCAGGGACCACCTTTAGGGAGAGTTGTTGTGCCAGTTCAGGGTGGATAAAACTCTCCGTGCTTCCACTGTCAATTAAGCATTTAACCCGGCACCCATTTACCTCGATGTCCACCATTGATTTGGATAGCGGATGCGGCCTGGTCTGGTCCACTGTGACCGATGCCACTGTAGGGCCCTGATCGAGACAAGATGGCGTCCACGCTGTCTGCTCATAAGATGGCAGACCCCACGAGGTCGGGCAAGATGGCGTCCAAGATGGCCGCTCCCACGGCGCACACGCGGCGGTGGCGGGTTTTCCGGCGGTTGGTTTTCCGGCGGGGTTCCCTCTGCACACCTTCCCGAAGTGCCCCTTCTTACCGCACTTAAAGCAGGTGGTGCCTTTCGCCGGGCACAGGTTTCTGGTGTGCTTTGGCTGCCCGCAGAAGTAGCAGTTGGGTCCTTGACGCGTCGCGGCTGTCGTAGGGCTTCTGGGGGGAGAGCTGGGCCCCGCTGGTGTCGGGCTGCCAGGCGGGGAAGATGCCTTCCAAGATGGCGGCGCCCTCGGCGCACACGCGGCGGCGTGGGCGGCGCGGGCTGAAGAGTAGGCGTCCGAGTTTCTCTGGGCCATCTCCAGGGACCGCGCGGTGTCCGCAGCCTGTTTCAGGTCCAACTCCGTTTTTTCCAGCAGTCTTTGCCGGATGTGAGTGGAGCTGAGGCCTGTGATAAAGGCATCACGAACAAGCTCGTCGGTGTACACTGCGGCTTTTACATCTCGGCACTTACAGTCCTTGCCAAGCTTTTTCAGGATGCTTAGGAACTCCTCCACCGATTCCCCAGGTCGCTGTGCGCGAGTAGCGAGTAGATGCCTAGCATACACCTCATTCGTAGGCTGCTGGTAATGCGCCTTTAAGGTGTTGCAGGCGGCCAGGTACATATCGGCGTCTTGGATGAGGGGGTAAACCCGGTGGCTTACCCAATTCCGTAGCATTCCGAGTCTCATCTTCGCAGTGTCCATAGCGTCTTTGACGGCTGCGGAATTGTCCAGGAAGAATTCCATACAGTCAAACCAGTGTCCGAAGCGTGCTGATGCGTCCGGAGCATGTTGATCCAAATCCAAACGTTCGGGTTTCAGGAGTTGATCCATAGTGTTGAAAATTGAGTTAATAAAATTGATGTGCCTCAATTATTCCGAGACTCGAAGTTAGCAGAACAAAAGTAAGGCTTTTATTAACTCAGAACATAACACGTAAAATAGAGAGATGTCTACCTTCAGGAGGCTGATGCCCGACTGAAGTTAGATTACAAAGGAGCCAGGTATGGGCGGAGCCCTGCACACAACCAGTTCCAGCACATTCCAATACATAATACATGAGGACTGGGGGAAGGGAAAAGACACAGAAAGCAGGCAGTTACAAGACACAGAAAACAGGCAGTGATGAATGGAATATATTTCATCACAGTCCCATATGGCAGACTGGTCAGAAAAGTAAAAGCCCATGGGATCCAAGGGGAAGTGTGAAGTTGGATCCAAAATTGGCTTAGTGGCAGGAAGCAAAGGGTAATTGTTGACGGGTGTTTTTGAGGGGAATTTTTCAGGGGTCAGCGGGCGCATTTGGTGGCGAGTCAGGTGGGAAATGTTTTTATGACAGTGGATAAGGAACCCGCTGTCAAGCCAACTCCATGCTAGTCTCCCAGATGTCAGGTCTGTCATCGCTGAACAGACCCGACACCAAACAGCGGGGAAGGCAATTTAAAGCATTAAGCGATTGTTAAGAGGCACTTAAATAGTTTTTTCAGCTCACCTTTAGATTTTAAGAGTTCGCCAACAGCTTCCCCACTGCTCGGGGATCACTTCAGGTAATGAGGTCAGGTGTTGTGTCAGCATGGGATGATTTCTTAACTTGACAGCTGCAAATGGTCTGTAAAAGCTCCCGTTTCATAGGTGTTCACTTTCCAAGGTTAGAAACTGTTGCTTACTGCATTTTGGAAGACATTGAGCTTTATGCATCTTGCAAGTGTTTGGAGCAAACTCTCTATCCAGTGTCACCTCATTGGAACAACCTCTTTCACCATTGACAGATCGCTTCTGTCATCTCAACCTCACCTGCTATTCCATCAGCATCGGTGCCCTTTAAAAAATCTCACCTTAGTCCTCAGAATCCCACCATGATCAGCCCCAACATTAGCAGCACCAGGCACACCAGCAGCACCAACAACAACACCAACCTTCTCCGCAATCAGCTGGTGCTGCACAAGACACAGGGTATCAGCACCCGACCACATTCCTGCCCGGGACGCCAGGGATGGCCTCACCATGGCCAGATTTACTTCAATTGACTCTGTACACCCTGGCTGCCACATGATGCGCCAGGTTGGCACCACCCCACAACTAACACCATGAAGCATCCCTACAATGTCCAAGTCAATACTTTCACACTCATCGTTATGTTTCACCATTCACTACAACTCACTACAACTTCCAAAGGTGCACACAAATCTGTCCAAGGACGCAAAGTGTTGAAAATAAAGATTTCAATATTTGACAACCCATGAACAGAAATTTCACATGAACATTGGCTAAAACACCCAAGTGCCTACCCTTGTGTGTTGTTACTTGGTATGATTGGACTAGGATGAGGGTGAGTGTGAGGTGTGAGGGGTGGCTAGTGAAATGGAGAAGTGATAATGTAGATGGAGAGGGATTGGTGGAGGTGCAAGGTAAGTTGGTGTGCGTAAGGATGAGCAGGAGTAGGGTAGGGGAGGCAGAGTGATGGGGATGTGATGAGTAGCACAGCAGGATGAGGTTGAGTGTGATCTTTGCAGTAACATAGCGTGATCTACTGAGATCATTGAAAGGTTTGCGCCACTGCAGCCTGGTCCTCCTTATGACATCCCTGCTTGTGTCCTGTGCAATGTGCCATGTGGTTGATAGTGAGGAAGAAAGCTGTAGACTGCAGGAAGATATCAATGGACTGGTCAAGTGGGCAGAAGAGTGGCAAATGGAATTCAATCTGGAGAAGTGTGAGATAATGCATTTGGGGAGGGCTAACAAGGCAAGGGAATACACAATAAATGGTAGGATACTGAGAAGTGTAGAGGAACAGAGGGACCTTGAAGTACATGTCCACAGATCACTGAAGTTAGCAGGGCAGGTAGATAAGGTGGTTAAGAAGGCATATGG
Source organism: Somniosus microcephalus (assembly GCF_052327205.1). Classification (NCBI taxonomy): domain Eukaryota; kingdom Metazoa; phylum Chordata; class Chondrichthyes; order Squaliformes; family Somniosidae; genus Somniosus; species Somniosus microcephalus. The sequence goes on from NC_140990.1 coordinate 300,400,127, forward strand.
GATATTTTACTTTATTAGCTGAGGCATAGAATATAAGAGCAGCGAGGTTATGCTTGAATTGTATAAAACATTAGTTAGGCCACAGCTAGAGTACTGCATACAGTTCTGGTCACCACATTATAGGAAAGATGTGATTGCACTAGAGAGGGTGCAGAGGAGATTTACGAGGATGTTGCCAAGACTGGAGAATTTTAGCTATGCGGAAAGATTGAATAGGCTGGAGTTGTTGGGCCCAATTTTGTGGATTGTGTGGGAAATGGTCGGATTCCCCGAATGTGGGGTTCTGACACACAAAAAAATGGGTCAGCCAGCTGCACGCAATTTTCCCTCAAGTGGCCAATTAATTTCCAGCGTGTGGGCAGCCTTGCTAATTGTCCATTTCCAGTCAGGAAGCCCCACAGTATGAGGTCATCATTCGTGGTGCTTTCAAGGTCCACAGCAAGCATTGCTTCCTCTGTTGGCTTCCAAATGAACCATACAGGATGGCAGAGGAGCCTGCAGCAGCTGTGGCCAGTTCCAGACCCCGAGCTGCCTCCAAATTTGACGAAGCTTCACTGCAGGCATTATTGGATGGGGGTAGGGCCCACAGGGAGGTCCTCTTCCCTAGGTCAGGCAGGAAGAGGCCTCCCACTGAGACCAAGGCTGCATGGATGCAGGTGTCAGCAGATGTCAACTCGAATGTGCATGTAACCTTGGCATCACATCTCTAACTCCTTCCTCTACTCCCCCACAGGACCATCCAGAGCCCCCATCCCCACTGTGGAGGAGGAAGAGGCTGTGTAGCCAGACTCCTCAGAGGAAGCTCCAACCTCTGAGGGCGCAGCGTCAGCAGAAGTAAGCGCACCCAGCACCAGCGCAGACACTCACACCTCGGGGGGACCTTCGGGACATAGAGTAGTGTTGTCACCTGGTGTTTCACAGCTCACAAATGAGCATCAGCAGATTCTGGAGACAGGGGCAGCAGTGGAGAGTCATAAGAACATAAGAACATAAGAAATAGGAGCAGGAGTAGGCCAATCGGCCCCTCGAGCCTGCTCCGCCATTCAATAAGATTATGGCTGATCTGATCCTAACCGCCAATCCACTATCACAGAACCATCTCCTGAATCTAACAGAATTAGACACACAAAATAGGAGCAGGATCAGGCTACACAGCCCCTGGGCGTCCTCGTCGGAGGGTGCAGGGCTCTGCCAGCTCAGCTCAGCTGCGCTGCATGTCGACCCTCTGCCTCTGGGTCCATCCGCAAGAGAAGAGGTGATGGATCTCCATGCACAGATGCAGGAGTCTCTGGCAGGTTTTGTCTCCAGGGTTGCTGCGAGTGCGGAGCGAATGGAGGAGTCCATAGCAACCATGAGCAGAGCCTTTGTGGAGTCATTGGCGCAGGAACGCATCACCATGGAAAGGTTGGCAACCTCCATGGAGGAGATAACTCGCCAGGGTACGGAAAACATGGTGAGTGCTCATAAGAGAATGACTTCTCTTGAGGAGCGTTGGCCATCTATTGAACAGAGAAACCAGACCTTCATGGAAGTCCTTCTGAGTAGGACTGCCAGTGCAGATACGGGTCCCCATGGCCTCCTAAAGCGCAGCAAGGTGCTCTCAAGCCACTTCCAAGCGCTGGCCCCTTCTAGCCTGTGCAGCTTCAGGTGAGTGAACAGCAGCCTGGTGCTCATCCTGCTGTTCCTGGTTCTGCTGCTGCCGCCTCTGCTGCTGGAGATCCTCTAATGGCAAGAAGGGAAGGAAGAAAAGGCGTCCCATGCTTCTGGTAGATGCCTCTGCTGAGGAAGCGCTGAGTGAGTGTGGCGAGAGGGGCTTCCCAGGAGATCACATTGGAGAAGTGTGTGAGGCTCCAACCTTCCACAGCTGTGCCTAAGCCTTGAAGAAGTAGCCCCAAGCCTGCAACAACAAGGTCCTTCAAAATACAAATGCTGTCCCTTTAAATCGCAGCTTTCCCGAATGACCTGCAGCTGACAGCAAGCAAGCCGGCAAGCTTCACGCCAGGTTTCATCAGCGGGGTTCCCCGCAGGCGTGTTTAGCGTGGGGAACCCCTGAAAATCGCAAGGGCACCCTAAAATGGCATTAAACATGCCAAAAATTGCTGATTAGGGTCCCGACGGACAGTCCCGCCAGTGGCGGGCGGGACTGAATCGGCTCTCGGAGAAACGGCGGTCCGAAAGTCAGACGGGGCAGGGAATCAGGCGGGGGGGTCGCGACCCCCTATTTCAGCGATTTTCGGCCCCCGCCTGCCTGAAAAGCCACCCGACGGCTGGCAGAAAATCGGGGCCGTTGTCTTTGGAGCAGAGGAGTTTGAGGGGAGACTTGATTGAGGTGTATAAATTGATGAAGGGCCTAGATAGAGTGGATAGGAAGGACCAATTTCCCTTAACAGAGAGGTCAATAACCTTGGGGCATAGATTTAAAGTTTTTGGTAGAAGGATTAGAGGGGAGTTTGGGAGAACTTGTTTCCCCCAGAGGGTGGTGGGGCTGTGGAACTTACTGCCTAAAAGGGTGATAGAGGCAGAAATCCTCATTGCATTTAAAAAGAACTAGGATATGCACTTGAAGTGCTATAACCTACAAGGCTGTGGACCAAGAGCTGGAAGGTGGGATTCGGCTGGATAGCTCCTTTTCGGCCGTCACAGACACGATGGGCTGAATGGCCTCCTTCTGTGTCCTAAATTTCTGTGATTTTATGATGATATTTAAAGTTATATTTAAGTTAAATAAAAAGAAATAAATAGTATGATGCTACAGACTAGGCAGTTCATCAGAGAATTCATCTTGTATGTTAAGGATTCAGATAAACTGTTTACATAGTGGCTTCATCCAGGTGGTAAACCTTTTCAATTTGGACTTGTTTGTGTGAGACATTTTTAATCCTGCATACTGTGTTTAGAAATGTAGTCACATAGTATTACATAGCATTTACAGCACAGAAACAAGACATTCGCCCCAATAGGTCCATGCTGGTGTTTATGCTCCACATGAGCCTCCTCCCACCCTTAGTTAAACAGACCATTCAAATGTATGCTGCAAGACACAATGCAACACATTTAATGTACAATTTGCTGGATTATGAAGTGATTGACTGTGATATTTAGTTTCACAATTGAATGACTTATTGACTTATTCACCGCTATCTGAGGAGGCACTGCATTCAATCAAGGTGCGTCCTCTGACAGTATGAGGGGAAAATATAAGAGCAGTTCAATACTTGTCCCATTATGTTCCCCACACGTTACACCGAATATCATAGAACCACAGATGTTTGCAACGCAGAAGGTGCCTCGGGCTTTGCTGGATTAACCCAGAATTAAACTGCCTCACTCTCTCCTCCTATCCCTGCATCTTCCTCTACTTCAAATATTTAGCTACTTTTGCCTTAAAAGATGAAGCGGTCTTGAGGATCTGGAGAAGGCATGGAGGAAAGTAACTAAAATGATACCCCGTCTTAGGGCACTTAGTCATCAGTATAGGTTCAAGGTGGTGGGATTATTTTCATTAGTAAAACGTAGGCTTAAAGGAGATATCATTACAAGTTTTAAAAAGTGAAGGGATTAGATTCTGCCCAGTTATATAGGTTATTTGAGATGGATAGGGATGAGAAAACTAGGGGAGATGTGCTTAAAATACTTCAGTGAAGAATTAGGTTAGATGTGAGGAAGTATTTCTTTTCACAGAGTCATCACCCTTTAGAACAGATTATTGAAGCATGCTGTGAATATGAATTCCCTGCAGTCCTTCAAGAAAGGAGCTAGATATGTTTCATAGAATCATACAGCACATAAGGAGGCCATTCGACCCACGGTGCCTGTGGCAGCTCTTTGAAACAGCTGTCCAATTAGTCCCATTCCCCTATTGAACTGCCTTTTAGGCAATGCGTTCCAGATCATAACAACTCAATGCTTTTTAAAAAAAAATTCTCCTCATCTATCCTGTGGTTCTTTTGCCAATTATCTTCAATCTGGTTACCAACCCTCCTGAATCTGGAAACAGTTTCTCCTTATTTACTCTATCAAATCCCCTCATAATAACACCTCTATTAAATCTCCCCTTAACCTTCTCTGCTCTAAGGAGAACAATCCCAACTTCTCTAGTCTCTCCGCATAACTGAAGTCTCTCATTCCTGTTTGGAGTATTTCTTTTTTGTATAAGGATGGAAAATAGCCAACAAAATAAAAAGTCACACATCATTTTCATTCTAATGACAGCATATAAAGACTCTGATACAGGATATTTCCAGTTATAAAGGGTAACTTACAGGGTATCTGAGAATAGTAGGATTTATGAATTAACAGTCTCCTAAAGAGCTGCTTTGATTGTCTTACAAAGTTGGAGAGGAATTTTCCATAGTTTTTCTTAAATTGGCCTCAGATTTTTCTGTTGTTTGCCCCTCCTAGAAGATTGCATGACTTAAGGGGGTGGGTAAATGGTGTACCTGGCTGCACAGTGGCTGGATGGAGTAGGCGTGATGGATCAGATGGTCTTTGCTTGTCCTTTTCTCATTTGTTTCAACCGTTACTTCTCACACACAACCATCCCTGACAGTGCTACTTACAGTGGCGGATGATGCATGGTATTAATTGAAAAGCTTGTAAGAATAAAAATATTACAACTTAATTCTTGAAGTACTACCACAAATTTGCCTTGAAAAAGAAAAATGTGGGGCATGCATTTAACTGATATAACAATATTTATGTAACATAAGTATGGTGGATTTCACGTACCCCAACACGACACCTTGTCACTGGATTTATTTTTGGATATCACATCTCCTTTAATTTTTTAGCTGGGACCCATTCCATTCCATTTTTGGGTACTGATCTTCATTCATATGGCACATGTGGTATGCCCATCTTGTCGTAACATGCTCTATTACTGTACAAAACCCCTTCTCCATATTTCATTGTTGATCCCTCTGTCTTCTAGCTGATACTCAATATCGTTCTCACATTGTGTGTTCTAAAAGCATCTAGCCTTTGCTTCTGTGTTTTCATTAGGGGCCCAACTTTCCCACAGTGTAGAAATGACATGATATGGGCCTTTAATTCAGACTAAATTTGAATAGGCTGTAGTGAAAGAACTTGTATTCATGAAGTGCCTTTCACATCCTCAGGATGTCCTACTTCATTGCCAATTAATTTCTTTTGAAGTGTAGGCACTGTTGTTGTGCAGGCAAATGCATCAGCCAATTTGCACACAGCAAGGTTCCACAAACAACAAATCGGATAAATGACCAGTTCATGTGTTTTGGTAGTGTTGATTGAGAGATAAGTATTGTCAGGACACTGGAAAATCTTTTACATGCACCTCAACAGGCAGATGGGACCTTGGTTTAATGTCTCATCTAAGAGACAACACTCAACACTCTCTTGATAGTGAACGAAGGATCAGCCTAGATTATGTGGTCACGTCCTGGATTTAAGCTTAAACTCACAACCTTTTGAGACAATGTGAGAGTGCAAGCTGACATGTAAGTAAGAGTGTAATAGTGCCTGAGTGAAGTGGCATTAAATAATGTCACTTCACTCACACCCATCATGCTATGCTTCCTTACATTTCCATTTTCCTCTGCTTTATACTGCAATTTATGTTAGAGTTACATGAATACCAGCCTATATCCAGCACCCCTTGGTAGAAAACAATAGAAACAGATGCTGTGGTATGTTTTCCAGGGTGAATAACTAGAGGTATTCCAGTTACAATTAGATATATCTCACAAGGTATAGGTGTCAGGGATTAGCAAAACCATCAGTGCTGGAGGCTTCACTTCCTTCTGTTTCCTGCAGTAAATATCTGCTCTGGTTTGTTACAATGTCAAGCATAACTGCACAATGCATGAGTAATGGCAGATATGAGTCTCAATGGATTCCATCTACCTGTACAGATGCCTCAAATGGAGCAGGGGCTGGGGAGGACTAGGAGCCTATGACCTCCCCCTGTCACTATATGCTGAGGTAATCTCTTCAAAGACTACTTTTTTTTAACTGCTGTATAATATTTGCCAGATATCCTGCTCAACTCCAGGGACCAAGAGGCTCTGCTATCTACCTAAATAGGACTGCATGTTTCCTTTCTGACAGACCCATGTTAAAAGCTTAGATGGATGCGAGAATGTTGCACCTTTTAATGGTCTCACTTTCAAACTGTGTTTATATGAAGCTTGGCATGACAGTCTCCAGACCGCACTACAAATCTCATTGTTTGCTAAACCAATCAGTAGGTAATATTTCATCAGAAAAAGGAAGTAGTCTTAAATTGTCTATATCTGCGACTGGTTCCAGCCAGACTATCTAATTAACCTGTGACAGGCATGTCATTTTTTTAAATATATATATACTGGAACCATTATGTACTTTTAAAGTGTTTACTTTGAATGCTAATTTATTTCCTCATGTGCAGCATAGTACATCAATTATTTCATCATCTGTTTCCACAGCCCCATGTACAGAAACACTTAGCATGTGAAACTGTGGAACTGAACTACCTGATAATTGCAGTGTTCAAGGGTGTATGACACAAAAAAAACCTATTTATGCTGACTTATTGGGAATCGGGCAGCTGGGTAACATAAAGAAGGGGGTTATTATTAAGTTTAATCTATATATTTTTCTCTCTTGCACTAATATCTTAATGACTGCCTAAGCAGCACAACATCCACACTGAAGAAGAACTTTATTCTGTGTAAGTGAACAGGATAGTGGAGTGAAAGTCACAACACATATCATCACAAAAACATGATAGTGAGAGAGCATTTCACTGCATACAAATGTAATAATTAACTTCAGTGAATTTAATAGAGAATAACTGATACCTTAGAATAAGGAATAAGGTTGCAATCTAATCTTGCAGTTAGATGGTATCATAAACTATGAGACTAAAGCTTGTATATAACTGCCATAAATAAACGGATCAGATTCCAGCCTTCAACTCATGTCCCGGAATCTCTGCTTATAATATCTACTATTTAATTTGTTTGTGGCATTTTAGATAAAATATGGTTTTGGTATTGTTTCATGCTGCTGCCTTCAATATGCACTTTGTGTAATTTTATGGAATGACAAAAAAAAAAGTTAGGCCTAAAATTTCACCAGGAGCCGACTCAACTCCTTCTATAACATTGGTGGAACTCCAAGAAAATACGTCGAGCCCTGGACATTTCTGGGAGTTTCTGTACTGACTTGTAAGATGCGGAACTTCTATTTGCCCCTTACAAGGCAAATAACTGGCTGGGGTTGGGGTCAGAGCTGGGCATTCCCTACGCCGGGAGTTCTTGATCCTTGCCACAGAAAGAGATATCATAGAATTGGCCTAATTATTTTGGGTCAACCAATTGTCGATTATCGCTTGATAATCTTGTAGTGATTATGCCACAATTATTACTTCTTTCTATGGACATTATCACACATTCTTGTTATCTGTGCTCGCTGCAACAGCTCCTGTTAGCAACAAAACAGGCCCCAAACAAAATTAAACCACCTCACAGATACCCGGAAATGATTATCTCTCTCTGATTCCAGCCATAAAGGCAGATCCTTACCCACTATCTTCCATCATGAGTAAACCTATACTGTGATACAGAAAATGGTGGAACGTACATTTATAGCTGCAATTTGTGCCTCTATACATTTGTACTGCCATTTTTGTAAAGAGACAAGGTGCCCAATACCTAATAGAATCACAATTGTGATTTTGATGCATCAACATAGCTTAGTTAGTAGTACTGTTACCTCTGCATCAGGAGATTGCAGGTTTCAGCCCCATATTAAGGTCAGAGCTCATCACTGTATTTTAAAGTTAATTAATTGTGTGAAGTGCTTTTAGGCATTTCAGCATAGAATCATAGAAATTTACAGCACAGAAGGCGGCCATTTGGCCCATCGTGTCTGTGCCAACCGAAAAATAGCTATCCCACCTAAAAGGGCAAGAGCAGCAGGCGCATGGGAGCACCATCACCTGCAAGTTCCCCTTCAAGATACACACCATCCTGACTTGGAAATATATCACCGTTCCTTCATCATTGCTGGGTCAAAACTCTGGAACTCGCTAACAGCACTTTGGGAGTACCTTCACCACAAGGACTGCAGCGGTTCAAGAAGGCGGCTCACCATCACCTTCTCAAGGGCAATTAGGGATGGGCAATAAACGCTGGCCTTGCCAGCGATGCCCACAACCCGGGAACGAATAAAAAATAAAATCCCACTTTCCAGCTCTTGGTCAGTAGCCTTGCAGGTTATGGCACTTCAAGTGTATATCCAAGTACTTTTTAAGGGGCTTTGTAACGGCAAGTAGTACGATTTATAATTTGGGCAACATTATTCAGGAATGAATTTAGAACGAACAATTCAAATCACTTTGAATTCCAAGTTGGTTTCAACCTCAGCCTTGCATGATCTTATACTATATTCAATGTTAGATTATATTTGTAGTTAAAAAACCTAAAGTTAAAATACTACACAAAGGCTGGAAATGTGTTCTGTACAGAGGCTGTGTGCACCCTGCTTCTGGGCCAGGTCACACACTGTTTACATTTAGATTTGCTAACTGGTGACTCAGTTCTCTTTTTCTGTGCAACTTTGGGATCAAAATATTTAGCAGACCTAGGAACATCTTGATCGGAACTGGTACTGAAAGTGGGAAAAAGGTGAGGGAATGCAGGTGCAGCTAGAAACAATGGGCCGGATATTCCGATCCCTACGGGTGGGTACGCGCTGTGTACTCACCCGTAGGGACATCGGAAATGCCGGTTTGAGGCATGCACAGCGTATGCGCTGAAAACCGGCCTTTCCGATCTGTCAAGAAAGCTCTTGACAGATCCTCTGGCTGCCCGGGAGCAGGGCCTCTGCGGGCGGATAGTTCCGCTTTTTGGAGACCCGCCGCACATAGAAAACCCTTAAAATTCTTGCACCAGGCGTAAGGCCTGCTTTTACCAGGATAAGAGTTGAAAAAAGTTTTTAAATTTTTTTTAACTGATTGATCATTTAAAAATACTTTAAAAAAAGGTAAGTTTATTTTTAACCCTGTAAAAAACTTTAAAATTTAAAGTTTTGGTTAAAATAGTTAATTTATTTGTACTTTCAAGTCATTTTAAAAATGTGATTTAAAAAAAAATGTATTTAAAGTTTTACTATGTTTTGGGGGTGATCTCCATTCATATATTTGACAGGTCTTCCTGTCAAATGTATGAAGGGAGATTCCCTTCTTTGATTGGCTCCCCATGATCCCAGGGATGCTGCGAACTACCTGTGCCTCTGGGATACGTGGGCCCTGCGCACCGGCAGTTTGGAGAGGCCCAGCATCGGAACTGTGCGCCTCCTGGGAGCCCTCAGTTAGGGCGCAGATTTTTCCAGATCGCAGCCCTCCGCCCGCGGGAGACCTGCAATCGGAATATCTGGACCATTATAAATAGGTCAAATCGTAGCCATAGGTTGAGAGACAAAGAAGGGAAGCATCTCGAGGGTTGAGCTCAACTAGCTGTAATGTGTGTATCTTCCCTGACCGTATCTTATGTTATCTCAATGTTGGCCGTGAGTATGTTCTGGTTTAACCTTTATTAAACCTTCAAGTGTTTGACTGAGTGTTGAATTCATCCTTGGCAAATAGACGCAGGACTGTAGCCTTTGTCAATATTATAACATTTACATTCCTAACAGAGAGACAGCACACTTACTCTAAAATTTACTCCAGTTGTTACGTTCTTCTTCACAGGTGGCAACTATCATCCCATCAACCATGTGTACCATAATATAATTGAAATTATGCTAGTTCTGTAATAAGACCTTCAATCTGCTTTAAGCTTATGGATCATTGAACATTTTATTGAAGTATATGAAAGCTCACCAAATACACCTGTCGATCCCATGCCCAATCACACTCCTTAGCATGATCATTCTGATTTTATTCAACATCTAAAAATGATTCCACAACCATTACATTAGTCTTTGCCACCTGACAGCAAATGGAAGAGCACCAGTCTACACAAAGTGTTGAATGAAATATGGAAGCCGGTTAGAGGCCGAAACCCTAAACTCTGGATAGTAAGCAAAGAAGCATGCGGCTGATGACATATAATAGAACTACAGGCTGACAATCGGGATAGAATCTCAAACAATACAATCTAGCTAAAGTTGCTGATTTAGTGATAGTGAATCTGGAGCAACAGTTACACAAATGTAACCCTATATATCACATAACATCACTGAGAAGTAGTTCAGAAAATGTCAAAGACCGATTCGGAAAGAAAGTTCGGCTTCTGAAACAGTCGATGACAGAAAACCAAACTTACTAGGAAGTCCTAATTGTGAAAATGTGATGAAATGCAAAACAAAATTACTAATTGCTTAAATTAAAAAAAGATAAAATTGACAGCAACTGATTTTAGAATAAGTAGGTAAATATATAAGCTAATCGAGTCAATACTGCATAGTGACTAATTAGTTCACAAATGAAAGTGACAAGATGACTACAATAGCTAAATTGCAATCAACCCTAATTAATTCTAGAATGATAACTAGGAGTATAAAAAAAGATGCTTAAGTCAGAATTAATAATTTCTAATTAGAGATTTCTTTTGTCCTTACTGGAAAAAACTTATTGATAATCAAAGTGAATCAGAAAACCAACATTAAATATATATTGGCTGTTAAAATAGGTAAGTGGGCCAACCAACCAACCAAACTGACTAGTAATACAGTTAAGGAGAGTGACTAGTATTCAGTTTAATTCTAAAGCTTTAATTCTATCCAGCCCAAAACTTGAATTTCAAATTGTAACTCAACCCCTTGCTGGAATAATGGGTTAATGCATAAATGAGAAGAGCCCCAAACAGACTGCCCAGAGACATGACCCTATGGCTCCAATAAACCATCAAACAACTTGAACACAGATCCCATTGGACCACAATGACCAAATCCAAAACCTCTCAAAGATCAAATGGACAAATGCTTAGTTAATAGACCACAAAGGAAATGGAAGGAAAAAAAAAAGAGAAACTCCCTGTTGTCATTTACTCTTCCAGTACGCAAGACCAGATCACAAAGGTTGGAAATATGTAAATCTTTGATGGGACTTCTAACGTGGCATTATGTGCAAAGGAAAAACTCTCCATAGATTTGGCACCTTTTTTTAAAATAGAAGGTTATTTTCAACCTGAACAGAAACGTTAACTTTTTTTAAATCTACATTTTGTCCCAACTTAATCAACTCAGATTCAGAAACCACTCAAATAATCCTTCTGAAACAAAATCTTAAAACTGTAAACAAATGATTACATTGAAGCAACAAGATGCCAACATGAAGGTGTTGCAAATGAGTCCATCAAATCTCATCTCATTTATTGTGAAAATGGAAGATTAATTAAGTAGGAGCCAATTGCGTTGTTTGAAAACCTTAATTACACAATGTTTAATTATTAATTTAAATAACAATTTAAAGTTGATTAAATAATTTACTGAATAAAATGTTTTAACTCAATTAATTGTTTTGGAGGGGGGGAAATAGCAGAAAGTCAACAAGTCTCTTAAGCACCATTACAACCCATGTGGTGTGTTTAACAAGGATTTAATTACACAGATAAGTGAATACACATGCACAAGTATTGTTAATTTAACCGATAATGATGCCATCTTTCAAACTAAAGACAGTAGTAGGCTAAAATCCATTTCTTTCATTTCCTTTGGTGCAATATTTTACATTTATAATACTGTGAAGAAGTGAGAAGTAATGAATTAATTAAACAATAATGAATGAGAGAATTTATGGATTCCAGTATGCTCAGCGTTGTTGGGGCTAAAATCCTAGATATTAGCATTAATTTAAGTTAATTGTTTTGATAAGATTGCACCTACTCTTAATTAACTGGAATTTCTTTCCATATCCACTTGGATTGTTAACACTTAAACAGTCCCTCAAAGGAGAAATGTCTTAACTTAAAAAAAAAAGAAATTCCTAATCAGTGTCTAGATATCCTAAATAGTATCTAAATCAGTAACCTGATCACTGTCTTATTATTGTATTATTTGTTATAACATATAGATGCAATAGTTAAATCAATATCTCACTAGAAAAAAATAAGCCTTGTAATAACCTTTCCACCAGTCACATGACGAATAAACATGCACTTCTGCATATTTCATTGCTGCAAGCGACAGACATTGACATTGGCGTTTTCACTTCATGAAAGCTCAAGTAACTTCTAAATAGCAACATGTCCCAAAAATATGTAAGGTGAATGAAGAATCTACGAAACTGTATGTATTACGGTAACATTAAAAATAGGCAAATATTGGCAGAATTTACCGAGGCTTCTTTGGCTGCACCTCATAAACACGTAACCTCAGTACCTGTAAGGACAAGCCAGCACATGCATGGAAACACCATCACCTCCAAGTTCCCCTCCAAGTCACACACTATCCTGACTTGGACCTATCTCGCCGTTCCTTCATTGTCACTAAAGCAAAATCCTGCAATTCCCTACCTAGCAGCATTGTGGAAGCACCTTCACCACACGGACTGCAGCAGTTCAAGAAGGCAGCCCACCACCACCTTCTCAATGCAACTAGGAGTAGGCAATAATTGCTGGCCTTGCCAGTGATGCTCACATCAGAAGAATGAGTAAAAAATAAATAAAACCAGGTAGTCAGTAAAGACAAACCACTTATTAATTTCCCAATTCCATAGACAAACATTATTATGGACACGGCATCAAACCCTTCCTACGTAGAGCTTGCTTCAATGGTTTTTTGACTTGTGATTTTCTATTTGAATTCAATATTGATCTCCCTTAGTGCTGATTAAGTAACACGGAGATGATGGTCCAAGCCCAGGTAAATGGTTGCAAAAAAGAGTTAGTACAAATGTATTTAGGAGTAGGAAATATATTGGTAATGTTAATTAGAATATTTCAATACGTAGCTGCGTCAAATTAATTTTGAATTTGACTAATCTAAAGTGTGCAACAGTACAAAATTACAAGGTTCTCTTTAAATCAGTAGAACAAAAGAAGTCTTAAAATAGGGTAGAAATGCCACAAGCCCAGCTATGCCCTCAGAAATGTGGCACGAATGGACTTTTTGCCCTTTCAATGACCCTGTCCCAAATCATGGGGACTGGGTCAATTGGAATAATAGGGGCAGGCACCACACCAGTAACAGCACTACTTGCGCACCTGCCCCGTGGAGCTAGCAGGATTTCGGAGCAGGACCTTTCTTTTCTGTTTGGGTCTCAGGTAATCTGGCCTACATGCTCCAAGGCAAAAACCTTGGACGATCCTTGAACCTTTGTTGATCTCCCTTTCTCCCAATGGTAATCAATCTTTCTTAAATTAATTGCTGTTTGGACATAGCATTGTTGGGCCCATTTTTGGCACTTGTACGGCAGACTTGCCACCGGTTGTCACAGAGTGAAGCCAGTGGAATTTCCGGGGAGCTCAGCATCCCACTAGTCTTGCCTTTAAGTGTGATGTAATGACGGGGGAGCAACGGAAGAAGTGCCCATACCCCCTGATTTGGAATGCATCAATGGGGCCAGAAAAAAAAGGAAACCTGACATAACCAAGTTTCACCCCAAATTCCTGCCTAGATTACACTAATTCTATGACAAAACTGGCAAATAATTTTTAGGCTCATATCTTTAAATGCTTGAATTTACACACAACAGGGTACGGGGTAAATTTTTCCACTTTAATGACATGAGCAGTAAATTTGGCATAAACACATTGCAGTTTCAGTGAAGCTCAAAAATAATACCCCCCCCCCCTGCCATGGTAGCTGACATTTTTAATTGAGCTAATGTAATGGCATATACAAGTAGTCTTTGTTCTGATCTCCCAGCATGTTGGACTTTGTGAAAAATGAAACTTTACATAAAGCAAAATGTAACAGTCTAAACATTCATTTTTTTTAAGAGAGATTTTTTTTTAAGGAAAAAAAAAATCTCATCCTGATCTCCTATCCTGCTGGTTGTTGAACTCCAAGCTTCTTTTAAGACAAGCACAAAAGATTTGAGGCCATTACATTGTGCCAGCTCCCAGCTGGTATTAGACTAACAAAAATATCAGCCTTTGCTGTTGAGAGAGAATCAAGAAGTCCAACATCAAGGGGCCCTCTCCCAAATGGCCAGAGCCCAGTACGTACAACACAAACAATACCTGTCTATGCTGCAAATGGGGAAGCACATATATTGTCTTGGCCTGCAATGGAGTGCACCTTCTCTTCGTGCCCATTGCAGGGATGAAGGTATACCCCAGCTAATGCAAAAAGCACCAATATTGCTGCCTCAGGGTGAACGTTTTGCTTCTCGTGTCCAGAGCACAAAACCGGTTTACATTGTGTATAGAAGTCATGGTTAATTGTGAAGTCATTCCACTTGCACAAAGCTGAGGAAATTATGACTGAGAAAAATCAACAATTTGGGAATGTTTAAATCCAGCACTGATGCACTGATGTGAGAATGCATAGATCGTGCATATCACATACACAGATTATAATACTGAGTCATGAATGGACTTGCAATGTTTATTTCATGAGTGCGAAGGTCGTAATGCTCACCAGTGTGAACAGCTTTTATGAGCTTCCGATTTTTTTCTGAATGAACCTGAGAAAAGAATTCTGGGTTTCTCTGTGTGAAGTCCAAAACAAGGTTCCACAAATTCAGGCCGAAGAGAGTGTAGAACAGGCCACAATTTGGGGCTGGTCTAGAGTCTTCCGCCCTATGTCAATGGGTGAGTCATCTTAGTTCTCCCCACCATGTCCGATGACTGCTTTGGGGGAACGTGTCTGGGGGCGTTTCCGGGCTACCCCAGGAATTCAGCCCAATATATTCACCATCGGTCCAATAGAACTCACACCATCTGAGAACTATACTGGATCCACAAACTGCCTAAAAGAAAGGTCCCACTCCAGAGACTTGAGTACAAAAATCTAGGCTGACACTCCAGTGCAGTACTGAAGGAGCGCTGCACTGTCAGAGGTGCCATCTTTCAGATTAGTCATTAAACCTGCTCTCTAAGGTGGATATAAAAGATCCCATGGCACTATTTTGAAGAAGAGCAGGGGAGTTATACCCGGTGTCCTGGCCAATATTTATCTTTCAATCAACATCTCAAAATAACAGATTATCTGGTCATTATCACATTGCTGTTTGTGGGAACTTGCTGTGCACAAATTGGCTGCTGTGTTTCCTGCATTACAACAGTGACTACACTTCAAAAATACTTCATTGGCTGTAAAGCACTTTGAGACATCTTGAGATCATGAAAGCTGCTATATAAATGCAAGTCTCCCTTTCTTGCTAACAGAAGGGATTAATTACCTTTACAGTTTGCCCTATTGTCCCTTTAATATACAAATTGAATGGTGGAATTGTTAGGGAAATAACACCGTGTGCATCCACTCCTGAGAGGAGAGCATGTGTCCTCTTCTCAATCTTCATGCATCCATTCATCAGTGTTCATTCATTCATTTATCCTCTCCTCAATTCTTATATATTCACTCCTCATTCTTCATGCATCCAGTCCTCAGTCTTCATCATTTACATTAATAATAACATAATTGTTATTCATAATTTACATTAATGATTTTGAATTAGGAACAAGTAACTCAGATGATACCAAACTGGGGTGTATAGCTAGCACTGAGGAAGAATGCAACATAATACAAGAAGGCATTAGAAAACTTGCAGACTGGGCAGTTAAGTGCTAAATTAACTTTAACATACATGAGGTGATGCACTTTAGTACGAAAAATAGAAACATCACCTACACCTTAAAAATAAGAAACTGAGAGCAAAGGGATCTAGGGATACAAGTGAACAAATCATTAAAAACATCACAGGTCAGCAAAGCAATTAAAAATGTTAACAGCGCTGGGATTTATTTCTAGGGGTATAGAATTCAAAAGTAATGGAAGTTATGTTAAACTTGTATAGAACCTTGGTTGGACCACACTTGGAGCACTGTGCACAGTTCTGGTCTCCATACTATAAAAAAGACATAAAAGCACTGGAGAAGGTGCAAAAAACATTTACAAGGATGGTAGCAGAACTGAGAGATTACAGCTATTGGGAAAGATTGAACAGGTTGGGGCTTTTTTCTTTGGAAAAGAGAAGACTTAGAAGTGACCTGATAGAAGTCTTTAAAATTATGAATGGGTTGGACAGGGTAGATGTGGAGAGATTGTTTCCACTTGTAGAAGAATCCAAAACTAGGGGCCATAAATCCCAGATAGTTACTAATAAATCCCAGATAGTTACTAATAAATCCAATAGGGAAATAAGGAGAAATGTCTTTACTCAAAGAGTGGTTAGAATGTGGAACTCGCTACCACAGAAAGTGATTGAGGCAAATAGCTTAGATTCTTTCAAAAGGAAATTAGGTGAGTACATGAGAGAAAAGAGAATAGAAAGATTTGCTGAAAGGCTGAGATGATGGAATGGGAGGAGACTGGTGTGGAGTATAAACACCAGCACAGACTAGCTGGGTTGAATGGCCTTTTCTGTGCTGTATATTCTATGTCTTCTTCTTCTTCTCTTCTTAGGCAGTCCCTCGGAACCGAGGATGACTTGCTTCCACATTAAAAATGAGTTCGCAGGTGACTGATGAGTCCAATGCGGGACCTACAGTCTCTGTCACAGGTGGGGCAGACGGTGGTTGAAGGGGCGGGTGGGTGGGGTGCTTGGGTTGACGTGCGCTCCTTGCGCTGCCTGCGCTTGGCTTCGTTTTGCTCCCGGCGAAGAGACTCGAGGTGTTCGGCGCCTTCCTGGATGCTTCTCCTCCACTTTGTGCAGTCTTGGGCCAGGGATTCCCAGGTGTCGATGGCGATGGTACACTTTTAAAATGAGGCTTTGAAGCGTTTCCTCTGCCCACCTGGGGCTCTCTTACCGTGCCGGAGCTCCGAGTAGAGCGCTTGTTTTGGGAGTCTCGTATCGGGCATGCGGACAATGTGACCCGTCCATCGGAGCTGATTGAGCGTGGTCAGAGCTTCGATGCTGGGGATGTTGGCCTGAGCAAGAACACTGATGTTGGTGCGCCTATCCTGCCAATGGATTTGCAGGATCTTGCGGAGGCAGCATTGGTGGTACCTCTCCAGTGCTTTGAGGTGCCTGCTGTACATGGTCCATGTCTCTGAGGCATACAGCAGGGCAGGTATCACTGCTGCCCTGTAGACCATGAGCTCAGTGCCGGGTTAGAGGTCCTGGTCTTCAAACACTCTCTTCCTCGGGCGACCGAAGGCTGCACTGGCACACTGAAGGCAGTGTTGGACTCCGTCGTCAACATCTGCCCTTGTTAACAGTAGGCTCCCGAGGTATGTAAAGTGGTCCACGTTGTCCAAGGCCTTGTCGTGGATTTTGATAATCGGGGGGCAGCACTGTGTGACGGGGGCAGGTTGGTAGAGGACCTTTGTCTTACGGATGTTTAGTGTAAGGCCCATGCTCTCGTATGCTTCGGTGAAAGTGTTTACGATGGTTTGGAGTTCGACCTCTGAGTGAGCGCAGAAGCAAGCATCGTCTGCATACTGTAATTCAATGACAGAGGATGGGACGACCTTGGATCTGGACTGGAGGTGACGAAGGTTGAACAGTTTCCCGTTTGTTCTGTAAATTAGCTCCACTCCAGTGGGGAGCTTACTGAGGATGAGATGGAGCATTGCAGCAAGGAAGATCGAGAAGAGCGTTGGTGCGATGACACAGCCTTGCTTGACCCCGGTTCGTACGTGAATTGGGTCTGTGGTGGAAGCGTTGGTCAGGATCATGGCTTGCATGTCATCATGAAGCAGGCGGAGGATAGTGACAAACTTTTGAGGGCAGCCGAATTTGAGGAGGACACTCCATAATCCCTCACGGTTGACAGTGTCGAAGGCCTTTGTGAGATCAAAGAAGGCCATTTACAGTGGTTGGTGCTGTTCCCTGCATTTCTCTTATGATTGACATGCGGTGACGATCATGTCCATTGTGCCCCTTAGTGGGCGGAATCCGCATTGCGACTCTGGGAGGAGCTCTTCGGCCACTGGGAGAAGGTGATTGAGGAGGATTCTTGCGATGACTTTCCCTGTGGCAGATAGCAGGGAAACTCCTCTGTAATTACCGCAATCGGACTTTTCACCTTTCTTGAAGATGGTCACAATTACGGCGTCTCTGAGATCCCCTGGCATGCTCTCCTCCTTCCAGATAAGAGAAATGAGTTCATGAATTCACGCCAGTAGTGCTTCTCCACCATGCTTTAGTGCCTCGGCGGGGATTCCATCTGCTCCTGGGGCCTTGTTGTTCTTCAGTTGTCAGATGGCCTTTTCAACCTCATGCCGGGCTGGGGTTGTGCTGAGATGGTGGCGGGTAGCATGCTGTGGGATGGAGTTGAGGACACTCGTGTCGAAGACAGAGTCGTGGTTAAGGAGATCTTCGAAGTGCTCCTTCCAGTGGGCACTGACTGCTTCCCTGTCCTTGATGAGTACCTCTCTGTTCTTGGCCCGCAGTGGGGAAGGACCTTGGGTGCTTGGGCCATAGATGGTCTTGACTGTGCTAAAAAATCCACGCACGTCGTGGTTGTTGGCTAGCTGCTGGATCTCCTGCGCTTTCTCCACCCACCATCTGTTTTTTAGGTCGCGAGTTTTTTGTTGGACCTCGGCCTTCAGGCTTCTGTAGAGCTGCTTTCTTGCTCTCGAGTTCTGTTGCTGTTTCCAGATCAGAAATGCCTTGCGCTTACGGCTTATTAGCTCCTGGATCTCCTGGTCATTCTCGTCGAACCAGTCTTGGTGTTTCCTGGTTGAGTGACCGAGCGTCTCTTCACATGTAATTCTATGTAATCATACATTCATTCCTCATTTCTCACGCATCCACTCTTCAATCCCCATACATCCACTCCTCAATCCTCTATGGATCCACTCCTCAGTGGTCTTCGGAGTAGGGTAATGGAGGCCAAGATTCAGTAATCATTCAGTAAGAGACAGATGTGATGGGGTAATTTTAGGTTTTGATGGAAGGATGACCAAACAGGCCAAATTACTTCTCTCATGCTTCAACTTATTTGTGATCTATGTGAAGGTTTCAGTGTGACAACAGCTTCGGATGTAAGTTGCAGCTTATATTTGGGCCATGTTGCCGCATGGCCATACATGGTAAGCATTCAAAGTCCTGTAAGATTATATATATGAATATTTTAGATGGGGAGGCAGTAAAAGAGTAGCAGGTTATGAGGAAGCACTTGTGGCATGTGCATTTGGTGCAGCTGCATGGCATAGAAAGCTGCTAGATAGCTAATCTCGCATCATTCTTCAGGTTGGCCATTTTCTTGCACATTTGATTCAAGGTTCTATTGGTGTTGCTGACACCATTCACCCTGTCAGCTATCTCCTGCCAGGCTTGCTGCACCAGCCATTTTTGTACAGTTGCCTTTTAGTGTCAAAAAGAACAACGTCGCTTTGCCTTACTTCGTACATCATGAGCTTCATGCATAGCATCAGCCAATCTGGTGATGGTTGGTCAAGAAGCCTTCCATTTTCCAGGAATTCTTTACCTCAAACCCCTTCCATTCTCTTCCCTTTAGCCATCTAAATGGTTGTTGGAGTCCTTTTAATCACCTCGGCTGTTGCCTTGCTCTATATGCAAGAGCTTGCATGGAATAGACAAATTATGCAAATCCCAAATATTGGGGTAAATGACTTATGTAAGTGCAGTTTACCCCCAATTTGAGCAGGAAGATAAATTTACAGGCTATGGCAGTGTAACAATGTTCAGTCATGTGTGGCCATGTGAATTTAAGTCCACTGGATATGGCAATTGGTCTTAAAGGCATAAGAGTCGTTTGGAGCTGAAATGAGGTGCCGTGCAAGTACATGTATTGCAGATTTCCAATTAAAATGCAATAGCTGAATCACTGTGCATGTGAAATGATGATTAATGCCTGTGGGTGTAAGAGGTGCTGACCAACCATCAGTATTATTAGAATTGTGGCTGAGGAAATAACCACGAGTTCAAACCACACAATGAGCATTAGGTAGACTACAGCTGATGCAGATGTTTCAGAGCATATAAGTAGTTCAGTTACTGTAACTGGCCGCTTTTTTATTTGAAAATATGGACTGATTGAAAGGGTTAAACAAAGTGATGGTGGCAGTGAACGTCAGCCATGTCTTATTGGTGACAAGCAGAATGTTTAACTTTTAAGACTTGTGGTACTTTGACTACTTGCAACAGAAAGTACCACATGAGTTCTTAAGAAGATATCTGGGGGAAATCGAACCAAGAAAGAAAACTAAATGTGACAACATGCAGCTAAAGATATTGCTATCCTTGCAATTGGGTTTACTTACTGCTTGAAATTTTAGCTCCCATGTTATAAATACCTGAAGATAATTCCATAATCCAAGAAGAAACGAGTAATGTGGTGTTATATAATTTCTTATGGTTTTTAATAAGTTGCTTTCTTTTTATATCGTTCCAATTTTTAAGGTAGCAAGCACTGCTGCTTTTGACCATTATTATTTCTTCTCCATATTCTGAATATTGGGGCACTGTGGTGCTTGCCATGTGATAATTTTCCCTTCTCACTCCATCTCCCCAGTGGGGCATTCAACAGTCATATTTTGCTTCATCCACTGGACTGACAAAGGAGTTAAGAAACCTATCCAGTCCGAAAAAGACACTCAGTCAAGGGCGAGGTTTCAAGTGGACTTTGAGTTGGAAGCGCAACATTCCCCTACTAGACCTAATCGCACTTCTTTACTTTCTAGGTTTTGTTTCCCCCAAGTCCTCTTAAGAACTAGTCTTGCACCTTCTGTTAGAATGACAGGCAAGTCTTCAAAGTTAACAACCCTATCTGTCACCAATAAGAAATGCACGTGCTGTAGGGTTAGATGTTCTGTTACCTGGCAATCAGGTAGCAATTGTTTTTTTAAACAAACTTTTAATATATTAGAGAGAACATCATTAAGCATACCCGAACCAAATGGACACAGCTTTTACTTCAGACATGAGAAACTATGGTCGCAATTCTGCTGACCTCGGTGGGTCTGTGGCAAGCGACATCGGTGGCGGGTCCCGACCCCACTGCTGTCTCCATCCCAGCCTCTGAAATTATTTTCCCTTGATGGAGCTTGTTAAGCCTGTCCAGCGCGTTTGTCGGCCAATTAGAGGAAGCAGGTCTGGTGACGTCATTCGATTACGCATCGTCAGCCAGTTTCTTTAAAGGGATCATGGCCAAATTTATTTTGACATTTGTGCTGTCAGTGTTCTGCAGCATTGAGGTGCTGCAAACACTGACAAGCACTGCACAGAGGTGCAGGGCTGCACCCAGACTTTCCCATGACTCCCTCCATATGCTTATGGAGGGAGTCACAGCACACAGGGAGGTCCCCTTCCCTTCCCATGGGCGGAAGAGACCTCCCCAGGAGATCAACACAGCCTGGTTGCACATTGCAGAGGAGGGCACAAGCAGGGATGTGGTCAGGAGGACCTGGGTACAGTGCCGCAAACATTTCAATGATCTCAGTAGATCACGAAACGTTAGTACAAAGCCATCACTCTGCCGTCCCTAACCTACTCCTGCACATCCTTATGCACACCAACTTACATTGCACCTCCACCCATCCCTCTCTATCTACAGTATCACATCCCCATTTCACTAGCCACCCCTCACACTCACCCTCATCCTAGTGCAATCATACCAACTAACAACACACAAGGGTAGGCATTTGGGTGTTTTATGCAATGCTCATGTGAAGCTTCTATTGATGTGGTGCCAAACATTGAAACCTTTATTTTCAAAACTTTGCGTTCTTGGACAGATTTGTGTGCACCTTTGGAAGTGGCTTAGGGAGTTGCAATGAATGGTGAGACATAACGGTACCTCCCGCAATGGCGATGAGTGTGAAAGGAATGGCTTGGGCATTGTAGGGATGCTTTATAGTGTTGGTGTGGGGTGGTGCCAACCTGGTGCATCATGTGGCAGCCAGGGTGTACAGATTCAAGTGAAGTAAATCTGGCCATGCTGAGGCCATCCCTGACCTCCTGGGCAGCAATGTGGCCGGGTGCTGATGCTCTCTGTCCTGTGCAGCACCAGGTAATTGCAATGAAGGTTGGTGGTGTTGTTGGTGCTGCTGGTGTTTGGGCTGATCATGGTGGGATTCTGAAGACCAAGTTGAGAGAGTATAAAGGGCTTCCATGCTGACAGAATAGATGGCGGGTGAAGTAGAGATGACAGAAGTAATCTGTCATGCTGAGAGAGGTAATGAGTGGAGACATGTGTAAAGACTTGCAGCATGGTTAATCTGTTGTGGAAATGCAGTGAGGAAGAGTTTGTGGCTGAGGGAAAATATTTTTGTAAGGTGAGAGCTTTTACTGTACATTTGAAGCTGCCAACTCAACAGCTGATTCAATGGCCACTGAACTCCCACCTCAGCTTGACAGACATGGTCCATGACCCCATGGGCAAGCTGTCAAATGCAGAAGCTAAGTTGAAATTCATTCTTAAGTGGCTCTAAACAAGCCACTAATTACCTGAATTGGGTCCCCTGCTGTGAACCCGCCGCTGCGTGTCGGGTCTGCTCAGCGCTGAGAGACCCGACATCGGGGAAAGGCGCTTGGCAGCAGGTTCACTGCAGGGTCCCAACCTGCTGGGGAAAGAAAACACTTTCCCAGCCGACCTGCCACTAATCGTGCCTGCTGACCCCCGCAATATCCAGCCATATATGTGCCTAGAAGTTAAACTGTGCAAAATTAGTCTATGACCAATTATTGTTAGATATTAGCCATTTTATTGTAAATGAGTTAACACCTGTGTTAAAATTAAATCCACACAGTGCCATCAGTCTGTACTTTCAGGTAAATTCACACACTAGATTCCAAATGAAGACAACAATAACAATAACTTGCAATTATAAAGCGCCTTTAACATAGCAAAATATCCCAAGGTGCTTCACAGGAGCGTCTTAAAGGAGGAGAAAGGGGTGGAGAGGCTGAGAGAGGGACTTCCAGAGCCTAGGACCCAGGCAGCCTGAAGGCACGGCTGCCACTGGTGGAGCATTTAAAATTGGGGATGCTCAAGAGGCCAAAATTAGAGGCGCGCAGAGATCTCGGAGTGTTGTGGGCTGGAGGAGGTTACAGCGATAGGGAGGGGCGAGGCCATGGAGGGATTTGAAAACAAGGATGAGAATTTTAAAATCGAGGCATTGCCAGACCGGGAGCCAATGTAGATCAGCACAGGGGTGATCGGTGATTTTCTGAATGCAGACAGGTGCCAGCTGGTATACATTCTTAGAAGGCTTTACTATTATTTTCTTGCTGTCTTCAATGACAATAAATATATGAAAGATTTTTTCTTCTGTCTTTTTAAATGCTTTATAACAAGTTCATATCACCCATGGGAACATCTTACTTATGATTTAATGGTATCTACTCTCAATTCCTTCCTGCATTGTAAAGCTTGCAGTGCTGGAGAGCAGGAGGGAGTCTGAGAGAAGACATTGTTAAATTAGAGGTAAGAACTTCCACTGGGATGCAGTCGATCAGTTTACATTCTGGTTTAAAAAGAGACATAATTCTAACAGAAGTTGAATTCTCCGTCCAATTGATCCTTCCAACGCCATCCCTTGTTAAACCTATAATAAGATGAAAGTAACTGTGACAGAAATCATCCACCAAGTCCACAAAGCTAAATCTGAATTAAATTGTAGGCACTCAGACTCCAATAACTAATCACAGGAAAAGTACCTTTGTCCCCTTAAGTTATCATGGAAGAATGTTACTTCTTTGTTACAACTTTTTAAGACTTCTGTAGTCTGTTTTTACTTTTTGTTATATGTTCATTGGCGTATTTTTGTCGCAATTTTTAACTTACAGCATCTGTACTTTTCTATCCATGGTCTCGGTAAACTCCCCCATTAGCTCTATTCCCACTTTCATGGTCTATTACCATGTTAAACAAAATTATGCTAGTTCATAGTAGTAAAAATTCTAATCTGAAAGTAGTAGCTCCATAACATCCCTAATTATTTTGTCTGTCACAAGACTTGTATATTCTGTGAATTTGGACTATCTCTATGATGTTTCCTGTGCTTAATATCAATAGCTGTATTATAGTATTTCTGCCTCTACCCTACGCGTCACTTTTCTATTCCTTGCCATCTGAATTCCCTGACATCTTCCCTGAATTCTTTCATGTTCCATCTCCATCCTTCAGTTTCTCTTTTCAGTTCTCTGTGGAGTCTACAGCTTCTCATCTTTAGCTCCTGGTGTCTCTTCGCTCTCCCCAATTTATTTTTGCTGAATCTCTTGTGTAATCCTAGAACTTCTTCTGAATCTCCAAGTTTCTGTTCTTTGTCTTCTTGTCATTAGTGACATTCCTGGCTACTTTTGCTAGCATCACAAATGCAGATCTATGAATTCTTCCATGTTGCCCGTGCGAATTTCCTCATGAATACCCTGAGAAAATTATCATCATCATCAAGTATTCCTCCAAGTCTAAATGTTGGGCCAGTTTTTCTGAACAGTATATCTAGTGTTACTTTACAGATTACATCAAATATGTGGCTCACCTGTAAAACATTTGTGCCAGAATCATTGGAATCCAGTCTATTTGTCCAGTTTCCCACATGAAGAGAGTTGGATAGAGGTGAATAGTCATGAAAGAAACATTCCACAGTCAGCAATTTCAGAAGTCTGCTTATAATTGCAGATAGAGATGTGAATCATCTCAGTTCTTGCTAAAGTAAATAGCAATAGAGCCTTTGAAATGTCACTGTGCCATTGGCATTGTATTGATATCACCTCGTGTCAAAATGATGATTCTCCATTGACTGTAAGGCTCAGATGCATAGTTAAGATATCTATGTCACTTGAAATTAGATTTTCTTAAGTTAGGCAAAAGGTTAACAGTAGGCAGCATGTGTAAAATGTGTCTTCTCTACCATGTAGATGTCTGATAGTTACATAAATGTTTGTATATGGAGTCTGGTTTAGGAGCCTTTGAGTATTCACCATAACTGTAATGATATAACTTTGCTAGAAAACAGATGTTAAGTTGTAATTTGAAGTAGAATTTGAGTGAAGGGACCTGCAGCCAATCATTTGATTAATCCTCTCCCGTAGCTAACTGGTAAGATGGTAATTGTACAGTACTGTTCTGTAAATTATGTTATTTTGATTAGTATAATAATAAAGTAGCAGGTGACTATGAATTCATATTCATAATTTTCAGTAATGACTGGAAATTGCTAAATCATCCAACCACTGATTTAAATAATTTCACCAAACATTACCTGAAAGGTGAATAGGTGTCATCACACTATTTGGAGAGTTTGCAACCAGCTACAGTTTCTGGAATAATCAGCAGGTGAACTCGCATTATATTATGTTATATTCGCACACAAACATATTGTGTGAAATTCCTCCAGACATTATTTTAATGAATGCACTCACCTGATAATGGGTTAACATCTTAATTAAAATAACGGTTGAAAGAATTTTGTACAAACACATTAAAACATTTTTATTCCAATATCACACAGCACGATCTCACACCAGAGGTTGTATTGGCACAAACAAAGTTTGCACAACAGGACATGTGACACATACCTGCTGCAGAACAAAGTGTTATTTGTACAATTTTTCACTTGGATTTTTAAATTTTTTTAACTAAATTTTCACTAATATAAAAACAGTGGTGAATACAAATTGTTAATGTGATGACATGATGAAAGACTTAAAAAACTAGAGCTATATGCATTAGGGCAAGGTTAAGAGACAATGTTAAGAGAAGATATAACAGAAGTGCTCAAAACTAAGAAAGGGTTTGATAGGATAAAAAAAAATGAAAGATTATTTCCACTAGTCAGTGAATTGTAAATAAAGGAGCATAAATTCAGGATTAGTTCCAGAAGCATAAAAGGGAAATCAGTTGAATTTTTTCACACAAAGGTTATTGGGATATGGAATGTATTACCACAGATATTGAGCATGAGTCAATCACAACATTTAAGAAGGAATTGGATAAACACTTGGAGAAAAATATTAACGGTTACAGAGTGAGAGCAGGGAAATATAATTATAGCTCTGATCTGGAGCTAGCATCAGCACAGAGAAGGCTGAATGCCCTCCTTCTGCCAAGATTGCTATGATTTTATGACATAATTGTAATGGTCAACTTATTTATTTTAACACAACAGTAATTCCTTTTAACAACCTGACTGTTCTGCTGGGATAATTAATGCCTGACAAAACCCAAATGATGCATTAATAGCTAACATGGGTGGGAATTCCACATTACCTGGAAAGTTATTGCGAGATTTTACTTTGACTGTAGTTATTCTGCCACTTTCATGTTCATACAAAGCTGTATCAGGTGCACATTTACACCGTATAACTCAGGGTCAGGTTGGCATTCTGACTCTGGAGTACATTAAAGCAAAATTTGTGACACAGTCTTACATCATTTGGCCTTCATGGTATATCGCCAGCCTGAAGTCTATTGAACCTCCTGGGAACTTTATAAACTTGTTTTTCAATTTTTATACTGTTAGGAGGAAGTGGGTGCTCTTGTTCACACTCTTATCATTTAAAAATTAGGTATCTAGGGAGAAAAGCTATGTATATGCGTCCAAGCACACATGCACAGAACAGTGTCACTATTCTCCCTACCAGGTGCAGTTGGCAGTGTAACTCAGGTCTGCCAGCTGTACATCGTACTATGCAGATATCAGAGAGACAGCTGTAGTATAACTGCCACCTTTGATGCTTTGCCAATATGGGGCAAGAGTATACGTGCCATGGAGCATTGTATTGGTAGCTATCCAGGAATGAAAGCTGACATTTTAGGGCTTTCATCTGTACGGCTTTATGTGCCTTACTGCAAAATATGCTTTTCAATATTTGTACTCACTTAACTTCATTAACGCGTTCCAGAATGTATTCTTCGAGAAAGGTCATGGAAGTTGTAAGATGGGAATTGTTACAAATGGAATATCTTTTTAGAATGGAGTACTTCCAACAAAAGTTAAGATCAATATTGAACAAAAATGAAATCAAGCTCAGGAGTTTGAAAAAAAACAATCTTTTCCCATGTCAATCATCTCCTTAAAATATCCAGGAAACAGTCATAAACCTTTGCGGTGACCTATTATTTGTGTTGGTTTAAAGCTCATTGCCTCTCTAAGCAAATGAGAAAAGAATTGCCATTTATAAAGGCAATAAAATATGTCAAAGGAATGTACAATGTAAAGCTTAGCCAGTACTGTAAAAAATCAAGCTGTTACTGCTGAACTGTCACCTTAAAAATTGGCATTTATTATCATATAAATATAATTGTTTTTCGTAATCTAATCTTATCGGTAAAACTGAATTCATATGTTAACTGTCAGAGTGGATCTTTTGTGCAAGATATATTAATTCTGCTGTAGAACTAATTCCCATTTTTACTATAACAGCACAGCTGCAATTTAGTCCATCACTCTGTCATTTGTTTATTCTGCCTGTTCCCAGTGGTAGTTTTAATAGTTTTTTAGTTACTCTTACAAAAAAAGCTGTGACAACTGACGGACACTATTTGTTTCCAAAAGAAAGGTGCCAAGACAGAGAGAAAAAAAAGTGTTGCATGTACAGTTCTGCGTGATCAAACCCTCTGCTAAGGCCATCTCCTTCATTTGTTTTCAAGCAAACGTGTTAGTTAGACTTCACGTCAGTTTAGCTTTCAAGTTAAGCATCATTCCCATACTGCAGACTGGGATCCTATCTTTATCATAATTCAGTAGAATGGGCTGCTGCAAATAAGCAACACACCATAATTAGCAATTGGCAGCGCACACTGTAAATCTGTGTGAGTGCAGAACGATTTGCTTACATTGTTGCTTTGTTGACAAATGACGCTGTACATGTTAATGTTCTTGAAATGTCCCCATTGCACCTGATGTGACAATAAATGTCAGCCAGCTGTATGAATTATGGAAATAAGATTTTTGTTTATGAATGTATCTGGGAAATTTATTTTACTGCACGTCTGCTGATGGATTTAATGTTTGGAGCTGTATTGAAAGGATTTGTAGTCATTTTTTGTGACAGAAACATTTAATGAAAACTTCTCGGACTTTAAAAAAAAAATGTAATCCTTTGAGTACTTCTAACTCTTATAATACTGAATTTGCTTTTTTTATTCTGAACATGTCTGGAATGGGTTTCCCGTCAGTTAGTATTGACAATGACCTGGACCAGATCATAGCGAAGCGGGGGGGGCGGTTGCTGACGGCGTGGTGCTACTGTGTTTTCAGACACTGAGTAGCATCTTTACACGTGGAGCGCCGAGGTATCATTTAAAGTCTGTAGACTTGGGCTGTACAGTAGCCAATGAATCTCATTACGGTTTAAGAAAAAAAACGAAGCCTCAAACATGAATATGGCAAGTTAGTTTATATGCATATATGTTACACTTTTGCCAGATTTCAGCTGCAGAGGTGTGATATTCCAGCTGTTACGAGTCCCTGTGATTCCTGTGGGTTATGCTTGAAATCCCATTAATTACAGGCCTTCCCATTCTTTTTGCTTGCTCTGAACTGGCAACTGGATTTACTGGAGTAGCTGTACTGGTTTAACCATTCTTATACAGCATATATAGTACATACTTACATTTGAGATTAACCTTTAAGCTTTTAAGTTCTTACTGCATCTCCTTCACACCAATGTATAACACAGTGCGTTCTTTCACAATGTACCCTGACAGAATCTAATAGATTTCAACCATCAAAATATATTTGCAAAGATAAAATGAATTTATATATGTGTTCACACCTCTAATGCATATAAAGTCATACAGCATGGCAAATATCATACCTGTTTATTCAACAGGTTAATAATTAACATTGCTAGGTTTGCCAGTTATATTTTGCAGTCAAGCTGATTTATTATTATTTTAGCGTTAAGTAAATATAACATTTTAGATCTACAAATGGGAATAATACTGGATGCTTTACAATAATGACATAGAGAAATCACTAGAACAGCAAATCATTCCCTGCAATTGCCATAAAACGTTTATTGTAACCTTGAACTGGGATGTTGACAGTGAAAGAATGAAGCACAATCATGTGCCTGAAAATATCTTTCACTTGTCCGCAAGGTGATTCCCAATCTCAGTCATGCCATTGTGGAGGCAATTGATATGTGTTGCCTCCATTTTCTGGGAGTAAAACGGGTGCAATGAGGACAAATTTAGCAATGGGACAGCCCACAGCCAATCTTTGTGTGTATTCGGGCCACTACTAAATTTGTTGGGCCCATTTTTCAGTCAAACTGTGTGGCCGCCTAAAACAGTTGTTCGTCACCTCACATATGTAAATCAAGTGTTTTAGGGAGCAGGAGCCGGGCTTGGTCAGCCTCGGGATTATTCAGCGGCCTCTATGGCCGCCAATGAAAGGTAAGCTCTTTTTTAAATTCGGAAGTGATTGTTGCAGCGCCGGGAGGAGCAGGAGTGCTGCCCCGACTCCACAGCATTCACGAGTGCCTTCCCCGCCACCTGCACCCCTTGTTGATCCATCCCCCTCCCAGGACGTGCCTTCGAGTTGCTGCCGTGAGACAAGCAGCTCAACATTCATTCATCTTTTAAAAAGGGGTTAGCTGCCTGTGGAGGAGCGACAGGCATCAGTAGCTCATCCAAGTAATGATAATAAGGCCCAAGGACCAATTTCGGGCCAGCCTCAAAACTCCTGGTTCTGTTAACGCAATGCTTGTTACGCACCTGAAAATGAGTCACAATTATTTTCTACCCAACTGACTTAGGCTACTCTCACAAACTTTCTAGTTCAGAGATGGCATCTCAACTCACAATGGGTGAGTAGCTTGCTGAAAAACTTTACAGGTGGAAACATACATTTACAAAACAAAACTCAAAATGGCAAATTATTTCCACAATGAGCTTCCTAATTGGCATCACTGCATGTTCTCAGTAAATGGTGTCTGACATCAAAAAAACACAGGTTGCTTGTGCCAAATAAGGAAGCGCATCAGTAGGTTTTTAATCCAAGAATGTTATAAAACAAATATTTATTATTGCATAATGAGTAAACTATTGTCCTTTGGGTTGCAAGGAATGGTCATTAACGTACAATGAATTTTATTGCCAATCAATAATTTATTTGCGCATTCTTAGTCACATCTGTAACTCTTGCATCATTAGCTTACCACTACGGTTCTCAACTGCAGTCAATATTTGTATAATACAGTTCAGGGTTATGGCTGCAGAAATTAAATTAATTTTTAAAAACTATAAATGAATGCATGAATCTTAAAAAGAACAAATTATCAGGTCATTTAACTCATTGTTGTTTGTGGGACCTAGCTGTGTATAAATTGGCTGCCAGGTTTTCCTACATTACAACAGTGACTACTCTTCAAAAGTAACTTAATTGGCTGCAACGTGCTTGGGGGCATCCTGATGATGAAGCCTGACATCAAAAAAACACAGGTTGCTTGTGCCAAATAAGAAAGAGCAGCAGTAGGTTTTAAATTCAAGAATGTTACAAAACAAATATTTATTATGGCACAATGAGTAAGCTATTGTCCATTGGGTTGCAAGGAATGGTCATTAACGCCATTGAAAGGCACTATATAAATGCAAGTCCTTTCTTTTTCTCTAGGATAGTCCCTAACTTCTAAGCTCTGAAACTTCTAGGAGTCCTCTCTGCTCTAGTTTGAAAGTGGAAACTGGGTCCCAAATCCCTGTTGGTATCTTCTGCTCCCAATTAAGCAAATAAGCCTCCAGGATCGATTACCTTTTCTCCAGCAAATGTCTGAGGCCTCGTAAAGCCCTTGGTGGAACTCATGCCAATTCTCAGCTGGTGTGAGTTTCCGCTAAGGCCGACGGAGGGAATAATGTGTGGAATTTCCGAGAGGAGTCCGGGAACTCCACCAGAAATGCTCCCTCGATGTAATGGGACAGGCAGAAGATCCACCCATGCCCACCAGAATTTAAAAGCCCACAGCAAATGGGGCAGAATCCTGACATAAAGGGTTCCACCTACATTCTTGGCTGACTGTTGGCTTTTTACCCTCTACATCCTCAAGAATTTTGAGGCCTTACTTTGTAGTTTCGTTTTCATCACAAAATCAACTATGAAGTGCTACATAAGAACATAAGAAATAGGAGCAGGAGTAGGCCATTCGGCCCTTCGAGCCTGTGCCGCCATTCAATGAGATCATGGCTGATCTTCTGCCTCAACTCCATTCACCGGCCCTATCGCCATATCCCTTGATGCCCTTACAAGTCAGAAATCTATCGACTTTTGTTTTGAATATACCCAATGACTGAGCCTCCACAGCCCTCTGGGGTAGAGAATTCCAAAAATTCACCACCCTCTGTGTGAAGAAATTTCTTCTTATCTCAGTCCTGAATGGCCTACCCTTTATCCTGATGCTGTGGCCCCTGGTTCTAGACTCCCCAGCCAAGAGAAACATTCTCCCAGCAGCCACCCTATCAAGCCCTGTAATAATTTTGTATGCTTCAATGAGATCCCCTCTCATTCTTCTGAATTCAAGAGAATACAGGCCTAGTTTACTCAATCTCGTCTCATACGAGATTGAGTAAACTAGTGCTGATTTAGGCCAACCTACATTTGAATAAAGGAGCTGTATTATGCACAATCAAAATAATGATAACACTTCAATACCATATTCTGACAATTTCGAACAATATTGTTTTCCTCTGCTATCCTTGTTGAACTTCTGCTGGACTGTGAATTGATGGTGCTTTGCTCTTAGTGTACAGTGCGCACACAAGACACTCTTCTTGTCAGCTCGTCACCATTACAGTAACTCAATTTTCTTAGTAGCAAATATATAAAAGATGACTGATTTTGTTTGCTGATTTAGAGAATGGGTTGCATCACTGAAAGGATAGTACTGCTTCATTTAGAGGCAGTTTGGGAGGGGAGCTGCAAAAATTAAACATGCATTTTGATTTAGAGGAGAATTTTTTTTAAAAGGAACACTAACTTACCAAAACTGTGATTTGCTTGCTATCCCTTACCATTCTTCAGATCCTCATGTATCGCTGTGGTATATGACAAAGTAATTAACTTACACATAAAGGTAGCAGATGATTTTTCATAATTCAAAAATAAAGTGAAACGTTTGAAATACATGAGAGCATGGAATAGAACTTTTTTTTAAAATTCAGAACATTCATCAACTTTGTGCATGAGCCAGTCCTCTCACTGAATAGCCTTCCTCCCTGTTCCTGATTTTTTTGGGGGGTTGATTGTCGAAATTATTCAGCATCAACTAAAACTCCCGTAATGGCCTGTTAACGCGCTACCTTTTTAAATATTATTGTCAGTGCATCAAACAAGATGGCAATCACAATGAGGCATGAAAGTTGGCATAATCTTTATCAGCTGCTTGGGAGGCACAGTCATGAAAGATCAGTCATTGATGCCATTTTTGATCTGGCAATGAATCATTGGGCAGGATTTTCATTGTGCCGTGGAGTCGGGATTGGAGGCGTGGGGGGGGGGGTTAAAACCCCGTAATCAGGGGTCCCAACCCCTTCCTGCACCCAAACCCGCCTCCATCCCAGTTTCAAAGGAGGCGGGTACCCGCCCCGCACTGGGACCCACCTACCCGAGGCAGGACGGGATTAGTGCCAATTAACTGCATGTTAACAGGCAGTTTTTAGCCTAATCCCTATTTTTAAGGTTGAAGTGTGGGATTCCCGACGGCTCCAAACCACGGCAAGTTAGAGGAGTCGGGCCGTCGGGTTGAAGGACTTGGAGGTGTCGAGATGTCGGTGTTCAGGTGAGTGATGGGTGCATGAGTGCAAAGGTAAGTGTGTTTGGTGTGTCTAAAGTATTTAAAGAAGTTTAAATGACCTTTTCTTACCTTTTCAGCCTTCCTTCCTTTAGGTTCCAGGAGTCCCACATCTCACCGGCACAGAAAGCAGAATGGCTGCGAACTGTCAAAAGTGACAGCCTTCAGCTTACTGTGAAGGAGAGATTTCTAACTGAGTCTGTGGAGAAGGACTCAGGTTAGAAGTAAAACTGTCAGTGTTTGACAGCTTCAAACAGCTGTGAAACGCTGATATTTCATCTGTCAAAAGCTCTTGACAGATGAAATTTCAGTCTGTGACGTCACTTGTTGCCGGGTGGCCCTTAATTGGCCTGCTGAGCCCGCTGGGCGGGCTCAACAAGGCCAATCAAGTTAAAATCGCGTGGATTGGCCGCATCTCGATGGAGGCGGGTCTACAACCCCGAAAGTTGTAGTCCCGCCTCCAACCTGACTCCTGAGTTAAATTCCTGCCCATTGACTTCAATGAGTAAATTTTGCCAGTTC
The DNA here is from genome assembly GCF_052327205.1 of Somniosus microcephalus. NCBI lineage: Eukaryota > Metazoa > Chordata > Chondrichthyes > Squaliformes > Somniosidae > Somniosus > Somniosus microcephalus. The sequence continues at coordinate 300,433,422 of NC_140990.1, forward strand.
TCAGTTTGGCCAATAACACGCATTTGGTAGTGTAATGCTCTACTTTGAGGACAGCAGAGATAAGAAAAACTTGCAGGACTGATGAGGCCTCTGTAGTAGTACATCTCCTGATGATCAGTCATGAAGCAGCGTTTGCAGTGGTTTTGACAAAGCCAGTCAAACCGATATGCTTGAATGGCAGCGAAATACAGTGTTAAAGTAACTTAAGAGCGGATAAGTCTGTCACCTGCACCATCGCTAAGTGTGAATGGCTTTAAATGATATTGGTCAGATCCCTTCTTGAGCATAGTTCTGGTCGCCAAAGCAGAAGAAAAATATTATTGCTATTGAGAAGTTACAGAAGGGGAGCAAAGATGATTTCTGGAATCAGGAATCTAAATTATGAGGAAAGATCAGAGAAACGGGCCTCGTTCTCTTTGGAAAACAAGGCTTTGGGGATGAAGTTGTTCGATGCAACACATGGATACATTAATGCAATTGTATGTTATTGTCAAAGTTTTCAAGATAATAAAGGATGTTTCTGGAGTTTATTTGGACAAATTGTTCAAAGGGTTCAAATACCAGGAGAAACTAATTAATTAAGGGAAACGAATTCTAACTACCGCCTCTTGACATTCAACGGCATTACCATCGCCGAATCCTCCACCATCAACAGCCTGGGGGTCACCATTGACCAGAACCTTAACTGGACCAGCCACATAAATACAGTGCCAACAAGAGCAGGTCCTTATTCCCCAAAGCCTTTCCACCATCTACAAGGCACAAGTAAGGAATGTGATGGAATGCTCTCCACTTGCCTGGATGAGTGTAGCTCCAACAACACTCAAGAAGCTCAACACCATCCAGGACAAAGCAGCCTGCTTGTTTGGCACTCCATCCACCACCTTAAACATTCACTCCCTCCACCACCGGTGTACCGCGGCTGCAGTGTGTACCATCTACAAGATGCACTGCAGCAACTCACCAAGGTTCCTTCGGCAGCACCTCCCAAACCCACGACCTCTTCCACCTAGAAGGACAAGTGTAGCAGGCGCATGGGAACACCACTACCTCCAAGTTCCCCTCCAAGTCACACACCATCTTGACTTAGAAGTATATCGCTGATCCTTCATCGTCGCTGGGTCAAAATCCTGGTACTCCCTACCTAACAGTACTGTGGGAGTACCTTCACCACACAGACTGCAGCGGTTCAAGAAGGCGGCTCACCACCACCTTCTCGAGGGCAATTAGGGATGGGCAATAAATGCTGGCCTTGCCAGCGGCGCCCACATCCCATAAATGAATTTTTTTTTAAATAAGGAAAGTCTAGTGGAGCTTTTTTTAACAGAGTGTTGAGATTTGTGCAGTAAGTTACCAGTTAAAGCCATTGAAACAAACATTATAAATTATTTCAAGCTTTTGGAACAGAGAAGGGATATAATGAGCAAAGAAGCAGGTGGTGTTGAAATCATTTAAAATAAAAGAGCCAGATGATTTTTCCTGTTCCTGGGTATTCATATATTCTTAAGAAATTTTGGAACAATAAATGGTGTTTGTAAAATCAAAGAAAAACACGATGGAAGTGACATCAGTTGTCTTACCCAATGTGTGGCAGTTCTCAGAAAAACTTCCACTCAATACATGATTTTTGATTGTTTCACTGACTTAGGGTTCATTGACATTACAACTTTAGCAAACCATTTAGCATCACTATTATTGTTTTTGTGTAAATCCAGAATCGGGGCCCAAGCTGACTCCAGAGTGAAGCAATGTTACACTCCCTGCAGGGAGTCGTTTCACAATACTTCAGTTTGACACCACAAGCAATGTAACTCCAATATAAATGCACTTTAATATCATTGACAACCCTTTTTTAGTTTGTGGGATATCACTACAGTACTTTGCATCCAACATAATCAAACCTGCTCCAGAACACGTTTCAGCTCAGCTCTTCTGTACTATTTCAGAAGCAGACATCAGGCTCACTTGCTTTTACAGTCTGGTTGGCAGCACAGTGCAAAACCCTATTCACAATATACAGACCAGTCAGTTTAACCTCGGTAGTAGGGATAATCCGGGACAAAATTAACAGTCACTTGGACAAGTGTGGATTAATTAAGCAAAGCCAGCATGGATTTGTTAAAGGCAAATCGTGTTTAACTAACTTGATTGAATTTTTTGATGAGGTAACATAGAGGGTTGATGAGGGCGATGCGGTTGACGTGGTGTACATGGACTTCCAACAGGCGTTTGATAAAGTGCCACATAATAGGCTTGCCAGCAAAGTTGAAGCCCATCGAATAAAAGGGACAGTGGCAGCATTGATACGGAATTGGCTAAGTGACAGGAAACAGAGGGTAGTGGTAAACGGTTGTTTATCAGATTGGAGATGGTACACAGTGGGGTTCCCCAGGGGATGGTACTAGGACTACTGCTTTTCTTGATATATACTAATGACTTAGACTTGGGCGTACAGGGCACAATTTCAAAATTTGCAGATGACACAAAACTTGGAAGTATAGTGAATAGTGAGGTGGATAGGGATAGACTTCAAGAGGACATACACAGGCTGGTGGAATGGGCGGACACGTGGCAGATGAAACTTATTGCAGAAAAGTGTGACGAGATACATTTTGGTAGAAAAAATGAGGAGAAGCAATATAAACTAAAGAGTACAATTCAAAAGGGGGTGTCTGAACAGAGATAATGGGGGTATATGTGCACAAATCGTTGAAGGTGGCAGGGCAGGTTGAGAAAGTGATTAAAAAAGCATATGGGCTTCATAAATAGAGGCATAGAGTACAAAAGCAAGGCAGTTATGTTGAACCTTTATAAGAACATAAGAAATAGGAGCAGGAGTTGGCCATTCGGCCACTCGAGCCTGCTCCGCCATTCAATAAGGTCATGGCTGGTCTTCTACCTCAACTCCATTTTCCCTATAAGAAACATCCTCCCTGCATTTACCCTGCCAAGCCCTGTAAGAATTTTGTATGTTTCAATGAGATCAACTCTCATTTTTCTAAACTCGAGAGAATATAGGCCTAGTCTACTCAATCTCTCCTCATATTAAGTCTGAGATGAGGAGGAATTTCTTCACTCAGAGGGTTGTGAATCTTTGGAATTCTCTGCCCCAGAGGGCTGTGAATGCTGAGTCTTTGAGTATATTCAAGGTTGAGATAGATAGATTTTTGGACTCTAGAGGAATCAAGTGATACGGAATGGGACGGGAAAGTGGAATTGAGGTCGTTGATCAGCCATGATCTTATTGAATGGCGGAGCAGGCTCGAGGGGCCATATGGCCTACTCCTGCTCTTATTTCTTATGTTCTTATCCCTTGATTCCCTTAATATCCAAAAATCTATCGATCTCTGTCTTGAATATACTCAACGATTGAGCCTCCACAGCTCTCTGGGGTAGAGAATTCCAAAGATTCACCACCCTCTGAGTGAAGAAATTTCTCCTCATCTCAGTCCTAAATGGCCGACCCCTTATTCTGAGATTGTGACCCTGTGGTAAACCACTGTTGTTAGTATTGTTGTTCACCACTGTTGTTAGTACTGTTATTCACTGTTAGTACTGTTGTTCACTCTTGCATATTGTTGTACTTGTCTGTGCATGCCTCAGCTGACTCCGCCCCTGGCTCCACCCTCATGGCTGGGTATAAAGGTCGCTGCTCAGCAGCCTCCAGCCCTTTTGGATACCAGGCAACCACAAGAGGCATGCTCTGTTCTTTGGTAATAAAAGCCTGTTTATTACTTTCTCAATCTCCAGTCTTTTGTAGCAATTGATAGTGCATCAATTTTATTACCAAAGTTAAATGTTGGCTGCGGATGCTGATCAACCGATGGCGCAAAACGCTGAGCAGCAGGCGCTGCTGCGAGCCCTCAGACCAACATGCCTGGACCTAGACCCCCAAGAAGCGGGTTCGTCGACTAAATTCGCACAATGGCTGCATTGCTTTGAGGCATATCTGGAAGCCTCGACTGTGACTCTTGATGAAAATAAACTGAAAATCCTGGCCTCGAAGGTGAGCCACCAAGTCTATACTTTAATCCAAGATGCGACGACCTACACGGCGGCTATCGACCTACTGAAAGGGCAGTATGCACGCCCGGTTAACACGGTCTATGCCAGGCACCTTTTAAGATCTCGCAGACAGCAGCCCGGGGAATCGGTGGAGGCCTTCCTACGGGCACTGCGGGTACTCGGACGCTGCTGCGACTGCAAGGAAGTATCGGCCGCGGCACATGCGGAGGGACTGATACGAGACGCTTTCATTGCGGGTCTAAGGTCCGACTACTCCCGGCAGAGGCTGCTGGAGAAGGGTGAAATAGACCTGACAAAGGCAGTGTCCCTCGCGCTCTCGCTCGACGCGGCCCACAGAAATAGGGACGCTTTCTCCCCTAATCGCCCCGCGCCGTGGACGCCGCAATCTTGGGCCATGGGACCGCCACCTCCGACTGCTGCAGCGATGTCCAAGGCACAAAAATGCTATTTTTGTGGCCAAGCTAAACACCCTAGAGCACGCTGCCCCGCGAAGAATGCTACCTGCTCCGGCTGCGGGAAGAAAGGTCACTACGTTAGCGCCTGCAAAGGGAAGACCGCTAACGCCAGCAGCGCCGCGTGCGAACCGTGGGCGCAGCCATCTTGCCCGCCATCTTGGGCTCCCCCAGCTGCGTGGGGATCGGGACCGCGGGCGCCGCCATTTTGTCCGCCATCTTGGACACCTCCGACTTCGGTTACGGGGGACCCGGACTCCACCACCGCCTCATCGGACGACCGCATCGACGCGCTTGAACATACGCTGGCTTCCGTGACGCTGGATCAATCTCTCCCGCATCAACTGTCCAGGTCCATGATGGACATTACGGTAAACGGCCACGCCACTACCTGCCTTTTTGACAGCGGGAGCACGGAGAGTTTTATACACCCCGACACGGTGCGCAGTTACTCTCTCCCGGTCCTGCCGACGCGTCACCGCATCTCTATGGCTTCCAAAGCCCAGTCAGCGGAAGTCGGTGGCTACTGTATGGTGACTCTTTCAGTGCGGGGTACTGAATACAAAAATTTTAAACTTCTGGTCCTGCCCGATCTCTGCGCTGCCGTCCTACTGGGGTTGGATTTTCAGTGCCACCTTAAGAGTGTCACTTTAGCGTACGGTGGACCCCTTCCCCCTCTCACGGTCTGCAGCCAGCAGTTTTTAAATCGCCCGCCGCGCGCCATTTGCAGCCTCTCCACCCTTAAAGTCTCCCCCCCCTCCTTGTTCGCTAACCTCACCCGCGACTGTAAGCCCATCGCTACCAAAAGTAGGCGTTACAGTGCCGGGGATAGGGGTTTCATTAAATCCGAGGTAGCGAGACTCCTGAAGGAAGGGATTATCGAGAGCAGCAATAGCCCATGGCGAGCACAAGTGGTGGTGGTGAAGACTGGCGGAAAACAGCGCCTAGTTATTGACTACAGCCAGACGATCAATCGCTACACCCAGTTGGATGCATACCCACTCCCCCGCATATCTGACATGGTCAATCAGATAGCACAATACCAGGTGTTCTCGATGATTGATCTGAAGTCGGCATATCACCAGCTCCCCATCAGGGCTGAGGACCGTCAGTACACAGCTTTTGAAGCTGACGGTCGGCTCTATCACTTTCTCAGAGTTCCCTTCGGCGTCACCAACGGAGTTTCTGTCTTCCAACGGGAGATGGACCGGATGGTTGACCAGAACGCGCTCCAGGCCACTTTCCCATATCTAGACAACGTCACCATCTGTGGCCACGACCAGCAGGACCACGACGTTAATCTAGGGAAATTCCTCCGGACGGCCCAGCGGCTGAATCTCACATACAACAAAGACAAATGTATGTTTCGTACTAAGCGTCTTGCTATTCTTGGCTGCGTAGTGGAGAACGGAGTCATCGGCCCAGACCCCGATAGAATGCGCCCTCTTATGGAGCTCCCCCTCCCCCACTGCCAGAAAGCACTGAAGAGATGCCTGGGGTTTTTCTCTTACTATGCTCAGTGGGTGCCCAACTATGCGGATAAAGCCCGACCCCTCATCAAGTCCGCCTCCTTCCCCCTGACAGCAGAGGCCTGTGCAGCCTTCACTCTCATAAAAAGCGATATTGCGAAGGCCACAATGCACGCTGTGGATGAGTCCCTCCCTCTTCAAGTGGAGAGCGACGCATCCGACTTTGCCCTAGCTGCAACCCTTAACCAGGCGGGGAGACCCGTGGCCTTTTTCTCAAGGACCCTCCAGGGCCCCGAGATTCGACCCTCCTCTGTCGAAAAGGAGGCCCAGGCCATTGTGGAAGCCGTGCGACATTGGCGGCATTACCTGGCCGGAAAACGATTTACCCTGCTCACTGACCAGCGTTCAGTAGCTTTTATGTTTCATAATAAGCAGCGGGGCAAAATCAAGAATGACAAGATATTAAGGTGGAGAATCGAACTCTCCACCTACAATTACGATATCTTGTACCGGCCCGGGAAACTCAATGAGCCCCCAGATGCCCTATCACGTGGTACGTGCGCCAACACGCAGGTTGATAGATTACAGACCCTCCACAATGACCTCTGCCACCCGGGGGTCACCAGGTTCTTCCATTTTATCAAATCCCGTAACCTGCCCTACTCCATCGAGGAGGTCAGGACCATGACCAGGAACTGCCAGATCTGTGCCGAGTGCAAGCCGCATTTTTATAGGCCAGACAGAGCGAGCCTGATCAAAGCCACGCGCCCCTTCGAGCGGCTGAGCATCGATTTTAAAGGGCCCCTCCCCTCCTCTGACCGCAATGTGTACTTCCTCAATATAATTGATGAGTACTCCCGTTTCCCGTTTGCCATCCCTTGCTCGGACATGACCAGTACCACGGTCATTAAATGTCTGAATGACCTCTTCGCATTGTTCGGTTTCCCTAGCTATATCCATAGCGACAGGGGCTCATCTTTTATGAGCGACGAACTTCGGCAGTACCTGCTCGCGAGAGGCATTGCTACAAGCAGGACCACCAGCTACAACCCCCGGGGTAACGGCCAGGTGGAAAGGGAGAATGCGACAGTCTGGAAGGCAGTCCTTTTAAACTTAAAATCTAAGGGCCTTCCGACCTCCCGCTGGCAGGAGGTCCTCCCTGCGGCGCTCCATTCCATTCGGTCGCTGCTCTGTACACCCACCAATGCCACTCCTCACGAGAGAATGTTCTCCTTCCCCAGGAAGTCCACGTCGGGGATTTCGCTACCAACATGGCTGACTTCTCCAGGTCCCGTCCTACTGCGGAAGCACGTGAGGACCCATAAGGCGGACCCCCTGGTCGAGAGGGTGAGCCTCCTCCACGCCAACCCGCAGTATGCTTACGTGGTGTACCCGGACGGGCGGGAGGACACAGTCTCCATTCGAGACCTCGCACCTGCGGGTGCTCCTGAAACACCCTCTTCGCCACCCATCGCTACTCCTGCCTACCCCCAGGACACAGTCCCCGCACGAGACCTCGCACCTTCGGGTGCCTCTGAGAGACCACCATCGCTACCTCCCATTACCCATGCTCTGACCCCTGTAGACGGCATGCAGCAGCCCCAGGGTCCGCCACCTGCTACACCTCCTCTGAACGAGACACCGGGTTCAACGTTGGATGCTGCACCATCACCGCCGCTGCTGCGACGCTCAGGACGGCTTACAAGGCCTCCTGATAGACTTCAGTACACGAATTTTTAGTGCACTTCACCCCGCCGGACTCAATTCTAAACAAGGGGTGAATGTGGTAAACCACTGTTGTTAGTATTGTTGTTCACCACTGTTGTTAGTACTGTTGTTCACTGTTAGTACTGTTGTTCACTCTTGCATATTGTTGTACTTGTCTGTGCATGCCTCAGCTGACTCCGCCCCTGGCTCCACCCTCATGGCTGGGTATAAAGGTCGCTGCTCGGCAGCCTCCGGCCCTTTTGGATACCAGGCAACCACAAGAGGCATGCTCTGTTCTTTGGTAATAAAAGCCTGTTTATTACTTTCTCAATCTCCAGTCTTTTGTAGCAATTGATAGTGCATCAGACCCCTGGTTCTAGACTCCCCAGCCAGGGGAAACATCCTCCCTGCATCTACCCTGTCAAGCCCTGTAAGAATTTTGTATGTTTCAATGAGATCACCTCTCATTCTTCTAAACTCGAGAGAATATAGGCCTAGTCTACTCAATCTCTCCTCAACGGACAAACCCCCATTCCAGAAATCAGTCTGGTGAACCTTCGTTGCACTCCCTCTATGGCAAGTATATCCTTCCTTAGGTAAGGAGACCAAAACTGTACACAATACTCCAGGTGTGGTATCACCAAGGCCTTATATAATTGCAATAAGACGTCTTTACTATTATACTCAAATCCTCTTGTAATAAAGGCCAACATACCATTTGCTTTCCTAATTGCTTGTTGTACCTGCATGTTAACTTTCAGTGATTCGTGTACAAGGACACCCACGTCCCTCTGAACACCAACATTTCCCAATCTCTCAACAATTAAAAAATTCTCTACTTTTCTATTTTTCCTACTAAAGTGGATAACTTCACATTTCTCTGCATTATATTCCATTTGCCATGTTCTTGCCCACTCACTTAGCATCTACCCTGTCAATCCTTGTAAGAATTTACACTGGTTCGGCCTGAACTGGAGTATTGTGTCCAATTCTGGGCACCACACTTTAGGAAGGATGTGAAGGCCTTAGAGAAGGTGGAGGAAAGATTTACAAGTATGGTTCCAGGGATGAGGGACTTCATTTATGTCGATAGGCTGGAGAAGCTGGGGTTGTTCTCCTTAGAGCAGAGAAGGTTGAGAGGAGATTTCATAGAGGTGCTCAAAATCATGAGGGGTCTAGACAGAGTAGATAGAGAGAAACTGTTCCCATTGGCGGAAGGGTCAAGAACCAGAGGACACAGGCTTAAGATGATTGACAGAAGAACCAAAGGCGATATGAGGAAAAACCTTTTTACACAGCGAATGGTTAGGATCTGGAATGCACTGCCTGAAAGGGTGGTGGAGGCAGATTCAATCACGGCTTTCAAAAGGAAGTTGGATAAGCACCTGAAGGAAAACATTTTGCAGAGCTACGGGGAAAGGGTGGGGGATTGGGACGAGCTGAGGTGCTCTTGCAGAGAGCCGGCACGGGCTCGACGGGCCGAATGGCCTCCTGCTGTCCTCTAACGATTCTATGATTCTAATGCTCCGAATATCCCCTACCATTAAAGCTATGGCATCTCTTGCTCAGGGGACCTCTATCCAGCTTAAGGTTGGAAAAACCATTACAATATTAATAAAAGAGACATTAATTCAGTTACTACTGAGGCAAAGTAATTTTACTTAGAGTTAAAAAATCTGAACCATAAAGGCTAGTGAATTTGACTTAAGCCTTCCATACACACGCTCTGTCTCTGCTTTTTACTTTCATTTCATTTTTTATTAAATGGAATTTAATTTATGATCTTGATTTTCCTCAGATTTGTTTTATTTCTTCGCGGAAGGGTGACGCCCCTTCGTGTGAAGAAATGAATAATTACAGATAAATGCCGGCAGTTTGAAAAACAAAACAACAAATCAGAGGAAATGATCAAAAAATGCATGAAGAGGGGACTTTCCCTTTAAAGGAGTACGTCAGATCCAAACTAATCACTCATTGTCAGAACTCACTATTTCGCATTTGTGAAAGTAATGTGTAAGTTTCTGAGTGGACCAGTACTGCAGGGCATGAGACATGACAATGTACAAATGCAAAGAGACTTGAAGCCCAAGCCGATAATACTTTCATATTTATTTCGGGATTTGAATTTGTTAATGTTTTAAAATCAACCTCAATGTCTTGGCCTCATAGGGCAACACTTTCATTACAGTTACTTTGGCAAAGGAAATGTTTTTCCTGCTCACACACAGCGATGGTACCAAATACTACTTCCACTGGCAATTTAGAGCTCCCTCTACATGACACCATCCTCAGCTTCAGTAATGTAACCCTTCTGCATGCCTATATTTCTATCTCCAACACCAGCCATCTCCATTGCCCCTTTGAGCAACATTGGTCACTTAGTCCCATTTTATGCATGCCACGCTGCATATATATCTATTAAGAAATTGGGTTGGAACAGTTCAAACTATTTGCGTTTAGAGATCTCAACAATTCTCTGGGAATGGGAATGGAGGGAGAGTCAATTTGCCCTATTTATTACACGTAGAAAAATCATAAACTAATTGGCAAGGTTCCCTCTGTTCACTATTTGCAGCAAAATGGAAAACTTAAAAAAACACATTTGCAGTTTCACCACAAACAGTCTGCAGAGAAAACCTTCCCCCAGAGTTAAAAGACTTTTATCCCATCACAGTGGACATCTCACGTATCTGACATGAAAGGTCACTGTTCAGACTGAGTATACCGCACAATCCCACTAAACTCTTAAGACGATGAGATCAAGTTGTGCAATATTAGTGTGTGAATGCTTAGCATGTTTATAACATTTCACTGTGCACTAAAACAGAGATGTTAACCTTTAAAATAAACAGACAAAGGAATTTCATACAAATCCATTGTGTTCAAATGCCCAGATCAATTTTTTTTTAAATGAGAAGTTTTTTTTAACACCTGTTCTGCCAGGACAATTCATTTTGTAACACTGTACTGCAATAATTTAGGCATTCAATAGATTAGAAATTGTCTGATCAAGCTTCTGTAAAAGAATTCCACACTTTAAAATTCTAGCAAATCATCACCATCTTGGACAACCTAAGCCTGACATGGTTATTATTGGTAACAGTTTTCTAAATTATTATTGTAATTATTCCCCTCCCCATCCTTCTCTGACAGGATAATCTTTAAAATTATATCGAAGGATGAATGAACTGGGCTCTGTTTGGATGTTTAGTTGAATCACTTAAAGTGAGTTGATTGCATTTGGGGGAATAAAATAGGTTTTAAAGAGATTGCAGCTGTACATGTTCAAAGTCTTGCATTGGGGTTTAACAAGAATCTTCCATAAGATCCAAGATGTGTTACCAAAGGGATGTTAAACGCCATTGCTAAATAACCTCATTGATAGAATGTGGCAGTGAGAACATCACACACCACCAGGTTATAAAAATTCAATCTGCTGGGATGAAAATTTGGTTTAGTAGCTCAGTTCACTTGTTGAATGTAAATAATGTTTATTCACAGAAGCTGCTGTAGGGAATGAGCAGTTTGATCCCCCCGTCCTTACTGGTCTGTAGCAAGCTATAAGAGACTTTAGAAGCTTGGATTGGGATTTTGGTTATGGCCTCTTTATGGAACTAGAACTAATAGCACGCAGACAGTGACTGCCCGAAACGGGAGGCCCAGGGCTCACCAGAAATTGAGCCTCGGGCCTCGTATCAATACTTTGGGCGGGCTGCCAGCACTTGATGCATCTCTAGAGACAGCCCATTTCAAGGAGATTCATTCCTCTGCCATTTTAACTATGTGCCTGCCCCTTTCCAGCCAGGTGGGGTAGAGTTAAAATGGAGTGGTGGTAATGTGGGAAAGGTGTTACTGAAATCTGTATGCTGCCATTTTTGCCTTGAATTACTGGTCAATCCATGATGATGGCAGACTTGCGATCTTACCGTATCTGTGCAGCTGCACGCCTTTACATGATGGTTTATTGAACTACATGTAAAAGGTATCCATGAGTAGGCGGCAGAGTCGGTGCCACGAGTCTGAGGCACTCATTTTCTTGAGTTTGGGGGGCTTGGGAAGCAGGTATCCGTGGCTTCCTGTTTCCATCTCTAGAGAGGCTCTCTTTATCCTTTCCTTTAAACTAGGCAAATTGAGAATTTCCAGGATGCCAAGTTATTTTTTTCTCAGGCTTTGGATAGGTGTCAGCCTTAGCTTAGTGGTAGCACTCTTGCCTCTGAACCTGAAGGTCATAGGCTCGAAACCTCACTCCATGACTTCAGCACATAATCTTGACTGACCCTGCAGTACTGAGGGAATGCTGCACTGTCAGAGGCGCCATCTTCCTTCAGATGAGATGTTAAACCTAGGTCCCATCTGTCCTCTCGGTGGATGTAAAAGATCCCATGGCACTATTTGAAAAAGAGTAGTAGAGTTCTTCTGCTGTCCTGACCAACATTTATCCCTCAACCAACACCACTAAAACAGTTTAATTGGTTATCTGCTGCTGAAACCCTCATCCATCCCTTATTTACCTCTACGCTCGACTATTCCAATGCTCTCCTGGCTAGCCTCCTACTTTGCACCCCCATAAACTTGAGTTCATCTAAAACTCTGCTGCCCATATCCTAACTCGAACCAAGTCCCATTCACTCATCACCCCTGTGCTCTATGACCTACATTGGCTCCTGGTCCAGTATCACCTCGATTTTAAAATTCTCATCCTTGTTTTCAAACCCCTCCACGGCTTTGCCCCTCACTATATCTGTAACCTTCTCCAGCCCTACAACCCTCCAAGACCTCTGCGCTCCTCCAATTCTGGTCTCTTGCGCATCCCCGATTTTAATTGCTCCACCATTGGCCTTCAGCTGCCTAAGTCCTAAGCTCTGGAATCCCCTGCCTCGTTACCTCTCTCTCTCTTCCTTAAAGATGCTCCTTAAAACCTACCTCCTTGACCAAGCTTTTGTTCATCTGACCTAATCTCTCCTTATGTGGCTCGGTGTCAAATTGTGTTTGATAACGGTCCTGTGAAGCACCTTGGGATGTTTTATTACGTTAAGGGGTGCCGTATAAATGCAAGTTGTTGTTGTTGTTATTATTTATTTCATTGCTGCTTATGGGACTGTGCTATGAGCAAACTCACTGCTGCGTTTCCCTACATTACAACAGTGAACGTACTTCAAAAGTAATTCATCGGCTGTGAAGCTCATTGGGAGGTGCTGAGGTCTTGAAGCATGCTATATAAATGAAACGTCTTTCTTTCATTGGGTTCAGAGAATCAGCTTTTCAAGGAATCCAATCTGGTTCAAAAATCTGAATTCTTGTACTGAAGCTAGGAAATTCATGATTCTAAAATCATCGAGGGTTCAATCCACTCATCCGCATGCATTGCTATTATTGAACAGACTTCTATTTCAGTAACTCGGACCTTACATGCAGCAGTGTTTATCAGCTGGAAATTCTTGATATAAAAAAAGAAACTCCGGATGACAAAGCGCTCAGATCTGCAGACTGTGCATGCATTGTCCACATCTACTGTCTGTCTATGTGCAGTCGGTGGGGAGGGGGAGATTTATGTACAACAGACCCTTCCTATTATACTGGTCCCAATTTTTAATTGCATCTGTGGACATGAAATGGAATTTTTGCAAAGAGTGATACACAAGCGTCCCATTATTGAGGGTTTGTAGGAATTTCAGGGAAAAGCACAATGGAGGGCATTTCTGCTGCTGATGCCTCATTTATACTGGAAATCGGAGGTTAGTGTGGGCTGAAAAACCCCTAATGTGGCCTCCAATTACTGGTAAGAATGCAGCAAATTATGTATTTCAAATCAGTTTAGGGGTAAATTGAAGCCTGCCTCTAGAATAAGTTTCACATTGAGATGATTCAGAGGCAGTACATTATAAAAGCTCACCACCACGTAATGGAGAATTGTCATTTATTTTCAGAGTAGTTGAGGCATTAACCCCCTACCTGCAAACATATATCTGTCTCTGCAAGAACTGTTCACTTCAAATCAGTAAAATAAAGAGCTACGTGCACTGATACAGTACCTGATCCGTACGATAATATGTATCAATGAGGCAATACCCTGTATGACATTCATAAGTTAGATGCCTTATAACATAACCAGTTGGCAGATGTGTGAGCAAAATATTGCAAACTTGAGGTGTAAAATGGACATAATTAAAGCAATAATGAAAGAATTGACCTAGGACCTGGGTAATTCATCTGATGCTCCAGTATATGTGAGCTCATTTCCTCCATCCACAACTCCCGAGCATGGTTATATTTGTAATGTTACACTATGATCAAAAGTGACTGAAATTACTACCTGTGGACAATGTTATATTATTGTTTCACTGCACATGGGATTAGGACTATTGCTCGTGTGGAGAATAAATAACAACATAGACAGGTTGGGCAAAATAGCCTATTTCCATGTTGTCATTTCTATGTAATTATTTCTTTTGTATTATTTTTTCTGCTGTTTGCTGCTGCATTTTTGCAATACAGGACTCCTTTTATACAGACCTCTGGCCACAGCAGTCTTGCTGCCAGTCGCAATGCTCAATATGAACAAACCATTGTGCCTTCCAATGGCTGTCTTGGATTTTAAGGGAAGAAAGGAAAGTGAACAGGCACCTCAGGTGCCTAGTGCCAACTCAGACTTGTCTTCATATACAGGTGCAACTATTTGGGCATGTCTAAGACACCATCTTCACCCTCTGTGCCTCAGGGGAGGGTGTCACTGAATTTTGCTTCTACAGAGCCTGACTTACAGTCAAGATCTAACACAGAGGCAGAAGTGATTGTTCCTGTGAACGTTACCACAGCATTGATATTTTTTTATATGTCAAAGCTGGTAACATTTGCCAGATTAGTCAGACTTTGGTCAACCGATTCATCAAGCCGATAACAGAGGACTTCTTTGACACAGCGCTTTTACCAGGTGGCAGGCTTCCCTAAAGTGCAGGGCCTAATTACAACATTTGGATGCAACATTAGCTGCACTCACGTGCCCAGCCTACGTTCCACCCTGTGAGAAAGGAGGACCACAGTGCATTCTATTAGCCTGGAGTGGTAGTCGGATTTGGTAACTAAACAAGCAACAGTGTGAAATTAGAACCTATCCCTTTTCCAGCCACCATTTTCCAGCTGAAGCTTTGCAGATTTGGTAATTTGGGGGTTCAAGATATGATAGGTATTGCCAGTGTTGTCCAAGCTGACTTGCTAACGCCTCATTGTGGTGGAGGCTCTGGTTTTTGCATGTTTGCTATGAACATTCATTTCATTTAAGTTGGTAAACTGTAGGCAACCTCATCTTGGCACCCTTTCTCTGCCCAGAGAATTTCTTTCTCATCTGTTCCCATGACCTGTGGAGGTAGGTGATAACATTGATTCTCTGGACAATCTCCTGCCATGCTTGTTGCAAGTTTTCTCTGAGAGGAGGGTTCGCATCTGCCCCATGAAATAGAGGTTTCTCTGTCTCATAATTTTCAATAGGACATCCTAGATCTTCTCAATAAAGGGAGTAGTTCTGGTATATGGCCATTGATAAGATTCCATTTGTACTAATCAGGCAGAATAGTCAGCAAACATTACAAAACAGCAGCAGCCCCTATTACAGTCCCTATTGCAGTCCCTATTCCCCACCCACTTGCAGCCATAGCTCCCACTGTGCACCTGAAAAAATGCATAAGGAGAAAAATAAATAATATATAAATGAGCTGATCTTACCAACTCTCCTGGACTTTGGAATCAGCCCTATATCCTCTAGTAAACAGACTTTTCTAAAAGTTCAAATTTTTCAATGACCTAACTATTTAAGTAGTGTACACGTGGACTTTTATACAAGGGCTACTACCGTCTTTTGAAAAAAGCAAGTCCCCAAAAACATGCAAAGCTCTTTGCTATAGAGCATTCTTAGTCCGTAGTTGTCCATAGGCTAAGTGCAATGAAGGTGCACTTATTTTAAGTGACCATATCAAATCTAATTCAAACTCCGAAAAGATGGGATTGACACAATTCAGTAGAATCTTGTGAAATTTAGGCAAACTCAGATGGCTTCATGCTTGTTCCTAGCAATGAGTTCACAGTGCCTACTGGGATACTCCTCTATAGTAAAATTTTAAAAAGGGAGATTTTCTTTTTAAGTTTCATGGCCTCCTGCGAGGCTTCTCTGCTTCACTCTCAGCAACTCAGTCACTTTATTCATTTTCAATGAGATAAGAATTGTTTGCCAGCCAGTCATAAACTAGGCACAAAAAAAAAGTTCCAATGGGTCATGTGCACCAGCATTTCCTGACGGCCTTTATCTCTGTACGCAGACACTGAAACAAGAGCATTACTGTCCATGGCCAGCATAGGGAGTCTCCTCGGGCAATGCCAAAAAATGCTTTTCTTATTATAGACCTAACTCGTTGCGCATCACTAAATATATTCTGTCGAGCACAGGCAGCACTTTGTTACAGCACAAGTGACCGACAGTGAAATAACCTGCTCTGATGCAGCTGCGTACCACCTGTAGGGAAAGTCAAATTAGGGAGAAGTCCTGCTGCTCTGGCACTAATGCTTTTTGTATTGTTGTTTGACTTTTTTTCCTTCCCTCTTTGTATCTTTGTTGGCTGCAGGGGAGTTTGAGGGTGCATTGCTTGGCCTTTTTTTTACATATAAGAAAGGCAAAAGAATGCTCAGGTTGAAAGACATTTAAATCAACCCCTGCTCCTCCATGTTTGAAACTAAACACATTAAAAGACCCAGTGGGGAAAGCATAGCCTAGTTTTTCCGATTGGTGTTATTTTATCAGCAGTAACCCTTTTTCTTTACCTGGTTTATCACCAACGTTAAAATAACATCAATCGAAAGACCTAGGCTTATGTGTAGGTTTGCTGATTTGAACTGTAAGCCTCGCCATCGGTTTCAGTGAAGCAGTGTCAATCTTAAAGGGACACTGCCTTCTTGGTCTGACAGAAGCTAGATGTCACCAGTATAAAAAAGGATGCAGTCCTTTCCATAACTGTCCTAAAATTTGTGGTTCTTTCCACATTTTATGAATGATGCATTAAGTCTTTTATGGGAATGAGAAGCCAATCTAATTTGCTAAGCCTGTTATGGCTGTCTTTTACACAAATGAAAGTTCATCAATATTAAAATCATACTTTTATCGATTCCATTTAATATTAAGTTTTAACACAAGTGATCCTGTTCAGCCATGGCTCAGTGGTAGCGTGAATTGGGTTCAAGTCCCACTCCATAGACTTCAGCACAAAATCTAGATACCCCAATGCAGTACTGAAGGAGTGCTGCACTGTCGGAGCTGCCGTCTTTCAGATGAGATGTTAAACCGAAGCCCCCTCACGTGGCTGTTTTCGAAGAAGAGCAGGGGAGTTCTCCCCAGTGTCCTGGCCAATATTTGTCCCTCAACCAACATCACTAAAAACAGTTTATCTGGACATTATCACATTTCTGTTGTGGGAGTTTGCTGTGCAAAGTGGCTGCCACGTTTCCCACATTACAACAGTGACTACACTTCAAAAGTACTTCATTGGCTGTAAAGCGCTTTGGGATGTCCTGAGGTCGTGAAAGATGCTATATAAATTCCAGTTCCTTCTTTCTTTCAGTAATAGTTCATTAAGCAAATTAAAGACGAGGAAGCCCATTCGGTCCTTCTAGCCTATGACGCCATAAAAATCTATTGACTTCCATCACAGCACCTATCTCTTGAATGATTCCAGAGGTTATGACTAGCCTGCCTGGAAGACCAATCCAGATGTTAATCACTTTTTGTGCAGCATCAGTCCTGAACTTGTTTTACCTGTTTGTAACTATGTCCCCTGGTCCTGCTGTGGTAGTTTAACATGGAATTGTGCCCAGTGTTAACATTTTCTATTCCACGTAGCTTTTTATATATGTCTATAAGTTCCACTCTCATTTGCCTCCTTTTATAACTCAGTCCGCTGACACTAGGGATCAGACTCACGACCATTTCTACACCTCTTCCAGGGCTTGAATGTTTACCTTGTGCATTGATGAACAACAGTGATTGCAGTATTCACGGTGCAGCCTGACCACAGCACCATACAGATTCAGCAGGATGGCCTCAGACTTATAACACTTCTGATTTGGCAATATTGCTTCTTATTCTGAGTTAACAGAAAAAGCTGGAAAAATTCAGCAGGCTAGGCAGCATCCATGGAGAGAGAACCAGGGTTAACGTTTCAGGTCAAAACCCTTCTTCAGAACTGAGAAAAAAAAGCAGGAAATGAAACAGATGAAAAAGCAAGTTGGGGGCTGGGAAATGGGGGAGGGGATGAAAAAACAAAAGGGAAGGTTTGTGAGAAGTAAAGAGACATTAAGAGATATTCAAGGTGAGACGAGATGGTAATAGGACAGACTAAGAAACAAAGGATGGCTCCAGATGAAGTGTGAAATGCACTGGCAGAGTGAGAGACAGCTGCCATGTGGGAGAGAAAAAAAAGTAAAGGCACAAACCAAAAGTGTGGATAAAAAATATATATATAAATATGATAGGGGCCGAGGTTATGATCTGAAATTGTTCAACTCGATATTGAGTCCGGAAGACTGTAAAGTGCCTAAACGGAAGATGAGGTACTGTTCCTCAAGCTTACGCTGAGCTTCCATGGAACAATGCAAGAGCCTGAGGATGGTGAGGTCTGAGTGGGAATGGGGCGGTGAATTAAAATGAAAGGCAGCCGGAAGCTCGGAGTCACCTTTATGGATTGAACAGAGGTGTTCCGCAAAGCGGTCACCCAATCTGCATTTGATCTCCCCAATGTAGAGGAGACCACATCGTGAGCAGCGAATACAGTATACTAGATTGCAAGAAGTACAAGTAAATCGCTGTTTCACCAGGAAGGGGTGTTTAGGGCCCTGGACAGTGGGAAGGGGGAGGTAGAAGGGCAGGTGTTGCATCTCCTGCGCTTGTACGGAAAGGTGCCGAGCGAAGGGGAAGGGGTGCTGGGGGTGATAGAGGAGTGGACTAGGGTGTCTCGGAGGGAGCGGTCCCTATGGAATGCTGAAAGGGGAGGTGAGGGGAAGATGCGTTTGGTGGTGGGATCACTTTGGAGGTGGCGGAAATGGCAGAGGATGATCTGTTGAATGTGGAGGCTGGTGGGGTGAAAGGTGAGAACAAGGGGAACTCTATCGTGGTTCCGGGAGGGAGGGGCAGGGGTGAGGGCAGAAGTGCGGGAGATAGAACGGACACAGTCGAGGGCCGTGTCAACCACAGTAGAGGGGAATCCTCAGTTGCGGAAAAAGGAAGACATATCGGAAGAACTGGTATGGAAGGTGGCATCGTCGGAGCAAATACGGCGGAGACGGAGAAACTGGGAGAATGGAATAGAGTCCTTACAGGAAGCGGGGTGGGAGGAAGTGTAGTCCAGGTAGCTGTGGGAGTCAGTGGGCTTGTAGTGAATGTTGGTCAATAACCTATCCCCAGAGATGGAGATGGAGAAGTCGAGGAAGGGAAGGGAAGAGTTGGAGATGGACCATGTGAAGGTGAGGGAAGGGTGGAAATTGGAGGCAAAGTGAATGAAATTGTCTAGTTCAGGGTGAGAGCAGGAAACGGCACTGATACAGTCATCAATGTACCAGAAAAAGAGGTGAGGGAGGGGACCCGAGTAGGACTGGAACAAAGAGTGTTCCACATATCCCACGAAAAGGCAGGCATAGCTAGGACCCATGCGGGTACCCATAGCAACACCTTTGATTTGGAGGAAATGAGTGGAATCAAAGGAGAAGTTGTTCAATGTGAGAACAAGTTCAGCCAGGCAGAGGAGGATGGTGGTGGATGGGGACTGGTTGGGCCTCTGTTCAAGGAAGAAGCGGAGCGCCCGCAGGCCATCCTGGTGGGGGATGGCGGTGTAGAGGGATTGTACGTCTATGGTGAAAAGGAGGCGGTTGGGGCCAGGAAACTGGAAACTGTTAAAGTGGCGGAGGGCATCAGAAGAGTCGCGGATGTAGGTGGGAAGAGACTGGACAAGGGGAGAAAAAATAGAGTTGAGATAGGAGGAGATAAGTTCTGTGGGGCAAGAACAGGCTGAAACGATGGGTCTACCAGGGCAGTCCTGTTTGTGGATCTTGGGAAGGAGGTAGAAGTGGGCTGTGCAGGGTTGGGAAACTATAAGGTTGGCGGCTGTGGGGGGGAAGATCTCCAGAGGAGATGAGTTCAGTGACAGTCTTGGAAATGGTGGCTTGATGTTTGGTAGTGGGGTCATGGTCCAGGTGGAGGTAGGAGGAGGTGTCAGAGAGTTGGCGTTCAGCTTCCGTTAGGTAGAGGTCGGTTCGCCAAACAACAACATACCACCCTTGTCAGCGGGTTTAATGACAATGTCGGGGTTGGATCTGAGAGAATGGAGTGCTGCAAGTTCAGAGGGGGGTCAGAGGGGGGTAGGTTGGAGTGAGAGAGGGGAGCAGAGAAATGGAGACGGCCGATGTCGCGGCGGCAGTTAGCAATGAAAAGATCTAGAGAGGGTAAGAGGCCAGAGGGAGGGGTCCAGGTAGAACGAGAATTCTGAAAGCGGGAGAAAGGGTTAACCGTGCAGGGGGAAGACTTCTTATTCTGTTTGTTTTGTTGATTGCTGCTGTACAATGAGTGGGCATGTTTGTGTAGAATTTAAATATATCCCTCGTTATTCCTTCCAAATTACTAAGCTTAACTTAACATTCAAAGGCAGACAGCTGATGTGGCATGCATACGAGTTAGCATTTCAGCAGATGCATGGTGTATGTGACCAGTATAACTATCTTCCCTTCATTCAGTAAATCCTATTCTGGTGAATCAGTGGCAGAAATCAGTACTACAGTAATCCTTTTGTGTAACAAGAGCAAAAGTAATATCTTCCTACATATGCAATATCATTTTTATTATCACAGCCGTGTGACAGTCAACGCCAGGTTAATCCCTGGCCCAAGCAAACAATCGTAACAGAATGAACCATATTCTATTCCCTCCAAGCATAAAATGTTCCCACAATCCCCTGCATTTTTTAATGCTCATCCCTCTAAATGCTGTCAATTCCCTGCTAAATATTGCCGAGAGACAATGACGCAATTTAGAAGTCTATTCACTTTTGTGTAATATTCATGGCCTTGAAATTATGCTATATATTAGTGTAAAAATGTTTAACTTATTCAAAAAAAATCCTTTGTCCCCTACTTTAATTGAGGCATTAATTCACTTTAATAATGTCTCTTTTAAAGAACTGTCAAAAGAATTTAACGCAACTCCTCAGATAATGAAGCAGTTCATGCCCTCATGCAGCAAGACCTGGACGACATTCAGGCTTGGGCTGATAAGTGGCAAGTAACATTTGCGCCCCGCAAGTGCCAGGCAATGACTATCTCCAACAAGCAAGAGTCTAACCACCGCCCCTTAACCTTCAACAGTATTACCATCGCCGAATCCCCCACCAGCAACATCCTGGGGGTCACCATTGACAGGAAACTTACCTGACCCAGCCAGATAAATACAGTGGCAACAGGAGCAGATCAGAGGCTGGGTATTCTGCAGCGAGTGTCTCACCTCCTGACTCCCTAGAGCCTTTCCACCATCTACAAGGTACAAGTAAGGAGTGTGATGGAATACTCTCCACTTGCCTGGATGAGTGCAGCTCCAACAACACTCAAGAAGCGCGACACCATCCAGGACAAAGCAGCCCGCTTGATTGGCACCCCATCCACTACTTTAAACATTCTGGGCTAAAAAGGGCGCCAGTCTCGCCTGGGCACCAGAAGTCCCGTCCTGGAAGGAGCTGCTTGTGCCAGCGCGATATTCAGTTTCTGCGCCCCAAACGGAAGCGGGGCGCTGCTCGAGGCACCCCGCATCTGTCTTGGGGCGCTGCAACTGAATATCGCAGCGCAACGTGCCGCAGCGCCACATGCTGTGGCATGGCACGCTGCGGTACTGCAGGCCTTCCTCCCCTTCTTAAAGGGGAGGGGCCTGCACCAGCGCAATCTCCGATCGCGAGTGCTGGCAAAAGAGCCCGGCACCGAGGAGTGGTGCCGGGCTCTTGGGACACAGCCGGCACTGCCCAGGGGGGGTGCTCAGGAGGCCGGGGATGGCGGCGCGAGGAGGTGCTGGCAGGCGGCCAGCAAAAAAAATGGCCACCCCGCACCTCCCCTTTAATTAGCGCCACTACCGCCACAGGTCGGCCCCCCTGAACCGGTCGCAGATTGCGACCGGCGTTACAGCGGGGGGCGCGACCCAATATCGCGATTGGAGCGGTAGCGGGGTGCTGTGCACACCGATGACGTCATTGGTGGCGGCGCAGCGCTACAGGCTAACGCTGCCATTAGCGCCCCGCTAAATTTCGCGGGAGGCGTGGCCAGTGGCGCAAAAACCACTAAATGCCCTCTTTGGGCGCTAACTGGTGGCACAGCCCACCGAATTTTTAGGCCCCACACCCTCCACCTCCAGCGTACCATGGCTGCAGTGTGTACCATCTACAAGATGCACTGCAGCAACTTGCCAAGGCTTCTTCAACAGCACCTCCCAAACCCGCGACCTCTTCCACCTCGAAGAACAAGGGCAGCAGGCGCATGGGAACACCATCACCTGCAGGTTCCCCTCCAAGTTACACACCATCCTGACTTGGAAATATATCACCGTTCCTTCATCGTCGCGGGGTCAAAATCTTGGAACTCCCTCCCTAACGGCACTGTGGGTGTACCTTCACCACAGGGACTGCAGCGGTTGAAGAAGGCGGCTCACCACCACCTTCTCAAGGGCAATTAGGGATGAGCAATAAATGCTGGCCTTGCCAGCGACGCCTACACTCCACATCCCAGGAACAATTTTTTAAAAGTGCATTAAGCATTTGGATGTTAATAGCGCACAGCATAATTTCAAGGCCCAAGTTTTAGCCAAATATTTTCTGTGTATTTTGTTTTGTATTTCTTTAGGTTGAATAACAACAGCAACAGCTTGCATATAGTTGAATGAATGATTAAATCAAATAGGTTGTAATATAAAGATTTGCCGATCAATAGTGGATAAAAGTAACAACATAAAAGTACCATTTCTTGATAAAATAGTTACACATCTATCAGGATCGATTGTGTCTTTATAGCTTTGTAGTGAACTTAATGGAGCATTTAAACTGGTCTTCTAATGAAACTTAATAGGAGAGTTTTTAAATGCTGGAGTACACTGCATTTTGTGTAAATTTAAGATGACATTAAATGGTACTCTCATTTTTACACAGTATATTCAAATATTCGCTTCTTGTGTTCGCATGTTGGTTCTGAAATGTGTCAGCACATTTTGTTGTGTTGTACTTTTTGGTGTTAAATACGCACCAGTTCCATTTTAATAATACAATTCAGGTATCAGTGTTACACTTTGAAAGTACTCTGGTTATATCTGGTATTTATAAAGCATTAAGATGTGATGACCTCCTCCTAAAATATATTGTTGTTCCTTCATGCTGTTCCTTTAATATCATATCAAAATTGCCTCTGAAGAAAAATGATGTTTAAACATCCACTTGCGAGCTCAGTAATACTTTTTTGAGGAAACTTGGAATACTTTTCTTTCCATTTACTCCAGACAAATTATCTGATTTGGTCCCTCTGTTGCCTCGAGGTTACCATGTGAATAAGTGGTTCTCTTGTTGACAGTAGTAGCACTGGAAAGTTGCAACAAACAAGATAACAGGCCAACATAAATCATGATTAAGGAGCACAAAAACCTGCTTTCAGTCAAGCAGTAATTCATTTATAACCAGAATGGATATGACTTATCCGCTCATTTTATGAGCTTAGGAATGCAGTGGTCTTGTGATTCTCCGGGTTATGGCAGCTGACATCACCAAATTTGCACGCACTAGAATTCTGACACTGGGGCACCTTGTTTTTTTGTGGTTCATTCCTCATAGAGAGCGAATTGTATTCCTTGCCTTGTACTGTTAAAGAATACCTTTTTCTTCCGAGCAGCTGCTTTATGAAGTGGAGAAAATGCCACTTTAGCTAATGATGAATGATGCTTGACCTCAGACCTGTGGAGCTGAATTTCATGCAATGCTAAATTAACATGAAAGGCCCAAGACGTGCTATTTCCATTATGCATGCAGCAAAATAGAATCTTGTTTTGCTATCCGATAGTGCTAAAGTCTGTTCATTTCATTTACTGCTCGAGGTAATGCACTAGAAAGCTGTGATACAGTAGGTCATGCGCTGGATTTCTATTTAGTCACTGAATGATAACTATTTTTTTTCTATAGTGATCTTTATGGTAACATTTCCCTTTCAAATAAACCTGTTGCAGTTGTAACATTGTGAATTGGGCAATTTGCCTTGTGCCTGACATCGTTTTTTGTTGTTCATGAAAAATGATGAATTATACAAAGCGACAGTAACTCGAGGTGCCAACATTATTGTAATCTGTATTCAAATAGTCAGGATTATAATCGCTTACTAATTGATTTGCTGGTTCCCTCTTATATTGAATAGAATGATTATTTTATCCCTTGATTACTCTGTGCTTTCTGTTGTCAATGGTATAACAGGAAAAATGAAGAATTTAAAGGACCGTGAAAGAAAGCTAAGACCTCTGTATTTTCAATAGGCTGTGAAAAACAAGTACCTCTTATGTTGTAAGACAGAACAGCAACACTTAAATGTCTGTTTAGGGAGTTGTGCAACCATCCAAGGAGCTCAGTAGCATTTCTAAACCAAAATTTCAAACCGAAATAGATTTGATTTTGTTTACTACAATATTATGAATTAAGAATCGAATGAACTACAGCAGAGGAGGAGAACATTCAGCCCATCGTGCCTGTTCATTGGTTCTGTATAATTCTCTTAATCCTGCATATTAACACACATCTGCAGAAATTGGTGGCGGGACTTATTTTATAAATGTATGAAAAATTATTTCCTTTCTCATGGTGCTCAAGATCCCCAGCATTTTTTTAAATATTCAAAAGCTCTCCTACTTAAAAAAAACGTAAGAATCTGATTTTAAGCAAATCCATTGCGAACTATTTATATTTTTGGAGATCGAGATCAAAAGATCAGAAATGTCCTGGTTTGTCAATGCTAGGAGCTGACCTCCACTGTTCTCGCCTCATGCACTGGTACAATGATCGATGGAAACCAAGGGTAAACCATGGAAATCAATGGCATATGAGTGTATATCATGTGATACAAGATTTCAGTTGCCACTTCAAAAAATGCATAAAACCTTCTATAGCTAAGGGATTAGAAATTCGTCTGGACCCGTTTTCGGGCCTCATTTTTGCTTCTTTTGCGTCCATTTAGCCCATAGGGCATAATTTCAAAGTTTGCCGATGGCACAAAACTCTGAAATGTAGTAAACAATGAGAAGGATAATAGAATTCAGGATGCCATAGACAGACTGGTGAAATAGGCAGACACATTGCAGATTAAATTTAATGCAGAGAAGTGTGAAGTGATTCATTTTGGTAGAAAGAATGAGGAGAGATAATATAAACAAAATGGTACCATTTTAAAGGGGGGTGGAGGAACAGAGACCTGGGGGTGTATGTACATAAATCTTTGAAGGTGGCAGGACAAGTTGAGAAGGCTGTTAAAAACATATGGGATCCTTGGCTTTATTGATCGAGGAATAGAGTACAAAAGCAAGGAAGTTATGCTAAACCTTTAGAAAACCCTGGTTAGTATGTGTTCAATTCTGGGCACCACATGTTAGGAAGGATGTTAAGGCCTTAGACAGGGTGCAGAAGAGATTTACTGGAATGGTACCAGGGATGAGGGACTTCAGTTACGTGGCTAGACTAGAGAAGCTGGAGTTGTTCTCCTTAGAGCAGAGAAGGTTAAGAGAAGATTTGATAGAATTATTCAAAATCATGAATGGTTTGGATAGAGTAAAGAAGGAGAAACAGTTTCCACTGGCAGAAGGGTCGGTAACCAGAGGACACAGATTTAAGAACTAGTGGTGTTCCGCAGGGGTCAGTGCTGGGTCCCCAACTCTTTACAATCTATATTAACGATTTGGAGGAGGGGACCGAGTGTAACATATCAAAGTTTGCAGATGATACAAAGATGGGAGGGAAAGTAGTGAGTGAGGAGGACATAAAAAACCTGCAAAGGGACATAGACAGGCTAAGTAAGTGGGCAGAGATTTGGCAGATGGAATACAATACTGGAAAGTGTGAGGTTATGCACTTTGGCAGGAAAAATCATAGAGCAAGTTATTATCTTAATGGCAAGAAACTGGAAAGTACTGTAGTACAAAGGGATCTGGGGGTCCTGGTGCACGAAACTCAAAAAGTTAGTATGCAGGTGCAGCAAGTGATTAAGAAGGCCAATGGAATGTTGGCTTTTATTGCTAGGGGGTTGGAATATAAAAACAGGGAGGTATTGCTGCAGTTGTACAAGGTATTGGTGAGGCCGCACCTGGAATACTGCATACAGTTTTGGTGTCCATACTTAAGAAAAGACATACTTGCTCTCGAGTCAGTACAAAGAAGGTTCACTCGGTTAATCCCGGGGATGAGGGGGTGGTCATATGAGGAGAGGTTGAGTAGATTGGGACTCTACTCATTGGAGTTCAGAAGAATGAGAGGCGATCTTATTGAAACATATAAGATTGTGAAGGGGCTTGATCGGGTGGATGCGGTGAGGATGTTCCCAATGATGGGTGAAACTAGAACTAGGGGGCATAATCTTAAAATAAGGGGCTGCTCATTCAAAACTGAGATGAGGAGAAACTTCTTCACTCAGAGGGTGGTAGGTTTGTGGAATTTGCTGCCCCAGAAAGCTGTGGAAGCTACATCATTAAATAAATTTAAAACAGAAATAGATAGTTTCCTAGAAGTAAAGGGAATAAAGGGTTACGGGGCGCGGGCAGGAAATTGGACATGAGTCTGGGTTCGGAATGGTCATGGCCCTGTGGGTAGTGGAGCGGGCCCAGGGGCCGTGTAGCCTTGTTCTGCTCCTACTGTGTTCTAATTCTGTTAGATTTCAGGAGATGGTTTTATTCCTGTTCCTGGCTGGGGTGGAGATCGCCTTTACAGAAGGTAAGTACTGTAGAAAATATAGGGACAGAGTGATCTCCTGGAAGAATTTCGATCGCCTAGATGGGTCGGAGAGGAATTTCCCAGATTTTTTTCTCCCAAATTGGCCATTGGGTCTTTATCTGGTTTTTCGCCTCTCCCGGGAGATCACATGGGTTCGGGTGGATGCAGAGTGATAGAAGATTTGAGGTTAGGATCAGATCAGCCATGATCTTATTGAATGGTGGAGCAGGCTCGAGGGGCCGATTGGCCTACTCCTGCTCCTATTTCTTATGTTCTTATGTTCTAAGGTGATTAGCAAAAGAACCAGAGGTGACATGAGGAAACATTTTTTTACACAGAGAGTTGTAGTGATCTGGAATGCACTGCCTGAAAGGGTGGTGGAAGCAGATTCAATAGAAACATTCAAAGGAGAATTGGATAAATACTTGAAGGGAAAACATTTACAGGGCTATGGGGAAAGAGCAGTGGAGTGGGATTAATTGGATAGCTCTACCAAAGAGCCGGCATAAGCTCGATGGGCCGATTGGCCTCCTTCTGTGCTGTATTATTCTATGATTCTATGATGATTTTATGCCCATAAAACAGATGCAACAAGGTCCAATTTCTATCCCCAGACCTTTACATGGAAAAAAGTTATAGGTTATACCAGTTTTAAACTTGAAATATTAAGTCACTAAAATGATTTGCACCAAAATCCCCACATGCTAAGTTACTCGTCTTAGCTGTTGCTGCAGTGGAATGATAGTGAACAGAGGGTCGGTGTTTATCCAAAGGAAGCTGCAATGTTGGAGGGAGAGCCATCTTGAAAACACTTTTGCCTATCTAGTGGCTGGTTTCAGATCTGTGGGCAGCTAACTCAACCCCCCCTCCCCCTTATGGTACATGGGTAGGGAGGCCAAGAAATATAGTGGAGAAAGTACATTGGAAGTGGAAGTCTTACCCTCAAAAACATCCACAACAAAAATAACTAGATCATCAACAAAAATATTGAAAAATTAATCTGAAAATAGCAAATGGTGGTCTCATCTTTTAATTTAAATGCTTTATTAATATTATTTATGTAGAATTTTAAAAGTTGGTTAAAGATTGTATGAACTTTTATTTTACAAATCAAACAATGTACAACCCTGACAACCTCTGTTAAACTCAGCTCACCTTCCACTTGTCGAGAGACAAGCTATAAAATTTGACAAATGATCTGCCTAAAGGTCAAGCAAATTTGAGATGATCTGAAGCGCCACACACAAAACAAAAAGAGGAACATCTTCTGTGGACCATTTACCTAGGGGAAGCAGTGTGGTTAAGGGACAAACTCCTTCAGTTGTAAAGTGGTGTTTGAAGACTGATTCTACACAAGGAATCACAGACCGTACATATCGCTGGTAAGGCACGACCTTCCAAAGGATGTCCTTATTGTGAGCAATTGGTTTGCGAGCTGTATGTGTGCAATTAATTGGACTGTGGGCATTTGAAAAGCACGTTTGACTTTCTGTTGCTGCTGCACTGACCCAAGAAACCAGATAAAAGGACATGTTCACCGGACAGGAATACCTGTCACCTGAGACACACAACATGGCTGGATGAGGCCAGTTAAATCCCTAGCTAGTGTCTAAAAATGAACCAGACGTAAAGCAGATTAATGTTACTGTAACCTTTACATGGACAATCGGCGCATAATTTCTAGCAGTGCTCAACGCAAGGTCTGGTTGAGCTTCTGACAGAAGTCTGGCATTGTGTAGTTATTGAACCTCTACCCCCCAGTGACTTTGGTGGATGTTTGTTCCTGGAAAGTACTCTGCAATAGATGTGCCACATTATGAAAAGTATGAAGCAATTAGCATGCAATATGCTATTTGCACTGCTTGTAACCAAACAATAGCAATCCGAAGTGCTCATTCCTTTACTTTTCACCAAATGGTAACTTGCAGATCTTTATGATTTATTTATTTTATGGTGTAACCAGGGCACCACCAAGTTAGTTATACATTTTAGTAATTGAATTGTTTATTTTATTAGCATTCAATTAATTAATTAACAGATCAATCTTCTGAAGACATAATAACAACATTCAAAAATATTTTAGCTGGTTATTGTATCTGCAGTACCAGTAACTCATATCCACAAAGCCTCCACGGATATCTTTAGCAGAAAATTTACTGCAAAATGAGGTACTACAAATCCAAAACAGCTTAGTGACTAAGAAGTCATTATGCTTTCTCAAGGCATCCAGGTAAGAGATTACTTCCTTTGGTATAGAAATCTACTTTAAAAAAAAAGTCCCTTAATTTAAATTGAAACAGCAGACATGAGCTTGTAATAGTAAGAAGAGATTCAGAGATATGTTAGTAATCGACTGCATGCTTGTCTTTTCATCAGTGTGAACTTGTTCAGTATTAGGATTACCACTGACTGTAAAGAGTTTACTTTGAGAGACTTGTATTACTGTGTGGACTGTGGAAACACTCAATGAAATGTTTCAAATGAGCAATAATCCTTTCATTAACCTTAGTAAAAAATCTTACAAAACAACTATGCAATGATGAGACTAATGAGAAAGAAAATACTTAATGACATGAAAAATAATAATGTGTTTTATGTCCGAATAACTAAGTAATTTTCAGCTAGTTTAAAGAGAATGCAATAAATTATTATACATGCACCTTATTTAAGATTTTTAAAAAAATAAGCAATAAGGAATGAATGTACTGCACCGTAATGTGAAATGTAGGTAGAAGTTATGGAAAGGGATCAACTGATTTGAAAAAACCCAGACAATATGGAAAGTGAGTTGGGGTAGTGGGGCTAAGGGGTAAGATTTGAATTGACTGAAGAGAAAATGAAACAGATTGTATCAAAAGAGACATGTAGGGGGTGTGACACCATGGTGAGAATAAACAGCTCAAAGTAGTTGACAGACTTCAACAAACTGAAAACCTCTGTTCTTTAAAGTGACTGTACGCCACATTAGGCCTTAGGCTCTTGATGTCATTGTTCAGTACTGACTGTTCTGAACAGACCCACTAGGCTATAGTCAATTTAAATTAAAACCATGTAATGTAATAAAGGGATACTCCTGACGTGTTTTCAATCAAACAGATGGGGATCTGGAGCAGGACAGCGTGTGAATGGGTTAGTTCAATGATTAAAAGCTAAATTTAAACAAGGATATGTTCAGGTCCAACAGTTTTGTAACTTACTGTTTTATACAACTTCTATATAACATTAAAAACTCCAGTGCGTGGGATAATTTTGTAGAGTGATTTTTACTCTTGTATATAATTTTATAGAATATAAACTACAATGCTTACCGTTTAATTTACAGTATGATAAAGAGCTTTGGTGATTGTAGTGTCAGTACACAGTGAAAATTGTACCATTGGTTTGAAGATTGAACACACATTATTTGTTTTCCAAAATATATACCTATCATAGATGATAATCAGCCAAACACATGATCAAATTTTAATAAAAGTGATACATGTCATAGATCGGCAATAAACTGAAGAGAAAAAGTCTGTTTTATTTCTTCATAAACAGTTGAGGCCTTAGAAAAGTCCAAAAGATGCATATCACTTCTATTTTAATGCTTTGACATTAGGGGAAAAAATGAAATAACATTGTCTCCACTGGAAGAAATTGGGTTCATTAAATATGAGATAAAGATACATAATTGTTTGCATTTGTGCAATAATTTGACATTATGATATAACCAAGTAATGGTTAATTAATCAAGGAGCATTCAACATTCTCCATTGTCTCCTCATTTCTGTAACATTCTACTTTCCCAAATAGTACTAGAGGAGCATTTTGCGTTGCTTTCGAAAGGATTTCGCCCATCAGTGAATGCATGAATTTGAGATAAAGCACTGTAGTTTTTGGAAGCTATGAATCTACAATTTGGATTTTACTTCTTTAACTACCTTTCTACAAGTCTTTGTATCTGCTACAACTCTGCTCAAAAAATCTGAAGCTGTACTTACCTCAACTGGCCACGTGTGTCATCCAAACCCAAAGAGATCTGATTTTCTCAAAAGTCTGACTAGATCTCAAATTTGTCTTCGTCTGATTGAATTCAGGCCAAAATTCAGTCTCCATTCTCGGCTTTCTTTATCACTTCATCATTCTGCCCGAGCTATAGAACTACAAAGGGAGATTATTCAAATGAGGAGCAAATACAGAAAATTGAGATATTTAGTAGGACAGGCAGCATCCATCAGGAAAACATGAGACAACTGATCTTTTTCAGGTATAAAACCTTTCCTCAGAACTGAACGATATTACAGATAAACAGCATTTAAGAAGGCATAGAACAAGGGAAAGAGGAAAGGAGGGGGGCAAAACACTCTCACGGACACAAAGACCACACATACACAGGAAAAGACATAGAATGACCTGTAAAGTGCTAATGTGGGGACCAGGAAATGGTTGAAGGGCAGAAATGATATGCACAGGAGACATGAAAGGAGGCATAATGAGAGAAATTAAAGAATTAAAAGACATAAAGACCTCCCCACCCTCCCCCACCACCAGGTGGGAACAAGATGTGGGAGCAGTAAAAATCGGTAAAGCAGATCTACTATTCCGTTCCCACTTTCTTCGCACCCACCGCCATTTTATTAGGCCGCATTTAGTAGTTGATCGAGGCCCCCAGCACAGGCAGGCGGGAGACTCAGAAATGTGATGCAAATCAGAGTCCTGTGATACAATTAGGACCCGGATACCATTTTGTCGCTGAAATGTACAAATCTCACCCATCAGCGAGCCCGCTTGGTAAAACACTAGCAGGATTGGTGGCAGATTCATCAGGCTGCAGGATTGAAACAAGTAAACACTGCTAGGCTCTCAGATCATTGGCATCTGTGTGCTGGGGAGGTTTTTGTACACAGAGTGAATTCTGAGTTGCAGTAGTGCTTATTTCTGATAGTCCCTTTGGCCTACTGACCCTGAAGAGGCAGTAAAGTTTTATAATGGGTGCTGCTGGCTACCTTGTACTGGGTGCAAGAAGAGGAGGAGGAAAAAGTGCAGCAGCAACAACAGCTGCAGCAGCGGCCTCAGCATCTAACAGAAGCAGGAGGGTGGCCTCTGAGTGTACAGCTGCTGAGGGTGGCCCACTTGTAGAAGGCCTTACCCTTCCAACAGGATATATAGGTCAAGGTTCACCTTTCTCAATATCTGTGAGGAGACGTGTATGGAGAGGCTGCGCTTATCGAGGCAGGTAGTTGCTGACCTCTGTGGCCTCATGCAACAAGACCTGCAGCCTTCCACATCAGGGGGGCATGCCATGCCAGTGGCTGTGACGGTGACCACTGCCCTGAATTTTTTTCAGGCTGCTACAGTGGACATCACTCACATCTACTCCCCATGAAACAGCCAAAATGAGAAAGCTCTGGGGTTTGAAGCAACGGCTGGCTTCCCTAGAGTGCAGGGCACAATTGACTGCACTCATGTTGTCATCAGGGCACAGCAGGACCAGCCCGGAGCTTTTGTTAAATACAAGGGATTCCACTCTATCAATGTCAAGCTAGTATCTGATAGCACCAAGAAAATCATGCAGGTTTGTACCAAGTATCCAAGTAGCTGCCACAATTCATTCATCCAACATCATCCCCCCTCTTTTCCACCATGGATTGAATGTCAGAGGATGGCTGCTTGGGGACAAGGTCTCCCGCCCCTTCCCTCCTCCCTCTTCTCCCCCCCCCCCTAACTTGGCTCATGACAACCCTTTGAAACTCCACAATGCCTGGGCAGCTCAGATGTAAACAGAACCATGCCACCATGAGGAGTGTCATAAATCACAACTTCTACAAGAAGTAACTCAGGAAGTACTACTGGATGGCCAGCTGAGGGTGCCGTCTGAGGAGTATAAATACTCGGGCGTGGGCCCAACTTGGCCAGAGACAATCTGGAAATAGGAAGCTAGTGACTACTAACTAGACCTCCATGTTTTGTTACAAGTCGATTAAAGCCTTGCTTTATGTTCAACCAAGTGCGTAGTGTGTCTTTATTACGTCAAGGAGCATCATCACGCTCACTAAAGGGCTCCTACAGGAAAGATTTAGCTGCCTTGATAGGTCCGGGAGCTCCCTGCAATATGCTGCAGAGAGTGTCTCCTATAATTGTGGCCTACTGTGTACTTCAAAATATAGCTGTACAGAGAGGATTGCTGCTGAGGAGACAGGTGAACAGGATGAGCGTTGTTGCGGCTGCACCCATCCAATTGAATGGCAAGTATTCCATGACAAACCTGACTTGAGCCTTTTAGATGGTAAAGAGGTACTATGGGCTGCTCATCACAAAGTACCTAGGCTCTGCCCTGCTCTTTTAGCCATGATGTTAATGTGGCTGGTGCAGTTAAGTACTGGTGACACCAGGATGTTGAAGGTGGGGAACTCAATGATGATGGTACCATTGAGGATCAGGGGAAGGTGACTGGGCCTTTTCTTGTTGGAGATGGCCATTGACCGACACTTAGGTGGTGTGAATGTTATCTACCACTTGTCAGCCCAAGCCTGTTGTCCAGGTATTGCTGTAGACTTGCATGAGCTGTTCTATTATCAGAGGAGTTGTGAATGGAGCTGAATACTAGAATCATCAGTGAACAACCCCATTCCTGAGCTAATTGTAGAATCCCTACTGCTGCACCAACTGAGATCAATTTAATTCAACAAAGATCAGGGATAAAACTTGGGATCTTCCTGGTGTATATGGCTCAGTATCACATGACAGTGCATCATCGACTGAGCCAGCATGACAATGGCATTGGAGATTTATATGCTTCATTGTCCTTCAAATGTAAAAGTGAAGAAACATTGTAAAATACTGCAAGGAATTTTTATTTCTGTAAATGTAAACACAAATATGACTGTATATCTATGCCTGAAATTGGAGAGAAAAATTAAATAAACCATCTTACAGTAAATGCCTCTTAAAAGGCATTACTTAATTTTCACATCTCTGTTGTAAAATATGTGAAACAGGTCTGTTCTAATATTCCAAACCTATAAAAATCTGTTACTCAAAGCCAATGGGCCCGATTTTCGGCTTGTGTGGGAAATGGTCGGATTTCCCCGAATGTGGGGTTTCTGACACACATAAAAAAGTGTCAGCCAGCCCCACGCAATTTTCCCTCAATTGGCCAATTAATTCCCAGCATGTGGGAAGCCTTGCTAATTGTCTAAATCGAGTCAGAAATCCCCACTGTATGATGTCATCATTCGTGGTGCTTTCAAGGTCCATAGCAAGCAGTGCATCCTCTGAAGGCTTCCAAACGAACCATACAGGATGGCAGAGGAGCCTGCAGCAGCTGTGGCCAGTGCCAGACCACGAGCTGCCTTCAAATTCGACGAAGCTTCACTGCAGGCATTATTGGATGGGGTTAGGGCCCACAAGGAGGTCCTCTTCCCTAGGTCAGGCAGGAAGAGGCCTCTCACTGAGACCAAGGCTGCATGGATGCAGGTGTCAGCAGATGCCAACTCGCTGGGAGTCACCAGAAGAACCTTGGCATTACATCTCTATCTCCTTCCTTTACTCCCCCACAGTACCATCCAGAGCCCCTGTCCTCACTGTGGAGGAGGAAGAGGCTGTGCAGCCAGACTCCTCAGAGGAAGCTCCAACCTCTGAGGGCACAGCACCAGCGCAGACACTCACACCTCGGGGGGACCTTTGGGACATAGAGTAGTGTTGTCACCTGGTGTTTCACAGCTCACAAGTGAGCCTCAGCAGATTCTGGAGACAGGACGCAGGGCTCTGCCAGCTCAGCTCAGCTGCGCTGCACCTCGACCCTCTGCCTCTGGGTCCATCCGCAAGAGAAGAGGTGATGGATCTCCATGCACAGATGCAGGAGTCTCTGGCAGGTTTTGTCTCCAGGGTCGCTGCAAGTGTGGAGCGAATGGAGGAGTCCATAGCGACCATGAGCAGAGCCTTTGTGGAGTCATTGGTGCATGAACGCAGCACCATGGAAAGGTTGGCAACCTCCATGGAGGAGATAACTCGCCAGCATACGGAAAACATGGTGAGTGCTCATAAGAGAATGACATCTCTTGAGGAGCGTTGGCCATCTGTTGAACAGAGAAACCAGATCTTCATGGAAGTCCTTCTGAGTAGGACTGCCAGTGCAGAAACGGGTTCCACTGGCCCCCTAAAGCGCAGCAAGGTGCTCTCAAGCCACTTCCAAGCGCTGGCCCCTTCTGGCTTGTGCAGCTTCAGGTGAGTGAGCAGCAGCCTGGTGCTCCTGGTAATCATCCTGCTGTTCCTGGTTCTGCTGCTGCCACCTCTGCTGTTGGAGATCCTCTAATGCCAGGAAGGGAAGGTGCCAAAGGTCTCCCATTCTTCTAGCAGATGCCTCGGTTGAGGAGGTCCTGAGTTAGGGTGGTGAGAGGGGCTTCCCATGAGCTCACACTGAAGAAGTGTGTGAGGCTCCAACTTTCTGCAGCTGCTCCTAAGGCTTCAAAAAGTTCCCCCAAGCCTTGATCAACAAGGTCCTGCAGCCTGCAAATGCTGCCTCTTTAAATATCTTCAGCCCTCAGCGACCTGCTGCTGCAAGCAAGCAAGCCAGCTGTTTTCACGCCAGCTCTCATCGGCGGGGTTCTCTGCAGGTGGGTTTCAGGTGGGGAAAGCCCCAAAGTCGCAACGGCGCGGGAAAATCCACTTCAACAAGCAGATAATTGCTTGTTAGTGCTCCGACGACCATTCCCGCCAGCGGCGGGCGGGACTGAAGCGGGGCGTGTGAAAACGGCAGTCCGAAAGTCGGACGGGGCGGGGAATCAGGCGGGGGGGTCCCGACCCGCCTTTTCTGCGATTTTTGGACCACGGCCGCATGAAAAGCCGCCCGACGGCTGCCCGAAAATCGGGGCCAATATTATATGTAGCCTCACAATAACAATAAGTGGTTTTTGCATTGATGCACAGCGAGCTTAAAACCACAGTGTATGACATGTGGACTTTGACATTAGGCAGTTTAAGGTATCTTTTCTTAACATACAGAGAAGTGTGTATGTCACCCACACATGTTGTCAATCAGGCCTTTCACACATTATGAAGCCACACTGCGATTACACCGAAGTGATGACTATTGCAGTAAAACTGTCTTTGTTGAAAATTTGGGGGTGGAGTTTCCGCTTTGAGCGCAATTGCTGATTCCGGCGCAAATTGCGCCCAAAATTGCGCCCGTTTTGAAAAGTGTTATTTTCCCCCCGAGTTTCCGATCAAACTCATTTGCATATCGCCGAATGCAAAATCTGCCATGAACCAGCGCAATCGAGCAGCGTTTTGAAACGTCATTTTAAAAAGAATTTTGCTTTAAAAAAAATTCCTTCATACATTTAAAAGTGGTAACTTGGTGAAGTTTGATTAAAACCGTGAAAGTAGGTTTATCACAAAAAATAAGCATTTTTAATCACAGTGTCAATCCACCACCTCTAAGCAACCCGATTATAAATTACAGAAATTCACTTTAAAATAATATATAAAACTATTTTCTAGTTCAATTGGGGTACATTGGTCAGTTTCTTAGTAAATTAAAACAAAAATCACATTTAACAGCTTTTAAAACCTACCTTTTTGTGTCCTTGCGCCCAAAAGAACCAGCTTAATTTTTAAAGCCTCCTTGAAGGCCCACAAATGAGCGCAATTAGCGGAAACTCCCAATGGTGATTAATTCACCCTGGGGCCAGGGCCGGTTTCATGGGCAGGGCTGGCTTCTACTGCAAAGTTTTTAAAAGTAGCGCAAAGATCGCGGAAACTTGAGTTGCAGCGAACGCAAATTGCGCTTAAAATTCCACAGTCTTTTGCGGTGGCTATGCAGATTTCGGCCGAATTGCGCCCAAAAACCCAGCGCAATCAAGTGGAGACCAGGCCTTGAACATTGGTGTCATTGAGCCCTTCTGGGTAAAAACATTCAGTCAAGAAACCCCTGGAGGATAATTTGATACAATATTACAATCCTTTACCCTAAACTACATAACCCGGTGAAATTGTGTGAAAATCTAATGATCAGATTGAGTAGTATAAATCAGAGAGTAAGAACCAAAGGTTTTTTTTAATGTAAAATGAAGTAACACTAAATGAAAAGCCAGCTCCTGAACTCCCTCCAGTCTTCCCTGGGTCATTTGCGCCCCCGCCGCGCCCCCCCCCCACCCCACAACAACCCCCCCCCCCGCAACAACAACCCTCCCCCCCCACAAAGAAGGACATGAATCCCTGTTCTATATCGGAGATTCTCTATGCTACTGTACACTCTAATGAAACAAGAACTGTCTCTGGTTATTTGTCAGTTTGACTGAGTTGGTAGCATTGTCACTTCTGAGTTAGAAGGTTGTGAGTTCAAAATCCACTCTGTGGATTCCACACATAATCGAGGCCGACAATTTGGTGCAGTACTGATGGGGTGCTGCATTGTTGGAGATGCAATTCTTTCAATGAGACGTTAAAGATCCCATTGTAGTTTCAAAGAAGAGCAGGGAATTCTCCTAGTGTTCTTGCAGTGTTCTTCTGTCAAGCAACAGCACCTAAAAAAGATTAACCGGTCATTAATCTCATTGTGTAGAATAGTTGCCATGTTTCAGTATGTAATAACACTGACTGCACTTCAAAGTAATTAATTGTATATAAAGCACTTTAGAAACATTTATGAGAGACATGGTAAAGTTCTTTATTTAACAGTTGAAGGTATAATATTGTAAGACTATAATCATATCAATATAGGTGGTGAATGCACTCGATTTAGAACTGTAACACAGAAACCCTTTTTACCTCAAGACTGTTGGTAGTGATTTTATAGAACTGACAGTACAGTCTTGACACTGAAGAGGTGCATTGGTGTACTGCTGCCCCAGACTTGATGCAGCTGCAAGTCTCATTCAGGCTTTTAGCTATGGACAGACTGCTTCTAAACTAGAGGGGTGCAGTTGATCTGGGACAGATACTGGGACAATTCAGTACTTATATAAACTAATCTCTGGTAATGATTTTTATATCACTAGTCTAATAATCCTTTGCATGCTTTGTGTTTTTTAATGTATGTTTCTTCTT
Source organism: Somniosus microcephalus (assembly GCF_052327205.1). Classification (NCBI taxonomy): domain Eukaryota; kingdom Metazoa; phylum Chordata; class Chondrichthyes; order Squaliformes; family Somniosidae; genus Somniosus; species Somniosus microcephalus. The sequence continues at coordinate 300,471,108 of NC_140990.1, forward strand.
GCATATATTATACTCTCAATCCATCAGCTACTATTCAAAAGCCATCTTCCATTTTCAGCACAGTTTTTCGTTGGAGATTTCATTCAGTTGACAGTCTAGATAATGATAATCTGTGCCAATAGTTAGCATCTGACGCCTTTTTACACCAATTGCAGTAGCGGGATTCTATTCTAAGTAATAAGTCAGCAAGAATTTTTTTTAAAGCTGTTGTATAGCCAGATTTGTTTTTTAATAGAAATAGTTACATGCACGCAGATTAAGCCATGAACAAACTGGGATTTGGAATACTTTACTCATCCGGTCTTCGCATTAATACTAATGTTGTTGTGATTTGAGTGCAGGTACAGTACTTCCTACCTGATCTGTTTTAAGTCTGGAGAAAATGATTACAGAGAAACAAGATTTTGTTAGGAAGGGGAGTGCGATGAGTTTGCTCCTCTTCCTCCCATGCATTCCTAACTGGCACCAAATTCAAGCAAAAAAGGGGAGTTATCTTTAATTCCCTTGTACGTGGCAGAGTTGACACATGTAAAGTAATAGCTCATTTTCAATTGCCATGTTTAGCATATGTCTCATGTTGGCTCTGCAAGGCCTGCAGGCCGGTCCCATGAGTTCAGCTCAGCCAGCAGTTGCTGCCACTGCACAGCCCCCCTTAGCCTTGAATGCTAATAGCTTTGAATCATGTTCAGTGGTGATGTTAATTTTCCAGCAAAAGCATTATGGGTATAAGTGTACCTGACATCTCCAGTCAATGAGCAGGAGTCTTTGTGTCTTTTTTTTTGTGTGTGTGTGTGCGCGCTACATTCCTGCAGATGGTATTCTACTGAATATGTTCTTCTGTGGAAAATTGCACAGTTCTAAACCTCTAGGTGCAGGAGGCTGTTAACGGTTGCTGATGATAGTAGGCAAACATTAACATAATAATTAGTGTCTTGTAATTGTTTCATTAAAACCAGTTGTTCCATTTCTCCTCATGTTTTCCCAGAAGAGAAGCTGAATTTGGATGACAGCCAGTGGGAGGACATCCACGTCGTCACCGGAGCACTAAAGATGTTTTTCAGGGAGCTGCCTGAGCCACTTTTTCCATACAGCTTTTTTGATCAATTTGTAGATGCCATAAGTAAGTACAATGCAATGTTAATTTAACCCTCAGAGCACTAAAGGAGCAATTCGCTATTCTGCACTCAACCACTTAGCAGGATGAGGTTAATATTTTTTTTTAATTTGCTAGCTGAATGGCATCCATAAATCAGTGCCCTGAATGTAGTGGTGTTTATTCAGTTTCAGTTTCTTCATATTCATGACAGCAATTTATTTTGATAGTACACTTTTGTACTTCATGCAATGTTGTAACATTGAAAAATACAAGCTGTCCCATTTAAATTTACAACCTATATATTTAGTTCAACCTGATTGTTTGTCATGAAGTGTGTAAGCAGATTTCCAAGCAGCAGGTTCAGAGGAATGATAAACTATTGGTTTAATTACTACACGTTCCCAAGCTTCACTCTTCGATTGCATTGTGGGATTTTATTACTTAAAAAGTCTCACTGGCACAAAGCAGAAGTGGTTTTAACAGTTTTGGTTTGTTTGTTGAAGCATTTTCCTTTCAATTCTTTGAAAGAAAACACTCTGAATGAATGCTGAGGAGCGAGGGAGAAGGCCTTCCCAGTTATAAATACATTGGCCTAGAAATTTGAGAATGTCGGAAACCTTCCGGTGGCATCACGGGCCGCAGTTAACGGCTGCCAAAATTAATGGCGCTGGCAGCACCAATAAATTGGTGCAGCTTCCTAATTAGCATTAGCGCAGCGCTAAACTCACGGTGCAAGGCAGGTTCTCCTGGCGGTAGTCTCAGCAGGAGGCCCCAATGCAGCATGGCCATAGCGTCGTTGCAGCAAGAACTGCCTTCTCTTAAAGCAAGGCTGTCATTATAGAAAGCAGTGCGGTCCCTTAAAGGGGAACCCTTTAAAATGAAAAAAATAAAAATCTTTTAAAAATAGGCAGTTGTTAGCCCTCAGAGCTCAAATGCCTTCTGAAAAAAAAATGAACATTAAAAAAATTCCCAAATGGCAGTCTTCAGCTCTTCAAGCTGAATTGCCTTCCACACCTAAAAAAAATGGGAAAAGTGCTGAAGCACTGACACTAATGGCTCAGCATGCCAGGGAAGGGCACCCAAGGTCTCGCATGCAGCACTCCAGCTTTGTGCAGGGGTCAATACTGTAAAACAGGTTCTCTACCCACAGGGGCCAGGAGGCCCTCCAGAAAGAACTACGTGGGAACAGATCACTGAGGCATAAGAGATTGGCATGCAAAGCTAAAGCACATGGGATTTGGGGGTAAGGTACTGACTTGGATAGAGAACTGGTTGGCAGACAGGAAGCAAAGAGTTGGAATAAATGGGTCTTTTTCCGAGTGGCAGGCAGTGACTAGTGGGGTACCGCAGGGATCGGTGCTAGGACCCCAGCTATTCTATTCACAAATTATCTAGATGAGGGAACTAGATGTAATATCTCCAAGTTTGCAGATGACACAAAGCTGGGTGGGCGTGTGTGCTGTGAGGAGGATGCAGAGAAACTCCAGTATGATTTGGACAGGTTGGGTGATTGGGCAGATGCATGGCAGATGCAGTATAATGTGGATAAATGCGAGGTTATCCACTTGGTGGCAAAAACAGGAAGACAGATTATTATCTGAATGGCAATAGATTGGGAAAAGGGGACGTGCAACGAGACCTGGGTGTCATTGTGCACCAGTCGCTGAAGGTAAGCATACAGGTGCAGCAGGCGGTTAAGAAGGCAAATGGTATGTTGGCCTTCATAGCGAGAGGATTCAAGTACAGGAGCAAGGATGTCTTGCTGCAGTTGTACAGGGCCTTGGTGAGACCACACCTTGAGTATTGTGTGCAGTTTTGGTCGCCTTATCTGAGGAAGGATGTTCTTGCCATGGGGGGAGTGCAGCGAAGATTCACTAGACTGATACCTGGGATGGCAGGAATGACGTATGAAGAGAGATTGGGTCGATTAGGCTTATATTCGCTAGAGTTTAGAAGAATGAGAGGGGATCTCATTGAAACTTATAAAATTCTAACAGGACTAGACAGACTAGGTGCAGGAAGGATGTTCCCGATGGCGGGGGAGTCTGAAACCAGGGGTCACAGTCTAAGGATAAGGGGTAAGCCATTTAGGACTGAGATGTGGAGGAATTTCTTCACCCAGAGAGTGGTGAACCTGTGGAATTCTCTACCACAGACGGCAGTTGAGGCCAACTTATTAAATATATTCAAGAAGGAGTTAGATATATTTCTTAAGGCTAAAGGGATCAAGGGATATGGGGAGAAAGCAGGGACAGGGTACTGAATTTGGATGATCAGCCATGATCTCATTAAATGGCGGGACAGGCTCGAGGGGCCGAATGGCCTACTCCTGCTCCTATCTTCTATATTTCTATGTTTCTATCACTGCCAACAGTGTCATACCCACCATCTGGCTCCAATGCCCAAAGAAGTTTCATGACCTCAGACCACTGGTCAAAAGCCGTCTTCTACCAACTGCATCACTAGCCTCACATACTGCTCAATGCACAGCTCCCCCCATCACTCATCTACCAACAATCTGTACCAATCATGAGGCACACCTCCCATTCCTAGCTTCACCGCACCCTCTTGGAGGAGATGGTACAGGCCATTCTTGGCAGGGGCATGGCTGAGCCCTTGGCCAGCGGTGGGGCTGAAAGGATACAAGATGCTGGTATCCCCATACGTAACCCTCCTTCTGGTATGCACCACTTGCTTTCCTGCCCTCCCATCACCACTACTCCACCCTTGTGCCTTCCTCATTTCACACACCCAAGAAATGCAGCCTCCCCAGCCAGCGGTTGACCAAATAGAGGAGAGGAGAGTGAAGAAAAAGAAGAAGAAGAAGAAGAAACACTGTCACTCGATTTCATACTCCCATTTTTCCCAGAATTCCGGCGCAAACAGGTAGCCCAATTTTACCCCCATAAACCTTAACCAGGATAAATTCATCCTATTCTCTCCACTTGCCTGGATGAGTGCAGCTCCAACAACACTCAAGAAGCGCGACACCATCCAGGACAAAGCAGCCGCTTGATTGGCACCCCATCCACCACGTTAAACATTCACTCCCTCCACCACCGGCGTACTATGGCTGCAGTGTGTACCATCTACAAGATGCACTGCAGCAACTCGCCAAGGGTTCTTTGGCAGCACCTCCCAAACCCGTGACCTCTTCTACCTAGAAGGGACAAGGGCAGCAGGCGCATGGGAACACCACTACCTCCAAGTTCCCCTCCAATCACACACCATCCTGACTTAGAAATATGATCCTTCGTCGTCGCTGGGTCAAAATCCTGGAACTCCCTCCCTAACAGCACTGTGGGAGTACCTTCACCACATGGACTGCAGCGGTTCAAGAAGGCGGCTCACCGCCACCTTCTCAAGGGCAATTAGGGGTGGGCAATAAATGTTGGCCATGCCAGCGATGCCCACATCCCATAAACGAATAAAATAAAAATGTCTGGTATAAAACTAACTTATAATGTCCTCTGGTCATGATAATTGATTTCAACTATCTGAAAGCAATCTCAAACACTCAGGTGGAATAACATTTATTAAAGCCTTTACTGTTTCCAACTTACATACCTTTGTGGTATACAAGGGCGTTACTCACAGCATTGAGTATTTTCTCTCTACTTTATTCGTACTTTGGCAGCATTGACTATTTTTAGGACTCCGTGAATAAGAAATTATTGAATTTTTATTCTAACGACGTATACCTGTTGTGCTACAAACTACAGGAATGAAATCCCCCTGCTTTTCCTCACTATGTTACGATAATCTTCATTTTGGATTGCAGTGCAACTTTCAAATCTGGGCAGTTTCTCGTAATAGAATCATCAAATCTTACGGTTCGAATCTTAAAGAGCCTGTGTCAACTCTTTAAAGATCAATCCAATGAGTCCCACTCCCCTGTTCTTTCCCCATAGCACTGCATTTTTTTCCTTTTCAAATATATATCCAATTCCCTTTTGAAAGTTACTATTGAATCTGCTTTGAGGCAGTGCTTTCCAGATCATAACAACTCGTTACGTAAAAGAAAAGTCTCCTCACCTCACCTCTGGGGTTCTAGTTCTTTTGCCAATTATCATAAATCTGTGTCCTCTGGTTACTGACCCACCAGCCAGTACAAACAGTTTCTCTTTATTTACTGTATTAAACTCCTTCATAATTTTGAAAATCTGTTAAATCTCCCCTTAACCTTCTCTGCTATAAGGAGAACAATCTCAGCTTCTCTTGTCTCTCCACATAACTGAAGTCACTCATCCCTGGTATTACACTAGTAAATCTCCTCTGCACCCTCTCCAAGCCATCTTTGACATCCTCCCTAAAGTGTGGTGCCCAGAATTGGACACAATACTCTAGCTGAGGCCTACCCAGTAAAACAGGGATTCCCAGTCATTATGAAATTCTCAATCAATTACTGATTGATTTTATAATTACACTAGTCAACAGGTTCCTAAATGGCAAGTTTAAACTGTTTCAAGTAGGATGAGAAAATAAATTGAAATGAGGCCTGAACCCAGAGTTTCAGATTAATGTGAACCAGTTTGGATTCATTTTGGAAAAATCTAAGGTTTTTGATTTAATTTGGCTCTATTACATTCACTGTCATTTCAAATGTATATTTATTGTATCAGATTCAAAATCTACTGTTTTTGGCCTACTGTTGGGTTGAAATTGCTCTGTGCCATATTAGTTACATAGGCATTCAAAGTACTGTAAATGGATTAAAACATCTTCATTCAAATAGGGGACAGAAAAGTCCCATATGATTGCACTGATTACTAATATCACAATGTGCAATTTTAAGCCATTTGCACTAATTTCTGTCATGACCATAATTTCACACCCTCATCCACTGTCGCCAGTGGCCAGAGTAACTGCAAAGCTAGATGCTGTTTTCATTCTTATTGGTCTATTTTTTGTGCCTAGTTTTTCTAATAGTGTAATTTTGTGTCTGTTTCATGATATTTTCCTGGTAAAATATCTTCAGGTTTATAGAAAATTATACTCTCAAATTCCCTGATGATTTAATCTTATCCCTGGTGAGGGAAAGGGGTGTGTCAAAGTTCACTGGTGGTCTAGTGGTGTATATCTCGCCTGTCCTTCTGGAACTTAGCGCCGGGAATTTACTCGGAGGTCCTCCCGATTGACTGCCATAACTTCAGCGGAAGTTCAGCAGAAACCCCGTTTGTGCCTCTATCCGGGGTTTCCACCAATCTTCCGCTGAAGTTACAGCAGCCGCTCGAGAAATTCCCAGAGGAAATTCCCAGCGTAGGAATCTAATGGGAGTTATCTGAATTTCTTGGTGCTCCAGCAGCAGCTTTGGCCGAATTAATTGGCATTATTGTGTCGGGTTTACAACTATTTCCCCAGTGTTTCATTGAGGATGCATCGAATTCCCTCTTTTTCTGACAGGAATGAATAGGTGATGTATTTGGGGCATTTGATGGGGTATAGGGAAGTGGTGCCATTCTCTAGTGGTCTAATTGGGAGGGAAGGAGAGATGTGCTGGGGTCTCTCTCTTTCTCTCACTCTTATTCATTCTCACTCACACACATAAATACTGTTGTCGGTTTTCACATTTTAATCAGGACCAATAAATACCTGAATGTGTTGAACATGTTGTTTTTATAAAGATTAGGACAGAGTCTTACTTTGCTGTAGGTAAATTGCTGATTAGATAACATCAACTTCCATATACATAGTATGTAATATGTATATAATAATTGAAATAACCACATGATTCCATTTCTCTCCAGTACGTTGCTAAGATGAACAATTAAACACATGTTAATGTGCAATGTGCTAAAGACAAAAATGAAAATTGCAATGTTAATGTTTTTTTTTCTCCTAGTCTTTTTCTGTTCTTTTTTGCTTCAGGAATTACAGCTTTTGCTATTTCCCTAATGCTGTATTACACTCAGTACTCCCTGTCTGCGGAACACTCCCTCTATGTTTTCAAAAGGGAACACCACAGGAATTGCAAAATGCCTATCTGCCTATAGCCGCACCTCCTTAATGTACCTGATCTTGACAAAATGGTTACAGACCCATTAAATATGCTTTAGCCATACCGTTTCTGCATTCCGTATCCTATAAGCCGTTTAAAATAAAATCGGGTGATTAAATTGACAAGTGCAATGACAATAAATTAAACAAGTGCAGTATGTCTTTATTACATTCTGTGCTATCTATGGACGTGTCTGATTAATCAGACGACTGGAGACTCATTTTATTATAAATGGTTCTACCAGCTGTTTTTGATGGACTTCAATTACGTTGTGTTCCAGGTATAGTCTATACAATGTTTGTACAACAATTATATCTGGCCTGCTCCCTCCCAGCATTTTTCTTCTTGAGTACTTCATTTTTGATTCTGTTACTTCAGTAAGATTTTAGATTGTTATACAATGCCTCTGCTTCATGAAGCAGTGATAACATTAGTCTAATAATACTATTTCATGGAAATATGTGATATACATAAAGCCCAAAATTATTGATGGATTTGCATGCTAATTGCACTGCTCCAATGTACACAACAATGTTGTCTCTCTGGCACAACACAGTCCTACATCCAACAGAATTAAGTAGCACAAAAATGAAGAAAAACAAACTAACTTACGTACATGGCTACTAATTCCTTTCAATTATTTTCTTTTCCATTTGTTACTTTGCTGCATGCAACACAGACCAAGGTCCACTTCCAAACTACAGTTGAAGGTTCACCACTGATGGCGGGTCTCCATATTGCTTAGGATCCCTTTTCCTAATGATGTCTTTAAACTGAAAAGGGTGCACAAGCATATGAAAAAAAGAGTGAGAAAAGAACATCAGGTCCAGCCAGTCCTCCCATCCAGTCAATGGTGTAACCCCGTACACCGTTCATCTACCCCTAACCATGCTATCTCTGGAAGAGGGAAAAAAAAGAAAAATACTCATGGCCAATTCAGGAAAAACTCTCGGGCCATGATTTCCCCTACCTCGGCAGGTCCTGTACAGCCGGGGTCGGTGGCGCATCCCAACCCCACTGCTGGCTCCAGCCCGCTGTGTGGAATGATTTTACCAGCGCGTTTGCCGGCCAATAGAAGGAAGCGGGTCTGATGACGTCACTTGATGATGCATCATCAGCAGGTTTACTTAAAGGGATCGTGCACAAATTGATTTTGACAGTTGTGCTGTCAGTGTTCTACAGCATTGAGGTGCTGCAAACAGTGATAATGACTGCACAGAGGTGCAGGGCTGCACCCAGGCTCCCCCATGACTCCCTCCATATGCTTGTGGAGGGAATCATAGCACACAGGGAGGTCCTTTTCTCTTCCAATGCGTGGAAGAGACCTCCACAGCAGATCAATGAAGCCTGGTTGCACATTGCACAGGAGGACACAAACAGGGATGTCATCAGGAGGGCCAGGCTGCAGTGATGCAAACCTTTGAATGATCTCGGTAGATCACGAAACGTTACTGCAAAGCCACACTCAACCTCATCCTGCTGTGCCACTCATCACATCCCCATCACTCTGCCTTCCCTACTCTACTCCACTCCTGCACATCCTTACTCACACCAAATTACCTTGCACCTCCACCCATCCCTCTCTATCTATATTATCACTTCCCCATCTCATTAGCTACCCCTCACACTCACCCTCATCCTAGTCCAATCATACCAGCTAACAACACACAATGCAATAGCAAAATACTGCAGATGTTGGAAATCCAAAATAACAACAGAAAATGCTGGAAAAACTCAGCAGGTCAGGCAACATCCGTGGAGAGAAATTTGAGTTGACGTTTCGGGTCGAACCCTTCTTCAAAACTGAAAAGAAAAGAAACTGGATCGAAGGCAGGGCTGCGATCGGACAAAAGAATAAAAGAAACAAAAGAAGTGAAAGAGATTAGAAGCTAGACGAGATGGTAATCGGCTGAGATTAGGTGTAAAGTGTACTGGCAGGGCAAAAGATAGCTGCCAGGTGTAAGAGAGAAACAAAAGGAAAGGGGGGGGGGGGGGAAGGAGTGGAACAATTACAAGAGAAAATGAAATGGGGGCCGAGCTTATGATCTGAAATTGTTGAACTCGATATTGAGTCCGGAAGGCTGCAGAGTGCCTAATCGGAAGATGAGGTGCTGTTCCTCGAGTTTACGTTGAGCTTCTGTGGAACAATACAAGAGGCCAAGGACGGTGAGGTCCAAGTGGGAATGGAGCGGTGAATTAAAATGACAGGCGGCCGGAAGCTCGGGGTCACCCTTAAGGACTGAACGGAGGCGTTCCGCAAAGCAGTCACCCAATCTGCATTTGGTCTCCCCAATGTAGAGGAGACCGCATCGTGAGCAGCGAATACAGTATACTAGATTGCGAGAAGTACAAGTAAATCGCTGTTTCACCTGGAAGGGGTGTTTGGGGCCCTGGACAGTGGGAAGGGGGGAGGTATAGGGGCAGGTGTTACATCTCCTCCGCTTGCACGGGAAGGTGCCAGGCGAAGGGGAAGGGCTGTTTGGGGTGATAGAGGAGTGGACTAGGGTGTCTCGGAGGGAGCGGTCCCTGCGGAATGCTGAAAGGGGAGGGGAGGGGAAGATATGTTTGGTGGTGGGATCACTTTGGAGGTAGCGGAAATGCCGGAGGATGATCCGTTGAATGTGGAGGCTGGTGGGGTGAAAGGTGAGGACAAGGGGAACCCTATCGTGGTTCCGGGAGGGAGGGGCAGGGGTGAGGGCAGAAGTGCGGGAGATAGAACGGACACGGTCGAGGGCCGTGTCAACCACGGTAGAGGGGAATCTTCGGTTGAGGAAAAAGGAAGACATGTCAGAAGCACTGGTGTGGAAGGTGGCATCGTCGGAGCAGATACGGCGGAGACGGAGAAACTGGGAGAATGGAATAGAGTCCTTACAGGAAGCGGGGTGGGAGGAAGTGTAGTCCAGGTAGCTGTGGGAGTCAGTGGGCTTGTAGTGAATATTGGTCGATAACCTATCCCCAGAGATGGAGACGGAGAAGTCGAGGAAGGGAAGGGAAGAGTCAGAGATGGACCATGTGAAGGTGAGGGAAGGGTGGAAATTGGAGGCAAAGTGAATGAAATTGTCAAGTTCGGGGCGAGAGCAGGAAACGGCACCGATACAGTCATCAATGTATCGGAAAAAGAGGTGAGGGAGGGGACCCGAGTAGGACTGGAACAAAGATTGTTCCACATAGCCCATGAAAAGGCAGGCATAGCTAGGACCCATGCGGGTACCCATGGCAACACCTTTGATTTGGAGGAAATGAGTGGAGTTAAAGGAGAAGTTGTTCAATGTGAGAACAAGTTCAGCCAGGCGGAGGAGGGTCGTGGTGGATGGGGACTGGTCGGGCCTCTGTTCAAGGAAGAAGCGGAGCACCCTCAGGCCATCCGGGTGGGGGATGGAGGTGTAGAGGGATTGTACGTCCATGGTGAAAAGGAAGCGGTTGGGGCCAGGAAACTGGAAACTGTTAAAGTGGCGGAGGGCGTCCGAAGAGTCGCGGATGTAGGTAGGAAGAGACTGGACAAGGGGAGAAAAGATAGAGTCAAGATAGGAAGAGATAAGTTCCGTAGGGCAAGAACAGGCTGAAACGATGGGTCTACCAGGGCAGTCCTGTTTGTGGACCTTGGGAAGGAGGTAGAAGCGGGCTGTGCGGGGTTGGGGAACTATGAGGTTGGTGGCAGCAGGGGGAAGATCTCCAGAGGAGATGAGGTCAGTGACAGTCTTGGAAACGGTGGTTTGATGTTCGGTAGTGGGGTCATGGTCCAGGTGGAGGTAGGAGGAGGTGTCGGAGAGTTGGCGTTCAGCTTCCGCTAGGTAGAGGTCAGTACGCCAAACAACAACAGCACCACCCTTGTCAGCGGGTTTAATGACAATGTCAGGGTTGGATCTAAGAGAATGGAGTGCTGCAAGTTCAGAGGGAGGTAGGTTGGAGTGAGTGAGGGGAGCAGAGAAATGGAGACGGCCGATGTCACGGCGGCAGCTAGCGATGAAAAGATCTAGAGAGGGTAATGTTGTTTTAGCCAGTGTTTTAGCCAATGTTCATGTGAAGTTTCTGTTAATGTGCTGTCAAACATTGAAACCTTTATTTTCAAAACTTTGCATTCTTAGACAGATTTGTGTGCACCTTTGGAAGTGAGTTGCAGAGAATGGTGAGACATAACAGTACCCCCTGCAATAATGATGAGTGTGAAATGGCTTGGGCATTGTAGTGATGTTTTATGGTGCTGATGTGGGGTGGTGCCAACCTGGCTCATCATGTGGCAGCCAGGGTGTACAGCATCAGGAGAAGTAAATCTGGCCATGGTGAGGCCATCCCTGGCCTCCCGGGCAGCAATGTGGTCGGGTGCTGATGTCCTGTTGAGCATCAGTTGATTGTGGAGAAGGTTGGTGTTGTTGTTGGTGCTGCTGGTGTGCCTGATGCTGCTGGTGTTGGGGCGGATCGTGGTGGGATTCTGAGGACACCGTTTCAAGGGCACCGATGCTGATGTAATAGATGGCAGGTGAGGTTGAGATGACAGAAGCGATCTGTCAATGGTGAGAGAGGTTGTTCCAATGAGGTGACACTGGATACACAGTTTACTCCAAACACTTGCAACCTGCATAAAGTTTAATCGGTCTTCCAAATGTAGTAAGCAACAGCTTCTGAGCTTGGAAAGTGAACAGCTGTGAGATGGGAGCTTTTATAGCACATTTGCAGCTGTCAAGTAAAGAGATCATTTCATGGTAACGCAACTCCCGACCTCCTTACCTGATGTGATCCCCGAGCAGCATGGACCCCGTGGGCGACATTGTAAAATTTAAAAGTCAGCTCAAAATACTTTTATGTGGCTCTTAACAAGGTCATAATGACCTAAATTGCTTTCCTCGCCACTGCGTGTTGGGTTTGTTCAGCGTTGACAGACCCGACATCTGGGAAAGTCGCGCGGCGAAAACATTCTTTCCCACCCAACCTGTCGCCAAACGCACCCGCTGACCCTCCGAAAAATTCCCCCCAGGAAACTAGTCTCTGGTTTCCTAAGGCAATCCATCAAGCACCAAGAAACCATGATAGGTAGAGACTCATCACAATCACTAATGACTCACAGCTTATCCTCTATAACTGGTAATACCCTCTTCTACCGAGAACTTGTCAAACTCCCTTATTAAGGGTTGTAGTGACTCCATACTCACCACATGTCATAGCCCTCCATTCCAGAAGGCACTGGCTCTCTGTGAAAATAAATAATTCCTGACCTCTAACCTAACTTTGCCTATGGATTTTAAAGGCACGGGGGTAGAAATCTGTCTTGGGCGGGAGCGCACATCAGGCGCTATTGCATCAGCTGCTGGTTATACCCTCCGCCCGATATTCAGTTCCACTGACTTCAATAGAATTAAATATCGGTCAGTGCATATAACAGGTGGCAGGTGCAATAACACCCGCTTAGTGTTACTGCCCAAGACAAATTTCTACCCCATGAACTCTAGTCCTACCATCACTTACATTTCAGATAAGTAATACAACCATACTGTATCAAACCTCTTCAGCATTTAAAAACCTCAATCATATCCCCTCCCAGTATATGCTTCTCCAAAGTAATAACCATGCCCCTTACAGTCTAACCACATAATTACAAGTTCTAAGGTTTGGTATCTTCCTGGTCCCTTTCCTGCACTCTCTCCAGGATCAATATCCGTCACCATGTGCGGGGACATCTCCACACCACTCTATTGACACTTCAACTGCCTCTGTGCTATCAGACAGCTTGTCCAGTCTTGGATGAGCCCTTCATTTCCTCCCATTAAATATTAGGAAACTAAAATAGTTGCAACCCTGCAGTCCTGTTTAACCCTGAGATGAATTTCCAACACTGTATCCTTTGCATCATAAAGGACTCCTACTTCCACCTTCATAACATTGCCTGCCTCTGCACCTACCTTAGCCCATCTGTTGCTGAAACCCTCCTCCGTGTCTTTATCACCTCTAGACTCATTGGCCTAGAAATTGGTTTGCACTCGACTGAGCACAAACCCAGTGGCGACTACGAACCGCCGGCCAAAACTGATGAGCAAGAGGACCACGCAAAATTGGCCTTCTTGCATCATCAGGACGCAACTGCTGTGCCCCAAGAGAAAGTGCAGCGATCGTAAAAAAGACAAAGATCGGCACCAGATTACGACTAGTGCGAGAGCAGGCAGAGGAGGCGATTGGGAGGGAGGCGAGTGGTGTCCAGCAGCGGGCTGCAGTTTTAACGTGGAACCAGGTGGAGCATTCTTGTTCCTTCTTCAATTCTTAATTGAATCTAATTTGGCCACTGTCCTTTTCAGGCATGACACTTGAGAGGCTCATTGCCTGCATCCATGTTGTCATTTTGGTCCTCTGTGACCCAAAAGGAATTTTTAAATGTTAGGATGAAGATGGTACACAACCACCAACATAGAATCATGTAGAACAATGAAGCCCTCAAGATACCTTTATTCTAAAGCATTTTATTTGCGCCTATATTTGAAGGGGAATGCAGAGTGTTAAGATAGTACCTGGGAGACAGAGGCTACTCAATGCAATCATGACTTAAGACATCCATGCACCAGCCATAGACAAAAGCTCAAGCTACAGAATTATCAACCATAAAATTGGTGTTTTGAAGCAGTGTTGGGACTGATCAGAGGCAGTCGGGACTGATCAGAGGCAGTCTTCATTTTCTGAATGGCAGGCAGTAACAAGTGGGGTACCACAGGGATCTGTCCTGGGCCCCCAGCTGTTCACAATTTACATTAATGACCTGGATCAGGGAGTCGGATGCAGCATTTCCAAATTTGCAGACGACACTAAACTAGGAGGGGGGGTGGGCTCAGAGGAAGAGACCAGGAAGCTCCAGAGCGATTTGGACAGACTGGGCGATTGGGCGGATAAATGGCAGATGCACTATAATGTGGACAAGTGCGAAGTTATCCACCTTGGGTGCAGGAACGGGAGGGCAAATTATTATTTAAATGGCAATAGATTGGGAGAGGGGGAAGTACAGAGAGACCTGGGTGTTCTTGTACACCAGTCACTGAAGGCGAGCATGCAGGTGCAACAGGCGGTCAAGAAGGCAAACGGTATGCTGGCCTTCATAGCAAAAGGGTTAGAATACAGGAACAGGGATACCTTGCTGCAGCTGTACAGGGCACTGGTGAGACCACACCTCGAGTACTGTGTACAGTTTTGGTCGCCTCATCTGAGGAAGGATGTTCTTGCCATGGAGGGGGTGCAGCGGCGATTCACCAGGCTGATACCAGGAATGGCGGGAATGACCTATGAGGAGAGACTATGTAGTTTAGGGATGTACACACTGGAGTTTAGAAGATTGAGAGGGGACCTCATAGAAGTGTATAAAATTCTGACAGGTCTAGACAGACTGGATGCAGAAGGAATGTTTCCCTTGGCGGGTGAGAACAGAACTAGAGGACATAATTTAAGGATAAGGGCTAAACCATTTAGGACAGAGATGAGGGGGAATTTCTTCACTCAGAGAGTGGTGAACCTGTGGAACTCATTGCCACAGAGGGCAGTGTACGCCAGCTCATTAAATATATTTAAGAGGGAATTAGATATATTTCTACGGGCAAAAGGGGTTAAGGGTTACGGAGAGAAGGCGGGGACGGGATACTGAATTAAAGGATCAGCCATGATCTCATCGAATGGCGGAGCAGGCACGAAGGGCCGAATGGCCTACTCCTGCTCCTATCTTCTATGTATCTATCTATGTATAAATCTCTCTCCCTATCTAGGGTTTTCAAAATAATTGTCATCTGCTGCATGCTCCATAATTTCACCTTGCAAAGAGGCTCAGCATGCATTTTTTAATGACTGGGATAGCCAAGGCATGGCAAAGTGAGAAGGAGAAAATGCCAATAATGAATTAGCAGAAGTACCAGCAGTATAGGAAGGAAGACTGGTACGCCAGGCATTATTTCCAAATGGCTTCCAAGGATTGCTACTGCTACAGCATTTCTTATAGGAGTCGTCTCAATCTGCCAAGTAAACATGTCCAAGCAACCTGGTTCTATACTTGCATGCTCAGTTCTTATCTATTGGCATCATATGCTGGGATCTTTATAACCAATTCAGCACAAAGTTCAACTTAAGTGTGAGGCATTTATTTCATCTGTTTATAGCTTGGGTTGGCATTGTATTCCTTCTTGGCACTTGTACTTTATTTCAGATGTGTGACATCTAACTTGCCACACCTTTGCAAGTATTACGTGGATAGACTAGAGAAGCTGGGGTTGTTCTTCTTAGAGCAGAGAAGGTTGAGAGGAGATTTGATAGAGGTGTTCAAAATCATGAGGGGTCTAGACAGAGTAGATAGAGAGAAACTGTTTCCATTGACGGAAGGGTTGAGAACCAGAGGACACAGATTTAAGGTGATTGGCAGAAGAACCAAAGGTGACATGAGGAAAACCTTTTTTACGTAGCAAGTGGTTATGATCTGGAATGCACTGCCTGAAAGGGTGGTGGAGGCAGATTCAATTGTGGCTTTCAAAAGGGACTTGGATAAGTACCTGAAGGGGAAAAAATGCAGGGCTACAGGGAAAGGGCGGGGGAGTGGGACTAGCTGAAGTGCTCTTGCAGAGAGCTGCACGGGCTCGACGGGGTGAATGGCCTCCTTCTGTGCTGTAACCATTCTATGATTCTATGTGTTGACTGGGTGTAAGGTTTCACTGAGAGCCTGTTGGGATTCTGGTGGCTCTAAACTTCCCCCGGCTGTTCTTTTGAAAATTTGGTATGTGAGTTGGCTATATCCAGGACTACAGTGGCTGACCAGTTTTGCCTACTTTACCTGTTCCCATACCTGGTGCACCAAGTGCTTCCAGTAGAGAAGGAATAGACATCTGTCCCTTAATTTGTGTGTCTTTCCTTCAGTCCTAGCAGAGAACTTGTAGCTCCTGGTATGTCCGATTACTATTTCTCACTCAGTAACACAGAACTCTTTCGCAATTTGGTGAGTATGCAGCCTCCCACCAATAGCTACTTCCTTTCAATTGGCTGGCCCAATGTTTTAGGAAGAAATACTTTTATTGTTTGAGAATCTTATGAACATTGCTCACAATAGGAAATGTTTCCTCTGTGCATTATATGGGCTGAAATTATAAATTCAATTATAAGGAACTCATTTATAATTTCACTACTAATAGTGAACAGAAGAAATTGTCCCCTGATTTTTCTTCAATTTAATTTCCATTCAGCATGCTTTAAATTCTACTGTATTCTGATTGTCAGGTTTCCTGCCATATTTAGTTAGTGATGTGGAAGGAGCATCTCTCTATGATAGACAATGCCAATAGACGTGCTTACTTAGATAATATAATATCCCTTAACAAGCAAAACTGTAGAATAATTTAGATTCATGGAAACTTTAGTCTGAGAACTAATCTCGAGGTTGTAATGTTTTTTGAAGAATTGGATTTGGGGTCATTGAAGTCACAAAATGTTTTTATTAGAACCAATTATAGGTGGAAACATAAGAATGGATGTCCTCCATTATTAATGCAAATGTAAGAAAACATTTCTGCATTTTAGTTCAAACAATAATTTATACATAATTTATCTTTCTCCTTTAAAAGAGAAAAGTTTGGCTTTTAGGAACAGTGGTGAAAGACTGTGATCATTAGACAGAAACTTATTCATCAATGTCGACCATTTCACGAGGGTTGTATTACACAAGGTTCTCTAGGTCAAATCTCAGGGAGTTCAGCAACTGTTTCATAGCAGGATTCAAGACAGTGGCAATGCCTGAAAAGCCTATCTCTCACAAGATCTCTATGTTTGAAATGTTATATGTGGGTCTGCATTTGATTTTTAAAAAACTTTTATGGGAAAAGCAACAATGACAAATGATTCTGTCTTGGTGAAACTTCTTCGTCTCAAATTAATCTGTAGATTGCAGTGATCAACTTGTATAATTTTTTTATCAAAAATAAGAAGTGTTTGTTAAAGGTTTAGTTTCCCCTTTTGGTAACTGCTTAATGTGTTTGGTTGTCTCGTGTTGCATAACATTCCTTTGTATGCTATTTTAATGCAGTTGCAAGCCAATTTAAAATAAATAGGCAGGCAACTCTATTAAAATGGGGCACAAAGGAGCTTTGCACAAATGTGTTAAGCAATGTGTTCGAGAAAATTAAACCCATTGGAGTATTATAGTAAAATAGGCTTTGAAGGGTTAAATGACTATTGCAGAATTTATCTGTGGCTGCAGTCAAAAGAAACTCTTCGAAAGGATGACTAATTAATGTAAGTAACTTTAAGCAGATATTTTATTGACTTGCATTCTTTAATTAAGTAGATGTATTTCAACTCAGGTGAAAATTATCTTTTGAATTCACAGTTTATGGATGTATCACAGTTTGTGGATACCACATTTTAATTGGTTTTCCTTATACAGTTGCTTAACAAATGTTAACTGTGCATTTTTAATCATTTCCTATATTTTCCTTGCACAACAATTTACTGTGCAGTAAAAGTTGAATAATCTCCACTGTTACATAGCATTTCCTCACTGCGGGTATAGCTGGTAGCCAGTACAGAATATGTCTCATGGATATATGCTGTTGAACCCTGCTTAGGATGTTGAACCAAAGAATCAAACCACCAGGTTGATGGCCAGTAACTTTAGATCCTTTAAGACAAAAAAAATCACTCTTTACACAGAGTAATAACCACATTTAGAAGGCTAAACCCGCAGATTCCTTTTATAATCTTTGCCGCTCCCCTTCCAAACGAGGAAGAATCCACAAAGAATATTATTTGATCAATTTAAATTTTATTTATACAGCTTCAGTCCCTAAGTGTAGGTCTGTTGCATTGTATTGTAGAGGGACAACACATTTATATAGTCTTGGATGGAAGAACAGTTCTGTTCATTCTTTGATGGCAGCACTGGACTGTTTAGGGCATGAAAATATCAAAAGGCATACCTTAAGCAGAGCAGGTCCCATCACATCAAGTCATTTTTTTTGTTGTCCAGATGTTTATCTGTGATCTGGTGTTGGCAAACTAGCAGTATTTTATGCTGAAGACTCCCATTTCTGAAAGACTATATTGCAATTGCCAAAATTCATTTTATTTACAGTCGCTGATCACTGTCAGCAAAAAATATTTTGTCATTCATCCCACGGTTGGATTGAAACCATGATTTTTCTAAGTGAAGAACTGGGTCTTTGACCAATGTCTTAGTCCACCAAATTATCTAGCCGTCAACAAGCTGCCATTATTTTGTTTATAGGCCGGGTCCTCAGGTGGATTTAGAGAACTCCTCCATGTCTTTCCAAGCTGTTATTCTGGAAGAGAATCAAGGCAGCTGTGTTTACTGCCTGGAACTTGGCATAAATTTACAAAAAAACTAGAATTTATATCATTCGGTATCACTGAGAGATCTCAAACCACCTGCCTATGTGACAAATTCACCCTATTGTGAGCTCGTTGTTAATGACATCATGCAATAAAGTCAACAATTCATGTTGATGAATTGAGTTTTTATGAGCATTGCTAAAAGATATACCCATAAAGGAAACATCACGGTGCAGTGCTTTCACCAATGAATCAGTTTTTCAGAAATTAGAATATGTGAATTCTGACCTGCAAACCTGGAAATACATCTTATGGAACACAAGCCTCATTTTTATTAACCCTTGCCTGCTGAAACCACATAAGGATAGCACAAGATACTCTTGGAGAAACACTGATGGAAACAGACCAGTCCATTTTGCTAACTGGTCTGGTTCAGTTCCATTGCTTCTTCTTGTTACTGGTGCAGGTCTGACTGCCACTGAATAAAGAAGAGGAATTGGTGCTTTGCTAGATTGTTCTCTCTGCTCCTCAGCTCTGTGGTATCAGATACAAAAGCAATATTGAAATGACATTTGAACCGCCTTGCAAAATTGAAGATTGGCTAGGCAATCGAAAGATAAAACTGAGTTCTCAATTTTTCGGTCTATTTTCAGTTTGCTAAGAAGATAGAAAGTCCAGTATACTATGTAATCATACCTTAAAGATTTGTGTGTTGCAGTTCCACATTGTTTTTAACATTGTGTGTTGCAGTTCCGCATTGTTTTAACATTGTTTTTTGAAATGTTTATTGAATCAAATCATATGCTGTTACATCCCTACTCTGTGTCTGGCTGATTCTACTAAGATATCATATCATCATGGTTTTCTTAGGCACACTCAATCTTATCAGCTGTCCTTAGTCAATGGTATTTATTTCTGCTGTTAATATTAAATAAGGTGTAACTGTTTTTCTTTGCATTCTCCAAGTGTGGACAGGAACAACAATATACATTTATAGCGCCTTAATGTAGAAAAGTGTCCAAGGCATATCATATGGGTGTAAGTTAAAGAGTTTGCTGTAAGGACGGTGTTAAAGGAGGAGAGGCAGGTAGAGATTGGAGTGGTTTAGGGAGGGAATTCTAGAGCATGGGGTCCAGGAGGCTGAAGACACAGTTGCCAATGGTAGGGGGAAAGGAGGTAGGTTTCAACAAGAGGCCAGAGTCAGAAGAACAGAGGGTTTGAGGTTGTAGCACTGGAGAAGGTTACAGATGTAGGGAGAGGTGAAGCCATGGAGGAATTTAAACACGAGGACATGAAATTAAAATTTGAGGCATGAGAGGACTGGGAACCAAAGTAGGTCAGCAAAGGTGGGGATCATGGCTGAGCAGGACTTGGTATGGCATAAGATATGGGCAACAGGGTTTTGGATGAGCTAAAGTTTATGGAGAGTGGACATAGGGAGGCCTGGAGAGCATAGGAAAGGTCAAGTCTTAAAATACATATCAGGAAAGGCGGTATACATATCCGGAAAGGATGAACAGGCTGGGTCTCTTTTCTCTTGAAAAAAGAAGGCTGAGGGGTGACCTAATAGAGGTCCTTAAAATTATGAAAGGTTTTGATAGAGTAGATACAGAGAGAATGTTTCCACTTGTGGGGAAGAGCATAACTAGAGGCCATCAATATAAGATAGTCACAAAAATCCAATAGGGAATTCAGAAGAAACTTCTTTACCCAAAGAGTGGTGAGAATGTGGAACTCGCTACCACAGGGAGTGGTTGAAGCGAAAAGTATAGATTCTTTTAAGGGAAGACTAGACAAGCATATGAGGGAGAAGGGAATAGAGTGTTACGCTGATAGATTTAGATGGGGAAAGACGGGATGCGGCTCGAGTGAAGTATAAACGCCGGCATGGACTGGTTGGGCCAAATGGCCTGTTTCTGTGCCATTAATCCTATGTAAGAATGACAAAGGCTTGGATGAGGGCTTCAATGACATCCCAGCTGAGGTGGAGGCAGCTAATTCTATGGAGGTGGAGGGAGGCAGTCTCGGGTAAATAGGATAGTGAGGTTGCAAGCAGTTTCTTCAGCCTGAGACAATGGCCAGGGAGTGGATGGTTATGATACTGAGTTTGTGGCAGGGCTAGAGATGATTGTTTTAGTCTTCCCAATTTTAGCTGGAGGAAATTACAGCTCATCCAAGACCGGATGTCAGATACAGCTCAGAGGCAGTAGATGGGTGGAAATGGTATAAAAGAAGCAGAAGGCGAGTTTCAGGGATGAGATGAGCTGGAGCAGGAGATGGGAGAGAAACTAGAAAGAGATGGAGGTTCAGGTCTCAGGTGGAAGGGAGGGAGGGCTTGGAAAGGAGACTGAGGGGAAGATTTGGCTTGGTGGACAAGGGGAAGGGGGAAGCAAAAGAGGAAGCTGAACAGACAGTCTGGATCTTGGTGACAAAGAAATCCATGAGCTCCTCGCACATGATTAGAGGAAGGAAAAGAGATTTAAGGAGGCTTTTGGTGGTAGAGATAAGGTGCCAGGAGTTATCTTTATTTCCAACATCTTCCTAGAGTAGTAGACTGTTTTGGGAGAGAAGAGTAAAACCTGGAAAATTATTATCTGGGCTGATCTGACAATGGATGGCTAAGCCAGATGTGCACCATATACACTCTGTGTGCACCCCACCCCCCTGGACTTGAGGGATCTAAGATGGACGACGTGCCAGGGGAAATGGCCGGGATAGGAGACAGTGAAGGTTTTTCTCAGGACTTGAGCATCAAAGGTGGAGGTGAATGAGTGGTTGAGAAAATCAACTGCTTTGGAGGTATCATGGAGGATGGAGGACCAAAGGATAGGCAGCTGGGAGTTTGAAAGTGCATTTGTGATTAACGGATGCACTAGAACGTGCTGTTGGAAGTTGGGTAGAGAGGTGTGGGAGAATAGCGACAGAAGGAAGTGGTTAGAGATTGCTTTGTTAGTGATTGAGACCATGGCAGTAAGAAAGGCCATGGGAGATGGTAAGTTCGAGGGGTTGGCCATGAATATGGGGGGGCAGGAGATTAGATAGAGGGAGAGGTTTATGGAGGACAGGAGGGCAAGAAATTGAGAGGAGAGAAGGTAAGGTGAGCTGGAAATCACTGAGGTTATTCTCTGGTGAATATGTTTCCAAAACACAGGGTTGAACTTTGCCAGTGGTGGTCCAATTTTGTACCTCACTTCTTATACTGATAAGTTGCAATGTATTAGTCATACCATTTATAGTGCTCATTAATGCAAATGTTTTCACGAGAATGGATAGATATATCTGGAATATCAAAATCTGCAGTTATGTTATACACAACAAACCTTATCAAAAAACTACAGGTATCATTAGCCACTTCTGAGTTTACTATAGCTTCTGATTCTTGTTATAAATACAGTAGCTCTCACACAAATATATTAAGACCATTTTTGCTCCCACAAGAACTACAGCATGTTCTGGGATTTAAAGTAAGTAACTATCACAAGAATAAAATGTAGAAAGAAAAGTGCTGGACTTATTAAAATATAAGAAGTACAATAACAGGATCTTAGTAGACCTGCTTCTAGTGATAAAGTGGTTAATTTTTTTTTTATTCTGTAGCCTCATATTTACTTTATTTGCTGAAAAAGTAACACATTATTGCTCCCATAGGGATATAACTTATAGAAATCTGGCACTTAAATTGGGAAACAGCTGTTCTCTGACTAACGGCAGGTGTGCTGTACTGGTGCGGTTTGTTATTACCTATACACTGTTCATCTGTAATAATCTGTTTTCCTGTAACAAGACAGTTAATTTTTGCAGCCAGTATCAGCTATATTTTAAAACTGTCACAATGTGAACATCCATTTATAGAGAAACCGTATCCCTTTTTATTACCCTTGTCTATGCTACATATAAAATGATAGTAAAGTGTACGTACAGTAAGTCTGCATTCTTTATGTGATATGTAAGTCACATCATTATGCACAGAATAGAGATCAGTTAATCAGAAGTCTGCTGTGGAACTGCTTCCTCTTCAATTCAGAGAGCTTGCTGCACAGAAAAGAGATAAAAATTGTGAGGAAATAATATTTAAAACATCAAACATAAAATCCTTGGAGAATTCAATACTCCCATTCTGTCATATGATTCATGATGGACAATATATTCAACTAATAATGAAGACACAACAGAACTGGGTTGAACCCCTCACTTTCATTGTAGTTTGACTATAATGACACTAGAAATACATTCAATTTGGAACCTTCTTTCAGACATCAATCTACTGGATCAGGAACAGTGATGTTTCAAACATTGTTACCATGGTTTATATTTATTGTGATGCTTTCTTTCTTCCCCAACCCACTGTGGTCACATGACTACATTGCAAGGCCAGCATTGTTCGGTACCTTAAATCAAAGAACCTTGTTTAATATGAAGATGGTGTACTATGGGGATAACACATAATACCATTTTATACTTCATGCTGATGGAAGATTCACATAACTTACTTATGTCTTAACCTTCAAAAGTTATGTGGATTATTAGTGTATTATAAACTGGCATTTCATGCTGCTCCATATCACTCTGAATCAGAAGAAAAAGATGTAGGACTGAGGTCCAGATCTGGACCTCCACCACATTTCTTGTGCCTCCAAAAGTTTCAATGAGATTGGATGCACAGAAACTTTGATCAGCTTTATTTCCCACTTTGTTGATATTGCACAGTTCCAAGCACTAGAAAATATCATGATGCTAAAAAGTGCATTATATCTCAGCACAAAAGATCCTGTTACATTAAAGGAACATGTCAATACTACTCCTCACAATATTGTTGTAATGAGTGATTGTGGATCACTGATAGATTGACTTTTCGCCTTGCGGACCTGTTGCCAGATTCTTTGTGCATTACTACAACAGTACTTTCTCCATTGAACCTTATTATGTATTTTGTGCATTAGTGTATGGGATTGTTCTACATATAACATATAAACTAATTTTACCTTTATTTTTGTTATAAAGAGAATTCAGCATTTAAAAACAAAATTACTGGCATTGATATTAACCAAAATGTACGGTTTGCACCAACGCTACTGGACAAATTTGGGTTTTTTGGTGTTGATTACCAAAAGAACATTAAATATGCATAATTGTTGAAAGTAAGCGAGTGTGCCATTTCTAAACAGGAATACTGTAATGTGCATAGAGATAGATTTTAACAACCTATCCATAATTTATTACAATTTTTCTTTCATGTTCATCTTAGTTTGCATAAAACTAATGAGTGAATAAATGTTATTCATCTTTAAAACATGCAATGATCAGCATGAAAATTCAAACTAAAGTCTAATCTTAACGAGACTGACTTCAAATTGTAAGCATAAAGATCATGAAGCATTTTAATTGAAGGCAGAGTTGTGGATTTGATACACCAGCCAGGTGTCATTCTGAGAAAAAATCTGTTGGAAAAGCAAGGATACTGAATAAAACAAAGTTAATTTGAAAATGTGTAAAATGTGTTGAATTTTCATGGAGGCGGGATGAACAAATACTTATTGCATCATTGCGTATTTTCATTAATCACTACTATAATAAGCTACTTGATACATATGAAATGCAGTATTATGTGTACTATACTGTTATAATACATTGGTAAATTATACTGTTCATAGGATGCTTTGCCAATGTGATATCAGTTTACTATTTAGCCAGTGCATTTGATTCAAGTATTTAGTATTTAAAGTACTCTGAAAAACCTTATGGCCAATATATTTTTTATGTGCCTATAATAAGATGGGCAAAGATCTGGATTTATGTTATACAAATACAGCAGCAATTGTACTTAAGACTTACAATTCATACAATGCTCACTTAAAATGACATTGATTTTCTAAATAAATTACAAACTGTAGCAATGGTGAAGAGCATAGTGCCTGATCTAAAAAGTATAAACAATTCAGAAAACACAGAACCTAAAGAGGAGCCATTTAGAATGGGGTAAAACAGTCCAGAGCCATTGAATGAGTTTCTTGCTGTATTATAAACATTGGTGTAATCAAGTAACAAAAGGTTGAAAGGTTGTAAATCAATTTAGATAGGTGACCTTTGTTGCTCATGTTTCTGACCCCACTGATATGTCAACCATGGCAACCTTAAACAGATTTTGATAGAGCCAGTCACATACTTCATTTAAATTGCAGTTTAAAAGCACTTAGATCGGTCTTATTTGCATTCGACAAATGGGAATGTGATGAGCAAAATGATAAAATATATGTAATATAGCATATCTGATTTTGCTGGCAAATAAGGAGCTCTTGAATGTGTTGAACTGAAGGAATTTAAAGCTAGTCTGCATTGAGTTAAATATAAATGATCAAAAGTTGCATTAACAAGCCTACTTTTGAAAACATACTGGGAAAACAACAGAGTTGCACTACTTAAATATGTAATTAACAAATTTATTACAAATTCTTTGCACTTCTTGCGTATTCAGCTTTCTGGCAGATGAACATTAATTTACAATGGCAGAATGAAGCTAATTTCAACACTTTGGAGAAATGAATGCCTTTTTGTGCAGCATGTTACACTTATCTACATGCCGCATTATTGTAATAAGTACATTCAAGAATAATTTCTTTTCAAATATTTTTACAAATCTCTCTCTCATTTGCATGCAAGTAAGTTGTCAGCTTAAATCTTTGAAATGCAAAATGTATCTCATTTCTATATTTCATCAAGGGGTCTTTCATGTTTAATAAATTACAACTTAGATCCACAAAGACTTTGTTTTTCCTCAACTAAAAGCAAAAGGATACGGTTAAAATCTTAATCAGAACCTGCAAGGTTATTTGCATGTTGCTGATATTTGGCTAGATGAGGTTTAATTCCAGCAAGCTGATTCTAATGGCAAGGTTATACTGTTAAATTGTCTGAAAGAAAAGAGTAGTTTCATTGTACATTGTAAAAAAAAACATGCATTGCTGCTCCTGTTGGAATTATAGTATTCTGATTTACTCTTAGTTCCAAATGAAATACAGTAACAGCACAGATGAGGTTTGTCAGGCTAACAGGTTTTCAAATTATGTATAATATTGGTTACATGAGGAGGAATGAGATATTAACCCAGTTACATTTGAGAAAATGTTTCTGAATGAACAAAGCGTATTTCCATAAAACAGTCACAAGTATTGGGTGTAAACGAAAGTAGATTAGGCCATAAAAAACAAATACACTTGTCTTCTGTCAGCATTCAGGATATCCTCTAAAAGGCTGGAGGTCAAATCTCTTTTTTTTCAGGAGTCTGACATGACTCATACATAATTGGCTCGGTACAACTTGTTTAGTTAACCTGTTTATCCACTGTGCGTCAATGCAGATTAAAATAATTAAAACTTTTTTTAAAGGGAGTTACTCGAATAAATATTAAGTTTTATGTGTCTTTAGGAAGCCTTATAATAGCAAATGACACATCAACACACAGAATGATAGAATACCATGCGCTTAAGAAGTATCTTGGTACTCTCAGAAATTATTTTAGTGGTTAACATAAGGATAGTTAAGGTAGAAAGATATTGTTTGCCTACATTTACTTTGTACAAAATCAGAATAATAAAAACAATTTAAATCTGATCTGCTTAGTAATTCATGTTGTGCTGGTACATTATTGCCAACGTTCATACTCGTACTGAAAATAACAGTTCCTACAATAGGCAAGAGGTGTAGGGTGTGTGAGGTAAAAAGAAATAAATCATTGTAGTCACAGAAACAGTAATCCTTGTTGAGCATTTTGAACTGATTGATATAAATAACATCTTTGCAGCCATCTGTCCAAAGAGGGACCTTTCCAGGCAGTGTTAAGCTGCAACGGCAGAATAATTAATGAATGGTGTCCTTTGTGCTAGTAATAAAGACAAGACAAATTATGTTATAATCCAACTGCTGGTCATTCTTCAAAGCCAAATAAAATGTCAAATAAAAGTTCGGAGTACTGTATCTGCCTAATACACTGCAATCTACCTTTTTTTTTAACTATACCAGTCATTTTTTGTGTGAGTCTGATTGTTCATAAAATGGCTGGCAGTAAGTTTGTAAAAAAAAAATGTAATTACGAAAGAAAGTACTTTGATGTTTGTGTATATTAAATCATCCACAGCACGCAGTCTGTAGTCAGCACACTGTAGTCTACATTGTGCTGAGGGACCAATGTTGGCACACTGAAGGGAGATGTCATCCAGCCCTAGAGCATGTTCAGCAAGTCCCAGTGCACAGAGGTTTATGAGGGCAGAGTGTGGCTGTGTGCCTAGAGAGTATACTAACCTCTTGGGTAGACGGGTAGGGTTGCTTTATGTCAGTCTGAGCTGGAATGAGCCACATGTTGAAAAATGGGCTGAAATTACTGTCTGAACTGTAGTCAGTCAGTTCCTTTTATTACTGGGCCTGCTTTAAAGCTGTACCATATTGCAGAAAAACATGTTTTCAGCTCAAATTTGGAATTGCACCTATGCCAAGATGTCATTTAAAGATCATGTAGCAATAGCTTTTGATGATGTCATTGCTGACGGTTGATGTCATCCTGTCATCTTGCATTTGGCCAACTCTAAGAGGAGAAATTATTCGACTAGCTTACTAGTACCGCATGTAAAATCACACAGATCCCTTTGCCAATTGAACAGTTTCTGCTCTTCCAGGTTGTTCTAATAATTATGCTGAAATGCCACTGATAAACAGCCAGCAAAAGTAAGCTTTTCTAAAATCTAATGGATTCTAAAGTCAAACGGCCTCAAATTGGGCGAGTTCAGGTCATAACTCCAATCCCTGAATTCAATTCAGATCATTTCAGATATTAAATCAGCTGCCACTTTTAAAAATGGGATTACACAGGCATAGAGCAACAAACCTCTTTGTATACATATATTTTCCTATCAAACAGATTTCATCAAACATTTGTCACCATTATGTGGGTTGCTGGATGGATTCGTTGGAGGCATAGTATCAAAAGTCATCGCCGGAGGCACAGCGCCACGGGGCACTACCGGCTACTGCCGCCGCTAACCTCCCGCTGAATTTCGTGGGAGGCGTTAGTGGCACCGTGCCCGAGCACTAGGGGCGCTAACAGGAGGTGCAAAGCAACCCAACTTTTCCCCCCAAGTTCCCACATCACCTGTAGTACCCATAGTCTGCTAGTACCCTACATATAATTTGATATTGTAGATATATTTGTAGGAACCAATCCTTAAGAAGTGGCAATGTTGACATTAGAAAAAATTCATGGAAGATGGATAATGGCATAAATAAAACAAATCTACACTGCCAACTCTCCGACACCTCCTCCTACCTCCACCTGGACCATGACCCCACTACCGAACATCAAACCATCGTTTCCAAGACTGTCACTGACCTCATCTCCTCTGGAGATCTTCCCCCCGCGGCCACCAACCTCATAGTTCCCCAACCCCGCAAAGCCCGCTTCTACCTCCAAGATCCACAAACAGGACTGCCCTGGTAGACCCATCGTTTCAGCTTGTTCTTGCCCCACGGAACTTATCTCTTCCTATCTCGATTCTATCTTTTCTCCCCTTGTCCAGTCTCTTCCCACCTACATCCGCGACTCTTCGGACGCCCTCCACCACTTTAACAGTTTCCAGTTTTCTGGCCCCAACCGCTTCCTTTTCACCATGGACGTACAATCCCTCTACATCTCCATCCCCCACCAGGATGGCCTGAGGGCGCTCCGCTTCTTCCTTGAACAGAGGCCCGACCAGTCCCCATCCACCATTACCTT
Source organism: Somniosus microcephalus (assembly GCF_052327205.1). Classification (NCBI taxonomy): domain Eukaryota; kingdom Metazoa; phylum Chordata; class Chondrichthyes; order Squaliformes; family Somniosidae; genus Somniosus; species Somniosus microcephalus. Next base: position 300,499,251 of record NC_140990.1, read on the forward strand.
CCTCCGCCTGGCTGAACTTGTTCTCACATTGAACAACTTCTCCTTTGACTCCACTCATTTCCTCCAAATCAAAGGTGTTGCTATGGGTGCCCGCATGGGTCCTAGCTATGCCTGCCTTTATGTGGGATATGTGGAACAATCTTTGTTCCAGTCCTACTCGGGTCCCCTCCCTCACCTCTTTTTCTGATACATTAATGACTGTATCGGTGCCATTACCTGCTCTCGCCCTGAACTAGACAATTTCATTCACTTTGCCTCCAATTTCCACCCTTCCCTCACCTTCACATGGTTCATCTCTGACTCTTCCCTTCCCTTCCTTGACTTCTCCGCCTCCATCTCTGGGGATAGGTTATTGACCCAACATTCACTACAAGCCCACTGACTCCCACAGCTACCTGGGCTACACATCCTCCCACCCTGCCTCCTGTATGGACTCTATTCCATTCTCCCAGTTTCTTCGTCTCCACCGCATCTGCTCCGACGATGCCACCTTCCACACCAGTGCTTCTGACATGTCTTCCTTTTTCCTCAACCGAGGATTCCCCTCTACCGTGGTTGACATGGCACTCGACCGTGTCCGTTCTATCTCCCGCACTTCTGCCCTCACCCCTGCCCCTCCCTCCCGGAACCATGATAGGGTTCTCCTTGTCCTCACCTTTCACCCCAACAGCCTCCACATTCAACGGATCATCCTTCGCCATTTCCGCCACCTCCAAAGTGATCCCACCACCAAACGCATCTTCCCCTCCCCTCCCCTTTCAGCATTCCGTAGGGACCGCTCCCTCCGAGACACCCTAGTCCACTCCTCTATCACCCCCAGCACCCCTTCCCCTTCGCCTGGCACCTTCTCGTGCAAGCGCAGGAGATGTAACACCTGCCATTATACCTCCCCCCTTCCCACTGTCCAGGGCCCCAAACACCCCTTCCAGGTGAAACAGCGATTTACTTGTACTTCTTGCAATCTAGTATACTGTATTCGCTGCTCACGATGTGGTCTCCTCTCCATTGGGGAGACCAAACGCAGATTGGGTGACCGCTTTGCAGAACACCTCCGTTCAGTCCGTAAGGGTGACCCCGAGCTTCCGGTCGCCTGTCACTTTAATTCACCGCTCCATTCCCACTCGGACCTCACCGTCCTCGGCCTCTTGCACTGTTCCACGGAAGCTCGGCGTAAACTCGAGGAACAGCACCTCATCTTCCGATTAGGCACTTTACAGCCTTCCGGACTCAATATCGAGTTCAGCAATTTCAGATCATAACCTCGGCCCCTATTACATTTTTACTTATATTTTTTATCCACACCTTTGTTTTGGCCTTTCCCACGTGCACCCCCCTTCTTTCTTTTTTTTTCTCTCTCCCAGATGGCAGCTGTCTCCCACTCTGCCAGTGCATTTCATGCCTAATCTAGAGCCGTCTTTTGTCTCCACTAGTCCTATCACCATCTCGTTTCATTTTGAATACCTCTTAATGTCTCTTCTCTTTTGTTCTCTCCCAGCCTGGCCTCTTAATCTATTTAATTTCCTGTGCTTCTTTAGTCTTGACAAAGGGTTTTCACCCGAAACGTTGACTCTATTTTCTCTCCACGGATGTTGCCTGGCCTGCTGAATTTTTCCAGCATTTTCTGTTGTTATTTCGGATTTCCAGCATCTGCAGTATTTTGCTATCCTACACTGTAGACCTTGTTCTGCACCTGCTTTCCTGCATTAAATGTCAAAGTAGCTTATTCCATAACTTCATTTTATATAAATAAGCCAAAAAAAATCCTGTCTGTACTAAGGCTTTAAAACTACAACATACTTCTAGAAGACATCTTTATAATTAAATTAAGATTTATTTCCCACCATCTACTATTCTGTGCGAGTAACCTATCCCCATATAATCCCTTTTACCCTGAAGGAGGTTGAGCCTCAGGTATATGTTTGCTGTCAATCATTATCCGCCAACAGGAGGTGTAGTTTGAGCACTTAAATTGGACTATGACAGCATCCCTGGTGATGCTTTGCGTAGCTACGAAATAACAAAATTTGAGCAAGTGAACTCCAACAACAGGAGTACGATAGCAAAATACTGCAGATGCTGGAAATCCGAAATAACAACAGAAAATGCTGGAAAAACTCAGCAGGCCAGGCAACATCCGTGGAGAGAAAACAGAGTCGACGTTTTGGGTCAAACCCTTTTAACGTCGACTCTGTTTTCTCTCCACGGATGTTGCCTGGCCTGCTGAGTTTTTCCAGCATTTTCTGTTGTTATTTCCAACAACAGGAGGCTTTGCAATTTGAACCCATGACCTGGAAGTACATGCTTAGCTACTTGAGCTACTGCATGACCACATTATGTCACAAAATTGACCAACCAAAGAATCCATTACAGATCAACTAAAGTTCGTGCCATTAGGGTACAAAGTAAATGATTGTGAATCAAATGTCTTTTAAAGCTTTGAGAGCAGATCATGCTTACAGTTTGTTAACAAGGAAGTCGTGTTGTAGGGAGCTGCAGGTTTTGACATGAAATTTCACTTGAAAAGACCATAACAGCAGTGCTCTATGGGAGGTGTTGCCAGTGCAATGGCTCTTTATGCCCATGTGGGATTGAGCCAGTAGGCATAACAGCTGCACCCAAAGCTGGCAGCAGGCAGCCATGAGGCCGGCTGTCACTGCTGGAGGAAATAGGGGACCAGAGTTGGTAGGTGTGCTATAAATGTCCTTTGAAGTTTCATGTTATTTCAAGGTATACAATGTTTTACACCATTTTCCAGAGGTTCCGTTTAATAACAAATGCTTGCTACATCAACATGCATTATTATGAACTGCATCCCTGATCTGCACATTCTGCCAGCAAGCTGAACAAATTCATTGACAAACTGAACAGCTGCTATCATCAGCTGTTATTATTCTACATTAAGCTGCCTTTTTTGCTATTTTTGTCAATTTTAATTGTACATTGTTTGAGATGGTGCTGGGAAGTAGCAGCATATCTAGGTAAATTTGTTTGTATGCAAGTATATTAAGAATCGTTAGCATTTTTCAACAGGAAAATATCAAAAAATGCGAAAGCAGGAATAAGACAGGTCCATTCATCCATTCCAGTTTCTTTATCATTTCAGCCCATGTTATGATCTCACCATTTTATCTCCCTTAACGTTCAATGCCAACTTCATCCCTTCTACTCCCTGTTGAAAAAAGATCTGTTCATTTCCTATGAAAGCCTCAACTGAGTTACGATTCACTGCCCTTGCTTGTACTCTGTTCCACAAGTTTGCCGAGATATTCCTCTGTGGCACGATCACCTCGGATGCTGGAAATCTGAAATAAAAACAGAAAATGCTGGAAGCATCAGCAAGCCAGGCAGCATCTGTGGAGGGAAAAGAAAGAAAGAAAGACTTGCATTTATATAGTGCCTTTCACAACCTCAGGACGTGCCAACACGTTTTACAGCCAATGAAGTACTTTTAAAGTGTAGTCACTGTTGTAATGTAGGAAACAGAGTTAACGTTTCAGGTCGATGACCATTCATAAGAACTGGAAGATGTTAGAGATGAACAGCCTTTAAGCAAGTAGGTAAACAGAGTCAGAGAGACAAGTGAAAATCCCATCGGAGAGAAGAGCATGCTGGAAACGCTCAGCATGGTCAGGCAGTAGCTGCAGTGAGTGAAACATTTCAGGTCGATGACCTTTCATTTGAACTACAAGATGTTCTGCATTGTCCTAAATTAGCATGGATAAATGAGCCATGAGTGCCATCAGGTTAACTGGTAAACTCATCCATGATGATCTTCTTGGCATCAAATTCTACCAGTAAATTCATAGGCTGGAAACCTCTGCTGTCAGTGCATACTTGCATATTCTCAGCAGTTCAAAGTCATTAGGGAAGTCAACAATAGCAAACAATTCCTCTTTGGTTTTGTGTTACTGCTGCAGGGGCATTTGGAAGCTAAGATAACAATTTGTCATCCTCAGCATAGCAACAGTGAGTTGAGAAATTGTTTCAGACATTGCTGACTGAGTGTTGCCCATGGTTGCTATGGCAGGGGTCTGAAAGATGCCAGTGGCACAGAAGATAAGTGCAGTAGACGCCTTCACTGGCATTGACAGTAAAGCTGATGTGAGTCTGCCTTTCCAACTCCATTTTAAACTCTTCTTCAGAGGTCAGAGCTTTGTTTATTAATCATAAGTCTGTCCAACCATTTAAATAAACTAGTGCCAGATTTATAAGTATTAAGGGGTGCGCTACTTTATTAAATTCTAGTATGTGTGTATATAAATAGCATCCATCTATTTGAAATTGGCAATAACATCTGAATTGGCCGCCATTTTATATCCCAGTTCTTCAATCATTTGTCTGCAGAAAAGTGAAGAATGAAGTGAAGTCTGAAGTCCCGAATGAGGCATAATGCAAAGACTTCAGCACAGAATTTTGTGAACAGACTCACATTTTGTGCCAAAGTGCCTAATATACACAGATATAAAATGTGTCAACACACAAAAAAGTCAGGAGTATAGAGCATGTCTCAAACAACACTTGGAGCAAAATATATTCAGGCAAATTGGTACAGAATTTGCATGTAAGTGTGAAAAATTAAGTTGCATTTAGCTCATCCTTTTCTCAGCTAGCACTTCTGCTGCGAAGACATGCACACCCTACTCATGGAGCTCCATGTTTTGATCCAATCGCTAAGCAGCCCCTGGGATACCACCTCGGCAGGGCAGCGCCATCTGATTTTATCTCTCCACTCACCCCCCGTGGGAGTACACCCTCCACCTCCCACCCCCATCATTACAGTGTTTTGAGTGCTTCATGTACAACTGCAGCTAATTTTATGCACCCCTTTGTGGCTATGATCCTCGCCGACACTATAGCCAATTGCCCATCATGGCAGGAGGGAAACCTATGGAAAAGTAAAATAATGCACACACACACTAAATTGTCCTTCTGCATATATTTTCAAAGGGCCAAATATAGCCAATCCCAAAAATTCCAACCAAGGCTAAATTTAGATATTCACCAAATTAATTTAAATTGGATCAATTCTGGGTACTTAGTTCAGAACGCTTATTAATCAAAATCCCCTCAACCTCCTCCTCACAGTTTACCTGTAGTACAGTTTCCTTGCTACAGCTCTTCTTTTCACCTTATCCTGTAGTCCTGCACCAATGGGCCCCGATTTTCGGCTTGTGTGGGAAATGGTCGGTTTTCCCCGAATGTGGGGTTTCTGACACGCATACTTTTTTATCAGCCAGCTCCACGCAATTTTCCCTCAAGTGGCCAATTAATTCCCAGCATGTGGGAAGCCTTGCTAATTGTCCAATTCGAGTCAGAAATCCCCACAGTATGATGTCATCATTCGTGGTGCTTTCAAGGTCCATAGCAAGCACAGCATCCTCTGAAGGCTTCCAAATGAACCATACAGGATGGCAGAGGAGCCTGCAGCAGCTGTGACCAGTGCCAGACCCCGATCTGCCACCAAATTCGACGAGGCTTCACTGCAGGCATTACTGGATGGGGTTAGGGCCCACAGGGAGGTCCTCTTCCCTAGGTCAGGGAGGAAGAGGCCTCCCACTGAGACCAATGCTGCATGGATGCCGGTGTCAGCAGATGCCAACTCGCTGGGAGTCACCAGAAGAACCTTGGCATTACATCTCTAACTCCTTCCTTTACTCCCCCACAGTACCATCCAGAGCCCCCGTCCTCACTGTGGAGGAGGAAGAGGCTGTGCAGCCAGACTCCTCAGAGGAAGCTCCAAACTCTGAGGGCGCAGCGCCAGCAGAAGTAAGCTCACCCAGCACCAGCGCAGACACTCACACCTCGGGGGGACCTTCGGGACATAGAGTAGTGTTGTCACCTGGTGTTTCACAGCTCACAAGTGAGCCTCAGCAGATTCTGGAGACAGGGACAGCAGTGGAGAGTCCTCGTCGGAAGGCGCAGGACACTGCCAGCTCAGCTCAGCTGCGCTGCATGTCGACCCTCTGCCTCTGGGTCCATCCGCAAGAGAAGAGGTGATGGATCTCCATGCACAGATGCAGGAGTCTCTGGCAGGTTTTGTCTCCAGGGTCGCTGCGAGTGTGGAGCGAATGGAGGAGTCCATAGCGACCATGAGCAGAGCCTTTGCGGAGTCATTGGCGCATGAACGCATCGCCATGGAAAGGTTGGCAACCTCCATCGAGGAGATAACTCGCCAGAGTACGGAAAACATGGTGAGTGCTCATAAGAGAATGACATCTCTTGAGGAGCGTTGGCCAACTGTTGAACAGAGAAACCAGATCTTCATGGAAGTCCTTCTGAGTAGGACTGCCAGTGCAGAAACGGGTCCCCATGGCCCCCTAAAGCGCAGCAAGGTGCTCTCAAGGCACTTCCAAGCGCTGGCCCCTTCTGGCCTGTGTAGCTTCAGGTGAGTGAGCAGCAGCCTGGTGCTCCTGTTGCTGATCCTGCTGTTCCTGGTTCTGCGGCTGCTGCCTCTGCTGCTGGAGATCCTCTAATAGCAAGAAGGGAAGGAAAAAAAGGCATCCCATGCTTCTCGTAGATGCCTCCGCTGAGGAAGCGCTGAGTGAGGGTGGCGAGAGGGGCTTCCCAGGAGATCGCATTGGAGAAGTGTGTGAGGCTCCAACCTTCCACAGCTGTGCCTAAGCCTTGAATAAGTAGCCCCAAACCTGCAACAACAAGGTCCTTCAACATATAAGTGCTGTCCCTTTAAATCGCAGCTTCTCCGATTGACCTGCAGCTGCAAGCAAGCAAGCCAACTGTTTTCATGGCAGGTCTCATCGGCGGGGTTCCCCGCAGGTGTGTTTGATGTGGGGAAAGCCCCAAATTCGCAACGGCCCCAGAAAATCTACTTCAACAAGGTAATAATTGGTCATTAGTGCTCCGACGACCAGTCCCGCCAGCGGCAGCCAGGGCTGAAGCAGGTCGCGGAGAAACGGCGGTCCGAAAGTCGGACAGGGCGGGGAATCAGGCGGGGGGGTCGCGACCCGCTTTTTCAGCGATTTTCGGCCCCTGGCCTCCTGGAAAGCCGCCCGACGGCTGGCAGAAAATCGACCCTCATCTGTCTTGGTGCTAGCTAGCTCTCCTTCAAGTGAGGTCCTGGAGGAGAAACTTTGGTTCAGCAGTTTCAGCGTTAGTATGTACAGGCAGTGGGATAATTCCAGTCAGTAACTTATTACCTGGTAAGTTCTCACTTGTTTATTTGGCTGAGTATTTAAATATAAAAATAACATTAAAAAAAAACTTTTCTGTCTTGATGTTAAACACATATAGTAAACCGAATAAAGCCTGATGAGAAGTAACATCACACTTTAACTTCACTTACATGAAATATACATCTACATCCCTCTTCTTTTTCTGTCTATTTAAAGGTCATCCCCACCCTAATTATAGTTACAGGCAAATGAAAAGGTCAGTTACCATTAGAATTAATTTGGTTATTGTCCAACTAAACAAAGCTGCTGATGTCAGTTCTTATCCACCTAGGGCAATACTAATTGTCCTTCCTACCTTAGAGATGTTCTCGGGAACTTCCTCTGTATCATCTTGTTTTAGTATTTGTTGATCTAAAAGTGAGGATCTTTTAAAATGTACCTTTTTCCTTTCTCTGTTTATTTATGACTATGATGATTGCAGAGGTAGTTTAGTTGCAAGGGGACTTTTTCTACCTCATGAAGTGATACAGAATAACTCCTTCAGCACAGCTCCAAAAGAAAAAGGGCTCTGTTAGTAAGTACTTTTTGTGACACCAGCTGCTTTGTTCAGCTGCAGACTAACAAAAACCTAACTAGAACTCTGAAATAAAAACAGAAAACGCTGGAAATACTCAACGGGTCAGGCAGCATCTGTGGCGAGAGAAACAGATGACCCTTTGTCAGAACTCTGTGACTTGTGATCCATAATAACAAATAGCATGAAGCTACCGTTCATTGTTTTCGTTTCAAACCTTCACAGTCTTGTGCCATTCTGCTTTAACTGCTAAGAGCCAAAACACAATGAGGTAGATTTTCAGCTTGACGCCCGGGCGTAAAACTAGTGTTGCAGATCAGCCGCCCATTGTATAAACTGCCCACTTTTTTTTTCCAGAAATGTCAATGGAAATGGAAATTTGGTGCTTTCTATAAAGGGCAGCCGAACCACAATGGCGACATTACGCCCCGGTGGGAAATAGAAAAACTACCACAATGGCTCTGATTTCAATCAGTGGTAATGCAATATCAGATTCAAGAGCAATAATAAAATAACAGTTATTTTAATCTCTGCAAGAACAGCACAGAATAACTCTGAAGCCACTGGCAAATTAGATATTAAATCCACGACCATTTTGGAGTTGGTGTTGGGAGCAATGACAACAAGCATTGAGCTGGGTCCTCTGGGATTTAACAGCACTTATGGACCAAGTGATCTTCTGGACTGTAATTCAAAATGGCTATATGTAGGTGCATACTCAGAATATGTAGTAGGTGGTACCCTTTTGGCCACAGCCACCCAGTAGGCATAGAAACTTGTGGAGCTCGTGCAGAATGCGATACGTGTGATGTTTGATCTTGAGCCGCCCTTCCTGCATTTTGGTGGTAGTGTTGAGGATCTATCTCCGTACCTCTCTCTACTTCTTCCTTAAAAGATGGCCTGGGTTTCATTTGCAGGTTTTCTGTCCCAACTTGGTCATGGAGATGAGCATGGTGCACAGAGTGGAGGTGCATTTACAGGAGGCTATTGGGGAGTGCAGGAAGAATCCCAAGGGGGTTGGCTCACATTGATGTCTGCAAGGTAGTGCAGGGTTATTGACTTCTATTACAACAGTGACTACAATTCAAAAAGTACTTCATTGGCTGTAAAGTGCTTTGAGACATCCGGTGGTCATGAAAGGCACTATATAAATGCAAGTCTTTCTTTCTTATATGTAACACTGTCCAAGGTCTCTATTAATCTAAATGTGCTATTCTCCTTATATTCTTTGATCTTACAAACAATATATATATATATCACTTATCCTATCCTACGTGTGATACACTCCCTCATGTCTATTAGTATAATTTCACAATAATAACCTATGAAAAAAATATACAACATAAACATAATGTTTTTATACCTTGATGTTGTAGTGATCTTAACTTGTGATAATTGTCCAAAAAACATTTGCACTTAGCAAATATTGTACAGTTGTTTTGAGAGAGACAGTATATTACATGAGAATATAGGAATGTACATGATGAGAAAAGACCACTGCAGCCCATTCTGGTCAATCCCAAATTTCAAAAAATACCTTACATACTCTGTCTCTAATACCATTCAATTGTTTCTTTCATCTTGAATTTATCAACACTATTGGCTTCCACTGTTTTACTGTGCAGGCTATTCCACACTTTTGCCATCATCGCGTTAAACATTTTGTGGATTTTTTTCCCAAACACAATAGTTTTTACGTGCTGTTTATTTATTTTTTAGAGGACAAGCACTCTCCAAAAATAGTTCTTACTGAGACTGGAGATTACTGAAACTCCAAGCTTAAAAATGACTGTCAGTGACGTGAGTGGATAAACACTATTTATGCGAGATTTTAACCCATTTATTATAAATAGGTTAATGCCTCCCTTAAAATAGCAGAAAAGAATGTCATACAAGTGCGTTACGTGTTCATTTACTAATAATGCAAACAATCATTTCTAGGCTATATGCATGTGTGAATGGTAATTTGAAGGTAATCTGAGTCTGAAAGAGGATGAGTGACTCTATGTAAGTCTGTTTATAGTGTAGCTTCATTACATTGTTAAGGGGTGCATTTATAAGCAGAGTACACAAGGGATTACTTCAACACAAATTAATGGAAAAAGGGGAGAAGAAATATCCTCAGATATTTTTCATGAAATAAGGCCCGTTTAACCATCTAAGCACCGCTGCCTCTGAGTATATCTGTAGATCTGTAGGCAGAGTTTCTATGTGTAAATAAATGTGTCAAAGATTCACGTCAATCTTTCAAGCCTGGACTGCCAGGTGACTGGAAAAATGACCCTTTTTTTAAATAATTTGCTGTCACCTCCAAAAATGTAGGGTGGAGGCCAGGAGAAAGAAGAAACTAGGAAAAGGAAAGATTTTAAACTTAATTGGTCATGGACCAAACATTAGAAAAGAAGGGGTTGAAAAAATGGATATGGGAAAATAAGAATGACAAGAAGTGTAGGCTTGTGTCTGGTTGAGACTAACTATGAACATTTACTGTGTTCATTTATAATTCCTTTCTAGCAGTGGCACCGAACTGATTAAATTAAATTATTAACATCTCCACTAAAATATCAAAGCATGGAATGTCAGAAAATATGTTAAGCATTTGTGGTGTAATTTCAAAGGCAAAGTGATTATTTTTTTATTTGTAATTAAAGTTTGTTTATGTGTTTATTTTAATAGTTAAGGGTTAATATTACAATAAGAAACTACTCCTAACAGTTGAGTAGCTTTATTGCAACATTATGTATATTTCACTGTTATGCTGTGTGAGCTGAAAACTTGTCTGCCACAGGGAGAATGTCATTTCCCTGGCTCTGCTGGCAATCTACGAGTTAAGTATCTGCATAACTGATGCAATCTTTTGGACCTAGTTAACAAGACATTACTAGCTGCAGTTAATGATGATCCTATTTGCTTGGAGTCATGTAGCAGGAAATTTGCGGTCACCTAGTTTGTCAATGAGTTTGGCTGTTTTAACAGCTAGTTCACTGGCCTATGTGGTGTGATGGCAGAGGGTGGTTTAATCGCTGTTATCAAAATGGTGGGAAATTGTCAGTAAATTCTGAAAACTAGTCAATAGACTATTCAATTAAATTTGTCAACAGATTGACTCCTTGTGCTGGTGTATACACAATTTCAGAAAATCATGGAAACCAAGTGACTATTTTTGCTTACAGCATTAAGTTTTCCAACTTCATTTATGCATCAAATGTTGCAAAATTACATAATCAGTCGATGTTCTGATAAATACTTACTGACTCTTAATCTTTTGCCAACAAAATGCATTCAATAGTATAGAATGTTGCTTTTTCACACAACGCAATGTTCAGTGAAATTGGTCGAGTTTGGACACACAACAGGCAATTTGTAGTTATATAGCGATTAGTTGAGTACATTCCTCAGTGATTTAAAAAATCTTAGTGAGTGAACCTTCAAGGTTCTGGCAATAGTTTGCTCAGAATATGAAGCCACTTTGCTTTTTTTAATTTAACAAAAACTTGTCAGATGATAAAACAAACCAAATTGAAGTGTTGTTTAAATTCATCTGGAACTTGTCAAACCTCATAGAAGTGCAATGGGCCATTGCAGGGATTAGAAACAAAGACAGGAGGGGGAGTGGGTTGAAGCGCATAATAAGTGGAGTGGAGTGTGGGCACATAACCCAGCTTGCAGCTAATGCCTCAGGTGTGTACCTAGGTGTATTAGAGCGCTTATAATGAAAAATGGCGTTCTGATTCAGGAAATAAAAATGCCTTTTGAGAATCAGCAAAGTTTGAACAGAGAAGTCCCTGCCCAAAACACCACATGCTCATTTCATAAAATCTAAAAACCTGGCACCCTCACAGGCATCTGCCACTCGATCTAATGCCAGTCTATAGTATACTTAGAAACATCTGCTTCCCTGCACAAAAGGGACAGAGTGCGCTTGACAGGTCTGTGTTAGCAAGCCGTGCTCTGCCAGGTTTTTTTATGAAAAATTCTAATGCTTCCCGTCAAACCATTAGCAATGATACAATCAGCACAGACCCATTAGAGCGTCAGTGTCCACCTGTGATAAAGAAAGCCATTTGTTTTCTTAAAGCTCACTTAATGTCCGTTTAACTCAATTTGTCAGGAAATGTGGAACAATTTCCTCTCAGCCTGCAATTTTGTAGCATTTTTCAAGTCAGAGGGACAGTAGAACATGAAGTCAAAGTGTTTGAAAGTCAGGGCTGCGCGAGGGCTGTGTGGGATTGTTGACATCTGCTGAGGTGGGAGAGATCAGTAAGCAGGAAATGGGGTGTCACTCCTAGTGGTAGTTTGCCATTATCTTGGCATTCTAATGAAGTGTCTGCAGCACAGAGCCTCTGGATGGCATCTTAACGCACGGATAAGCAAAAGCACTTCTCCCCCTTGTCACTGTCATCCATCTGCATGCACCCCTACTGCAGCCAATGGGATGGAACCGCGCTACAACATTCAGTAAGCCATTTAGACTTTATGCATCACATGATTGGTCACACCAAATATGAAAACATTTGTATTTTATCGGTCATTCTGTTGTAACACTGGCACCTAGAGTTTTATATGCTGATGCTGGCCTCAGTAGTGCTTCTGCTAATGATTCTGAATAAATTCTATATTAAACCACTGACAGAGAGCTTTAGTAACTGCTGGCAAAAACACAAATTGACGACTGTAATTTTACAAAACATGACAACTGTCTCATTTGTAGACAGAGTATTAAATTATTCAATTAATAATGCACTATAACAAAAAATACCTTAATATTCTGTTTGAATAATTTAATATTCAAATTTTTTTTCTCCTTTATTTTCTGTTGTTGTGGCAAATCACAGTAAATAAATATGATTAGCTAGGTGGCGCAGTTGACTAAGACCTGGGTTCCAATCCAGCCCAGGGTAAGTAAATGGAAGGCAGTCCTCCTGAGTAGCTGTTGTTGTTCAGAAGATAACAAGAGTTTTGCAACATAGTATTCAAACTGGATTCGGGGTCAGGTTCAGGTTCATGTGGGACTGTTGGATTCCATACAGACAAGTGAATATTATCTTGGTAACATGGAAGACAGCAACTAGCAACTTAATGGATATATGCCGTTACTTTTGTGGCACATAACAGCATGTGCCCAGATGCTCATACATGGTGGCACAATGACCCCTGCCAGTACCCAGCAGCGATATTCCTCTCAGTTTATTTCTTCAAATGAATCCAAACTGATACTCAGTCATCTTCAGTGCCCACTGGAACACTGCTCCAGCAGTATAGCCAGATCACGTGCAAGAGCCCATTCAAACATTGATTCAGTGTGAAATTAATATGTAGTGGTCAAAATTCCAAAGCACGAAGTCACTGAGAATTTCACACTTATACCGTATACCAGGTTAAGTGAGTCTGATTAACTGGGTGAGGCCGATCATAGCCTCTATTATGCCCTGAAAACAAATACAGCGTGTGCTCAACAGAACATTAAATTAGCTCCCAACGGAACTGTGCCCATTTTGTGTGTCAGTCTATTTTCAAGTGTAGCTAGTGGCTGCTCCCTAATTTAGCACTTCTTCAGTGTGTTTCTCCATTGACTGGAGTTTAGGAGGTGGCATGCTGTTTTGTTTCAGTCAAAGGCCCTTGAAATGGTGGTGGCTACCAACCTAAGTGAGCAGGGGCCGATGATGGGTGAAACTAGAACTAGGGGTCATAGTCTTAGAATAAGGGGCTGCTCTTTCAAAACTGAGATGAGGAGGAACTACTTCACTCAGAGGGTGGTAGGTCCATGGAATATGCTGCCCCAAAAAGCTGTAGAAGTTACATCATTACATAAATTTAAAACAGAAATAGAGAGTTTCCTAGAAGTAAATGGAATTAAGGGTTACGGGGAGCGGGCAGGAATTTGGACATGAGTCTAGGTTCGGATCGGTCATGGCCCTGTGGGTAGCGGAGCGGGCCCAGGGGCCGTGTAGCCTGATCCTGCTCCTATTTCGTGTGTCTAATTCTGTTAGATTCAGGAGATGGTTCTGTGATAGTGGATTGGCGGTTAGGATCAGATCAGCCATGATCTTATTGAATGGCGGAGCAGGCTCGAGGGGCCGATTGGCCTACTCCTGCTCCTATTTCTTATGTTCTTATGTTCTTATGACTCACAATTTGTTGGCTGCAGGGACAGCCCGACCCTGATGCTCTGTGGCATGTGTGCGGTCACTGGGTGAGGCGGGAGGGTTAATATCTGTTGTCATCCAGAGAAATAGCAACACCATCTATGCCCATTCCATGTCTGCCCTGTAACTGGGTACTGTCTCAACTCACCTACTGAGCTGGGTGAGAGCAGACCCAACAAGAGCATTGAAATTACTGAAGCCCCCATCAATGGATGTCTCAGTCAGTGTTCCCTCTAAGCTGTGCGCGTGCATTGCTGCGCAGCAATCTGAAAGGTACCGCGCAGGCCACTCATAGCTGTTCCTTTCAAGATACTGTGCGTGCGTGGCCGCCCAGCAATCTTATAGGTACCACGCGTTGAAACAAACAGGTTGGGCACAACAAAGAAAATTTAGAGGGAACATTGGTCTTAATACAATCTCATGACCTTTCCAAGAAGGAGGATACAGTAGAGCTGAAGGCCTGCATAGCTACAGTATAGGCATTCCCAAGAGCAGTGGTATAGGCTTTGGTGTGGGTGATTATGCTGAAGATTGCCCTGGAGTTACCACGCACTCCATGGTGAACTGCAGAGATTGTAATCCCTTGCATCAGAACTTCACACATGTGGGTTGTGGTATTCTCCACGTTAGCTACCATGTGCTGAAAGCTCCCAGACACACTTTCCAATGACTGTAGCAATCTTTTATTGCAAATAAAGCATCCTTCTTTTAAAAGCAACGACCACTGAACTCTGCATCCATGTCCTCTTCTGCAGACAGAAGAAGCCACCTGGTTCCTTTTCCCCCTGTCTCCCGATCACCTGTCCTGCTCATTTATCTACTTTGTATCACTTAGTTCACTCCCCTCAAAGTCACTGTCTAAATTATTCAGGCTGGATAAAATTGAACTGGGTTAAAATGGGGGCTTTGCAAGGCTAGAAAAGAAGTTCCTGTTTAGGTGCTGTTTCTTCAAGTATTTCACTGGACCCCAAATCCTATTTATGTTTACCTAGAGAAAGCAAAGTGGAATAAAGCATACAAACCATCTTTAATAGCAGTTTGGTAACAGTTTTCATTCCACACAATGACATGAGGATGTCTTAGGCAGGCTCCTCAAAATGTGTCAGAGCATGGAAGTTGGCCAGTCCTCCTGCTTTGCGGCTTCTCTCCTTTATTATGGGTAGTCTCCTCCTTTGCGTGGAGTAGAAAGGGTTGACTATTGCTAATGGCAAGAGGGCATTCAGGCATATATCAGCATCATGCTGCTACATAGATATATAAGGAGTTCTCAGGAGGAACTGTATTTCAAGATGTCAAGAAAGGAACTGTTAATGCAAAATGTAAGTACAGTGAAGTCTTCCCTGATATACAGGAAACTTTGTGCTATCCGGCACCGACGGGACCGAGCTGCTGCCGTTCCCTCAAAATTGCCGTACACTCCAGAGCTAATGTTGAAACATACGGAGATTTTCATCTCCATATGAATCAACAAACTCTGTTGCTTAGCAACAGCCTCTAAACAGTCGGCAAGCGTCTCTGTAGCATCTCTAGCTGAAGCTGTTGCTTAGCTATAGATGTTGCAGAGCTTGACTGTTCAAAAAAAGCAAAGAAAAGAAACAAAAAGAATAAAAAACGGCTCCTGATTTTTGCCGGTGGCTCCAGCTTGCCGGACGGTTCACCTCCGGATAACACAAAGTTTCCTGTATAATGGGCAAACATGAATGATTTTGAGGTACAATTGGACCTTTTACAGTTGGAACAGTTATCAATGTGAGACCGGAGTGGGGTTTCCTACCTTGGCGTACTTGGTGCGATCATTAAACTTTCCCCTGCACTACAGCCATGTCCTTGGAACAACACTATTAGTATTGACATGGTTTTCTACTTTCTGTCAACCATCCTGACCAAATCTCTGTGAGACATAGCACCTAATGAGAGGGAATAAAACTTCCCTCCTCTGCCACGCTTGGTCTAAAAAAATCCCAAAAAATCTAAAGAAAAAGGTACACATGTAAAGCCCTGCCACTCGTATGATAGCTTGTAGAAACTGCAATTTCATCATAACCTTGTATTCTCCTTTAGCGACAAAAACATCAATGCCTCTTTAGGCCGATGGCAGCATTTAAGACCTGCAGCAGCATGCAGTGTCATACCCTTAATTAACATACTGCCAATCCCAGGCATGACACACATCTGCAGTTTGCCCACTATGTGGAAATTAGGTTGAACAGGCAAACTCGACCAGGTTCAGCATTTGTGGACCTAGGCACGCAATATTCTCCCCTTGCCCACTTCCCATCAGACTCTAAGATTGGCCCTGGTATGCTTGAATCCAGATTGCCCAATCAGATAGCTGGACTTATGATTCTTTTTGATTTGATATGTCAAGCCCAGACCATCCGATATGATTGCAGCATTTTTTGATTCCCACATTGTTAGGTTAACCATTTTCAGAGAATAGTGTGTAAGTTGCGAGAAGCTGAATGAATCATATTCCGTACAGCTGCACTTCCAGCTACTTCAGATTCAAACAGAAAACTGCCTGTTAGAACATAGTTCCAGTTAAGAATCAATCATTGACTTATTTATCTTTCAACTGAATATGATGAACAATTAACTAATTACGTCAGCCTGAAAGTTTGCCTAATTAAGAACATAAGAAATAGGAGCAGGAGTAGGCCAATCGGCCCCTCGAGCCTGCTCTGCCATTCAATAAGATCATGGCTGATCTGATCCTAACCGCCAATCTACTATCACAGAACCATCTCCTGAATCTAACAGAATTAGACACACAAAATAGCAGCAGGATCAGGCTACACGGCCCCTGGGCCCGCTCCGCTACCCACAGGGCCATGTCCGATCCGAACCTAGACTCATGTCCAAATTCCTGCCCGCTTCCCGTAACCCTTAATTCCCTTTACTTCTAGGAAACTGTCTATTTCTGTTTTAAATTTATGTAATGATGTAGCTTCTACAGCTTTTTGGGGCAGCATATTCCATGGACCTACCACCCTCTGAGTGAAGTAGTTCCTCCTCATCTCAGTTTTGAAAGAGCAGCCCCTTATTCTAAGACTATGCCCCCTAGTCCTAGTTTCACCCATCATCAGGAACATCCTCCCCGCATCCACCTGATCCAACCCCTTCACAATCTTATATGTTTCAATAAGATCGCCTCTCATTCTTCTGAACTCCAATGAGTAGAGTCCCAATCTACTCAACCTCTCCTCATATGTCCATCCCCTCATCCCCGGGATTAACCGAGTGAACCTTCTTTGTACTGACTCGAGAGCAAGTATGTCTTTTCTTAATTGTATGATAGAGGATGCCACTGATTGTTGGTAGTGGAAAATATAGTTAACCAGACTAGCAAACATGAACTACTGTATCCATCAGCCCTGAGTCAGGGTATGGGTCATAAAAAAAGAGTGGTGAATGATGGGATTGTGACAAGCTCCATATCCTGCAAATAATGTGCTCTATCAGATTAACATTTTCCTGTTTTTCTTTCTTCAAGCACAGGAAATGCAGAATTCCACAAAAAGTCAATAGACAAATAAAATGCTTCCAAATATGCTTGATCCATGATCTGGTAAAATAGTTTTGTTCAAGTATTTTACCCTTTAGTCACACACTCTCTGCCTGTCACATATAAGGTAGATACCAGCTTTTCCTCTCGCAGTGCATCATATCTCCAAACCCCTCAATAAGATTTCTACCTTATAATCATTTCTGTATATTCATTATTATTTCAGTAACATGCTCCCAGGATTTGTATTATCCTATAACAACCATCTATGAATCTCCAGGTTATAATGTGATACTGATATTAATGATTGCATGGAAACACCTCACTTGAAAATTCCAGAAAAGTTATTTTGCAATATGTAAATACAAATCTTTTGTTAAACTTTTGCTAATCTTTCTCAGTGCATCAGCTTAAAGGTTAACAAGCTGCTTCCTCGAGAAAATATTAATGAGCAATGGTAACTTATTGCCGTGACCTTGGCCAGTCATTTTGGTCACCCACCAGAATTTTACACAATATTGTTGTCATTTTCTTTTTTCATCAAGCAGCCTTGTTAATCCAATAGAATCTGCCTTCCGAAACTGACTTCAGATTATCAAGTTACCAATGTATTAAGGTCAGATTAACCCTTTCGGTCCCAAATGTCCTGGGAATAACATTTGTATTGTTATTCTAGAGTGGAGTGAGCCTTGGAAGGGAGACGTGAGTTCCAGTCTCTGAATACTGGGTTAACATCCAGTGGAATACTTGTGCCTGATGGGAATGGAGTGGCACTCACCCCCATCACATCTAGCCAGTCCTGATAGGGAGTTGTGATTTGTCTAACGACCTCTTCACGTAATAAAGGTTCTTCGTTACGTAAATAAACCAAAGCATGATCTGCTGGATGTTAAAGCTGTAGAAGAAGTGGGCTACCTCATGTGCCACTTGGCACGTAGAGGAAAGGAGATGATTCTCAGCTGAGAGTACCGTACTTGATTTTGCCTGGTGCAACTGAACATGCTTCCCAAGGACCAGTTAATCTCACATTCAACTAGATTAAACCAAATAATATATGCACCAACTTAATAACGGGATGCCACTTGCCATTATCCATTGTTGTAAATGCTGACGTTGTTCAGTATCTCTCTTCTGGAGTTTGAATGCAGCAATCACACAAAGAACCATTCCTTACAACTGAGAAAAATAGCTTGGCTTCAGTAGTGTTCAGTGGTGGTAACCAAGTTATTATTATTTCCAGTTGTTAGCAGTCAACTTTTGGAATTGAAAATTGAAAAGGAAATACCATGAAATCCAGATTATAAATCACGCTTGACTATGAATCACAGCCCTACTTTTAGAATTGTCACTTTGGTTCAAAAAATTATCTAATACTGGGTATATTATATTCAGCATATATCTCGAGGTGTAGTTTTCTATATATCCATTATTATTTCAGTAACATGCTCCCAGGATTTGTAGCATGCGAGGTTATCCACTTTGGTGGCAAAAACAGGAAGACAGATTATTATCTGAACGGCAATAGATTGGGAGAAGAGGAACTGCAACGAGACCTGGGTGTCCTTGTGCATCAGTCGCTGAAGGTAAGCATGCAGGTGCAGCAGGCGGTTAAGAAGGCAAATGGTATGTTGACCTTCGTAGCGAGAGGGTTTGAGTACAGGAACAAGGATGTCTTGCTGCAGTTGTACAGGGCCTTGATGAGACCACACCTTGAGTATTGTGTGTAGTTTTGATCACCTTATCTGAGGAAGGATGTTCTTGCCATGGAGGGAGTGCAGCGAAGATTAACCAGTCTGATACCTGGGATGGCAGGAATGACGTATGAGGAGAGATTGGGTCGATTGGGCTTATACTCGCTGGAGTTTAGAAAAATGAGAGGGGATCTCATTGAAACTTATAAAATTCTAACAGGACTAGATAGACTAGATGCAGGAAGGATGATCCCGATGGCGGGGGAGTCCAGAACCAGGGGTCACAGTCTAAAGATAAGGGGTAAGCCATTTAGGACAGAGATGAGGAGGAATTTCTTCACCCAGAGAGTGGTGAACCTGTAGAATTCTCTACCACAGAAGGCAGTTGAGGCCAATTCATTAAATATATTCAAGAAGGAGTTAGATATATTTCTTAAGGCTAAAGGGATGAAGGGATATGGGGAGAAAGCAGGGACAGGGTACTGAGTTTGGATGATCAGCCATGACCTCATTGCATGGCGGAGCAGGCTCGAGGGGCCGAATGGCCTACTCCTGCTCCTATCTTCTATGTTTCTATGTTTCCGATGAAATTTATGGTTTATTGTTTTTGTTGTTTCACGTTATTTATTTACAGGATATTGTTGTGACATAGGAGCATAGACATTCCAATCAGATGTAAGGCCTCCTGGAAGTTGGGTGCTGCTATAACAGTGCCTAGATCACCCGGGTGAAATTCAGAAGAAGTATCATGAGCCATAGCTCCAGATGGTCGCTCTGATCACTCAGGAGTCAGCCTGATACTTGCCTCCATGGGTCAGATATTGTTGGGACAGTGGACTACCTTAAAATGAAGGGATTGTGACATCTTCCCTGGGGAAGCAAGCATTGTCTTGCATAATCTACTGTTGACCCTTGCCAATGAGCTGAACATTCAGACAGCACAATCCTTCTTGATTTCTGTAGGTAGTAGCTTTGTGCACGTAAAACGGTGTGGGTACAACCTATAACTGCTGGACCTTCAGAAATACAAACAATTTGCTAAAGTTGCAAAGCTCTCATGCTGCTTCCTGTTGTGCACGAGGAAGGAGATAGAATTGGTTGCTGAAGCAAGTAAAGCATCAATCACCTGCTTTATATATCTATG
The DNA here is from genome assembly GCF_052327205.1 of Somniosus microcephalus. Taxonomy (NCBI): domain Eukaryota; kingdom Metazoa; phylum Chordata; class Chondrichthyes; order Squaliformes; family Somniosidae; genus Somniosus; species Somniosus microcephalus. Next base: position 300,519,441 of record NC_140990.1, read on the forward strand.
GACTGCAGATTGTCTGATGTTGCCAGTGGCCCGTTGGAATCAGCAAGATACATAGAAGCTAAGAACTGTTGTGACCTCCGCAGTCATTGGCAGTTCCATGCGTGGATGAATTTGGCTGCAGGTCACTCTGCAGCATGTGGCACAACTCAGTTACACTCTCCCTTATAAATCAGAGCCTTCACAGGCATCACTGTTCTGATGGTTGTAGTTTTGTGAATCTCAGTCTGTAAACAACAACAACTTGTATTTATATCGCGCCTTTAACGTAGTAAAACGTCCCAAGGCGCTTCACAGGTGTGTTATAAGACAAAAAAATTAACACCGAGCCACATAGGAAATTAGGGCAGGTGAAGGGTCACCGAGGTAGGTTTTAAGGAGCGTCTTAAAGGAGGAAAGAGAGATAGCGAGGCGGAGAGGTTTAGGGAGGGGCTTAGGGCCTAGACAACAGAAGACACGGCCACCAGTGGTTCAGCGATTATAATCAGGGATGCTCAAGAAGGCAGAATTTGAGGAACGCAGATATCTCGGGGGGTTGTGGGGCTGAAGGAGATTACAGAGATAGGGAGGGGTGAGGCCATGGAGGGATATAACATTGAGTTCAACAATTTCAAACTATAACCCCCGCCCCCATTTTTCATGCTGTATGATTTTGCCATTCCCATTTGCAACATTTTATCTTTCCTGCCTCTTACAAAAGCACAGATTGTTCCTTCAATTCCTCCCCCCCCCCCTCCCCGTCTCTGCACCTGCTTAATATCTGTTACATCTCCAGCTTTTTCCAGTTCTGATGAAGGGTCACAGACCTGAAACGTTAACTCGGTTTCTCTCTCCACGGATGCTGCCTGGCCTGCTGAGTTTTTCCAGCGTTTTCTGTTGTTATTTCAGATTTCCAGCATCCGCAGTATTTTGCTATTGTGTTGTGTGAGGGATATAAGGATGTTGGCGGATGGATGCACAGCACCTCTCGTGCAATCTGACCTGCCAGACATCTCTTTTGGTTCTCCTCTTCATCCTCCAAAAAGCACTGATAGAGTGGGGAGTCCCATGGTGAAAAGTTTTGTGGTATTATTGCAGCTACTGGGGAAAAAAATGGCTGTGCCACAATGATTGCCACAAAAGTCTTTCAAATGTCTAAGTGACAAAAGCAAAAAAACACAAAAGTGGTAAGGAAAAGGACTGAAAATTCTGCAATCTTTGTATATAGCTCTTTCAATGAACTTCCTACACAGCTCAGTCCCGAGTAAACCTGGACGTCCATTTTATATGGGAGTGAATCAGTGTTAAAGAAAAAGAAAGAAAGACTTGTATTTATATAGCGCCTTTCATGACCACCGGACGTCTCAAAGCACTTTACAGCCAATGAAGTACTTTAAGTGGAGTCACTGCTGTAATGTGGGAAACGCGGCAGCCAATTTGCGCACAGCAAGGTCCCACAAGGTCCTACAAACTGCAATGTGATAATGACCAGATAATCTGTTTTTGTTATGTTGGTTGAGGGACAAATATTGGCCAGGACACCGGGGATAACTCCCCTGCTCTTCTTCGAAATAGTGCCATGGGATCTTTTACGTCCACCTGAGAGAGGTGTCATCTGAAAGACAACACCTCTGACAGTGCAGCACTTCCTCAGCACTGCACTGGAGTGTTAGCCTAGCTTTGTTATGTGCTCAAGTCCCTGGGGTGGGACTTGAACCCACAAGGCGAGTGTACTACCAACTGAGCCACTGGCTGACACTGTTAGGTATAAATGTACATTAGGAAATTGTATGGACATCTATTGGGAGAACATTAACATATTCAATTGCAGCTCCCGCCTGCACCCATCAAATAGTTCATTAGAAATTCAAAACAAACATTTTGGAAATTCATGGGATGCACTAAATAGACCGATAAACAACATTACAAATCTTCACTGCTAGTCCCATTTCAGTTGTGCTCACTTTACACCTAAAAGGCATAACTGATCAGAAAAACTAGGCTGAAGAATTTCCGGTAGATAAGCACTGACCTGAATTTGCATTCTAAAATGACCCGAACAATTTGATCTTATCTGTATTTGACTCTAATTAGACTTGTTCAGGGCTATATGTGCCTGTCACTTTAAAAAAAAAGATGGCAGCACACATGCAAAGTAAGCCAAAATGTACTTTTGTGCATTTGCATTGATGTTTTTCCCATATCCTTCCGGTTGGATTTGGTCTTCAGAGAGGACCATGTCTGCTGTTATTAATGGAGCCATCCGGCGGTATCTTTTTTTTGAAGAAAAGTGCTTCATTTTAGATTCAGTGGGTCACGAGATGTCTTTTTTTTGCAGTTTAGTGGGGAAGTCTGATGCTCAGCAGTCTGATCTGATTTTCATTTTTTTTTATTGTAATTCTCCCAGGAGATCTAGTTGTTGGCATCTGGTTTGGAAGAATTGTCTAATGTTGCAGGATGTATCTGAGCCCAGATTTTCACTTCCCGTGCCCAGTTAGAATGGAGTGTGTGTGTGGTGGGGGGGGAGGTTGAAATATCGGCAGTGTGGCACTCACTGAAGCTGTGCTGCACACGGTCCATTTTAACAGGCGCATTTCGGGCAGCCTGTGAGGCCTTCGCCCCAGGCAGGTGAGGGCCTCATTGAAATTCAAAAGTGGGAGTTTGATGATGTTATTCAGACTCCGACCACATTTTAACTGGCGGCAGTGAGATCAGCGCCCAATACCAGCCTCGCCAGGGATACCCATTGCCAGGGATATCAACTGACCCTGAAGAGGCCGAAAGGGTTAGTTATATTTACAGGATTCCTTCTGGGGCCCAGAGAAGCATTACTGCTTGGGCCTCCCCTGCCTTGGGCTTCCTATTTCCATGGATCCCCAGCTGTGACCAACTGCTGTGTTCGCCCCACTCCCGCCTATTGATCTGATGTCATTGATGTCAAGTTCAGATGGGGGGTCAGGCCTGGTCTATTTAAATTGAATCTCTGGTGGTGTAGTGGTCTAGTATGTATCTGTTCTCTGGTACTCTACTGTATTTTATTTGTGGCAATCTTATGGTAAAGCTGGAAGTGTAATGATCTAAACTCTGGCAATCTAGTAATGAAGTAGGCATCCAGTCTAATGATGGAGTATGTGCCTGATTCTTAGCTGTCTAATGACAGAACCTATGCCCAATCTCTGATGATCCATTGACGGAGTACGCAACTGATCTCTGGTGGCCTACCAATCGGAGATGCGCAAGACCCAGAATTGGAGGATCGCCGAGATCGCGGGTGGTTGTAGGGCTGGAGGAGGTTACAGGGATAGGGAGGGATTTGAAAACAAGAATGAGAATTTTAAAATCGAGGCGATGCCGGACCGGGAGTCAATGTAGGTCAGCGAGCACAGGGGGTGATGGGTGAATGGGACATGGTGCGAGTTAGGATACAGGTTTTGGATGAGCTCAAGTTTACGGAGGATGGTAGGCAGTAGGCCGACCAGGAGAGCATTGGAATAGTTAAGACTAGAGGTAACAAAGGCATGGTTGAGGGTTTCAGCAGCAGCTGAGGCTGGGGTGGAGACGGGCGATGTTACCGAGGTAGAAGATGAACAGTTCTTAAAAATGATCAGTGAGTTCCTCTGGTGTCCTAGCCAACATTATTCCATGAACCAGTACCACCAAAAAAAGCACATTAATTGGTCATTTATCTCACTGTTGCTAGGACAGAATGACTCTGTGTCTGCCAACATAGTAACAGTTAAAGGGCTTCAAAATAATTCATTGTGTGTGAAGTACTTTGTGGTGTTTCAACATGGTAATGCACTTCATAAATGGGTTTTTTCGATAACTGTTTCTCTGATTCTTTTATATTCCAATACCATGTGTGTATCTCTCCGTCTTTGTGTTTGTGTGTTCTACTCTCTCTCCTCATATGCCTAGTTATTGGCACCCCGTTTGTGTGTTTTTTTATTGTGTATTTAGTGCATGCACTTCAGACATCGAGATGCCAATGTGTACTTTACTAATTCCTAATAAATCCCAATAAACTATTCCCACTTCATATGGGCAAAGATGCCATGCACTGATTGTGGACTTATTGAACAGCATGAGAAGATAGAAACAATAGGGAGGTAATTAAGTCATATAGGTCACTAGGAGGTCAATTTTGCAGCAGCAAAGGAATTGGAACCCAAACCCACAAACAGGTTGAATGTTCTCAAAAGAATCTAGTGAGTCACTCCGCAAAAACACTTTTTAAATATTCTCCCTTCTCTGTTTTTCCTGTTCAGTGTCCTTTGCCCTTTTAACGCTCTCTGAGCTGTTCTTTTCACATGAGGATCACTATGTGAACGCAAATTGTTATTGTATGTAAATGCACTGTATGCTGTGGTACAAAGCCATGCAGATCAGGAAGATGCTTGGTTCAATCCTTGGTTTGTATTACATTAATGAACCTCAGCCTGAATGGCATTGGATTACTACAGTGACCAATGGAGTCTGCTCCTGATCTCTGTTCAGGTGCCCTTACTGGAAATGCACATATGCCTGAGCTTGGTGAGGACCAAAGTAGGTTTGGTTGTTGTGGCTAACAGACTGTCTAGGCACACAGATGAGGAAGAGAGAAATACCAGAAGGTCCCAATTAAACACGGAAAGCTGCCCCAGCAGAGCTCACCACCTTGTGGAGGAGTTAGGGGAGAAAATCAGAGGCAAAATTAGAGAAGGTAAACACGAATGAGCCAAATGTGTAATGCACAGATTTACAATCAGAAGTGATCTCATTGTTCAGCACCATGGGCTAAAAAATTGCAATTGTTTTAGTTACTATGCTAGGCCAAAAAGCCAGAGCTGACTGCATTTGACTTTGTATTGTCTAGAGTAAGGCCTGTCAAATACGAATTCACAATTACAAGCACATGAGCATTACATTCATCCCATGAGCAACCATAGAATCATAGAAATGTATTTATCTTGTCCGTGCTGGCCGACAAAGAGCTATCCACCCTAATCCCACTTTCCAGCACTTGGTCTGTGGCCTTGTACGTTACGGCACGTCCAGTGCACATCCAAGTACTTTTTAAATGTGATGAGGGTTTCTGCCTCTACCACCCTTTCAGGCAGTGAGTTCCAGACCCCCACCACCCTCTGGGTGAAAAAATTTCTCCTCAAATCCCCTCTAAACTTCCAACCAATTACTTTAAATCTATGCCCCTGATTATTGACCCTTTGCTAAGGGAAATAGGTCCTTCTTATCCACGCTATCTAGGACCCTTATAATGTTATACACCTCAATTAGTTCTCCCCTCAGTCTCCTCTGTTCCAAAGTAAACAACCCCAGCCTATCCAATCTTTCCTCATAGCTAAAATTCCAGCCCAGCCAACATCCTCGTAAATCTTCTCTGCACCCCCTCTAGTGCAATCACATCCTTCCTATAATGTGACCAGAACTGCACGCAGTATTCTAGCTGCGGCCTAACTAGTGTTTCATACAAAAGCAAAATACTACAGATGCTGGAAATCTGAAATAAAAACAGAAAATGCTGTATATACTCAGCATGTCAGGCAGCATCTGTGGAGAGAGAAACAGTGTTAACGTTTCAGGTCGATGACCCTTCGTCACAACCGGTTCTGACGAAGGGTCATCGACCTGAAACATTAAGTCTGTTTCTCTCTCGACTGATGCTGCCTGACCTGCTGAGTATTTCCAGCATTTTCTAGTGCTTTATACAGTTCAAGCATAACCTCCCTGCTCTTATATTCTAAGCCTCAGCTAATAAAGGCAAGTATCCCGTATGCCTTCTTAGCCACCTTATCTACCTGTCCTGCTACCTTCAGGGATCTGTGGACATGCACTCCAAGGTCCCTCTGATCTTCTGCACTTCTCAGTGTCCTACCATTTATAGTGATATCCACTTGAGTCATTTAACTGGCAAACTCAGAATATAGCAGAACTCAGAGCTATAATTAACAAGAGTACACTGTAACTGAAATAAATAATCAGGTTTTTAAAAAACACAAAATTGCTGTTAATCATTCTCACAACCATAGTACACTGTACATAATGCATAGTACAAGGCGTTAGTCTTGGCTCAGTGGCAGCACTCTCGCCTCTGAGTCAGAAGGTCATGGGTTCAAGCCTACTCCAAAGACTTGAACACATCCAGGCTGACACTTCAGTGCCGCACTGAGAGTGTGCTGCACTGCAGGAGATGCCGTCTTTTGGACAAGATACTAAACCGATGCCCCTTCTGCCCTCTCAGGTGGATATTAAAGATCCCATGGCACAATTTTGAAGACGAGCAGGGGAGTTCACCCCGGTGTCCTAACCAATATTTGTCCCTCAACCAACATCACTGAAAAAAGATTATCTGGTCATTATCAGATTGCTGTTTGTGGGACATTGCTGTGTACAAATTGGCTGCTGTGTTTTTTTTTAATTCATTCACGGGATGTGAGCGTTGCTGGCAAGGCAAGCATTTATTGCCATTCCCTGATTGCCCTCGAGAAGGTGGTGGTGAACCACTTTATACAACTGAATAGCTTGCTAGGCCATTTCAGAAGACAGTTAAGAGTCGACCACATATAGGCCAGACCGGGTAAGGACGGCAGACTTCCTTCCCCGAAGGACTTGAGCGAACCAGATGGGTTTTTACAACAATCTAGTAGTTCCATGGTCACCATTATTGATACTAGCATTTTATTCCAGATTTATTTAATTAATTGAATTTAAATTTCCTACATTACAACAGTAACTATACTTCAAAAGTACCTCATTGGCTGTAAAGTGCTTTGTGACATCCTGAGATAGTGAAAGGCACTATATAAATGCAGGCTTTTCTTGCTTAGACAGCAAACACCATAACACATTACTATTGTAAAAATGTAAGCATTAGGGTATTCCAGTGCCAAATCTCATGTTTAACACCTCACAGTTACTGAATGTCACATAACTTACAAGCCTGTCTTTTCATATTTCAAAATTCTAATCTCTCTGAAGGCTGTCAATGAGTGTAAGGTTTGACAGTATCAGTCCACTTCCCAATAGATTTGAGTCCAAAAGATAATTTTTAAATTTTACAGCAGATCTCCCATGGTATTGCTCATAGTAAGTCCTAGAATATATCATTTTAAAAGAGCAGGAACATTCACCATATAACGCATAATGTACTATTCTGCTGCAAAGTTGGAACTATATGTAACCTGGAATACCTCTTTAAGGTCACAAGGTCCAATTGTTGTAAGTAGGCACATCATGAGGTTAATTAGAGACAAATGGCTAGCTTATAAACGTTTTAAAAATGTGACAGAGAAATTTGCATGTGTGACAAAATGTGACGCCTCAAAAATGTTGATATTTATATAGACTTTATATACTATAATAATGTGATCACTTTGAAATAAAGCTGCTGGATTGAGCAGCATTAATCCTTAGTATCTTAGGGGGAAAAATTCAGTATTGCCCCGTTGGGGCGCCATTATCAGCCGTGCGCAAAGTTTAGCGCCTGGCGCCATTAATCGCCTCCGACGGCAAACTTGGCTTTTATCGCCCCTGGAGGTGATTGGAGCATTAAATCAGGCGCTTCACACCTGTCTTAAGGCACAAATGCCGAGGAGCGAGGTGCTACCTCAGAGCGCGGGCAAAGCAAGGAAAAGCAAATCAAAATGAACCTGCAAACTGCAAAGAATCTCTCCAGAAGTCTCTCTCTCTCTCTCCGAATGCGTGGTGCAAAAATGTCACCAACAAAAAAAGGCAGGAAGCGGTCGCCTTTAATTAGCGCTCCCCCAGTCCCTTCCTGACTGCAAAACGCTCCCCTCAACTTGTCGTTGCTAGCAGCAGGTGGTAAGGCAGGGGGCGCCACTCAATATCCAGTCCGGGGCGCTACCGGGACATTGCACACTCGACTGATGTCATGATCTGCCGGCGCAGGAGATCGTGGCGGTAGTGTTTAGCGCCGCCGCAAAATGTCTAGTTAATTTCGCCAGCGGCACAAACATCGCCGCGCCCGGGCGCTAGTTGCTTTGTGCCCCGTTAGGGCCCTCTTACGGCGCTAACGGGAGGTGCAAGCAACTGAATTTTTCCCCCATAGAGTTCAACTCATGCCTGACTCGGTTTCAAGATATTAAGGGGAACAGATAGGGTAGATAGAGAAAAACTATTTCCACTGGTTGGGAGCATAGCCCCAACCAGCCAAGGATTGGGAGCATAGCCCAAAAATTAGAGCCAGACCTTTCAGGAATGAAATTAGGAAACACTTCTACATACAAAGGGTGGTAGAAGTTTGGAACTCTCCTCCACAAATGTCAACTGATAGCTTTTTGTTAACCAAAGGTATTAAGGGATATGGGCCAAAGGCGGGTACTTGGAGTTAGATCACAGATCAGCCCTGATCTCATTGAATGGCGAAACAGGCTCGCGGGGCTGAATGGCCTACTCCTGTTCCTATGTTACCTCATCTAAGGCGTGTTGAATAGGAAGATGCTGAGTGGAGACTCCAAAGTCTCTCGCATGGAGGGGCAAGGAACATTAGAGCACAGAATCACAACTGGGAAATCCTTTGTGTCCTTTGGTAGATCGCCCTCGAGTTATTGATCTGGGAGGAAGCCACGTGCCCACCTTCTCAGCTGTAACGGTGTCAGGCAAGGCAGTTGAAGAAAGGGGTTAAATTACATGGGGCAACAGGGTGATTCCTACTCGAAAGTCCCCCCATAAAAAGAAAGTTTCAAAGCAAGCTGCCACAGATCTAGCAATTTCAGTTCAACGTCACATCATCACAATTATGACAGTAAAAGCGTCTGTGTATTCAGGTTGACATGGAATGCCAGCTAACTGCTCTGGGAAAGAAAACGTACTGAGAGTTAAAATCCACAAAATTAAAATAGGATATTGTTCTTTAATTTGTTACAGAGTTCAAAGGAGGTTGTAAAAAGCCGCTAAAAAAAAAGAGGGATAACGTGCTTGAAGGAAAGGATGTAGATTTAAACATTGAAAGTTTCCTTCTTCTCATTCTGAAAAGGAAGCCCAAAGTGCTCTCCCCCTTTTAACACAAACACTTCATTATATTCAGCGGTGAGCTGCTGAGGTAACATCTTTCAAAATAATGGTCTACTTACCATTAGCTGCAGTAGTTGAAAGTTTTCCAGGAAGCATGAAAATGGTGTCAGAAAATCGGGTCTCAGCAGGTTTGTGTGAAAGAACAGAGCGATGCGACTGGGTGATTTATAACAAAAAAGGTATCTAGAAAGTACAATTTTCTACCTAGCTGCAAACCATAATTCATACTGATTCCCTTATCAAGATAAAGTACCTTTTCTGTGAATGATCTGTGTGGTTAAATGATTTTGATAAATGCCAGTACATAACAGGTAACTGCTTTACAAACAACCAAGATAAACTAGGCTTACTGTGAGATGAATGGTAAATCGCTTTCCCTGAGTATGTTTAAGCTCTACAACCTCCTTGTCAGCGTACAGTCTGTTGACTTCAGGTAGAGCTGTTAGAAGATCAGAGGAGCCCTGTTTATGTTACTCAAAATGTGGCTGCTGTTTGCAGTGAGAAACAGAATTTTAGCTGCACAAACATCCCAAAATTTGCAGCATTTTGTAGGTTGTTGGAAGATATTGACTATGATGGTCATTAGCATGGAAACTCAAAAGATTGCCAATGATATTAACACCAGTTTTATCCCAGCTAAGCCTTTACACCAGGAAGGGGCCAACAGTAAAAGTGACATGAAATGTGTGGACTTGGAGGCCGTGAAAATCCACAGCCATTCCAGCAGATTCCCACTGTAATTTCAGCAGGAATCTGTTAGAGTGGCTGAAAACTAGTTTGGAACCCAGTTACTCCAGGTCCCAGCCTAGTGCTGAAGTTTCCGGGATAGTTTCGTGGGGGTGGAGTGAATCATTTGTGTCCTATTCCTATTCAAACTACTAAGCAGCCAGTAATATTAACATCAAACATCTCTCGAGAAAATATCTAGTGTGGCTCCTTTCATTTTGATTAGAAAGTGATGGATGAGGAAACAATAGTTTAATAGGATAAAAGAATGAATTAAAAAGGAGTAATTCAATTAAGGGGTCTAAAAGGCATTGTGGATCATTAGAGTTCCATCCTCTTAGTTTATATGCATCATCTGAACCCCAAGATTAGATTACCAACTGATATACACTCACATATATCTGTTGTCAGATATAGTGTACACCAGATAGCAAATGTTTCCTTATGACATCTTCAAGCACTTCGGAGGCGAAACAATGGTTGGAGATGGGGTGGTAGTTTCCAAGGACAGAAGGGTCAAGGGTGGCTTGAGGAGGATGTGATGCTGACAGTTTTTAAAGGGCCTGATGAAAGGGAACAATTTACAATGTCAGATAGCATGGAAGCTGGAAGAGAAATTGGGTGATTTAGATTTTATGGGAATGGGCTTGAAGGAGCAGGGGGGTAGGTCTAATCGACAAATTGAGCTCACAGAGGGCAGGGGAGAGTTGAGAGAGAAACTGGAGTTATTGGGGTTCAGGGCTAGGGTGGAGATTTGACTTTTGGCAAGGGAATGGGGAAACAGCAAAGACAGATGAACGGACCGTCTCTATCTTAGTGAGAAAGAAGTCAATGAGTTCCTTGCACATATTATTAGCGGTTAGTTCCTGCATTGCCTTTTTACTGAATAATCACTTCCATAAACAGACCTCTTCTGAGACATTATGAAGGAAGCACCATGGCCTGTAGACTCCGGTAGAAGGGTACCTTTCAGTTGGTTGTTTTCTCCTTTGGTATAGCCTTGTCCTGTGTGCCTCTGTCATTTCCTCTTCTTCTTGCTCTTGTGCTACTTCGATTATAAGGACATATATGGAGTGCCCATTGTGCAACCCATGGTAAGGGCTCCATTATAGAAGGCTGGGAAGCAGAAGAATTTCCTGCCTGACATGGCTGAAAGGCAGCTTGCAGAATCCTTTCTTAGCTACATGGCTGAGAAGAGATTTTTCTAGTTGCTTCAGTCAAAGCTGATGTCTCAGACGAAGTTTGTGGACATTTAAAGCCTGTGAACTCAACCACTTCCTGGTTTGACAAGACATGCAGGTAACTTAACCCTCTTTTCTATAAGCGTAACTTATGTAACATGCAATACTTGTGTAAATGGCAGAATTTATGAGACAACAGCTCTGCCCTCATTATCCTGCCATGCACTACGTTGGGGGTTTCCAATTGTACCAGAATTTAGTATGTATTCTAGAATGGGTTTGAGTCTGGCATATCTGATTTATGCAGGCCTGGAATTTCCTTGATCCCAATGACACTGAAATCGCACTGAGATTTACATCAGTTTCTACACTGATCTCGCTGACAGGAACTTGCACCCAAATTTCCTGCGGAGCTCATTTGCCTATGTCGCAATGTAAAAGTCGCTGTAAATGCAGCACCAGCAATAGGGGTAATAATGAGTTGACTGCTTTCTTCTGCCATGGCGCCTCATTCTCAAGGCCTCTTCCCTTTGTTGCTCCACTTCCTCTTATTTTGCAGAACAGGGGTATTCCCATTGGGAAGGTCATTCCAGCTGCTTAGTCCTTCTGAACGCATGGGGGGAAGGGCAGGGGTCCGAAACATTTTGCGTGCACTGAGACTGACAGCACTTCGGTTAAGTATAGTACAGGTGTCAGTAAGAAGAATTTTACAAAACTCATGAAGAAAATCACGAGCAAACTCCGTAAATCTCAGTTACACCGCTAACCGGTGATGTTGGGCTATTTGTCTGCCAAACCTTTTGGTTGTAAATCTACGCTAGCGCATTATTCATGTAAATCTAGGAAACTCGTGTGAGCTGGTCTTTTGCATGGGGATGGAGCTTGTAAATGAGTAGCAGAGGGTTTTGGCAGATGCAAATGGTGCAAATGATTGAGGAAATTTGTACATACTGATGGTTCGGTATAAATCAGTTACACGCAAATTTCCTTGGGGGAAAAAAATGTGCTATAATTCTCTTGCAGTGTAATTATGGCAAGAAGTTCCAGGAAATTCCAGACCTATCATACAAATGTTTAAGGCACGTGTATCTAATTCTGCTATTTTAATGGAAGCATGAAGTAAGCCATTTAACCTCTCAGTTAAAATCATGGGACAGAGGAACTTAGTGCTAGTGTGTAAGGCCTATGTACAATAATGCTGCTGACAGTGTTTTCTACCTTACAGCTCTTTAAGACTCAGAGCTGTGATTAACAGGTTAACATCTTCTTAAATCTTGCAACTAATAAACCAATTAAAATGAATTATCCTTGCTGACCATGATCTCAAAACCTCTGTTTCAGATTTTTCTTTTATGTCAATGTGTTACAATAGACTTACTGTTTTGATTTTAAAGGTTCAGAAACATAACTGTAGAAAACTCAGATGGCAATCTGGGTCATGCATGCCTTCCATCACTGTCATAAATGTCTGGTATTAAGTGAACAATTGTTTAGTTAAAAGAACTAGAAGTGCATTCCGTTTCCCTCTTATTGTAGTATCTTTACTCAGCTGTCACTGCCGCATATGTATCAGAATGCAATAAATGTGTCACAAGGGACCAGCTGAGAAAAGATAACAGTATTCAACCAGTATCCTAACTGTGGTCATTTTTCTCCCACAGAAAATCAGAATTACAGTCAACGTGTTCAGTGTGTGAAGAGACTGGTGAAGAAGCTTCCTAAACCTAACCATGATACCTTGAGAGTTCTCGTGAAACATTTACAAAAGTAAGCACTGAAAGGCATTTTTTTTCTTATGTATCTTAACAAGCAGGATTCATTCAACATGTTTAATTTACATTACAGAAATTGTAAAATTCAGGTATTTTGTGTCTTTTATAAGCACAGGGGAAGATTTCATCTGATCATTATGCATCAGCAATATCATAAATGCTACTCTTTTAGAATGCATTGTTAGAAATAGTGAACATAGGAAATTATCTCATTGAAACTTATAAAATTCTAAAAGGACTAGACAGACTAGATGCAGGAAGGATGTTCCCGATGGCGGGGGAGTCCAGAACCAGGGGTCACAGTCTAAGGATAAGGGGTAAGCCATTTAGGACAGAGATGAGGAGGAATTTCTGTGGAATTCTCTACCACAGAAGGCAGTTGAGGCCAATTCATTAAATATATTCAAGAAGGAGTTAGATATATTTCTTAAGGCTAAAGGGATCAAGGGATATGGGGAGAAGGCAGGGACAGGGTACCGAGTTTGGATGATCAGCCATGATCTCATTGAATGGCGGAGCAGGCTCGAGGGGCCGAATGGCCTACTCCTGCTCCTATCTTCTATGTTTCTATGTTCCTGCTATGGTAATGATATTGCTAATACAGAGTAACCAGAGGAAGTTTTCCTTCCAAGTATTGCAGTCAGTATTACCAAACAGAAAGACACTTGTGTTGTATTCTCAGGACTACAGTAATAACAACAAACATCAACAACTTGCATTTATATAGCGCCTTCAATACAAAAAAGCATTCCAAGGTGCTTCAGAGACGTGTAAGGAAAAATGGACACCAAGACAAAGAAAGATATTAGGAGCGGTGGTCAAAATTTTTAAGGATGGTCTTAAAGAAGGAGAGGAAGCAGGAAAGGCAGAGGGATTTAAAGAGGGAATTCTGTAGTATGGAGCCTAGGCGGCTGAATGCATGACCACAAACGGTGAAGCAAAGGGAGGAGGGGATGCGCAAAGTTAAAAAGTAACAGAGTTTGGGTTGCATGTGTAGGGTGATAGGGAGGGATGAGATGATGGTGGGATTTAAACACAAGGATGAGAATTGTAAATTTGAGGCATTGGAGAGCCATGAAGTAATGTAAGTCAGTGAGATGGGGTTGATGGTTGAGCAGGTGTGGGTTAGGATGCAGACAGGACAGTTTATGATGAGCTGAAGTTTATGGCGAACTGAGAGAATTGGAGTGATCGAGACTGGAGGATACAAAGACATGAATGAGAGTTTCAGTGGGAAATGGGGTGAGGTAGGGGTTTAGGTGGGTGAGGGATTCTGTGGTACAAAGCTTGGAACCAAGGAACAGCAGTAATTGCTGCAAGCTACCAGTTAACATTAAAATCAGAAAGCAAATATTCTATGGTTACTTTCAAGAAAGAAAGAAGTTGCATTTATATAGCACCTTTCACATCCTCGGGACTTTCCAAAGCACTTCACAACTGATGCGCTATCAATAACTCAAAAGACTGAGATTAAGCGAGTAATTAACAGGCTTTTATTAACAAGAGAATGAAGGTGTGCCTCGAGTGGTCGACCGGTCCAGAATACAAAGGGGCTGTGGAGCAGTCACCTTTATACCACAACAACCAATGCAGAACTTTTGAAATGTAGCCAATGCTGCAATGAAGGTATTAATGCAGCAGCCAAATTGTGCACAACAAGGTCCCACAAGCAGCAATGAGAAAAATGACCAGATTGTCTGTTTTGGTGGTGTTGGTTGAAAGATAAATGTTGGCCAGGACATTGGGAGAATTCCTCTGCTCTTTTTCAAATAGTGCCTTAGGATTTAATAAGACAGAGGGGACCTTAACCTAATGTCTTATCCAGCCAAAAATATACGATTATTTTTGTTAAATGTTGAGGCACACTGAATCCTCCACTAAAAAGAACGATAAGGCTAAAATCTTGTAGGCGCCTGTAAGAAAATACTAATCTTTTCAGTTCTGATTCCTTATTAAAAACAATAATTTACAGCAATTACAAGTCTGGAATACAGGCCTATATTTTCAAATTGGCAAATTTATATTGCTCCTCCCACTCTCAATGGATTGTTTCACTGACAAGATCTGGATTCAGCTGTGCTGTTAGCATTATCTGTTCCACATATGGCGTTGTCCAGTGGAACAGTTCATACAGAAAGAGGAATACATCATTACTGAGACAATAACACTTAAGGCATAAATTCCAAATGCTGAAACTAATAAGGATCCCATTAACTTCAGCAGTTATCAAGTACTTTCTCAGGGTAGGCATTTAGTTTCAGATCTCTTTCTTCCTTTCTCAGGATTTGACTTAACTGGCAGCTATTACCATAAGACTGATAAGAAATATTATAATGGCTTTAGTAACCAAAGAACTAGCAATAGGTAGGAAGTGACAAAGCTATGTTTTATGATATAATGTAGTCTTCCTCAGAGAGACATTCAAGATCAACCACTTTGTAATAAGACCACTAACAGTCATGAGGTATGATTTTTTGTTGTTGTTGCTATATTGGTTATCTGCCATCTTGATTATATGGGCAGCAGTAAGGGGTCAATTTGGTTCTGTATGCTTGAGTCTACTGCGTCAATGAATCCTCTAAATTGATGGTTGCTAAATTTTCATCTTTTGTATATTGCTGGATTTTTGTGGAGAGTTGGGACTTCATTGGCCATTTAGAGAAAACTGTGAACTCCCGCATTTGACTGGAGTGACAAGAAAATTATAATAAAACAAATGGGTGGCGCAGAACAGAAACAACAGATGACAAAAATGAACAATGGTAACCTGCTGAAATGAACCTGAACATGCAGGAAATCATTGGGGCTTTACAGAGATGGCAGCACATATGATGACATTGTGGGTAAATGTACCGCCATGTGGGGCTGAGACACACAGGCCAGGAAAATCCTAGGTTAGACCACTGGTCTGTGCTGAGTTAACTGGTCACTGCTGGGGAGGCAGAAGGGTTGCTACAATTGGCCTAAGTGTTCCTGGGCTAAGAAGGGGAACCAGCGGCCAGTGAGAAATATTTATAGATGTCAAGTGAGGGCTGTGATGCCCCTTTTGGTCAAATAACCTGATGACTCCTGCTGTCTAGACTCGCACATGTAGCATATTCACTTGGGTGAAGTCCAAACTGGCATTCATGTAACCAAACCCCAACGTAAGTCCGTGCTTTTACCAGCGTAAGAGTTTCGTGGGCATTCGCTGGGCAGTAATTGGGCAAATAGCCCAACTCTGCACCAGCGAGTGTCCATTTCCTGCGGATGGGTATGATCTGTCAAGCTGAAACTTTGACAGATCACAAGTTCCGGGTTTTCGCACATGCACATTGCACACGGAAACCCAGAACTTGCGGGGCACTTACGACCTTGTACGCGGTCATAGGCCCCGGAAGATCCGGGCCATTATGTACGAGTGGATTGCCTGTGTCATTGCACATGAGGGGGGTAATTTATCCTGCTAATTCACTATCACACGTTTTACACTATCGCACAAAGTCAAAATTACCCCCGAGGAGTCGAGACCAAGTGTAGTTGTCTGGTGAAGCAGGGTTAGAGGTCAGGGATAATTGGACCAGTGTGTGCAGATATAATTCAGTCCCAATTTTAAAGTCGTATATTCTATCCTTATTTTAATCTTTCAATTATAAATTCCTATCTCCATATTTATGATTGAAACTGCTTGTATAAACTTGTCACACTGTAATTACACCCTCCTGCCAGTGATGACACTGCATGACCAGCTTACAAAGGCAGTTTCCATTATAAGTCTGAATATAGGAATTAAAAATGGAAAAGTTGAAAGGAAGAGTGTGCATATGTAAGATTCTTAATATATTACTAATCAATCTCCCATGGTGTTGACGGATAGTATAGCCTTCAGGTGAAGCAGCGTTAGAGGATAGGAATATTTTGACAAGGGCATGCAGACATAATTCAGTCCCCATTTTAGAGTGATGCACTCTGTCCCTATTTTTATATAACTATTATAAATTCAGAAGCCTATATTTATATTGGAAACTTCCTATGTAAATATTCACACTGTAATTACATTCTTCCACCAGTGATGGTGCTGTAGCATCTTCACAGGAGCGAGTGTCCTAAATGCATGACAATTTTGCATGACAGAAGGAGGCTCCATGAATATCCCCATCCTCAATGATGGTGGAGCCCAGCACGTAAGTGCAAAAGACAAGGCTAAAGCATTTGCAACCATCTTCAGCCAGAAGTACCGAGTGGATGTTCACAATATATATTAATGATCTAGACGAGGGAACTAGATGTAATATCTCCAAGTTTGCAGATGACACAAAGCTAGGTGGGCATGTGTGCTGTGAGGAGGATGCAGAGAAACTCCAGTATGATTTGGACAGGTTGGGTGATTGGGCAGATGCATGGCAAATGCAGTATAATGTGGATAAATGCGAGGTTATCCACTACGGTGGCAAAAACAGGAAGACAGATTATTATCTGAATGGCAATAGATTGGGAATAGGGGAAGTGCAACGAGACCTGGGTTTCCTTGTGCACCAGTCGCTGAAGGTAAGCATGCGGGTGCAGCAGGTGGTTAAGAAGGCAAATGGTATGTTGGCCTTCATAGCGAGAGGATTCGAGTACAGGAGCAAGGATGTCTTGCTGCAGTTGTACAGGGCCTTGGTGAGACCACACCTTGAGTATTGTGTGCAGTTTTGGTCACCTTATCTGAGGAAGGATGTTCTTGCCATGGAGAGAGTGCAGCGAAGATTCACCAGACTGATACCTAGGATGGCAGGAATGAAGTATGAGGAGAGATTGGGTCGATTAGGCTTATATTCGCTAGAGTTTAGAAGAATGAGAGGGGATCTCATTGAAACTTATAAAATTCTAACAGGACTAGACAGACTAGATGCAGGAAGGATGTTCCCGATGGCGGGGGAGTCCAGAACCAGGGGTCACAGTCTAAGGATAAGGGGTAAGCCATTTAGGACTGAGATGAGGAGGCATTTCTTCACCCAGAGAGTGGTGAACCTGTGGAATTCTCTACCACACAAGGCAGTTGAGGCCAATTCATTAAATATATTCAAGAAGGAGTTAGATATATTTCTTAAGGCTAAAGGGATCAAGGGATATGGGGAGAAAGCAGGGACACTGCACTGAATTTGGATGATCAGCCATGATCTCATTAAATGGCGGAACAGGCTCGAGGGGCCGAATGGCCTACTCCTGCTCCTATTTTCTATGTTTCTATGTTCCATTTCGGCCTCCTCCAGAGGTCCCCACCACCACAGAAGCCAATCATCAGCCAATTCGATTCACTCCACGTGATATCAAGAAACGGTTGAGTGCACTGGATACAGCAAATGTTGTGTGACCCGGCAACATCCTGGCTGTTGTGCTGAAGACTTGTGTTCCAGAATTAGCCGCACCTCTAGCCAAGTTGTTCCAGTACAGCTATAACACTGCCATCTATCCGACAATGTGGAAAACTGCCCAAGTGTGTCATGTCCACAAAAAGCAGGACAAACCCAATCCGGCCAATTAGCGCCCCATCAATCTACTCTCAATCATCAGCAAAGTGATGGAAGGTGTCGTCGACAGTGCTATCAAGCAGCACTTACTCACCAATAACCTGCTCACTGATGCCCAGTTTGGGTTCCGTCAGGACCACTCGGCTCCAGACCTCATTATAGCCTTGGTCCAAACATGGACAAAAGAGCTGAATTCCAGAGGTGAGGTGAGAGTGACTGCCCTTGACATCAAGGCAGCATTTGACCAAGTGTGGCATCAAGGAGCCCTAGTAAAACGGAATTGGGGGGAAACTCTCCACTGGCTGGAGTCCTACCTAGCACAAATGAAGATGGTTGTGGTGGTTGGAGGTCAATCATCACAGCCCTAGGATATCGCTGCAGGAGTTCCTCAGGGCAGTGTCCTAGGCCCAACCATCTTCAATTGCTTCATCAATGACCTTCGCTCCATCATAAGTTCAGAAGTGGGGATGTTCGCTGATGACTGCACACTGTTCAGTGCCATTCGCAACTCCTCAGATAATGAAACAGTCCATGCCCACATGCAGCAAGACCTGGACAGCATTCAAGCTTGGGCTGATAAGTGGCAGGTAACATTTGTGCCACACAAGTGCCAGGCAATGACTATCTCTAACAAGCGAGTATCTAGCCACCGGCCCTTGACATTCAACGGCATTACCATCACCAAATCCCCCACCATCAATATCCTGGGGGTCACCATTGACCAGAAACTTAATTGGACCAGCCACACAATTACTGTGGCAACAAGAGCAGGTCAGAGGCTGGGTATTCTACGGCGAGTGTCTCACCTCCTGACTCCCCAAAGCCTTTCCACCATCTACAAGGCACAAGTCAGGAGTGTGAAGGAATACTCTCCACTTGCCTGGATGAGTGCAGCTCCAACAACACTCAAGAAGCTTGACACCATCCAAGAAAAAGCAGCCCACTTGATTGGCACCCCATCCACCACCTTAAACATTCACTCCCTCCACCACCGGCGTACCGTGGCTGCAGTGTGTACCATCTACAAGATGCACTGCAGCAACTCGCCAAGGCTTCTTTGGCGGCATCGCTCAAAGCCGTGACATCTTCCACCTAGAAGGTGCATGGGAACACCACCACCTCCAAGTTCCCCTCCAAGTCACACACCATCCTGACTTGGAAGTATATCGCCGATCCTTCATTGTCACTGGGTCAAAATCCTGGAACTCCCTACCTAACAGCACTGTGGGAGTACCATCACCACACGGACTGCTGCGGTTCAAGAAGGTGGCTCAGTACCACCTTCTCAAGGGCAACTAAGGATGGGAAATAAATGCTGGCCTTGCCAGCGATGCCCACATCCCAGAAACGAATAGGCAATTTCCTTTCTAAATGTAAACAATTTAAAACGGAAAAAGTTGACGGGAAGCTTGTGCAGACATAAATTTTTAAATATATTATGGATAGTCACACATAAAATATGGACATATTAGTAAATGCAAAGTAAATTTAATTGGATTAACAGAAATTCTACTCTGCTACTTTAGTTAACATTTGATTAGCAACTTTGCACAAAGATACTTCTAACAAATTAAAACAAATAAATAGTTTTACACCTGACAAAAAGTGAAATATGTAGAACATTACAGAATTTGGAATTTTATGAAACTGAACCTAAAGATACAATACAAACAACAGTATGTAAAAGTGAAGGTCATTGCGTGATAGAGATGCATAGGCACAAATATATTGCTGATGCATTTAATAGTATTTCCTGATAATCTTGGAAAGTCATCAAACTGATGTTATCAAGCAGTATACCTAGCAATATCTGGACTTTGTTTAATTTCCTTCTCAGATAAAGCTGTTCGTCATAGTTGTCCAACCCAGAATGTAGGTGGGGAGAGTACAGGTTAAATGGTCTTGAAGGACGAAAGTATTCAGACAACATCCTCACCTCAACATCCGCTTCTTTTAATAATCCTTTAGCATGTGAAAAAAAAGTCTTTCAAAAATATACGAGATTGCTAGTGAGAAGGCAGCTAGGTGATGATTCAAATCAGTTCTTCTATCTACTATGCAAAACAGGCAACTCAGCTTCTACCTTTCTCAAACATTCTTTTACATTAGCGTAGTTACCACTCATTATTTTATAGTGTAGCCAATGCACAATTGCTCAGTTTCTTGTAGACTTGCTCAGTCGTTCTTTCGTGTGTCATGTATTAACTGCATTAGCATTACGTGCCCGAAGCAAGGGAGCTGAGGATCGATTCATTTCCTCAATAAAATCCCGGGGGGTGGGGGGTTGGATTGAGCTCCGCGAGGGAAGCCCTATCGTGACACCTTTGGAGTCGGGGGAACAGGAAGGTCTTTTTTTAATAATTTGTTTTAAAACTTATCGTTAGTTGGTGGCTGTTGGGGCCTGATGCCTGCCCCACTCATCGATAACTAATTTTGTAAAGGGTTTCTTGACCAGGTGTTTGGCCCCTAATTAACATATTCTAGGAGCCTAATGCCCAGGACATCTAAAATAAAGTCAGCTCCATGAATTTAGCAGTGAGACCAACATCTGTGCAGATTGAGGGCAGGCTGCTAAATTAGTATGTTTTGCACTTGTATTATGCCCAAAAAACAGCCGCAACACGTACCAATTTCTCCCCCAAAATGTTATTTAGGCCCTTAGTGAAGGACCTATTAGTCAGTGACGAGAGGGGCAGATACCGGATCTGCCCCACTCAGGATTCTTCAGCGGCCTCTGTGACCGCCAAAAGGTAAGTTTCATAATGTGTTTTTTTTTAAAGAACCCTTTCTGTAGAACCAGAAGGAGCAGGAGTGCTCCCCTGACTCCACAGGCATCATGATTGCACCCACCCGTGCCAACCCCCTCCCCATAGTCCGTTCCAACCCGCTTCCCGGGACTTACCAGAGGGCCGCTGCCAGCTAGGCAGATGGCCCATAATTGAAGTCTTCCATCAGGCGAGATGCCTGTGAAGGCACGACCAACACCGGCAGCTTGCCCAGAGTATGTTGATAAGGCCAATTTCCATCGACCCTCGGGCATCTTGGTTTGGGCACTCACTGACTCACTTCAAACCCACTCTTCACCATCTCTGTTTATTCTCGCAGAATAGCCACACGCTTTGTTTATTTGGCTTTTGGTTATATTACAAACTAGTGGTTTGTGTGTTTTGCTGGCCTTTTTACCCCTTTTGTGTCATGAAACTCTTCATGCTGGTTGGGTACTTACCCTATTACTAAGTCTGCCACCTAGGTGAGGGAGAAGTGCTGGTGGATAATTGCACAGCCAGCTAGTCAACTGCAGGGCATACGGAAGTCTACTCACTATCTGTATTAGGGTTATGTGTTGGCACAGATTTGCCACTGGTATGAATGCCAATCGGCTACTCCTGTTTTGCTCTAAGCCACCATTTGGGGACATGATCCCATGATGCCAACTGATCTGTGTGATCATGGAAGAGTGGGGACTTATGAGGTTTCAGAATCCCTCCCTCATACTGTAACTCAGTGTCAAGTGAGTTGAAGCTGGCCATGACTGAACCTTGAACTTTGACCCCAAAGTCTCCATTGCAGCAGTGGGAGCACTCATGAGGGTTCCTATGCTGGACTTTCCAGCATTTTCAGCCTGCCAAAAGCGTTGAAATTATTGGATGCCCCCCCCACCCCCCACCCCGACCACGTGAATTTTGGCAGGATCAGCAGTGAAGGTCAGGGGCAGCCGATCTCAGCACTTAGACCAAAATGTGCCGCCCTGTGGATTTTCAGGGCCAGGATGCTATAAGTTACTATGCTATTGGTAAAATGAAGATTACATTATGATTTTGTTGGATAGATCTGTTGATATAATAGAAAATTAGTTGATGAATGGGAGGTAGTGCAACCTTTTGAATTCGAAATGTAATATCAGACTTTATCATTAATAATTTGATTATTTAACTGATAAATCGCGGAATGTTTCCAGATTTAGTTAACGAACCTCAATTTGGTAAGGAGACTGATCTCAGAAGGGAAGAATATCTATGAGGACCCGAAAGTGGCTAGGAATAACTGAACACGAAATGCACTGATATCAATGAAAATGGCCTAGGCATTGAAAGCCTGGACTTGCCAGAAAATACCTCATAAGCAGCAGGACAGCTGATAAGCACTGTAGTTTTTCTATCTTATCCGCCACCATTATCTGCAGAGTTGCACCAGACACAGAAAAGCGAGCTACATTGGAATCATTGAGTTTCATTTGCTTTCAACCCAGTGCTTTCACATTATACCATGTACCTTTAACACAAAAAATAGAGCATCTGAGACAACACATTCTTTATAACCACTCTTTGACTTTATAAGGACAGATGTATGTCGGCCCCAAATGAATCTGAGATACTTTTTTGGGAGTGCCTCCAGTATTGTGGGCGTCACACCCACACCTACTGATGTGGTTCAACTTTACCCTGGAGAGGCATGAAATTAAGCAACTCTGAATCGTTTACATGGATACGTTTGATCTAAATTGCATTGAAAACCACTCCAAATTAAAAGCATCTGTATAAATGTGAAATGTTTGTTTCCTATGTCTGGTAGAAATAGGACCAACTCTGACAGGCACATGTTCATGTGATGAGAAAGACCACATTTATATAGATCTCTAGGGACATTCCATTTACATGGAGGAAAGTCTTATCCTACATTTATGAGCACCGTTTAATTATTTTAATGTTCTTCATGTAGAACTTGTTTCAAATCTCAGAGTATCATACTCTCAAGAAACAATATTAACACAATGATTAATGAAGAATCTCTTTACTATAGTATAATCAAAACCATTTGAAAGATTGTGCAATTAAAACTGATGTAATTCTTTAACATAAATATATAACACTGCCAGCTTATTTTATGTGATGTGGGAAATGGTAACATGTAGTTGAATAGTCCTTGAACAACCCTGATGCTTAATTGGTTTGGGCAGAAGGTAACTTCTACAAGGCTTTCGACACTGAGGATTGCTTACACTTTGTAAATGTGCCTATTATAAACAAATGCTGGCTGGACACTACGTATGTGCACAGCAAGTCTACATTGTCCATTGTGCAGCGGCCACAGTATCCTGATCATCAGGAGTTGCCAGAGGCAGTGAAAAGGGTGAGCAAGATCTTCTGTGGAAAAAAAAATCCTGTGTCAAAGCGATCTCAAATTTATCTACTGACCTTCAGCATAGATGCTGTACTTCTGACCCTAATGAGACGTGCCTAAGGGAGAAAAAGCATCAGTAACCAACTGCTATATCCTGTTGTACTATGGTTCAAATTAGATAGTAATTAATTACTCACAGAATCTTCAGTGGTGCCTGTTAGCATATATTGGATCATTGCCCATTGTCCATACCACCTCAGTGCCCTTTATTGGGCTACTACTTTTACTTGCTCCTCTGTATCAGGCTCCCTAATTCTTAATATCTATTTTGTTTCACATTATGGTTTCCATGTTTGTCCTTTTTAACTATTGTCAATCTTGATTAATGAACCTTCATTAATAAACATCCTGTTTTTTGGTTTCCACCTACAATTGCTGGTGATGCATGGAATCAATTAGTCTGTACAATGTGATTTATTCTGCTAAGATCTTGGGAGCAGGTCAGAGTTCATTGACGCTAATTGTAGCAGTTGTGGTTTCAAACTAGGAAGGGTGGCTTCTCTTTCAAGTTTAGATTGGTGGATTTTTGAATATTCTAAAAACTAACATCTTATCATTAAATGAACTGAAATCATAAGTCATTTGATTTTTAAACTACTTTCAGCTTTGTAAAATCAGTCATAATTCTTCCTCAATAGGAAAAAATGACAAATTTTCTAGAGTGAACTATACCTAAACTCTTCGTGAATGTAATTAAATATGAAGGAAAAATAAATAATTTATATAACACCTTTCACAACCTCAGGATGTCCCAAAGCATTTCACAGCCAATTTTTGAAGTGCAGTCACTATTGCAACATAGGGAAAACATGGCAGACAAAATTGTACACAGCAAGGTCCCACAAATAACAATGAGTTAAATGACCTGATAATGGAAACATAGAAACATAGCAAAATAGGAGCAGGAGTAGGCCCTTCGAGCCTGCTCCGCCATTCAATATGATCATGGCTGATCCTCTATCTCAATACCATATTCCCGCTCTCTCCCCATACCCCTTGATGCCATAATCTGTGTTTTTTTTGATCAGGTTGCTTGAGGGATAAATATTGACCTTTCCTGCTCTGCTTTGACTAGTGGCTTGGGTTTTTTTGCATCCACCTGCGAGAGGGTAGACAGGGTCTCGATTTAAAATCTCATCAGAAAGGCAGTGCAGCACTTCCTCATTAACTGTACTGAAGTGTCAGCTTACATTATGAGCTCAAATCTCTGGAGTGGGGCTTCAAAACACAACCCTCTGACTCAGAGGCAAGAGTGCTACGATTGAGCCAAGGCTGGCACCTTGTTAGGTTACTTCTAGTTGGATTTAATTGCATTCACTGAAGGGAGGCCAAACAACGATTCCACAAAGCTTTTGCGATCAGAATCATAGATATTTTCAAAACGTTGAGTATTGGCAGTTTTATCTGTTCCACTCAGCTACATGACCTGTAACATTATCTGCCAATAACAGAGGTAATTTTACGACTCCAGGCCACCAGTGGGGATCCTGGCCCACCATCAATGCAAATTAAAAATCCAGATGACTTTCTGACCATTGGTTGGAAAATCGTGGTCTGTGAATTCCTGAGTTTCTGATTTGTGCTGCCAGCAGGTGAGGGTGTGTGTCAGCAGCATGTACTTGTAAATCTACCCCCAATGTATAATTAAGAACTACTGAAAATAAATGAAGCTGCAATACAGCCCATTAATGCCTCCCTTCTTGGCACCTAATGAAGAATGACATTGGCAGTTCCCTGGACCACACAAGATACTCCAACTAAAGCCAGCTACCATGCTGTACAGATTCATCATCATCTCGTTCCTTTTGTATTCAATGCCCTACATGTAAAATCCCAATATCCCATTTGTCAATTATAGGGCTTTTTCCACTTACAGTTATGCTTTTAAAAATCTGCATATTTGCACCCCAGACCTCTCTGAATGAGGGCAATTTTAACCCTACTCGCTCAGCAGAAACCTGGCGGGCGGGCAGTTAAAATCGCCCTGGCTCTTACCTGTCCAAAAGCAGCCATGGTCGCAACATCTGCAATTTTAACCTGCTCTCCTGAGCAGGCAGCAAGGACACACGCCCAGAACCAACAGTGTCCTTCTTTACATATGCACGTTGCGGCCCAATGACATCATTGAAACCCGACTGTAATTTTAACTCGGGCCTGAGCAGGGAATCCACCCACCTGGAGTTAAAATTGGAACCAATTAATCTCTATCAAGAAATGAGGGCCAATTTTAACTTGGCTCATGGGGCTTAGTGGTGTTAAAATCACTGTGCACCAGTTACCACTAACCGCCATATTTGCTGGAGCTTTTCACTGGATTCAGGTGGGAGTCTCATTACTACATGCAAATCGGAGCCATATGATGTACATTAACGCCACACAAGTGCCAGGCAATGATCATTGCCAACAAGAGAGAGCCTAACCACCTCCCCTTGATATTCAATGGCATTACCATTGGCGAATCATCATTGACCAGAAACTCAACTGGATCAGCCGCATGATATGGCTACTAGAGCCACCCAAAGGCTTGGTATTCTGTGGCGAGTGGCTCACCTTTAGAGTCCCCAAAACCTCTTCACCACCTTCAAGACACGAGACTGGAGTGTGCTGGAGTACTTTCCATTTGCCTGGATGGGTGCAGCTGCAACAACACTCAAGTAGGTCAACACCATTCAGGACAAAGCAGTCAGCACCCCATCCACCAGCTTAAACAGCCACTCCCTCCAGCACCAGCATACCGTGGCTGCAATGTGTACTATCTGCAGGACAAGGGGAGAAGTTTGCATGGGAATGCAATCACCTTCAAGTCACACATAATCCCAACTCAGACATATACCACCATTCCTTCGTCATCGCTGGGTCAAAATCCTGGAACTCCCTACCTAACAGCATTGTAGAAATACCTTGACCACATGGACTGCAGAGGTTCAAGAAGAAGGCCCACCACCACTTTCTCAAGGGCAACTAGGGATGGGCAATAAATGTTGGCTTTGCCAGTGAAAAAAAATGGGCCAGGCATTGAATATGGGTTTACACAATGACAATAGTTAATTTGTTATCGCAGCTCAGGCTTCCTACAAAAATCCACACTTATTATCATTGGGATGTGGGGGGAAGTAAACAGTTTTGTTGACGGGCCTAATGGTGAATCACTGAATAGTGAAGAAGTCAGAGCGATAGACCACCTACTTTGTGTGGTCAGAAGTAATAATAAAAGAGAAACACTCATTCTCAAGGTCAGTCTACCTGGTTATGTCTAGGAAGGGAGTTCAGCCTAGTGAGGGAAAACTCACTCATCTTAGTCACAGAGCAGGTCAGAACCAGGCGGCTAACCAGGAAAAATTAGGTTTGTCCATTAATGTGGGATAATGTGGCATGGTTTCTTATTTTTCTTTTTCAGAAGCAGGGGTTTGAGGTTAAGTGACGTGACTTTTGATTATAACTGTTCCTCTGTACATTCACTTGCTGTCTGCAAAATAATGATTTGTATCTGGCCTTTTCTCACTCGAGTGTTTTCGGTCTGGCTACTGACAGATTGGCGAGGCACATGTAATGGCACATGTGAAAGCCACCATATCCGATTCAGACCACAAGGGGGTACTATTGTTATACCCTCGGGTTACGCTATTCTATGATTAGATATTGGGCATTGTGGGCACACTCCTTAATGTAAGACATAGGGATCACTTATGAGAGTGGTCCAGTCCCACTGAACACAAAAGAATATTTAAGGTAGACCCAAAATTTGCAACAAAGCAATACCCCCAAGTAAAAGTTGCATCTGTACCTTTTAATGCTGGACAAGAAAACGGTAAAAGATCTTTACCTGTTAATAAGTCACACCTCTTTTATGCAACCTATGCACTAGATTTTATGGTAGTAACTTCTAGGCATTCAATAAAAGTAATGAATTCTAATCATTTCTGGAGTAATCACTAATCTTAGGTATTAAAGAAAAGACTTGCATTTACATAGCGCCTTTCACAAACACTGGACGTCTCAAAGCACTTTACAGCCAATTAGGTACTTTTGGAGCGTAGTCACTGTTGCAATGTGGGAAACGCGGCAGCCAATTCGCCCACAGCAAGCTCCCACAAACAGCAATGTGATAATGACCAGATAATCTGTTTTAGTGATGTTGATTGAGGGACAAATATTGGCCAGGACACCGGGGATAGCTCCTCTACTCTGCTTTGAAATAGTGCCATGGAATCTTTTACATCCACCAGAGAGAGCAGACGGGGCCTTAGTTTAACGCGTCATCCGAAGGACAGCACCTCTGACAGTGCAGCACTCCCTCAAGCAATGCACTGGAATGTCAGCCTAGATTTATGTGCTCAAGTCCCTGGAGTGGGACTTGAACCTGCAACTTTCTGACTCAGAGGTGAGTATGCTACCCACTGAGCCACAGCTGACAACTAAATTGAAACACTTTTTCATTTGTATTTTATTCTCAATCTCCCCTCCTTTCAATTCCTTTTCTATGTTGTTTAACAGCCGGGTGAGTTGGCCACTGAAACTAAACGTGAAGAGCACCAATTTAGATACCACTGCTTTGCAGTTTGGCCAGTAAGATGCACACATCATCTCAGGGCTAATAATGGTGATTCTGTCTACATTACAGCTGCTAATTCAGTCTTGTACAGAATTTACAGCTGGTCCATATCAAAAGGCATCATGTGGATGGTGCAAATGTGATTACGCTGCTTTTCCTGCAAAGTAAAAATGTTGCACTGCTGGTCTTAATCTATTCGAGAATCAGAATGATTCAAATCAGACTCATCAAAACAGCCTGATTCAACTAACCACTGGACTTCCACCCCCATGTTCAATATAGCACATGCAGCAAACTGTAATGTAATAGCTTGTGACACGCGTTCCGCTTTCGATGGCAAGGTGCTCTGTAAATCAATGAGAAAGTGCAATGAGAGAAAGATGCCATTAGAGAGTAGTAGTGAGCTTCATTTTTACCACTAAGGTGAGACTGTTCAGTCCTTGGAATATCAAAGCGGGGAGGAAAAAATATCCCCAATTCACCAGAGAATCATACAGCTCAAATGAAACCATTTAGATCATTAAACCAGTCTTGACCACCAGAAGGAACAGGCATATCAGACAGGTAGATCACTATGGAGGTTATACAGATTGTCTCTCAGATGATCTCAGAGACGGGATAGATCAAACACAGAATTTCTCCCTATGTTGTAGTGATTATATAAATATAATTCTTAGGAATTGCTGAGATGGGACAAATTGGGTGCATTATCCCAAATCACTATGGAGCTCGGATGGTTAAACCACCATGATGTTTGGATAGATTGGGCACATAAACCCCCTAGACCACCTCTCATGCTTTTGCCGTATATGCTATAGATCAGATCATCATCGAGATTAGACATTTTACATCTCTGTAGAATGACGCAGATTTAAGCTTAATCTTCAGTGAGATCACATGCTTGGGAAAGCTGAGGCATGCGTCTGTAGAAAACAATGGAGGTCATTATCAACTTTGGCGTGGTCAAAAAAGCTGGCAGTAGTGGATTGGTCGCCATTATACGGCCCACCTGATTCCCCCGCCAAAGTTGAAAATCATCCACAATGTCTGGAGAAAAGCCTTATTTTCTGTGTGCATGGGAGTTCCACTTTCTTCCAGCTCCTGTAACAGAAAAGCCCACAGAGACCCATGAGAGTGCATCAACTTTGCTGTTGTCGGCAGAACTGTGATAGACTGTGTGGGCAGAATGGGAGAATGTGCTGGTTCACATTCCACATGGTGGTATGTTTTTCTGGAGCAGTGGGGCCGTTAAAATCCAAATCAGTCAAATCAGGTTTAAAGATATATGTATTTTTAATAAAAAAATAATTAGGACTGATCTATATTGATTCAAATTGAACTTCACCCTGACCTTTTAACCTGCCTACATATAAGCTCATGTGTGGCTTTAAGTAGGTACTATGTGGGACGGTAATTACATTTTGTGCTGATACTCGTTCACTTCTTGACTGTGAGGTTAGATTGAGGTATATGAAAGTAACTGGGTTGGACAATAAATCTGATCAATTTTGGCTGAGGTAGCTGAACCAATGCTGACTAAACATGAAGACCAAATGTGCACAGATGTAGCACAGAAGAACATCAAAGGCTTTGTGTTTGAATTTAGTCCACTGGAAGTGATGTCATATGTACAATTTCAGTAATGACTGGGGTTAGGTTTGGCGCTTGTGTGCTTCTTAATACTCCACCAGAATCAGGTCTGTAATCCAAATGTTAGAACGACTTTCCTAGATTAGAAGGACTTTACACAAAGGATCACATTCATTGCTGTGTCTACTTTGTAACGCCACCTGAAATTGCAGGTTTATTGATCCACGCGACTCAAATTGATCATTCAGTCAATACATGTATTTTGAAATTACTAATTTATTCCACGTGATTCCAATAAAAAAATAATGACTACATATAAACATTAGCTTTAAGTGACATTACCTGGCACCAAAGGTATGTCAAGGTCAAGATTTATGATTGCACAAAATGCCACATTTATTACAGTACCACACCATTTATTGTGTACAGGAGGAATGCACAAGAACATTTTGGTGGGTTCCACTGAACGAAAGAGGGGATCTTAACTCCCGGGCAGAAAGCAGGGGAGAGGTGCCAGGCTTCAGGCTCGGGAGTTAACACGTCGCTGGCCAGCTGCCTGCCTGAACTGGGCATAAACAGGCATCTGGCCGCCTGTCGCCCCACAAAGATTAGGCAACTCTAAGGCCACCCGTTGGGTTTGGGGAGGGGCGGGGTTCGGGAGGGTTTTGCAGGTGGGAAAGGGGGATCCCGGGGAGGCAGAGGTCCCAAATCTTCCTTGTGAGTCCCAGAGAAGCACATCTACCTCACAATTATAAGGTTTGTACTTACATTTTGGGCCTTCCGCTTCTACTCTGGCAGGTTTTACTTGTCAGAGCGCTCACGGCAGACTCTTTGACCAGTAGGCCTTTAGAATGGCCTCAGGCTCCTATTTGAGTGATAACGCCCTGATTTCAAAAAGGCAAATGGGATGTTGGCCTTTATTTCAAGGGGGTTGGAGTATAAAAGCAGGGAAGTCCTGCTGCAACTGTACTGGGTATTGGTGAGACCACACCTTGAGTACTGCGTACAGTTTTGGTCTCCTTATTTAAGGAAGGATATACTTGCATTGGAGGCAGTTCAGAGATGATTCACTCGGTTAATTCCAAAGATGAGGGGGTTGACTTATGAAGAAAGGTTGAGCAGGCTTTGCCTATACCTATTGGAATTTAGAAGAATGAGAGGTGATCTTATTGAAACATATAAGATACTGAGGGGGCTGGACAGGGTAGATGCTGAGAAGATGTTTCCCCTCGTGGGGAAATCTAAAACTCGGGGGCATAGTTTCAGAATAAAGGGTCGCCCTTTTAGAACTGAGATGAGGAGGAATTTCTTCTCTCAGAGGTTCGTAAATCTGTGGAATTCTCTGCCCCAGAAAGCCGTGGAGGCTGGGTCATTAAATACATTCAAGGTGGAGATAGATAGATTTTTGCAAGATAAGGGAGTGAAGGGTTATGGGGTGTGGGCAGGAAGTGGCTTTGAGCCCTAGATCAGCCATGATCTTATTGAATGGCGGCGCAGGCTCGTGGGGCCAAGTGGCCTATTCCTGCTCCTATTTCTTATGTTCTTATTTGTACATATTTATGAGGTGCCCCTCTGAGTCAGGTGGATGCCTCAATAGCTGCAGGGTGGTATCAAAGCGGCAAAATGTACCACAAGGTTTTAACTCCCGTTCCGCTTGGTTTCTGCCAGACAGAGGGAGTTAAAATCCCTTCTTTAAGGGTGCAGTTACTCACCAGTTGCACATCGTTGTGAAGAGATCTCTTCTTCTTCTTCTTCTTAGGCAGTCCCTCGGAACCGAGGATTACTTGCTTCCACATTAAAAATGAGTTCTCAGGTGACTGATGAGTCCAATACGGGACCTACAGTCTCTGTCACAGATGGGGCAGACGGTGGTTGAAGGGGCGGGTGGGTGGGGTGCTTGGGTTGACATGCGCTCCTTGCGCTTGGCTTCCGCTTGCTCCCGGCGAAGAGACTCGAGGTGTTCGGCGCCTTCTCGGATGCTTCTCCTCCACTTTGTACGGTCTTGCGCCAGGGATTCCCAGGTGTCGATGGGGATGTTACACTTTTTCAAGGAGGCTTTGAGGGTGTCCTTGAAGCATTTCCTCTGCCCACCTGGGGCTCTCTTGCCGTGTTGGAGCTCCAAGTAGAGCGCTTGTTTTGGGAATCTCATATCGGGCATGCGGACAATGTGACCCGTCCATCGGAGTTGATTGAGCGTGGTCAAAGCTTCGATGCTGGGGATGTTGGCCTCAGCAAGAACACTGACGTTGGTGCGCCTATCCTGCCAATAGATTTGCAGGATCTTGCGGAGGCAGTGTTGGTGGTACCTCTCCAGTCCTTTGAGGTGCCTGCTGTACATGGTCCATGTCTCTGAGGCATACAGCAGGGTGTGTGTGAAGAGTTAAGGCCCGTCCTGTCTCTGGAGTGACGTGGAGTAAGACTCCACCCTCAGTTCCTTTAGTTCAAATGTAGGCTGCACGGTAACGGTAGCATTAATGCTAAGCAAAACTGCTTCACATCAACACTACTGTACTGGTGTTAATACACCCAAATAGAAACTTGTTTGAGGTTTATAACTGTTCAGTATTACGATTGTTGAGTAGTCATCCATCAATGAAGTTGCTTAAACATAATTCAGTGATCATGGGGTACCGCAGCATAGTAGTTACCTTACTGGACTAGTAATCCAGAGGCCTGGACTAATGCTCCGGAGATATGAATTCAAATCCCACCATGAGATTCAATTGAATAAATCTAGAATAAAAAGCTGGTATCAGTAATGGTGACCATGAAACTACCGGATTGTCATAAAAACCCATCATGGTTCACTAATGTCCTTTAGGGAAGGAAATCTGCCATCCTTACCCGGTCTGGCCTATACGTGACTCCAGACCCACAGCAATGTGGTTGACTCTTACCTGCCCTCTGAAATAGCAAGCGACACAGTTGCACTCAGGAAGGTGGCTCACCACAACCTTTGAGGGCAATTAGGAATGGGCAATAAATCTGGCTTTGCTGCCAGCGGCGTCCACATCCAATGAATAAATAAAATACACTTTTAGGAACAGTTTACGAGTTCAATTTCCATGGGCCAGGTAACTGTGGCACATCTAGTGAAACTTGGAACTTGCAGTGGAGCCTCACAAAGTTAACCCCGGAGGGGTAGAGCTTCTACTTTGGGCTCAGTCAGCGATCCAGGCGCAAATTGCACCCAAAATTGGGTTAGTTTTGAGAAGTGTTTTCTTTCCTCAAGTTTCCACTCAAACTCATTTGCATATCACCGATCAGAAAATCTGCCATGAACAAGCGCAATTGGGCAGCGTTTTAGAATTTTTTTTGCATTAATAATATCCCTTGATATATTTAAGAGTGGTAACTTGGTGCAGTGTGATTAATACAGCTGAAAATGGGTTTATCACAAAAATAAGCATTTTCAAAGAGAGTGTCTAGTCCACCACTTTTGAGTAACTCAATTTTAAGTAGCTGAAAATGAATTTTTAAAAATTATACAGAACCATTTGCAATATTGGTGTACTGTCGTCTGTTGCTTAGTAAATTTTTAAAAATTACATTCAAAAGCTTTTAAAACATGCCTATTAGTGTCCCTGTGCCCAAAAAAAGCTTAATTTTTAGAGTCTCCTCGAAGCCCCGCAAACAGGCGCAATTAACGGAAACTCACAATGCTGATTAATTCAATCTGGGAGCATGGCCAGTTTTGTGGGTGAGCATGATAATTTATAACTAGCACAAAAGATCAAAAAAACTTGGGTATTTTTTGCTGTTTTTTTTGGAGTCAAATATGACACCAATTTTGCAAACAGTCTGGTTCAGCCTTAGACAGTTGCCAGGGCGAAGGATGGAGTCAGTGGCCAGGGAACAGAGTTCGTGGCGGGGACCAAAGACAATGCCATTGGTCTTCCAATATTTAGTTGGAGGAAATTTCTGCTCATCCAGTACTGGATGTCGGACAAGCAGTCTGACAATTTAGAGACAGTGGAGAGGTGGTGGTGAGGTAGAGCTGGGTGTCATCAGCCATTAATGGAGTGGAAGGTACTTCTGCATGTCCCCACCACTAGCAAGAATAGCCAGCCTGCGATCACTGGGACACCCAGTCCCACCTGTCCTCTCCCAATCTTTTTACACCAGAAGTCCTCCCCATGCCCTGAGAAAATTTAGAGCCATTAATTTTAATGGCCCGTAACTTGCGGTCAGCGGTGAAGCAAAGGCATTCGCCACTGGCACCAAAGAAAGCTTCCCACAAAGATCTCGCTATCTCTGTGGCGAGAAGTTTGGCTTTTCTGACGTTCAACTGCGACCAGCGCAATGTAGTGGGAATCCCATAGCGCAAGCTGCTGTGACGTCAACAAGCTGCCTAAGCAGCCAATCACAATGCAGAATTCTCACAGACCGGGAACCAGGAAGTGAAGGAGCTCCTTTTATTCTGACTTTTATAAATGTTATAAAGAGCAAAACAAAGATTGGGGCGCTCACATGGGGAAAAGGTAAACCTGAAATAATTATGAACAAACTTTTTAAAATATAATTTTTTTTTTAAGTTTCTTAAAAATTTTAATTTTTAAATGGATAAATTTGACACTCCACAAAATTAAAATTTGTTTTTCAGGGCCATAACATTTGTTTAGCAATCAATGTGCTGTTAAAACCCCAGTTACACCAAATCCAACAAGGCCTAACTTTTAGTGGGGTATTTAACAGCGATATTACCGCGGAAAAGCCAAAGTTTTCGTCAGTTTCACTGATTATACTGATTGCCGGCTATTTAGGTGGGGGAGTGGGGGGGGGGGGTGGCGTCCACAGCGCAGCCAGTGTCAGAGCAGTGAATGACTGACTGCAACTTCAGGATTTCCGCGTTAGGATGCGCATGTGCTAAATCCTGAAGTTGCGGTCAGTTTCAAAGTGGTAATAACAGCGAACGCTGTTAGAATCATAGAATGGTTACAGCACAGGAGGAGACCATTCGACCTGTAGAGCCCATGCCGGCTCTCTGCAAGAGCACTTCAGTTAGTCCCACTCCCCCGCCCTTTCTCCGTAGCTCTGCAGAATGTTACATAAGAACATAAGAACATAAGAAATAGGAGCAGGAGTAGGCCAATCGGCCCCTCGAGCCTGCTCCGCCATTCAATAAGATCATGGCTGATCTGATCCTAACCGCCAATCTACTATCACAGAACCATCTCCTGAATCTAACAGAATTAGACACACGAAATAGGAGCAGGATCAGGCTACACGGCCCCTGGGCCCGCTCCGCTACCCACTGGGCCATGACCGATCCGAACCTAGACTCATGTCCAAATTCCTGCCCGCTCCCCGTAACCCTTTATTCCCTTTACTTCTAGGAAACTGTCTATTTCTGTTTTAAATTTATGTAATGATGTAGCTTCTACAGCTTTTTGGGGCAACATATTCCATGGACCTACCACCCTCTGAGTGAAGTAGTTCCTCCTCATCTCAGTTTTGAAAGAGCAGCCCCTTATTCTAAGACTATGCCCCCTAGTTCTAGTTTCACCCATCATCGGGAACATCCTCCCCACATCCACCCGATCCAAGGATGTTGTCCTTCAGGTACTTATCCAAGTCCCTTTTGAAAGCCATGATTGAATCTGCCTGCACCACCTTCTCAGGCAGTGCATTCCAGACATAACCACTCGCCTTTGGTTCTTCTGCCAATCACCTTAAATCTGTGTCCTTTGGTTCTCGATCCTCCTGCCTATGGGAATAGTTTCTCTCTATCTACTCTGTCCAGACCCCTTATGATTTTGAACACCTCCATCAAATCTCCTCTCAACCTTCTCTGCTCTAAGGAGAACAACCCCAGCTTCTCCAGTCTATCCACGTAACTGAAGTCCCTCATCTCTGGAACCATTCTTGTCAATCTTTTCTGTACCCTCTCTAAGGCCTTTACCTCCTATCTAAAGTGCAGTGCCCAGAATTGGACACAATACACCAGCTGAACCAGTTTTTTATAAAGGTTCATCATAACTTCCTTGCTTCTGTACACTATGGGTTGGATTTTGGGGACGTGATGGAGGCGGGACTCCCACTTTTTGGGTTTTAGTCCCGCCTCCATCGATTTGTGACCAACCCACGCGATTTTCCCTTGATTGATCTTGTTGAGCCCGCCCAGCCGGCTCAGCAGGCCAATTAAGGGACACCCGGTTACTGGTGACATCAGGAATTGACATTTCATCTGTCAAGAGCTTTTGACAGATGAAATATCAGCGTTTGACAGCTTTGTGCAGCTGTCAAACACTGACAATCTGACTTCTAACTTGAGTCCTTCTCCACAGACTCAGTTAGAAATCTCTCCAGAACAGAAAGCAGAAGGCTGCAGCTTTTGGCAGCTCGCGGCCATTCTGCTTTCTGTGCCCGTGAGATGAGGGACTCCCGAGACCTGAAGGAAGGAAGCCTGCATTAGTAAGTAAAGGTAGGTAAAACTTATTTAAACACTTTACACACACCAAACACACTTACCTCTGCACTCATGCACCCATCACCCACCTGAACACCGGACATCTCGAACCCTCCAAGCCCTTCAGCCCGACGGTCCACCTCGCTAACTTGGCGTGGTTTGGAGCCGTTGGGCAGCCCACACTTCAGGGCTAAAAATAGGGATTAGGCCAAAAACTGCCTGTTAACTACCTGTTAACAGGCAGTTAATTGGCACTAATCCCCTTTCCGCCTCGGGGAGGCGGCTCCCAGCACAGGTCAGGTACCCGCCTCCTGGGAAACGGGCATGGAGGCGGGTTGGGGGCGGGAAGGGTTCGAGCCCCCCGTTTCTGCAATTTTCCCCCCACTCCCGCCTCCAAACCCGCTTCCATGGGGCTTGGAAATTCGAGCCCTTTGCCTCTATTTATGAAGCCCAGGATCCCGAATGCTTTTTTAACCACTTTCTCAATGCCCTGCCACCTTCAACGATTTGTGCATATCACAGAAACAGAAACCCCACAGTGCAGATAGTGGCCATTTCGGCCCATCGAGCCTGCATCGACACATATCCCACCCGATCCCCGTAACCCCTACACCAACACATACCCCACCCTATCCCCGTAACCCCACGTATTTAATCCCCTAACACTAAGGGTCAATTTATCATAGCCAATCAACCTAACCCGCACATCTTTGGACTGTGGGAGGAAACCGGAGCTCCCGGAGGAAACCCACGCAAACACGGGGAGAATGTGCAAACTCCACACAGACAGTCACCCGAGGCCGGATTCGAACCCGGGTCCCTGGCGCTGTGAGGCAACAGTGCTAACCACTATGCCACCGTGCTCCTCGCGAAGTTCCTCGCTCATGAAGGAGGAGCCCCGGTCGCTATGTATATAGTTCGGGAACCCGAACACGGCGAAGAGGTCGTTCAGGCATTTGATGACCGTGGTACTGGTCATGTCTGGGCAGGGGAAGGCAAAGGGGAAACGGGAGTACTCATCAATGATGTTGAGGAAGTACACATTACGGTCAGAGGACGGGAGGGGCCCCTTAAAATCGATACCCTCCCAGTCTCTCTCTTCATGCACCCTGTTCATTTGCTGTTATTACCCACCACAAATACTGGGCCATTCTATCTGAATTAATACTGTATAGTTGTATCATATTATTTTAAAATATAACTTGATAAACTGGAACCAAAACTGAGGGGGCGATTTTCTCATTGGAGGCGGGTTGGAGGCAGGTTTCAGTTTGGGTGGGTTCCAAACCCGCCTCCACTGTCAGGTGGGAAAAATTTGCGATTTTCCCCTAATTGGCCAGTTAATTTCAGAGGTGTGGATTCCCCTGGGCCAATTAGTGTTTTGGGACTGAAACTCTCACAGAATCACAGAAACCCCACAGTGCAGATAGAGGCCATTTCGGCCCATCGAGCCTGCACCGACACATATCCCACCCGATCCCCGTAACCCCTACACCAACACATATCCCACCCCTATCTCCGTAACCCCACGTATTTAATCCCCCTAACACTAAGGGTCAATTTTATCATAGCCAATCAACCTAACCCGCACATCTCCTCTGCTGATGTCACTTATCCAGCTTCATTTAAGGGCTGCTTGCTGCCTTGGCTCATTCCACTGGTTTTTGGTTGATGATGCACCACCTCCAAACATTTATCTCATTGAAAAATGGCCAGCTCCAAGGCAAGGGCCTCCCCGAGCTTCTCGGATGAGTCACTGGGTATCCTGGTTAAGGGGGCAAGAGCTAGCAGGGAGGTGCTCTTCCACTCATCTGGGAGGAAGAGGCCTCACAAAGAAACCAAGGCGTGTGGGTCCAGCTGGCAAGAGATATAACCGTGTGCCGATTGGATGATTGTTTCTGTTTATTGATGAAATGCCATCCCTGTGTGAATGTATTAAAATTAGGTGATGGCAAACTGCTGGCATGATGGCATCTGTTATTTCGGCTTAGACAGCTCCACATTGCAGGCCACGCGACACTTGTATGGTCAGGTTGGTGGTCAGAGTGAAAGGAGGCCAGACAGTCATGTCCATTTTCTATCATGTTTTAAGAAGGAGCCAAGCACATGTGCCACAATGGGCAACCTATGCAAATCTGGCCAGGCTGAGTGCATCCCTTCCATCACGGGCAGCCATGTGCTCGCGTGCTGCCGCTGCTGCTGGTAGATACACCGCCGCTCGGTCCTCCTCTTCCTCACCTGAGGAGGCTATGAACTGAGCCATTTGCTCATCAGGAAGCTGCAAGCCACAACGCTGTGCCATGTTGTGCAGTGCACAGCAGACCACGACCATTCTGGAGACCCTGGCTGCTGAATACTGCAGGGCTCCACCTGATCTGTCAAGGCATCAGAATCGCATCTTCAGCAAGCCAATGATTTGCTCAATGATGGCCCTGGTTGAAATGTGGCTGGCGTTGTAGCACTCCTCAGCCTCATTAGCTGGCCTCCTGATCGGCATCATTAGCCACTTCTTCAGGGGGTAACCCTTGTCACCAAGGAGCCATCCGTTAAGTTGGTTTGGCAGATTGAAGAGCGGAGGAGCACTAGAGTTCCGCAGAATGATGAGTCGTGGCAACTACCACAGAACTTGGCGCAAACATGCAAAATCTCCTCCTTGTGGTCACACACCGGCTGTATGTTGAGGGAGTGGAAGCCCTTGCGGTTGACAAAGATAGCTGGGTTGTGATGGGGTGCCCTAAGGGCCACATGTGTGCAGTCTATGATGCCCTGCACCATCGGCAAGCCTGCCATATTTCCAAAGCCAACTGAACGCACAGTTACACTTGCTTGATCCCTTGAGAAGTGGACGTAATTGTGCGCCTTTGCAAAAAGGACATCGGTAACCTACATGATGCAGCTGTGGGCGGCCGACTGGCGGATGCCGCTAATGTTTGCTGATGATCCCTGGAAGGAGCCTGAGGCAAAAAAGTTCAGTGCAGTGGTGACTTTGACAGCCACTAGTAAGGTGTGTCCACCCGCTCCTCTGGGCTCCAGGTGTTGGTGCAGCAGTGCGCAGATGTCTCCGACAACCTCTCGCAAAAATTTCAACCTCCTTTGGCACTGCTGCTTACTCATGTTGAGATAACTTATCCTCTGTCTGTAAACCCTGAGAGGTGGGTATCTCCTGTGGCGACATGCTTCCATGCATTGGCGCCTCTGTCCTCTGCAGCATCAGGCGGGTGAGCAGGAGGTTGGCACTCCTGCTGCTGTTGCTGCTGAGCTGCCTGGTTCTGCTGCTGCCGTGGCTGCTCCTGATCCGAATCTGAGGTCCATGATGAAAGGAAATAAATGGTTCCCATGCTGCTGGCAGATACCGCCGTTGGGGAAGCGCTCAGTCCAAGTGGGGAGAGGGTCTTCCAAGGAGGTCCCACAGTTGAGAGATAGAAGCTGCAGCACCTCCGACTTCGGTAGGCCTGCTAAAAGTGCTGAAAGACCTGTGGAACAAAAGTTCTGCGACCTGCAACTGCTCCCTGTTGAAAGCTCCGTTTTAATGGTGGAGCTGCAGTGTGAGGAGGCCACCCACTTGTCAACCCGCCAGGATTAGCTGGCGTGGTTCAGGAGGGTCGTGCAACACGCTGAAAATGTGGCAAAATAACAAAGGCCTGGCAAAATAGGATTATAGAGGCCCTTAATGATTATTTAAGGGTCTCAACCTCTCCCAACTGATGGAGGCAGGACTGAATCGCACCCATGAAACCCGCCTCTGGCAAAATTGCGCGGAGGCGGGTTGGAGGCAGGTTTCGAACCCGCCCTCACTTTTTGCGATTTTGCCAACTGTCCCGGCTCCAAACCTGCCTCCTCGAGTATTCCTTAACTTGTTTCAGTTAACTAGTATGTTTTGTTTATTTATATTGCAAAATAATAATTATAAGCTTAAACATGAGGTTAAAAAGAATTAACATCTAAGATGATACAGTTTATTTTATTTTACTTAAACTAAAACTGATATCGTAATTTTGTAAGAATCATATTGAACAACCTGATCTTTCTTTCAGATCTAAGGTTAATTAAATCCCTGATTTGGGATAAGCCCTCTTTCATAGACATCAAGGAGTATACTCTGAAATGTAAAAAGCAAGCGGAAATTTTAATAATATACAAAGAGGAAGGAAGTTTGGACCAAAACGACAGTGTGGAGCCAAGATGGGCTTGTCAGATATGGTAGAGGAATAACAACACAAAATTGGCAGAAACTTAGAAAAGTGATTCTCAGCTATAATGCCCCATTTATTATATCAAGGATTTGATTGACTCTCAAATACCCTGATATAATAATGACTAGTAGTACTTCAAACTATTCTTGCGCAGAAAAGACTGCACAGCAACTACGTGCCTTAGCGTATGCAGGGCCTTGTGGGTAAATTAGGATCACCTCATCTTTACCACAAAATTTGCACACTCCACAGATGGAGAAATGGACGTTTCAACATTTGTACTGGTGGCTCATTAGGTGCTTTAACAGCATCAAATTATCATTATTAAGATTGTGGCCTAGAAATTCAGTAGCGTTCGTCAGCCGTTAACGCCTTAAGAGGGGTAGATTTCCAGCGCTAGGCACTTAGCGCCCGGGCGCAGTCCGATCTGCACCTACGCCCAACTTCAGTTGACATTTAGCGCTGGCGCAAAGTGTTTGCGCCCGCTCAGCTGCGCGCGCAGCTTATGACGTCATTTCGTCGTGCAACGCTGTTTGTGCGCCCCAAACCGGAAATTCAGTGGCGCCCGCCCAATGTGGGCGTGGCGCTGTTAAGAACTGTGAACTGGAACGCAGCAGAGGCCCTGCGGGCCTCGGGGAGCGCTAATTAAAGGGCACTTAGACTGAACTATAAAGGCCAGCCATTTTGCTGCAATGACTTTAGTGCTTTGGATTTCTGGACAGAGACCAAGGAACAGACCTTACTGATTTGGGACAACATAGGAGAGGTATTTTTGGCTTCTGGCCAGAGCTTGGAAATTAGACTCATTGTGATTTCACTGTTTGCAAGTTTATTATGGGGGCTGCATGGGGTTCCAACCCTCAGTTCCAGCATTATGTGCGAAGGGCTCGCAGACGCTGTGTGAGAGGGCCAGCCATGCCTAGACGCAGAGGGGCCATCAGGCGTCGGCAACGTAGGCCTTACCCACTCAGGGAATACCGGCAGCAGGTGTCCTATCTCACCATGACTGCCGCGCATTGTGTTAAGAGGCTGCGCTTCAGAAGGGAGGTGGTTGCAGAGATCTGCCAGCTGCTTCACAGAGATCTGCGTCCACAGCTGATGTGCAGGACGTCTCTGTCGGTGGAAGTGAAGGTCACGGTGGCTCTGAACTTTTATGCAAGCGGCTCCTTCCAAGCCGCTGCTGGGGACATAGCGAACATCTCCCAGTTCGCCGTGCATCGCTGCATCTGGCAGGTCACCGATGCCCTTTTCGCAAGGAGACACCAATTCATCTCCTTCCCCATGACCCTAGAGAGGCAGGAGCAGCGTGCAGTCAGATTTGCCAGGATCGCCGACTTCCCCATGGTGCAGGGCGCCATTGACTGCACGCATGTGGCTATGCGGGCACCTATCGACAATGCCGAGGATTACCGCAACCGGAAGGGCTACCATTCCCTCAATGTACAGCTGGTGTGTGACCACAGGCAGCGCATCCTAGCTGTCAATGCCCGCTTTCCAGGAAGCAGCCACGATGCATTTATCCTGCGCCAGACTACTGTGGCTGACATGTTCCAGGCACAGCCTCCCCCAAGGGGATGGCTTATCGGGGACAAGGGCTATCCTTTGTGTACATGGCTCATGACCCCGCTCCGCGCGCCCAGGACCCCTGCGGAGGAGGCATACAACAAAAGCCATCAAGCCACAAGGAACATCATAGAGCAAACGATTGGCATCCTCAAGCAACGGTTCCGCTGCCTGGATCATTCCGGCGGATCTCTACAGTATTCGCCGGATAGAGTCTCCCAGTTCGTCGTCGTTTGCTGCATGCTGCACAACCTGGCTATCCGCAGGACTCAGGCACTGCCACCTCACGTTGAACCACCACCTCAGGGGGACGAGCAGGAGGACCATGAGGAGGAGGAGGAGGAGGAGGAGGAGGAGTACCCGCCCAGGAGGGAGCCACAAGGTCCAAGGGCCGTCCGCCAGCGGCTTATTGAACGACACTTCTAGGCCCCCTGTCAGGGAATGGCTTGTGGCAATGAAGGCACCTGAATGCAGCCGCTCTGCAAGCCCTCAGTTGGTTGACGCAACAACCACTTGAAACATGACACCTGGACAAGCTGAATAAATAAAAAGCTTTATTTAACAAACTCAGGGCCCTTCCCACATGAAACAGAAAAACAGACAAGACCCCCAAAAAACAGTCAAAAACATATCTCACTCCCACAACCTGGGGAGGAATAACAAAAATTGTCCTTCCAATTGGCCTTCATCCTCGGCCTTACCAAAATAAGCCCCCCC
This sequence comes from Somniosus microcephalus, assembly GCF_052327205.1. Taxonomy (NCBI): domain Eukaryota; kingdom Metazoa; phylum Chordata; class Chondrichthyes; order Squaliformes; family Somniosidae; genus Somniosus; species Somniosus microcephalus. The sequence goes on from NC_140990.1 coordinate 300,561,823, forward strand.
CCTCCAGAACACAAACACCCCCATATAAAAAAACATTTGCCTTCATCTTCGGCCTTACCAAAATAAGCCCCCCCCCTCCAGAACACAAACACCCCCATATAAAAAAAACAGTTGGCAACACACTCTACTTGGTGTGCCGAGAGGGCGAGTCCTTGTGCAGGCTTCTCCGGCCCCTGCCCGACCTGTTGCTCCACCTCAACCTGGGCCCTGTGGGTGTTGCAAGGCTGGGGGAAGGCTCCTGAGGGGCACAATGCGTGACGGCAGATGCCCTTGGGGGTCGGCCTAGACGAGGTCCGGCCCTGGAGGGGCCGGCTGCTGACTGCTGCAGCTGTGGCTGGCCAGCATCAGTCTCTCCAGCAGCTCGTCGCACCTTGGCTGGGGGAGTGGCAGTGGCAGCTGCAGCAATGGGGGCAAGCTGGCTGATGCCAGGCGCTCGCTGGTCGCCAGAGACACTGGCACTCGGCCGGCCTGGCACTGCAGCAAGCGCAGCAATCTGGTGAAGGCCAGACCGCTGTGCTGCAGCAGGGCGGCGGGTGCCCTGGCGATGCGTCCGTGACACAGCGAGTGTGGCAGAAGTGAGTGCGCGAACTGCCCTGGTCTGTGCCCGCATCAGATCAGCCAGTGTCTGGACGGCACCACTCATGAACTCGCGACTCGCGTCCTGTGCTGCCGCGAGTTGGTCGACACCCCTGGCCTGTGCTGCCGCGAGTTGCTCGACACCCCTGGCCTGTGCTGCCGCGAGTTGCTCGACACCCCTGGCCTGTGAGTCCCCAAAATTGGCCACACTATGAGCCAGGGACTCAATGGCCTGAGGCAACTGTCCCACAACCCCCATGAACTCGTTGTGGCGCCGCTCCGAGGCCGCGGACATTTCATCAAGGAGGCGCACCTCCTGGGCGAGGACCGTCTCCGGACTGGAGTGCGGACTGTCCCTCTGGGGAGAAGGCCGCCGAGCTGCCCGACCCTTCCCGTGTGCCTGGACGCCACTGGGCCCAGCAACTGCCCTCCCCTGCAACACTTCCCCCCTCTGGGGAGAAGGCAGCCGTGCTGCCTGACCCTTCCCGCGTGCCTGGACGCCACTGGGCCCAGCAACTGCCCTCCCCTGCAACACTTCCCCCCTCTGGGGAGAAGGCAGCCGTGCTGCCCGACCCTTCCCGCGTGCCTGGACGCCACTGGGCCCAGGAGCTACACCCCCCTGCAACACTTCCCCCTGGCTCTCCTCCAGGCAAGACGTGTCCCCTCCATTGCCATCCCCTGGCGCGGATGAGGGTTCCCCCGATGTGCCGCCTTCCTCTTGGTCCTCGTCGTCCTCCTCTTCCGAGGGACTGGCACTCTCAGCTTCAGGGACCTCCTCCTCACCAGCTGAAAGCAGGAAGGCACAAGAGTAGCTTTAGAGTGAGGACAGGGCGTCAGCGAGGGAGGCATGAGTGGTGCCATTATGCGCATTGGTGGGACAGTGGCAAAGGATGTAGATCTGAAGCGCAAGGGGAACCAGAGAGGTCCAAACGGTCATGTCCTTACCATTGGGTCCCAGCACAGGGTCGGCATCTCCAATAGCAACGGGGCCAGTCACCCGGCCACGCACGAGTCAAGCCACGCTCTCCTCCAGCTGACTGAGCTGCTGGAACTGGGGACGGCCTCCCCCGGTGACAGCCTGGCTCTTCAAATTCCGCGCCAGCTTGGCCTGCAAGAGAAAGGACGGCCTCTAAGTACAGTGTGGTGCCCTGTTGTTGTGTGCACTGCCTCCCATGGTCGAATAGCTTGGCCAGTGTGTTAAGTGCAGAGAGTGCTATTGATGATCATGCCAGTGCCATAGCTGCGGGAGGAGGGCTGGCCATTAGGCCTTTGAGGTCCCTTTGCCCATAATGTGAGGTGCACATGCAAGGATGAGGAGGACACTGGAAAGGGTACTCACCCTGACCAACCGACTGAGGTCGTTGAACTTCTTGCGGCATTGGTCAGCAGTCCTGGGGACATCGCTGTTGGCTGACACCCTCAGGGCGATTTCCCTCCAGGCTCTCCTGTACTGCCTCCTGGGAGCCTTCTTGCCACTGTCCGGGCACAAGATCTCTCTGTTCTTTTCCAACCCCCTAAGCAGCACCCTCAAAGCATGCTCTGAGAAGCGCTGCGCTCGTTCACGGGCCTTCTGCATGGCTTCAGGCGCTATTTGGGTCCACCAGCAGTGTTCAGGCCTAGCTGCAGGGCTCCACTATCCAGGGCGTGGCTGCAGAAAAAGTCGACCCTTCCCCCTTTAAGAGCTGGCCGGCGTCAGGGTGTCTGCTGTCAATCAAAACATGACCGCACCTGCGCTGCGCCCGGCCTCGGCGTTATCAGTCCGCACCGCCGGCTTAGCGCCTAAAGATAGGAGTGCAACGCAAGTTTCAGCGCTCGCCCAAACTCCTTGGCCAAAGCTACTGAATTTCAGCGAAGTGGCCTCCACTTTCCGGCGGGCGCTAACTTTAGCGCCCGCCCGACTTTACCGCCCCAAAAGTGGCTATACTGAATTTCTAGGCCTGTGTCTTGATTGGCGGTTTTTCATTACCGCTAAAAAAAAGAGTTCTCACAAAGTATAAATTTCAAAATCACACAATCCCATGATTTTCTTAATAGCTCATTATGAAGAAAATCAAACATTTAACCCATTATTCAACAAGAGAGGAAAAAGATGGCACCAAGAGAATGAGATCTCGGCCATGAAGCGCTGTGCTGTACTAATATCAGGTTTTCCTCCATTCAGAAAGGAAATACAAAGGAACGAGTGCCTGGAGTTTCAACAAGAATTTAGTCCTGCTACACTGTTATTCTGGGGATGTTGATCTTTGTTGGTTGATTAGAGGACGGTTGGCAGTGATTAACTAACAGCATGGAACTCTTAAGGTCAACTTCAGCTTGCCAGGAAGTGCTTAAGCTTAAGTAAGAATGTGGTCACAACAGGAATCAATGATTAGAATGGCTAAGACCATCAAGCTGGCACATGTTTTATAATGATGTAGACAAAATGTCCAAATAAAAGCTCACTGGAATTCAATACGTAAGACAATATTATCGGAGCCTGGGTAGTTTCTGAATTATCACTTATGCATTAGCTTTTTTAAACATTTTGAGGCACAATGTCCACACCTGTCACTAGCCAGAACCTGCCACACTTACCTACATGTGTCACAGGAGACCTGTCTTTACTACGTCCGTTTCACAAAGAGGCTGCTACTTAGCTATGCCAGTTGACCTGTGGACGTTTGAACCACAGGCACTGCCCTTCCTTTAGGTGTCCATCAAATTGTAATATCACAGCCAGTGAAATATTACAAATCACTTGGTTGGTTGTCCACAAAAGTGAAAAATTGGGACTTAAATGTGCAGTCAGTACTGATAGTGGAATAACGGAGGCTACTGGGGAACCTCTTAAACCAACAACATGAGGGAGATGAACTAACACAGTAGGTGTCACCTGAGGTACTTTAAACCCATTATTTTAGTGGTGCATGTTAATTCATTTCTTTCTCACTATCAGTATAATATAAACAGTACTATTTCGATGGGGTGCAAGAGCAGAGGGGCCTGGGGGTGCATATTCACAAATCCTTGAAGGTGGCAGGGCAAGTCGTTATGGCAGTTAAGAAAGCGTATGGGATACCTGGCTTTATAAGTAGGGGCATTGAATACAAAAACAATGAAGTGAAGTCATGCTAAACCTTTACAAAGCACTAGTTAGACCTCAGCTGGAGTATTGTGTACAATTCTGGGCACCATACTTTAGGAAGGATGTCAAGATCTTCGAGAAGATACAGAGGAGGTATACCAGGATGATACCAGGGATAAGGGACTTCAGTTATATGGAGAGATTGGGCAAAATAGGAAGGAAGAGGATTGAGGTCCTGCAGTCAGAGTTTAAAGAGCTAGGGAGGAAGTTAAAAAGCAGGGCCTCAAAGGTACCAATCTACCTAGCAAAGGGATTACTCACAGTGCCACGAGCTAGTGAGAATAGAAATAGGAGGATATGGCAAGTTAATGCGTGGCTAGAGACAAGGTGCAGGAGGGAAGAGCTTCAGATTCCTGGGACATTGGGACCAGTTCTTTGGCAGGGGGGACCTGTTCAAGATGGACAGGTTGCACCTGAACAGAGCTGGGACCAATATCATCATGAGCAGGTTAATTAGTGCCATAGGGGACAGGTTAAACTAATTCGGCAGGGAGTTAGACACCAAGATGTAGTATTAAAAAGTAGAAACAAGGTGCACAAAGGAATGGGAGAGACAGTTAGAGCTAGAAATAATGCAGAATTAGGTGGGATCATAGAAAATACAAAGGGGTCTAAGTTAGGTTTGGAGTGCATGGGGTCGATTTTCCCTAAGCTGTCGGGAAGGAGGTGGGACTACAACTTTCGGGTTTTTGACCCGCCTACATCGACGTCCGGCCAATCCACGTGATTTCCCCTTGATTGACCTTGTTGAGCCCGCCCAGCGGGCTCAGCAGGCCAATTAAGGGCCACCCGGCAACAGGTGACGTCACAGACTGCAATGACAGTCTGAGTTCTAACATGAGTCCTTCTGCACAGACTCAGTTAGAACTCTCAGCAGCACTCAAAGCTGAAGGCTGTCACTTTTCACAGATCGCAGCCATTCTGCTTTAAGTGCCGGCTGAGTGATGGGCTCCCGACGCCTGCAGGAAGAAAGGCTGTTAAGGTAAGTACAGGTAAGTAAAAGTTCTTTACACACTTTAGACACACCAAACACACTTACCTTTGCACTCATGCACCCATCACTCACCTGAGCGCCGACATCGCGACCCCTCCAAATCCTTCAACCCGACGGCCCGCCTGCTCTAACCTGGCGTGGTTTGGAGCTGTCGGGAATCTCACACGACACCCCTCAAAATAGGGATTAGGCTAAAAACTGCCAGTTAATTGGCACTAACCCCTTCCCGCCTGGGGTCGGAGGGTCCCAGTGCGGGGCGGGTACCTGCCGCCTCTGAAACTTGCGTGGAGCGGGGTTTTGGGCGTGATGGTGTCGGGACCCCCAAATTCAGGATTTCCCCCCCCTCCACACGCCTGAAACCCCGCCTGACGGCTCCACGAAAATCGACCCCCATGTGTGTAAATGCATGCGGTGTGGTTAATAAGGTTGGTGAGCTGCAGGCGTAAATAGTCAGGTGGGAATATGATGTGGTGGCAATAACGGAGACCTGGCTCAAAAAAGGTGGTCATTAGATGCTTGATATTCCTGGGTACATTCAGGAAAGATAGGGAGGAAAAAAACAGGAGGGCAGGCAGTTTTGATTAAGGAAAATATTACAGTGCTAGAAAGAGAGTTAAGAAACAATAGAGGAGCTATTACACTACTTGGTGTATTTAATAGGCCACCAAATAGTGGAAAGAAGATAGAGGAGCAGATTTCCAACAAAATTACTGACAGGTGCATGAACTACAGAGTTGTGATAATGGGAGACTTTAACTACCCCAATATTGAATGGGGCAGTAATTGCGTTAAGAGCAGAAAGGGGGAGGAATTTTTGAAGTGTGTTCAGGAGAACTTTCTTGATCAGTATGTTTCCAGCCCAATGTGGAAGAAGGCATTGCTGGATCTGGTTCTGGGGAATGAAGTGGATCATGTGGAGAATGTCATAGTGGGGGAGCATCTCGGAAAACATCATCATAGGTTTAGATTAGTTATAGAGAAGGTCAAGGAACAATCTAGACTAAAAATATTTAACTGGAGGAGGGCTAATTTCAGCAAATTGAGGAGGAATCGGGCCCGGGTAAATTGGACTTGGGCTGACAAGTGGCAGGTAACATTCGCACCACACAAGTGCCAGGCAATGACCATCTCCAACAAGCGAGACTCTAACCATCTCCCCTTGACATTCAATGGCATTACCATCACTGAATCCCCCACTATCAACATCCTGGGGGTTACCATTGATCAGAAACTGAACTGGGCCAGCCATATAAATACTGTGGCTGCAAGAGCAGGCCAGAGGCTGGGAATTCTGCGGCGATTGTCTCACCTCCTGACTCCCCAAAGCCTTTCCACCATCTACAAGGCACAAGTCAGGAGTGTGATGGAATACTCTCCAGTTGCCTGAATGAGTGCAGCTCCAACAACACTCAAGAAGCTCGACACCATTCAGGATAAAGCAGCCCGTTTGATTGGCACTCCATCCACCACCTTCAACATTCACTCCCTCCCCACTGTGGCTGCAGTGTGTACCATCTACAAGATGCACTGCAGCAACTCGCCAAAGCTCCTTCAACAGCACCTTCCAAACCCGCGACCTCTACCACTTAGAAGGACAATGGCAGCAGATGCATGGGAACACCACCGCCTACAAGTTCCCCTCCAAGCCACACACCATCCTGACTTGGACCTGTATCGCCGTTCCTTCACTGTCGCTGGGCCAAAATCCTGGAACTCCCTTCCTAACAGCATTGTGGGTGTACCTACACCATATGGACTGCAGCGGTTCAAGAAGGCGGCTCACCACCATCTTCTCAAGGGCAATTAGGGATGGGCACTAAATGCAGGCCTAGCCAGCGACGCCCACATCTCATCAATGAATAAAAAAAAAAAAAATTTAATTGGAGATTGGGCCAGAAATTTGGGTTGGACTTGCACTTACCTAGCGCACCTGCCGTTGTGCTGTGGGCCCGCGTGAGATTCCGATCCTGGGCCTCCTCCAGCTGCCGGCGCACAGTGCTTGCCTATCCCAGGGGCGCAGTTAGTTCGAAGTGTCCCCTGGGATCCCGTGGGCCATGGAGAGCCAATCGTAGCAGGGAATCTCTTTTCATAGATTTGACAGGAAGACCTGTCAAATCTATGAATAGAGATCGGCCCCAAAACCTAACTAAAACTTCAAATAAATTTTAGAAAAAACATCACAATTTTAAAATAACTTTAAATTACATAAAATAACTATTTTAAACAATAATTTAAATTTTTGAAAAAATTAATTACCGTTTTTAACAGGGCTAAAAATAAATTTACCTTTTTTTAAAGCATTTAAAAATAATAAACCTGTGGAAAAAATGTTTTAATTCACCACTTACCTTGTTAAAAGCAGGCCTTGCGACTGCTTTTTAAAAGCGTAGCTGCTGGAGACTTACCCTCCCGGAGAAACCTGTACAAAAAACGGAAGTTCCAGGCGTACGCAGTGCCTCTCCGATGCACGCGTTTGACCTGTGAACCCCTTCCTTCAAGGGAACGGAAGTTCCAGTTTCCAGTGCATGTGCAGTGCATGCACGAAACCGGCACTTTCGTTGGCCCTACGCGTGAGTACCCAGTACCCTGGAGAGATTGGGTCGATTGGGCTTATACTCGCTGGAGTTTAGAAGAATGAGAGGGGATCTCATTGAAACTTATAAAATTCTAACAGGACTAGACAGACTAGATGCAGGAAAGATGTTCCCGATGGCCGGGGAGTCCAGAACCAGGGGTCACAGTCTAAGGATAAGGGTAAGCCATCTTGTGCTCCAGAACTAGCTGCGCCCCTAGCAAAGCTGTTCCAGTACAGCTACAACACTGGCATCTACCCGGCAATGTGGAAAATTGCCCAAGTATGTCCTGTCTACAAAAAGCAGGACAAATCCGACCCGGCCAATTACCGTCCCATCAGTCTACTCTCAATCATCAGCAAAGTGATGGAAGGTGTCGTCGACAGTGCTATCAAGCGGCACTTACTCAGCAATAACCTGCTAACTGACGCCCAGTTTGGGTTCCGCCAGGGCCACTCAGCTCCTGACCTCATTCCAGCCTTGGTCCAAACATGGACAAAATAGCTGAACTCAAGAGGTGAGGTGAGAGTGACTGCCCTCGACATCAAGGCAGCATTTGATCGAGTGTGGCATCAAGGAGCCCTAGCAAAACTGAAGTCAATGGGAATCAAGGGGAAAACTCTCCATTGGTTGGAATCATACCTAGCACAAAGGAAGTTGGCTGTGGTTGTTGGAGGTCATTCATCTCAATCACATGACATCACTGCAGGAGTTCCTCAGGGCAGTGTCCTAGGCCCAACCATCTTCAGCTGTTTCATCAATGACCTTCCCTCCATCATAAGGTCAGAAGTGGGGATGTTCGCTGATGATTGCAGACTGTTCAGCACCATTCGAGCCTCGTGAGATACTGACGCAGTCCGTGTCCATATGCAGCAAGACCTGGACAACATTCAGACTTGGGCTGACAAGTGGCAAGTAACATTCGCACCACACAAGTGCCAGGCAATGACCATCTCCAACAAGCGAGACTCTAACCATCTCCCCATGACATTCAATGGCATTACCATCACTGAATCCCCCACTATCAACATCCTGGGGGTTACCATTGATCAGAAACTGAACTGGACCAGCCATATAAATACTGTGGCTACAAGAGCAGGCCAGAGGCTGGGAATTCTGCGGCGAGTGTCTCACCTCCTGACTCCCCAAAGCCTTTCCACCATCTACAAGGCACAAGTCAGGAGTGTGATGGAATACTCTCCACTTGCCTGGATGAGTGCAGCTCCAACAACACTCAAGAAGCTCGACACCATTCAGGATAAAGCAGTCTGCTTGATTGGCACTCCATCCACCACCTTCAACATTCACTCCCTCCACCACCGGCGCACTGTGGCTGCAGTGTGTACCATCTACAAGGTGCACTGCAGCAACTCGCCAAAGCTCCTTCAACAGCACCTTCCAAACCCGCGACCTCTACCACTTAGAAGGACAAGGGCAGCAGACGCATGGGAACATCACCACCTACAAGTTCTCCTCCAAGCCACACACCATCCTGACTTGGACCTGTATCGCCGTTCCTTCACTGTCGCTGGGCCAAAATCCTGGAACTCCCTTCCTAACAGCATTGTGGGTGTACCTACACCATATGGACTGCAGCGGTTCAAGAAGGCGGCTCACCACCATCTTCTCAAGGGCAATTAGGGATGGGCACTAAATGCAGGCCTAGCCAGCCAGCGACGCCCACAGCCCATCAATGAATTTTAAAAAAGGACAGAGATGAGAAGGAATTTCTTCACCCAGAGAGTGGTGAACCTGTGGAATTCTCTACCACAGAAGACAATTGAGGCCAATTCATTAAATATATTCAAGAAGGAGTTAAATATATTTCTTAAGGCTAAAGGGATCAAAGGATATGGAGAGAAGGCAGGGACAGGGTACTGAATTTGGATGATCAGCCATGATCTCATTGAATGGCGGAGCAGGCTCGAGGGGCCGAATGGCCTACTCCTTCTCCTATCTTCTATGTTTCTATGAATTTCTGGCCCAATGACTGGCAAGCAGAAATGTAATGAAGCAATGGACAGTCTTTAAAGAGGAGATGATTCGGGCACAGTCTAGGTACATTCCCACAAGGGAGAAAGGGAGGGCAACCAAATCCAGAGCTCCCTGGATGACGAAGGAGTTAGAGAGTAGAGCAAAGCAGAAAAAGAGGGCATATGACAGATGTCAGCTTGATAATTCAAGGGAGAATCAGGCTGAATATAAAAAGTACAGAGAAGAAGTGAAAAGGGAAATTAGAGGGGCAAAGAGACAGTATGAGAATAGATTGGCGGCTAACATAAAAGGGAATCCAAAGGTCTTTTATAGGCATATTAACATTAAAAAGGTTGTCAGAGGAGCGGTGGGGCTGATTAGAGACCAAAATGGAGATCTATTGGTGGAGGCAGATGGCATGGCTGAGGTACTAAATGAATACTTTGCATCAGTGTTTACCAAGAAAAAGGATTTTTCCAAAGCTACGGTACACAAGGAATTGTAGGGATACTGGATGAGATCAAAATAGATAAACAGGAGGTACTAGAAAGGCTGGCAGTATTTAAAGTGAATAAGTCACCCGGTCCAGAAGGGATGCATCCTGGGTTGCTGATAGAAGTAAGGTGCGATTGCAGAGGAGCTGGTCACAATCTTCCAATCCTTCTTAGATGCAGGGGTGGTGCAGGAGAATGAGAGGATTGCAAATGCTACACCCTTGTTGAAAAAAGGGGAGAAGGATAAACCTGGCAATTACAAGCTAGTTTAATGTCGGTAGTGGGGAAGCTTTTAGAAAGAATAATCCGGGAGAAAATGGACAGGTACTTGGACAAGTATATATTGGACTAATAAAGGAGAGCCAGCACAGATTTATTCAGGGCAAATCGTGCTGGACTAAATTGATTGAGTTTTTTGATGAGGTAGCATAGAGGGTGGATGAGGGCAGTGCAGTTAATGTTGTGTATATGGACTTTCAAAAGGCATTTGATAAAGTACCACTTAATAGGCTTGTTAGCAAAACTGAAGCCCATTGGATAAAAGGGGCAGTAGCAGCATGGATACAAAACTGGATAGAAAACAGAGAGTTGTGGCGAATGGCTGTTTTTTTTGACTGGAGGGAGGTATACAGTGGTGTTCCCCAGGGTTCAGTACTAGGACCACTGCTGTTTTTGATATACATTAAGGACTTGGACTTGGGGGTACAGGGTACAACTTCAAAATATGTAGATGGCACAAAACTTGGAAGTGTAGTAAACAGTGAGGAAGATAGTAATAGACTTCAAGAGGACACAGTCAGGCTGGTGGAATGGGCGGTCACATGGCAGATGAAATTCAATGCAGAAAAGTGTGAGGTGATACATTTTGATAAGAAGAAGGAGGAGAGACAGTACAAGCTAAATGGTACAATTTTAAAGGGGGTGCAAGAACAGAGAGACCTGGGGGTGCTTGTGCACAAATGTTTGAAGGTGGCAGGACAGGTTAACAAAACAGTTAATAAACCATATGGTTTATAAATAAAGGCATAGAGAACAAAAGCCTGGAAATTATGCTAAACCTATTTAAAACATTAGTTCAGCCCCAGCTGGAGTATTGTGTCCAATTCTGGGCACCACAACTTAGGAAGGACCTGAAGGCTTTGGAGAGGGTACAGAAGAGATTTACTAGAATGGTTCCAGGGATGAGAGATTGCAGTTGCGTGGATAGACTGGAGAAGCTGGGGTTGTTCTCTTTAGAGCAGAGAAGGCTAAGAGGAGACTGATGGAGGTATTTAAAATGATGAAGGGTTTAGATAGAGTAAATAAAGAGAAACTGTTTCCAATGGCTGAAGGGTCGGTAACCAGAGGACACGTATTTAAGGTGATTGGCAAATGAACCAGAGGCGACATGAGGGAAAAAAAAAATGATGCAATGAGTGGTTAGAATTTTGAATGCATTGCCTGATAGAGTATTGGAAACAGATTCAATAGCAGCTTTCAAAAGGGAATTGGATAAGAAGGAAAAAAAATTGCATCGATATGGGGAAAGAGCCGGGGAGTGGGAATAACTCAATTGCTCTTCAAAAAAGCCGATGCAGACTCAATGGGCCGAATGGCTTCCTTCATGCTGTACTATTCTGGGTCAAAATCTTGGAACTCCCTACCTAACAACACTGTGGGAGTACCTTCACCACATGGACTGCAGCGGTTCAAGAAGGCAGCTCACCACCACCTTCTCAAGGGCAATTAAGGATGGGCAATAAATGCTGGCCTTACCAGCGACGCCCAGATCCCATAAAAACAAATTAAAAAAATTCTTTGATTCTAAACTGGGATTGCCCTCCTCAGAGCAGAGAAAGTAAAGGGGAGACCTAATGGAGGTATTCAAAATTTTGAGGGGTTTTGATAGAGCAAGTAGGGAGAAAGTGTTTCCTCTGACACGTGGGTCAGTAACCAGAGGTCACAGATTTAAAATAACTGGCAAAAGAATGAGAGGGGAAATGCGACATTTTTTCAAACAGAGGGTTGTTAAGATCTGAAATGCATTACCTGAAAGGGTGGTGAAATCAGATTCCATAGGAAGTTTCAAATGGCAATTGGACATGTATCTGAAGAGAACTCATTTACAGGGTTATGGGGAAAAGGCTGGGGTGTGGGACTAAATTGGACAGCTCTTTTAAAGAGCCGGCACAGACACAGGCACGATGGGCCAAATGGCCCCCTTCTGTACTGTAAGATTCTATGATTCTAACAGGTTCTGTAACTCCTCCCAGTCAGTAGTGACATCAAAATCTTTAAGAATATTCACAAAAAATTCACGGGAACAAAACTTATGTTTTACATGTCAGGGTTACTAAACCGAAATTAAATCAAATATAGAAACATAGAAGATAGGAGCAGGAGTAGGCCATTTGGCCCCTCGAGCCTGCTCCACCATTCAATGAGATCATGGCTGATCATTCAAATTCAGTACCCTGTCCCTGCCTTCTCTCCATATCCCTTGATCCCTTTAACCTTAAGAAATATATCTAACTCCTTCTTGAATATATTTAATGAATTGGCCTCTCGTGCCTTCTGTGGAAGAGAATTCCACAGGTTCACCACTCTCTGGGTGAAGAAATTCCTCCTCATCTCTGTCCTAAATGGCTTACCCCTTATCCTTAGACTGTGACCTCCGGTTCTGGACTCCCCGACCATCGGGAACATCTTTCCTGCATCTAGTCTGTCTAGTCCTGTTAGAATTTTTTAAGTTTCAATGAGATCCCCTCTCATTCTTCTAAACTCCAGCGAGTATAAGCCCAATCGACCCAATCTCTCCTCATACGTCATTCCTACCATCCCAGGTATCAGCCTGGTGAATCTTCGCTGCACTCCCTCCATGGCAAGAACATCCTTCCTCAGAGAAGGCGACCAAAACTGCACACAATACTCAAGATGTGGTCTCACCAAGGCCCTGTACAACTGCAGCAAGACATCCTTGTTCCTGTACTCGAAACCTCTCGCTACAAAGGCCAACATACCATTTGCCTTCTTAACCGCCTGCTGCACCTGCATGCTTACCTTCAGCGACTGGTGCACAAGCACACCCAGGTCTCGTTGCACTTCCCCTTCTCCCAATGAATTGCCATTCAGATAATAATCTGCCTTCCTGTTTTTGACACCAAAGTGGATAACCTCGCATTTATCCATGTTATATTGAATCTGCCATGCTTCTGCCCAATCACCCAACCTGTCCAAATCATACTGGAGTTTCTCGGCATCCTCCTCACAGCACACACGCCCACCCAGCTTTGTGTCATCTGCAAACTTGGAGATATTACATCTAGTTCCCTTGTCTAGATCATTAATATATATTGTGAATAGCTGGGGTCCTAGGACCGATCCCTGCGGTACCCCACTAGTCACTGCCTGCCACTCGGAAAAAGACCTGTTTATTCCAACTCTTTGCTTTCTGTCTACCAACCAGTTCTCTATCCAAGTCAATACCATACCCCCAATCCCATGTGCCTTAACTTTACATGCTAATCTCTTATGCGGGACCTTATCGAAAGCCTTCTGAAAGTCCAAATACACCACATCCACTGGTTCTTCCTTATCTATTTTACCAGTTACATCCTCAAAAAAATTCCAGTAGATTAGTCAAGCACGATTTACCTTTTGTAAATCCATGTTGACTTTGTCCGATCCGGTCACTGTTTTCCAAGTGCTCTGCTATTACATCTTTTATAATGGACTCTAGCATTTTCCCCACTACCGATGTCATGCTTACCGGTCTATAATTCCTCGTTTTCTCTCTACCACTCCCCGTTATCTCTCTACCGCTTTTATATGCTCATTGGTGGAAATCAAATATTTAAACAGTTATGTTGTACTGTGGTTTGACAATCTTAGGATAATTATGACTCTCTTTTGTGTCTGCAATCTCAGTCCCAGTATCAGCAACCAAGAAAACTGTAATAGAAACAAGGAAAAAGTTATTCTTGACAAGGACAAGGCTTCAGCCAAGTCTACTTGGCCATCTCACCCTCTAGTAATTGTCACTATACTACTTTAGCTGGACTAATGTGGTATTTCCTCTGCCTGCCTTTTGTAATAATGTTACATAAATTTACTGTGAACCCATTTGAATTTATACTGAAAATCACACAGAGCAGTTTACATATGTAGGGTTGCATTACACATATCAAGCAAGTACCGCATAAAACATTCAGGTCTCTCATTAGCAGTACACACAACCCTTACAATCTGAGCTCACATTTCCAGAAATTATATTTCAAGACCTTCTCTGTTCATAAATTTGAGTGGAACAACTTAACCTCATCTACATTATAAATATATGTTTGATTTTACTTATATTTTCATGACACATTATGAGAGTTCCAGAACTGTGTGCAATATTCCATGTTCTAGGTTCACATCACTAGTGAAGTCAGACCATGGGTTCTACTTTGCTACATATACATTTGTGAGTAACTGGGCCAGAATTTGCAGTGGGTATGACGGCGTACTCTCAGAATACACTGTCATACCGCCTTTGAAATGGACCGCAAGTTCGGGATTTCCGCATGCGTTTGCGCAAAATCCCAAACTTGCGATCTGTCACGTTCCGACTTGACAGATGATCCACACCGACATTGAAATCCTCATTGCTGGTGCAGTGTTGGGCTAATTGCCAACCAACTGCCTAGCAATTACGTATGAAAATTTTATGACGGGTGCAACAGGGCCTGTTTGCATCCGGGTAAGGGGATATCTCAAAAGATCCACAGCATCGTTTGGCATGTTTTAACATTATTTAGCTCACATAGAAGTGAAATTAGAACATTACAACAGATGGAAGCCCCTGAGCTCCGTTGGAATAATTTAGCCGTGAGCTTCGTAGAATTGCGAAGAGCTTTCTTTGTTTTAGTGTCAACACATTTAATCTCTATATTATTGAAATCCTGATGTTGAAGCTTGGTGCTGTCATTGCGCCAGTTTTTTTTTGGGTGGGGCAATCTGAGTGGTGACAGACTGAATTCAACCGATACTAAATCCCAAATAAAGAACAAAATGTTAAACCTAAGTTGCCATTGACCGTGCCCGTTCTGTGAGTGGACTATGCATCATTCAACGTGGCAGGTGCCAGTCTGCACCCCCCCTTCTCCTATAAGCCTGATGCAATGGTTCCCACATATCTGTCAACACTGTAAGAGGAAACTCTGTGCTTCTACTGATTGGAGCACCAGGCCCACGTGATCCCAGGGCCATTACGCTGCCCTCTAGTATACAGCGTCAAACAGCAAGTTCGCGGAGGAGGGTCCCCATCGCATAAGTGCGCATTCTATTCAGATACCAGCAGCATACTCCGTAGGTACGCCGCCGACCGCAAAATCCAGGCCACTATGTTTTTGGATCTTAAAGTTAATACAACGGAGTTCAATAGTCAAGTAAATACAAGTCCAAATTAGTAATAGTAGGAAGCCAAATAAACAGCATGGATGTAAATTTTCTGTGGAGCTCCTGACTGCCTAGATCAAACTGGACAATTGTGTACATGGAAGCATGAGTTACCCCACATAGATATTATGATGGGCTAGTGTCTAGTAGCAGTGAAGGGGTTGAAATGCATAACTGGAAAATTAATCTAAATGTCGTGATCCTCATTATCCTCATAAGTATAGTCAAGCATCTTCTGCCACAATATTTCCAGATTCCTGCTGTCCTCTGGATGCTATAATGAGAGAGTTAGGGTACTAGAGGGATACTTCAATGGGGCAAATGGCCTTTATCTCTTCATAACTTTTCTAATAGCCTTATATTTGTGCTGCCACTGCTTAAACTGGATTAAAACGATTTTTTTTTAATGGTTACTTCACTCAAAAGTACAACCACTCCTCATTCGATGTAACTGTGAGGAAATTATCAAGGCAGCACGGAGAGGGTCAAGAGTTCAGACACCAAAGGAATTATTGTCTGCCATACATGAACAGAGACAACAAAATGTGTTGGTCTAATCTTTCTGGTACAATTTATTTAAATGTTATGATTATCTTCAGTGCTGACAAAGTTATTCTGAGACAGAGAAAAACACATCAGATATACCACACCTACACTTTCCGATCAACATAATGGCCCGGATTTTCCAGGGCCTATGACCACGGAGGTGGTGGATACATGGCCATAAGTGCCCCACATGTTCTGAGTTTCTGCGTGCACTGCGCATGCGCGAAAACCCGGAACTTGCAATCTGCTAAGTTTTAGCTCGACAGATCATCCGCATCCCTGGGAAATGGACATTCGCTGGTGGAGAGTTGGGCTATTTGCCCAACTACTGCCCAGCGAATGCCCTTGAAACACTTATGCCTGGTAAAGGCAGGTATAGGGCCTTCTGAACCACAAGAAAAGTATGAACCTACCTGCGTAAGAGTTTAAATAAATATTAAAATATATTTTTTTAATTATTTAAACATTAAAAAACTTTAAAATTAGTTATAGGTTATTTTTAGCCTGTTTAAAACGTTTACATTTTTTTCAAAAAATTAAATTTTGGTTTTAAATGTTTAATTTAATTGTATTTTAAGCATAATGGGGATCCCCTTTTTGATTGGTTGGGCCGGCCCATGTGATCCCCGGCGCGCTTGGGAACCACGTGCCCCCTGGGATATGTGAGCCTTTACGCATGCGTGCGCATAGAGTCCCAGGAGCGCGAGTCTACCAACCTCCGGGACGGTCAGGTAGGTTTGTACTTTTCTTGCGGTTCAGAGGCATTCGCCCCTGGAAAGCCTCCGACTGCAAATTTAGGCCCTATATTTCCACCATGCAAAGATAATTGTAGGCTTTAGAAGTTGAATAAGTGGCTTGAATTTGGCTACAACATTATTGTCAGGTTATTAAACATGTTGGGCCATAATTTGCGACCCCCATGGGTGCGAACGAGGTGTGTATGTGCCATTAGGGGCCGCGCAAGATCCAGGTTTAGGCATGCGAAGCGCATGCGCGAAAACACAGAACTTGCACTCTGTCAAGAATTCTCCTGACAGATGATCCGCCTCCCCGGGAAAAGGGCCTCTGCGAGTGGAGAGTTGCGCTATTTGCCCAATGTCTGCCCGCTGAATGCCCGTGAAATTCTTACACCTGGTAAAAGCAGACATAAGGTCTGCTTTTACCTGCATAAATGTTTTTAAAAAATAGAAAAATAAAATGCTATCAGTCATTTATACTTTAAAAACCCTATCCAATAAGGTAAGCTTATTTTTAGCCCCGTTAAAATATATACATTGTTTTTTCAAAAATTTAAATTTTGGTTAAAATATTTAATTCAATGGCATTTTAACTAATTTAAATTATATAATTTTTTCAAAAAATTATTTGATGTATTTTTTAAGTGATCCCCATTCATACTTCTGGGGATTCCGTTTGTACGGAACTCCCATAAG
Organism: Somniosus microcephalus; assembly: GCF_052327205.1. Taxonomy (NCBI): domain Eukaryota; kingdom Metazoa; phylum Chordata; class Chondrichthyes; order Squaliformes; family Somniosidae; genus Somniosus; species Somniosus microcephalus. Next base: position 300,578,955 of record NC_140990.1, read on the forward strand.
TATGAATGGAGATTCCCTTTTTTTATTGGTTGGGCCAGCCCACGTGATCCATGGGGCGTTTGCGAACCGCCTGCGCCCCTGGGCTACGTGAGCCTCTACCCGCGTGTAGTGTATGTGCCTTTAAAAGCCCCATGTGTGCTGTAATGCCGGTAATGGCCACTCGGGCTATATAAGCCTGTATATTGTGTTATATCCGTTAGTTCCCCTCCAGGCTTTGCTTAGTAAACACCTATGAACCAACTCCTGTCTTCAGTGTCTCTATCAACACACAGACACAACAGTGGTGACGAAGTGGAAACGGACTTACCTGCAATTCGGCAGCACCTCAAGGACATCGATTCCTCTGGCGTCCAGAAGAATCAAGAAAGTGAAAAAAGCTGTGGTTTCACCAGCTGGCCAAGCTGGTGGCAGGTACTGCGCTAATCCTTCCTGGGCATCAGGCTGGGGCTCCAGCGGCTGGTTTTACAGCTGGGCCAAGCAGCGAAAGTGGAGGCAAGCAGTAACAGACGGGGAGGGAGCACTCGGGAGATGGCTGGCGCTGCAAAAAGGTCGGCGTTCAGACCTAGAGAGAAAGTCCGGCGGGAACGAGTCTCCAACTGTAAATAAATAAATAAAAAAAGAACGGAAACCGCGGGAAACAGCGTTGTCATCGGCAGCAGCGGCGGGAAAGCGCGGGAAGCGCCATATCTTTTCTAAGATGCCTAAGTCTGGCAATATTGATGCTTTTGATAGCGAGATAGAGGATTGGACCACATATGTGGAAAGAGTGGAGGTATATTGCACGGCAAATGGAATAGAAGATGAAAAAAAAGCTTCAGTACTGCTGAATCTAATGGGCGCAAAGACATACGGGCTGTTACGAAATTTAATCACTTCAGCCAAACCAAAGGACAAGGATTTTAAAGAAATTGTTGATACCCTACAGGAGCACTTAAACCCAACACCGCTGCTGATAGCGGAACGATTCAAATTCTTCAAGAGAAATCAACACAAGAATGAAAGTAACGCTGATTACCTCACCGAATTAAGAAAGCTATCAAAACACTGCCAATTCGGGGCAGGACTAGCAGATTATCTTCGAGACAAATTCGTCTGCGGTCTCTTAAGTGAAGGAACACAGAAAAGGCTGCTTTCTGAAAAAGATTTAACACTGGACAAGGCTTTCAGTATGGCTGTATCATACGAAGCAGCCGCAAGAGGAGCTGCAGAGATACAACAAAAGACACAGGACTTCGGCACCCATGAAATGACACAGGGTTTCGAGAGATGTTATCGCTGCAGCAGATCCACCCATGACCAGAGGGACTGCTGGTTCAAGGACAAAGCATGCAGGCAATGCGGAAAGATTGGACACATTGCACGGGTATGCCGATCTGGACAAAATAAATCCATAGACAGGAAAAAAAAAATCAATAAAGAAAAGTACAGAAAGATACAAATGATGACGGACAGTAGCTCCAAAGACCAGAAGAGCGATAGCGACTCCGAAAACAAGAGACTAAGCTGTCTCAAATTACATAATGTACTTGCCAAAGATGATTACCAGACTATTTGGGTTACCCTCACGATAGCAGGGTCCCCAGTTAAAATGGAGCTAGATACAGGATCAGCTCTGACCGTAATAAATCGACGGGATTACGAGAGGCTATTTCCGCATATACCTTTAAAAGACACATCCATTATCTTAAAAACATATACGGGGCAGAAAGTATACCCCAAAGGAAAAATAAGAGTGCCTGTTGTATACAACGGCAAGGAAATACAAAAATTGTATTTATACATTCTACAAGATGGTGGCCCACCGCTGTTAGGACGTGAATGGATCAGGAAAATACGTTTAGACTGGCACTCCATTCAGGCACTGACGGTGACCAGTAAGAAAAAAAACGATGATGACGTCATACCTGAACGATTAAAAGACATCTTGGCCAACGCCAAAGAAGTGTTTCAAGAGAAACTAGGAACCTTGAAAGGCATCACCGCCTCAATAAAAGTGGAAGATGCAGCAATTCCCAAGTTTTTTAAAGCAAGACCAGTGCCATACGCAATTCGTCCAGCAGTCGAGGCAGAGCTGGAGAATTTGGAAAATGCAGGCGAGTTTGCACATTCTCCCCGTGTTTGCGTGGGTTTCCTCCGGGTGCTCCGGTTTCCTCCCACAGTCCAAAGATGTGCGGGTTAGGTTGATTGGCCATGATAAAAATTGGCCCTTAGTGTTAGGGGGGATTAAATACGTGGGGTTACGGGGTTACGGGGATAGGGCTTGGGTGGGATGGCTGTCGGTGTAGGGACCGGGTGCTAGGGTTTGTATGATCAGCCATGATCTCGTTGAATGGCGGAGCAGGCTCGAAGGGCCGAATGGCCTACTCCTGCTCCTATCTTCTATGTTTCTATGTTTCTATTATCCAAAATAGATTGGAGCGAGTGGGCAACACCCATCGTTCCAATCATGAAGAAAGCATTGAATAATGATAAATCTGAAGAACAGAGAAAAATTCGCATCTGTGGAGACTTCAAGGTGACGGTAAACCCGGTCCTTCACACGGTACAGTATCCAAGATATTTTCGGCTCACTATCCAGAGGGAAACGTTTCACCAAAATTGACTTGGCACAGGCATATCTACAGATGGAGGTTGAAGAGGCCTCTAAAAAATATCTCACGATAAATACACACAAAGGTCTGTACCAGTACAATCGACTGGTTTTCGGAGTAGCATCCGCTCCAGCTATCTGGCAAAGAGCTATGGAGCAAGTCCTCCAAGGGATTCCGGGTACTCAATGCTACCTAGACGACATCCTTGTAACAGGAGAAAACGACAACGAGCACCTTGCCAATTTGGAGCAGGTGCTCACTAGGCTGAGAGAACGGGGCCTACGAGCAAATCGCCCCAAGTGTGAATTTTTCCAAAATCAAATATCATATTGTGGCCACATAATTAATAAGGAAGGGTTGCATAAGTCACCTGAAAAAATTGAAGCGGTCATAAAAGCCCCAGCACCTGAAAATGTTTCACAATTAAGGTCGTTCCTGGGATTAATAAATTACTATCATAAATTTTTACCGAACTTATCAACTCTTCTACACCCTCTTAATGAACTTTTACAACTTGAGTGATTTGGAAATGGAACGAAGACTGTAAACGTGCCTTCCATAAATGCAAAGACTTAATCACATCCGAAGAAGTTTTGGCTCATTACAACCCATCACTGCCAATCAGACTGGCGTGCGATGCATCCCCTTACGGCATAGGAGCAGTATTATCCCATAAATTCCCTGATGGCTCAGAACGGCCGATAGCTTTTGCATCACGCTCATTAAACTCAGCTGAGCGTAACTATGCCCAAATCGACAGGGAAGCACTCAGCCTGGTATGGGGAGTGAAGAAATTCAACCATTACCTACACGGACAAAAATTTACCTTGTTGACTGACCATCAACCCCTCATCTCCATATTCAACCCTAAAAAGGGTGTTCCCATTATGACAGCGCAAAGGCTGTCAAAAGGTGGTCCCTTTTTCTAGGGGCACACCAATACAACATAGAATACAAAGGATCAAAACAGCATGGGAATGCTGACGGTTTATCGCGCCTACCGTTGCCAATGGTAGAAGAGGCACCTACAGTGGACCCAGTGGAGATGTTCCACTCAACCATAGTGGAATGTCTACCAGTAACAAATTCTGCCATTGAAAAGGAAACGAGAAATGACCCGACTCTCTCATGAGTCTACGACTTAATGGTGAAGGGATGGCCAGCACATGGTGAACCACTGTTGTCAGCATTCTCGCAAAGAAGAGAACAGCTGTCAGTGTGCCGAGGAACCTTGATATGTGGATCCAGAGTGGTGATTCCACCCAAACTCCAGGATAAAGTGCTAAAGGAGCTTCACGAGGGGCATCTGGGTGGAGTGAAAATGAAGAACCTAGCTAGAGCGTTTGTATGGTGGCCAGGTATCGATGGAGACATAGAAGAAATGATCAAGAGCTGCCTAGGATGCCAGAAGGTCCAAAACGCTCCACCCCAAGCCCCTCTACATCCATGGGAGTGGCCCTCATCTCCCTGGCAAAGGGTACACATCGACTTTGCTGGTCCATTTATGGACTCAATGTTCTTAATCGCGGTTGATGCACACTCCAAGTGGCCGGAGGTAATAAAGATGTCCTCCACCACCACGGAAAAAACCATCACAGTATTAAGGACCATATTTGCCAGGAATGGGCTGCCGGAACAGATCTGTTCTGATAATGGACCGCAATTTGTGTCCGAAGAATTTAGGAAGTTCTTAAAAAACAATGGGGTTAAGCACTACACGTCCGCCCCATACCATCCCGCCACCAATGGATTGGCTGAAAGGTTTGTCCAGACCTTCAAGAAGGCCATAAAGGCCATGGGTAATGAAGACATAAAACTTCAGCACAAGGTGGATAACTTCTTGTTCGCATACAGGAATGCAACACATATGGTTACCAACCAAACTCCCGCCATGATGTTCTTCAATAGAAGCCTAAGATGCCGGCTGGATTTGATCAAGCCCAACATCAGAAGGGATGTGGAGAACCGGCAATTTCAAGGCATGAATGAAAGGCCAACTAGAACCTTCCAGATAGGTCAACAAGTTTTGGCCCGGGACTACTGTACCGAGAAATGGCAGCCTGGAACTATCTGCACATGACTAGGACCACTGATGTATACCGTGGACATCGGAGAAAGCATAATAAGGCGCCATGCTGACCAAATCATAGAGTCATCCGAAAAGGGACAACCTACACCACAACTCTATACGCCTAACGATGAAGTAGAGATACCCATATCTACCTCCGATCCGGTGATACTGGAACCCGATGAACCCGACACTGGCATTCAAGCCGAATCAGCCTTGCCAAAAGAACCTACTACACCACCAGAAACTACTACACCACCGAGGCGTTATCCGGACTGAGTCAGAAAGCCTCCAGAGAGACTGACTTATAATTAATTAACTGCAGCAATGTGTATATTATTTTTCTTATAACATGTAATTAATAATTACTTAAAATATTATGTACTGGTTAGCTAAAAGGGGAGGAATTGTAGTGTATGTGCCTTTAAGAGCCCCATGTGTGCTGTAATGCCGGTAATGGCCAATCGGGCTATATAAGCCTGTATATTGTGTTATATCCGTTAGTTCCCCTCCAGACTTTGCTTAGTAAACACCTATGAACCAACTCCTGTCTTCAGTGTCTCTATCAACACACAGACACAACACCACGGGTACCCAGAGAGGCCCAGGATCGCAAGTCTCCATACCTCCAGGTAAATGCGTAGATTTTTTTACAGGTCGGAGGCATCCACACTGGGGAAACCTCCGACCACAACTTTTGGGCCTATATTGCAGTAGCCCATTAAGATGAAGGGACGATTTCACAATTGGGCTCTTCCAGCAAGGAGCGGCACTTGCCCATCGGGAAATCACAGGCCCACAGTGCCTGATTTCTGTCCATCAACTTAATTTAACACAAGCTAAATTTAAAGCAGTGATGTTGCTTCATTTGACTTTGATAGCAGCAAAACCACATAGAGATTTTACTACCAACGGCAGCAACTTTTAAAAAAGCAAATTTCAATTGATTTACAGTCGCCTAATCTTCTGCTACTACAACACCAGGTCCCCCCATTCAAATATGGCTGGGCTGAGCAGATTATAGCCGAGTCCTCCAATTCACTTGTAGCTCAACCATAGCTCTCCCATAGTGACTTACAGATGTTCCACTGGACAATTGAATTAAAGCCTGTTTGCCAGTTAGAAAGTTTTGCTTTTGTTTAGCCTAAATTCAACTCATCAATGGAACTTGGTACTTAATGACATGATTTTGGTAAGATGTTGTTTCACCTGTGCATATTATGTGTAGGAACGTCGGTTTAGATTTAGGAAGTGTTTAGTCGCCATGAAAAAATTACTTCAGGTTTTTCCATAACTGCCGTGTTGTAAAAATCACATTGCTGTTTGTGGGACCTTGCTATGCGCAAATTGGCTGCCGCGTTTCCCACATTACCACAGTAACTCCGGTGGTCGTGAAAGGCACTATATAAATGCAAGTCTTTCTTTCTTATAATATAAAATCATAGAATATAATCACAAAATGTTCTGAAGCTGAGGTTTTGTTCTCTTATCGAAACACGGAGGTGTAATTCTTCCACTGTATCCCATCAGTGGTTAAAATTCAATTTTCAATTAATCTTTTAGTTAAATGAGAAAAAAGATCCCCTGTATCTAACTTCCTAAATAAAGTTTCTAACAGGCAAGACTGTAATTGCTTCTCGTTGGTACAGCTTTCAAAAGTACAAATCATCCAAGAGCTGCTGAACCCTGGAATAATGGCATAAGTGGTGTTTACACACTTTCCCTGGGGTTTCCGTAGCGCTTCTGCCAATGTTAAAGTGGTCAAGCAGGATAACCTCTGCAGAAATTCACCCTCCAGGTAACCAATTATGCCCACTCTGTAAACTTCACTATGGGAACTTATTTTCTGGCGCTGTGCTGTTAACCTCTCCAATTCTCTTCCAAAACCATTTCCTTTCATCTTGTGTTCAGTCGCTTGAATCTCACTTCCTGCTTGATAGTGTCAGCTTGGCGCAGGTGGTAGCACTCTCACCTGCGGGTCAGAAGGTTGAGACTTAGGGCTGAATTTTGCCAGCGCTCAGAGGCCGGGTTCAGAGGCGGGTCAGCTGTCAAAATAGCAAAGACTGACAGTGGGTAGGGAACTTGCTGTCAACCCACCTCCACGCGAGTCTCCCAGGTGTCGGGTCTGTCGGCGCTGAACAGACCTGACACCAAGCGGCAGGGGAGTTAATTCACATCATTACATGGGTTGTTAACATTCAATTAACTGTTATTTTAAGCCTACATTTCAATTTTATGTGCTCCCCCATGGGTTACCCGTTGCTAGGGGAACACTTCAGCTCAGCATGTCTTGACAACATAGCAACAGAGCAGATAAAGCATTTTGGACAGAAAGCAAAGAAATGGCTCCTACAATTGTTCAACCATTGACTGGCAACACACAAGCTACCTAATATCTGGCAGAAGGCACATGTAATAGCACTATTAAAGCCTGGAAAAGATCCCTCAGATCCTAAGAGTTTTCAGCCAATTTCACTGCTTTGCCACACCTATAAGCTGTTTGAACGCCTGATACTCAATAGGATAGCACCAACTGTAGAAGAGAAGATCATTCCAGAGCAAGCAGGTTTCCGCCCCGGCAAATCAACAACAAGCCAACTGCTCAACCTCACACAACACATCGAAGATGGTTTTGAGCAAGGGATGGTAACAGGTGCTGTTTTTGTAGACCTGTCAGCAGCATACGATACAGTGAACCATAGATGTCTCCTCTGCAAGATTCTAGAGATGACAAAAGAGATTCACTTAACAGAGCTGTTAGAAAGCATGCTTCAGAATCACCGGTTCTATGTTGAACTAGGTGGGAAGCGCAGCAGGTGGCGTATTCAGAAGAATGGTCTTCCTCAGGGAAGCGTGCTTGCACCGCTGCTGTACAACATCTACATGAATGACCAACCTATAGACGGTGTTACACGCCGTTTTATATATGCTGATGACTTATGTGTCACTGCCCAAAGCACTGATTTTAACACCGTGGAGAAAACGCTTTCTGAGGCCTTGGAGGGACTAAAATCCTACTATGAAGAAAACCACATTCGCGCAAACCCATCAAAGACGCAAGTTTGTGCATTCCACCTCAGAAACCGTGAAGCCAAACGCCAGCTGAAAGTAACCTGGTGTGGAGCAACACTGACGCATTGCGAGCACCCTATCTACTTAGGAGTCACCCTTGACCGATGCCTCACCTTCAAGAACCACATCGAGAAGACAAAGGCAAAAGTGAGCGTACGAAACAACATCCTGAATAAGCTCACTAACACAAGATGGGGAACAAGCCTGAAAACATTGCGAACCAGTACACTTGCTCTTTGCTATTCCACTGCCGAATACGCCTGCCCTGCATTGGAAAGGTCTACTCATGCCAAGAAGATGGATGCCGTTCTGAATGCAAGCTGCCGATTTATCACAGGCTGCTTAAAACCAACAAACACCAACAGCCTATATATCCTGGCGGGTATCGCTCCCCCTGATATAAGAAGAACAGTAGCCAGCAAGAAAGAGCGACTCCGTCAAACATCAGATGAAAGACACCCTCTGCATTGTCATACACCTACACCCAGCCGCCTAAAGTCAAGAAAGAGCTTCATGAACAGTGTTGTCCATTACAATCAACCTCATCTGAAGCCCGCATCGCCTTGTGGAAAGACCGGCTCACCAGCCTTGAACAACCCCCAGCGATGGAAATTTTACTTGATGAAAGCCTTCCCCCAGGAGCTAATTGCAACTGGGCAACCTGGAAGTGCCTTAACAGACTTAGGACCGGTGTAGGTTGCTCAAAGGTGTCACTAAGCAAATGGGGATATCCAACCAGCCCGACAACTTGTGAATGTGGAACTGAGGCACAGACTATGCAACATCTCCTGCAATGCCCATCATTAGAGGAACCCTGCACTGTTGCAGATCTTGCCGAATTCAACAACAAGGCGCAAAAATGTGTCCAGTTCTGGCTGGGCTATGTATAGACTGTCCATGGACATGATAAGAAGAAGCATGTCGTGAGTGGATTCAGCATTGAATTATCTCATGACCTGACAGCTGCCAAAGTTGTATGAAAGATACCATGTTACAGCCGTTCACTTTCAAAGCTCAGAAACTGTTGGTTACTGCATTTGGAAGACACATTGAGCTTTCTGCAGCTTGCAAGTGTTTGGAGCCAAAACTCTATCCAGTGCCACCTCATTGGAACAATCTCTCTCACCATTGACAGATCGCTTCTGTCATCTCAACCTCACCTGCCATCTATTACATCAGCATCGGTGCCCTTGAAAATATCTCACCTTGGTCCTCAGAATCCCACCAAGATCAGCCCCAACACCAGCATCACCGGGCACACCAGCAACAACAACAACAACACCAACCTTCTCCGCAATCAACTGATGCTGCACAGGACACAGGGCATCAGCACCCGACCACATTGCTGCCAGGGATGGCCTCACCATGGCCAGATTTACCTCACTTGACGCTGTACACCCTGGATGCCACATGATGTGCCAGGTTGGCACCACCCCACACCAACACCATAAAGCATCCCTACAATGCCCAAGCCATTCCTTTCACACTCATGACCATTGCGGGGGGTACCGTTTTGTCTCCCCATTCACTGCAACTCACTGAGCCACTTCCAAAGGTGCACACAAATCTGTCCAAGAACGCAGTGCTGGAAATAAAGGGGGGAAAATTCAGTTGTTTGCGCCTCCCGTTAGTGCCTTAAGAGGGCGCTAATGGGGTGCAAAGCAACTAGAGGCCGGGGGCGCAGCGATGTTTGCGCCGTTCGCGAAATTAACTAGACATTTTGCAGCAGCGCTAAACACTACCGCCACGATCTCCTGCACCGGCAGATTGTGACATCAGTCGAGTGCGTAACGCCCCGTTAGCGCCCCGGACCGGATATTGAGTGGCGCCCCCTGCCTTACCGCCTGCCGCTAGCAACGACAGGTTGAGAGGAGCATTATGCTGTCAGAAAGGGACTGGGGGAGCGCTATTTAAAGGTGACTGCTTCCTGCCTTTTTTTGTTGGTGACATTTTTGCACCACGCATTCTGAGAGAGAGAGAGAGAGAGACTTCTGGAGAGATTCAACGCTGTGTGAAGGAGTTTTGAGTACTGAGCAGCACTTTGCAGGTTCATTTTGATTTGCCCTTCCTTGCTTCGCCAGCGCTCTGAGGTAGTGCCTCGCTCCTCGGCCTTTGCGCCTTAAGACAGGTGTGAAGCGCCTGATTTAGCGCTCCAATCACCTCCAGGGGCGATAAAAGCCAAGTTTGCTGTCAGAGGTGATAATTAGCACCAGGCGCTAAACTTTGCGCATGGCCGATAATGGCGCCCCAAACGGGGCAATACTGAATTTTTCCCCCAAAGATTTCAGTGTTTGACAGCACATTACCAGAAACTTCACATGAACATTGGCTAAACCACCCAAGTGCCTACCCTTGTGTGTTGTTACTTGGTATGACTGGACTAGGATGAGAGTGAGTGTGAGGGGTGGCTAGTGAAATGGGGAAGTGATAATATAGGTAGAGAGGGATGGGTGGAGGTACAAGGTAAGTTGGTGTGAGTAAGGATGTGCAAGGGTAGGGAAGGGAAGGCAGAGTGATGTGGATGTGATGAGTGGCACAGCAGGATGAGGTTGAGTGTGGCTTGGCAGTAACGTTTTGTGATCTACTGAGATCATCGAAAGGCTTGCGCCACTGCAGCCTGGTCCTACTAATGGCATCCCTGCTTGTACCCTCCTGTGCAATCTGCAACCAGGCTGCGTTGATCACCTGGGGAGGTCTCTTCCACCCATGGGAAGGGAAGACAACCTCCCTGTGTGCTGTGACTCCCTCCATAAGCATATGGAGGGAGTCATGGGAGAGCCTAGGTGCAGTGCTTGTCAGTATTTGCAGCACCTCAATGCTGCAGAACACTGACAGCACAACCGTCAAAATCAATTTGGACATGGCCACTTTAAGGAAATCGGCTGATGACACATCATCAAATGGCGCCATCAGACCCGCTTCCTTTTAATTGGCCGGGAACCTCGCAGGGCGGGCTTAAGAAGCCCTATTAACGTAAAATCACTTGGAGAGTGCGAGCTGCAGTAGGGAGCGGGCTGGGACCATAACATCGACCCCGGTCGACCCGGACCCACCTCGGTCGGCGAAACCGTGGTCTTGAGTCTTATTAGGAACTTGAGAACTAATCTATGGCTGACAAGTGAGTGCTGCACTGAGGGAGTGCTGCATTGTCAGGAGTGGCATCATTTGGATGAAATGTTAAACCGAAGCCCTGTCTGCCTGCTGAGGTGGATTTAAAAGAAAGAAGAAAAAAGACTTGCATTTATATAGCGCATTTCACGACCACCAGACGTCTCAAAGTGCTTTACAGCCAATGAAGTACTTTTTGAAGTGGAGCCACTGCTGTAATATAGGAAACACGGCAGCCAATTTGCGCACAGCAAGGTCCCACAAACAGCAATGTGATAATGACCAGATAATCTGTTTTAGTTATGTTGGGTGAGGGATAAATATTGGCCAGGACACTGGGGATAACTCGAAATAACAACAGAAAATGCTGGAAAAACTCAGCAGGTCAGGCAACATCCGTGGACAGAAATTTGAGTTGACCCCTGCTCTTCTTCGAAATAGTGCCATGGGATCTTTGACGTCCACCTGAGAGAGCAGACGGGACTTCAGTTTAGCGTCTCATCCGTAAGATGGCACCTCCGACAGTGCTGCACTCCCTCAGCACTGCACTGGAGTGTCAGCCTAGCTTGAACTCACAGCCTTCTGACTCAGAGGCGAGTGTGCTACCAACTTAGCCACAGGGATCCTATGGCACCATCTGAGAAATAGCAGGGAATTCTTCCAAAGTCCTGGTAAATATTCATCCCTCAACCAACATCACCAAAAACAGATTAACTGGTTATTCATTCATTTGCTTTTTTGTGGGGCCTTGTTGTGCATAAATTAGCTACCACCTATGCCCACATAACAGTGGCTGTACTTCAAAAATTATCTTTTGGTTATAAAGCACTTTAGGATGTCCTGAGGACATGATAAGGCACTACAGTATATAAATTCAGATTGATGTTCTCATGCCCAATGTTTCCTCTTGTTGAGATGCTCTCTTACCCAAAAACCATTATACGAGTATACGTTGTGGTTGATATCTGGCTTTTAGCAAAGTTTAATTGCAACACTTTTGTTACAAATTACAAGGCATGCTGGTGTGCACAATGCAATGTTCAAACAGAGTTTTGCAGCCACAGGATTACGTGGGGGATTGCTGCCGCTCAGCAGGAAACCATTTTTTTTGTCCAACCTGTTCGATTAATTAAAAAAAATTACCCATCCCACCAAGTAATGATCTACATCTAAAAGCAGCAGCCTTTAATCATGCAGCAGAGTGTTTGATTTGCTATAAGATGAGCACATGACTTATGCATGCAATGGCTTCTCTGAATTAGCAACGCTTTTTTAGCTGGCCTTTGGAAAATATTACACATAGCGAGGAACCATGGTCCATGATTCTACGTTCCAGCATCTTTAGCCTAGGATTATAGATTGTCTCTATAATAATCTTAAATTGATGGATCACTGCTCTTTCCAGTTGTGCTTGACAAGGAATAGCTTTGGCATTTCCTTTCCCCCTCTTTTATGTTATTAAATTTATATTACTTTTCTGTCTGTTGCCAAAAGACTAATGGGTGTACAAAGCCTTTCTCCGTAAAGATGAATTCTTGCTTAGTGCTATTAGGCTATAATTTTTAAGAAGCAGTATCCTGTTTGTGTTTAATTTGGCATGTATTTTTTGGGATTCATATACAGTTCATACCAGAACACCCCACATATTTTATCTTTGACAAATTATTTTGTTTCTGCCTTGTATATTTATCTCCTTCCAATGTTGCAAGCATGCCAGTAATGTAATCCAATTGATTTGTGCAAGTTTTTTTTCCCCCAGTTACCTTTTATTTGAATGCATCCTGAAGCACCAGTTAGTTTATTTCTCATTTGTTTGTTTTAACTCTATAAGTACTGCTGGTCACTAAAATATGCAGCTAATATTTATCAAATATCCAATTAGATTCATTTTCTCTATAGGATGTCAAATAATACATTACTACACCCTCCAAGCATACCGGAGTTATACTAAGTGCTGTAGCCGAGCTGTTAATTCTGCCTGGGGGTTGTCACAAGGTTATCAGCCACACATGTGCTGAGACTTGGCAATATTTGAACTAGAGAGTAACATGATATGTATGATCGGAAGAACTCTTTAGAAAAGCAGCCTTAGTTTGCTGAGCTCAACCTGAGTGCCAGTACAATTGCCCCCAGCCCTCCTGGGCTAGGGAGGGAGGTAAAATTCAGCCAGGGCCCTCACTCCTGGTCACAAGCCAGTGGCTCCCATTAGAAAGTGCTTGTGTTGGGTGAGGACTCGGCTGCGATGCCTCTCCTGATCAAATGTCCTGCAGGCATCAGTGTTTGGACTCAGACAAAACCAATGGCCACTTGAGAGAGGTGCCGGAAGGCAGCCAACATCTGTGCAATTTTCAGCATATTTGGGGGAAAAAACTGAAGAAGGAAAAATTAACATTTGAAGTAATGTCAGAACAAAAGAACATTACTTTTTTACACTTAAATAAAACTGCAGGTAAACAAATCAAAACTTCCCCCCCCCCAATGGCTCAACAAGGAAGGCAGTGAATAGATAAGCCATACAAACAACAACAACTTGTATTTATATAGCACCTTTAACGTTGTACAACATCCCAAGGCGCGTTGTGGGGCTGGAGGAGATTACAGAGATAGGGAGGGGCGAGGCCATGGAGGGATTTGACAACAAGGATGAGAATTTTAAAATCGAGGCGTTGCTTAACTGGGAGCCGGTGTAGATCAGAGGGCACAGGGGTGATGGGTGAATGGGACTTGGTGCGAGTTAGGACCCGGGCAGCAGAGTTTTGGATGACCTCATGTTTACATAGGGTAGAATGTGGAAGGCCGGGCAGGTGTGTATTGGAATAGTCAAGTCTAGAGGTAACAAAGGCATGGATGAGGGTTTCAGCAGCAGATGAGCTGAGACAGGCAGGGAGTCAGGCGATGTTACAGTGATGGAAGTAGGCGGTCTTTGTTATGCTGCGGATATGTGGTCGGAAGCTCCATGAAACCGGGAAGTTTGCATCTTTGATCCCTGGTTGTTGCAGAGTCAGATGATCTCAGCCATTGCAGAGATACAACTGGGCCTACTTGAACGGAAAATCAGCCATTTTTCTAGTGATCCCAGTTGCTGCTGCTGAGAATATGAGGCTAATTATCATGTACTTGTATTGAATATCCAACCACATGAATAATAGTGACTTGGCCGATGTACCAGAGTCTGAGCAGCACAAATGGAACTGTAATCCCAGCAAGGCTTCTGCAGAGGGTAAGGGGAGTGAAGAAATGAAAGTATATTTTTAAACTTCTCTCCCAACCTGACTGCAAATTGAGTCAACCGATATTTTAAATACAACGTTGGCATTTCTTCTTTAAGAACTTAAGAAATAGGAGCAGGAGTAGACCATTTGGCCCTTCGATATTTGCCATTCAATAAGATCATGGCTGATTTTCTACCTCAACTCCTCATTCCCACATTATCCCATATCCCTTGATTTCCTTAGATCCAAAAATCTATCGATCTCTATCTTGAATGTAAATTCTTTCTAACAAGAATATAAATATAAAATTATTTCTAAGATGTACCCCCTACTGCAAGTTGAAAGTGGACATTTTTTAGAATTAGCAATGACATCAATGAGTGACATAAAATGTCAGCCTCCCACTTTATACCACAGAACGGCTTTACAATCCATATCTATCAAAAATTAGTTGAGGTCAACAAGATTAATTCATTTAAAAAGCAAATTTTTGTAATTTTGTGCATTCGTCAGATCTTATGCACTCACTAAAAAGAACATGTCAGTCACTGATGATATTAGCATGCAAAGCATGCTGGGAAATAGTTTTAAATGTCTGTCCCCACCGTATTTAATATTCTTCATCCTTCACCTTATTTTTCACTTAAGCAGCACTATAAATGGAAGTATAATGTTGGTTTACTGAGTAGCAGCCAAATAGATGTGATGTATTGGTAGAATCACAAGTTTCCCTTTGATCCTGCTTCTTCCTGAACAAATACTGACATGTAGCATTGAACAGTGCAACAGGCCACTTTATCTATTTTCGCAGGTCTTTGTTCCGTATGAAGCACAGGCCGACTACCCCTTGGTGTCTAGAACATCAAAGCACAAGATGTACAATTTAGGAAAGGCGCATGTGATCGCTTAAAAGAGATATAGTAGTGCAATCAACAAACTTTCCCCTCAATGAGCTTGGCCTTCAACTGTTGTACTCATTAAGCCTATCTACTCAAGACTGGTCACAATTGGCCTGTTCAGTATAGCTACCAAAGGCAATAAGATACTTTGCAGTGCAATTACAAACACAATTCTGGTTCTCCATTTTTGTCATCGAAACACCTTCTAAACTGGTCAGGTTTAGATTTCCCTCCTTTGTGTTTGGTTCAAGTATTGTTTTATTGTTTTCAGAGTTCTGAAGTCTTGTTTTCATTATCATTTGCCAATAAATGCCACATGGAACATTTTGTGCAGCTAACAACAGCTTGTTATTCTATTCTTTAAAAAGCACATCTGGTCCCCTTCAGACTTGTTTATAACTCAAAATAGCTAACGTGTTTTCTTTATTAATGTTTTGTTTTCTTATTATAAATGTTTATTATAATGTCCTCAAACCAATGCATCATCTTATGGATTTTTTTTTAAGGATATGGCTGTGGTTATGTTTTATTTATGTCTTAACCCATTTCCTCCCATTCCAGTTCAATTTCCTCCATTTGAGAAGGTGAGGATGGTCCTGGCAGCAGATGTCTCCATGACCACTGCCAGCACACCCTCATGAGAGTTTCTTGCAATTCAAGATGAACATCAAAAAAGTAGTCCAACAATGTCTACATTTGACCCAAACAACTATGGTCACGGAAGCAGTCTGTCCAGCTAATTTGACTTATTTAAATACGACTTTAGTGCACAATATCTACCATCCCAATATATCAAATCTTATCAAATTTAGAACATATGCTCTCAGCACTTATTTGATATTGGTGTGCTGTGTCCTTTGTGCCAGTGGATTCTGCCCTCCAGTAATAGTGCTGGACTGTTAAGACCAAATGGTAGTTAAACCTGGGAAAAGGAAGAGAGATTTTTGTGTTCATCAAAGTGAACGAGAACTGAAAAATGGAACATTTTTCACATCTTGCACTTACACTCAGTATTAGATCTGACCTATAGCACAGATTAGATGTAGGATAAATATCCGTCGGTACTGTCCAACAACACATAACTAATTTCAGAAGAGCACCATGGATACCTTGTGCTTTAATGTGGCATTTGCACTAGCCATCCTCGAGGCCTCTTTGAGCAAGACTGCCAATTTAGTGCCAATTAACACTGAATTATAGGCACCTTTGTGCCATGGACTTAAACCCACCAGGAGCTAGCCTGAGATTGTTCGCTCATTAATTAACATTACTTTAACCGTGTTCTGTGCCCAAGAGCATTTTACACACAAATCCAAGTCAGGTGTAAGGATGTCCAACTTTGCAACCAATATTTTGCCTACATGCAAAACAGTGCGGTTGTTGGGGGCTAGGCCGTGTAATATAAGCAATTATTTAAATAAAGGGGTGTCTAGCCAGTCTTAGTGATCTTTCGCTTGCTCAGGCTGGTTCACACAATGCCAGATGGGGCCACATCTGAAAATTCCAAATATCAGTACCCATCAGGAGGCATTCACTTAGCTTTGAACATTTCCCTAGTGTTGTAATTAATGGCCTTGCTTAATATGCATAATAGGGACTAATAACCGCAGCCTGTTCTATAAATGCACACATTATTTGAGAGGCTGGTTTCCTTTATTTTTCCCAGTCTGTCCCACAGTTGAAATCTAACGTGAAAATGTTTTTGCAACAATTTGAGAGATGTTCTGTGAGCCATCCTCTGAAGAAATTGATAAAAAGCCACAAATGTAGGCGTACAAATTGTGTCCGATAATAGCAAGAATGCTGCTGTCTGGTTCTTTGACTAAAATTAACTTAAAATAAGTGTGCTCTGAATAGAATGGGATGTGCAGGAGATAATGCTAGACAGCCTCCAGCAGGATACAATAACAACAACTTGCATTTATATAGCACCTTTAACATAGTAAAACATGCCAAAGTGCATCAAAGGAACGTTATCAAAAAAAAATTGACACCGAGCCACAAAGAGGATACTATTTAAAGAGTCGCTGTTTGATGGGACCATATTGCAGTTTTTTCATCCTTTACTTTTATTATATTGTCTGGAAAATTGTCTTGGCACATATTTATTGCATTTATTTATTTTAATTTTAACTCAAAATTTGAAAATGCATTCACAAAATTTGCAATCCAGGAGATATACCATCAGCTGAAGCATATATAGCCAACATAATGGTTACTTTTTCACAGCAGCATGTTGCAGGAACTGAGCCTGCACAAACACTCCTGACTGAGGTGTTAAGTCTCTTTAAGATCACTTCATTGTGCTACAGGAAGAAAGCAATTTTCTTAAGCTGAATTTTATTTTAAGAGAGTTTGTGCCATTATCGGTTGTTGCTGCCAGATGTGAATTTATGAATGCGGAGAGTAATTACAATGCATGCTAGAGACATACAGTACTTTGTAGCACTTTAAAGTGTCAGTTTGGCTCAGTTGGCAGCACTCTCACCTCTGAGTCAAAAGATTGTGGGTTCAACCCAATGTTCCCTCTCATTTTTTTTTAACGTGTGCGGTCCCTTTAAATTTGCTGCAGGGCCGCGCATGTGCGGTATCTCTTCCAGCGGCAGGAGCTGGTGAGTGGCCTGCGCAGCCGCGCACCTTATGAAAAACATTAGTTCAAACCCAGCTGTATGATTTGAGCACATAATCCAAGCTGCTACTCCAACAGAGCACTGAGAGGGTGCTGGAGTGTTGGAGGTGCTGTCCTTCAGATCAAACGTTAGGTCCTGTCCGCCTAGTCAAATGCTGAAAATACTATGTTTGAAAAGAGTAAAGTTCTCTTAGCGTCCTAGTCAACAATCCCCTCCCAACCACCCAAAAGTAGGTTAATTGGTGTGGTGTGCAAAATGGGTGATGTATTTCCTTATATAACAACAGTGATTGCACTTTTGAAAAGTAATTAATTGTACGTGAACACTTTGAGACATAAGTAAGTCTTCCTTTCTACATGTCCATTAAAGTTAAGAGATAGATTTTCAAAAACTGTATGGGGTCTAAATAAGATTACACAGAACTACAGATCAAACCTTACAACAGCCAGGTTTTCACACAGCTGGTAAAATTCTGATTTTTAAATGTAAACAATAATCAAATTTTTAAGAGTTTCAAATTAAAATACACCTCATGCTTAAAGGTACTGAGCTGAATTTTCCTAATCCCGTCACAGGAGTGTTGGGTGGTACATGCACCCACCACCCCAAACTCTACCAGGACCCCAACTTAGTTTCCTCCCTCAGGCCTGTTTAAACATGCAGGGTGGGCTCTCAATGGAATCTCGCCACCAAGATGGAGCCCGCCACTGTGACGAGGGAGACGTATCTAGGGATAGTGTGGGTTGTGGAAATAAATTTGCTTCTGGATATTAACTGGAAGTGCTAATGACACCTGCTGCAGCACCAGAAGCGGAGGATCCCATTTAAAGGGGGCAGAAATTTCCAAAAGATCAGAGGCTGAAATTATTTTTACGGCCTTGGACTGGGCCGAAGCCTAAGTAAGGGGATAGGGCCTGAGAATAGGGAGCAAGGCCCATTTCTGGGCCTTCTCCCTCCAGAAAGGACATCATGGAACCTTCCTAGTTAGCTCTGGTTTCAAAATCCTGCCCCCGCACTATTGTTTCCATGCAGGCTTCCCTGCTTGGATGAGGGGCGGAAGAAAATTTAGGATGGGTTGGAGGTGCATCCGTAGGCCTGCCCACACAATTTTCCCTCTGTGTCCACTGCTATACCACCTGACTTGGGGCAGTATAGTACAGCAGAGTAAAATCTAGGGCACACTGTCATCTGTAAACCAATTGATAGTTAATCTTTTATCTTGGGAATATAGTGATAATATTGACTACAATATAGTGAGTTAGTGTGCATTTGGTTAATTTCCTCCCACTCTGCAATTTGGATGTAAATTCTGTCCAAACTGATAGAGGAAAGATAGAAAAAGAAAGACTTTCATCTATACAGCACCTTTCACGACCTCAGGACATTGCAAAGCATTTTACAGTCAATGAAGTACTTTTGAAAAGTAATCACTGTTGTAATGTAGGGAAAAAAATGATAGGATAAAAGTCTCCTTTCTATGCCAGCTATAACAATCGGAAGTGGAAGTTTGGGCAGTCTCAACCGAGTTCCTGATGTACAAAACAACACTGCTCATAATTTGGCACTGATTGGCAGTAATTCTACCTCAGCAAACCATAAGGATGGCTGGCATAGGAAATGAAAAAGTCACACAAGTACAGTAAAATATATCTCTTGCCTATAATTGACACTTGTCACCTCTCTGTGTCTCTGACATGCATTGTATAGCATGTATTAGTCCACACCTGGTGGAAACAACTAATTAAGGTACCAACTTTCTTTAAAGTAAAATTCAGCTTAATATCTCTTTCTTCCTCTAGTAAACTGACGGGGGGGGGGCGTGCTCCTCCCAGGTTGAGGTTGGAGAGCATTGTTGAGACAGCGTATAGAGGGATTTATTCTGGTTTTGATCATTCTGTAATTGAACTAGACTGATGCTAATACTAGCTTCAGAAAGATTGAAATTGGTCCGTCCCCCGGCATTGAAATCTTTCACCTTTATGAGCCCAACCTTCACCCAAATAGTGGAATATAGTTTATTCTTGCTGCTGACTAAAACAGACAAGTGGTTTAATCATTCTGATTCTTCTCTTTGTCTTTTTTAATTCCAGGATTATAACAAAAGCATTGGTGAATCTAATGTCATCGCAGAGTTTAGGCATCGTATTTGGACCAACCCTTATGTGGCCTGAACAGGAGACCTTAAACATGGCAGTGTACATGATGTACCAGAACCAGATCATCGATCTGATACTCTCAGAGCACACTGAAATCTTCGACGCTGAGGAAAAGTGAGGACGTCTCTCCTTCGGTGTGTTAATGGTGTACTCAGATGTCTTGCGTTTTGTGAATATTTGGATACGGCTGTGGTTTTGCTGCTTGCACATGGTTATTACCACTGTCTTTGTTTACTTTTTGTATTCCCCCCTCACTGTGTTTTCATCTGTATCAACCTATATAGGTGATGTTTGCCTGAGGCTAGGTTATTATTATTCCATTTTACAATCACTGATTGATAGCTACTTTATTTAATTTGAAATTACTTTCCCAAACAAAACCAACTTGGAAAAAAAGCCTCCGTTTTCATGGAGTCACTGAAATCTAGTAAAGTTTTTGTATCGATAGCAAAATTTTTGTATCTGTTGGTCAGTCAGACAAGAGTCAAATTCACAACCACCTGGTTAATTGACCAAGCAATGATTAAAGACAATAACAAAACTTTAATTTACTATATCTTAGTGATTAAAAGATATTAAATCTGTTTGTTGAAGGGAAAATTTTTTTAAATTACCCATTTTTAAAGGAACAGTCCAGGGAATATCTCATATCAATTATATTGGCAAGACTTCGCTGGAAGTTCTTTAAATTTAAAAATCAAATTTAGTTAGATAAGTAAGTTTATTTCTTCATCCACAAATTCCTCACTATTAGTATCGGGTCAGGCATTGGCTAAAAATGGCATTTTTCTTTTTAGAAACATACTGGCCTCCCAGAAAACTCTCCTTTTAGATATTTCATGAGAAGTAAAATGTAAAAGGACAGCTCACTAGATTGTTCTTAGGTTGATAAACCCTTACAACTCATCCAAAACTCTGCAGCCCATATCCTATCCTGCACCAAGTACCATTTGCCCATCACCCCTGTCCTTGCTGATCTACATTGGCTCCTGGTACCCCCAACACCTCGAATTTAAAATCCTAAAATCCTTCCATGGCTTCGCTCCATGTTTTTTAAAATATACTTACCTGAATGTGGAGCCAGGGTGCTGCTCCCCCCAACCCCACAGTAAAAGAACACAGGCGTCACTGCTCGGGCAACCAATTTGCCCCCATCCCCGCCCTCCACCAACTACAAATCCCTCCCAGGCCATTCAGAAGGGAAGTTAGGAAACACTTCTCTGCAAAATGGGTGGTAGAAGTGTGGTACCATCTCCCACAAAAAGCAGTAGATGCTAGCTGAACTAATAATGTTAAATCTGAGATTGATAGATTTTAGCTAGCGAAGGATATGAAAGCCAAAACGGGTTAGGATATTGATCAG
This sequence comes from Somniosus microcephalus, assembly GCF_052327205.1. NCBI lineage: Eukaryota > Metazoa > Chordata > Chondrichthyes > Squaliformes > Somniosidae > Somniosus > Somniosus microcephalus. The sequence continues at coordinate 300,600,054 of NC_140990.1, forward strand.
ACATGACCTCATTGAATGGTGGATCAGGCTTGAGAAGCTGCAAGGCCTACTCCTCTTCCTATATTCCACCTCCCCACACGGCTATCGATCGCCCCATCTCGGCTGTTGCTCCACTACCCACCCCCGCCCCCACTCCGGCTACCGCTATCTTACTACCCGGTTGCCCCCTCCTTCCTCACTTAACTGAGGGCCGCTCCTATCGTGGCAGTGGCCCGATCTTCAAACACGCTTCGCCATGTGAGCTGCCTTTCACTCTCCGCAGATCAGTCGCCCGACCCAATATCAGGGGTGCAATATGGGTGCACTCAAATTTCTAGGCCCATGCATGTGTTGACGTCAGATAATGACAGGATTAAGCTTGTCTAATACACCCCACAAGGTTGAATAACCCATCAATACTCACTGCCTAAGGTTACACATGAAGAATTAGCCACTTGATGAAGTAAGTACCAGAGGGTGGCCAGCACCGATGGAACCATACCGCTGACTTTACCTAATTAACTTATTTTTGTTACTTACATAAATGAATTAGGTATATTTAGTATATTTCTTCCCCAGACTCAAAAATACAACTTTACTGAGGCATTCTCTGGTCTATTCCTTTAATTGCAGGTACATAGCCTTACCCTTTAAGTAATGAAAGTAGTCTCACAAACAGAAAAGATATTATACATTATCTTAACAAATTGGATTTTTGATGTACTATTTTGCTTTTCGCCCTCGCCAAGTTGCCTTTTCACTTTAGCAAACTGTCACATTCAGCCAGTGGGAGGTTTGCCTCGTGCCAGACAGTTTGCTTTATGTCAGACAAAATTCTGGCTATTTCTCCTCACCTGAGGTGAGAACCTTCTTCCCACCTACCAATCTGGCTTTGAACTGATCACACTGATCACACATGGTTGGTGGACTCAGGGGTGTGAGCCAGTCTGGTCTGATTCCCAGCCGATGCTGATGTTCTTGTCAATAAACCACTTGCGATAGGGTGTGAACTAAGTGTTGCACTAACATCTAGTTCCCATGCATCATTTCCAACTTATTATTGTGCTTGATAGAGTTAACAAAGAGCTCAGTGAGCTCTACGTAACGGTTCAAAGGGCATTGTCGGCAGGAAATTAAGTCTAACAGGACCAGAATTCTCATAAGTTGGTAGCACAGAAGTACAACTCTGGAGCAGCAGTAAGCTGATTTGATTTCCGAACTTTTGCTGAATGAAGAACCAGGTACCTTCCCGCAGGCAACAGAAAATTAGAGACAGGGTTATCCATTGGCTTCTCGTCAATTCTCCGAGCTGCTAGTAAACGTTGGCAGCTCGGAAATGACCTTGATGCACAATGCCTGCCTGCCTGCCCTCTCGCCTATTAAGAGGATACTGGGGCTAGGTTATTACTGCAGGTACCGAGAATGAAATAAATACCCTTACAAACATGATTTTAAAAAGCACACATCACACATTGAATGCATTCAGTAAGTCAGCAATATCTAGGAACTTGTTACAAAATCAACAATAGCCAAAATTGGTGATCACATTCCTCAATACCTCTGAATTAGATCTATTTTTGAATGTGTCACGCAAGACACAAAATTCCCATGTCATTTTAAAATAAAAATGTGGCCTTTATGCTCCCCCACAGCTTTTATGAGCTTTGAAATCATCAAGTTGATTTGACAATACTGATTACATTATACTTGGGCACAGAAGAGAAAATATGCTGTTTGTGTTGTACAGTATCTGCTTTTTTTTCCTGGAAAAATCAGCCTTAGAATAACATTGGAAACTGGGGGGGGGGGTGCGGAAAGTGGGACACAAATGTGTAGCACATTGTTTCTTTCTGAACCAGATGCACAGATGGACCATGTTCAGCCAGTTGTTTGTTTGTTTGTGTGGAGATGTGAACACAGTGAGGGCAAGGGTTAATGGGATTCCAGGTCTATTTCCAATGGCTCTTCAGCACTGAGTGTGCACTGTGCAGACAAACTGACTACAGAACACATTTGTTTTTTGATTAATTATCATTAAACTTGATTTTATAAGGGAGAGTTCTGAGAAGAGGAAGGGATGCTGCATTAGTGTTTTGATTTATATTACTAGATTGGACCTTGTGTGGTCCAATCCTGTTTTAATGTTCAGCGATAAATGCGAACAAAGGCCTTTTATATAAAAATATATGCTCTAGAATGACCAAAAGATGCCTTACTTGGTTTATCTAGCCTTGGATTTTATGTAACAGCCACAAATAAAATGTACATTGGCTTCACCAACATTTGCTATCTTACGTACAGAGTTTTTTTGTATTTGAATTGTAAAACTAAAATGTATAGCTACCAAACCAGTTTTGCTATCCCAGAAAACAATGACAGTCCAAGCTTTGCCATATTTCTCCAGCATGTTATCTCTGTTTTGAAAACAAAAATAAAAGCAGAACTGCTTTGCACAGTATGTTATCTAATCTGATTTTTTTTCGTTCATGTTTTATTTTAAAGGTAAGATATTTCATTCCCAACTCTCTTGCTCCCTTATGCCATGCATCATTTTTAGCCCAGATAATGGACTAATGACCGGTTCCTCATCCTCTACCAATGTTATATAGTTAGATGAAAAAAAGACTTCTAGTTTGCCTTCTACCATCCTGGTCCATTGCATAATATAACAATAATGGAGTTATTGACTAATCATAGCAATCAATCTTTTATCAATTAGTTTACAACAGACCCAGAAATGACATGAGGAAACCCCCAATGATGGAGAGCTTTGGGAACCATTTTCCTCCAATCAGCTTTCTCTTCCTAAGCATGCTACACTTACCACGTCATGTCTCAAATTACTCATATACTGTAGCCTAAAATGTTATTTTCTGAAAGAAATCTATCTAATTTGCATTTGAAGGAATCAATACTAACTGCTTCCATCGTCTCCCTGAGGAGTCCGTTCCATAGATTGACCACTCGCTCACTATCGTTTCTGCGGATTAGTTTTGAATTTATTCCCCTCAAGCGCAGTCCGTGTCCTCTGGTTCTACAGTTTTGGACAAGGTGAAGTAACTTGTCATGGTCTATCTAATCCCTTTAGAATCCTAAAAACAGCAATCATGTGACATCGCTGCCTTCCCTTTCTAAAGAGAGCATGCATTTGAACTGGTCATTTGGAGACATGTAAGACAAAAGGAAGTGAGCACTTGACCGAATTTCCCTTCCCAGCTCTGGCGATATAGTCACCTTTCAATAAACTCTAATCACAGGACTAGAGAACAAGAGTCGAAAGACTCGCATCTGAGGCAGATAATGCTGTGGTGTTCAACTCCTTTATAAGCATATATAGGCGTAGGTTATCAAGAAATATAAACTGGAACTGGTCGGAATTGAATATGTAGATTGTAATATTAGAGTGACGTGCACAGGTTTTGCTCAATTAACTTCAGAGGCCAAGGAGCCATTTCACTGAATTTCATCTGGGGCATCTGTCACTGGTGCAATCATTTTTTTTTAAATTGTGCTCCTCTTCAGGGGTCTAGACTTCAATCCTGGCCTGGAGCCCCAGCTGGGCCCCACAACTGCCAGTGGTCAGGTAGGTATGCCTTGTCTGAGCAGGTGCAACTCCACGAACCATACACCAGCTCCGCATCAAGGCCTGAGGTGTGGGAATTCATGACATAAATAGTCCCTATCCCAGCTCCATGCCCGCCCCCTTATGATGATGGCCAGGTTTGTGGTCGCTTGTCTTTCGTGCAAGGCTAGGACCTGACCTATCTGGGTCCTACCCTAGTGTCCAGCTGATCCAATGGGCTCCTGCCAAAATGACAACAGAACTATGGAGAAATGGCCATGGATTTTCAGGACCAAACACTATAACAAGATAGCAAATATCCTGCTACCTGACTGTAAAAAGAATCTCTTTTAATACTTTCCACTGACTTTTCTGGCTGTAAAAGTATTCTCCTCTAATACACTTCCACCAGTCAGGTGGTTAATATCTTGCACTTTTTCACGTCTTAAAGATTGTAGCAAACACTCATTGACATCACCCCGCTGGGATCTCGGCTCGATCTGAATACTGGTAAACCTTTGAGGATTTGCACCATCCATGAATTATAAATCAGAGCAATATCTATTATAAAAAGTAACACTAGCCAGGAGGAAGTTAAAGGCAGTAACACAAGCTCAAGGTTCAGGTTGCACGCACAAACAACTTGAGTTTATTTTTGCAGTTTACAGTATCATCTTGCCGGCCTTGTAATCCCCTTCCCCAATCTGTTGCTCTATATTTACTTTGCTCAGATATCTATTTCAGCTTGAGTTCTGCAAATCTCTCTCTCTCAGAAGCTATGCTACAGCACCTGACTATGACAGGAAAGCACATCAATTCTGACACATTAGAGCTTTGCAATCTGACTAGGTACAAACTAATCTCTTTCTTCATACGAACTGAAACCTCATAAATTAATAAGTCCTAAACAGTGGTCTTTTCAATTTTGCATATTTTCAAAAGCCTTTGGTTGAATCGCGCGAGCATATAGGGAGAATCTGTGATTTGTTTTATGAGCAGTGCATAGGAAAATTAAAGATACTTTAATGTAGACATTCCTAAAGGGCCTAATTAGTGGAAAGAGCATATTGTTAGTTTAATGCAATTAAAACAGGCATTGCTGAACATGATTTAAGATTCATCGTGATATGATAAACCTTATTAACATGACACTCTTTAGTCTGATTTGATCCTTTTAACCAGTCTACCGTGTAAAAGGTACAGAATGTTTTTTATATGGTTTGAATTTGGATTTAACTCTTGCTTTCCCAGACAGGTTAAAAGCATGCTTAAAATCATTTGCGCAATAGATTTGTCTGACCAAAACAAAATGAACTTCAGTAAGAATCAGATGTGAAGATTCAGAATATTTCGCTAATAGCTGCTGGGACTACATGCTCAGATACCTCAAGCCTGCCACACACAATGAAAGAATGACCTCTTGTTCTTGCCCAGCTCACAACCACTAAGCTAGTTCTTAAAGGTGCATTATTACTGGGGCATGTGACTTATTGCAGCAAATTATGCGCTGTCACTCAGATGTGCTCAGAAACTAGTGGTTTCACTGCCTCTGGGGCATTAATGCAGAACTGTGGCATCTGGACAGCAAATGGCACTAGATGTGGTAAGTGTGGAAATTCAGCAGATTTTTGACTGGACATCACATCACACTATGCTAAATCACTTGCTCCAGTCATCACCTTACCAGGGAGTTCCATGACTGCCTCATTCCCTGTAACGGCCTGCTCCAAAAAAAAGGAAAGTTCCACCTGCAGAGGATGCTGCCGGATGAACTGCTGCGTTGAAGCTTTCACAGAAATTATTCATTACTTTACTCGTAATACAGGCATTAGCAAGGTAACAGCACCAACTCCATTGCTGCATAAACTTGATAAACGCCACTCCAATCATTTTACCAGGGCAGCAATACTCCCAATAGGCACAAGTCAAACAGAACATGATCCAGGTCTTTCTCTGAATTGCATGATTTGCCTGCAGATAGGTCAAAAAAATCAATCCAATAAACCAATCCCAATGTCTCTACTTCAATATAACATGCTTAACCAATAAATCCCAACCTTAATGATAGCTAAAATTCAAGTTCTCTGAAATGGAACTTGGGGTTTCAGAATGTGAAACAGATCATAAAATCCAAGGGTTCCTGACATAAATCGTGCCATTTATGTAGAAAGGACTTATGAAATATACTGGGCGGCCTGCTGGTGGCGCTGTCCAGGGAGAGTATAAATACTCGGGCACGGGCCCAGCTTGCTCAGGGACATTTTGTAAACAGGAACTAGTGAAGGATAACTAGACTTCCATGTTGTGAAACAGTCAATTAAAGCCTTGTTTAATACTCTGACCAAGTGCCTAGTAGTTTTCTTACATCAGGTCCCATGTTCAAAGGTGGTTCAGTGAAAAATAATGCATGCTGTTTAGTTCATTTCATATTTTTCCCCCCATTTCATCTATTCATTAACCTCCTCCCAGCCACATTCTATTGACCATATCTATTGATCATGTAGACTATCAACAAGTTCTCAGGCCATTGCAATACCATGATATAACTGGCTACTGGAAGATGCGTGAGAGCAACCTGAGGTTACTCATCACCATCCCCTCCCCGCACCCCCCCCCCCAAGGGTAAAACTCTTCCACTCTTCCTTTGAGATTAGGAAACTCACCATGCAGTAAATCATAGGTACCTATCAATTTCCCTCTTTACACTGTGGTGGAAAACCACTGTACTGTGTTGAGTAACCAGTCCACTGGCTCAATGTAACTTCTGATTTAATCAGTGAAATGAGCACACAATGTACTATACAATGAACTGTCAAGAGATGTGCCTAACACTCTCAGTAACAGCACCACCCAGTTACCATTCTGTTTTGGAGTTCAACAAGCGTTCATTTTGTTCACAGTCACCTATGCGCACTTTGTTACTACAAGTAAATTGATCAGGGTGTATGTTCTTGAACCTCGGTACCAGCAATGACAGCAGGGTGGAATTTTCATCCTCAGCTGTCTCGTTAACACTGAACAGTACTGTCTTTCTGTGGGATATTGCAAAGAAGAAACATTGGTCACAGTATACCTACAAGAATCTGCAAAGCTCCCATCCTAATTTTTAAGAGGCAGAATGCATTCTGCTGGAACTTTGATAGATCTCTGCCAGAAAAAAACAGCTGTGAATTTTATTCATTATAACATCCAAATCATTTTGTTTCAGAATTTATTTCCATTCTATTCCACCTAATTAATGATCTAGATTCTGAAACAGTCAAAAAGTGCTGCTTGGTTGATTGTGGATTCTTGAAACTGATCTGAAATTGACAGAAAGTGCATTGCAAAGTAAAATATGCTCAAAATGAAAGCATACTTTTGACCCTAAATATGCCATTTGTTCTGGAACCCCTTTAACCCACAAAAGTGTTTATTTATCATCCAGATATTTCAGCAAAGGGAGACACAAAACACAGAGAATTTCCATTTGACTATTCCCTATTTGCTTTAGCACAACAAATTCTAGCTGCTGATACGTGGGTTGAGAATTACAGCAAACTGCCCAAACAGAGCAGCATTCAGAGGAATCCTATGCAAATAAGACATTTTAAGATGACTATTACCTAGGGGAGGTCTAGTCCTCAGAAGGTTAATTGAGTATGGGGTGGGGGGGTGCAATGCAGTTTATAAATATAAATGTCAAAGCGCTGGAACAGTATTGATCTGCACGAGTGTACATCAGGCAAAACCAGCACCTATAGTGGCGGAGGTGATAATCCTCTTTCAAAGAGTTTGTTCCTGTACAAGGGAAGATTTAAAATTAGCATGATAATGCCCTTCAGACAAAATACTTGACAGAAAGCAATCAGTGACCAAAATGAGTAGTTAAATTAGTAATCTTGAGAAATACCAGCACATTTGAAACAAATCTGTGATTTTACCACATGTTCTGGTCCAGACCTTAGCAAGCTTCTCAAGGACAGCTTGCAAAGAGGAAACAAAGTGGAAAATGGCTTATGTTTGTAAATGTTGTAATCTAAAGTCTGAAGCCTAGAAACTATTGATGGAGATACACAGTATCAGCAGGCAAACCTTTAATACACGTATGGCATTCCTCTGTTCAGTATTTTAGAGGACTGTTAAACCCATTTAAAATAAATGTGGTAATGCCTATGGTAAAATAGGTCACCGAGGAATATTGTATGAACGAGTTAAGCATTTGTTTACTTATATCACTGCTTTGGTATTTTTGACCACTTGGTCTGGAGGGATTTCACAACAATTCTTATTAAGATGATTGTATTAAGTTCAACTCACAAGAGGATAAATCCAAAACATACAAATTTTGGGAATACAGTTTAGAATTCAGTACAAAATGGATTAGAACCAGATAAAGTAGCGGGTGAAATGAGGTTTTCCACATACCACATCAAAAAAAGAAAGACTTGCATTTATATAGCGCCTTTCATGACCACCGGATGTCCCAAAGTGCTTTACAGCTAATGAAGTACTTTTTGAAGTGTAGTGACTGTTGTAATGTAGGAAACGCCGCAGCCAATTTCTGCACAGCAAGCTCCCTCAAACAGCAATGTGATAATGACCAGATAATCAGTTTTTTGGTGATGTTGATTGAGGGATAAATATTGGCCAGGACACCAGGGATAATTCCCCTGCTCTTCTTCGAAATAGTGCCATGGGATCTTTTACGTCCACCTGAGAGAGCAGACAGGACCTCGGTTTAATGTTTCATCCAAAAGATGGTACCTCCGACAGTGCAGCGCTCCCTTAGCACTGCACTGGAGTGTCAGCCTAGATTTTTGTGCTTAAGTCTCTGGAGTGGTTGAGGCAGTGGAGATTTGTTTAAAAACATTCTCACAAATAATATGTTGGGGTGACTTCATTAATGTGAACTCAGCAGGAGTTGAGTAGCAACAATCTTAATTGGGTCCTTGACTGGAGAGCTGGGGAGGGTCAGACGTCAAGTCATTGGCTTGCTGTCCAGCTAAGACACAACTAGGTAAGCCTGCAAGAGATCTGGTGAGGTCAAACACAGAGTTAGAGCTCCCTAATTAAATTCATTGCTGACTAGACACAAAGGAATTACTGTACTATGCATAAAAATGTGTTTAGCCTGCTAACAGAGATAATGTGGCATGCTTTGTAACAAAGCACACTACCAAAATAGGTTAAAATTAACGGTAAACCTAACTCTGTTCACATATATGGAAATATATATCATTGATTTACAATTGCCCTTGTGTGTGCAACTGTCCACCTTCCATATCAATGGTTTGGACTTGAATGTAGGAAGTATGATTAAGAAGTTTGCAGATGATACAAAAATTGGCCTTGCGGTTGATAATGAAGAAGAAAGCTGCAGACTGCAGGAAGATATCAATGTTGTTATTTCAGATTTCCAGCATCCACAGTATTTTGCTATTGTAAGATATCAATGTACTTGGATATGCACTTGAAGTGCCATAACCAACAAGGCTACGGACCAAGTGCTGGAAAGTGGGATTAAGGTGGACAGCTCTTTGTCAGCCGGCACGGACAAGATGGGCCGAATGGCCTCTTTCTGTGCTGTAAATTTCTATGATTCTATGACTCCAGGAGATAGGAAAAATGCATGTGGGGGATTGTCCAAGATTATGATACCTGAATCTCATGATATGGGTTTTCATTGTTACTATGATTATATATCACGTAATTGCATGACTATGTATTAGCTAGTAAAGGTAAACCCTTGTTCATAAGGGACTTGGTAGCCGCTTATGGGAGAAGCAGGTAATGCCGAACCCCTGACAATATCTAGCACAGACCTGGCATTTTTAACAATCACCAACAGTAATTCCTAGGTTTATAATTTGTGAATGAAGCCCAAACTAAAATGATTGGTTGTTTAAGTGAAAGAAATTATGTCTATTTTAAATAAGTCTACTGTGAGCAGAGTTTTATTTTTGGCTACTTTTTTGATTTGCTGTTGTGACAATATTTTTTAAAACACATTTTATGACATTTTAAAAGTTAAAATCAAGGCATACGACTTTCTCAAACTGTGTAGTACACTAGTCAGATCACATCTTGAGTACTATGTTCAGTTCTGGTCACCAAGGCACAAAGGCGACACTCAAATATGGGGTCCCATATATGGCCGCTGCCTCTAGGCATGCATTGGCCCATGCATTAATCCACCCCTATCCTCCTGTAGGGTAGGATCGAGGAGTCACATATACAGTATCGAGGAGTCCACTAATCACATATGTGCAGTGTGCAGGAAGTGTAATGATCAGTAACCTGTCATTCTGGAATGGTACACTAGGTGGTGCTGTATATATATGAGTGGGCTACCCATGATGCACTAGGCTACCCACAAGGCAGCAGTCAAGATGGAGGCCTCTACAGATACTGTACCTAGTCCACATGTGCTCAATAAAGTGTCTAGCAAAAGCTAGCTGTTCTTAATAAAAATGACTAGTTATTAATGAACATAACATGGTAGCAGGATTGGTAAGATCTGCTGAATATTGTGCAATGCGACATGGAGAATTTGAAGCCACCAGAGCATTTGAAACTCACAGGAAATGTCAACTACAATTGGCAGACTTTTAAACAACAATTTGAACTTTATATTGCTGCCATCGGGTACGGTATGAAGCCAGATGCAAGGAAAATAGCGTTGCTGCTCACGGTTGCAGGCCCACAGGTGATAGAGGTATTTAATACATTTGTATTTAATCCAGAGGAGAACAGAGAAAAATTAGACGATGTGCTAAAGAAGTTTGATACACATTGTTCTCCCAAAAAGAATGAAACCTATGAGAAGTACATCTTCCGTTCTCGGACACAGCAGCAAAATGAGACTTTTGATAGCTTATTGACTGATCTGAAACTGAAAGCACAGACATGTAATTTCTCTGAGCTGAAAGCATCCATGATTCGTGACAAGATTGTGTTTGGTATTCATGATAAAAAAAGTCAGGGAATGTCTGTTGAGAGAAACCGAACTAACATTGGAAATTGCTGTGAAAATATGCCAAGCTAGCGAGCTAGCTCAAAAGCATGCCAAGACTTTCAGTGAAATCAATGATGATGCGATTGCAGTAAGTGCTGCTGTCGGTGCTGTGTCCTAAATGGGGAAGGAACATGGGCAGAACAGAAGTGAAAAGCAATCGGAGGAAGGAATTTTTAATTGTAAACGCCGTGGTTACAAACACCAGTTAAAACAATGTCCAGCGTTTGGAAAAATGTGCACAAAATGTCATGGAAAGAATCACTTTGCCAAACAATGCTTTTCAAAAGTAACAACAAAGAAAGGGCAACAAGTCAATATGATTGAGGACACTGATTTAAGTGAGACATTTTTTGTAGGAATGGTGTCATGTGACAATGTCAAAAATGATACAGAATATGTGCAGCCCTCAGATATGGACAATGCTGAACATAAAATTAATGCAGTAAAAGAGGACAAATGGATGATCCCACTGCAGGGAAATGGAGCATTAGTTACATTGAAACTAGACACTGGGGCAAAAGCAAACTTAATCAGTATGAGTGACATTAAAAACATGAAAGAAAAGCCCAAAATACAGAAAAAGTCAGTACTACTGAAGAGCTATAATGGACAGAAAATAGATAGCTTAGCTGTATGCAGACTTAAAGTGACAGTCAAAGACAAAGTGCATCATCTCATGTTTTCTGTTGTGGCTGAAGGACTTGATTCACTACTGGGTGACAAAGCTTGTGAGGACTTAGAACTGGTCAAGAGAGTCTACCGTATAAACTGTGCCATAAACAGACCAGATGACTCAGTGGATTCTGTAGTAAATAATTTCCAGGATGTGTTCAAAGGATTTGGAGTTCTACCATTCACTTACAAGATCCAGCTAAAGGAGGATGCTCAGCCAGTGGTACATGCTCCACGAAGAGTTCCAGCACCCCTGCGTGACTGGCTAAAGAATGAACTGGACAGAATGACCACACTAGGAGCCATCAGGAAAGTCGAAGAGCCAACAGACTGGGTTAACTCCATGGTATGTGTAAAGAAAAACAATGATCTAAGAATATGCATGGATCCAAAGGACTTAAATGCAAACATAAAACGTGAACACTACCAGATTCCCAAGCGAGAAGAAATCACCAGTGAAATGTCAGGTGCCAGATACTTTACAAAGCTCGAGGCCTCACAAGGATTTTGGCAACTAAAACTGGATGAAGAGAGCACCAAATATTGTACCTTCAACACACCATTTGGCAGGTATTGTTTCCTCAGAATGCCTTTCGGGATAATATCTGCATCTGAAATCTTTCATAGAGCGATGGAACACATAATTGAAGGTCTGGACGGAGTTCGGGTCTATGTTGATGACATCATCATCTGGGGCTCCACACTGAAAGAACACAATGAGAGACTGACTAAAGTGCTACAGAGCATATGCCGGAATGGACTGAAGCTCAACAAAGCCAAGTGTCAGTTTAGCGTCCAGGAAGTCACTTTCCTAGGAGATAATCTATCTGGTAAAGGAATAGAGCCAGATATGGAAAAAGTAAATGCCATACTCAAAATGCCCCGACCCACTGACAAAAAAGGAGTGCTACGCATCATGGGGATGATAAAATTAATTGGAAAGTTCATTCCTAACTTGTCAGCCAAGACAGCCTGTCTGCGAGACCTGCTACGTAAAACAAATGAGTTCGCATGGACAGAAAGACATGAACAAGAGTGGATGAACCTCAAAACAGTGCTGACAACCACACCTATAGTCACCTTCTTTGATCCAACAAAAAGAATCAAAGTGTCAACGGATGCATCAAAAGATGGCCTAGGTGCGGTCTTGCTACAAGCAGAGGGTGAAGATTGGAAGCCTGTTGCCTATGCCTCCAGGTCTATGACTGATACTGAGTGTCGATACGCCCAGATTGAAAAGGAATGTCTAGGCTTGGTAGTTGGACTAGAAAAGTTTCATGGCTACATATATGGACTTCCCACCTTCAGAGTTGAGACAGACCACAGCCCACTGGTTGCCATCATAAAAAAGAACCTGAATGAGATGTCTCCAAGGATTCAATGACTCATGATGAAGCTGCAAAGATATGACTTTGAACTGATCTACACACCAGGCAAATACATAGTGTTAGCAGATGCACTATCCTGTGCACCCACAATGAGTCATGTGAGCTCTACTGAAGAAGACGTGGATGTTCATGTGAGTATGGTCACTGCTGCGCTGCCCGTGTCAGACACAAAATCAAAGCAAATAGCAGAAGAAACAGTAAAAGATACAGTATTACAAACAGTAATAGAGAACATTCATCATGGTTGGCCAAAAGGTTCCTGTTCAAAATATTTTCACATAAGGTCAGAATTGAGTGTCGCAAGTGGACTATTACTAAAACAGAACAGAATAGTCATTCCACAGGCTCTACGTCAAGACATGCTCAAAAGGATTCATGAGGGACACCTCGGAATTGAAAAATGCAAAAGGAGAGCAAGAGACACTGTTTATTGGCCTGGCATAAATAAGGACATTGAGAACATGATAGGCAAATGTGAGACATGTCAGAAACACCAAAACAAACAAGCAAAGGAACCAATGATAGTAGCTGACATACCAACAGCACCATGGCAAAAGGTTGGTATGGACCTTTTTCATTTAAATGGTAAAGACTATCTAATAGTGATTGACTACTAGTCTAACTATCCTGAGATGGCGCTGCTCTCAAGCACCACAGCAAGCAGTGTCATAATGCATGTGAAATCCATCTTCGCCAGACATGGAATTCCCAGGATTGCCGTTAGCGACAATGGTCCGTGCTTCAACTGTAAGGAGTGGCAACAGTTTGCAGCACATTATGACTTTCAACACATCACATCCAGTCCTTTGTATGCTCAGTCAAATGGTAACGCAGAGAAAGGTGTTCAAGTTCTTAAGCAGCTACTGAAGAAAGCGACAGAAAGCAAGTCTGATCCTTATCTCGCCCTGCTGAGCTACCGAGCCTCACCTTTAGACTTTGGTTCTTCACCTGCTGAACTCCTAATGGGTCGCAAGTTGCATACCACGCTACCCTGCTGTGCAAAAGAAAAGCAGAGTAAGGAACTGAGACAGAGACTTCAACTGTTAAAGCTGAAACAGAAATCATACTATGACAAGTCATCCAAAACTCTGAAACCATTGACAAGGGATGATGTTGTCAGGATTGAGGATCCAGATGCATGGAACAGGAAAGCTACAGTTCTTGAGGAAGTAGGACCAAGGTCATACACTGTTAGAACTGAGGAAGGACAGATTCTCAGGAGGAACCCATGTTCCCTCCTAAAAACACAAGAGACTATCGAAGAGCAAATCAATGACAATGCCGCAACTGAATCTTGTCACTCACCACCAGAACAATCTAACACAAATACACATACAGGCTCTCATGAAAACACATCAGACTTACCTGTGCTGAGAAGATCCACACGGGAAGTAAAAAAGCCTGATAGACTTAATCTTTGAGTACAAAGAAAACTACATTGAAAATGTATTGACTGTTGAAGATGTTTATGTTGTTATTGATTGATATTGATTGATACTGATTTTGTTTAACCTCAAAGAAAGGGGGATGTAATGATCAGTAACCTGTCATTCTGGAATGGTACACTAGGTGGTGCTGTATGTATATAAGAGTGGGCTACCCATGATGCACTAGGCTACCCACAAGGCAGCAGTCAAGATGGAGGCCTCTACAGATACTGTACCTAGTCCACATGTGCTCAATAAAGTGTCTAGCAAAAGCTAGCTGTTCTTAATAAAAACGACTAATTATTAATGAACATAACAGGAAGGTCTCTATCTGAACGGCAATAGATTGGGAGAAGGGGAAGTGCAACGAGGCCTGGGCGTCCTTGTGCGCCAGTCGCTGAAGGTAAGCATGCAGGTGCAGCAGACGATTAAGAAGGCAAATGGTATGTTGGCCTTCGTAGCGAGAGGGTTTGAGTACAGGAACAAGGATGTCTTGCTGCAGTTGTACAGGGCCTTGGTGAGACCACATCTTGAGTATTGTGTGCAGTTTTGGTCGCCTTCTCTGAGGAAGGATGTTCTTGCCATGGAAGGAGTTCAGTGAAGATTCACCAGGCTGATACCTGGGATGGCAGGAATGACGTATGAGGAGAGATTGGGTCGATTGGGCTTGTACTCGCTGGAGTTTCGAAGAATGAGAGGGGATCTCATTGAAACATTTAAAATTCTGACAGGACTGGACAGACTAGATGCAGGGAGGATGTTCCTCATGGTCGGGAAGTCCAGAACCAGGGGTCACAGTCTAAGGATAAGGGGTAGGCCATTTAGGACAGAAATGAGGAGGAATTTCTTCACCCAGAGAGTGGTGAACCTGTGGAATTCTCTACCACAGAAGGCAGTAGAGGCCAATACATTAAATATATTCAAGAAGGAGTTGGATATATTTCTTAAGGCTAAAGGGATCAATGGGTATGGGGAGAAAGCAGGGACCGGGTGCTGAATTTGGATGATCAGCCATGATTGCATTGAATGGTGGAGCAGGCTCGAGGGGCCAAATGGCCTACTCCTGCTCCTATCTTCTATGTTTCTATGTTTCTAACTGCAGTTTAAAATTGAGTAAATGGTCATTTCAGAGGAATTTGCAGCAGAGCTCTCCAGGATGTAGTTCCTAAGCCCAGTCAGAGTATACCTTGTACACTGACT
This sequence comes from Somniosus microcephalus, assembly GCF_052327205.1. Lineage (NCBI taxonomy): Eukaryota > Metazoa > Chordata > Chondrichthyes > Squaliformes > Somniosidae > Somniosus > Somniosus microcephalus. The sequence goes on from NC_140990.1 coordinate 300,615,279, forward strand.
ATTGTTATAGAGGCCTTGGCCAGCTTCAACATGCTGGAGAATTGATTTGGGAGAATTATGAAATATGGCTTCATTGACCTAATTGCTGCCCTTAGGTTTACTCCCATGATCAGTGAGCGTGCTGAGGTGTGCCCAGCAGCAGGGACATGGCTGGAGAAAACACAGATGACCCTGCTATTTCTGAGGGCTACACCATATCTGGCCCATCCAGCTACCCTGTGCATGTGACAGTAGATGTGCAGGAGCAGCTCGCCACAGCAGCATTTGGTATGGCTGAAACAGGAGCAGGACCATCAAAGAAATCAGCACAAAAGTTCAGAACCAACTGAATCCCAACCAGTTCCCACTAAAACCAAACAATTGGTCAGAATACTTACTCCTGCCACTGCAGAATCATTTTGAAAAAGTCAGAGGTTGGAGGCTAGAAGTCACACCCGATACAAAATACAGAGAGGAAGCTTAATTTGAGTGAGGACAAAAAAAAATCATCCACACAGGGCACAAAGTAAGTGACTAAATTGGTTGCATTGTATTTGAACATTGTTTGTGTAAAAGAAGATAGCAGCAAAATTAAGGATGTCCACTGATGTTTCTGGTGTACAGTTTTGCAGAAGGTGCTTGGAGCCACTTTCTCAGTGCCATGTGGACAGAAGGTTCCTTAAAGAGCTGAGCATCTCTTGGTGGAGTGCCTGGTACAACACTACTGTTTCTGTAGCAACATCCTCGTGGTCATCTCTGTGTCCTGTTCTGGCCTTGTTTGCAGGTTGATTTTCTTCTCTTCCATGGCTAACCCTCTTTGCTGATCAAAGTTGTGGAGCATTTGGTAGACAGTGATGGATTTGGAGACTCTGGAAGGTCTGTACTATAGGAACTTTTGAGAAGTTTGATACCGGCGTTACTCTCTATAATAATGATGGTTGTCGCATGGGTCTTGTTGTATCTGCCCTCTGCTTCTGTCCATGACAGTTGCAAAGGATTAGTAGCCAGGGCTGAAGAGAGCAGTCCTGGGGGGAGAAATTTGGTATAGCCCTGTTTGGGGCGCCATTAGCGGCCGTGCGCAAAGTTTAGCGCCTGGCGCTAATTATCGCCTCCGACGGCAAACTTGGCTTTTATCGCCCCTGGAGGTGATTGGAGCGCTAAATCAGGCACTCCACACCTCTCTTAAGGCAAAAAGGCCAAGGAGCGAGGCGCTACCTCAGAGCGCTGGCGAAGCTCATGTGATGTCAGTCAGCAATGGAACACAGACACACTGGCGCCGGCCAGTTCTTAAAGGGGAGTTCTGATGAATGGGCATCGACCTGAAACGTTAACTCTGTTTCTCTCTTCACAGATGCTGCTTGACCTGCTGAGTTTCTCCTGCATTTTCTGTTTTTATCTTAAAGGGGAGGGTTGATCTTGCTCTCCATCCACACCCTGCTCATTGCAGCCCTGAATCTCGGCCTGGAGAGACCTGTACATCAAATCTGCTGGAAAGAACAATGGAGAGAACCAGGGAAAGAGCTCAGAGTGCAGCCCCCATAGTCTCTTCTAAATATCCTTAAGACAAAGATCCTCTACCAATCTGCCCCCGCCACACAGTACTGCCCCTCCCCACCCCCCGATTATCAAAATCCACGATGAGGCCTTGGACAACGTGGACCACTTTCCATACCTTGGAAGCCTACTGTCAACAAGGGCAGATGTCGCTGATGAAGTCCAACACCACCTTCAGTCTGCCAGTGCAGCCTTCGGTCGCCTGAGGAAGAGAGTGTTTGAAGACCAGGACCTTAAACCCTGCACCAAGCTCATGGTCTACAGAGCAGTAGTGATTCCCTCCCTCCTGTCTGCCTCAGAGACATGGACCATGTACAGCAGTCACCTCAAAGCACTGGAGAGGTACCACCAATGCTGCCTCCGCAAGATCTTGCAAATCCATTGGCAGGATAAGCGCACCAACGTCAGTGTTCTCGCTCAGGCCAACATCCCCAGCATCGAAGCTTTGACCACGCTCGATCAGTTCCGATGGACTGGCCACATCGTCCGCATGCCCGATACGAGACTCCCAAAACAAGTGCTCTACTCGGAACTCCGACACGGCAGGAGAGCCCCAGGTGGGCAGAGGAAACGCTTCAAGGACACCCTCAAAGCCTCCTTGAAAATGTGCAACATCCCCTCCGACACCTGGGAATCCCTGGCCCAAGACCGCACAAAGTGGAGGAGAAGCATCCGGGAAGGCACCGAACATCTCGATTCTCTTCGCCGGGAGCAAGCAGAAGCCAAGCGCAAACAGCGGAAGGAGCGCACGTCAACCCAAGCACCCCACCCACCCACCCCTTCAACCACCGTCTGCCCCACCTATGACAGAGACTGTAGGTCCCACATTGGACTAATCAGTCACCTGAGAACTCATTTTTAGTGTGGAAGCAAGTCATCCTCGGTTCCGAGAGACTGCCTAAGAGAGAGAGAGCTCCCCATTGTGAGTGCAGAATTAGCCCTATTGTGTGCTACCAAGACTTGAAAAGTGGAACTTAGGAGAACCAAATTAAAATTCCAAATTGAACTAAATGTCTGAAGTTTGCATGATTTAGATCTAAGAAAGATAGCAAGATCAGACGATTGCCTGTTTCTTGTCTGCTCTGTATCTGTACTGTCATGTTGGCCATAGTGTAGCTAACATTTCCATAATGTAGCTAATGTTTGAGCATTTCCCAAATTCAGGCTTCTAGTGTCAGAAGGGAATAATTGACAGGCAGGGTCACCACCTCTTGTTTTCTGTTATCATTTGTATCTGATCTGTCTGATTTCTCTAGTGGTCTTGTGGCTGTGCTTTTAGAGCATGCATTTCCCTGTGAGTCTGAGAAGGTTATTAGTTTGAACTGTCTACTTCTTTCACAATCTGGTGGCGAGGGTCTTCAGTCTATTTGAAGTACTCTATTTTTCTTAAGTGCTCCAAAGAGGAGCTGTCTTCCTCCCTGGTAACTCCTTGCACACCATTTTCTTCTTGACTTTAAATATGGAACATTCTTATTTCAAGGAGTCCCAACCCACTTTCTGAACTAATCTGAATATACATCCCTTTACGATCCCCCTGCAGAGAGGAAGCATCTATCATCACAAAGCAGGATTTAGAGACTGTCATTGCTGTGAACTGGCAATATCAACTGTATTATAATTTTTTAATCTGTTGCTTTGAATTCTTTGCCCTGTTTTACCTTAATTTTTTAAGTTGCCAGCTTTGTATTGAATGACTGCCAACAAATATCCTGGCCCTTAAAATGTATCAAAACACACACACTATCAAAAAGGTGGCAGGAAGGAGTAAGTAATTAGTGAGTTCACTGAGGTCACTACAGAAATATGAGCTACAATAACACAGTACTTTATAATGTAAGCATTTCACAAGACTAATCTACGAATACCCAGACTGTACTTTAATTGCCTGTGACCCAAGCAAAGATATTAAGGAATAGGCTGCCGTAAAAATAAAGCTGCCAGAAGTTCAAAACAAATCTAGTGATCTTGATGGAACAACAAAGACCACACATTATTACTGTTGAAAGTGCAAATATGCTGGATCACTATATTTTGGAAAATGGCTTCAAGTGTCTATTTTTTAACTGTCGGTCAGAATTGCATCCCACCAAAAATGACAGTAATCTTCATGCATGATATCAATTTTATGTGGCATGTCTGCTTTAATGCAATTTAAATGTGACTTTTGATTTTAGGTAAAATGTTCAACACAACAATCATACTGAAGTGGTTTTGTTATATATGTCAAACTATGCGATTAGACACAAGACTTCATAAATTAAAATGAAAAGAGGACCAGTTTCATTATTGTTCATAAGTAGATAGGGCAATTCAGACCCCAATCTTATTTAACATGCTGCCTGGGAAGAGGCCAACACTTAAAAGGTTTGTGTCTAGAACCTGCTATACAAGTTTCCAAGAAATCCATCAAAATATTCTTGAAAGGTATTGCATAAAAAGTGCCATTTTTGAGATGAATACCAGCAGGCAGGAAGTTAGCACCACGATGAGCCAAAAATCCTAAAGCATGCACTGTATAAGAGTCAGCACAAAACATTGGTTCCAAAAATTAAAAGATCTTAGCTTGCAAAAAGAAGTATCACTGTAAAATTGATGAGCAGATATAAGGAGTCATTCCGCACTCTGGTGATCCTTATGAGAACCAGTGCTTACGAGGAGCAAATCTCGGGAAATGTTTGTGCAGCCATGACTTTCCATCCATTTGTCTGAAATCTGCCCAAGATGCACCCCGTGCGACTGCTACTTCTTGGTGGGAATGCCGGATCACACAATTACCTCACTTCTTCTCACAACATCTCATGGTTTAATAAAGGTACATGCACACAGGGAAAAGTTGCTCTAGAACATACCAGTCACTTTGTAAAACTTGCCTTAAAGACAGTGCAACCAAGGTTCACTGGATTGATTCCTGGGATGAGAGGGTTGTCCTATGAGGAGAGATTGAGTAGATTGGGCCTATACTCTCTGGAGTTTAGAAGAATGAGAGGTGATCTCATTGAAATATATAAGATTCTGAGGGGAATTGACAGGGTAGATGCTGAGAGGTTGTTTCCCCTGGCTGGAGAGTCTAGAACTAGGGGGCATAGTCTCAGGATAAGGGGTTGGCCATTGAAGACTGAGATGCGGAGGAATCTCTTCACTCAGAGGGTTGTGAATCTTTGAAATTTTCTTTGAAAGGGCTGTGAATGCTGAATCGTTGAGTATATTCAAGGCTGAGATAGATAGATTTTTGGACTCTAGGGGAATCAAGGGATATGGAGATCAGGCGGGAAAGTGGAGTTGAGGTTGAAGATCAGCTATGATCTTATTGAATGGCGGAGCAGGCTGGAGGGGCCGTATTGCTTACTCCTGGCTGCTAATTCTTATGTTCTCATCTTATGTTCTTTGGCATGTTGGTGATGCCATCGTACCATCAGCACAGCAAATGGGCAGGGCTTTAGCCATTGTGTTAAGTGAGGAATGAATAAATGGCATTGCCCAATATTACGACATCACTGCATCAAGTAGTGGAAAATATATTACGGTATACTGAGTATACTCACTTTTTACCTTTTGTAGATTGAGGTAGGAATGAGGTTCAAACATAGCAGTGTAGATATTTCTCTCAAGGTGCAGTTTAGAGCAAATGGTTGGAAATAGCCTTTAGACAGACTGAAATTGAAGTGTACAGTTTACACGCAATTTTCCACAGTCAGCTCATTAGAATAGCAGGTGCAGATTTGGTCATATACAGGGAGGAGAGCACACTAGTGGTGGGAGTGGAAAACTGTTTATGAGTGGAATTTAAAGGGAACAATTCGAGAGAAGTCCCTGCATGCCAAAGTAAGGTATGTTTTTCTCTCTCTGCAGCTGTGCAGGTTCTTACAGACACATGCACATCTCATGCAGCCTGATCTGCCAGGCATTTCTCTGTTGGTTCGCCTCTTGTTCCAAATCCACCTAGGCCAGTAATGGTGCTGGAGAAAAAATCTGGAACCACTGGCACAAAGTGCTCATGAGAACCTGTGTGCCAGCAGAAAACAAAAATGCTGCAAGATTGTGAAGAAAGGACTGGACTACACTTACTTTAAAGAACTGCACCAAGCCTTTAAAAGGGAAGCTGTGGGGACAGAACGCTGGAGAAATTGATCCCAATGGCACAGGGGAGATATGCAGACAATGCTGCTCCCTTTGATGTTAAAGAGTTGGCTGTCCTGCTGCATGAGGTACGGCAAAGGAGCTTATCCCTAGTTGAGGTCAAAGACCACCCTGCAATAAAAGCACAGATGCAAGCTGCATGGAAAGAGAGCACCCAAGAGGTCAGTTTAACTTCTAGCGTGGCAGGAAACAGCCGGTAGCGGATTGGGCACCCATTATAAAATAAATCCATGCACGACGTACAGTATCACCACTTTCACAATTGCTATTAACCATTGGTTGTATCAGGGTCAACCTCAAAGTTATCCAAGGCATTCAAGAGGAGATTTTCTGCTTGGGCGGTCTTGGCGCAAGTCAGGACCATATATCGCAAACTTGAACACCCTCAGCCCCCCCTCATTTTCCATTCATTTAACTTAATGGACAAAAATAAATAAATCACAGGCTACGGTGCACAATTTCTTGCCCGTGCTGAAGTAGAATACCTCCCTTGGAAGCTTTGAACCCATCACCAAGGTCAGTTGAAGCGCCCCAGCCCAATTTTCAGTTACAATATCTTCAAACAGACGGAAAGACCAGTTGAAGTACCTCCATCCTCTGCTTGACTCAAAACTACTACCAAAAACCATTAACTCTCTGTAATAATGTTCCAGCTGGATATTCCATAGGTACTGATTGGAGAAAATGTTTTTTGGGGAAGGAACAATGGTGAATGGAAAACGCCAAACTCCAAATTATTTCTGGCTATAAATAGACTCATTATCCAGCTCAGAACAGTAATTAATTAATTTAATAAAACTTCAAAGTGAAGATTTTCCACTTACTTGGTAAAAGACGCTAATTGTTTTCAGGAGATGATCTGGAGCAGTTGGTGACCCCACTGCTTGCAGCCAGCTGCAATTTATGGAGATCCAGGAGCTTGTGTGTCTTTAAGTAGAATCCAGACTGACCATTAACATACTGAAAATTCTAACATTTAATCACAAGTAAAAACTAACTTTTGTGAAACGTTCTAATTAAAGCATTCTCTTATGTTCTCGTTTTCCATTTATCTCAGAAAGCAATTTGACCTCATCATCCAGCGACAAAAAAAAGCTAATGGCTCCTCTCAGAAGGTGGAAGAGGTCCACTTTGAGAATTGACTTTACTATTGAGGGGCAATTATTAAAAAAAAAATTAGTGGCAAGAACTAGATATTAGAGTAGTGTTTCTTTAGAGCCTGGTGTCCTGAAGGTGCCTCTGTCTAAGAAATCAACAATATTCCATTTGGATTCTGAAATAAAAACAAAAAATACAAGATACGCACATCAGGTATAGGGTGTCAGCTGTGGCTCAGTGATAGCACTCTGACCTCTGAGTCAGAAATTTGTGGATCCAATCCCCACTCCAGCGATTTGAGCATGAAACCTAGGCTGACACTCCAGTCCAGTACTGAGGCACTACTGCACTATCAGAGGTGCCGACTTTCATGTGTGATGTTAAACCAAGGCCCCACCTGCCCTCTCAGGTGGATGTAAAAGATCCCATGGCAATATTTCAAAGGGCAGCAGGTCAATATTTAGACCTCAACCAACATCGCAAAAACAGAATTTATATTTTGAGCCTAGCCCAGGGCTGGGAGCCAATGTAGATCAGTGAGGACAGGGATGATGGGCAAAATAGAATATAGACAGCAGAGCTTTGGATGAGCTGAGATTTACAGAGGATGGGAGGTCAGCCAGAGATCATCGGAATAGTCAAGTCTGGAGGGACAAAGGCATGGGTGAGGGTATCATTGGCAGATGGGCTGAGTTAGGGAACCAGGCAGGCAATGTTACAGAGGGAATGGAGAATATATGGGATCAAAAGCTCAGTTCAGTTAGTAGAGTATACTGAGGCAATAAACATTCTGATTTAGTCCGAGACCGTGGTTGGAGAGAGAGATGGAGTGGGTGGTGAGTCTTTCCAAAGGGTTTTTTGAATTTTTGTCACTCTATTTTGTCACACTTTGGAATCTTTTGACCATTTTTCCGCTGAAAAAAAGGAGACAAAATTTGCGGCAGGCACAAAGATGATGCTTCAGTTTTCCCAATGTTTAGCTGGACGAAATTGTGGCTCATCCAAGACTGGATGTCAGTTTGACATCAGTGGTGGGGTTAAAAGAGGTGGTGGAGAGGTAGAGCAGGGTGTCATCAGTGCACTTCTGGAAACTGACCGCATGCCCATTGTGCTGTCTCTCCCTCTAACTTAACCCTACTGTATGTACATAACCTACTTATATATGTATAACTTACCTATTAGGGCCGTTGCCCCTTTAACTCACCTTTTAGGGCCATTGCCCCTTTAAGACGCGCCTTAGCGTGCTGACGTCACGTCATGTACGACGTGACGTGCGTGAGGCGGCTGCCGGCCCGACTCGGCCCTCCAGAAAGGCCGCCGGCACAGCCCGGCCTAGCGTCTTCGGCCGCATCGATCAGCCGCCGGGAGCGCCGCTATCCTCCGCTCCCGCGGCAAGCACCGGCTCAGCCTGGCCTCCAGCTCCCGCTCCCGACTTCGGCCCCAACGGCCAGCGACGCAACGACCGGCAAACGTGATGACGTCACAACCCCGAGCGTGATGAGGTCATCACGCTACCCACGGGACTGCGAGCTCATTCCTCGTGGAGCCTCCGCCGGAACAGGACCTGCGCCACGGTGCTCCTCAGTTGTATTGTCCCCATGCTTGAGTCTTGGAAATTGTTTGTCTGTAAGTATTTAGAATGCTATAGATGATTAGCGTACACTGTACGTTGTAGAAAATGTTTAGTTGTAACTTTTCTCTGTCTAGCTGGTTAACTAGTAACTGTATTTGATACATTATGTACAGGGCTAATTTAAAGAGAATGCCTTCCAGCTTGCTAAATGTATATTCGTTGCCAAATGTACTGTGTTGCCCAGGCGTACCTAAATTTGTGTATACGCATCAGTTATGCGTTTGTATACTAATGTGTGCTTCCATTTCTGTGTTGTATTTCAGTTTTACAATAAGAATCTTTCAGTAAAGCGTTACAAGAAAAGTCAAGCCTTGTGATTTTATTGGAAGATATCAAGTTGTTCGCTATCTGTCTAGCTCTGCATAGGATCGTGTTGCGAGGGCAGATTAGTAAAAAGACAACAGCACAGCGGGCTCAAGCACAAGAAGATACCACTCGGCTACCATGAGTCTACGCTCAGGAAGACAATATACCATAGAGGACGTCGACCAGTCAAGCGAGAAGCATGAGCCTCTCCTAGCAAACGATGCCAAGTCACAGTCCTCTAAAGTACCCTCTAGGTCATCTCGGCGGTCCAGCAGACCGTCGTCATCGACAGCTTCTGCAGCCGCCAAAGCATGTGCCAAGGCAAAAGCTGCCCAGGCTCAATTGCCCTTCGCTGAAAAAGAAGCTGACCTTATGAAGCAGAGAGCCGACCTCGACGCGAGTGTGATAAAGCAGAGAGCTGACCTCGAAGCTAGTATGATGAAGCAGAAAGCTGACCTTATGAAGCAGAGAGCCGACCTCGACGTTAGTGTGATGAAGCAGAGAGCTGACCTCGACGCTAGTGTGATGAAGCAGACAGCACAGTCCTCTAAAGTATCCACTAGGTCATCTCGGCAGTCCAGCAGACCGTCGTCATCGACAGCTTCTGCAGCCGCCAAAGCACGTGCCAAGGCAGAAGCTGCCCAGGCTCAATTGGCCCTTGCTGAAAAAGAAGCTAGTGTGATGAAGCAGAAAGCTGACCTCGACGCTAGTGTTACGAAGCAGAGAGCTGACCTCGCTGCCATTCTCCACATTCTCCAAAGCCAGAGAGCTGCCGCTGCCGCTAAAGCCGAAGCCGCAGCTTATGAAGAAGGTGAGGAGAGCGAAGGCGGGGAGCCCAGCCAAGAAACATATGATCTGGAACAGCCCCTCAGTCCAGTGCAACGTACAAGTGAGTATGTCCAACAACACTCCGAATTGTTCTTCAAGGGAAGATCCAGGTATCCCGACGTAGGACCAGCTACTCACCACAGCAACAAACAGCCTGTTTTCGGAGACACTGAGCTTAAAAGAGAAGAAACAAGTAAGACTCACCTGCAGAGACCTCCACAACACTCAGCCAATCCAGCGAAGCAGTCCTCACCCGAGCCGCAAGGCGCACAAGACCTCGCTAGGTACCTTACTCGCCGAGAATTGTTAAGTTCAGGCCTCCTAGAATTTGATGACCGTCCTGAAAATTATTGGTCATGGAAAGCGTCCTTCCTGAGTACCACCAAGGACTTGAATCTGTCAGCCAGAGAAGAACTAGACTTGATGACAAAGTGGCTCGGAGCTGAGTCGTCAAGACAGGCGAAGAGAATTCGCTCAGCGCACGTCCTCAATCCCACAGCAGGCCTCAACCTGGTTTGGCAACATCTTGAAGACTGTTGTGGGACACCAGAAGTCATCGAACACGCACTGCTCAAGAAGGTTGAGGACTTCCCGAAGCTAACCAACAAGGATAATGTCGAGCTCAGAGAACTGGGCGACATTCTCCTCGAACTGGAGTGTGCCAAGGGAGAAGGTTACCTGACCGGCCTCTCGTATTTGGATACAGCTCGTGGGGTAAACCCAATAGTGGAAAAGCTCCCCCACAACCTTCAAGAGAAATGGATAGCTAAGGGATCCAAGTACAAGGAGGACAATGGAGTGGCATTTCCCCCCTTCTCTCTCTTCTCCAGATTCGTCCAACAACAGGCAAAGGTGAGGAATGATCCAAGTTTCACTTTCTCCACCTCCAGCAGTTACGCTCCTTCGAGAACAGAGAAACCCACAAAGTACAGCAATAAAGCCTCTGTGAGTGTGCACAAAACAGATGTTCTAGCCGAACCCTCAGTCAACCAATCCAGTTCTGCTGGGAATAAAGTGGATGACCCAGATCGTCAGTGTCCAATACACAAGAAGCCCCACCCACTCAAGAAATGTCGGAGCTTCAGAGACAAGCCTATTGATGAGCGCAAATCATACCTGAAAGAGAATCGCATCTGCTTCAGGTGTTGTGGGTCGACCATGCACATGGCAAAAGACTGCAAGGCGACAATCAAGTGCCTTGAGTGCAACAGCGAAAAACACATCGCGGCCCTGCATCCAGGTCCTCCTCCTTCAACCACCGAGAGTGCTGCGGTCGACAAAGAGGATAGCGGGGAGCAAAGCGAAAGCACATCTTCTTCAGTCACCTCCAAGTGCACAGAGGTTTGTGGAAATGCAAGCAGCCCACGCTCATGCTCCAAAATCTGCTTGGTTAAAGCATATCCTGCAGGGAGAAAGGAGAAAGCAATCAAAATGTACGCAGTGCTTGATGAGCAAAGTAACAAGTCTCTAGCGAAGACCGAATTCTTCAATCTCTTTGAAGTCAAGGCCAGCGCAGCTCCGTACACGCTAAAAACCTGTGCAGAGACAACAGAGACTACGGGTAGGAGAGTCGGGAACTTCATGATCGAGTCCATGGATGGGAAACTACAGCTTCCCCTCCCCACCCTAATTGAGTGTGACATGATGCCAGACGATAGGACGGAAATTCCCTCCCCAGAGGTCGCACGCTATCAGCCCCACCTACAGCCAGTCGCCGACAAGATTCCAGCTGTGGACCCGGACGCTCCAATCCTCCTGCTCTTGGGAAGAGACATCTTAAGGGTGCACAAGGTGCGTGAGCAAATCAACGGGCCCCACAATGCTCCTTATGCGCAGCGGCTTGACCTGGGATGGGTCCTCGTGGGTGGAGTTTGCCTGGGAACAGTCCACAAACCAGCGGATGTCAGCGTCTATAAAACAAACGTGTTGCACAATGGCCGCACATCCTTTCTCAGCCCATGCCCAAACAGGATCCAGGTAAAGGAAGGCTACGATGGCATGACGCAGCATCATAGGTCAACCTCCTCTGCCTGTGAGGAAGAGGCAGGCCTCACTGTGAGCACAGACAGCCTAGGATGCTCAGTGTTTGAAAGGTCCAAGGATGATGACAAGCCAGCACTATCCATGGACGACAAAGCCTTCCTAACCATCATGGATGAGGAGGTTTACCAGGACGATGGACACAGCTGGGTGGCACCCTTACCATTTCACTCTCCCAGACGCCGTCTTCCGAGCAACAGGGAACAAGCTATGAAGCGTCTCTGCTCACTCAGGAGAACACTGGAGAAAAGGTTAGAAATGAAAGGCCATTACATAGAGTTCATGCAGAAGATGCTGGACAACGACCAAGCCGAGCCTGCCCCACCTCTGGAAGAAGGTAAAGAACACTGGTACCTGCCAACATTCGGTGTGTATCACCCACAAAAGCCAGGCCAGGTACGAGTCGTGTTCGACTCAAGCGCTGAATGCAAAGGAGTGTCCCTGAACTATGTACTCCTCAGCGGCCCAGACTTGAACAACACCTTGTTGGGAGTTCTCCTGCGGTTCAGGAAAGAACCCGTAGCCCTGACAGCAGACGTTCAGCAAATGTTTTATTGCTTCGTCGTCCGAGAAGACCACAGGGACTATCTCCGCTACCTGTGGTATGAGGACAACGACTTCAACAAGAAGGTGGTGGAGTACAGGATGAAGGTCCACGTGTTTGGAAACAGCCCTTCACCTGCTGTGGCTATCTACTGCATGAGGCGAGCCGCTCAGAAAGGTGAGCAAGAATATGGCTCCGATGCGAAGCATTTTGTTGAGAGGCAGTTCTATGTTGACGATGGTCTTACCTCAGTTACCACACCTGAAGAAGCAATAGATCTCCTGACAAGAACCAGAGCGATGTTGGCAGAGTCCAACCTGAGACTACACAAGGTAGCATCGAACAGTGGACGGGTGATGGAAGCCTTCCCTGCAGAGGACCGTGCCAAGGATCTGAAGGATTTGCACCTTGGGGTGGATCCTCTCCCCCTTCAACGGAGCCTGGGGCTCTCCTGGAACCTAGAAACAGACAGCTTCACATTCCTGGTGTCCCGTGAAGAAAGGCCATTCACACGGAGAGGCATCCTGTCCACGGTCAACAGTTTGTATGACCCTTTGGGGTTCGTAGCTCCCATAACAATGCAAGGAAAAGCATTAGTACGGGAACTCTCATCGGATCAGAGTGAGTGGGATGCTCCACTCCTCCCAGAAAAAGAAGCAAAATGGAACCTATGGAAGGAGTCCTTGAAGGCTCTCGAAGACCTGCGCATAGACAGGTGCTACATTCCAGGCTCGCTGTCTTCAACACAGAGAAGAGAGCTGTGCATCTTCTCAGACGCTTCCACAGTAGCAATAGGAGCTGTGGCCTACTTGAGAGCGGCTGACACCGATGGGAAATACCATGTGGGATTCGTTATGGGGAAGTCCAAGTTGGCCCCTCGGCCTGCCCACACCATTCCACGCCTCGAGCTTTGTGCAGCTGTGTTGGCTGTTCAACTGTACGAGTTGATCAGAGACGAGATTGACATCGATGTGGGCGCCGTCAAGTTCTTCACGGACAGCAAGATTGTACTTGGTTACATCCACAACTCCACAAAAAGGTTTTATGTGTATGTTTCCAACCGGGTGACTCGTATCAGACGATCCACTCACCCTGACCAGTGGTGCTATGTCTCCACAGACCTGAACCCCGCAGACCATGCTACCAGGCCTATACCAGCAGCACACCTACAGCAAAGCAGTTGGTTCTCGGGCCCCGCTTTCCTGTCTAATGCCAACGCAGAGGAGACTCCTGAGCCCAATCCCTTCACCCTTGTGGAGCCTGAAGCTGATACCGAGATTCGGCCTGAAGTTACGACCCTGGCCACCAAAGCCTCAGAATCTCAGTTGGGCTCACAACGCTTTGAACGATTCTCAAGCTGGAGAACACTCTGCCGAACCACAGCCCGACTCATTCACGTAGCAGCATCCTTCAAAGGGAATTCGGACAACATAGAACGCAAAGGATGGAAATGTTTTAAAGAAGTATCCAGCACAAGTGAGCTTTCACAAGCCAAAGATGTGATCATTCGCTCTGCTCAGCATGATGTCTTCAAGGAGGAATTCAAATGCCTTGAAGAGGGACAGACATTCCCCAAGCAAAGCCCACTTAAAAAGCTCAACCCAGTTACAGACGAAGATGGCTTGCTCCGGGTCGGAGGGCGCATATCATCCGCAGACTTGTCAAGAGAAGAAAAGCACCCTCTGATCATCCCGCGCACCCATCACATTGCCACACTACTCGTGAGATACTATCATGAGCAAGTGGCTCACCAAGGACGACACATAACAGAAGGAGCTATCCGAGCAGCCGGATACTGGATAATCGGGAGCAAGCGCTTGGTTTCTTCCGTTATCCACAAGTGTGTTACCTGCCGCAAGCTACGAGGGAGGTTAGAGGACCAAAAGATGGCAGACTTGCCCGCCGACAGACTCACTCCAGAGCCTCCATTCACCAGTGTGGGCCTTGACGTCTTTGGGCCATGGACCATCATGACGCGTCGCACTAGAGGAGGTAGTGCAGGCAGCAAGCGCTGGGCGGTGCTCTTTACGTGCATGTCTACCAGAGCTGTGCACATTGAGCTGCTCGAATCCATGTCAACAGACAGCTTTATCAATGCACTGAGGAGGCTTTTCTCAATCCGTGGTCCAGCCAAACTTCTCCGCTCTGACAGAGGGACTAACTTCATGGGTGCCTGTAAGGAGTTGGACATCCACACGGATGATGCAGCGGTAGCAAGCTACCTCCAAAAGAAAGGATGCACGTGGGTGTTTAACCCCCCGCATTCATCCCACATGGGTGGTTCATGGGAGAGGCTCATCGGTGTTGCCAGGCGTATTCTGGATGCCATGCTGCTTCGGACGGGACCTACTCGTCTCACACACGACGTCTTGAGCACTCTCATGGCTGAAGTCATGGCGATCATGAATGCAAGACCCCTGGTGCCGGTGTGCACCGACCCAAACATGCCTGCAGTCCTCACCCCAGCGATGCTCCTGACTCAAAAGATGAGTGCTATTTCAGCCCCCCCTGGAAACTTTGACATGGCTGAGCTGCACAGGAAGCAGTGGAAGCAAGTCCAGTGTCTTGCAGACACTTTTTGGAAGAGATGGAGAGGAGAGTATTTGTCCACCCTACAGAACCGTAGGAAATGGACAGAAGACAAGCCAAATGTCAAAGTGAGAGATGTCGTCTTGCTGAAAGACAGCCAAGCACACAGAAACGAATGGCCAGTGGGACTGGTCGTCAAAACTCTGCCGAGCAGGGACAAGAGGGTCCGCAAGGTGGAGGTGAAGATCGTCAAGGAGGGGACTGTCAAAGTGTTTCTGAGGCCAGTCTCAGAGATCGTAGTCCTCCTTTCCGAAGAAACCTAGAGAACGGACTCTGAGTATGTCGCTGCCGAAGGACGTTCTCTTCAGGTTTATTTTGTATCTGTAGTGGTACAAATGGGATTGTACCAAGCGGGGAGTGTGCTGTCTCTCCCTCTACCTTAACCCTACTGTATGTACATAACCTACTTATATATGTATAACTTACCTGTTAGGGCCGTTGCCCCTTTAACTCACCTTTTAGGGCCATTGCCCCTTTAAGACGCGCCTTAGCGTGCTGACGTCACGTCACGTATGACGTGACGTGCGTGAGGCGGCTGCCGGCCTGACTCAGCCCTCCAGAAAGGCCGCCGGCACAGCCCGGCCTAGCGTCTTCGGCCGCATCGCTCAGCCGCCGGGAGCGCCGCTATCCTCCGCTCCCGCGGCAAGCACCGGCTCAGCCTGGCCTCCAGCTCCCGCTCCCGACTTCGGCCCCAACGGCCAGCGACGCAACGACCGGCAAACGTGATGACGTCACAACCCCGAGCGTGATGAGGTCGTCACGCTACCCACGGGACTGCGAGCTCATTCCTCGTGGAGCCTCCGCCGGAACAGGACCTGCGCCACGGTGCTCCTCAGTTGTATTGTCCCCATGCTTGAGTCTTGGAAATTGTTTGTCTGTAAGTATTTAGAATGCTATAGATGATTAGCGTACACTGTACGTTGTAGAAAATGTTTAGTTGTAACTTTTCTCTGTCTAGCTGGTTAACTAGTAACTGTATTTGATACACTGTGTACAGGGCTAATTTAAAGAGAATGCCTTCCAGCTTGCTAAATGTATATTCATTGCCAAATGTACTGTGTTGCCCAGGCGTACCTAAATTTGTGTATACACATCAGTTATGCGTTTGTATACTAATGTGTGCTTCCATTTCTGTGTTGTATTTCAGTTTTACAATAAGAATCTTTCAGTAAAGCGTTACAAGAAAAGTCAAGCCTTGTGATTTTATTGGAAGATATCAAGTTGTTCGCTATCTGTCTAGCTCTGCATAGGATCGCGTTGCGAGGGCAGATTATCCCATGGATGATGTTACCAAAGCACAACATTTATGTGATGAAGATGAGGGGGTGCAAGAATGGATCCAAGGAGGGCAAGAATGGATCCTTGGGAGACACCAACGGTGATGGTGCGAGGATGGGAAGAGAAGTTACTGGTAGAGATGCTCCTGATACAATTGGATGGGTAAGAATGGAATTAATCAAGGGCAATCCCAACTAGCTGGACAACAGAGGAAGATGGTCTAGTTGACTGTGTCAAGGGCTGCTGATAGGTCGAGAAGGATGAGAAGGGATAATGCATCATAGTCGTAGTCACATAGAATGTCATCCCTGATTTTTTTAGGGTTGTTTCAGTGCTATGGAAGGGATTCAAACAGGATGTTGCAGGAAAGATGGGCAACATGTTCAAGAATTAAATATTTGCTCAGTTCAGCTTCGGAGAGTTTGAAAAAGTATACATGCAAAAGCAATGAATATCCAGCTCAGGTTGCAAGAGAGTAGTATTATTACACTCCACAGGTTACACTAGTGTGCAAGTAGATATTAGGCTTTATGTAAGGTTTATGTATCCATAAAGATAAGAAACTCAGACTAGGGGACATAAATACAAGATAGTCACTAATAAATCAAATAGGGAATTCAGGAGAAACATCTTTATCCAGCGAGTGGTTAGAATGTGGAACTCGCTGCCACAGGGAGTAGTTGAGGTGAATAGCATGGGTGCATTTAAGCGAAAGCTAGATTAAACACATGAAGGAGAAAGGAATAGAAGGATATGTTGATGGGGTTCGATGAAGAAGGGTGTAAGGAGGCTCGTGTGGAGTATAAACACTGGCATGGACCTGTCGGGCGAATGGCCTGTTTCTGTGCTGTAAATACTTTGTAATACTTTGCAATACCACTTACAGAATCAACGGATGCCAATAAACTCAAGAACCCAAGCATTTACAACAGACTTGAATTTCTAACAGTAATACTTCCCTTTAATTTTTTCGATCCTGTTAAATTGTACTTACACGCAACAGATTTCCACCCAAATCTACATCCTAGAGCTATAATGAGCTGACCTCAGAAAATTGGGTGCAAATAGCACATTTCCATTTGTTTTAGTGCAACGCCTGTTTGTAATGATTTGGGAGTGAACAAGACCTATACTGGAAAATCTAGGCTGCAGCCACCATTTGAAATTCTAGCCTACCTTTTCTCTTTTCAGATGTTGACAGACCTGCTGTCTATTTTCAGCATGCTTTGCTTTATTTTTAATTTCCAGATTCAAAGTTTTTTTTCCCTTTTGTTCTGTTGAGATTGGATTAATTTGGATTGAATGGGATTCTGCCCATTGTATTCACACTATTGGAGTAATTTTACAAAATAACGCTCCCAGTGAGAGGCCTCACCCACTGGGAGCACATATCTTGACTTCAGATGTTCATTCCCAAAGATTTTCCATCCAATCCAGCAGATGAGTGTCCATAACAGGGTGTGATTTCTTAAAATTACCCCCCCACCCCCCATACATTACATTTTTCAAATGGTGAATCCCGGAGTAGACCCACCAGATAGCAGGTTGGGTTTTATAGTGAACCATGGAAGCACTTTGAGCTAATGACTTTGACTGTTCAGCTCCAAGGCATTTTGTTAGATGTCTCAGAAGGCTTGCCCTGTTGTCTTTTCTTTCTACCTCCAAGATCACAAGCTCCTTACAGCTGAGGAAGAACATTTGACCCATCTTAATTCATACATCCATCACAATCTTACACTCCCCCCATTTCTGAATCAAACTGTTTTGTAAATGATTCGAGGGTTTTTGCCTCCACTATTCTGCCTGGATGCATTTCAAGTGTTTATCACTCTCTGCATGAAGAAATCAGTCCTAATTTAAATCTGTGTCACCTTGTTCTACTTCCACAGTTTAATTTAAAGTGGTTAATCTTATATACCTTTATAAGTTCATGTCTGAGATGCCTCCTTTCCAGGCTGAAACATTAAAGTCTCTCCAGTCTTTCCTCATAACTCACACTTCTGACACTAGGGATTAACCTTGTGACTTTTCTGTGCAATGCCTCCAGCGCTTGAATGTCTGCCTTGTTTGTAGTTTCTGGGTGACTCCTTTGATTCTTCTGCCGTTCCAAGTTTGGTAACACTGCAAATTTGATCAATTATCATTGAGTTTCTGAATCCAAGTCATTGATGTAAATCAGAAATAGCAGTGGGCCAATACTAAGCCCTGGGGCAACCCATTAAGTACTTTCCCCCACCCCAACATTAACCAATACAGTCAATTTTTTATCCAGACCCAGGTTTTGCCCTGAATCCCCACAGTTTTGAGCTTTCAGTTTAATTAGTAACCTTTCGTGTGGAATGTAAAGTACACAACATCATAGGGTTTGCAACAGTCAATTTGAATTGTCACATTCAAAGCGTTTTAATTTTTGAGGTGGAGCAAATTCAAAATCTGACTTTGACATCCCTAATGAGTGGGCATTAAAAGCCAACGATTTATACTGGATGGATTGAAATCCACCTACAGCGGAGCCTCTTTTAAAGCAGGGAAGGAGATAGAAATGTTAACACTGACAATAAAGCAAGCTCATTTGCATAATTCAGGCAGTTGGTCCTTACGTTGGTACATCTATGCAGTGCAAATTTACATTTACGGTCGCAATGACAATTAGGCTTTCAAGAGTTATAAAGGCTTTCGATAAGCAGCTTGAGAGACATCATTGGTCAACGTCAGTACCGCACAACAGGCTGATGGAAAATCGGCAGCCCGTTTTACACCACAATCAATTTTATTAACAGAAAATCGGCTGCGGTCTATAACAGGCTGCCAATTCGCTATTAGCCCATTTCGCGCTAGTGGCATTGACCAATTTCACCCCATTACCTTTTCTTTGGCATTGATTCCTTTGTAATTGACAGTCTGTTCCATAATGTTACTTGGATTCAAATTGACACCCAGATTATTAATCTTTAAAGCAATGTAATGGCAAAAATATTGAATTTCTGTTTCTTTAGCTCTGTAAGGGTTAATGATACTCTGGAGCCAGCTAGTACAGTGTTGGGTAGCTTCTCATAGTCTGCAAGAAGTCTTAGTGTAGCCTTGTGCTTGTCCTATAAAATGACATATCATTTTTGTATCAAAGTATGAACCTGGGTAACAGTTAAAATATTTAGGTCCATAGTGTGTATTAATAATGTGTAGAAATAGCCTTAAACACATGTTCTAAGGAATGAGGTCTTTATAAAGCATAATGCTTTGGGTTTAAAGTTCCATTAACAGATTATGATTACTGGAAGCATTTCACGGGTTATGTTATTAACTTATTGATTTTATATGGATTAAAAAGACAAGGCACATGAGGTTATTTCAAAATGCCTGAGGTTTGCTTACTCTGTACACCAACAATAAATTACTTGTGATTGACCATCTACTTTCATACATAGTACTCATTTGGAACATACCATTAATACATTACCTTAGAAAATGGCTTAGCTGCGCTTTATTGAGCTTTTGATGGGTAATAATAGCGATCAGAAATTGCCATTTTGGCATTTAGAGGAAGACTGATGAATACCAAGTTAGCATATCAGTAAAATTTCAGAATTGACTTATTTTCTTCTATTAGAGCCTGGAGGTTCCAATCAGCTTTGCCCAAAAACCAGGCATAAATTGGATAAAACCAGCTGAAAATCAGGGTAAAGAACCACCAGGGCATTCTCCCCTGATTTTGTGTTCCATGCACATTTCTACTGCAATTTTCTTCTGGCAGCCACCACTTTGATAGCTTGTATATTTAAACGAGGTCCTAATGAGGGGTTAATGTTCTTCATGCAATTTCTTAATGCTCTCTCCAGGATATTGGTGTTTTACCAATCTGTCCATATAAAATGATTGGTAGGGGAAAGGCTTTTAAAGAGCCCTTATGGTATTGGGTGGGCTGCCTAGCCCTGTTGCCTTTCTGACACATGCAGCCATTGGAGGGGCTAATAGGACGGTCAAGACATGATGCCATCTTGAGAAATAGCATCATCATAAGTGTCCATTCCAGTCCTGTCTCTACTCATGGCCATTGATCAGTTTGACAGCAGAGTTAATGGCACCCTTTCGATCAATGAGGCCCTGCCTCATCGTTACTTCTAGCTTATTGAAGCCGGAAGAGATAACTGGTTCCCTCCGGCGATTTCTTGCCTCTATGATAGCAGTCTATGTACTCATGAGGGAATCAATTTGGCACTTCTTACATGGTGGGTTCTGCTGCAGATTGCAAGTCTATACTCATGTGGCTAATGGTCTGCTCCATGCAAACCACCCTTTACAGCATAGTCTGCAACACCTGAACCAAAGCACCATGCTTAGAAAGCAGCCTTCTTCAGAAAGCAGGCAGGCCCCTTAAGGTCCAGAACTCCAAACACCTCACTCCAGATGTTACTCTTTGTAAAATATGCAAAACAATCATAAAGCTCCAGTTGCTTTTGACCTGCACTTTACAATCAGAAAAGCTCGCTGACCAAACAACTACTAAAAATCTCTCAATGTTGATAGTCTGGATTAGGGGCTATTTTTGAAATAGTTCCCAGAAAAGATGTTCGTGAAAATAATACCAATTTAGGTTAATGAATTAGGAAATATTTTCAAGGTTGATTGGTCACTTCTCTAGCAGCACTTGTGATGCCTTTATTCTATGGCAATCCACTTATTATTTGACTTGGAAAGAAAAGTGCAAGATTGGATCCTAGTAAGCCAGGGACAGTCGCTGCAGCCTTGGCTCATGGCCCCTGTATGCCCTCTATGTACAACTGCCAGGTTTAATGAGCTATATACACCCACTTATTGAACTCACCATAGGCAGAGCAAAGCAAAGATTCCAATGGCTTGGCAGATCTGGGGAATCCTCCAGTACAACCTTGCCAACGTGTTTTTGTTTTGTTGCTTTAAAATGGGTAGAGCTGAACTTGTCTCTGACAGCCTGAGCTCCTGTGAGGCAACAGGGATATTAATGCTCCTACCCACAGTAAGAGGTTCTGAATACCAGGTATAGGATTTACAATGAGCATTCCCCTGTTTTGCAGTTTAGCGGAGGAACAGTGCAAGATGTAGGAAAGGAGAATTTGAGGAGAATGCTCAAGATATACCCCCTACCCCCTACGAATGCACAGTGCACACAGAGCATATGAAGGTCTCAGTCAGAGGCTCTGTGTGAAAAGACTGTGCTTCACAAAAGAGGCAATAGGAGAGCTGTAACGTCTACTATGTGAAGACCTGTGGCCAAGATCACCTGCTCAGACAGCCCTGCCTGTGGCTGTGAAAGTGACGACCGAACTCAATTTTTACGCCACAGCCTCACCTCAAACAGCCATGGGTGACCTGAGCAATATCACCCAGGGTGCTATTAAGCCATGCATTTGCCAGATCACTGATACACTTTTTAGGAGTGTTGGGGAATTCATCCAGTTTAAAATGACAGCAAGGCAGAAGCATGATAGGGCCATCCAGTTTTATTGTGTTCTTGGGTTCCTCAAAGTGTAGTGTGCAATATATGGCATGCACATAGTTTTCCAAGCCCCTACCGTTAACCTCTCAACTTTCTTAACAGAAAAGGATACCAGTCACTGAATGTCCAAATTGTTTGCGACAAGATGCCAAGAGTCCTTCGAGTGAATGCCAGATTTGCTGGAAGTTGCCATAATGCAGTCCTCATCAAGAATTGTGCCCTTCCAAGAAGATATGTTCTTGTGCAAGATTGGATAGCTTGGGAATGACAAAGCATATTCCTTCTCATCATGAATAAAGACCCTCCCCCCCGGACTAAAGAATTTCAAGTAAAGCAGTTTTGGAGTGCTACAATGAGATATGTGTCTTGACATTAAGGGGGTTGTGACAGAGGAATATTGGTGAGGTTTTTGCTCCAGGAACTCCTCATCAGCAGCATTCTCATTGCCATTTCAATAGTCACTGAGGAAGGAATTTCTTCCCTCCTCCTCTTTTTCATCCTTTGCTTCCATCTCATTGCTGTGATGGATGTGCAGGAAAGGAGAGCACATGCTAAAAACGGATGAGTATAACCCCCTTTGGTTTAAGAATTTCAAAGTATGAAAGCTTCTACTGTGTGCTACTTCACAAGGATGCCATAGCGACTGTCTAGATGTGCGCCCACTAATCTGCCACCTGCACTATCTCTCTGATTTCACCATCTCTCAAGCTAGAGTTGAATGCCTCCCCAGCAGTTCATTGGCCCACGCCTTGCGAGGAGTCAGATCTTTGATGTCCAGAATGCCCCCTCTGCTGCCCTGCCTCGAATGGACATTATGCGCAGGTTTCACCTGCAACAAGATTGAGTGCATTACATGAACATTAACAATTGGAGGGGTGTCTCCCAGCTGGCATCAGGCAGCTAATGTTATAGATATGCTGGTATCACGCTGCTAAAGTGGAGGAAGTGGTTTTAAGTTTTGACATGCAAGTAATTTTGGGAGATGGTGCAACGTATATTGTCATGTTAAGAGTTTTTGAACCCCTTAGCTACAGGGCAGTGTAAAGGGTTACTTGTGCACCTAATGATTTGAGAGAGTGAACAATGTGTTGGTGCCTATGGTGCCCAAGCAAAAAGAGGCCAAGTGGCTGGTGTATCATCTTGTCTACCCTCATCAGATCATTAAACCTTTTCCAGCACTGGACTGCAGTTCTGGGGGAGAGAGATGTGGAAATCTGTGCCACTGCCACCTTCCTCCACATGATATGCGAGACATTGTTTTGTGGTTTCCTCCCATGGACACTGTTGTATCTATGCTTTAATACGTTCAATCAAGCATGTAGATACGTCGAATTAAATCAGAGTCAGGCAGACAGGCTTCTAACTACGATATTCTCTTTATTGGTAAAATGGCCGACTGCTGCTTTCCCGGGTAATTCCCATAATGCAATGCACATTACATTACCGTATTAACTGGTGTTAAACTCACACATTACATTACCGTATTGACTGGTGTCAAACTCGCAATCAATACACGACAGACACTGAGCCTTTCTCTCCTTTGCTGTATCTCATTCAGGTGGGTTCGTAGGTCAGAATATTTTTTTTTCTGCCTCCTTGCAATGACCAGTTTTCCTCTTTTGATGTATCTGTAAAGTCCTTTACTTGCTTTAAAAGTACTGCCAAAACTCACTTGAACCCTCTATTACACATGCTGGACAGTTAACTTAGTCTGGAAAAGTGTCCCGTACTTATCCGCTGCTCCACCAGCCTGCTTCTGAAATCTTCAGCCATTTTGAACTCTTTAAAGGTCTGCACCTACAATTTACATTCTCCCCCAGCACAGTACTCCCTTGTTACCATGCCACCGCTGGGCTGCAACACCAATGTAAGTGCCCTGTGGATCTTCGAGCCCAATATACTTTTCCCAAATGCTGAGCTTGGTCCAGCCCTGAATCTTCACCAATTTTGTTTCCTATATAACCTCCCTTCCCTGGATCTGCTGTGCTGCCTCCTCACAGAGAATGCAGATGGAGGTATTTCTTGTGCAGCTTCTCTCCTCTGGTTATATGCAGTCTTCTCCTGGTAAAACAGTAAAAGGGATTGACTAATTGACATTGGCAGGATGACATACGCAGAAACCCATGTATCAGAGTGCTGTTTAGAAGAAGTGTGATGACAGAAACATGCATCCTCTAGGGCATAAAAACCCAAAAGGTAAAGTGATCCAACCATGGCTAACAAAATAAATTAAAGCTAGTATTAAATCAAAGGAGGAAGCTTATAAAGTTGCCAGAAAAAGTGGTCAGCCTGAGGATTGGGATCTTTTTAGAAATCAGCAAAGGGGGACCAAGATATTGATAAAGAAAGGGAAAATGGAATATGAGAACAAACTAGTGAAAAATATAAAAATGGATTGTAAAAGCTTCTATAGCTATGTGAAAAGTAAAAGACTGGTGAAGGCAAATGTAGGTCCTTTACAGTCAGAGATGGGAGAATTTATAATGGGGAATGAGGAAATGGCAGAGATATTAAATAAATACTTTGCTTCTGTCTTCACGGAGGAAGACACAAAAAACCTCCCAGAAATACGAGAAAACCAAGGGTTTGACGAGAATGAGGAACTTAAAGAAATTATTATTAGTAAAAAAACAGTACTAGCAAAATTAATGGGACTAAAAGTCCATAAATCCCAAGGACCGGATGATCTACATCCTAGGGTTTTGAAAGAGCTGGCCATTGGAATAGTGGACGCATTGGTTGTCATTTTCCAAAATTCTATAGATTCTGGAAAAGTTCCTGCAGATTGGAGGATAGCAAATGTAAGAAAGGAGGGAGAGAGAAAATGGGGAACTACAGACCTGTTAGCCTCACATCAGTAGTTGGGAAAATGCTGGAATCTATTATAAAGGATGCAATAACTGGGCACTTAGAAACTAATACAGGAAATTTTGTGTTATCTGGAGGCGAACCGTCCGGCAAGCTTGAACCACCGGCAAAAATCAGGAGCAGTTTTTTATTCTTTTCGTTTCTTTTCTTTGCTTTTTTTGAACAATCAAGCTCTGCAACGTCTGTAGCTAAGCAACAGCTTCAGCTAGAGATGCTACAGAGACGCTTGCCGACTGTTTAGAGGCTGTTGCTAAGCAACAGGGTTTGTTGATTCATACGGAGATGAAAATCTCCATATGTTTCAACATTAGCTCTGGAGTGTACGGCAGTTTTGAGGGAACGGCAGCAGCTCGGTCCCGTCGGTGCCGGATAGCACAAAGTTCCCTGTAGTAAGATTGGGCAGAGTCAACATGGATTTATGAAAAGAAATCCTGTTTGACAAACCTATTGGAGTTCTTTGAGGATGTAACTAGTGGAGTAGGCAAAGGGGAACCAGTAGATGTGGTGTATCTGGATTTTCAGAAGGCCTTCGATAAGGTCCCACATAAGAGGTTGGTGAACAAAATTAGGGCACATGGAATTGGGGGTAATATACTCGCATGGATTGAGAATTGGTTAACAGGCAGAAAACAAAGAGTAGGGATAAACGGGTCTTTTTCAGGATGGCAGGCTGTGACTAGTGGGGTACCGCAAGGATCGGTGCTTGGGCCCCAGCTATTCACAATCTATATCAATGATTTGGATGAGGGGACTAAAATTTGCTGATGATACAAAGCTAGAGGGCAGTGTCAGTTGCGAAGGGGATGTGAAGAGGCTTCAAGGGGATCTCGACAGGCTCAGTGAGCGGGCGAGAACATGGCAGATGGAATATAATGTGGATAAATATGAAGTTATCCACTTTGGTAGAAAAAACAGAAAGGCAGAGTATTTCCTAAATGGTGAAAGATTAGGGAATGCAGATGCTCAATGGGACCTGGGTGTCCTTGTGCATGAGTCACTGAAAGTGAATGAGCAGGTGCAGCAAGTCATTAGGAAGGCAAATGGTATGCTGGCCTTCATTACAAGAGGATTTGAGTATAGAAACATAGAAACATAGAAGATAAGAGCAGGAGTAGACCATTTGGCCCTTCGAGCCTGCTCCGCCATTCAATGAGATCATGGCTGATCATCCAAATTCAGTACCCTGTCCCTGCCTTCTCCCCATATCCCTTGATCCCTTTAGCCTTAAGAAATATATCCAACTCCTTCTTGAATATATTTAATGAACTGGCCTCCACCGCCCTCTGTGGCAGAGAATTTCACAGGTTTACCACTCTCTGGGTGAAGAAATTCTTCCTCATTTCAGTCCTAAATGGCTTACCCCTTATCCTTAGACTATGACCCCTGGTTCTGGACTCCCCGGCCATCGGAAACATCCTTCCTGCATCTAGTCTGTCCAGGCCTGACAGAATTTTATAGGTTTCGATGAGATCCCCTCTCAATCTTCTAAATTCCAGTGAGTATAAGCCCAATCGACACAATCTCTCCTCATACGTCATTCCTGCCATCCCAGGTATCAGTCTGGTGAACCTTCGCTGCACTCCTTCCATGGCAAGAACGTCCTTCCTCAGATAAGGCGACCAAAACTGCACACAATACTCAAGGTGCGGTCTCGCCAAGGCCCTGTACAACTGCAGCAAGACATCCTTGTTCCTGTACTCGAACCCTCTTGCTACGAAGGCCAACATACCATGTATAGGAGTAAAGAAGTCTTACTCCAATTATATAGGACCTTGGTGAGACCACACCTGGAGTACTGTGTACAATTTTGGTCTCCTTACCTAAGGGAGGATATACTTGCCATAGAGGGAGTGCAACGAAGGTTCACGAGATTGATTCCTGGGATGGCGGGACTGTCGTATGAGAAGAGATTGAGTAAACTAGGCCTGTATTTTCTTGAATTCAGAAGAATGAGAGGGGAACTCATTGAAGCATACAAAATTATTACAGGGCTTGATAGGATGGATGCTGGGAGAATGTTTCCCTTGGCTGGGGAGTCTAGAACCAGGGGCCACAGCCTCAAGGTAAATGGTAGGCCATTCAGGACTGAGATGAAAAGAAATTTCTTCACAC
Organism: Somniosus microcephalus; assembly: GCF_052327205.1. Lineage (NCBI taxonomy): Eukaryota > Metazoa > Chordata > Chondrichthyes > Squaliformes > Somniosidae > Somniosus > Somniosus microcephalus. Next base: position 300,641,718 of record NC_140990.1, read on the forward strand.
AGAGGGTGGTGAACCTTTGGAATTTTCTACCCCAGACTCAGTCATTGGGTATATTCAAAACAGAAGTTGATAGATTTGACTAGTAAGGGCATCAAGGGATATGGCGATAGGGCCAGTGAATGGAGTTGAGGCAGAAGATCAGCCATGATCTCATTGAATGGCAGAGCAGGCTCAAAGGGCCAAATGGCCTGCTCCTGCTCCTATTTCTTATGTTCTTACGTTATCATGCAGGTACAGTAGGCAGAAGGATTTTCCAGGTGGAATAGTAGTTGTTGCAACATGCACTCAGGCAATCATGGAAAACTTTCAAAGTACTGCAAGACTGTGAGTTGGATGGAACTATTTATGCCCTTCATAGTCAATACACTGCTTTACTTTAAATTTACGGTAGATTGTCATACCTTAGCACATGTGGTGAGTTCATTAAACTTCTTGTAGCCAAGACCTCTGTGTTGTGTATGTACCTTTAAGAGAAGAACTGATTCTATACTGCAGTACCGGCAGTGACCACCCCTGTATATAAAGCCATAGCAGGCTTCTGTACGTCAGTCTTAAGTTACCCTCTGTTCCAGCATTTCTGGCTGTGGAGCTGCCTCAGTCAGCAGGAGGAGAAGGAGCAGCCAAACCAGGAGAGTGGAAAGTGGTGGTCTCCTGACCAGGAAGAGGAGGATATCGATAGACCACCACCACCTCCACCTCCACCATCATCACAGCAACTGAGGTGCCTGGAGAGAGAGGACAGAGGAGGAGAAGGAGAAGGGAGGCCAGCAACAACACCAACCAGGGGAGAGGCCTTTCCATTACTGCCTCCCCAAATTGGCCTCCACTTCAGGAGAGGGATAGAGGGGAGAGAAACAACCAACAACCACCAACTGTTTGGAAGGAGGGAAGAACAACATCATCTTTCAGGTGGGTGTTATTTGGTGCACTCTCCCAAAGACTTTGTATTTTAGGTGGGGGAGAAAAGAAGAAACAAGGCCGGATCATCAAGGGGTGTCTGTGTGTGTGTGTGTGGCTCTTGTTAAAAACTAGGCCACACACACCACTAATAAGCACCCCTTCAATTGCCTGACCTGGGACAGCTGGAGCTGCCTAGGTGAAGTCTAATTACATCGTTAAGACCTGGTGTGGGACTGAGCCTGGGGCATCTCCAGCTTTCCCAGGTGAAGACATCTTCTCCCCCTGCCAGAAGACCACCTTCAAAGACTTTAAATTCCCATCGGAGAGTGCACCCCTGCCAACACCCACCCACCCACCATCCTGAGTGGCAACTCTGCCTTTGTGGCCTCCCTCCTTCCCACCACCCCCTCTCTCTCGCTCTCTTTGTCTCTCTCTGCCTATTTCTCTGAGGCATCTCAATTTCATCTTTTTTTATTAATTGCCTATTGAGCAGAGGGGAGAAGGCCCCTCTCCCAATTTCAATCAATAAGGGGAGAGGTGTGTCTTCATTTTAAACAGCACCCTCTGCTCAATAGAGGACCAAAAAATACCTGAGGCCATTAACACCTTCAGGCCTGTGACTTGGGGTGAGTGTAGCCCTTATAAAAACACCCCATAATGGCGACTGCATCTTCGCCGGTGGCGGGGCCAGCCAGGATTTATGCGGGAGTGGCAGCCACAGCCACAGCTGCTCCCGTTGCTTCTGCTGCCCCGTCACCTTTTAAACTTATGACAAAAAAGCTTGGGGTGAAGAGCTACACTCATCCCACTATGACCATTGAGGCCTGCATTAAAGCCATGGCTGGGGTTGTCGGCCCCTCAGCCATCGTCGCGGCCTCAAAAATGTACGGGAAGGCTGTGTTCTTCCTGGGGTCGGAGCGGGCGGTGTCCCTGGCCATCGCCAAGGGGCTCACCGTGGGTGGGACCTTCCTGCCAATGGATCCTCTCGAGGCCACCGCGCAGAGGACCGTCATCTCGAACGTCCCGCCCAATGTTCCTGGTGAGCTCCTCCTCCCCCATTTATGCCAACTTGGGGAGGTGCCGTTACCCCTCGCTGGGTCGGGCAACCTGGGGTCTGGGTCGGGTGAGCTCGAGGAAAATGAGCTCGCCCAATGCGACCCGGACATCTCCCAGGGGCTGCTCGTCCCAGTGGAGGTTTTAATTGAAAACACCCCATCCGCTGGGTCGGAGGCTGGTGGCGGGGAGGAGGATGGCCCCCTGGCTGCGTCTCTGGTGCCGGACGTACTGGAGGAGCTGGGAATTGTTCTCTCCCCGGTTTCTCTGGTCGTTCTGGTGTCTGAGGCAGGGGGGGACTCCGAACCGCCACCGTCTTCTGGCCCGGCGCCCCTAGAGGAGCCCAGGGAGGAATCCTCTGCCGCCGATCCTGGGGTTGGGATCCGGGCGGAGGCGGGGCCGGCTGGTGCGGCCGAGCCGTTCGCTGCGCACTGCGCGACGGACAGGTCGGCCGCTGGCGACGACCCCCTGGAGGAGGATGGGGACTCGGTGATGGGCACGGAGGACGATTTGGACTCCACCGTCCACGAGGCGCTGGATGACCTCGTACCCCTCGCCGAGTCTCTCCTCATTCCCGTAAGGGAACTCCGGGACTTTATGGCCACGTGCCAGGGTCGGCAAAATAAGATCCGGCTGGCCCTCGAAAGGTGGTCGCAGCTGGCGCTGCTCATCGTGTCCGTCCGCGCCACCGTTAAAATCATGGGCGCGGACGAGGGCGTGGACCGCTCGAGCTGCGTCGGCTCAGAACGTTTCTCACTGGGCTGCTGAGGAAGTGGCGGCTGACCAGCGGCTGCGCTTCCTCCCCCCCGTTAGGTGTAGGTAGAGGTTGCACTATGCTTCTGACATGAAGATAACCATAGCCAGCCTCAACATCAACGGCAGCAGGGAGGCGCGCCGCAGATTCAACAACTTCTCGGTCCTTCGGGACGGGAAGTATGCGGCGTGTTTCCTGCAAGAAACCCAACCGTTCCGGGAGACGAAGCTACATGGCTCCTGAAGTGGCAAGCAGGGGTCAGCATGAGTCACCTCTCCAACAATTCCAGCGGGGTGGCTATCTTGCTGGCCCCGCATTTTCAGCCGGAGATCTTGGGGGTCAAGGAGCACGTGCCGGGCCGCTTGCTCCAGATCACTGTTCGCCTGGGGGGCGTGCCGCTCCATCTAGTGAACGTGTACGCCCCTCAGACCGGTGCGCAGCAAGTGCGCTTCTTCGAAGAAGTGTCCGCTCTTTTGGGCTCCGTCGACGCGGGCGAGTGCGTCATCCTCGGGGGGGATTTTAACTGCACCCTCGAGGCGAGGGACCGTTCGGGTCCCCCGCGAAGCCCGGCGGTGATGGAGAAGTTGAGGGACCTGGTCGGGTCCTTCGACTTGGTGGACGTCTGGCAAAATCTCCACCCCGACTCCAGCGCCTTCACTAGCGTGAGGTCTGGGGGAGGAAGGTCCAGAATCGACAGCCTCTACATTTCCCGGGCGTACGTCTCCTACGTTCCGGCGGCTTCCATGCGGCCGGTGCCGTGCACGGACCACCACCTGGTGTGGGTGGAGCTCACTCCGCTACACACGCGGGGGTGTCCGCGTACTGGCATTTTAACAACCTGCTGCTGGAGGACGCGCGGTTCCGGGATTCGTTTCGTCGGTTCTGGGCCGACTGGAGAAGGAAGCGGGGGGGCTTCCCCTCCTTGAGGCTATGGTGGGACGTGGGCAAGGCTCACATCCATCTCTTCTGTCAGGAGTACGCGAAGGGGTCGACCAAGAGGCGGGAGGCCCGGATCGGGCAGCTGGAGAAGGAAGTGCTCGACCTGGAGTCCCGTCTCGGTCAGGTCGTCGAGGACCCAGCCCTGCGGAAGGTGTACGAAGAGAAGAAGGGCGCGCTGAAGGACCTGCAGCTCGTCGGGTCCTGAGGCGCGTAGGTGAGGTCGCGGACCCAGCTCCTGCGGGATCTGGACCGCGGCTCCCCCTTCCTCTTCTCGCAGGAAAAAAGACGGGGGGTCCATAAGCAGCTCTTGGGGCTGCTGGCCGACGGTGGATCACTGGTCTCGGATCCGGAGGGAATCAGCGCGGAGACCCGCGCCTATTATGGGGCTCTGTTCTCTCCGGATCCGTCCAGCGAGGATGCGCGCAGAGTTTTGTGGGAGGACCTGCCAAAGGTCAGCCCGGAGGGCGCCGAAGAATTGGACGCTCCGCTAAGCCTGGCAGAGCTGACCGGCGCCCTCCGCCAGCTCTCTAGGGGAAAGTCCCCGGGGCTGGATGGGCTGACCGTGGAGTTCCACAGGACGTTCTGGGACGTCTTGGAGGGCGACTACGCGCGGGTCCTGGGGGAAAGTTTGGCGACCGGGGAGATGCCCCTCTCTTGGCACAGGGCGATCATTGTCCTGCTGCCTAAGAAGGGCGATCTCCGCCTCCTTAAGAACTGGCGCCTGGTCTCCCTCCTCAGCACGGACTATAAAATCTTTGCCAGGGCCATGTCTGCTCGCCTTGGCACCGTGCTGGCCCACATGATCCACCCCAACCAGTCCTACACGGTCCAGGGCCGGACCATCCACGATAACATCCATCTGGTCCGGGACCTGGTCCACCACTCCCAGAGGGCTGGTCTGTCGGTCGCCTTCCTTTCCCTGGATCAGGAGAAGGCGTTCGACAGGGTGGATCACGAGTATCTCTTTGGGACTCTGCGCGCATTCGGGTTCGGGATGCATTTCGTCGCCCGGATACGACTTCTGTACGCCGCCGTGGAGTGTCTGATTAAAGTTAACAGGTCCTTGACGGCGCCCCTTCGCTTCGGGAGGGGGGTGCATCAGGGACGCCCCATGTCCGGTCAGTTATATGCCATTTGCATGGAGCCTTTCCTGCGCCTCTTGCGGAAGAGGTTGACGGGACTGGCTCTGCAAGGGCCGGGCGTGGAGGTGGTCATCTCGGCTTACGCCGATGACGTGCTCCTCACGGTCACGGATCCCGCTGACTTGCGGAGGATGCGGGAATGCCAGCAGATTTACTCGGACGCATCCTCCGCCAAGATCAACTGGGAGAAATGTTCCGGACTCCTGGTGGGTCAGTGGCGGGTGGACTCCCTGCCGGAGGAGTTCAGGCCTTTCGCCTGGAGCACCACGCACCTCCTCTATTTGGGAGTCTACCTTAGCCCTGCCAAGGACGCCTGGCTGGTGAACTGGCAAGAGCTGGAGGCCAAAGTCACCGCTCGCCTAGGACGCTGGACAGGACTGCTCCGAGTGTTGTCCTACAGGGGTCGAGCGCTGGTCATAAACCACCTGGTGGCCGCCATGTTGTGGTACCGGTTGGTCACTTTGATCCCTCCCCCTGCGTTTGTCGCCAAGATGCAGAAGAAACTCATCGACTTCTTCTGGGACAAAAGGAAGCACTGGGTCTCTGCCGTGGTTCTGTGTCTCCCGCTTAGGGAGGGCGGTCAGGCGCTGGTGTGCCTTCGCACCCAGGCTGCGACTTTCCGTCTTCAGACGCTGCAGAGGTACCTGTACATCGAGAATCCTCCGAGATGGTGTGCACTGGCGACGTTTCTCTTCCGCCAGCTGCACGGCCTCAATTACGACATGCAGCTCCTGTTCGCGAAAGTGGGCGGCAGGCGTGCCAGCCTGCGGGAGCTGCCTGTCTTCTACCAGGAACTGCTATGGGTTTGGAACTATGTCGCTTCCAGGCGGAGCTCTCCCCCGTCAGGAGCGGCGGCTCTCCTTCGGGAGCCGCTGCTCAGGAATCCGCACCTCCACGAACGCGGGTTCGGGCGACTGGCGGAGGGCAGGGCTGTGCTTGGCAAGGTGACCAGAGTCGGGGACCTGCTCGATGGCGGAGGAGCGGGCTGGATGGCGCCGGAGGAGCTGGCGCGGTGCCTGTCCTGGGCCAACGTCCGGCTCGCGGTCGAAGCCATCGAATCGGTGAAAGCGGCACTGGGCCCTGACTCCACTAGGTGTATCGAGGCGGTTCAAGCACGTGGGGCGATCCGTCCGAACTTACCCCCGTTCGGACGGAATTCCTCATTGGCGCCCGGCCCCGAAACTCCCCTCGGGAACCGATGCCTCAGAACTTGAGCCGTCTCGAGGAAATACCCTCCGTGCCTTTTCATTCCGCGCAGAGGGGTTTCCTGTACGGGCTGCTCCTGCACACTCTCCACTTTGCCATCTTTGTCTACCATCCGGACACGCCTTGGCGTGGCGTCTTGCCGACTGGCGGTGGTGGAGGTCCCCAATGGAGGCCTCTCTATGCGGGAGTCCTCCCTTGTTCCATCGGGGACTTGGCCTGGAAGGTGTTGCATGGAGCGGTCCCGTGCAATAAGGTTTTAAGTAGGTTCACGGACTCCCAGGCCGCCTGCATTTTTTGCGGCCTGGAGGAGTCCGTGTTTCACGTTTATATGGAATGTGAGAGGTTGCAGCCCCTCTTTCACTACTTGAAGGGGCTGCTCCTCGATTTTTGGTTGCACTTCAGTCCCACGCTCTTGATCTACGGTCACCCGGTGCGGAGGGGAGCGGACAGTTTGGAGGACCTCCTTGTGGGCCTGCTCCTGGGCCTGGCTAAAAGAGCCATCGATTGGTCCAGGCAGCGGGCGGTCGAGGGGGTCGTCCAGCCGGATTGCCTGCCTCTCTTCCGCGGCCATGTTCGCGCCCGGGTGGCCCTGGAGATGGAGCACGCGGTGTCCGCCGGTGCGCTTGAGTATTTCCGCGACCGGTGGGTGCCGCGGGGACTGGAGTGCATCATCAACCCGGAAAACCAAATTTTATTTGATTTGTTAAGTTTTAGTTGAACTTTTGTTTACAGTCCAATTTGGTTTTTTTTGGGTACAAACAAAAGAGTTACCCTCTGTTCAGTATTCACAGCATTGCTGGCTGTGCAGCTGCAAGCACAAGCAGAGGGAGCAGCCAGACTAGGAGAGTGGACTAAAGTGGTGGTCCCCTGACCAGGCAGAGGAGGAGAACGCTGGACCACCACCACCTCCACCTCCACCATCATCACAGCAACTGTGGTGCCTGGAGGGAGAGGACAGAGGAGGAGAAGGAGAAGGGAGGCCAGCAACAACACCAACCAGGGGAGAGGCCTTTCCCATTGCTGCCTCCCCAAATTGGCCTCCACTTCAGGAGAAGGAGAGAGGGGAGAGAAACCACTATCAACCAACACCAACTGTTCGGAAGGAGGGAGGAATATCATCTTTCAAAATATCTACAGGTGGGTGTTATTTGGGGCACTCTCCCAAAGACTTTGTATTTTAGGTGGGGGGAGAAAAGAAGAAACAAGGCCGGAACATCAAGGGGTGGCTGTGTGTGTGTGTGTGGCTCTTGCCAAAACTAGGCCACACGCACCACAAATAAGCATCCCTTCTATTGCCTGACCTGGGCCAGCTGGAGCTGCCTAGGTGAAGTGGTTATTTCCATTAATTACATCGTTAAGACCTGGTGCAGGACTGAGCCTGGGCAGCTCCAGCTTTCCCAGGTGAAGACACCTTCTCCCCCTGCCAGAAGACAACCACTATCAGAGACTTTAAATTTCCATCAGGAGAGTGCACCCCTGCCAATACCCAACCACCCGCCATCCTGAGTGGCGACCCTGCCTTTGCGGCCTCCCTCCTTCCCACCCCCCCCTCTCTCTCTCTTTGTCTCTCTCTGCCTCTTTCTCTAAGGCACCTCAATTGACTCTATTAATTAATTGCCTATTGAGCAGAGGCGGGAAGGCCCCTCCCCCAATCTCAGTCAATAGGGGGAGAGGTGTGCCTTCATTTTAAACAGCTCCCTCTGCTCAATAGGGGACCAAAAAAATACCTGAGGCCATTTCCACCTTCAGGCCTGTGACTTGGGGTGAGTGTAGCCCTCTATAATACCACCCCAGAATGGCGACTGCATCTTTGCCGGTGACGGGGCCAGCCAAGACGTATGCGGGAGTGGCAGCCACAGCCATAGCTGCTCCCGCTGCTTCTGCTGCCCCGTCACCTTTTAAACTTATGACAAAAAAGCTTGGGGTGAAGAGCTACACTCACCCCACTATGACCATTGAGGCCTGCGTTAAAGCCATGGCTGGGGTTGTCGGCCCCTCAGCCATCGTCGCAGCCTCAAAAATGTATGGGAAGGCTGTGTTCTTCCTGGAGTCGGAGCGGGCGGTGTCCCTGGCCATCGCCAAGGGGCTCACCGTGGGCGGGACCTTCCTGCCGGTGGATCCTCTCGAGGCCACCGCGCAGAGGATCATCATTTCCAACGTCCCGCCCTATGTTCCTGGTGAGCTCCTCCTTCCCCATTTACGCCAACTTGGGGAGGTGAGGTCGGGGATCACGCCCATCCCGCTCAGCTTCCGGGAGGCCAGCCTTCGCCACGTCTACTCCTTCCGGCGCCAGCTGTTTATCCAGCTGGCGCGGGAGGAGGACACCGACGGGGCGTTCGTCGTCCTCCACGAGGGGACCGCCTATCGCATCTTTTGGACGTCGGACGGTGTGCGGTGCCACGCCTGCAAGGAGGTGGGGCACATCAGGAAAAACTGCCCTGCCTCCAAGGCCGCCGGATCATCTCATGCGGCCGAGGCTGGCGCCGACACCGCTCCTGCCCCCGGATCTGCCCGCGCGTCGAGAACATCTGATGCGCGGTTGACGTCGGGGGCCGATGCCACCAAGGCCTCCGGCAGGGGGGAGGGAGCACGTCCGGCTGGAAAGAAGGCGCAGATAAAATCAAAACACCTTGGGGCGGGTCCCCCTGTGGAGGGCCAGCCCTTGCCCCTTGAACCCCTTACACCCGCACTCCTAGCGGAGTTAATCGGGGCGGACGTGAGTGGGAGGGGCCTCGTGCCCGAGCCTGTGGTCGCAACCGCCGTTGCGGAAACGCCGATACCTGCGGCCGGGCTCGGGCCCGAGGAACCCGACAAACCTGCTCCGCCGGAGGGAGCTGAGGAGGAGGCCTCTGCAGACATGGAGGCCTCCCTCGCTCCCTTCGTGCTAAAAAGAAGGCGCGACCCCCTGGAAGAGGAGGAGGACCGGGAGGAGGAAGGTCCCTCCGAGCAGGGGGAGTCATCGCCCGCCGCGGGTACTGCGCCCCCCCCCCCCACTGTCGTCATCACCAGCGATCGGTAGGGGTCGCCTGTCCCTCGGGAGGCTGAGGCAGATGTGTCTGTCCGGCGCGTGCCTCCCGGGGATGGGGACGAGACCCTGCCCGTGGGGGGGGGTCGCGGAACAACCCGCGGCGGAAATTGACGTTCTATCGGTGCCGTTACCCCTCGCCGGGTCGGGCGGCCTGGGGTCTGGGTCGGGCGAGCTCGAGGATAATGAGCTCGCCCAATGCGACCCGGACATCTCCCAGGGGCTGCTCGTCCTGGTAGAGCTTTTAATTCAAAACACCCCATCCGCTGGGTCGGAGGTTGGTGGCGGGGAGGAGGATGGCCCCCTGGCTGTGTCTCTGGTGCCGGACGTGCTGGAGGAGCTGGGAATTGTTCGCTCCCCGGTTTCTCCGGTCGTTCCGGCGTCTGGGGCGGAGGGGGGCTCTGAACCGCCGCTGTCTTCTGGCCCAGCACCCCTAGAGGAGCCCAGGGAGGAATCCTCTGCCGCCGATCCTGGGGGTGGGATCCGGGCGGAGGCGGGGCTGGCTGGTGCGGCAGAGCCGTTTGCTGTGCACTGCACGGCGGACGGGTCGGCCGCTGGTGACAACCCCCTGGAGGAGGATGGGGACTCAGTGATGGGCACGGAGGACGATTCGGACTCCAGCGCCGACGAGGCAATGGATGACCTCGTGCCCCTTGCCGAGTCTCCCCTCATTCCCGTAAGGGAACTCCGGGATTTTATGGCCATGTGCCTGGGTCGGCGCAATAAGGTCCGGCTGGCCCTCAACAGGTGGTCGGAGCTGGCGCTGCTCATCGTATCCGTCCGCGCCGCCATTAAGATCATGGGCGCAGACGAGGGTGTGAACACGCTCGAGCTGCGTCGGCTCAGAACGTTGCTCACTGGGCTGCTGAGGAAGTGGCGGCTGACCAGCGGCTGTGCTTCCTCCCCCGTTAGGTGTAGGTAGAGGTTGCACTATGCTTCTGACATGAAGATAACCATAGCCAGCCTCAACATCAACGGCAGCAGGGAGGCGCGCCACAGATTCAATAACTTCTCGGTCCTTCGGGACGGGAAGTATGCGGTGTGCTTCCTGCAAGAAACCCACACCGTTCCGGGAGACGAAGCCACGTGGCTCCTGGAGTGGCAAGGAGGGGTCAGCATGAGTCACCTCTCCAACAATTCCTGCGGGGTGGCTATCTTGCTGGCCCCGCATTTTCAGCCGGAGATCTTGGGGGTCAAGGAGCACGTGCCGGGCTGCTTGCTCCAGGTCACTGTTTGCCTGTGGGGCGTGCCGCTCCATCTAGTGAACGTGTATGCCCCTCAGACCAGTGCGCAGCAAGTGCGCTTCTTCGAAGAAGTGTCCGCTCTTTTGGGCTCCGTCGACGTGGGCGAGTGCGTCATCCTCGGGGGGGATTTTAACTGCACCCTCGAGGCGAGGGACCGTTCGGGTCCTCCGCGAAGCCCGGCAGCGATGGAGAAGTTGAGGGACCTGGTCGGGTCCTTCGACTTGGTGGACGTCTGGCGAAATCTCCACCCCGACTCCAGCGCCTTCACTAGCGTGAGGTCTGGGGGAGGAAGGTCCAGAATCAACCGCCTTTACATTTCCCGGGTGTACGTCTCCTGCGTTCCGGCGGCTTCCATGCGGCCGGTGCCATCCACGGACCACCACCTGGTGTGGGCGGAGCTTGCTCCGCTGCGCGCGTGGGGGGGGTCCGCGTACTGGCATTTTAACAACCTGCTGCTGGAGGACGCGCGGTTCCGGGATTCGTTTTGTCGGTTCTGGGCCGACTGGAGAAGGAAGCGGGGGGGGCTTCCCCTCCTTGAGGCTATGGTGGGATGTGGGCAAGGCTCACATCCGTCTCTTCTGTCAGGAGTACGCGAAGGGGTTGACCAAGAGGCGGGAGGCCCGGGTCGGGCGGTTAGAGAAGGAGGTGCTCGACCTGGAGTCCCGTCTCGGTCAGGTCGTCGAGGACCCGGCCCTGCGGAAGGTGTATGAAGAGAAGAAGGGCGCGCTGAAGGACCTGCAGCTCTTCGGGTCCCGAGGCGCGTCCGTGAGTTCGCGGATCCAGCTGCTGCGGGACCTGGACCGCGGCTCCCCCTTCTTCTACTCGCTGGAAAAAAGACGGGGGGTCCGTAAGCAGCTCTTGGGGCTGCTGGCCGACAACGGATCTCTGGTCTCGGATCCGGAGGGAATCAGCGCGGAGACCCGCGCCTACTACGGGGCTCTTTTCTCTCCGGATCCGTCCAGCGAGGATGCGCGCAGAGTTTTGTGGGAGGACCTGCCAAAGGTCAGCCCGGAGGGCGCCGAAAAATTGGACGCTCCGCTAAGCCTGGCAGAGCTGACTGGCGCCCTCCGCCAGCTCTCTAGGGGAAAGTCCCCGGGGCTGGACGGGCTGACCGTGGAGTTCCACAGGACGTTCTGGGACGTCTTGGGGGGCGACTACGCGCGGGTCCTGGGGGAAAGTTTGGCGACCGGGGAGATGCCCCTCTCTTGGCACAGGGCGATCATTGTCCTGCTGCCTAAGAAGGGCGATCTCCGCCTCCTTAAGAACTGGCGCCCGGTCTCCCTCCTCAGCACGGACTATAAAATCTTTGCCAGGGCCATGCCTGCTCGCCTTGGCACCGTGCTGGCCCACATGATCCACCCCAACCAGTCCTACACGGTCCCGGGCCGGACCATCCACGATAACATCCATCTGGTCCGGGACCTGGTCCACCACTCCCAGAGGGCTGGTCTGTCAGTCGCCTTCCTTTCCCTGGATCAGGAGAAGGCATTCGACAGGGTGGATCACAAGTATCTCTTCGGGACTCTGCGCGCATTCGGGTTCGGGACGCATTTCGTCGCCCGGATACGACTTCTGTACGCCGCCGCGGAGTGTCTGATTAAAGTTAACGGGTCCTTGACGGCGCCCCTTCGCTTCGGGAAGGGGGTGCATCAGGGATCCCGCACATCCGGTCAGTTATACGCCGTTTGCGTGGAGCCATTCCTGCGCCTCTTGCGGAAGAGGTTGACGGGACTGGCTCTGCAAGGGCCGGGCGTGGATGTGGTCCTCTCGGCTTACGCCGATGACGTGCTCCTCACGGTCACGGATCCCGCTGACTTGCGGAGGATGCGGGAATGCCAGCAGATTTACTCGGACGCATCCTCCGCCAAGATCAACTGGGAGAAATGTTCCGGACTCCTGGTGGGTCAGTGGCGGGTGGACTCCCTGCCGGAGGAGTTCAGGCCTTTCGCCTGGAGCACCACGCACCTCCTCTATTTGGGAGTCTACCTTAGCCCTGCCAAGGACGCCTGGCCGGGGAACTGGCAAGAGCTGGAGGCCAAAGTCACCGCTCGCCTAGGACGCTGGACAGGACTGCTCCGAGTGTTGTCCTACAGGGGTCGAGCGCTGGTCATAAACCAGCTGGTGGCCGCCATGTTGTGGTACCGGTTGGTCACTTTGATCCCTCCCCCTGTGTTTGTCGCCAAGATGCAGAAGAAACTCATCAACTTCTTCTAGGACAAAAGGAAGCACTGGGTCTCTGCCGCGGTTCTGTGTCTCCCGCTTAGGGAGGGCGGTCAGGCGCTGGTGTGCCTTCGCACCCAGGCTGCGACTTTCCGTCTTCAGACGCATTAGAGATACCTGTACGTCGAGAATCCTCCGAGATGGTGTGCGATGGCGACGTTTTTCTTCCGCCAGCTGCACGGCCTCAATTACGACACGCAGCTCCTGTTCGCGAAAGTGGGCGGCAGGCGTGCCGGCCTGCGGGAGCTGCCTGTCTTCTACCAGGAACTGCTATGGGTTTGGAACTACGTCGCTTCCAGGCGAAGCTCTCCCCCGTCAGGAGCGGCGGCTCTCCTTCGGGAGCCGCTGCTCAGGAATCCGTACCTCCACGAATGCGGGTTCGGGCGGCTGGCGGAGGGCAGGGCTGTGCTTGGCAAGGTGACCAGAGTCGGGGACCTGCTCGATGGCGGAGGGGCGGGCTGGATGGCGCCGGAGGAGCTGGCGCGGCGCCTGTCCTGGGCCAATGTCCGGCTCGCGGTCGAAGCCATCGAATCGGTGAAAGCGGCACTGGGCCCCGACTCCACTAGGTGTATCGAGGTGGCTCAAGCTCGTGGGGCGATCCCGTCCGAGCTTACCCCCGTTTGGACGGAATTCCTCATCGGCGCCCGGCCCCGAAACTCCTCTCGGGAACCGGCGCCTCACAACTTGAGCCGTCTCGAGGAAATACCCTCCGTGCCTTTTCATTCCGCACGGAGGGGTTTCCTGTACGGGCTGCTCCTGCACACTCTCCACTTTGCCATCTTCGTCTACCGTCCGGACACGCCTTGGCGTGGCGTCTTGCCGACTGGCGGTGGTGGAGGTCCCCAATGGAGGGCTCTCTACGCGGGAGTCCTCCCTTGTTCCATCGGGGACTTGGCCTGGAGGGTGTTGCACGGAGCGGTCCCGTGCAATAAGGTTTTAAGTAGGTTCACGGACTCCCAGGCCGCCTGCATTTTTTGCGGCCTGGAGGAGTCTGTGTTTCACGTTTATATGGAATGTGAGAGGTTGCAGCCCCTCTTTCACTACTTGAAGGGGCTGCTCCTCGATTTTTGGTTGCACTTCAGTCCCACGCTCTTGATCTACGGTCACCCGGTGCGGAGGGGAGCGGACAGGTTGGAGGACCTCCTTGTGGGCCTGCTCCTGGGCCTGGCTAAAAGAGCCATCAATTGGTCCAGGCAGCGGGCGGTCGAGGGGGTCGTCCAGCCGGATTGCCTGCCTCTCTTCTGCGGCCATGTTCGCGCCCGGGTGGCCTTGGAGATGGAGCACGCGGTGTCCGCCGGTGCGCTTGAGTATTTCCGCGACCGGTGGGCGCCGCGGGGACTGGAGTGCATCATCAACCCGGAGAACCAAATTTTAATTTGATTTGTTAAGTTTTAGTTGAACTTTTGTTTACAGTCCAATTTGTTTTTTTTTTGGGTACAAACAAAGGAGTTACCCTCTGTTCAGTAAATACCTGTTATTATTGTTCTCCTGCAGTCCGTGTATTATTTATACTCGGACACTACACTCTGCACAATGTTGTTTGTATTTACTTGCCTTGCTACTTTCTGCCCCACACCCTGACTCACTCCTCTGGGCACCTAACAACCATTGAGAGAAATAGGAGCTCCCTGCTCTGGTAAACTCTCTGGGAAGGATTTTCATTCAAGAGTCGGATTGGAGGCGGGACTACAACTTTCGGGGTTGTAGTCCCGCCTCCATCGAGATGCTGCCAATCCATGCGATTTTAACTTGATTGACCTTGTTGAGCCCACCCAGCGGGCTCAGCAGGCCAATTAAGGGCCACCCAGCAACAGGTGACGTCACAGACTGAAATTTCATCTGTCAAGAGCTTTTGACAGATGAAATATTAGTGTTTTACAGCTGTTTGAAGCTGTCAAACACTGACAGTCTTACTTCTAACATGAGTCCTTCTCCATAGACTCAGTTAGAAATCTCTCCTGCACAGAAAGCTGCAGGCTGTCACTTTTGACAGTTCGCGGCTGTTATGTTCATAAATAAGTAGACGTTTTCATTATGAACAGCTAGCTTGAGCTAGTCATTTATTCAGCCATGTGGACTAGTGTACAGGCATCCATCTTGACTACTGCCTTGTGGATAGCCCACTACTAAACATACAGCTCCACCTAGTGTACCATTTGAGAATGATATGTTACTGATCATTACATCCCCCTTCATTAGAGGTTTAACAAAATCAATATCAATCAATATCAATCAATCATAATGACATAAACATCTTCACAACAGTCAACACATTTTCAAAGCTTTACTTTATGAACTCTAAGCTGTTCATTCTTTTATTATAGTTTTCTTTGTACTCAAACATTAAGGCCTAGAAATTCAGTATAGCCACTTTTGGGGCGGTAAAGTCGGGCGGCCGCTAAAGTTTGCGCCCGGTGCAAAGTGGAGGCCACTTCGCCGATATTCAGTAGCTTTGGCCAAGGAGTTTGCTCGAGCGCTAAAACTGGCGATGCACGGCTATCTTTAGGCGCTAAGCCAGCGGTGCAGACTGATACCGCCGAGGCCGGGCGCAGCGCAGGTGCGGTCATGTCTTGATTGACAGCAGACACCCTGGCGCCGGCCAGCTCTTAAAGGGGGAAGGGTCGACTTGG
This sequence comes from Somniosus microcephalus, assembly GCF_052327205.1. NCBI lineage: Eukaryota > Metazoa > Chordata > Chondrichthyes > Squaliformes > Somniosidae > Somniosus > Somniosus microcephalus. Next base: position 300,656,831 of record NC_140990.1, read on the forward strand.
TCTGCTGCCACGCCCTGGATACTGCAGCCCTCCAGCTAGGCCTAAACACTGCTGCTGGAGAGAAATAGCGCCAGGAAGGATGCAGAGGGCCCATGAGCGAGCGCAGCGCTTCTCTGCCCATGATTTAAAGGTGCTGGTTAGGGCTTTGGAGAGGAGACGCCATATCTTGTTCCCGGACAGTGGCAAGAAGCCTGCCACCAGGGTGTACAGGAGAGCCTGGAGGGATATCGCCCAGAGGGTCACAGCCACCTGCGATGTCCCCAGGACTGGTGTCCAATGCCGGAAAAAGTTTAACGACCTCACTCGGATTGTCAGGGTGAGTACCCTTTCCAGTGTCCTCCTCATCCTTGCATGTGCACCTCACATTATGGGCAAAGGGACCTCAAAGCCCTAATGGCCAGCCCTCATCCAGCAGCTATGGCACTGGCATGAACATCAATTGCACTTTCTGCACTTTACACACTGGCCAAGCTATTCGACCATGGGAGGCAGTGCATACAGCAACAGGGCACCACACTGGCCAAGCTATTCGACCATGGGAGGCAGTGCACACAACAACAGGGCACCACACTGGCCAAGCTATTCGACCATGGGAGGCAGTGCACACAACAACAGGGCACCACACTGTACTTAGAGGCCGTCCTTTCTCTTGCAGGCCAAGCTGGCCCAGAATCTGAGGAGCTGGACTGTCACCGGGGGAGGCCGTCCCCAGTTCCAGCAGCTCAGTGACCTGGAGGAGCGCGTGGGTCGACTCATGGGTGGCCGGCTGATTGGCCCCGTTGCATGTGGAGATGCCGACCCTGTGCTGGGCCCCAATGGTAAGAACATGACCTTTTGGACCTCTCTCGTTCCCCTTGCGCTTCAGATCTACATCCTTTGCCACTGTCCGACCAATGCGCTGAATGCCACCACTCATGCCTCCCTCGCTGACGCCCTGTCCTCATTCTAAAGCTACTCTTGTGCCTTCCTGCTTTCAGCTGGTGAGGAGGAGGTCCCTGAAGCTGCCAGTGACAGTCCCTCGGAAGAGGAGGACGAGAAGGAGCAAGAGGAAGGCGGCCCATTGGGGGAACCCTCATCCGCGCCAGGGGATGGCAATGCAGGGGACACGTCTTCCCTGGAGGAGAGGCAGGGGGAAGTGTTGCAGGGGGGTGTAGCTCCTGTGCCCAGTGGCGTCGAGCCACGCGGGAAGGGTCGGGCAGCTCGGCGGCCTTCTCCCCAGAGGGGGGAAGTGTTGCAGGGGAGTGTAGCTCCTGTGCCCAGTGGCGTCGAGCCACGCGGGAAGGGTCGGGCAGCTCGGCGGCCTTCTCCCCAGACGGGGGAAGTGTTGCAGGGGAGTGTAGCTCCTGTGCCCAGTGGCGTCCAGCCACGTGGGAAGGGTCGGGCAGCTCGGCTGCCTTCTCCCCAGAGGGGGGAAGTGTTGCAGGGGAGTGTAGTTGCTGGGCCCAGTGGCGTCCAGCCACGCGGGAAGGGTCGGCCAGCTCGGCGGCCTTCTCCCCAGAGGGAGAGTCCGGCCTCCAGTCCGGAGACGGTCCTCACCCAGGAGGTGCGCCTCCTCGATCAAATGTCCGTGGACTCAGATCGCTGGCACACCGAGTTCATGGGGGTTGTGGCACGGTTGCCTGAGGCCATCGAGTCCCTGGCTCATAGTGTGTCCGATTTCGGGGCCTCACAGGCCAGGGGTTTCGAACAACTCGGGGCAGCACAGGCCAGGGGTCTCGAACAATTCGGGGCAGCACAGGACACGAGTCGGGCCGAATTGAGGGCAGCACAGGACGCGAGTCGGGCCAAATTGAGGGCAGCACAGGACGCGAGTCGGGACGACTTCAGGGCAGCACAGGCAGCGAATGGCCAGTTGATCAGTGGTGCCGTGCAGTCACTGGCTGGTCTGATGCGGGCACAGACCAGGGCAGTACGGGCACTCACTGCTGCCACACTCGCTGCGTCAGGCAGGCATCGCCAGGGCACCTGCCGCGCTGCAGCAGCACAGCGGTCTGGCCTTCAGCAGATTGCTGCACTTGCTGCAGTGCCAGCCCGGCCGAGTGCCAGTGTCTCAGGCGAGCAGCGAGCGCCTGGCATCAGCCAGCTTGCCCCCATTGCTGCAGCCGCCACTGCCACTCCCCCAGCGAAGCTGCCACGAGTTGCTGGAGAGACTGATGCTGCCCAGCCACAGCTGCAGCAGTCAGCAGCCGGCCCCTCGAGGGCCAGAGCTCGTCTAGGCCGACCCCCAAGGGCATCTGCCATCACGCAATGTGCCCCTCAGGAGCCTTCCCCCAGCCTTGCAGCACCCACAGGGCCCAGGTTGAGGCGGAGCAGCAGGTCGGCCAGGGGCCGGAAAAGGCTGGACAAGGACTCGCCCTCTCGGCACACAAAGTAGAGTGTGTTGCCAAATGTTTTTTTATATGGGGGTGGTTGTGTTGTCTATGGGGGGGGTTGTTTTGGTAAGGCCGAGGATGAAGGCCATTTGGATGGAAAAGTTTTGTTATTCCTCCCCAGGTTGTGGGAGTGAGTCATGTGTTTGACTGTTTTTTGGGGGTGTTGTCTGTTTTTGGGTTTCATGTGGGAAGGGCCCTGAGTTTGTTCAATAAAGCTTTTTCTTTATTCAGCTTGTCCATGTGTGATGTTTGAAGTGGTTGTTGCGTTAACCGGCTGAGGGCTTGCGGAGCGGCTGCATTCATGTCCCTTCATTGCCACAAGCCATTCCCTGACAGAGAGCCTCGAAGTGTCGTTCAATAAGCCACCGACGGACGGCCCTTGGACCTTGTGGCTCCCTCCTGGGCTGGTACTCCTCCTCCTCCTCCTCCTCATGGTCCTCCTGCTCCTCCTCCTGAGGTGGTGGTCCAACGTGAGGTGGCAGTGCCTGAGTCCTGCGGATAGCCAGGTTGTGCAGCATGCAGCAAACGACGACGAACTGGGAGACTCTATCCGGCGAATACTGCAGAGATCCGCCGGAGCGATCCAGGCAGCGGAACCATTGCTGGAGGACGCCAATCATTTGCTCTATGATGTTCCTTGTGGCTTGATGGCTTTCATTGTATGCCTCCTCAGCAGGGGTCCTGGGCGCGCGGAGCGGGGTCATGAGCCATGTACACAAAGGATAGCCTTTGTCCCCGATAAGCCATCCTCTTGGGGGAGGCTGTGCCTGGAACATGTCAGCCACGGTAGTCTGGCGCAGGATAAATGCATCGTGGCTGCTGCCTGGAAAGCGGGCATTGACAGCTAGGATGCGCTGCCTGTTGTCACACACCAGCTGTACATTGAGGGAATGGTAGCCCTTCCGGTTGCGGTAATCCTCGGCATTGTCGATAGGTGCCCGCAAAGCCACATGCGTGCAGTCAATGGCGCCCTGCACCATGGGGAAGTCCGCGATCCTCGCAAATCCGACTGCACGCTGCTCCTGCCTCTCCAGGGTCATGGGGAAGGAGATGAATTGGTGTCTCCTTGTGAAAAGGGCATCGGTGACCTGCCGGATGCAGCGATGCACGGCGAACTGGGATATGTTAGCTATGTCCCCAGCAGCGGCTTGGAAGGAGCCGCTTGCATAAAAGTTCAGAGCCACCGTGACCTTCACTTCCACCGACAGAGACGTCCTGCACATCAGCTGTGGACGCAGATCTCTGTGAAACAGCTGGCAGATCTCTGCAACCACCTCCCTTCTGAAGCGCAGCCTCTTAACACACTGCGCGGCAGTCATGGTGAGATAGGACACCTGCTGGCGGTATTCCCTGAGTGGGTAAGGCCTACGTTGCCGACGCCTGATGCCCCCTCTGCGTCTAGGCATGGCTGCCCCTCTCACACAGCGTCTGCGAGCCCTTTGCACATAATGCTGGAACTGAGGGTTGGAACCCCATGCAGCCCCCATAATATACTTGCAAACAATGAAATCACAATGAGGTAAATTTCCAAGCTCTGGCCAGAAGCCAAAAATACCTCTCCTATGTTGGGCCAAATCAGTAAGGTCTCTTCCTTGGTCTCTGTCCAGAAATCCGTTGCACAAAAGTCATTGCAGCAAAATGGCTGGCCTTTATAGTTCAGTGTAAGTGCCCTTTAATTAGTGCTTCCCGAGGCCCGCAGGGCCTCTGCTGCGTTCCACTTCACAGTTCTTAGCACCGCCACGCCCACATTGGGCGGGCGCGACTGAAGTTCCGATTTGGGGCGCACAAAGGGCGTTGCACGACGAAATGACGTCATAAGCTGCGCGCGCAGCTGAGCGCGCGCAAACACTTTGCGCCGGTGCTAAATGTCTACTGAAGTTGGGCGTAGGCGCAGATCGCCCTGCGCCCGGCCGCTAAGTGCCTAGCGCTCGAGATCTACTCCTCCTAAGGCGCTAACGGCTGGCGCACGCAACTGAATTTCTAGGCCTAAGTCTATCAGGCTTTTTTACTTCACGTGTGGATCTTCTCAGCACAGGTAAGTCTGATATGTTTTCATGAGAGCCTGTATGTGTGTTTGTGTTAGATTGTTCTGGTGGTGAGTGACAAGATTCAGTTGCGGCATTGTCATCGATTTGCTCTTGGATAGTTTCTTTGTTTTCAGGAGGGAACGGCGGTTCCTCCTGAGAATCTGTCCTTCCTCAGTTCTAACAGTGTATGACCTTGGTCCAACTTCCTCAAGAACTGTCGCTTTCCTGTTCCATGCATCTGGATCCTCAATCCTGACAACATCATCCCTTGTCAATGGTTTCAGAGTTTTGGATGACTTGTCATAGTGTGATTTCTGTTTCAGCTTTAACAGTTGAAGTCTCTGTCTTAGTTCCTTACTCTGCTTTTCTTTTGCATAGCAGGGTAGCGTGGTGCGCAACTTGCGACCCATTAGGAGTTCAGCAGGTGAACAACCACAGTCTAAAGGGGAGGCTCGGTAGCTCAGCAGGGCAAGATAAGGATCAGACTTGCTTTCTGTTGCTTTCTTCAGTAGCTGTTTGAGAACTTGAACACCTTTCTCTGCCTTACCATTCGACTGAGCATACAGAGGACTGGATGTGATGTGTTGAAAGTCATAATGTGCTGCAAACTGTTGCCACTCCTTACAGTGGAAGCACGGACCATTGTCGCTAACGGCAATCCTGGGAATTCCATGTCTGGCGAAGATGGATTTCACATGCATTATGACACTGCTTGCTGTGGTGCTTGAGGGCAGCGCCATCTCAGGATAGTTAGACTAGTAGTCAATCAATATTAGATAGTCTTTACCATTTAAATGAAAAAGGTCCATACCAACCTTTTGCCATGGTGCTGTTGGTATGTCAGCTACTATCATTGGTTCCTTTGCTTGTTTGTTTTGGTGTTTCTGACATGTCTCACATTTGCCTATCATGTTCTCAATGTCCTTAATTATGCCAGGCCAATAAACAGTGTCTCTTGCTCTCCTTTTGCATTTTTCAATTCCGAGGTGTCCCTCATGAATCCCTTTGAGCATGTCTCGACGTAGAGCCTGTGGAATGACAATTCTGTTCTGTTTTAGTAATAGTCCACTTGCGACACTCAACTGTGACCTGATGTGATAGTACTTTGGACAGGAACCTTTTGGCCAACCATGATGAATGTTCTCTATTACTGTTTGTAACACTGTATCTTTTACTGTTTCTTCTGCTATTTGCTTTGATTTTGTGTCTGACACGGGCAGCGCAGCAGTGACCATACTCACATGAACATCCACGTCTTCCTCAGTAGAGCTCACATGACTCATTGTGGGTGCTCGGGATAGTGCATCTGCTAACACTATGTGTTTGCCTGGTGTGTAGATCAGTTCAAAGTCATATCTTTGCAGCTTCATCATGAGTCATTGAATCCTTGGAGACATCTCATTCAGATTCTTTTTTATGATGGCAACCAGTGGGCTGTGGTATGTCTCAACTGTGAAGGTGGGAAGTCCATATATGTAGCCATGGAACTTTTCTAGTCCAACAACCAAGCCTAGACATTCCTTTTCAATCTGGGCGTATCGACACTGAGAGTCAGTCATAGACCCGGAGGCATAGGCAGCAGGCTTCCAATCTTCACCCTCTGCTTGTAGCAAGACCGTGCCTAGGCCATCTTTTGATGCATCCGTTGACACTTTGATTCTCTTTGTTGGGTCAAAGAAGGTGAGTACAGGTGTGGTTGTCAGCACTGTTTTGAGGTTCATCCACTCTTGTTCATGTCTTTCTGTCCATGCGAACTCATTTGTTTTATGTAGCAGGTCTCGCAGACAGGCTGTCTTGGCTGACAAGTTAGGAATGAACTTTCCAAAGAAGTTTATCATCCCCATGATGCGTAGCACTCCTTTTTTGTCAGTGGATCGGGGCATTTTGAGTATGGCGTTTACTTTTTCCATATCTGGCTCTATTCCTTTACCAGATAGATTATCTCCTAGGAAAGTGACTTCCTGGACGCCAAACTGACACTTGGCTTTGTTGAGCTTCAGTCCATTCCGGCGTATGCTCTGTAGCACTTTAGTCAGACTCTCACTGTGTTCTTTCAGTGTGGAGCTCCAAATGATGATGTCATCAACATAGACCTGAACTCCTTCCAGACCTTCAATTATGTGTTCCATCGCTCTAGGAAAGATTTCAGATGCAGATATTATCCCAAAAGGCATTCTGAGGAAACAATACCTGCCAAATGGTGTGTTGAAGGTATAGTATTTGGTGCTCTCTTCATCCAGTTTTAGTTGCCAAAATCCTTGTGAGGCATCGAGCTTTGTGAAGTATCTGGCACCTGACATTTCACTGGTGATTTCTTCTCGCTTGGGAATCTGGTAGTGTTCATGTTTTATGTTTGCATTTAAGTCCTTTGGATCCATGCCTACTCTTAGATCATTCTTCTTTTTCTTTACACATACCATGGAGTTAACCCAGTCTGTTGGCTCTTCAACTTTCCTGATGACTCCTAGTGTGGTCATTCTGTCCAGTTCTTTCTTGAGCCGGTCACGCAGGGGTGCTGGAACTCTCCATGGAGCATGTACCACTGGCTGAGCATCCTCCTTTAGCTGGATCTTGTAAGTGAATGGTAGAACTCCAAATCCTTTGAACACATCCTGGAAATTACTCACTACAGAATCCACCGAGTCATCTGGTCTGCTTATGGCACAGTTTATACGGTAGACTCTCTTGACCAGTTCTAAGTCCTCACAAGCTTTGTCACCTAGTAGTGAATCAAGTCCTTCAGCCACAACAGAAAACATGAGATGATGCACTTTGTCTTTGACTCTCACTTTGAGCGTGCATACACCTAAGCTATCTATTTTCTGTCCATTATAGTTCTTCAGTAGTACTGACTTTTTCTGTATTTTGGGCTTTTCTTTCATATTTTTAATGTCACTCATACTGATTAGGTTTGCTTTTGCCCCAGTGTCTAGTTTCAATGTAACTAATGCTCCATTTACCTGCAGTGGCATCATCCATTTGTCCTCTTTTACTGCATTAACTTTATGTTCAGCATTGTCCATTCCTGAGGGCTGCACATTTTCTGTATCCTTTTTGATATTGTCACATGGCATAGTGGTTAGCACTGTTGCCTCACAGCGCCAGGGACCCGGGTTCAAATCTGGCCTCGGGCGACTGTCTGTGTGGAGTTTGCACATTCTCCCTGTGTCTGCGTGGGTTTCCTCCGGGTGCTCCGGTTTCCTCCCACAGTCCAAAGATGTGCAGGTTAGGTTGATTTGGCTGTGATAAATTGACCCTTAGTGTTAGGGGATTAAATACGTGGGGTTGCGGGGATGGGGTGGGATGTGTGTCGGTGCAGGCTCGATGGGCCGAAATGGCCTCTATCTGCACTGTAGATTCTGTGATTCTGTGACACCATTCCTACAAAAAATGTCTCACTTAAATCAGTGTCCTCAATTACATTGACTTGTTGCCCTTTCTCTGTTTTTACTTTTGAAAAGCATTGTTTGGCAAAGTGATTCTTTCCATTACATTTTGTGCACATTTTCCCAAACGCTGGGCATTGTCTTGGCTGGTGCTGGTAACCACAGCGTTTACAATTAAAAATTCCATCGTCCGATTGCTTTGCATTTCTGTTCTGCCCACGTTTCTTCCCCTCGTAGGACACAGCACCAACAGCAGCACAGTCACTCATTACAGTCGCATCATTATTAATTTCACTGAAAGTCTTTGAGCTGAGCTAGCTCACTGGCATGGCATATTTTCACAGCATCCTCCAATGTTAGTTCGGTTTCTCTCAACAAACGTTCCCTGACCTTTTTATCATGAATACCAAACACAATCTGGTCACGAATCATGGATGATTTCAGTTCAGAGAAATTACATGTCTGTGCTTTCAGTTTCAGATCGGTCACAAAGCTATCAAAAGTCTCATTTTGTTGCTGTGTCCGTGAACGGAACACGTACCTCTCATAGGTCTCGTTCTTTTTGGGAGAACAATGTGTATCAAACTTCTTTAGCACATCGTCCATTTTTTCTCTGTCCTCCTCTTGATCAAATACAAATGTATTAAATACTTCTATCGCCTGCGGGCCTGCAACCGTGAGCAGCAACGCTATTTTCCTTGCATCTGGCTTCGTACCGAACCCGATGGCAGCAATATGGAGTTCGAATTGTTGTTTGAAAGTCCGCCAATTGCAGTCGACATTCCCCGTGAGTTTCAAACCCTCCGGTGGCTTCAAATTCTCCATGTCGCATTTCACAATATTCAGCAGATATTACCAATCCTGGTACCATGTTATGTTCATAAATAAATAGACGTTTTCATTATGAACAGCTAGCTTGAGCTAGTCATTTATTCAGCCATGTGGACTAGTGTACAGGCATCCATCTTGACTACTGCCTTGTGGGTAGCCCACTACTAAACATACAGCTCCACCTAGTGTTCTATTCTAGAATGACATGTTACTGATCATTACAGTGGCCATTCTGCTTTCTGTGCCGGTGAGATGAGGGACTCCCGAGACCTAAAGGAAGGAAGGCTGAAAAGGTATATAAAACTTATTTAATCACTTTAGACACACCAAACACACTTACCTTTGCACTCATGCACCCATCACTCGCCTGAACACCGACATCTCGAATCCTCCAAGTCCTTCAACCCAATGGCCCGCCTCCTCTAACTTGGCGTGGTTTGGAGCCGTTGGGAATCCCACACTTCAACCTTAAAAATAGGGATTAGGCTAAAAACTGCCTGTTAACTACCTGTTAACAGGCAGTTAATTGGCACTAATCCCTTCCCGCCTCGGGTAGGCGGGTCCCAGTGCGGGGCGGGTACCCGCCTCCTTTGAGACTGGCATGGAGGTGGGTTTGGGTGCAGGATGGGGTCGGGACCCCTGATTTTGGGATTTTAACCCCCTGCATGCCTCCATTCCCGACTCCACGGCCCAATGAAAATCCTGCCCTCTATCTCCCCATTTGAAAATGTAGGAACTTTGCTGCTTCCATGGCTATTCATTGACAATGCTGATGTTTCACAACTGTAATTCATTTTTCTTTGTCCAGAACTGTAGCAATGCCCCTTTAAATGCCTCCCCATCCACGAATGGGTGAGACGCCAATTAAAGGTATTTATCACACCTGGTTCTTGCCCGCAATATAATAATTGTTTAAAGCCTGAAAACAAAGGCGAATTTTGCTCTACAATTGAGAGAAAGAAAGCCAGTCATCGACCTGAAACCACAAATGTACAATTTTTAGATGGGGCAGTAGAAATCGCCTGGTTTAAAGTAATGGCTGACCTTAAAGGAACAAGCAAGGTTTACAGCTAAGCATTTTAATCGTCCTTGAACCAGTGATTAGCATGAGCATTGCCTTTGGAGCTTTGCTAGCATGTATGTGTTATATTTTGTTACAGATGCATAACAACCTGAAAAGAAAGCCAGCCATTGACGAGGGACTTGAAATTTACAAGCGGTACATTGCTCTTTAATTGACCTCAGCTACAATTATAAGCTGCTAACATGGAGTACAGGAGCAGTGGCCTTAAAGAGACAGGCCAGATTAGCAGCTAAGCTTCAAAACCATGCTCCAGACTCCAGACTAATCATAAGTAATGCTACAGTATTATATAATTAACAGCAATGTTGTAGACAGTGTGGCCTGCAACACAATTGAGAGGTTCTGGTGACTATTTAGACCATAAGGGGAGTTATAAAATCAGCAAAACCTATCAGTACTGTCACAACCTGTAGACCACAAAACTGCTGAGATTTACATAATATATGCAGCATTTATCATTTTCAATTTACAAGTGATTTCCCAGGGCTGCAAAGTCTACCACTTAGTTGTGGAATCCCCTCTTGATTGTCTGTGGAACACAGCAGACTCATCTACGTAGTGTGACAGGAGGAGGATACATATCAGGATCACACGTATGGATCTGACTGCATGTAAGTGCAAAGTACCACGGGTAATCCTGCATGCAGAGCAACCGCAGGAAAAGTCTCACCAGACTCTCAATTAGATTGATAAACCACTATGTATCCAATGTTGCTGTACAAGTTGCTTCTATATCTGGAACAATGTTACAACTTACTCTGTTAGAGTTTTATCAGCATGGTGCAGTGACTAACTTGGCCAGGGCGGAGCTGATGTGTAGGCTTTCCCAGCACATGTTCTGGATCTTAGTGATGGTCAGCAACTTTTACACCTTGAAAAGTACTGTGGTTTAAATCTGTGTATAGTGATTTTCATTTCCTTTAAGTGGTACAGATATGGGAGTGGATGATATTGCCGATATAACAGGAGTGGATGATCCTACTTGGTCTCTTCCTGAGGACACCACCACCATAGATACAAATGTCCAGCCAATTTGGTTCACTCATCATGTCATTAAAAAGTGACCAACTTTTCCTCCATCACAAGGTCAGGGATGAGGCTGTTCTCTGACAATTCCACTGTGTTCAGCTCCATTAACAACTCATGAAGCAGCCCGTGCCAACCTACAGCAGGACCTGGATAACATCCTTGGGCTGACAAGTGGAAAGTAGCATTTCCATCACTTAAGTGCCAAGCAATGACCACCCCAAACAAGAGAAAGATCAGACATCACTCCTTGACCTTCAATGGCATCACAATCGCCATGTCCCCCGCAATCAACATCCTGGGGGTCACATTGAGCAGAAGCTGAACTAGGCTAGCCATATCAGCACCAGGAGTGTGATGGAATACTCACCACTTGACTGAATGGTCCAGCTACAACAACACTCAAGAAGCTTGACACCATCCAGGAGAGAGCAGTTTGCTTGATAAGTGCCTCTCCCACTGGGCTCACTGTCCACCCACTCCATCACTAGTACACTGTAGTTATAGTATGTATGGTCTAAAGGACGCACTGTAGATTCTCACTAAGGCTGCTTCATTAGCACCTCCGTACCCGAGGACAAAAGCATGATGGGAGCACCATCATCGCCAAGTTCCCCTCCCAGTCACACACCATCCTGACATGGACATATGTCACTGTTCCTCCATCATTGTTGGGTCAGAATCTTGCAATTCCCTACCTAACAGCATTGTGGGAGCACCATTTATAAGAACATAAGAAAATAAGACGTAGGAGCAGGAGTAGGCCATACGGCCCCTCGGGCCTGCTCTGCCATTCAATAGGATCATGGCTGATCCGAACCTAGACTCACGTCCACTTCCCTGCCCGCTCCCCATAACCCCTAATTCCCTTATCAGCTAGGAAACTGTCTATCTCCGTTTTAAATTTATTTAATGTCGCAGCTTCCACAGCTCTCCGAGGTAGCAAATTCCATAGATTTAGTACCCTCTGAGTGAAGAAGTTTCTCCTCATCTCAGTTTTGAAAGGGCAGCCCCTTATTCTAAGATTATGCCCCCTAGTTCTAGTCTCACCCATCAGTGGAAACATCCTCACCGCATCCACCCGATCAAGCCCCCTCACAATGTTTCGATAAGATCGCCTCTCATTCTTCTGAATTCCAATGAGTAGAGGCCCAACCTACTCAACCTTTCCTCATAAGTCAACCCCCTCATCTCCAGAATCAACCGAGTGAACCTTCTCTGAACTGCCTCGAGAGCAAGTATATATTTTCTTAAATATGGAAACCAAAACTGTACGCAGTATTCCAGGTGTGGCCTCACCAGTACCCTGTATAACTGAAGCAAGACTTCCCTGCTTTTATACTCCATCCCCCTTGCAATAAAAGCCAAGATTCCATTGGCCTTCCTGATCACCTGCTGTACCTGCATACTAACCTTCTGTGTTTCATGCACCAGGACCCCCAGATCCCTTTGTACTGTAGCGCTTTGCAGTTTCTCTCCATTTAGATAATAACTTGCTCTTTGATTTTTTCTGCCAAAGTGCATAACCTCACACTTTCCAACATTATATTCCTTCTGCCAAATTTCTGCCCACTCACTTAGCCTGTCTATGTCCTTTTGCAGGTTTTTTATGTCCTCCTCACTCACTGCTTTCCCTCCCATTTTTGTATCGTCGGCAAACTTGGATACGTTGCACTCAGTCCCTTCCTCCAAATCGTTAATATAGATTGTAAAGAGTTGGGGTCCCAGCACTGATCCCTGTGGAACACCACTAGTCACTGATTGCCAACCCGAGAATGAACCATTTATCCCAACTCTCTGTTTTCTGTTAGATAGTCAATCTTCCACCCATGCCAGTATATTACCCCCAATCCCGTGATTTTTTATCTTGTGCAGTAATCTTTTGTGTGGCACCTTGTCAAATGCCTTTTGGAAGTCCAAATACACCACATCCACTGGTTCCCCTTTATCCACCCTGTTTGTTACGTCCTCAAAGAATTTGAGCAAATTTGTCAAACATGACTTCCCCTTCATAAAACCATGCTGACTCTGTCTGATTAAATTATGCTTATCCAAATGTCCTGTTACTGCTTCCTTAATAATGGACTCCAACATTTTACCAACCACAGATGTTAGGCTAACTAGTCAATAGTTTCCAGCCTTTTGTCTACATCTCTTTTTAAATTTATAGCAGAATGCTCACCACCACCTTGTCAGGGCAACTAGGGATGGGCAATAAATGCGGTCTTGCCAGCGTTGCCCACATCCTGGAAACATTTTTTTTTAAAGTCTTCCCTTGGCTCCATGTGTAAAGAAGCCAATCTCACATTTTTATCAAAATTCTGTCCATTCTTCAAGGCTCCAGGGCTCCTTTGGTGACCTGGACACTACCACTGTGGCCCACTACCAGCCATTTGAAAGCAGGTATGCCTCATCTCATTTGGTGTACCACCCTCCAGTTCAACAACAGGCCCTGACTGAGTGAGTGAAGCAGCAAAGCCCCCGCCTCTGGCTCTGCCGACATGGCTACCCCCTTGGCATTGGGCCAGAAATTCCAGGCCAGAAGCGTGAGTACGGTCGGCTTACTCGCGCTTCTGGCCGTTGGAAATGCCGGCGTTCAGCATGAACAGCGCATGCGGGGAACGCCGGCATTTCCAGACCTCGAGCGCGTGTGACTGCACAGGCAGCGCTTGCGCAGTGAACTTCGTGGATTTCATTCATGAAATCCGTGAGGTTAAGTCCTTAGAAGTTACACTTGAAAAAAGCAAGTGTAAAGTGGTTCATTGGCTGCGGAGGAAGATATATTTTATCGTGGAGCTTTAGAAATGCAATATTTTTGTTTGGGAAAGGGAGGGAAGTTATTTTAAGAAATTTTAAGTAAGTTTAAAAGTTAAAATTTTTTTTTTAAAAGGGTTTTCAGAACGGTAGGTAGAAGGAGCAATTGTGGCTGTGTGAATGGAATGTGAGAATGAGTTATGTATGTATGTCCACATATATTCCTTTACGTATATGTATGTATGTTTTATATTCCTTTACTAATGTGTATGAATGTATGTTTTTAATTATGATTTTCCAATAAGTTACTTTCTCTGAAAGTCATAATTAAATAATACATACACATAAGTAAAGGAATATATACATAACACGCAAAGGAATATATACAGACATACATACTTTCAGAAGCTCCACGATAAGAAATATCTTCCTCCGCAGCCTCTGTAGCAACTGTACCCATGCTTTTTTCATGTGTAAGTTGTAATGACTGGACCTCACTGAAAGCATTAATGAAAGCGGCGAATTATACTGCGCACGCGCTGCCTGTGCAGTCGCACGCGTTCTGCCTCTGAACCCCTTTGTTCAGAGGACAGGACATGCCGGTTTTCCCCACATGCACTGTGCATGCTGAAAACCGGCATTTCATCCGGCCAGATGCGTAAGTACCCCGACCGTACTAGCGCATTTGGAAGGGAATTATTGGGCCAACATTTTACATGTCAATAAAATAAAAAATTTAACAATTGCACGACTTGCCCCCTCGCATCTGCGACTGAGGGTCCAAGGAGGTGCATTGCGCAAGAGGTCATCATCGGACGTATCCTCACACTGTTCCCTTTGGGGAACTGTATGAAGTGGTGGAAGGATTTATGGCCGTGATTAACGCTCATTCCGTGACCGTATCCATCTTTGAACCAGCCATTAGGGTGGTTAGTCCTATGGCGGGAGGGTTTTACGGGCTCCCACAACCCATCTGAGGGGGGGGGGCCACCAACACCCACGGACGCAAGTATCCCGCTGGATGTCCACCCAGAATTTAAAGTTGGAACTCCGACTCCACTTGCCGGGACTGTCTGGAGTGGGGTTCAAAACCCTACTCCTTCTGGCCCAGCGGCGGGGATGCTTACTGCTACGCAAAAGGCCCACTCCGCACAAAAGGTGACACCCATACGTTTCCTGCGCCTTTTCCCTCCCCGTGACTGGAGCCCTATGCTGCCATTTCACGTTGCTAATCGGATTGGGCCTTTGTCATAGCGGTAGGATCCCCGCCGCTGGGCCAGATCAGGGTAGGGTTTCGAACCCCGCTCCAGACAGTCCCGGCAAGTGGAGTCGGAGCTCCGGCTCTAAATTCTGGGTTGACATCCAGTGGGATATTTGCGTCCGTGGGTGTAGGTGGCCCCCCCTCCTTGTATAGCTTGTGGGAGCCCGTAAAACCCTCCCGCCATAGGACTAACCGCCCTAATGCCTGGTTCAAGGATGGTTACGGTCACGGAATGAGCGTTAATCATGGCCATAAATCCTCCCACCACTTCATACAGTTCCCCAAAGGGAACAGTGTGAAGACACGTATGACGACGACATTGCTAAATAAATAAATGGAATTTAAAAAATTCTTTTAGGGCTTTTAAAAGTCTTTAAATTGCTTTAATTCTCTTTAAAACTACTTCAGATTACTCAAAATAATGTAAACATTTTAAAAAGTTTATAAAAGTTACCAAAATCTTCAAAAAACTTCCAAAAACCTATTTAAACTGCTGCTTTGCATGTAAAAAAGCAAAGCAGCTTGACAGAAACATTGGGGGCGTGTCCAGTGAAACTGAGACCTCAAGGGGCGTGTCTCACTTACACTGCACGCTCCTGGCTCCGCGCTGGCTGCACTCCTGGGCGGCGTGACGTCATACGCTGCCCGGGATTCTTCTTTCAGTTTCTGCAAGTGCAGGCGTCCCTGGAGCTGATCGGCAGGAGCGCGGGGTAAGTGCAAATACGGGGCTTGCACGCGCTGCAAGCCCCGTTCTGGAATTTCTGGCCCATTATTTTCCTTGCAAGGGTGGGCGGAAATTCCGCACCTTACAAGACTGACCAGAAAATCCCGTAAATGGCCGAGACCAAATGGAACCAGGTCCCTGCTTTTCCAGGCTAGTTCTACTGGACTCCCACCAGTTGCAGCACGAGTCCAGCAGGACCGCCATGGCTTCTGGGGGCCCTGGTGTTTTGCCATATCACGAGGGTCTGTCACATAGTAAGAGTCCAGTTTATGTAGTTAATTATTAAGTCTCTTGACTGTAAATATCTAAAGAGTGCGTCCATGTCTAAAGGAATAGCCATATTTCAGAAAAATACACCATCCTATGAACAGAATTCTGACTTTATTAAAACATGACAAACTGGGTTTAAAAATTTAAAAGCCTCAACGACACAAGCTGCAAACAGAATACAGGCTTTTGAGATAAGATCAGTGTTAACACAAAGCTGTAAACACCATACAAGCTTTTGAAATGGGAATTGGTAGTTAATACTAAAACAATGGCCCTATTGAAGAAGCAAAGAGTTGCTTCCAAGAAGTCTGCAGTTTGGAAAAAACACAATAGCTATACCCAGTTTAAAGTGTTAAAAACGAACACTTCGAACAGAAACTCAGAACATTAAAGAACCATATGCCGTCATAAATATCACATCAAATGAAAGTCAGGAGACATAATTCTTAACACAACCAATTGAAGTAGCTAAGAAATGCATAGAACACCCTAGTTGAAGTGTTTTTGATTTACATATTGTAAAAGGTACAAACAGAAGACTTTGTAAATATTACATCAATGGATGCACCAAGTAATCACATTGGCCCCGATTTTCCCCCAGCCATCGGGCAGGGTTTCAGGCAGGCGGGGGCTGAAAATCCCGAATTTGGGGGTCCTGACACCATCCCGCCCAAAACCCCGCCCCACCTAAGTTTCAGGGGCGGCGGGTACCCGCCCCGCACTGGGACCCGCCGAAACCAGGTGGGAAGGGATTAGTGCCAATTAACTGCCTGTTGACAGGTAGTTAACAGGCAGTTTTTAGCCTAATCCCTATTTTGAGGGGTTTCGTGTGGGTTTCCTGATGGCTCCAAACTACGCCAGGTTAGAGCAGGCGGGCCGTCGGGTTGAAGGAGTTGGAGGGGTCGCGATGTTGGCGCTCAGGTGAGTGATGGGTGCATGAGTGTAAAGGTAAGTGTGTTTGGTTTGTCTAAAGTGTGTAAATAACTTTTACTTACCTGTACTTACCTTCACAGCCTTTCTTCCTGTAGCCGTCAGGAGCGCATCACTCAGCCGGAACTGAAAGCTGAACGGCTGCGATCTGTCAAAAGTGACAGCCTTCAGCTTTGAGTGCCGGTAAGAGTTCTAACTGAGTCTGTGCAGAATGACTCATGTCAGAACTCAGACTGTCAGTGTTTGACAGTTTCAAACAGCTGTGAAACACTGATATTTCATCTGTCAAAAACTCTTGACAGATGAAATTTCAGTCTGACGTCACCTGTTGCCGGGTGGCCCTTAATTGGCCTGCTGAGCCCGCTGGGCGGGCTCAACAAGGTCAATCAAGGGAAAATCGCGTGGATTGGCCAGACGTCGAAGTAGGCGGGTCAAAAACCCGAAAGTGGAAGTCCCGCCTTCTTCCTGACAGGTTCGAGAAAATCTACCCCATTGTGTTTGTGTTGAAAGTGGAACAGTTAGGAGACATGACGTCTGCTTACAACCAGCTAGGTGATTTAAGAATTGAATTGAAGTCCTTCATAAGAATGGCATCAAATAAATACATCTGTTATAACCATTTTTTATGATAAGCTTTGAACACCTACAGGTAGAGACAGAAGTCTGCAAGTTAACAGCTGAATTGACAGTAAGAGTAGAAAAAAAGTCAACAGAAATGACTAGAGATAATTAGCTCACATCAGCAGAAAACTTCAAAGGATATACCACTAAGAAAGAGTATAAAATATAGAACTTTCAGATAGAAAGCCAGAAGTCGCTGGAAGGGGCAAGCGATTCTCAACTTCAGAGGCAGGCTCTGTAAGTTATTAACTCTTTGGGTCTCGGGGATCAAAAGGTACTTTTATTTGATTTTGGTGGATATCCTGGATTAGAAATAATAAGAAATGTAAATATGTAACAAATTTAAGATTTGAGAATAAGGATCTCTGAGAATAACAAATGTAAGCTATTTGTATTTTGAACTGTTAATGTTGCGACTGAAATCACCAGCTGTTAACTACATGTCAGTTCTTTAATAAATGTATATATTTTTAGAATTGTCTCACAGAGTACTTCTGTATCAAACTCGCAAACTCAATCTCTGTACACTCTTTGATGAGGAGTTACAGAATTCTGGGGGAGTATTCCGGACCCTCATAATATCCGGAAGGTTACAGTCTAGTTAAACTTATTAAAAGTGCTATCTGGAGGACGGTAACATCTTCAAGTCGTTCCTTTCCTTTAGAGAGAGATAGCCTGGACCTTTAGACACAATTAAGCATCTTACAGAATTTGGCTATCTCTAACTTTAGTTGAAGGTGAACATCTGGGGAATACGCCTGATCCGGGGTAGCCCGAAAAGGGCTAGGACTAGTAATTATCCCTTCACATGAACTTTTGGGCCATAGGTTGTTGACAGACCAATTTTATTTCAAACCTGTTTACCGGGCAGAGGGGCACTGTCTTGAAATGGAAAGGAACAGACCTCCCCTCACTCTTATAGATTGCATCAGGTCTTGTGAAATCTCATTCCTTTGGAGAAACACAAAGATTCATTACAACAGTGACAGGTACAATTTCAAAGAATTTGGTCATTTTTCTAGATCACTAAAAATAGTTTTTAAAGATACTCTTGAGATATGGCTGCAAGTGGGTTCTATTAATTGAACTTGTCCATGCTCATTCTCCCTCTGCTGCAATTCTTAAAATGGCCTTTCATGTAGTTGCTGTGATCAGTCTTCTCTCTTCCTGTTTATCAGATTGAAAAAGTTCATTGTATTGGAATCGATACTAATGACATAGGCTGTGTTCCCTGAACCCGATAAAATAAATTCCTGCTCTTGTATGCCTTATGTTTTCCTACATCAATATACTTATAGCTAAAGGGGAAGAAGGTCTAGTACCCTAAATTCAAAATAATTCCCATAGACTTTTCTTCTGTTTTAAGTAGTAATAGATAACCATTTGTGTTAGCCTGTGGAAATCAGATCAAGGACAAGGCCGACAAGTCAATTCCTCCATCAGCCTATTGGTCTCTAATCCCCTGTACTGTTCCATCATTATTAATATTTGATCACAGTTTTAACTACTGTTGACTCAGTGCCTTTTTTTTCCTGGTCCTTTTCAGATTTCTAAAATCACAACCTGAGGTCAAACAGAAATAGAAAATGTTGTAAGGTCACTGAGATGCTAAAGGGAGTGTTTGGGTAATGCCATATCATGATTTAGAGCATTGGATAAAGGTGTCCTTAACTGGGCATGACAGCTCTTCCTCAAGTTTCAATGTACATTGTCTGGTCAATTGAAAGACTGTACTTTCAAAGTCTGTGTTTGAATATTGTCAGCTTTCAAAACCATTATAAAGCAAATAAATCTATTGCCAAGAAACAATAGGATATCCTCATTTGCTCTAGTAACTGGTGCAGTATTTTTGTCTTTGGTGATACTTTGGGCTCGATTTTGTCATTGGGGCAGGCTGGGGTCGTGTCATCCACTTTTCGTGTTATCCACCCGATTCCAAATCGATGTGGGAGAATGATGCGATTTTCACCTAATTGGGCAAGTGAGTTCTAGCGTGTGGGAACCCATGGCCCAATTATTTTTTTCAGTCTGAAACTCGCCTCCGATGACATCATCATTGCTGCTGCATTTAAGGTCTGCAAGAAGCCTTGCTTCTTCTGCAGACTACCAACCTTTTGGCCTTTGCTGTGAGAGGGACCTGGAGGCAATATGAGCAGCGGGAGACCTAAGTCTGTTCCCAGATTTGATGACGTCGCCCTACAAGCTTTGGCGGAGGGAGCAAGAGCTAGTAAGGAGGTGCTCTTCCCTTCTTCAGGGAGGAAGAAGCCTCCCCAGCAGACGAAGGCTGTGTGGATCCAGGTGGCCCAGGAGGTCAACTCGTTGTCGCTGATCCGCAGAACCTGGCTTCAGTGCAGGAAGAGGTTTCATGACCTTCTGCGCGCTGGAAAAGTGAGCATGACTTTCCCATCACCCTCAATCTGATCCCCATTGCCTCTCCTCACCAGCACTCAGCTTTAGCAACCTCTTCCTCCACAACCCACTTGACATTGACATCCCTGCACCCTTACCCATTCCCTCTCTCTCTATGGTCACATTCACCTAACTATTCGACTATGCAGCCCTCACACTCCCTATCACTGTGATGCTATGAAAACAACTTACAACATACAGGAAGGGCCCTTGGTCTTGCCACCTGACTCCATCTTTGTCTCCTTCTAAGCATCTATGTTATGGATTCTCTACACTCACTCCTTCATTCTCACTCAAACTCCACTTGTCTCCCTCATTGCAGGAAAAGAGAGCTCACAATAAGAGGGAAAGAGCGAGGACAGGAGGAGGGCCACCCTCGGTAGCCCACCTCACCCCTTGGGAGGAGGCGGTCCTGGAGATCGTGGGACGCGAGGACGATGCGCAAGTGGGGGACAGACAGACGGGTGCATCAGAGAAAGCTGGTGACAAAATAGTTTTTATCTCTCTCATTGACATTGCATAAATCACTGATAATGATTCTGAAGCTCTAACAGATGGACTTATGATCATCTGCAATATGCACGTAACCATGGCCTCACATCTCTGACTCTCTCCTTTACTCCCCCACAGGATCATCGCAAGCACCCAACCCCACTATCCAGGAGGAACAGCCTAAGCCTCCAGACTCTTCAGAGGAAGCTGCAACCTCTGAGGGCGCAGTGTCAGCAGAATTCAGCCAACCCAGCACCAGTGCAGAAACTCACACCTCGGTGGGACCATCGTGAGATAGAGTAGTGTTGTCACCTGGTGTATCACAGCTCACAAGTGAGCATCAGCAGATTGTGGAGACAGGGACAGCAGTGGAGAGGCCTAGTCGGAGGGTGCAGGACTCTCCCAGCTCGGCTCAGCTGCATGTCAACCCTCTGCCTCTGGGTCCATCCAGAAGAACAGCGGTGCTGGAACTCCAGGAACAGGTGCAGGAGTCTCTGGCAGGTTCTGTCTCCAGGGTTGCTGTGAGTGTGGAGCGAATGGAGGAGTTCATCGCGAACATGAGCAGAGCCTTTGTGGAGTCATTGGCGCATGAACGCAGCACCACGGAAAGGATGGCAACCTCCGTGGAAAGGATGGCTACAGTAGACGAGAGGGTGGCTATGGCCATGGAGGAGCTAAGTCGCCAGAGTGTAGAAAACATGGTGAGTGTTCAGAATAGACTGACATCTCTGGAGGAGCGATGGTCAGCTATTGAACAGAGAAACCAGACCTTCATGGAAGTCCTTCTGAGTAGGACTGCCAGTGCAGATACGGGTCCCCATGGCCCCCCTGATGTGCAGCAAGGTGCTCTCAAGCCACTTGCAAGCACTGAGGTGGACCTGACCCATGAGAGGGATGTTGGTGACAGAGAACAAGGAAGTGGGGGCTCCTCTCCAAGCGCTCACACTTCCATGCCACTGCCAAGTCCTCAGTCAGAGCCCCACCAGAGTCCCCACCCAACTGTGATCGGGGTCTCAACCCCTGCACAGCCTCAGGAGCAGCAGACTGTTGCCGAGCCCTCACAGGTTCACAACCCCAGAGGACGCCCGCCAAAGGCGTCGAGACACAAGCAGCAAGAAAGTGAGCAAGGGGCCACCACACCTGCTGATGCCGCAGGGGAAGCACCACGTAGGAGCACGCGTAAGAGAAAGATACTGCACAAATAGTCACAAGGGTAGTCACTTGGGTGAAATGTGATGTTTAATTTGGAAAAGCCATCAGTTGGTTATTGTAAATAAAAATTCTGATGGCAACTGTTGCAGTTGTGGCGTGTGTCATTTCGCTAATGGGGCTTCCACATTGAGGGCTTCGGATTACTTGCAATTGTCAGTATGGTGGTCAGAGTGCTAGGAATCCGCAGGTTCTTGGCCATTGTCGATGGTCTGATAAGAAGGTGCGAGACAAAATTGTTTGATTGTGCAGGCTAAGCAAATCTGACCAGGATGAATGCGTCCCTTGCATCCCGGGCAGCAATGTGGTCGCGCGCTGGCGCCTTCTGGCCTGTGCAGCTTCAGGTGGGTGAGCAGCAGCTTGGCGCTCCTGTTGATGCTCCTGCTGTTGGTGGTGCTGTTTAGGGTTCTGCTGCTGCCGCGGCTGGTCTTCATCCGAATCTGATGTCCAGGAGGAAAGGAAATAAATGATTCCCATGCTTCTGGTATATGCCTCAGTTGAGGAAGCGCTCAGTCAAGGTGGCGAGAGGGGTTTCCCAGGAGGTCACACTGGAGATGGATGTCAGGCTCCAAACTTCCACAGCTACGGTTATGCCTGCTAAAAGTTCCCCCAGACCTGAGATAACAAAGTCCTGCCACCTGCAAATGATGACTGATCAAATCTCCTATTTAATGGTGGAGCTGCAGCTGATAGTCAGCAATCTAATTATGCTACCATCAGGTTTCACCGTCGTGTTTCAGAGGAGGCGTGCATCATGTCGGAAAAGTGTTATAATCAGAAAGGCCTCTCAAAATGGGATTATAGAGGCAAGTCAGTGGTTGTTAAGGGCCGTAAGGGCCTATCCCGCCTCTTGGAGGCGGGACGGAGACGGGATCAGAAACCACGCATTTGGGAAAATTGCTTGGAGGCGGGGTTGGGCCCGCCCGCCACTTTTTGCAATTTTAACACCCCACACGCCTCCATTCCCACCTCGTCGGGCCTGGCAAAATCAAGCCCTTTATGTTTATCAAAGTGATGGATGTCAATGCTGGGGAAAGGAACACTTTCTACTTTTTGCACACAGTGTCAGCACCAAGCACTCCTAGGTCAGGAACAGCACAGATGAGATGCAGACTAAAGTTCACTCTGCAAGGAGCATTCCCTTCTGCACCACGATGGGTATAACTATATGCCACACCAGCCATTGCTAATGTTTCTCTCAGTGATTGCAATATTAACACCAAGTAGTGCTTTTGAACTGGGCCCACAACCACTAGGAACTGGGGTAAACCTGCCCAAACTCGTGTAATTAGGCAACATGTTAACTTGAGCTCAAGATTTCATGTTGAATTACTATTTATTTGTTGACTTAGCTTCAGCTCTGAAGTTATTTTCAAAGAGGGTTGCAGAGACAAGTTACAAGTACAAAGAATAGACAAGCAGTAGCCCAAAGGATTAATGACAATACAAGAACTGTAAAAACTAAAAACTAGATAACAACAATGTAAAAATATATGAAAATGACTATTTTTGTACCGAACGACAGGGGAGTTGTTTCTTACACATGCTTACATTTGGTGCCAATTTTATGCGGTTCGGTATGGAATTCCAAGCTTGCGAGCAGTAAATGAGATAGATAATTGACCATAATTTGGGTATACTTTTGGTAACTTTAAATTAAGGTTACTATGGAAGCATGCTATGCACAGATATACAGAAAACATTTCAATGAATTAATCTGCAGTTAATTTTACTTAACCCTCTCACACAAAATAGCTAAAATGGCATTCAAGCAATTACTTAAACTGAACACAGCGGCCGTGATTTTCCGAGTGGAGGCGGGTTGGAGTCGGGTTGGCTGTTCGGCGGATTCTGGTCCCGCTGCCGGTTTAATCCGCTCTGAAATAACGATTTTGCCTGAAGTGGGCTGATTAAGCCCATCATGTGCGCTACCCGGCCCAATCAGTGGGTTCGGGCCTGCTGCTCGCCTCTGCTGAGATCGTTCATCAAGCTGCATTTAAGGGGCCCATGCAGCCTTGTTGTTGATCAATCCTATTCTGCTGCTTCTCGGTGTGGCACATATCGAAATGGCTGCTTCAAGACCAAAGGCCTCTGCAAGATTCGATGCTGACTCCCTCCATGCTCTTGTGGAGGGAGTGAGAGGGCGCCAGGAGGTACTGTTCCCCTCAAATGGACGGAGGAAGCCTCCTCAGCAAACCAAGGCAGCCTGGCTGCAAATTGCTGAGGAGGTGAGCGCCAGGTCTTTGTGTGGTCGCACCTGGGTTCAGTGCAGGAAAAGGTCAATGACCTGCTACGCACTGCAAAAGTGAGTAACATCACACTTACCTTCAATCTGCTCCCCATCTCCTCTCATCACCAGCACTCTCCATTTTCAACCTACTCCTGCACATCCCACTTTACCCTTACATCCCTTGCACCCTTAACCATCCCTCTCTCTCTATGTGCAGAGTCACTTCACCATTCTACTATGCAGCCCTCACACTCGATATCACTGTTATGCAATGACAACAACTAACACGTAGAGGGAGGGCCCTTGGTATCGGCACCTCACTCCATCTTTGTCTCCCTCTAAGCATCTATGCTATGGATTCTCTACACTCACTCCAACATTCTCACTCAAACTCCACTTGTGTCCCTCATTGTAGAAAAAGAGAGCCCACAATAAGAGGGAGAGGGGCAGGACAGGAGGAGGGCCACCTTCGATTGCCCACTTGACCACCGCTGAGGAGGCTGCTTGCGACATCGTCGGAGGTGCTGAGGAGCTGGAAGTGGGGGACGGTCAGACGGGCGCAGTAGAGCAAGCTGGTGACAGAATAGATTTGTAATCCTCTCATTTAGATTGCATGAGTGACTGATATGGCATCTGGGCCTAGAAATTCAGTGGGCTGCGCCACCCGTTAGCGCCCAAAGAGGGCACTTAGTGGGTTTAATGCCAGTGGCCATGCCTCCGCTAATGGCAGCGCTAGCCGTTAGCGTTGCGCCACTACCGATGACATCATCGGTGTGCGCAGCGCCCCGCTACTGCCCCGATCGCGAAATTTAGTAGCGCCCCCTGCTTTAACGCCGGTCACAATTTGCGACCGGTTCAGGGGGGCCTACCTGCGGCGGTAGAGGCGCTGAGGTGCGTGGCGCCCATTTTTTTTGCTGGCCGCCTGCCAGCACCTCTTCGCGCCACCATCCCCGGCCTCCTGAGCGCCCCCCCCCCGCATTGTGCCGGCTGTGTCCCAAGAGCCCGGCACTTCTCCTCGGTGCCGGGCTCTTTTGCCGGCACTCGCGATCGCCGATCGCGCTGCAGCAGGCCCCTCCCCTTTAAGAAGGGGAGGAAGGCCTGCAGTACCGCAGCATGCCGTGCCGCAGCGTGTGGCGCTGCGGCACGTTGTGCTGCGATTTTCAGTTGCAGCGCCCCAAGAGGGATGTGGGGCGCCTCGAGTAGCACTGCGCTTCCTTCTGGGGTGCTGAAACTGAATTTCCGGCGGGCGGTCGCGACTCCTTCCGGGGCGGTACTTCCGGCGCCCTGGCGAGACTGCCAGTGAATTTCTAGGCCCTGATGTTCATACAGATTGAGTTCTGATCATCTGCACAATTCGATGTGCCTGCTACGTTAATATCACATGTCTAACTCTTGTCGTTACTCCCCCACAGGACCATCGAGAGACCCCCTCCCCACAATCCAGGAGGAAGACGGGTCTTCATGGCCCCACTGATGTGCAGCAAGGTGTTCTCGAGCTACTTGCTAGCAGTGAAGTGCAGGTGACCCATGAGAGAGGGATGTTGGTGGTCGACAACAAGGAAGTGTGGGCTCCTCTCCAAGTGCTCACACTCCCATGTCACTGCGGAGTCCTCGCTCAGAGCCCCTGATTCCTCCTGCAACTGAGATGGCCGTCTCAGCCCCTGCACAGCTGCAGGAGGAGCAGACTGTTGCCAAGCCCTCCCAGGCTCCCAAACCCAGAGGACGCCCGCCAAAGGTGTCGAAGCAGGAGCAGCATAAAAGTGAGCAAAGTGCCTCCACATCTGCTGAAGCCACAGGGGAAGCACCACGTAGAAGCGCGCGTAAGAGAAAGTTAACACACAAACAGTCACAAGGGTAGCTACTTGGGTGTTTTGATGTAATACAACTTTTGTATTATCATCGTCATTTCAATTGTAATAAAGAAATGCGATGGCAAACATTCAAAGAGTTGGCCTATGTGTGCCCAGAAATGGAAGTGTCACAGTGAGGTGTCAGGACACCTTTCATCTCTAATGATGGTGCTGAGTGTGATCGGAACCCACAGTTTATTGTACAGATGGTGTATGGTGTGTTAACACATGAGTTTGCTTCATAAACTTACGTGAATCTGGCATGGATCAGTGCATCCCTTGCCTCACAGCCAGCAACGTGCTCGCGTGCTGGTGGAACTGGCTCATCCGCCTCCGCAAGGTCTTCCTCCTCCTCCTCTGAGGAGGCTGTGCACTGAGCCACTTGTTCCTCAGGTAGCAGTAAGCCACACTGCTGTGCGATGTTGTGCTGTGCACAGCAGACCACGCTGATTCTGGAGACCCTGGCTGGTGAGTACTGTAGGGCTCCACCTGATCTGTCGAGGCATCTGAATCGCATTTTGAGCAAGCCGATGGTTTGCTCGATGATGCCTCTGCTGGAAATGTGGCCGGCATTGTAGGGGTCCTCAGCTTCGTTTGATGGCCTCCTCAACGACGTCATTAGCCATGTCTTCAGGGGATAGCCCTTGTCTCCAAATAGCCATCTGGAAAGTTGGGTTGGCGGATTGAAGAGCGGAGGCACAGTAGGCTGCCGCAGGATGAACGAGTCATGGCAACTGCCAGGGAACTTGGCGCAAACATGCATAATGTTCTTCCTGTAGTTACACACCAGCTGGATGTTAAGGGAGTGGAAGCCCTTGCGGTTCACAAATATTGTGATAGGGTGCCCTAATGGCCACATGTGTGCAGTCTATGATGCCCTGCACCCTTGGCAAGCCTGCCATATTTGCAAAGCTAACTGCACGCGCAGTTACACTTGCTTCATCCGTGGAGAAGTGGATGTAATTGTGCGCCTTTGCAAAGAGGGCATCGGTAACTTGCGTGATGCAAGTGTGTGCGGCCGACTGGGAGATGCCGCTGATATCTGCTGATGATCCCTGGAAGGACACTGAAGCAAAAAAATTGAGGGCGGTGGTGACTTTGACAGCCACCGTTAAGGAGTGTCCATCCGCTCCTCTGGGCCCCAGGTCTTGGTGCAGCATTGCGCAGATATCAGCAACTACCTCTCGCGAAGGTCTCAGCCTCCTTTGGCGCTGCTGCTCACTCATGTTGAGGAAGCTCATCCTCGGCCTGTAAACCCTGCATTGTGGGTATCGTCTGCGGCGCAGTGCAGCCCTGCACTGACGCACTCTGCCCTGTGCAGCATCAGGTGGGTGAGGAGAAGGTTGGCGCTCCTGTTGTTGCTGCTGCTGTTGTGCCTGGTTCTGCTGCTGCCACGGCTGTTCTTCCTCCGATTCTGAGGACCAGGATGAGAGGATATAAATGGTTCCCATTCCGCTGGTATATATCTCAGCTGAGGAATAGATGTTATAAGCGCTCAGTCAATGTGGGGAGAGGGTTTTCCAAGGAGATCACAGTGCATATGGATCTCAGCTTAACCACTTACAAGCTCAATAAACCTGCAAATTGTGTTCCAACACCCCAAAACACAAGGTTCTGCCATCTGAAGGTCAGCCATGTTACAGGTCCATTCTTATGCTGCAGGTGCAGCTGTCAAGAATTCAGGTAGTTGCTGAACCCGGCACAATCAGCTGGCGTGTTTTGCGAACGGCATGGAACACGCTGGAAATGTCGTTAAATGGGAAGAGCCTGGTAAAATGGGATTATGTAGGCAGTTAACAAGCTGTTAACTGCCTTAAGTGCCTCTCCCGCCGTTTGGTGTCGGGTCTGATCGGGACTCGCAGACCCGACACTTTGCAAAGTTGCGTGGAGGCGGGTTTGGAACCCACCATCAATCAAAACAACTTTAACCTCTGATCCGCCTCCAAACCTGCCCTCTGAGTGCCGGCAACATCGCGGCCAGCATTTCAGAAGTTCCATGCCATTTCTACAGCAATTCTGTAATGTAATATTAACATACAGTGTCACTTTTTATTCTTAAATTATATTTGCCTTGACAAATTTTCATCATATCAAAAGTTTGACTGTCATTATCTAACTAAGATTTTGATGGAATGGAGAAAGCTGTTCAAATTAGTGCAGTAGACAGTTCACCTTGAAATGGCTGTGTTCTTGATTATCTGACTCAAAGATTCTCAAATCCAAATGTATGGTACATTCCCTGTGTCCTTGACTTGAAACTGAGAACATATTAACAAAAATTTATGCAATCCTGGGGCTTTTGGACTTCTTCCCGAGAATGAATGCCTTTAAGAAGCATAATCAGTGTCATGGTTATGTAGTGTTTTGGAGGTTAGATTAGATCATAAATTGAATAAAGTCCAATCTCCAAAATTCAGCATATTCAGGTTAATTTTAAGATTTAAAATTGATAAAACCTAAGGAGCTGATGCAGATGAATATTCTGATTGTGAACCTGGGACTGAATACCACCCTTAATGTAACCAATGAATCTCCCTCTTCCATTCGTTGCATATCTTCCAAATATGAAACATAACAGTTACTCTATTAATCAAAAGAGGAACAGTTACTCTATTATTGCCATTCCCTTCAACTTTAAAAAAAAATGAAGAAATTTAAACTGTCTATGCAAGTGTACTTGGACACATGTAACAACAGCATAAGAGAAGAGCGGACCTGCGTGGGAACACTGAGCATCGGCGGCAGTTTAAAATCGGTGGAAGTGAGTGAGGAGCGGCCCGACCAGAGCGGACCTGCGTGGGAACACTGAGCATCGGCGGCAGTTTAAAATCGGCGGCAGTGAGTGAGGAGCGGCCCGACTAGTTCAACAGCGGGGGAAAGAGGTAAAAAGTAATCAAAGTGTGACGTCACCAGGAAGCAGGTAAGTGATTGGATGGTGAGTATTTCTCTCTTTTTTTAAACTTTAACTCTGTGGTTTATAGTTTCTAAGGTCTCTCTGGTGTAGCGGGGACTGTTGGTAAACCAGTTAACTGTAGTGTAATAGTGGGATTGATTGATTTAATTTAAATTCAATTAATTAAAGGGTAAGTCATGGCAGGACAACCCGGTGCCGTGGTATGCTCCTCCTGCGCTTTGTGGGAACTCAGGGACACTTTCTGTGTCCCTGACAACTACATGTGCAGGAAGTGCATCCAGCTGCAGCTACTGACAGACCGCATTGCGGCGCTGGAGCTGCGATTGGATGTATACTGGAGCGTTCACGATGCTCAGGACATCGTGAATAGCACGTTTATGGAGTTGGACACACCGCAGGTAGAGGTTGGACAGGAAGAAAGGGAACGGGTGACCAACAGGCAGAGTACTAGGCACAGGCAGGTAGTGCAGGAGTCCCCTGTGGCCATCCCCCTCTCCAGCAGATACACCACTTTGGGTACTGTTGGGGGGGATGGCTTATCAGAGGAAGGCAGCAGCAGCCAACTTCCTGGCACCAGGGGTGGCTCTGCTGCACAGAATGGGAGGAGAAAGAGGGGTAGAGCTACAGTAATAGGGGATTCAATTGTAAGGGGAATAGATAGGCGTTTCTGCGGCCGCAAACGAGACTCCAGGATGGTGTGTTGCCTCCCTGGTGCAAAGGTCAAGGATGTCTCCGAGCGGCTGCAGAACATCTTGGAAGGGGAGGGTGAACAGCCAGTTGTCGTGGTGCATATAGGTACCAACGATATAGGTAAAAAGCGGGATGAGGTCCTAAAAGCGGAATATAGGGAGTTAGGAGATAAATTAAAAAACAGGACCTCAAAGGTAGTAATCTCAGGATTGCTACCAGAGCCACGTGCTAGTCAGAGTAGAAATAGAAGGATACTTCAGATGAATACGTGGCTAGAGGAATGGTGCCAGGGGGAGGAATTCAAGTTCCTGGGACATTGGAACCGGTTCTGGGGGAGGTGGGACCAGTTCAAACCGGATGGTTTGCACCTGGGCAGGGCTGGAACTGATGTCCTAGGGGGAGTGCTTGCTGGTGCTGTGGGGGAGGGTTTAAATTAAAATGGCAGGGGGTTGGGAACATGAGCAGGGAGACAGAGGAAAGGGAAACAAGGATAAAAGCAAAAGATAGGAAGGAGAAAAACAAAAGTGGCAGTCAGAGAAATCAACGGTTTAAATCAAACGTGGCCACAGTAAATAATAATTCTAATAGGTCTAAGAGCGTTAAAAAAACAAGCCTGAAGGCTTTGTGTCTTAATGCGAGGAGCATTTGTAATAAGGTGGATGAATTGGCTGCGCAAATAGAGGTAAACGAATACGATTTGGTTGGGATTACGGAAATGTGGCTCAAGGATGGCCAAGACTGGGAACTCAACATCCAGTCGATATTCAGGAAAGATAGGCAAAAAGGAAAGGGAGGTGGGGTAGCATTACTGGTTAAAGAAGGCATTAACACAATTGTAATGAAGGATATTAGCTCTGATGAGGTGGAATCTGTATGGGTAGAATTGAGAAATACTAAGGGGAAAAAAACGTTAGTGGGAGTGGTATATAGACCTCCAAACAGTAAGGCGGAGGTTGGGGATGGCATTAAAGGGGAAATTAAAGAAGCGTGCAATAAGGGCACAGCAGTCATCATGGGTGACTTTAATCTACATATAGATTGGGCCAACCAAATTAGTAACAATACTGCGGAGGAGGAATTCCTGGAGTGTTTACGGGATGGTTTCCTGAACCAATATGTCGAGGAGCCAACCAGAGATCAGGCCATCTTAGACTGGGTATTATGTAACGAGAAAGGATTAATTAGCAATCTTGTTGTACGAGGCCCCTTGGGTCGGAGCAATCATAATATGATCAAATTCTTCATTAAGATGGAGAATGAAGTAGTTGAATCAGAGACTAGGGTCCTCAATTTAAATAAAGGAAACTATGATGGTCTGAGGAGCGAGTTGGGTAGGATTGATTGGGGAATGTCACTCAAAGGGTTGACGGTGGATAGGCAATGGCAAATATTCAAAGACCGAATGGATGAGCTACAGAATTTGTTCATCCCAGTTTGGCATAAAAATAAAACAAAAAAGGTGACTCAACCGTGGCTAACAAGGGGAATTAGGGATAGCATAAGATCCAAGGAGAGGGCATATAAATTGGCCAGAAAAAGCAATAATCCTGAGGATTGGGAGCAGTTTAGGATTCAACAAAGGAGGACAAAGGGATTAATTAAGAAAGTGAAATTGGAATATGAGAGTAAGCTTGCAGGGAACATAAAAACTGACTGTAAAAGCTTTTATAGATATGTGAAGAGAAAAAGATTGGTGAAGTCAAGCGTAGGTCCCTTGCAGTCAGAATCAGGGGAATTTATAATGGGGAACAAAGAAATGGCAGATCAACTAAATACATATTTTGGTTCTGTCTTCACAAAGGAGGACACAAATAACCTCCCAGAGATGCCGGGGAACATAGGGTCTGATGAAAGGGTGGAACTGAAAGAAATCAGTATTTGTAGGGAAATGGTGTTAGGAAAATTGATGGGACTGAAGGCCGATAAATCCCCAGGGCCTGATAATCTACATCCCAGGTTACTTAAGGAAGTGGCCCTAGAAATAGTAGATGCATTGCTGGTCATCTTCCAGAACTCGATAGACTCTGGAACAGTACCCATGGATTGGAGGGTAGCTAATGTTACCCCACTATTCAAAAAAGGTGGTAGAGTAAAAGCGGGGAATTATAGACCGGTAAGCCTGGCATCGGTCGTGGGGAAAATGCTAGAGTCCATTATAAAAGATGTAATAGCAGAGCACTTGGAAAGCAGTGACTGGATCGGACAAAGTCAACATGGATTTACAAAAGGTAAATCATGCTTGACTAATCTACTGGAATTTTTTGAGGATGTAACTGGTAAAATAGATAAGGGAGAACCAGTGGATGTGGTGTATTTGGACTTTCAGAAGGCTTTCAATAAGGTCCCGCATGAGAGATTAGCGTGCAAAATTAAGGTACATGGGATTGGGGGCAAGGTATTGACTTGGATAGAGAACTGGTTGGCGGACAGAAAGCAAAGAGTTGGAATAAATGGGTCGTTTTCCGAGTGGCAGGCAGTGACTAGTGGGTTACCGCAAGGATCGGTCCTAGGACCCCAGCTGTTCACAATATATATTAATGATCTGGACGAGGGAATTGGATGCAATATCTCCAAATTTGCAGATGACACAAAGCTGGGTGGGAGGGTATGCTGTGAGGGGGATGTCGTGAAACTCCAGTACGATTTGGACAGGTTGGGTGACTGGGCAGAAACATGGCAAATGCACTATAATGTGGATAAATGAGAGGTTATCCACTTTGGTGGCAAAAACAGGAAGGCAGATTATTATTTGAATGGCAATAGATTGGGAGAAGGGGAAGTGCAAAGAGACCTCGGTGTTTTTGTGCACCAGTCACTGAAGGTAAGCATGCAGGTGCAGCAGGCGGTTAAGAAGGCAAATGCAATGTTGGCCTTCGTAGCAAGAGGGTTTGAGTACAGGAACAAGGATGTCTTGCTACAGTTGTAAAGGGCCTTGGTGAGACCGCACCTTGAGTATTGTGTGCAGTTTTGGTCGTCTTACCTGAGGAAGGATATTCTTGCCATGGAAGGAGTGCAGCGAAGATTCACCAGGCTGATACCTGGGATGGCAGGAATGACGTATGAGGAGAGATTGTGTCAATTGGGCTTATACTCACTGGAGTTTAGAAGATTGAGAGGGGATCCCATCGAAACCTATAAAATTCTGTCAGGCCTGGACAGACTAGATGCAGGAAGGATGTTTCTGATGGCCGGGGAGTCCAGAACCAGGGGTCATAGTCTAAGGATAAGGGGTAAACCATTTAGGACTGAAATGAGGAGGAATTTCTTCACCCAGAGAGTGGTGAACCTGTGGAATTCTCTGCCACAGAGGGCAGTGGAGGCCAGTTCATTAAATATATTCAAGAAAGAGTTGGATATATTTCTTAAGGCTAAAGGGATCAAGGGATCAAGGGATATGGGGAGAAGGCAGGGACAGGGTACTGAATTTGGATGATCAGCCGAATGGCCTACTCCTGCTCCTATCTTCTATGTTTCTATGTTTCTAAGCCTAAATGTCTGCAGTATAAACTGCGATGTTCCACTCAATCTACCCTTTTGGATTCTAAATAGTGGGCCTGAATTTGCGATCGAGGCTTCCCGTGGGGAAATGCCTCCGATCCACAATAAAATCCGCGCCTACCTTCTGCCTCGGGATCCACGGAGACTCGTGCTCCTGAACCTCTATGCGTAGACACGTGTGGAGACCCTGGGATCATGTGGGCTGGCCCAACCAATGAAAGAAGAGGGATCCCCATTCCTGCTTATGGAGAATCTGTACGCACGGAATCCCTGAAAGCATGAATGGGGATCACATAAAAAAACACATTTACATACCAAATCATTTTTTTAAATTACATATTTAATATTAATTGAAATACAATTTAATTAAACATTTTAAACAGAAAATTAATTTTTTGAAAAATAAATGTAAATGTTTTAAAGGGGCTTAAAAAACACCGTAACTTATTTTACAGGTGTTTTAATGTTTAAATAATTGAAAAAATGTATTGTTATATTCATTTAAACTCTTACGCTGGTAAAAGCAGGCCTTACCAGGCGTAAGAATTTCACGGGCATTCGCTGGGCAGTAGTTGGGCAAATAGCCCAACTCTCCGCCCACGGATGTCCATGTCCCGGGGATGGGTACGAGCTATCAAGAAGATTCTAGACCGATCGCAAGTTCCGGGTTTTCGTGCATACACACCCGTCGGCACCGGAAAATACGGGCCATTGAGTTTGAGCTGCACGCCGAGTCTCAGTATAACATGCCCTTAAAGTTTCAGACAATGTGTAGGTTAAATGATTTATGAGTGGAGACACCTATTTCCATTTAGTATTGAGGTACATTCTGCTGCTTCTTACAGGCTAAATAATAAAAAGATTAACATTCATATCTTCACTGTAAATGGGCAGTAATTTGATTTTAATAGGCATGTTAGTCCATTCAGTTAGATGTTAAGTCAATTGGCACATTGAATTTTTTCACTATACACAGAATTTCACTATATCCAAGTTCAGTTTAGCATCAATCAAAAAGCTGGTAAAAAAAAAAAAAAATTTTTTTTAATAAAGATGACCCTGTCTCATATTGTGAAAGACCAAGGGTGTGTTCACATCATTCCAACTGCTTTCTACAATGACTGTTCCATTTCTTTGTTTTTAGTTTTGCCTTTGACTTCAGAAGCCCGGAGATTCGTGCCTTGGAACACTATTCTACACTAAAGGTGCACTACAAATTCAAGTTGTTGTTGTAGTTGCTGATAAATCCACACCTGAAATGAGAGAGTCTTGCTCAGTGGTAGCACTCTTGCTTCTAAGTCAGAGAGTCATGGGTTGAAGCCCTACTCCAGAGACTTGAGCACAATCTAGACTGACATTTCAGCGCAGCATTGAGGGAGAGCTGCACGTTCAGTGTTACCGTTTTTCAGATGAAACTTTAAACCAAGGATTGCCTGTTCAGATGGATGTAAAAAAATTTTGCCATAGAGGGAGTGCAGCGAAGATTCACCAGACTAATACCTGGGATGGCAGGAATGACGTATGAGGAGAGATTGGGTCAATTGGGCTTATATTCGCTGGAGTTTAGAAGAATGAGAGGGGATCTCATTGAAACATATAAAATTCTAACAGGACTAGACAGACTAGATGCAGGAAGGATGTTCCCGATGGCGGGGGAGTCCAGAACCAGGGGTCACAATCTAAGGATAAGGGGTAAGCCATTTAGGACAGAGATGAGGAGGAATTTCTTCACCCAGAGAGTGGTGAACCTATGGAATTCTCTACCACAGAAGGCAGTTGAGGCCAATTCATTAAATATATTCAAGAAGGAGTTAGATATATTTCTTAAGGCTAAAGGGATCAAGGGATATGGGGAGAAAGCAGGGACAGGGTACTGAATTTGAATGATCAGCCATGATCTCATTAAATGGCGGAGCAGGCTCGAGGCACTGAATGGCCGACTCCTGCTCCTATCTTCTATGTTTCTATGTTCATGGCACTATTTGACTGTTGACTATTATGACTCTATTTGAAAAACAGCAGAGGAGTATTCTGTGTGTCATAGTCAACATTTATCTCTCCAACCAACACAATTAAAAATCAGATTATCTGGTCATAAATCTCATCTCAGGACAACAGTGACAATACTTCAGAAGTGTTTATTTCGTTATGTCATGCTTTGGGACATCCTGAGGACACAACAGGCGATATCATAATGCAAGTTCTTTCTTTCTTGATTCCAACAACACAGGCACGAGACTCCAGAAAATCTCAAAGAACATGGACAATAGACCCCCACAGAATATGGATACATACAACAAAGCAACAACCTGCATTTATATAATAGTCCTCATATAAAAGATTGTCCATGGGCACTTTACAAACAAGAGAGGTGAACGTCAAAAACAGAGTAGAACAACATGGGGTTGGGGTGAGAAAAGCTGAAGGCACATTCAAATAGATTAGAGAGAGAAATGGGAAGGAAATGGTTTGGACAACCTACTTCCGTGCAGCAATGGAGTGAGGGGAATCCAGGTTGGGAATGTGGCAGTAGGTCTCCCCTTCCAATTTTTCTTTATGTTCCTCTGCTATACCACCAAAATTGGACAGAATACAGGAAACTTTCTGGTATCCGGCAAGAACGGGACCGACGTGGTGCCGGTTCATCAAAAATTCCGGATAACCGAACGCTATAATAAAAGATACGGAGCTCAGAGCTCCGTATAAAGCAACAAACCCTGTTGCTTCTTCAGAACAATCGGCACAAGTTGCAAGCATCTCTGTAGCTTAGCAACAGCTGCAGCTACACCCTTGCACAGCAACAAATGGAGTTAAAAAAGTAATAAAAG
This sequence comes from Somniosus microcephalus, assembly GCF_052327205.1. Classification (NCBI taxonomy): domain Eukaryota; kingdom Metazoa; phylum Chordata; class Chondrichthyes; order Squaliformes; family Somniosidae; genus Somniosus; species Somniosus microcephalus. The sequence continues at coordinate 300,692,237 of NC_140990.1, forward strand.
TTACCTGAACCTACTCCTGAATTTTGCCGGTTAACCGACATTTCCAGTTATTTAGGGGCCAGTTAATCGAAAGTTTCCTGTAGCAGAGAAAAATCATGCCCAATGCATCTATTTTCCTTTAGACATAAAACCACAGCAACGTGATAAAAGTTCTGACCTGATAATCTGTCTGCAAGTGGTGCTTGCTCGATGTTACCATTGAGCATAACTAACCCAAAAAAGTAATACATAATCATGAGTGGATTTAAGCTTGTAACACCGTTTCAGATTCTGGTAACTTTATAACTGCTATCATTGTTTGGGAGCACCTTTGTATCACACTCCTAGCTATCATATAGTTTTGGTGTACACTTAAGGCATATTAAAGGCAGACATTTTGAAAATATTTACTTATTAGATGGTGGAGAACAATTGGATCACACAGTTCAATATGTATGTGGTCAAATAGGGATGCCATAATGGAAAACAGTCAGATGCATATGATTTAGTTTGCAGAGTGATGTGAGAGTTAATTTTTGTCTTGTTAGTACATACTTCATAGGGACATAGGAACATAGAAGAAGGAGTAGACCATTCAGCCTCTCCAGCCTGCTCTGCCATTCAGTTAGGTCATGGCTGATCTGCACCTCAACACCATTTACCCGCCTTCGCTCCATGGCTCTTGATACCCTTACCTAACAAAAATCTATCAATCTCAGTCTTGAAAGCTCCAATTTTCACTGCATCAACAGCCATTTGGGGCAGAGAACTTCAGATTTCTACCACCCTTGTGTGAAAGAGGGCTTCCTGATTTCCCTCCTAAATTGCCTGGCTTAAGTCCCCTCGTTCTTGCTTCCCCCACCAGAGGAAATAGTTTCTTTGTATCTACCCTATCGATCAGATAATCCCTCAATATTCAATACTCTAGGGAATACAAGTCAAGTTTATGCAACCTGTCCTCATAATTTAATCCTCTAAGCCTTGGTATCATTCTGATATTCATTGAAAGGCAACAAAATTTTAATTGATTTGGCAGAGGCAACACTTTTATTAATGCATAAATGTACACAAAGAGCACAGCAAACCAGAGAATCTAAAAGGGGACAAAGGGATCTAGGGGTGCACATTCACAAATAGCGGCACAGGATAATAAGGCCATTAAAAAAATCAAACCAAGCACTGAGGTTCATTTCTAGAGGGGTAGAATTGAAAAGCAGAGAAGTTATGTTAAACTTGTCTAGAACCTTGGTTAGGCCACACTTGGAGTACTGTTTACAATTCTGGTCTCCATATTATAAAAAAGCATATGCAGACACCGGAGAAGGTGCAAAAAATTTACAAGGATGATACCACAACTGAGAGGATATACTTATCAGGAATGGTTGATCAGTCTGGGGCTCTTTTCTCTAGAAAATAGAAGGCTGAGGGGTGACCTGATCTGTAGTGTATGTACTTTGCAGAAGGAACTATATTCTGCAGCCCCTGTATACTGCAGTACCAGTAGTGACCACCCCTGTATATAAGCCTGTGTAGTAACTTTGCATAGTTAGTTCCAGTTTGTCTCCACTCAGTAAAGACCTGTTCTAACCAACTCCTGCAGTCCGTGTCTCAATTACACACGGACATAATACTGGCGACGAGCAGATCCGAACTTACCTACAGTCTGCACCACCTCATGGGGATCCATCCCTGAAGCGAAGTTGTCAGAGGTCGAGGCCAGAAGGAAGAAAAAAAAAACAAACAGAAGAAACGGGTGTCGACCGTGGGCAACCGCCTCTGATTCATCGGAGTTGAAGATTTGCAGGAGAGGCTGTCAAGAGCGGGGCTTGGTTATCCTGTCGATGGTGTTCCAGCTAATCGGGCTCATGGCAGGTAGTACACTGATCCTTCCTGGGCTGCGGCGGGCTAGAGCTCGATCGGGTGGCTTTTCAACGGGGCCGAGCAGCGTTGTCGGGCAGAGGAGAGAGAGAGAGAGGGTGGAGCACACAGGGCGCGGCCGGTGCTACGAAGCCGGGCAGCGTACAGACCCGAGAAGAGGGAGGAAAGTGTCCCGTAGGGTTGCTCCGACGACGGGGAAATAAAAGAAATTAGAAGCGCAGAAAGCCGCGAGGAGCTGCAGTTTGCCACGGGAACCACGGAGAGCGGCGTTAGCAGCAGCGTGGGGGAAAGTGCGCGAAGACCATAGGGCGTCGCCATCAAGGCATAAAACGCCAGCAACAGCGCTAGCAGCAGCGGAGAAGACGGAAAGCACGGGAGGCGCCATTTTGTTAAATCGGGGAAGAAGGCAAAGCGCGGGAAGCGCCATCTTAGATTTCCAAGATGCCGAAGACTGGCAATATCACTGCCTTCGATAATGCAATAGAAGACTGGACCACGTATGTGGAAAGAGTCGAAGTATATTGCGAGGCAAACGAAGTAGCCGATGAGAAAAAGGCATCGGTACTACTAAACTTAATGGGCGCAAGAACGTACGGCCTATTGCAGAACCTGATTACTCCAGCCAAACCGATGGCGAAGAGTTTTAATGAAATTGTTGATATCCTACAGGAACACCTAAATCCTACACCGCTGCTGATAGCAGAAAGATTTAAATTCCACAGGAGAAATCAGCATAAAGATGAGAGCAATGCTGATTACCTTACGGAACTACGCAAGCTATCAAAGCACTGCCAGTTCGGAGCAGGACTGACAGATACTCTACAGGACAAATTTGTCTGTGGACTCCTGAGTGAAGGAACCCAGAAGAGGTTACTCTCAGAGAAAGAGCTGACGCTAGATAAGGCTTTCAGCGTGGCAGTATCGTACGAAGCAGCAGCAAGGGGAGCTGTGGAAATACAGCAAAAGCCACAGGAATACGGCACCCACGAAATGACACGGGGATTTGAAAAATGTTATCGCTGTGGCAGAACTAACCATGACCAGAAGGACTGCTGGTCCAAGGACAAAATATGCAGGCAATGCGGAAAGATGGGACACATTGCACGAGTTTGCAGGTCTGGGAAGAAGACTAATGACAACAAAAAGGCTACTAAGGAACAGTACAGGAAAGTGCAAAAGATGACGGACAGTAGTTCCGAAGACCAGATGAGCGATAGTGAATCCGGGAACAAGAGACTAAGCTGTCTCAAACTTCACAACGTAATCACAAAAGAGGATCACCGAACCATTTGGGTCACCCTCACGATAGCAGGGTCCCAAGTCAAAATGGAATTGGATACAGGATCAGCCCTGACCATCATGAATCGACGAGACTACGAGCGGCTATTCTCACACATACCCTTGAAAGAGACATCGATTGTCTTGAAGACGTATACGGGGCAAAAAGTATACCCCAGAGGGAAAATAAGGGTGCCTGTCGAATACAGCGGCAAGGAAATACAGAAATTGTATCTGTACATACTGCAAGATGGTGGACCACCGTTATTGGGACGTGAATGGATCAGAAAGATAAGTTTAGACTGGCACTCCATTCAGGCACTGATGGTGGCTGGTAAAAAGGATGACGACATCACACCTGGACGATTGTCAAAAATCTTAGCTAACGCCAAAGAGGTATTTCAACAAGAACTGGGAACTCTTAAAGGCGTAACCGCCTCGATAAAAATAGAAGAGAATGCAATTCCCAAGTTTTTCAAAGCAAGACCGGTACTGTATGCAATTCGCCCAGCCGTCGAGGCAGAGCTGGAGAATCTGGAGAATGCAGGCGTGTTATCTAAGGTAGACTGGAGCGAGTGGGCGACACCCATCGTTCCTGTCATGAAGAAAATGTTAAACAATAAGTCTGAGGAGCCAAGGAAGGTTCGCATCTGTGGGGACTTCAAGGTGACGCTGAACCCAGTCCTTCACGCAGTACAATATCCTCTCCTGAGGATAGAAGATATTTTCGCCTCACTATCTAGAAGGAAGCGTTTTACAAAAATTGACCTAGCACAAGCATATTTGCAGATGGAGGTTGAAGAATCCTCTAGGAAGTATCTCACGATAAACACTCACAAAGGTCTTTACCAGTATAATCGACTGGTATTCGGAGTAGCATCAGCTCCGGCGATATGGCAAAGAGCGATGGAACAAGTCCTGCAAGGGATTCCGGGGACTCAGTGTTACTTGGACGACATCCTAGTGACAGGTGAAGATGACAGTGAACACCTTGCCAACCTAGAGCAGGTGCTCACTAGACTAAGAGAACATGGGCTACGAGCCAATCGCCCCAAGTGCGAGTTTTTTAAGAAACAGATATCGTATTGTGGTCACGTGATTGATGAAGAGGGGTTACATAAGTCCCCTGACAAAATTGAAGCGGTAGTTAAGGCTCCAGCACCTGAAAATGTGTCGCAACTGAGGTCATTCCTCAGATTGGTGAATTACTACCATAAGTTTTTGCCGAATTTGTCCACAATTCTGCACCCACTGAACGCCCTACTACAAACTGGAGTAGCATGGAAATGGAGCGATGAATGTAAGCGGGCCTTTCAGAAGAGTAAAGACCTAATCACTTCAAGAGAAGTATTGGCTCACTACAACCCATCACTACCAATAAGACTGGCGTGTGATGCGTCTCCCTACGGCATTGGAGCGGTACTGTCACATAAATTCCTTGATGGTTCAGAGAGGCCGATAGCTTTTGCGTCACACTCGTTAACTTCAGCCGAGCGTAACTACACCCAGATTGACAGAGAGGCCCTCAGCCTGGTGTGGGGGGTGAAGAAGTTCAATCACTACCTGCACGGTCAGAAATTTACTCTACTAACTGATCATCAACCTCGTCTCCATTTTCAACCCTCAGAAGGGCGTCCCGATAATGACAGCACAACAGCTACAGAGGTGGTCCCTTTTCCTAGGGGCACACCAATATGACATCGAGTACAAAGGAACTAAACAGTATGGGAATGCTGATGGATTGTCGCGCCTACCATTGCCGACGGTGGAAGAAGCACTTGCAGTGGATCCAGTGGAGATATTCCACTCGACCATAGTCGAATGTCTACCTGTGACGAATGCAAACATAGAAAAGGAAACACGAAATGACCCGACACTCTCCTGGGTCTATGATTTAACGGTGAAGGGATGGCCAGCACATGGCGAACCACTGTTGCCAGCATTCTCGCCGAGAAGAGAACAGCTGTCAGTGTGCAGAGGAACCTTGATGTGTGGATCCAGAGTAGTAATTCCACCCAAATTGAAGGATAGGGTGCTCAATGAGCTTCATGAGGGTCATCTGGGAGGGGTAAAAATGAAGAACTTAGCCAGAGCGTTTGTGTGGTGGCTGGGAATCGATAGAGAAATCAAAGAGATGACCAAGAGCTGTATAGGATGCCAGAAGGTCCAAAACGCCCCACCACAAGCCCCTCTACATCCATGGGAGTGGCCCTCATCTCCATGGCAAAGGGTGCACATTGATTTTGCTGGTCCATTTATGGACTCGATGTTTTTAATTGCGGTGGATGCACATTCAAAGTGGCCAGAGGTAATAAAAATGTCCTCAACCACCATAGAAAAAACTATCACAGTCTTACGAACCATATTCACCAGAAATGGGCTGCCTGAACAGATTTGCTCTGACAATGGACCACAGTTTGTGTCTGAAGAGTTCCGGAGGTTCTTAAAGAACAACGGTGTTAAGCATTACACATCCGCCCCATATCATCCAGCCACCAATGGATTGGCTGAGAGGTTCGTTCAAACATTCAAGAAGGCTATCAAGGCAATGTGTAATGAAGACATACCCCTACAACACAAGGTGGATAACTTCTTGTTTGCCTACCGGAATGCGACACATGCGGTTACCAACCAAACTCCAGCCATGATGTTCTTCAATCGAAGACTACGATGCCGCTTGGATTTGGTTAAGCCAAATATCAGAAGAGATGTGGAGAACAGGCAGTTTCAGAATATGAATGAAAGGCCGACCAGGAATTTTAAGATAGGTCAACCAGTTTTGGCCCAGGACTACCGCACAGAGAAATGGCAGCCAGGAACGATCTGCACACGGCAAGGACCTCTAATGTATACCGTGGATGTTGGAGAGAGCATTGTAAGACGCCATGCTGACCAGATTCTAGAGTCACTGGAAAACGTCAATTCCACACCACGATCCGATACACCTGGTGATGAAACCGAAGTACCAATTGCATCTACCTCAGAATCGGGAATATTGGAAGCAGACGAACCCAACAACGACGTTGATTCCGAATCAACTCTGCCAGAAGAACCTGATACCCCAAAGAGGCATTATCCAGACAGAATCAGGAAGCCTCCTCAAAGACTGAACTTATAATTGCTTAACTTCAGCTAATGTATATGACAACTGTAATTGTAAATATGTTATTTAATTATTAATTGAATATTATGTACTGTTTAGCTAAAAGGGGAGGAATTGTAGTGTATGTACTTTGCAGAAGGAACTATATTCTGCAGCCCCTGTATACTGCAGTGCCAGTAGTGACCAACCCTGTATATAAGCCTGTGGAGTAACTTTGCATAGTTAGTTCCAGTTTGTCTCCACTCAGTAAAGACCTGTTCTAACCAACTCCTGCAATCCGTGTCTCAATTACACACGGACATAATATGATCGAGATCTTTAAGATTATGAAAGGGTTTGATAGGGTAGATGTAGAGAGATGTTTCCACTTGTGGGAGAGACCAAAACTAGAGTTCATAAAATATAAAATAGTCACTAATAAAACCATTAGGGAAATTCAGGAGAAACATCTTTACCCAGAGAGTGGTGTCCGAATACCAGAAAGAATTGCATTTGGGCCATTGGCATACTGAGCCCCACTGCACAGCCTTTTATGATGAGACAGGAATGGACAAATACCACAAAAGATATTATAAGCCCGTTCTGCAACACAGATATTTGCTGAAAATTCGGAAAATTTTAATTGGTCCCGAAGGCATAACCGCCGGTGTTCTTTTACCCATGGAAGCATGGGACCTGTTTGAAGAAAAAGACAGTAAACCACATTGCACCCTAGCAGTGGCACAAGGACATGCACCAAGGGACTTGGGACCAATGGTTAAAAGAATGGGAGGACTAGGAATAGAAAAAGAGTGGCAAGTGCCTCAGGGTACCTTGGTCCAGTATGAAGAAAAGCAGTGATACGGGGTGGAATTGCAGACAAGCCTGCTGTTCGAAGGCAAATTTGAGGCAAGGGTGTTGGACATCCATAACTTCCCGCTCCTACCAGAAGTAGAGAAACTTCTGAGTCAAATCCCTAAGCAAGTATGGTCTAGCCACCCTAATGAGGTCGGAAAGATGTTAACTGCACAACCCTACAAGGTTACCCTCAATCCTGCAGTCCCACTCCCAGGAAAGGCACAATATCCTCTCTCCCAAGCAGCAGAACAAGGCATTGAACCAGTAATCAAGTCCTTACTTGACCAGGGCATTATAATACCAACAAGAAGTCGGTCTGCCAGGTTGCCTGCCCGCACTCGCCGCCGCTTACTATGCTGTACAACAAGCACAAACTGTGACTCTAAATCATCATACAGTACTACATGTCCCACACTCTGTCGAGGTCCTGTTAACGAAATACGCCACTCAACACCTAACATCAGCATGTACCATTAAGTACGAGGTAGAATTACTGTCCAATTCAAACTTGACCATAAAGCGATGCGCAACCCGAAATCCAGTTACGCTCCTCCCGACCATTGAGGATGGTACACCCCACTGCTGTGAGACGGTAACCCAGCTGGTCACCAAACCCCGAGTGGACTTAAGTGAAACACAGCTAGAAAATCCAGATTTAATATATTTCGTCGACAGCTCAGCCCTCCGAGATGACAAAGGTACTTCCCGCACTGGCTACGCCATCACGACGGACAATTCAACTGTAGAGGCAATGTCGTTACCAAACTCCTTTTCAGCACAACAAGCAAAACTATTCACGCTCACAAGAGCATGTATCTTGGCCACAGACAAAACTGTTAATATTTATACAGATTCAAGGTATGCCTTTGGGGTTGCCCATGATTATGGACAGATCTGGAAATTTAGGGGTTACTTGACCTCCGCAGGCTCAACGATGAAGAATGCAGAACAAGTTGACAATCTTTTACGTGCTGTCCAGTGTCCACATAAAATTGCTATTATTAAATGTCAGGCACACACAGGCAATCAGGACCAAATTGCATTGGGCAATGACAGGGCTGACAGGGCTGCAAAAGGTGCTGCTTTGTCAAATACAGATTCCCAGGTGTCAGCCTATGTTCTTAAAAACACAAAACCCGTTGATTTGCCGTCCACATTGGATGATGTATTGGCCTTTCAGTCACAGGCCAGTACTGAGGAGGTGTTAGCCTGGGCACAAGATCAATGCGATAAAACACCTAAGGGAGTGTGGGTTCACCATGACGGCCGCGTGGTGGCACCCAGATCTTTGCTCCCATGGATTGCCCGCTGTGTTCATACTTTCACACATGCGGGCAAAGGGGGGATGGCAGACTATATCGCACAGACATGGTACGCACCGGGTATTTCCTCAATTGCAAAACAAATTAGTGAAAAGTGTACTACCGGTCAGACAATGAATCCGGGAAAAACGGAGAAGGTACAGTCTGCCTCCCACCCAAATCCAACAGGACCTTTTGTGAATTTGCAAATGGATTTTATTGAATTACCCGCATGTATGGGTTTTAAGTATGTATTAGTTATTATAGATGTGTTTTCTAAATGGGTTGAAGCTTTTCCATGTAAAAATGACGCTGTTACCGTCGCTAAACATTTGTTAAAGGAAATTGTACCACAATTCGGTATACCTGTACAACTCACATTTTACTGGGACAATTATGCGAGAGATGTGTAAGGCTTTGCAAATCAATCAGCATTTTCACTGCAGCTATCATCCACAGTCAGCTGGGCTGGTGGAGCGATATAATGGAATGTTGAAAAATAAGTTAGCTAAGTTATGTGATGAGACTGGACTCAAATGGGTCAAACTGTTACCCCTAGCATTGATGGTAATGCGGTCAGCAACAAACAGAACAACAGGATTATCACCACATGAAATCATCATGGGACGTCCCCAACGATTGCCTTTTTCCGCACCGTTTACTGCTAAACAAATGGACATTCACAAAATGGAAGAAAATATGCTAAACTATTGCATTGCTCTAACAAAATGTATTTCTAGTTTCCATTCGCAGGTAAAAGAAGCCCAAGTTGACCCTGCCGAAGAAGATGCCATAGCTTGGAGCCCGACGAGTTCATCTACATAAAGGTGTTCAAGAGAAAGAGTAGCCTTCACCCAAGATTTGAGGGTCCGTCCCAGATCCTGTTAACCACCAACACTGCTGTAAAGGTGAAAGAGAGACCAACATGGATCCACGCCTCGCACTGCAAAAGAGCCCCAGAACCCGAGGAAGAGGAATCGCCAACCCCATCAGTAAATGGAAATGGACATTAGGACTATGTTTCCTTGTGACACTTATAATACCTGTAATGCCCGAATTGCATGTAAACACCTTTTTGTATACGTCTTACACTTATGCTAGGGGAACTAATGCCTCCAGTTGTTGGGTATGCACACAGGTGCCCATTCATATGAAGGGAGGAATTCCATTAAGACCTATCCCCTTTAATTCCAATAAAATGGCATATTGGCTGTTTCAACAAAATTCAGAAAAGGCAGAAGCCATGGAGTTAGAAAGGCTCCGAAGAATCCAGATCTGATTAGATTATTGACCTAGTTAGGACAAAAGGGGGGAATGTGGAAATTGACATTATACTTAGCATGCTGGGTAGAATAAAATGGCCAAGTAAAAGAACAAACTTGCTTAGGTTGTAGCTAAAGCAAGAAAAAGTAAATATGTCACAACATGTCCAGGACCAAGAGATCTTTCATAATACCCACCCACATTGAGGATGTGATAACAGCTATAATTGACTCACTAGCACAAGGGAGGCATAAGGCTATAGAATAGATAAACTATTAATGACTGTCGCTAGACAAAGAAGCAAAACTATTGAGTAAGCTAATCATCTTGGTAACAAGATGATCAGACATGAGTAAGTAAATCATCTTGGTAACAAGATTCAGACAGAACCTCCTGACAGAATATATGATTAACTAACCTTGTCTGGAGATATTTCTGTCCTGCTGACCTTTTGATTGTCCTTGTGCAAACTCTTAAATTTGTTTAAAATGATACAATACCATTACACGTGATTTATGGAACGCTTGCTTGTTTGAGTGTATAAATATGTGGCATTCGCTGATGTCCTTTAGAGATGTTGGCCTAGCCTTTGTCCAGGCAGCTTTCTCCTTGTGCAAGTAAAAATTAAACTAACAATCTGACGGTACTGCTTGTGTTTCAGAGTCTTACTTGGAGTCGAGATTTCGACAGCTACCACAAGGAATAGTTGAAGCAAATAGCATAGATGCATTTAAGGGGAAGCTAGATAATCACATGAGGGAGATAGGAATAGAAGGCTATGCTGATAAGAGTTAGAATGAAAAGGGGTGGGACGAGGTTCTTTTGGAGCATAAACGCCGGCACAGACCAGTTGGGCCAAGTGGCCTGTTTCTGTGCTGTAGACCCATCGATGTAACGCGATGTAACTAGTTTGTCATATGAACAAGTGAAAGGGAAACTGTGTGGCACAGTGTCTGAGATAATCGTCTTCTAGATTTGAATCCAGTCTAAATGAATAAAGTTGAAAGTCCACTGTTAGCCGTAATGCAAAATTATGACGCGAGATTTTAACCAAGTTTCTAATGAGCTTGAGCACTGTAGACAACTGCCTCAAATTGGCAGTCTTGCTCGGATCAGCTACAAGATGACAATTTCCATAAAGAAACTTAGGTGAGCTAAAGAAGGTATTGACTGAGCTTCCAAATCTAAAACCACTGCCAGCCTGTAACTCTGTGTGACTTTCAGAGACTGATCTGTTGAGCTCTCCAGGGAGATATTACTGCCATGTAAAGGTGAATGACCTCACAGATAGCCTGTTGAAGGTAGTCTTTTATGGGTTCCGTTTTCTGCTTGTAGCACTAGCACTGTTCCCACCACAAATATATTGTAGCCACTTTCACTCCATTTGTTTATAATTAATAGAGGAAAAATGTACTTTGGATGAAAAGAAAAACCTGAATGTCTGTAAGATTTTTTGTTAAAATGCAAAACAAAACATTCTATCTGGAGTTTATTGCAACGGGGACAAAATAATTCATGGAATTCGGGCTTTGCTCTCAATTAATGTGAGCTGGTAGTATTACAGCAAGTGCTCTGCACCAGCTATGGAGGAGAAAATCACTCTTCTGACCAACCTACCCTCCTTATATTACGCGCATACTAGCTCATTACTGGGAAAGCATAAGCATATTGGGAACAGATGAAACTTCCAACTGACTCCTTCTAATAGAGATTTTTTACTGATATATAGAGGATTGATAACTGATTCCCCATCTGGTTTAAAAAATCATACTGGGTATGATGCATACACCAGTTTTACTGTGATAAACCAGTCAAAGCTTTATTCTTTGTAATATATTTTTTTACCTGCGATTCTAATATTTATGTAGAATATCGGACATGCGGGAGTGATTACAAGCCAGTAATCTAATTGAGACGTTCAGGTGCCATCATAAACTGTCAGCTGAACTCCTCTATCACATTACAGCATGGACTGGTTCTCTGGTATATGTTATTACTGTTTTAATTTTATGTGGAAATTTTATTCCATTTTGGGACTGTTCTTGTGCTGACAGCAACTGTCAGTGCCAATGACAACTGTCAGTGTACTCCATGTCATTGATGCATAATGACACTCACACAACAGAGATCAACAACAGTGATATTATTACTGCAAGTCGATCGAGAAATAATCAGCAATCGATTAATAGGAAAGTCTATGTTCAATAAATATCATCCCGTATAAACATTATAGGTAAGTAGGAGGGAGGTGAAAGCAGCAGCAGACTGGAGGTGTTTAAACAATTTCCATAAGTCACGCAAGCTTCACCCTCTTGATCTCATCTGAGCCTCTCATTGGTATTAATACCTTGTTATTCCATCCCACCTATCTATTGTCTTCTGGGAGGGGAAGACATTTTGATCAATATAGGAGCAGGTTTGAGCTGGTGAAATTTCAAAAACTGCGAAAATATATAAAGACATCCCCTTAAAAATGAATAATTGATAAAAATGCATTCTCTCTCCAGCTCAAAGAGATTCTAATGTAATCAATGGTGACGTGAGTGTAATTGGCCCTCAAAAAATATCGATCAGCTTGCTCACGATCACATTGTTATTGGTGACGGATAACATTTTTGTTACCTTCTTCATACTTTTAATAATACCATTGGGGTAATGGGAGCAGCACACAATTATAATGCAATTACACTAGGCTAAAACATTGAGGCAGTGGGCAGTGGAGGCTGGTACAAGTACAGAGCAGATCGGATTCTGCGCAGAGCACAGCCTTTGGAAACAGCAGTAATCATGCAGGGGATGAAAAGACTGATTTTAGAGGAATTAGCATGATAAGCGAGAACACAAAATCAATCCCCATCCTTGTGAGGATGGCTCTGATTGCTTTGAACTGTCAAAAAATGGCAGAATCAAATATAAAGTGCTTGAGGTTACAGGAGTGATTTGTTCAAGAAGAGATCGCTTGAGCAATTGACACAGCTCTTGAGACAATAATTGGGTTATCAAAGAGAAAACAGTTCAAGTACCACAGGGGTGAAGGCTTATTTGCATTACATTTTCATACAGCCAGGCACACCTCCATTTTTTAAGCATAAAATATATATAGCAGGGCTTAGTGTGGTCACAGAATTACATCATTATCAGATAATGCTTTGCTGTGTGGCAATTTCACAGTTTGGTAATAGAGCCAACAACACAAAAAGATTCCGAGCCCACTGTAGTTGCTTGTGGTGGACAAACAAAGGGGGCATAGATTTTCTTTCCACTGTTTTACATAATGGGCAACTCAGCTCGAGGTAATTGTCGATCGGCATGCAAAGAATAGCACTAGAAAAACAAGCAATGCTCACATGATGATCTAATCTTCCCTCTCACCCTTCAACAATAAGATTGTTAACAGAGGGTGTCATGGAAGAGCAGTTCAAATATGATTAAAAGATAGGTATGTACAGATACATAAAATGCCAGTGTAAACTGAAACTCTAACAATACAATGTTTCTTCAGAACTTTGACAAAATGTATACAGTTTTTTTTTTATGAATGGCGTCAGTGAGTTCAGACAAATAAAATGAGTCAGTGGACAACCACGGAAAATTGACTTGGTCCAACTCAAATTCTGCCCACTATTATTTGGCAGCATAGGAACAAGTGCTTCTCCACTCCATATGTCACACTGTGTCAGCTGTAAGTATCTGTGTCAAGTTACTTTGTGTGCCTGAGGAGAACTCTGTCTGTGTTAGAGGATTACAATCAAGCTGTAAAACGCTTCACTGGTTTTATAGGCTTTTAACCAAAATCATGGAGCTGAAGAAATGTTTAAGTGTTGGTGCCTTTTGACATATGTTCCTACCTGATTTTGGGAGTTGAGACACATGAGCGATTTTTCAGGACTGATTTTCAAAGAAAATTCAGTTATCTTGAGAGGAAATTTACTTGTGTGGCTCAACTAAGTTGTCATAAAGCATTACTCAATTGCTGACATGACAAGAAGGTAAAGATTCCAGTAAATCGATTTTCAAAAAGAACCAAAAGGTCTTTTGAGAGAAAGTTGTTTTCCAAGTTTGCTGAAAATTTGGATTTAAAAAACTGTTTTGATTTGACAAAGGAATAACTGGCTGTTATGGGGTAGAATACTTATGGTTGAAAATTGAAATTCAGAGATTCTTATCATTGTCTATCATTGAGGTGATGCGTAAACATTGATACAGGCACAGATAGGAGTTTCCAGAGGAGCTTAGTGATGAGAGGAATTAATTTAAGAACTTTTGAGAAATCCTAAAGTGACCGAGGTTGCAGGTTGCTGCTCATGGATGGCCAGACGCTGTTCCAACACTCATTCTCCTCAGCCCCACCCTACTTCAAACCATACATTAGCAACAAAGAGACAATTCCAGGTGTTGATCTCAAAAACCTCACATTAAAGGTTTCAGTACACAGAAGTGCTAACAGTGGATGGATTAAAGGTTATATATTCATACCGAATGTCATCTTCAAAATAAATTACTATCAGAAAAGGCTAATGAACAATGTTCTCTGGTGGAAGCTGTAGGGTCACTGAATAATTGGTGGAGTAGGCCAAATCTTGCCAAATGCATATATGAAGAAAATATATTCTGCAGCATTATTTTATACTGCAGTCTATGCAGTTTTTAGATTATTAATTCTAGAAATGTCAGTCTGTGAAGAAATGGTACAGATTAACTCCAACTGTACCCGACAATACTAAACAACATGTTTGTAGTCTTTGTAACTGCAAAAACACACAATATTAGAAGTGAACCTGCTACATATAATGTCTATTTATAAGAAGTAGTGGGATATGAACAGTGCGATCTCTGTGCTGTAGAATACATGCTCTGAAAAGTGTTCATCAGTTTGGGATAGGAGCTAGCAATAGGTAAATATCACTAATTAAGTGTCAAACTTGGTAGCACTCTCACCTCTGAGTTAGAAGGTCATGGGTTCAAGCTTCACTTTAGAAACTTGAGCACATAATCTATGCTGACACTCCGGTGCAGTACAGAGGGAGTGCTGCACTGTTGGAGGTGCTGCCTTTTGGATGAGGTGTGAAACTGAGTCCTGTTTGCCCTCTCAAGCCTACATAAAATATCCCATGGTACTATTCAAAGAAGAGCATGGGAGGTCTCCTGGCCAACCTTTATCCCTCAACCAACATCACTAAAACAGATCATCTGCTAGTTTATTCATTACTGATTGTGGGACCTTGCTGTGCATAAGTTGGCTGCTGTGTTTCCCTGCAGTACTTCATTGGTTGTGAAGCATTTGGGACATCCTGAGGATGTGAAAAGCCCTATAAAATGCAAGTTATTTAATGTCATGATCAGAGATATTGAAGTGAAATTGGCCTTTGGCATTTGCGCAAGTGGGTGATAATGAATCGGTAGCCCGTTTTGCGTTCCGCATTGAAGTCAATGGAAAAGAAAATTGGGCGGGGTGTAAATTTCCCATTTTGGAGAATACAGCATACCACGACAAATCGGGAATCTCTCTCGGGGCTATACTGGAGGACCACTTCAGATCTATCCAGGCAGCAGGGCCTTAAGCTTCAGAATGGCAATTATTTGCTCAATCTGAGCTCTGGTTGAGGTGCGGCTTTCATTACAGTGCTCCTCAGCATCTGTGTTCAGGTTCATGACAGGTGTCGTGGGCCTGGTGATCGGGGATACCCCATTCCACACAAGCAGCCATCCTGAACCCAATGGTCTGGGTGGAAGAGAAAGGGATTAAGGACTGGCGCCATAGCTACTGCATGATCCGCTATTTGTGGTCACACCAGATGCACATTCAAGGGGGAAAACATTGGGTTGCTTTGCGCCTCCTGTTAGCCCCTCCGGGGGAGGGGGGGCGCTAACGGGGCGCAAAGCCCCTAGCGCCCAGGCGCGGCACCACTAACGCCTCCTGCAAAATTCAGCGGGAGGTTAGCAGCGATGGTAGCCGGTAGCACCCCGCTTCCCGCTCCAGCAGCGCCCCGGTGCATGCAGCGCTAGGCCCCTCCCCTTTAATCAGGGGAGGAGGCCTGCAATGACGTGGCACTATGTGCCGTCGCGCGTGGCGCAATTGCACGTAGCACCATGAAATTCTCTGGTAGCACCCCAAGAAGGTGGGGAAGTGCTTTCCAGTAGTGCCCCGCCTCCTTTTGGGGGCGCTACTACTGAATTTACAGCGCTGGGGCATTAAAATTAGCGCCCCGGTGAAGTTAGCGCCCCAAAGGGGGATCCACCAAATTTTTCTCCCAAGCAGTGCAAGCCGTTCCTGCCGATGAATAGTCCAGGTCTTCATATGGAGCATACAGGGCAACGTGTGTGCAATCAATGATGTCCTAGACCTGAAGAAGGCCCATAATTCTGGCAAAGCCAAGAGCTCTTTCCTCTTGTTTAGCTGCAACCATCGGAAAGGTGATAAAAGGTGCACTGCTAAATGTTGCTTATGTCACCCTTTTGCAGCCTGGAATGCCCGAGGCATAGAAATACAGGGCCACAATGACCTTAACAGCCACAGGCAATGATGTACATGACCTGGTGCTGGGCTGCAGTTGGTACTGCAACATAGCTCAGTAACAATCTCCTCGGTGAAGCGAAGCCAGCGAGCATACTGCTCCTCAGTTAAGTTGAGGTTGACCCACATAGTGCACGGCCTCCTGCCCCCATCCCTCCTTCTCCCTCTTCTGCCATCAGCTGCAGCGCTCTGCTCTCTTCCTTGCTGCTGTTCCTCCTCCTCATCATCTTCCAGCCCCTACAGCAGACCAAGCAATGCATTCATATTTCACCAACAATGAGCTGCAGCCCCTGCACAGAGACAATGCTGAAGCTCCCAAGAGTCATTTGTTCACCAGTTTTGCAAACAGCTATAGCAGCAACAATAACCAAGGAAGGCCTACAAGCTCACTAACATAGAAACGTAGAAGATAGGAGCAGCAGTAGGCCATTCGGCCCCTCGAGCACGCTCCGCCATTTAATGAGATCATGGTTGATCATCCAAATTCAGTACCCTGTCCCTGCTTTCTCCCCATATCCCTTGATCCCTTTAGCCTTAAGAAATATATCTAACTCCTTCTTGAATATTTAATAAGTTGGCCTCAACTGCCTTCTGTGGTAGAGAATTCCACAGGTTCACCACTCTCTGGGTGAAGAAATTTCTCCTCATCTCTGTCCTAAATGGCTTACCCCTTATCCTTAGACTGTGACCCCTGGTTCTGGACACCCCGGCCATCGGGAACATCCTTCCTGCATCTAGTCTGTCTAGTCCTGTTAGAATTTTATAAGTTTCAATGAGATCCCCTCTCATTCTTCTAAACTCTAGCGAGTATAAGCCTAATCGACCCAATCTCTCTTCATACGTCATTCCTGCCATCCCAGGTATCAGTCTGGTGAATCTTCGCTGCACTCCCTACATGGCAAGAACATCCTTCCTCAGATAAGGCGACCAAAACGGCACACAATACTCAAGGTGTGGTCTCACCAAGGCCCTGTACAACTGCAGCAAGACATCCTTGCTTCAGTACTTGAATCCTCTCACTATGAAGGCCAACATACCATTTGCCTTCTTAACCGCCTGCTGCACCTGCATGCTTACCTTCAGCGACTGGTGCACAAGGACACCCAGGTCTCATTGCACTTCCTCTTTTCCCAATCTATTGCTGTTCAGATAATAATCTGTCTTCCTGTTTTTGCCACCAAAGTGGATAACCTTGCATTTATCCACATTATACTGCATCTGCCATGCATCTGCCCAATCACCCAACCTGTCCAAATCATGCTGGAGTTTCTCTGCATCCTCCTCACAGCACACACGCCCACTCAGCTTTGTGTCGTCTGCAAACTTGGAGATATTACATCTAGATCCCTCGTCTAGATCATTAATATATATTGTGAATAGCTGGAGGTCCTAGCACCGATCCCTGCGGTACCCCACTAGTCACTGCCTGCTACTCGGAAAAAGAGCCATTTATTCCAACTCTTTGCTTCCTGTCTGCCAACCAGTTCTCTATCCAAGTCAGTACCTTACCCCCAATCCCTTGTGCTTTAAATTTGCACACTAATCTCTTATGCGGGACCTTATCGAAAGCCTTCTGAAAGTCCAAATACACCACATCCACTGGTTCTCCCTTATCTATTCTACCAGATTAGTCAAGCATGATCTACCTTTTGTAAATCCATGTTGACTTTGTCCGATCCTGTCACTGTTTTCCAAGTGCTCTGCTATTACATCTTTTATAATGGACTCTAGCATTTTCCCCACTACCAATGTCAGGCTTACTGGTCTATAATTCCCCATTTTCTCTCTACCACCTTTTTTAAATAGCGGGGTTACATTAGCTACCCTCCAATCCATGGGAACTATTCCAGAGTCTATAGAATTTTGGAAGATGACCAGCAGTGCATCTACTATTTCTAGGGCCACTTCCTTAAGTACCCTAGGATGTAGATTATCAGGCCCTGGGGATTTATCGGCCTTCAATCCCATCAATTTCCCTAACACCATTTCCCTACAAATACTGATTTCATTCAATTCCTCCCTCTCATTAGACCCTATGGCCTAGAAATTCAGTGCCCTTAGCACCGATTTTGCGGCGCTAGAGGGCCTAGCGCTGCAATTGGCGCCGGTTCCTAAATTGCCTGGGGCCCTTCCGCGGCGGTAGACCGGTAGCGCTGCACCGGCACCGATGACGTCATCGGTGTGCGCAGCGTCCCGGTTGCCGTGGTAACCCGGCCCCAAGCCGAAATTCAGTTGCGGCCGCCTCGCCAGTGTTGCCGGAGTCTGCGCCGGCGCTTTAAGGAGGCGCGGCGGCCGGCCGCTTTCCCACCGGCCGCCTGCCCGCAGCTCCCTCCCCGGACTTCTCCCCCCCCCCCCGGAACAGATGCAAGCCCGGCACTTGTCCGAGGTGCCGGGCTCATTTTTGAAGAGATTTGCGCGGGCCGCGGCCGGGTGCAGGCAGCTCCTCCTTAACGGAAGGAGGAGGCCTGCACTTCCCGAGCCTGCCGCACCGCAGCGGGCGCCGCAGGGCTGGAATAGTGCCGCAATGCGGCGCGTTGCGCCAGTTTTCAGGCGCTAAAACCCTTCAGTAGCGCCGGCAGCCGTTTGGGCGCGGCGCTACTGAATTTTTGGCGCGCGCAAAGGGGCTTAGCGCCGGCGCTAACTTCCGGCGCTAAAGCCCTGGCGCAGCGCAAACTCAATTTCTAGGCCTATGTTCCCCGACATCTCTGGAAGGTTATTTGTGTCCTCCTTTGTGAAGACAGAACCAAAGTATGTATTTAATTGGTCTGCCATTTCTTTGTTCCCAATTATAATTTCCCCTGATTCTGACTGCAAGGGCCCTACACGTGACTTCAACAATCTTTTTCTCTTCACATATCTATAGAAGCTTTTACAGTCAGTTTTTATGTTCCCTGAAAGCTTACTCTCATATTCTATTTTCCCCCTCTTAATTAATCCCTTTGTCCTCCTTTGCTGAATCCTAAACTGCTCCCAATCCTCAGGTTTTCTGCTTTTTCTGGCCAATTTATATGTCCTCTCCTTGGATCTTATGCTATCCCTAATTTCCCTTGTTAACCATGGTTGAGTCACCTTTTTTGTTTTATTTTTATGCCAAACAGTGATGAACAAATTCATTAGTTCATCCATGCGATCTTTAAATGTTTGCCATTGCCTATCGACCGTCAACCCTTTAAGTAACGTTCCCCAATCCATCCTAGCCAACTCGCGCCTCATACCATCGTAGTTTCCTTTAGTTAAATTCAGGACTCTAGTCTCTGAGTCAACTACTTCACTCTCCATCTGAATGAAGAATTCCAGCATATTATGATCGCTCCTCCCCAAGGGGCCTCGCACAACAACATTGCTAATTAATCCTTTCTCATTACATACAGTCTAAGATGGCCTAATAAAACTAGCCAGAGACTCACTCACATGAGTGCAGCTGAGGATCCCTTTAAAATCACGGATGCTTGCCGACTGTTGGACGGAGTTACGAATCCAACGCTCCCACAGTTCAATTTGGGAAAGGATGCTTATTTTAATAATTTGATGAGTCACTCGCTTCTTATAGCTGGCTGCCTGCCCACCCGACCCAATATGGCAGCCGGCACATTTCCAAAGGAAATCGGGCTGGATGATCACAAACAAAAACGCGTGAAATTATGTTGAATTTCTCTCCCCCCCACCACCCCCCTGCCCCCCACACAAGTCTTCTCTCATCCAGTGCCAACAATAATTGTGCTTTCTACCGAATTTAAGTTTAAAAAGAAAAAGATAAAAACAAAAACGCAATAAAATCAGCATGTTATAAATTAGACTTAGTTGGCTGGTATCTGAATCCTTTTTATTTAGTGCATAATAATCAAGGTCCAAAAACTTCTGCAGCATTAGCATCTCGTGTCGGAGAAAAGCAAAACATCCAGACAAAAATGCAACAGGACCTGGAATTGTTAAAAGGGAATGACAAATAAAATGACTAAAGCATTTACTGAGTCCAGAAAGTGGTCACCCAAGATATTATGGAGATGGAAAAATCAGCATAAATTGTAATTTTTATGAAAATTGTCATTTTTATTTTGCTTTATTTTATACATTCTGTGACTACTCGGAATACATCAGATGAAGGTGAAATAATGTTACTAGAGTAAATGGATTTCTTCACTAAACATTAGGAATCATTTCAAAAGGGGAGAAATTGCGTCACGCCCCGTTTGGGGGTGGTACCATCTGGGAAATTTTGCGCCAGGCGCAGAAGTTCCGCCCTGCTCGCTAAATTCGGGTTACCACCCCCGAAAGGAAGTGGAGCACTAAATCAAGCGTTCCACTTCCTTCCTGAAGCGGGAGCGGGGCGCGCGGCTCAGCAGCGCTACGCACTGGGCCATGTAGCGCTGCCGCGTACGAGGGGCTCTTCCCTCAATTAACGGGAAGGGCCCAAGCTGCATACACTGCCAAAGAAGAAGCCACCTACCTGGAGCAGCGGGGAGTGGGAGTGCCGCGCGATCAGCCCAGCACTCAAGCAGAGTGCCTGGCTGAGCGATCACGGCACCGAACCTGCCAACAAACTGCGACTGGAGCGGCAATGAAAACGGCACATCTATTTTCACAGCAGTCGGCCACCTCCCCTTTAATTCTCACCCCGGTAGCGGCCGGCCGCCCGGTACGTGTCCCCTGAAGCTGTCGCTGTCATCGCCCGGCGCAACTTCAGGGGGCGATACCCAATTTAGGGATGACATCACGATCTCCGGGCAGAGGAGATCGGGGCAGAACACTGTAGTGCCACCGCTAAACCCCCGCCGAATATGGCGGGAGTCGTTAGCGGTGCCACGTCCGGTCGCAAATGCGTTTGCGCCCGTTAGCGTCCCTAAATTTCTCCCCTAAAATGCCAGGCGATTTCTGAATAACCTGTTCAAATCTGCAATTCTTTAAACAGGATTGAGTTCCTCTTTAAGATAATACCATATTGAAACTGAGGAATTTTCCAAAAGTAGACTGGATGTATCTCAGCCTTTGCAAATTGCGCATCTGTGCATCTCGTCCATTGCCTTCTCATCACTTTTGCTGAAACTGCTTTCATTATTATTTATGCTTCTCTTTTTCTCCCTCAGACCTCTGCACTGCTTGCTCCCTTTAGCTGGTGAGGGTGTTGGCAGCACTTTGATGCCAATGTCATTCTGTTTACAGCCAAAAGGAAATATACTTGCTGCAGGGTAAAATGCAGTGTGTCAGGTTTTACCTCCCCAAGGGGAAGTGATTTGCCACCATGAGGCTTCCTACCTAGTGACTCAAATGACAACTGACAAAACTCATCCCAAGTGTGACTGACAGATTCAATTGTCAGGCAGCCCGGGGACTAAAACCCAGGTCCAGAGATTGTCACACAACAGAGGTGCTTAACCATTATGGTACCAGGCTGGTAAAGTGGCTTTATTTGGCTCGGCAGTTTTCACACCAATTTGTTTGGTAAGAAACATAATACAGGGTAGTCCAAAGATTTTAATGGATTGATTTCACTATTGACAAATACCTTTGGCTCATACGGGACTAGCCAGCAGAATGTTACACTTACAGTAATTATGTATGTTTTAAGACTATGGGTACATGTAAGGGTTCTTACCTCTATCTATCAGTTTCATTTTCAGACTCTCCCTGTTACTGTGCAGCTGCATGTTACGTACATCTGCTTATTAGATGTGACATCAGGAATCATTTCATTTTATACCTGTAATGGCTTCTCTTCCCAGTCCTGCACCATTACCTCTGGAGACCCCCAAGAATCTGTCCTTAACCCCTTTCTATTTCTCATCTACATGCTGCCCCTCGGCAACATCATCTGAAAGCACGATGTCAGGTTCCACATGTACTCAGCGATGCCTCACCACAACCTCTCTCGACCCCTCCACTGTCTCTGATTTGTCACAATGCTTGTCCAACATCCAGTCCTGGATGAGCAGAAATGTCCACAATTTTATTTGGTCTAACTCTGCCACAAACACCATTCCCATGTCACCAACTCCATCCCTCTCCCTGATCACTGACTGAGGCTGAACCAGACTGTTCACAACCTTGCCGTCCTATTTGACCGAGATGAGCTTTCGACAACATATCCCCTCCATCACCAAGACTGTTTACTTCCATCTCCATAATATTGCCCGACTCCACCCTCAATGAATCCAAACTTGAACTCATTCAAAACTCTGCTTCCCATATCCTAACTCACACCAAGTCCCGTTCACCCATCGCCTCTGTGCTCGCTGACCCACACTGGCTCCCGGTTCGGCAATGCTTCGATTTTAAAATAGTCATCCTTGTTTCCAAATCCCTCCATAGCCTAGGCAAGCCCGACAACTCTCCAAGATCTCCGTGTTCCTCCAATTCTGGCCTCTTGTGCTTCTCTCATTTTAATCGCTACATCATTAGCGGCCATGCCTGCAGCTGTCTGGGCCCTAGGCTCTAGAATTCCCTCCCTAAGTCTCTCCGACTCTCTACCTCTCTCTCCTCCTTTAAGATGCTACTTAAATCCTACTGCTATCACCAACTTTTTGGTTACCTGTCCTAATATCTCCTTATGTGGCTCTGTGTCGAATTTTGTTTGATAACGTTCCTGTGAAGCGCCTTGGGACGCTTTACTAAACTAAAGATGCTATAGAAATGCAAGTTGTTGTTGTCAGGACACGTGCTAAAATGGATAGCAAAACCATTGAATATTCCATAAACAAAGAGTATTTTCATTTAATGTTTTCCTTGCATTGTTGGACTTGGTCCCACTTCCCAGCGAGTTCTTAGCAATGATTAAAACTCATCAGGGGAGAAATTTGGTTGGCAGTGCCTCCAATTAGCTCCTAAAGAAGCCGAGAAATGGGGCGTTAGCCAATTTTTGGCCGGGCGCAGTGAACCCAGCGCCTCCTCCCATATTGAGTGGGCATTTTGCGCCGGCGCTAAGGTTTAGCGCCCGCACGCGGGCGCAGGCAGATCATGACGTCATTTCAGTGTGCAACGACTTTTGGGCGCCCCGGACCGGAAATTCATTGTTGCGTGTAGTGTATGTGCCTTTAAGTCAGAACTACTTTTTACAGCTCCTGTATACTGTAGTACCGGCAGTGACCACACCGGTATATAAGCTTTGCGCATGCCTCTGTACCCCAGTCTAGAGATTACCCTCCTCCAGTAAAGACCTGTTATTTGTTAATGTACAGCATCCGTGTGATTATTTATCCACTGAACCACGGATCTAACAGTGGCGACGAGTGTCGATTCGAATCTACCTGCAACATAAAAAAAAAAAAGTCGAGGCCAGGAACACGGGCGTCGACCACGAGCAACCGCCCAGCAGTCAGGCAGAGATCCAACTTCGCTGGGGAGGCTGTGGAGAGCCGGGCTTGGTTCCCCAGCCACAACGAGCAGTAAGAGACCGAGACCGACGACAAGTCCAGAGCAGACCCTTCCTGAGCAGCGGTGGCTGGAGCCAACCGACGGCAGAGAGAGAGCCGAGCAGCGTCGATGGGGTAAGACAGAGGGTGAAGAGCGCAGGGCGCAGCCGGGGGGTGAACACCGAGTGGTGTAGAGGAAAAATACTGCAAACCGGAGAGAGGGTAAGAAACAGCCGGGTTCTAGACTGAGCGGCGTCGACAAATATCAAGAGAAGAACGCGCAGAGCACAGCCAGGGATCACGGGCCGATCAGGGTCCGCGGGGCGAAGCAAGGGGAGACGCCATTGAGCTGCGGAGAAGCAGGGAGAGCGCGGGAGACGCCATTGAGCCGTGGAGAAGCAGGGAGAGCGCGGGAGATGCCATTGAGCCACGGAGAAGGAAGAGCACGGGAGACGCCATTTTGAGAAGCCGCAGCGGACAAGAAGGGCGAACGCGGGAAAGAAGGAAAGTGTGGGAGACGCCATTTTGTGCCAGCGGAGAAGAAGGGAAGCACGGGAGGCGCCATTGGTGATAGTTAACGCACAACCAAGGATGCCAAAGAGTGGCAGTATCTCTACGTTCGACAATGAAGTCGAAGATTGGGTGACATATGTGGAACGTATTGAGGTGTACTGCAGGGCGAATGAAGTGCCAGATGCTAATAAAGCACTGGTTCTGTTAAATTCCATGGGTGCAAAAACTTATGGGTTACTGCAAAATCTAATAACCCCAGAGAAGCCGGTAAACAAGTATTTTGAAAGCATAGTAGAAATCCTACAGGACCACTTAAACCCCACACCACTGCTGATAGCAGAACGATTTAAGTTCCATAAAAGGAACCAACACAAAGACGAAAGCAATGCTGAGTACCTAACGGAACTGCGCAAGCTAGCGAAATACTGCCAGTTTGGAGCGGGACTAGCAGACACGTTAAGGGACAAGTTTGTGTGTGGGCTACAAAATGAAGAAACCCAGAAACGGCTTCTATCAGAAAAGGACCTTACGCTGGACAAAGCTTTCAGTATGGCAGTGTCACACGAAGCAGCCGCAAGGGGCGCTGCAGAGATACAACGGAGACCGCAAGAATATGGCACCAACGAAATGACCTATGGAACAGGGAAGTGCTATCGCTGCGGCAGAACAACACATGACCAGAAAGATTGTTGGTTCAAGGACCAAGTGTGCAGTGTGGGAAAGCAGGACACATAGCAAGAGTCTGCAGGTCTGGGAAGAAAACCAACAGTAAGAAATCTCCACAGGAGAAGTACAAAAAGGTACACCAGGTGATGGACAGTGGTTCAGACGAACAGAAAAGTGACACAGACTCCGGAAGCAAGGAGCTGGGTTGTCTGAAACTACATAATGTAACCAAAATGGAGGATCACCAGACTATCTGGGTTACACTCAAGATAGACAGAGTCCAAGTGGAAATGGAATTGGACACAGGGTCAGCTCTAACAGTCATAAATCAAAGAGACTACAAGCGGCTATTGTCACACATACCCTTGAAAGCTACAGAGATTGTCTTGAAGACGTATACGGGGCAAAAAGTCTACCCCAAAGGAAAAATAAGGGTGAAAGTGACATATAAAGGCCAGGAAATACCTAAAATGGATATATATGTATTGCCAAATGGAGGACCACCACTGCTAGGACGTGAATGGATCCGGAAGATACAATTAGATTGGCATTCCATACAGGCACTGAAGGTTGAGGTCAAAAAGGATGACGATGTCACACCTGGACGACTGTCAAAAATGCTAACTGACGCAAAAGAAGTGTTCCAGGAGGGACTAGGAACACTAAAAGGAATAACAGCAATGATTAAAATAGAGGAAAATGCAAGCCCAAAGATTCTGAAGGCCAGACCAGTGCCTTATGCGATCAGACCAGCTGTTGAATCAGAGCTGGAAGGGTTGGAACGTTCAGGAGTACTGTCCAAAGTGGACTGGAGCGAGTGGGCTACACCCATCGTTCCTGTAATGAAGAGGTCGTTGAGTAATACGCCTGGGGAACCAAAGAAGGTCCGCATCTGTGGGGATTTTAAGGTGACAGTGAACCCAGTCCTTCACATGGTGCAATATCTGCTTCCACGAATTGAGGATATTTTCGCCTCGCTATCTGGTGGTAAACGCTTCACCAAAATTGATCTAGCCCAGGCGTACTTGCAAATGGAGGTAGAAGAAGCTTCGAAACATTACCTTACAATCAACACTCATAAAGGTCTCTATCAATACAACCGGCTGGTGTTTGGAGTAGCCTCGGCTCCGGCTATCTGGCAAAGGGCGATGGATCAGGTCCTGCAAGGGATTCCAGGGACCCAGTGTTATTTGGACGACATCTTGGTCA
The DNA here is from genome assembly GCF_052327205.1 of Somniosus microcephalus. Classification (NCBI taxonomy): domain Eukaryota; kingdom Metazoa; phylum Chordata; class Chondrichthyes; order Squaliformes; family Somniosidae; genus Somniosus; species Somniosus microcephalus. The sequence continues at coordinate 300,718,124 of NC_140990.1, forward strand.
CGGGCGAAAATGACGATGATCACCTCGCTAACTTGGAAAAGGTGCTCACCAGATTAAAGGAGTATGGGCTACGAGCTAATCACCACAAGTGCGAGTTTTTCCAGAAACAGATCTCGTATTGCGGCCACGTCATCGATGAAGAGGGGTTACATAAGTCCCCTGACAAGATTGAGGCAGTGGTCAAGGCTCCAGCACCGGAAAATGTGTCACAACTGAGGTCGTTCCTCGGGCTGGTAAACTATTACCACAAGTTCTTACCAAATTTGTCTACGGTATTACACCCGCTGAACACCCTACTGCAAACAGGGGTACCATGGAAGTGGGATGACGAACGTAGACGAACTTTCCAGAAGTGTTAAGAATTGATCACATCAAAAGAGGTGTTGGCCCATTTCAACCCAGCACTACCAATTCGTTTGGCATGTGATGCATCACCCTACGGCATTGGAGTGGTGCTGTCGCACAAATTCCCAGACGGGGTGGAGAGGCCAGTAGCCTTTGCGTCTCGGTCACTAACCTCAGCCGAGCGCAACTACGCCCAGATTGACAGGGAGGCCCTCAGCCTAGTATGGGGAGTAAAAAAATTCAACCACTATCTGCATGGGCAGAAGTTCACCTTGCTGACTGACCACCAACCACTTGTCTCCATCTTTAATCCTAAGAAGGGCGTGCCAGTAATGACTGCACAGCGGTTACAAAGATGGTCCCTGTTTCTAGGGGCGAATCAATATGAAATAGAACATAAAGGCACGAAACAGCATGGGAACGCTGATGGGCTATCGCGCCTGCCACTGCCTACTGTGGAGTAAGCACCAGCCGTGGACCCTATCGAGATATTTTATTCATCGATAATTGAACGATTGCCAGTAACAAACGCGGATATAGAGGAGACCCGCAATGATCCGACGCTGTCACGGGTATATGAACTGACGGTGAGGGGATGGCCAACACATGGCGACTCACTGTTGCCAGCATTCTCATCCAGAAGAGAACAGCTGTCAGTATGCCAGGGGACAGTGATGTGTGGGTCCAGAGTGGTGATTCCACCCAAGTTAAGGGAAAGAGTGCTAAATGAGCTACATGAAGGTCATCTGGGGGGAGTGAAAATGAAAAGCCTTGCTAGGGCTTATGTGTGGTGGCCGGGAATCGATCAACAAATTGAAGACCTAACTAAGAGCTGCTTAGGATGCCAGAAGGTCCAAAATGCACCACCACATGCCCCTCGACACCCATGGCAACGGGTGGACATTGATTTTGCTGGTCCATTCACGGACTCAATGTTCTTAATAGCAGTGGATGCCCATTCAAAGTGGCCTGAGGTGATAAAGATGTCTTCAACCACTACAGAGAAAACGATTGCAGTCCTACGGACCATATTTGCCAGAAACGGTTGGCCAGAGCAGATCTGCTCTGATAATGGACCACAGTTTGTGTCCAACGAGTTCCAAAAATTCATGAAAAAGAATGGGGTAAGGCATTACACATCCGCCCCGTATCATCCAGCCACCAATGGATTGGCTGAGAGGTTCGTACAAGCCTTTAAGAAAGCGATAAAGGCCATGTGCGACGAGGAAATTCCACTACAGCATAAGATGGACAATTTCTTATTAGCCTACCGAAACGCGACACATGCAGTTACCAACCAGACCCCGGCCATGATGTTCTTTAACCGAAGGTTGAGATCTCGTCTGGACTTGCTCAGACCAAATGTGCAAAGAAATGTTGAGGACAAACAATTCCAGCACATCAATGAGAAGCCGACAAGGAGCTTCAATGTAGGGCAACCAGTCTTGGCCCGTGACTATCGAACAGAGAAGTGGCAACCCGGAACGATATGTACAAGGCAGGGGCCATTAATGTACACAGTGGATGTCGGGGAGAACATTGTGAGACGCCACGTCGATCAGATCTTAGCGTCACAGGAACGCGTCAACCCCATGTCTCGAGTACCTGGGGATGAACCCGACATACCGGTAGCTTCTACTTCAGACCCAGTAGCAGTGGAACCCGATGAACTACCCGATGAAAAGGGGTCAGAATCGCCTCTGCATCAAGAACAAGAACCTCTGGAAAGGCGCTATCCCGAAAGGGTCAGGAAGCCGCCCCAAGACTGAATCTATAAATGGACTTTTGTTATTTAATGTACATGTAAAAATGTAATTGTTATTTGAATATTAAGGGGGTATTATTAATCTAAAAGGGGAGGAATTGTAGTGTATGTGCCTTTAAGTCAGAACTACTTTTTACAGCTCCTGTATACTGTAGTACCGGCAGTGACCACACCGGTATATAAGCTTTGCGCATGTCTCTGTACCCCAGTCTAGAGGTTACCCTCCTCCAGTAAAGACCTGTTATTTGTTAACGTACAGCATCCGTGTGATTATTTATCCACTGAACCACGGATCTAACATTGCGCCCCTCCGTTCTGCCTGGCGCTATTAAGGACTGCTTACCTGGAACGTTCCCCAGTCGCTCTCGGGCTAGGGGGGCGCTCTTTAAAGAGGACTGCACTGGTATAAAAGCGGCAGCCATTTTGGGAGCACAACTTCCTCGAGACTTTCACAGAGTTGCTGAGCTGCACTCTGAGAGCCATTGCACCAGTGAGCCAGTGCTGGCCAGAGGAACTTCAGCCTTCTGACCATCACCTTGCTGCTGGTGAGCATTTACAACATTTACAATTTCTTGTGCGCTATTATTATGGGGGCTGCATTGGAGGGGAACGTCCTGCTGCTGAACCATCTGGAAAGGGCACAGAGATGCAGGGAGAGAGGGGCAGGAATGGCCAGACGGAGGAGGGCCAACAGGCGTCGCCACACCAGACCTTACGCTGCCAGGGTTTTCCGACAGCAGTTCTGTTACTTGAACATGTCAGAGGAGCAGTGTCTTAGAAGACTGCGCTTCAGAAAGGAGGTGGTGACTGAGCTGTGCCATCTGCTTCAGCCAGATCTGCAGCCTCAGATAAGGTGCAGGACCTCTCTGTCGGTGGCTGTCAAGATGACTGTTGCCCTGAATTTCTATGCGAGCGGCTCCTTCCAGGCCGCAACTGGGGACATCGCTAACATATCACAGTTTGCGGTGCATTGCTGCATCCGTCAAGTAACAGATGCCCTATTTAAAAGGAGGCGGCAGTACATCTCCTTCCGTGTGACACTGGAGAAGCAGCGGGAGTGCGCAGAGGGCTTCGCAGCAATAGCGGACTTCCCCATGGTGCAGGGCGCCATTGACTGCACGCACGTGGCTTTGCGGGCGCCTGTTTTGAATCCAGAGGAGTTCCGCAACCGCAAGGGGTTCCATTCCTTGAATGTTCAGCTGGTCTGTGACCACCGACAGCTGATCCTCGCAGTCAATGCGCAGTTCCCTGGCAGCAGCCACGACGCCTTCATCCTGCGCCAGACTTCAGTTGCAGACCTATTCGAGGCCCCGGCTCACCCAGGAGGCTGGCTTCTCGGTGACAAGGGCTATCCTCTGTGCCCATGGCTGATGACGCCGCTCCGTTCGCCCAGCACTCCTGCTGAAGAGCGCTTCAATGCGAGCCATCAGGCGACGAGGAACATTGTGGAGCACACAATCAGTGTGCTAAAGCAGTGGTTCCGCTGTCTGGACCATTCCGGCGGTGCCTTGCAGTACTCACCAGAGTGAGTCTCCCACTACTCTGTTGCATGCTGCATAACCTCGCCATCCTATGCACCCAGCCAATGCCACCAGCCATTGAAGCACCAGCGGAGGAGGAGGAGGAGGAGGAGGAGGAGGAGGACCAAGACGGGAGGGAGGTACAAACTGGAAGGGCCGTCCATCAGAGGCTGATAACAAGCCGCTTCTAGGCCATCTGACGGAATGCTTGGTACCATTCGATGAGGAGGAATGGAACCGTCCGGATAACCCAAAGCCTATGAACGGCAGTTGTAGTGTCCGCGTATCAATAATACACGGACTGCAGGAGAACGGTAATAACAGGTGTTTACTGAACAGAGGGTATGCTGGAACTGAAAGTACAGAAGCCTGCTATGGCTTTATATCCAGGTGTGGTCACTGCCGGTACTACAGTATAAAAGCAGTTCTCTCTTAAAGGTACATACACAACAATTCCTCCCCTTTTAGATAAACAGTACATAACATTCATTTAACAATTAAATAATAACTAATTACAATTACAATTTTCTCTGTACTATATACATCAACTGAAGTAATCATTTATAAATTCAATCTTTGAGGAGGCTTCCTGATCCTGTCTGGATAGCGCCTTTCTCGAGTATCCTGTTCTTGCGGCGGAGTCGATTCTGGCTCATTGTCATTGGTTGGTTCGTCAGCTTCCAATACTACTGATTCTGAGGTAGACGCAATCTGTACTTCGGGTTCATCACCAGGTGCGCATGCTCGTGGTATGGGTTTGACTTGTTCCTGTGACTCTAGAATCTGGTCAGCATGGCATCTCACGATGCTCTCTCCAATGTCCACTGTGTACATTAGTGGTCCCTGCTGTGTGCATATCGTTCCTGGCTGCCATTTTTCTGTTCGGTAGTCGCGGGCCAAGACTGGTTGCCCTATCTTGAAGCTCCTGGTTGGCTTCTCATTGATGTGCTGGAATTGCTTATCCTCAACATCTCGTCTTATGTTTGGTTTGAGCAAATCCAGGCGACATCTTAACCTTCGGTTAAAGAACATTATGGCTGGAGCTTAGTTGGTGACTGCATGTGTCGCATTCCGGTAAGCAAACAAGAAATAATCCACCTTGTGTTGTAGTGGTATGTTGTCGTTATACATCGCCTTTATTGCTTTTTTAAAGGTCTGAACAAACCTCTCAGCCAATCCATTTGTGGCTGGATGATATGGGGCAGATGTGTAATGTTTTACCCCATTATTCCTCAAAAACCTCCGGAAATCCTCGGGCACAAACTGTGGTCCATTGTCAGAGCAAATCTGTTCTGGCAAGCCATTCCTGGCGAAGATGGTCCATAGGACTGCAATAGTTTTCTCCGTGGTGGTGGAGGACATTTTGATGACCTCTGGTCATTTTGAATGTGCATCCACGGCGATTAAAAACATTGAGTCCATAAATGGACCAGCAAAATCAATGTGTACCCGTTGCCATGGAGATGAGGGCCACTCCCATGGGTGTAGCGGGGCCTGTGGTGGAGCGTTTTGGACTTTCTGGCATCCTGTGCATCTCTTGTTCATATCCTCGATTTCTTGATCGATTCCCGGCCACCACACAAACGCCCTGGCTAGGCTCTTCATTTTTACCCCTCCCAGATGACCCTCATGAAGCTCATTGAGCACTCTATCTCTCAACTTGGGTGGAATTACCACTCGGGATCCACACATCAAGGTCCCCCAGCACACTGACAGCTGTTCTCTCCTTGGCGAGAATGCTGGCAACAGTGAGTCGCCATGTGCTGGCCATCCCTTCACCGTCAAATCATAGACCCGAGAGTGTCGGGTCATTTCGGGTTTCCTTCTCTATACTTGAGTTTGTAACAGGTAGACATTCGACTATGGTCGAATGGAATATCTCAACAGGGTCCACTGCAGGTGCTTCCTCCACAGTAGGCAACGGCAAGCGCGACAGCCCATCAGCGTTTCCATGCTGTTTCGTACCCTTGTACTCTATGTCGTATTGATGTGCCCCTAGAAAAAGGGACCATCTTTGCAGCTGTTGCGCCGTCATCACCAGAACGCCCTTCTTTGGGTTAAAAATGGAGACAAGAGGCTGGTGATCAGTCAGTAGGGTGAATTTCTGCCCATGCAGATAGTGATTGAACTTCTTCACCCCCCACACCAGGCTGAGGGCCTCCCTGTCAATCTGGGTGTAGTTACGCTCAGCTGAGGTTAACGAGCGCGACGCAAAGGCTATTGGCCTCTCTGAACCGTCAAGGAATTTGTGTGACAGCACCGCTCCAATGCCGTAGGGAGACGCATCACATGCCAACTGAATCGGTAGTGTTGGATTGTAGTGGGCCAATACTTCTTTTGAAGTGATTAGGCATTTACATCTCTGAAAGGCACGCTTACACTCATCACTCCATTTCCATGCTACTCCAGTTTGCAGCAGGGCGTTCAGTGGGTGCAGAATTGTAGATAAATTTGGCAAGAACTTATGGTAGTAGTTCACCAACCCGAGGAACGACCTCAGTTGCGACACATTTTCCGGTGCTGGAGCCTTGACTACTGCCTCAATCTTGTCTGGGGACTTATGTAACCCCTCTTCATCAATTATGTGGCCACAATACGAGATTTGTTTCCTGAAAAAGTCGCATTTGGGGCGGTTGGCTCGTAGCCCATATTCTTGTAATCTAGTGAGCACCTGCTCCAGGTTGGCAAGGTGTTCACTGTCATTTTCGCCCGTAACCAGGATGTCGTCCAAATAACACTGGGTCCCCGGGATCCCTTGCAGGACTTGTTCCATCGCCCTACTGGTAAAGACGTTTGTGAGTGTTTATCGTGAGGTATTTTCTAGATGCTTCTTCTACCTCCATTTGTAGATACGCTTGGGCCAGATCAATCTTCGTAAAGCGTTTCCCTCCAGATAGTGAGGCGAAAATATCTTCTATCCGCGGAAGTGGATATTGTACTGTGTGCAGGACTGGGTTCACAGTTACCTTAAAGTCCCCACAGATGCGAACCTTCTTCGGCTCCCCAGGCGTGCTGCTCAATGATTTCTTCATTACAGGAACGATGGGTGTGGCCCACTCGCTCCAGTCCACCTTGGACAGCACACCCGAACGCTCCAGGCTCTCCAGCTCTGCTTCGACGGCTGGGCGGATAGCGTACGGTACCGGTCTGGCCTTAAAAAATTTTGGGTTTGCGTTATCTTCAATTTTTATCGTTGCCGTTACTCCTTTTAGAGTCCCAAGTCCTTGCTGGAACACCTCTTTCGTGTCAGTTAGAATTTTTGACAGTCGTCCAGGTGTGACGTCGTCATCCTTTTTGTCAGCCACAGTTAGCGCCTGAATGGAATGCCAACCCAATTGTATTTTTCGGATCCATTCATGTCCCAATAATGGTGGTCCTCCATCTTGTAGTATATATAGATACAGTTTCTGTGTTTCCTTGCTGTTGTATTTAACGGGCACCCTTATTTTTCCTCTGGGGTAGACTTTTTGCCCCGTATATGTCTTCAATACAATGGACGTGTCCTTCAAGGGTATGTGTGAGAATAGCCGCTCATAGTCTCGTCGATTCATGACTGTTAGGGCCGATCCTGTGTCCAATTCCATCTTTACTTGGGACCCTGCTATCATGAGGGTGACCCAAATGGTTCGGTGATCCTCCTTTGCGATCACGTTGTGTAACTTTAGACAACTTAGTCTCCTGCTCCCGGAGTCATTATCACTCTCCTGATCTTCTGAACTACTGTCTGTCATTTTTTTTACTTTCTTGTACTTTTCCTTAGTAGTTCTTTTAGTGTTGGTTTTCTTTCCCGACCTGTAGACTCGTGCTATGTGTCCCACTTTTCCACATTGCCTGCATACTTTGTCCTTAAACCAGCAGTCCTTCTGGTCATGGGTTGTTCTGCCGCAGCGATAGCACTTTTCTGCTCCATATGCCATTTCGTTGGTGCTATATTCTTGCGGTTTCTGTTGTATTTCTGCAGCTCCCCGTGCTGCTGCTTCATAGGATACTGCCACACTGAAAGCCTTTCCTAGCGTAAGGTCCTTTTCCGAAAGTAGTCGTTTCTGGGTTCCTTCACTCTGGAGCCCGCAGACAAACTTATCCCTTAAGGTATCTGCCAGTCCTGCTCCGAACTGGCAGTGCTTCGATAACTTGCGTAGTTCCGTAAGATAGTCAGCATTACTCTCATCTTTGTGCTGGTTTCATTTATGGAATTTGAATCTTTCTGCTATCAGCAGCGGTGTAGGGTTTAGATGTTCCTGTAAGATACTGACAATCTCTTCAAAGCTTTTCTCCATTGGTTTAGCTGGGGTAATTAAATTCCGCAATAGGCCGTACGTTCTCGCGCCCATCAAATTTAATAATACCGACGCCTTCTTTCCATCGGCCCCCCCATTTGCCTTGCAGTACACTTCAATTCTTTCCACATACATGGTCCAGTCTTCTATTTTGTTGTCGAAAGCAGTGATACTGCCACTCTTCGGCATCTTGGGTGGTTTAAAATGGTGCCTCCCTTGCTTTTCCTTCTTCCCCAATGGATTAAAATGGCGCCTCCCGCGCTTTTCCTTCTTCCCCTTGCTGCCAATGCTGCTCCTAGCATTCTAAATAGTAATGGCGGCGCCCCGCGGCTTCGGCGCGTCTCTCTTTTGTTAGTTAAATTCCTTAGTTTTATTCTTCTTCGACGCTGTCCATTGCGTGTCTCTTTTCCTTCCCCTCTTTTTATTTCCTCTAATGCTGCCCGGCTCTTGAGCACCGACCGCGCCCTGTGCGCTCCACCTTCTCTCTCTCTTTTCCTTCCCGGCGACGCTGCACGGCCCCCTTGCAGAGCCGCTCGATCGAGCTCAAGCCCACCGCAGTCCGGAAGGGTCAGCGCACTACCTGCTACCAGCACGATTTGCTGGAACACCTTGACTGGGGAGCCATGCCCAGCTCTCCACAGCTTCCCCTGCGATTCACTAAACTCCGATGGATCACTGGGCGGTTGCCCACGGTCGACGCCCGTTGCTCTGGCTTCGACCTCCAAGAAGCTTCTTTTCAGGGATGGATCCCCGTGAGGTGATGCAGTACTGCAGGTGAGTTCGAACCTACTCGTCGCCACTGTAGTGTCCGCGTATCAATAACACACGGACTGCAGGAGAACGGTAATAACAGGTGTTTACTGAACAGAGGGTATGCTGGAACTGAAAGTACAGAAGCCTGCTACGGCTTTATATACAGGTGTGGTCACTGCCAGTACTACAGTATAAAAGCAGTTCTCTCTTAAAGGTACATACACAACAGCAGTGAATGTAAATATCAGACATGGCCAATGTAAATTTAAAAAGTTGTTTATTTTGCTAAATGTGCTTCCTTCCAACATGACAAAGCAATGGCAACAGAAAGCCACACTAACACATAAGTACCTCGCACACCCGGGAGACTATCCAAAACATTACTAACATTCAGACCAGCATCCACGGCCTTGATTTCTACAAATAAGACGTCTCAGCTGCACCTTCTACTCTTTCCCCCTTGATGGTGATCTACTTCTCTTGCGAGATCGGCCCCTTCCCTCCCTGCAGCTCCTCCGTAATGGGACCCCAGTGGCTGCATCAAGGCTGGGGGAGGCCTGCTGGCTGTCCGAAAGTGCAGATGCCCCTGAGGGATGTCCTGGGCGACCTCTGGCCTTGGAGGGCCCGAATGCTGACTGCTCCAGCTGTGCATGGGTGGAAGCAGTCTGTCCTGCAGGTGGTGGCAGCTGCAGTGGAGACGTGCCAGCGGTGGCATCAGGAATGCTGACATCCTGAGAGCGGACAGCAGCTCCCTGGTCGACCGACACACTGGCACTCTGATGGGGCAGCACCGCAGCATGCGCACCAATCGGCTGGTCCACAGATTGATGCCCTGCTGTGGTGCTGCAAGGGCGCCGGGTAATTCTGCCTGATCCAGCGAGGGTGGCAGCAGTCATTGGTCGCGTGGCCTCAATATGCGCCTGCATGAGACCAGCGAGTGACTGCGTGGCAGCACTCAGCACTTGCGTGGCAGGTGCCAGTGCTTCGGTGAAGCCCTGGACAGTCCTTTCCAGTGCTGCCCCGAAGCCGTGGACAGTCCTTTCCAGTGATTTCCCGAAGTCCTGGACAGTCCTTTCCAGTGCTGCCCCAAAGTCCTGCGCACTCCTTGCCTGTGCTGCCCCGAAGTCCCGCGCACTCCTTGCCTGTGCTGCCCCGAAGTCCTGCGCATTCCTTGCCTGTGCTGCCCCGAAGTCTTTGACACTCCTTGCCAGTGTCTCGATGGATTCAGGCATCCTTGCCACTGCAGCCATAAGCTCAGTGTGCCTGAGCCGAGCCTGGGTGCTCATTTCTGCGAGGGAACGCACCTCTTCTGCGCTCTGTGCAGCAGTAATCGCGGCCTGACTCGCCCTCCGGGGAGACGGCCCCCGAGCTTCCCTACCCACCTTGCGTTGCTGCAGCCCGTTGGTTCCTGGAACTGCCCCAATGGCCATCTGTCAGCCAGCACCCATGGCCCTTTCTGGAAACACACACGCACATTCAGCTCAATGCATAATGGAAGGGCTATTCTACCATGGGGGGTATGTGATGTCAGCTCAATGCATAATGGAAGGGGTTTTCTACCATGGGGGGCATGTGATGTCAGCTCAATGCATAGTGGAAGGGCTGTTCTACCATGGGGGGCATGTGATGTCGTTGAACTTCTTCCTGCATTGCACAGGAGTCCTGGCCACCACGCTGGTTGAGGTGACTCTTTGACAAACTTCCCTCCAAGCCCTGCGGTACTCGCTCTGATGAGGCCTCCTGCCATTGTCGGGGTACAGCACAGCTCGCAGGCGCTCCACTTCGCCAACCAAAGCATCCAATGCCCCATCAGTAAAGCGCTCCGCTCTCTGCCTCACCCTCTCCATATGTTCAAAGTTTGGAACGCCACAGAAAGCACAGTGCCGATTTTGAGGCCTACAAGGCGCAGAGTGTGGCTGCTGCTCCTAATTGACCCACCCTTTTAAGAGCTGGCCGGCGTCAGCATGTCTCGGGGTAATCGATTATTGACAGCACCTGCGCTGTGCCCAGCTGCCGACATATTGAGTAGCGCCGCCGGGTTAGCGTCTTAAGATTCCCGTGCAGCGCCTGAATCAACGCCGCAATCACCTTTAGGGGCGCAGCAACCCAATATCGCTCGAGGTGGCGATAAGTTGTGCCTGGCGATAAAATTTGCGCAGCGCCAATTCTAACGCCCCAAAACGGGGCTATACCCAATTTCTCCCCCATCATTTAAACAAACAATAGATGGAAAAATCAAAGATGCCAGAACAAATCATAACTCATTGCAACTGCTTATGTTTAAAGGGGGTTTTATTGGCCAAACTCTGTTAATGGCCCCTAACATGCTGTTCCACATTAAGGCCTCTGGAAAACAAAATAGACCTCCTTCAAAAGTAAACCTTTCATTAACTCGGAAAAACCCTTTCACTGTTCTGCACAACATTCTGCCGAAGCATAATATCATAGAACTATAGTGGCACATAAAACACTTCAATTTACATTCATGCATTTTTTTCATCCATAGGAATCACTGACTTCTGACCCACAGAGACCCCATAGCTGCTAGACTGATTCCCTGTGCTACTCCAAACTACACAATGGAAACTAAGAGCCAGCAAATGAAAAACAAATTCACACAAAATGCGCTGATTTTGTATTGATTGTGCCCTTTAATGATGTGGAAACTGGCTGGATTCCAATCTAATTATAAACAGTGCCTCTCATCAAAGAAGTCAGATCATTCATAATACCTGTTCATAATACAGTTTATAATTGTTCTGATTTCCACTACACCACCTGTGATAGAATGCCCTTAGAGGGCTAAAGGTCAATGATAATTATGGTGTCATAAACCAAATGAGATGCCCGATTCTGTTCCGCACGCTTTAATTGACCTTGACCTTTGGGCCTGAAAGGCATTTTAACTTCCTGACAAAGTGTTGTAAGCAGGTACACATTAAAACAATCCTATTAACCAAATATATTTGGTAGTGAAGTTTCTTTGCCTAGAGTCACAAATAACACTTCTGTGTTTCATTAGGAAAATTATACTTTAATCTATAAACTGACTAAATCACATGATATAAAATGGCATTCTTGCAGATTTAGATGGCCAGTGCTTTCAGGGCCTCTGCAACATAGCACAGCAAGGCAGCAGAATTTGTGTCAACATTTAGTGTACATATATTGCCATTTTATGGACTGGAATACTCTGAAGGAAATGAAAATTTCTAATCCTCATTTTTGGATGCAGTGTGTAAAAATCTTCTGTCGGTTTCAAAGAGTTAACAGTCCCATTCACTGTAAGCAAAAATAATTTCCCTAATCTCAGACAGACCACATAAACATCATGTCAGTAGACCCCACAGCCTCAAAGTGCATTGATAGTAGAGAGAGCTGCATCATGCCATTTTTGCTTGTGGTACACTTTCCATTCATGGTGACATGAAGTAACCCTGCACCATTTACACAAATTATATCTTTCAACCTGATTCACATAATTCAGAAATGTTCAAGTGTGATTGTACTGTACTTCAAATTACTTTTAAACTTTTCTTTTTGAATTTAGTATTAAAAATGTTCTTCAGTTAATGAGCTGCTGTTTCCTCCTGCAGGCACAGAATGTCTGAAGAAGGTCATAAGTTTTACCATGTAATCACTGAGCCAGAGGAAACTAAATGAAGGGCTGTATTATGTAAAACTTAAAACTTGATTGTCTCCAACATCCAGTCACATTAATTTTTTAGGGCTTTTTACAAAACACATCGACATTTCTAGCGGGAAGTCCCGAATTTTTTCTAATATATTCTCCGGCTTTAACAGAATGTTTTGAGAAACAAAAAAGAACAGAAATTCTGGTTTACTGTTTGAAAATACGCAAAGTTAATTAAACCTTGATTTTAAGCCGAACTGTAACTATTTATGGATTAATTACACACGTTAGCAAAGGTGCAAATGAATCCATGTCGCTGTACATTGTTGTTAATATTAAAAATTTTAATTTAGAGCCCAACATTCCTGCTTTATCCAAAAACAGGAGAATACCTGTTTCTTTTTTCATAATTAACGCCTCCTTAATGAAATTACATGGCTTTGAAATGTGTGATTTCTGAGAATGAGATTTCATTAGTGGTTTGTTAATTATGGAGAAAAACAGCTTTCTCCCATTTTACGTTAAAAGAGGAATTTCAGCCCCGAAGGGGTAGTTTGGTATTTTGCACTGTTATCAACAAGAAAACCTTTTCAAAACATCAATGTTAAAGTTGTGTACCTGCAATTATATGCACCAATTAAATTACTAAACTAGCTGAAACAATGTTTAGCTCCTTGTGAATTCTGGTAACTTGAGCAATGGTTATCCCACAGTCCATTTCAGTCAGCATCTGAAAGTTTGTGATTATTTTAAAAAATCAATTGCATGATCTTGTGGCAGGTGCGGTAGAACAGAAATGTTAAGTCACATTTAACTAGCAACATAGTTTACCTTTAACATGGAGGACTGGATAACCCAACAGGTTAACACATAAGCCATGAAAACACAAATGTTTAATGCAGGCCAGGTAGGATGTGGCAGGTTCTCTTTCTGACTAGGTTAGGCTCTTAGAACAATCCAGCTGCTTTCATGTTCATACCAGCCCACAAAACAATAGCTATGCTAAATTCAATTTACCAACTTTTCATAGTGGAATTTGAACTCGCACCCTCTGGGTTGCCAGTAAGGACGACTCTATTGCATACTAAATCTGGTCTACCCTGATGAGATGAAGTTCTTCTCGCTCTGCTGATTGTAAGGGTCCCATGTAAAATAAGATGAGACAGTATTAACCCATTTTCTAATAGATGTGGTTCCATACTGGTGGATATATCACTCAGAGAGACCAAAAGTGTGTGGTTGGGGGGAGCCAGGGGTGGCGGGGGGCGGTGAACGGGGGAAGTCCTACTGGTGTATTAAGAGTGCTCTTCTGATGTTGTGGCAGAATAGAGGGAATTTTAGTTTCCATTTGGCTGCACCATACTTGGCCTGTAAGTGCTTGGCATTGGCACGGGCCGTCTAAAATGTCCCATTCCCTCACATTCAATTCCCTCAATCATTGAGCAACAATCAAATAAGAATAGAACAAAGGAGTTTGTGAATACCTTTCTCCTTTTTATTGAATGTAATTTTCTTTAGATTTGCACGGTATCCTGCAATGAAGAAAAGTGATAATGTCAAACGACAACAGTTTATTTTTTTGCTTTCTGTGTTTTACTTTGGGACCAATTTGCAAAACACAAAGAAAAATGTTAAATCAAGTCCCGAGATATTTTGTTCTTAATCACAAAAGGACCACAATCGCCACAAAAATGCAGAGGAAGATATAGGAAAGGGTGAATGAGCACTGCAGCGATGAAAATGGCCAATGAATCTTTCAATGTCAACCATGACAGTTTTTGGAGCTTAAGTCCATTTGAAACACAACTCATGGTCTATTAGAACCAGTGCTAGCAGCACCAGTTTTCAATTAACATGACTTACAATTTTATAACCAGCAGCAATTTTTTTTATGAAATACAAAACCAATTAAAATGGGACTGCTTAACTCTCTGCCTGACATGTGCCTGTCTCCTCAAAGATGGAATGATAAGATCTAAAGTTGTGGGAATGGCAAATTTCTACAGCTGTTTTCTGTAAGAAAAATGCTATCAAGTGACTTTTTTTTTGGCATTGTTGCTAGCTCTGCACAGAGATGACATCAACCAGCTTTGTGGTTAGGCATTTCAGTCCTCAGTAAATGAGAAGTATCGTCGAAACGTCCTTCACTCGTGATATTCAGCAAGTTGCTCTCAACATGTCAAGTAAGAGTAGCTTTCTCAGTAAATATCAAGGCACTAGATGAAGTCTTTTTACAATTTACTATATGTGAAGGCTTAATGTTCCTGTAATATGTGGCTATGGAGCAAATGTGCAACCACTAGTTAAGCATTTCCCTAATATTGCCTGGGTATAAAAGGATTGTTTTAGTTCAAATGATTGCTAATAAAGCCTGTTTCAGCTGGTTCTGATGTTTTTATAAATGAGGTGATCTTATATGATGCTTGTGTTAAATGAGTTTCAAGAATCTTCAAAACAAAACCCTTCAAAATGATCCTACATAGCTTTAGTGAAAGTACAGTGGAACTCTCCTAGATCCCCTTTTTGTACTAGAGGTGGAATCTCTTTGATTTGATATAATCCTTACCACCCAAAACACACAAAGATGTCTGCAAGAATTGAATGGGAATAGTTGAAATCACTGAATGGGGAAGAGGTATTACCATCTAACCTAGGATTACAATTCAGAGCTGCTTGAGGTTGGAAAGTGTTAAATTCCTTTTTTGATAATATCATGTGAACTTTCAATCCAACCTATATGCTACAGAATGAAGAACAAGATAAATCTTTTCCTCATACTTTTATTTAAATTTCTGACAATTTAATTTAATTCAATTCAATTATTTTACCTCCCAATATCTCCACAGAAACCCTCAATAATGTCCTTTTATCATGTTCCCTTAAGAAACACCGTCAGGATAGTTAAAGAGTAGCATGAACTCAGCTCTGCGGGGAGCTCATTAGAGAACAAACACTTACAGACAAAATCTTTATGAATGAAAGTATTTCATTTTAGGAATTTTTTCTGCCCAGTTTTAGTATGAAACTTGCACTGACTGGGGTATAAGTTCTATTAAGTGTGCATATTGAACAAATAGGCTTTTGTGTCTGTGTAGGATGAACACGTCACTTACAAACACAACAGATGGAACAGCAATGAGGAAGAAATCACAACAAAAGATATTGATTGGCTTCTACATGGAAAATCCCAAAGAGGGAATGAACGATATGCCTTAATCCTCCTATCTGCCAGTTCCCTTTGCATTTGTAGTTACTAATCGTAACAGGGCTGGAAGAATAGATCAAGGCTAGTGGGTTATTCTTTGCTCAAGCATTTTCAAACCATTAGGTCTTTTCCTAGCTCTGTAACTGTTTGTCTTTCAATTAATTTCATCAGAAGTTTTATTTCCTTTAACATTTTGCAGGAGAAAGACGTATTCTTTCTTTCTGTGATGTTTTGTACTAATCAGTGAGGGATGTTAATACTGGGGAATTGATGACCTTCCATTTTATGATCCAACGGTTTCAAATTCCTCTCACTAAGAATAGCAGAAGGTGGGCGGTTAAAATTGCTGCCGAGAACTTATTGCTCCATTCCCCATGTGTTCCCACAGACCGCCATTTTAACTGTGCAGTTCACTAGTCGGCCAACGCGCCCACCAGAGGCAGGAGGGGACCTCATGAGTACATGTAAATTGGAGGCTATGTTTCTTTTGAATGCCTGGAAGGTCCCTGTGGCATAAAAGGTGAGGGTACTGATTATCCTCATTGCCATTGGCAGCGCATTGCAAGTAGTTGACTCTTCCTACAGTCTTAATGACCAGGTGGCACACCTCACTCAGAACCTCCCTGGTAACTCTACGCCTCCGCATGCATTATTCCTCTGCCATGCCCAGTAACCGATTCTGTTACAGTAGATCTACTGCCAGGGTAGTACCTGCATGCGCCTCCTATGCCGCTGCACTCCTGGGCTGCCCTCTCCAACTCCTGCTCCATTGATATATACCTAGCAATGGCCACTACACTCATGCTCTAAGATGGAAAACTCTTCTGTGCCATTCACTTCTTTCCCTTTCACTAACATTGCAGTTGATCTGGAGTAAAATAATCCACTTTTTGACGTGACACTGCGACTATGAAATGTGCACAAGCTCATAATTAATGACCTTTGGCCTTTTTGTTTTATTCTTTTTCTTTGAGAGGTAGTAATCCTAAGAGCAGCCTCAGACATGCATGGTCCATCCGTTTGTGCTTGCTCGCAATATTCCACCACTGGTTACTCACATCTGCCTTCATGCGAAGATTAGCAAACGTAGGGATTTTGAAGTCCTTGCGTCAACATCAATAACGGCCCCAGTCAGATACAGCGAGCGCAGTGACATGTGGGATTGAGCCTACCTCTACTCTGCCCAACGATGTACCTCAACCCCAACCTGAGAAGAGCACCCCTTACTGCACCAGTGAAACGCCTTTCTACTTACCACACCAGCCATCTCGTAGATTCGCTATATGAGACTGCAACGTAGTGCCAGATTAATTACAGTTTTTGTGCTTTCTTTCATTCTGTGTTTTCTTTCATTCTGTGTAACAGCACATTGGAACGTGCCACCTCCATGACAGACCAGATTGCACTGACTGCAGCCCACCAATTACCAAAAAAGGCAAAATATTGGTACACTGAAAAAGAGAGGGTGTATTTTCCGCCAATGTTTCATAATGCAGTCTTTTTGTTCATAAATGTATTTTGATTTATAATTAACACCACTTCAAAAGGCTCAATCCCCTGTTCTTCTTTTGATTATATTTTGAGCTTCTCATTGTAATGAATAAATTACAGCACTCAGCACTGTGCAGTTTTGGTATGCTCTTGGATATACTTTGTTCACATAACAGTTCAGAAAAAAGTGCGCTTTGGATTTTTTTTCTTCATTATCCAGACTTAAAAAGAAAAAGCATTTAAATTGGTAAATTTGTACCACTCCAGTCATTCCTGGCTGAAATCCACAGTGTAAGTAACAAATTTGTACTAACATCACCCAAGATTCCTTACTAACTAGGGGAATCACTATGTTTCCCTGGTGGGCAACTTGTCAATTACATGGAGCACAGATAGATAGCTGGCAGTTAGGTTCAAAGCAGTACTTCACTGCATCAGTTAAGATAACATCATAAATTGCAAGAGCAAAGCTGAAGCAGTTTTCAGGACATCAGCAGAAACCTAAGATGGAATTACTGCCGTAAATGTAATATATTGTGTATTGGCTATATTTTTAAATAAAGTTAATTTGCTACTCATTGCTATTATGTGGCAGACACACTGGCTGCAGCAGAGGTGGCATGGTGTAAGTGAAGAGTAATAAAGCTAATAGTGATGTGGGTCTCCAAAGATATATAGCATCGTATCACTGAGACATAGCTTGAAGATTTGGGTTCTTTTGACAGTGAATAATTGAGAAATAAAGCATATGTTATAAGTAGTCAAAATTAAATAGAGACTAACTAGGTGGATCTCAATATTCCATTCATGAATTACCTATTGATTATACATAGAAACACTAACCATGGTAACTGGTGAAGCAAGCAACTCAAGCTAATTGGATTTGAGTCAGGCATTGGCTAACAGGGCTTGTCAAAGAACAATTACTGGGGGAAGGTTACAATGTTTCTAGGGCAATAAAGCCCAATACTCATTGTAAAATTTCTTGCATCCCTACATCTCCTCTAATGCTACAGGTGGCAGAAGAGACAGCTAAAAAACCTGAAGATCAAAACTGGGCAGAGTGACCGCAGCAATAAACTGTTATCCAGGAAGGAGTCATTTGAATTTAACTAAAGAAATACAGTTGACCCGACCCTGCTGCACTCCTAATCAAACTAATTGCTTAATTATCAAAGAAGGTTTAACTGTGTAGTTCTTCTTTTAAATGCTGATCAAACTAATTGTTTAATTAACAAAGAGAGGCAGCAGCAGAAAGTTTTTCAAGTGGAAGAAACAATTAAGTAAGTGCAGCAGGTAAGTTTAATGGTGTGCTGCTCAATTTAAATTTCCATAAAACTTTATTTAATTGTACAATCAATTTAACTTTTCTTTAAAGGATGGTTTCTGCCTTCATAATATTGCCAATGGTGTGAAAAACTACCAGCAACTCTTTCACAATTTTGGGAAATAAAGCGATTGCATTTTGCCATTCTACCGGAGCAGGTCAGAGGCTGGGTCTTCTGTGGCGAGTGGCTCATCTTCTTACTCCCCAAAGCCTCTCCACTACCTATAAGGCACAAGTCAGGGTTAAGAAGCGGTTAAGGCGGTGGCCCAAGGGCAACTCGGGATGGGCAATAAATGCCGGCCTTGCCAGTGATGCCCACAACCCGAAGAATGATTAAAAAAAAGCATTATTTCTAACAGACCAGTTCAGTTGGAACAATTTTTCCATTAATAAACTTTATTTATGTGAACTCGCATGATCCAAAATATAAACAACTTCAGATTCCACAGGATATAGATGTTAATTTCTAAACAGAAATTAAGGAACTTCATGGGTGGATTTCTAAGGAAGAAATAAAAAGCAATTGGAGAATTGGGTGGTATAATAGGGCAGCTGTGGAACAAGAGCATGAATCCAGCCGAGACGGATGTATGAAACTGTTCTTTTCCTGCTGGGTGGTTTGTGAATGTTCTTAATTTACTTTGGTCTACAGGCAGAAAACTGCCCATAATTTTGCACAAACTGGCGATCTCACTTGGAGATTGACACTGGTAAAAAAGGCTTGTTCTTCTGCGGTTGGGCAGAGTAGAGAGAACAATACTTACATCAAGTTGCATTAAGTCTACAGCACAGAAACAGACCTTTTTTCCAGAGAAAAGAGCCCCAACCTGTTCAATCTTTCCTGATAGTTATAACCTCTCAGTTCTGGTATTATCCTTTTAAATCTTTTTTGCACCTTCTCCAATGCCTCTACATCCTTTTTATAACATGGAGACCAGAACTGTGCACAGTAACCAAGATTCGAGACACGTTTAACATGTCTTCCCTGCTTTTCAATTCCATCCCTCTAGAAATAAACTCCAGTGCTTAGTTTTTTTATGGCCTTATTAACCTGCGTCGCTACTTGATTTGTACCTCTAGCTCCCTTTGCTCCTCTAACCCAATTAGACTCCTATTATCCAAGCAATATGTGGCCTCCTTAATCTTCCTACCAAAATGCACCACCTCACACTTATCTATATTGAAATTAATTCACCCATTAAACACCATTCTGCAAGTTTATTAATGTCTTCTTGTATTTTGTCACAATCTTCCTTTGTATTAACTACACCCCCCAATTTGGTGTCGTCCACAAATTTAGAAATTGTACTTCCGATTCCCTAAACCAAATCATTTATGTAAATTGTGAACAACAGTGGCCCCAGCATCGATCCCTGTGAAACACCACTTCCCACCTTTTGCCAGTATGAGTAGCTGCCCTTAACCCCTGCTCTCTGTTTTCTGTTTTGTAGCCATCTTGCTATTCATTCTGTGACCTGTCCCCTGACTCAGCATGCTCTGACCTTAGTCATGAGTCTATGTGGTACCTTACCAAAGGGCTTTTGAAAATCCTTACATATTAAATGTACTGTATTACCCTTGTCTGTTCTTTCTGTTACTTCTTCAAAGACTTCAATAATGTAGGTCAAGCATGTCTTTCCCTTTTGAAATCCATGCTCACTACTCTTTATTATACTTTTGGTTTTTATTTTTTCTATTACATCTTTGAGTATTACATCATTATCTTTTCTCCACTGTTAAGCTAACTGGTCTATAGTTCCCTGGACTTGTTCTATCTCCCTTTTTAAATATAGGAATAACATTAGCTGTCCGTCAGTCTTCAGGCACTAGTCCCTTTTCTAATGAATTGTTATATATATATATATATGTAATAGTGCCTCTGCTATCTCTTCTCTAACTTGTTTTAATATACGCAGATGCAATCCATCTGGACCAGGGGTTTTATCCTCTCTAAGTTTGATTAGTTTATCAATTATCTCCCCCTTTAATGTCTTAAATGTCTTTATATCTTTTTTTTTATCTCTTCTAATGTCATGTCCACCTTGTTAGTTTCCCTGGTAAATACTGAGGCAAGGTAACTATTCAATGTGTCTTTTATATTCTATATGTCTGCCATTTTGTTGTCATTACCTGTGAGTTTAGCTTGTGTATCCCATAGTGGTCCTGTCTCTATCTTGATTTTCTTTTGTTATTTATGTGTATGTAGAATACTTTACTATTGCTTTTTATATTCCTTGATAATTTAATTTTGTAGTTCTGCTTTGCTTTCCTTATTTTTCTTGACTTCTTTCCTAAGCTCTTCGTATTCCCTTTTGTTATCCTCTCCTTTATTGTCTATGTACTTAGTGTGTGTCTTTTTCTTGTACCCTTGTCTCTTTATTCATCCACGTGTTTCATTACTGACTAGTTTGTTCCTGTTTTTTTAGAGGAATATATTTCTTCTGAACTCTATTACCATTTTATACATTTCCCATGGCTGTTCTATCTCTTGTCTGTCAAATTGTTTTAATCTCCCCTAGTTCCATTATCATCCCCTCAAAAGTGACTTTTTTCCAATCTATTAATTTGGTATTTGTCTTACTTATGTCATTCTCAATCATTATTTTAAACATTATTATGTTATGTTCGCTATTGCCTAGATGTTCCCCTATGCTTACTTCTATGACTTCTCTTATCTGCTCTGGTTCATTTCCAATTGCTAGATCCAGCAGTGATTTCTCTCTTGTTGGACTTCTTATGTACTGGGTAAGAAAGGAGTTGAACACACTGTAAAAACATAACACCTTTTTCCTCTGTCCCTACCTCCTCTTGCCAGTTTATTTGGGGGTACTAAAATCGCCCATGATTATTATTCAATTTTTTTTAACTCATTTCATAGATTTGCCTTCATATTTCTTCCTCCACTTCCCTTCCACTATTAGGTGGTCTGTAGAATACACCTATTAATGTGATCAATCCCTTCTTATCTTTTGTCTCAATCCATAAAGATTCTGTTTCTATCATAATGTTAGTTACGTCCCTTTTTTCTGCCATTATGTTGTCTCTAATTAGTACAGCTACCCTACCTCCATCTTCCTTCACTTGCTTTCTAAATACATTATATCCTGCAATATTTAAGCATTAGTCCTGTTCTTTATGTAACCATGTTACAGTTATCCCTACTACAGCTGGCTCCTCACTGTGGATTATTGCCTCCAGTTCCTCCAGTTTGTGTTGGATGCTGTGCACATTGCTGTACAGGCAATTTAATTTGTTTGTATTAATTGTTCCCCTTTATTTTTAACAGTCATTTTATACTTATGTTCTATACTGTATTTGTTCCCTGACCGCTTATGTTACCCTTAATCCTTACCTTGGTCTGGCCTTTACTCTCATCTTCTAATTCTTTTACCTTCAGACTTAAGTTATTTTCACCAGATACCTCCCCCCATCTTACTAGTTTAAAGCCCTATTTATCCTTTCTGCTAGGACACTGGTTCCATTCTGGTTCAGCTGAAGCTTATCCCAATGGTACAGTTCCTTCCTGTCCCAGTACTGGTGCCTCTATTCCATGAAATGGAACGTCTCCTTCCTGCACCAGTCTTTCAGCCACGCATTCACCCTCCTGATCTGTCTATCCCTATGACATTATCATGTGGCTTGGGTAGTAATCCCGAGATTACCACCTGTAAGGTCCTGTTTTTTAATTTAGTTCCCAACTTCTGATATTCCCTTAGCAGGACCTTCTCCTTTCTTTTCCCAATGTCATTGGTCTCAACATGGACCATGACAACTGGACCTTCTCCCTCCCTTTCCAAGTTCCTCGAAGATATCCTTTATCTTTGCACCAGGTAGACAACACACCCTTTTGGACCCTCAGTAGTGACTACAAAAGATGAGATCCCCCTAATGAATGAATCCCCTAGGACTACAATCTTTCTATCCTGCTCCTTTCTCCCCCTTGGACTGCACCCTGCTCCAAGGTGCCATGGTTAGCATTCTGGCCATCCTCCAGGCAGTCTTTCTCCTTATCCTCATAGGTATCAAGTACATTGTACCAGTTGGACAGGACCAGTATCCGCGGGACCACCTCCTCTATCTCCCCTCGATTTCCCCTACCCTGCTGGCTGATAGTCACACTCTCCCTTTCCTGCACCTGTGCTCTCCTCTGAGGTGAGGCTGTACTCACGAGAAAACTATCCCGAATTTCCTCGCCCTCCAACTCAAAGGACTTTGAGCTGGAGTGGCTCAAGGTAATTGTGGTAAACCACTGTTATTGTTGTTCACCGTTGTTGTTGTTGTTGCACACTGTTGTACCTATGCATGCCTCAGCATGTCTCTGCTGGCTCCGCCCCTGGCTCCACCCACAGGCCCAGGTATAAAGGTGACTGCTCTGCAGCCCCCTGCCTTCTTGGAACCCAGTCAACCACGAGAGGCATGCTCTGTTCTTTGCTAATAAAAGCCTTTAGTTACTCTCCTAACTCTCTGTCTTTTATGAGTAATTGATAGCGCATCAATTTTATTAGCAAAAACAAAATGTCGACAACAAACGCTGAGCAGCAGGAGCTGCTGCGAGCCCTCAGACCAACATGCCTGGACCTAGACCCCCAAGAAGCGGGTTCGGCTACCAAATTCACGCATTGGCTGCGTTGCTTCGAGGCCTACCTGCAAGCCTCAACTGTGAACCTGGACGAAAACAAGCTGGAAATCCTGGCCTCAAAGGTGAGCCACCAAGTTTAGACAATAATCCAGGACGCGACGACCTACGCGGCGGCTATCGATCTGCTAAAAGGGCAATACGCACGCCCGGTAAATACGGTCTATGCCAGGCACCTCTTAAGATCCCGCAGACAGCAGCCTGGGGAATCGGTGGAGGCTTTCCTACGGGCACTACGGATACTCGGCCGAGGCTGCGATTGCAAAGAAGTATCAGCCGCAGCACACACGGAGGGACTGATCCGAGATGCTTTCGTTGCGGGTCTAAGGTCCGACTACTCCCGGCAGAGACTGTTGGAAAAGGGAGAAATGGACCTGAGAAAGGCAGTGTCCCTCGCGCTCTCGCTCGACGCGGCCCACAGGAATATGGACGCCTTCTCCCCTAACCGCTCCGCAACGTGGACGCCACAACCTTGGGTCATGGGACCGCCACCTTCAACTGCTGCTGCGATGTCCAAGGCACAGAAATGTTATTTTTGTGGCCAGGCAAAACACCCCAGAGCACGCTGCCCGGCGAGAAATGCTACCTGCTCCGGCTGCGGGAAGAAAGGACACTATGTCAGCGCCTGCAAAGGTAAAACCGCTAACGCCAGCAGCGCCGCGTGCGAACCGTGGGGGCAGCCATCTTGTCCGCCATCTTGTGCTCCCCCAGCCGCGTGGGGATCGGGATCATGGGCGCCGCCATTTTGTCCGCCATCTTGGACGTCTCCAACTTCAACCACGGGGGACCCGGACTCAACCACCGCCTCATCTGATGACCACATCGACCCGCTCGACCATACGCTGGCCTCCGTGACGCTGGACCAATCTCTCCCTCATCAACTGTCCAGGTCCATGATGGACATTACGGTAAACGGCCGCGCCACTACCTGCCTTTTTGACAGCGGGAGCACGGAGAGCTTTATCCACCCCGACACGGTGCGCAGTTACTCTCTCCCGGTCCTGCCGACGCGCCATCGGATCTCTTTGGCTTCCAAAGCCCAGTCAGCGGACGTCGTTGGCTACTGTGTAGTGACCCTTTCAGTACGGGGCACAGAATACAAACATTTTAAACTTCTGGTCATGCCACATCTCTGCGCTGCCGTTCTACAGGGGTTGGATTTTCAGTGCCACCTTAAGAGTGTCACATTAGCGTACGACGGACCCCTCCCCCCACTCACAGTCTGCAGCCAGCAGCTTTTAAATCGCCCGCTGCGCACCATTTGTAGCCTCTCCACTCTTAAAGTCCCCCCCCCTCCTTGTTCGCTAACCTCACCCGCGACTGTAAGCCCATCGCTACCAAAAGCAGGCGTTACAGTGCCGGGGATAGGAGCTTCATTAAATCCGAGGTAGCGAGACTCCTGAAGGAAGGGATTATTGAAAGTAGCACCAGCCCATGGCGAGCACAAGTGGTGGTAGTGAAGACTGGCGAAAAACAGCGCCTGGTTATTGACTACAGCCAGACGATCAATTGCTACACCCAGCTAGATGCATACCCACTCCCCCGCATATCTGACATGGTCAATCAGATAGCACAATACCGGGTGTTCTCGACGATTGATCTGAAGTCGGCATACCACCAGCTCCCCATCAGGGCTGAGGACCGCCAGTACACCGCTTTTGAAGCTGACGGTCGTCTCTACCACTTCCTCAGAGTTCCCTTCGGCGTCACCAACGGGGTTTCAGTCTTCCAACGGGAGATGGACCGGATGTTTGACCAGAACGCGCTCCAGGCCACTTTCCCCTATCTAGACAACATCACCATCTGCGGCCACGACCAGCAGGACCACGATGTTAATCTAGAGAAATTCCTCCGTACGGCCCAACGGCTGAACCTAACATACAACAAGGACAAGTGTATGTTTCGTACCATGCGCCTTGCCATTCTTGGCTGTGTAGTGGAGAACGGAGTCATCGGCCCCGACCCCGACAGGATGCGCCCCCTTATGGAGCTCCCCCTCCCCCATTGCCAAAAAGCACTGAAGAGATGCCTAGGGTTTTTCTCGTACTATGCTCAGTGGGTGCCCAACTATGCGGACAAAGCCAGACCCCTCATCAAGTCCACCTCCTTCCCCCTGACAGCAGAGGCCTGTGCAGCCTTCACTCTCATAAAAAGAGATATTGCAAGGGCCACGATGCACGCAGTGGATGAGTCCATCACTTTCCAAGTGGAGAGCGACGCATCCGACTTTGCCCTAGCTGCAACCCTTAACCAGGCGGGGAGACCCGTGGCCTTTTTCTCAAGGACCCTCCAGGGCCCTGAGATTCGACACTCCTCTGTCGAAAAGGAGGCCCAGGCCATTGTGGAAGCTGTGCGACATTGGAGGCATTACCTGGCCGGAAAACGATTTACCCTGCTCACTGACCAGCGTTCAGTAGCTTTTATGTTTAATAATAAGCAGAGGGGCAAAATCAAGAATGACAAGATCTTGAGGTGGAGAATCGAACTCTCCACCTACAATTACGATATCTTGTACCGGCCCGGGAAACTCAATGAGCCCCCAGATGCCCTATCACGTGGTACATGCGCCAACGCGCAGGTTGATAGACTGAAGACCCTCCACAATGACCTCTGCCACCCGGGGGTCACCAGGTTTTTTCACTTCATCAAATCCCGTAACCTGCCCTACTCCATCGAGGAGGTCAGGACCATGACCAGGAACTGCCAAACCTGTGCCGAGTGCAAACCGCATTTTTATAGGCCAGACAGAGCAAGTCTGATCAAAGCCACGCGCCCCTTTGAACGGCTGAGCGTTGATTTTAAAGGGCCCCTCCCCTCCTCCGATCGCAATGTGTACTTCCTCAACATAATTGACGAGTACTCCCATTTCCCGTTTGCCATCCCTTGCTCAGACATGACCAGTACCACGGTCATTAAATGTCTGAATGACCTCTTCGCCTTGTTCGGTTTCCCTAGCTATATCCATAGCGACAGGGGCTCATCCTTTATGAGCGACGAACTTCGGCAGTACCTGCTCGCGAGAGGTATTGCTACAAGCAGGACCACCAGCTACAACCTCCGGGGGAATGGCCAGGTGGAAAGAGAGAATGCGACGGTCTGGAAGGCAGTCCTTTTAAACTTGAAATCTAAGGGCCTTCCGACCTCTCGTTGGCAGGAGGTCCTCCCTGCGGCGCTCCATTCCATTCGGTCACTGCTCTGTACAGCCACCAATGCTACCCCTCACGAGAGAATGTTCTCCTTCCCCAGGAAGTCCACATCGGGGATCTCGCTACCGACATGGCTGACTTCTCCAGGACCCGTCCTACTGCGGAAGCACGTGAGGTCCCATAAGACGGACCCCCTGGTCGAGAGGGTGAGCCTCCTCCATGCCAACCCTCAGTATGCTTACGTGGTGTACCCGGACGGGCGGGAGGACACAGTCTCCATACGAGACCTCGCAGCTTCGGGTGCTCTCGAAACACCTCCCTCGCCACCCACCACTACCCACGCCTACCCCCAGTACGCTTACGTAGCGTACCCGGACGGGCGGGAGGACACAGCCTCCACACGAGATCTCGCACCTTCGGGTGCCCCTGAAACACTACCATTGCCATCCACCACTACCCACAACCCAACCCCGCTAGACGGCATGCCGCAGCCCCAGGGCCCGTCATTGACCACCCAACCACTCAATGAGACGCCAGATTCAATGTTGGATGCTGCACCATCACCGCAGCCACCACGACGATCAGGACGGCATACAAGGCCACCTGATAGACTTACTTACACGAACCTTTAGTACACTTCACCCCGCCGGACTCAATTTTAAACAAGGGGTGAATGTGGTAAACCACTGTTATTGTTGTTCACCGTTGTTGTTGTTGTTGTTGCACACTGTTGTACCTATGCATGCCTCAGCATGTCTCTGCTGGCTCCGCCCCTGGCTCCACCCACAGGCCCAGGTATAAAGGTGACTGCTCTGCAGCCCCCTGCCTTCTTGGAATCCAGTCAACCGCGAGAGGCATGCTCTGTTCTTTGCTAATAAAAGCCTTTAGTTACTCTCCTAACTCTCCGTCTTTTATGAGTAATTGATAGCGCATCAGTAATGACATTTCCTGCAGCTGTGGAAATCCGGGACAGTCTCGCTGTCCACAAACTCCCACATACCAGTCCCGACACTGCCATTTCTAGTTTTTATTTATTAATTTATTTAGTAGTAATTTAATTATAGAATTAGTAGAAACACTTGAGGTCTAGTTTATATTTAGTAGATGAATGTTAGCTTGATTTTTAAATGAATTAATTATTCTGAATATTTCTTGATTTAACTATTTATTTATAGTTTAGTTAAAAAATAGAGGGGGAGAAATTCATTATAGCCCAGGAGTGGGCGCTAACTTTGGAATAATTTGAGATTTAGTGCCAGGCGCTAATGAATCTCGCTGCACGCAAAATTCAGTGTCATCGCTCAAGGAAAGGATGGGAGCACTAAATCAAGTGCTAATGACCTAGCTCAGTGGCGTTAGACTCAAAGCACTAAGCAATTTCAGGTGCAGTGGAATTGCTAGTCATCATTGCCACAGGCTCCTTCCAGTTCTTAAAGGGGAGGTTCAATCATGCTGCAGAGCCTCATTCTCAGCATTGCTGGTTCTGCAGCTGTCTCAGCAAGCAGCAGAAGGCCAAGGAGAAGGAACCGAACCACTGAAGGAGGTGTCATTATGGCAGATCAGTGGCCCAGGGAGCTCGCTCGCAGATTCTGTGACCAAGCATTGGAGGCGTTGGTCTTCGCTGTGGAGAGACGGAGGGCTGTGCTCTACCCGGCAAGTGGCAGGAAGCCCTCGCTGCAAGTCTTCCGAGCCATATGGAGGTAGGTAGCCCAGCAGGTCTTGGGCAGCACTCTGGTCCCCAGGATCCACACACTGTGCAGGAAGAAATTTAACGACCTCACTCGGGTGGTCAGGGTGAGTCAATGTTTCAACAAATGCTACATACCACCATCTGAACCCCAGTCTGCACACACTGCCCAAAGCACCACACCCCCAACAATCTCCACCTACCAACACTCACACCCACATCTCACACCTTGCACACAATGATAGCTGTTCAACTATGGCAGGCACATCTCCCAAACACATTGCTCCACTTACTCACACACTTTCCTCTCTCTTGCAGGCCAAGGTTGCTCACAACAGGAGGGAGCATGAGCGCACAGGCGGTGGACAACCTGACACCCAACCACTTTCTGAGCTGGAGGAAAGAGTGCTGCAAATCACTGGGGGCCAGGTGTTGGGCGCCGTGGCCACCGGCGATGTTGATCACCCTTGGGGACAACTACGGTATGTTCATCCCTACTCCTTCTTCTCACATCCCACTTCCCCCTCACCCCACAAGCCTTTCCCACTTTCCAGCTAATCATGCTGTTTGCATGCCTTTCTCCCTTCCTGCCCCCCTCCCCTCACCTTAACCCGACTCTTGTGCCTTTATGCTTTCAGATAATGAGCAAGCAGCTGAGCAGCCTGTCCCTGAGGGCACGATTGAGAGCGATGCGGCAGAAGAGGAGGAAAAAGAACACACCGCGTCACTGCATGTCTCACCCACAGGCTAGAGCTCAGATACTGGCACTATGCATTCTTTAGAGGCTAGTGTAGTAGCGGGACCTGTACAGGGTGATGCACTGGGGACTAGTGGCTGCAGCAAGGCCAGGGGGAAAGGGTAGCTCAGGAGCCAGCTCGCCGGAGGGCAAGTTCTGCTGTACAGGACTCGGATGAGGACCTCGATGGAGAGGCCTTTAGAAGAAGGGTGATGGCCGTGCATGCGGAGATGATAGGTGCAATGGCAAGGGTGCCCGAGAGTCTCTCGGCAATGGTAAGGCTTGTGGAGGAGTCCGCCTCCAACATTGCACAAGGCTCTACGCACACCATGGAGCCCATCATTTCCAGTCTGCAAGGATGATGGACTCTCAAAGAGACCGTGGCAACCCAGACCTCATGTGATGGGTGATGTT
This sequence comes from Somniosus microcephalus, assembly GCF_052327205.1. Classification (NCBI taxonomy): domain Eukaryota; kingdom Metazoa; phylum Chordata; class Chondrichthyes; order Squaliformes; family Somniosidae; genus Somniosus; species Somniosus microcephalus. The sequence goes on from NC_140990.1 coordinate 300,747,060, forward strand.
GCAGCTTCCATTGCAGCACAGGCAGAAGCCATGCAACATCTTAGTGCTGTAATGCAGTCTATGCTTGGTGCCATTGATTCTCAGACTGCTCTCATGCAGTCTCAGCTTGATGCCACACAAGCTCTGACTGCTGCCATCATGTCTGGGTCTACCACCGTCCACTGGAGCTTTCACGGTGTTGCAGTAGGCCAGCAGTCTGTGCTCCAGCAGATTGCTAGGGATGCTGAGGTGCTGCCCCGGGGGAGTGGCAGTGGGTCAGTGGAGCAAGAAGCTGCTCTCCTCTCTCACGATGACAGCATTCCTGCTCCCACCACTGGCACTCCGCCATTGCCTTTGTCGCTGCCCGTCATCCAGCCAGCCCAGACTGCTGCCGCCCATGCTGAGGTGGTGCAGTCTACAGCCGGGCCTTCCAGGCCCAGAGCTGGTCGAGGGCATCCCGGCCCGTTGTCAATCAATTCACATTTAACTGCTGACCCGCCACCGATCCCATCTGCTGAGCACCAGCAAAATTCCGGCCTTTATATCTGCAATTGGCTGTACTATACATGATCTAGGAGTACTTGTTCCAGATACCAGGGTGCAAATATGAGAAGAATGTTCCACAGCACTGACATCCTTCACTTTGATGAGTATAAAATTCAACCAAAATATTTTAAAACAAAAGAAAACCAGTAATGCCCTACTGCTGTCTTGCAACTTCTGACATCAATAATTTAGCTCATTGAGTACATGTGAAATACCCCATAATGGGTCACAAGAGCATTCCAGGTACAATCATTCGGCCTATCTTAATCCAGAAAGACCCTGTACTCACCCCACTGCTGCATCTAATTGGCTCTTAAATGATTCCAGGATTTTCACCTCCATTATTCTATCTGGAACTTAAATATATATAAATAAAGATGGATGTCCCATTGTTCGAATGAAATGTTAAACCGAGGCCCTGTCTGTTCGCTCAGGTATAAAAGATCCATGGCACTATTCAAAGAAGAGCAGGGGAGTTCTATACAAATGCAAGTTCTTTCTTCCTTTCTTTGATCACTCCTGGTGTGAAATAGAACTTGCTGATGACAGTCCTAAATTTATCTATAACTAGTTTGAACCTTTGTCCTCTTGGCCTACTCTCTCAGTTTAATTTAGTGCATTATTCTGGATTTACCTTTCCTATTCCCTTAACTATTTTATACATCCCTATAAGATCATGTCTCAGATGCCTCATTTCCAAGCTGTGTGAATGATTCAATTTTCAATTTTTATTGGAGACTAGCTGAAAATCCATGACTCGACAGGAATTCAAAACTTTCATTGTTTAATCCAGTCAGATTAATTTACCTTTTCTGAAGACAGATTATTATAAAAGGACATTTACTTTTATTGTTTGGGAAAAAGTTACTCACCCTGGAAATATGCAAGATTGTTAGAGCATTCTGCATATATATTTAAGTTCGCTTTAATTTCCCACATAATTTAAACGTAATTATTAACTTCCTTTTCCATCTGCTGATGGAATTCCATTTAAATTTAATCAAAACTGATTATACTGAAATCTGAATCGAGTGATATTTTTGTTAAGATTAAAGAGCAATTTATTTTCTCGTGACAGAGGCCTGTACAAACAAACACATTTTTTGATTTAAAATATTGATTTGCCTGAAAAACTTTTATTTTATCCGTGGCTGTTTTGCACGTTATTCTCAAATACAGGGGAATTGCCTCAGGACTTTCTAAAATAGGATTTTTGAACAAGCTTGTGGGTTACATAGCTTCGGAGTCACCATATCAACCTATTTATAAATGGAAACGCTTCAGTAAACAGGTAAGACAGAGATAGTAACATTGTGCTGTATTGTCATTAGAAGGGGCAGGGGTATCAACCAGAACACAGTATACTCATTAAAATGACGTGTGGACTTTCATTGCATGTGTGCACAAAGTGTGTGTTACCCAAAAGCTGTGACCTAAATATGGCTAAAAGATACAACATGTGGATTGCTTAGAGCTGCTCACTATGGCCTGAAGCTATAGTAGGAGTTCGATTAGTGGCTTTTTGCATGGAGAAGCACAGATGCCGCCAGATGGTCAACATATTGTCCAGCGATGACCCCCGCAAAATTGCAGAAGGCTTTCAATTCAATTTCCTCAGTCTTTTTTCTCTCTAAATATATCGTACGGCATGTTTGAATTAGCAATGAATTACATCCTCTTACTTCAGCTAGTGTACATACTTATTGATGGGAGTCAGTGGAAATTATTGATCATGACCTCATCACAACCTTCAACGAACAGAATGGTTCAAACTTGATTATATGACCACAGACAGCTCGTGAATGGCACAGCCCAGTTTAAAGAGATGCAAGTGTAGGAACATAGGTTCATTTTATAAGTCTCAATTTACAAAAAAAATTACAGACTGAAAATGGAACAAAAGAAAAATTGCACTGTGTGGTCAAAACTACACTGAAGAGTTAGTATATGTTGTGGGGGGAAAAACCTACCTCAAAACTCCCAGGAAGAGAGTCGGGGGAGGGGGGCGGCAGGGGTAGCTTTCACAGACGTGTTTTCAGGGCAAAGTTTCCATAAAGTACAATTGGGTCAATCCACATTGATGGTCTCTCTCGCCCAAGCTGCTTGTTACTGTTTTTAATTAAATGCAGCACTTTTCAAAAGAGCATTTAGTACAATTTCCAGATAATTAAGTTCCGCCTTAATTCTTTCCTTGAATGCTATTGCAATCTATTAGAGCAAAACACACCTCAGCAACTGCACTTTGTTTCAGAGGGACCAGAGGAATGGCTCAGAATGAAAGGATGGAAGCCCGAGTGAGATTGGCAATGTAGGTCACTACTCAAAATTTGAGACAGCTAATGATAATAACATTGAGGAGGGACTTCTGCCTTGTGAGCTGCCCCATTCAGTTGAGGTACTCTTGATCGTGTTTGATTGGAAAACTGGCAAAGGGAAAGTCTTGCTGATCAACCTCATTGAGTTCTTTGAAGAGGTAACAGAGAGAGTAGACAAGGGTAATGCAGTAGATGTAATTTATCTAGATTTCCAAAAGGCCTTCGACAAGGTGCCACATTATAGACTAATGATTAAGGTCAGAGAATGCGGAGTCAGGGGACAAGTAGCAGAATGGATAACTAGCTGGCTTCAAGACAGGAAGCAGAGCGTAGGGGTAAAGGGTAGCTATTCACAGTGACAGAAGGTGGAAAGTGGGGTCCCATTGTGAAGGAATAAGCCATATTCAGAAAAATACACCATTCTATGAAAGAATTCTAGCCTTATTAAAACATGACATACTGGGTTTGGGAAGCTGGAAGCCTCAACAATGGAGAAGCTGTAAACAGCATACAGGCTATTGAGATAAGATAAGTTGTTGACACTGAATCAATAACCTTATTGAAACAGGAGGTTGGAGGCTCCTGAAGTCTACAGCTTTGGAAAGAACATAATGATACACCCTGTTAAGGTGTCCTAAATTTCACTTCGGAAAGAAACACAGAAAATTAAGAAATATATGCCTTCGTAAAAATGACATCAAATGAAACACAGGAGACATGATTCTGTGTTGCAACCAGCTGAGGTAACTAAGAATTGCATAGATCACCCTGTTATGGTGTCCTAAATTACACGTTGTAAAAAGACACAAACAGAAGACCTTGGTAAAAATGAGATCAAATAGATGCACCTGCTGGTTACACTGTTTTTTATGATAAGCTTCGAACACCTAGGGTAGAGACATAATTCTTAATGCTACCAGTTGATCTAACTGTAAGAATAGCAGGGGTCAGCAGAAAAATGACTAGAGATAATTAGGTTACATCAGCAGAAAACTTCAAAGGAACTACCACTGCAAAAGGGTATAAAAATTGAACTTTCAAATGGGATGATAGACTCGCTTGAAGGGGCAAAGCGATTCTCGACTTCAGAGGCAAGCTCTGTAAGTCTACACCTCTGTATCTCGGGTATCAAAGGCATTTGATTTTGGTAGATATCCTGGAATAAGACTAAGAACTGTAAAAATGTAACCTCATTACAATATTTAAATTCAGGTAATGCTCACTGAGAGCGGGATGGTCGCCCACCCCCTATCCCATCCCCGCCCTGCCTCCCGCCAAACCGGAAGTGGGCAGGTTGGCGGCGGGATCAGGTCGGGAATCCCATTTTTGACACTTTAACTGCCCCCATACTCCAAATCCAACGTTTCTTTTAGGGGAAAATTCTGCTCAGTGTTTTCACTTGTGGGAAGAGCATAACTAGAGGCCATCAATATAAGATAGTCACCAAGAAATCCAACAGGGAATTCAGAAGAAACTTCTTTACCCAGAGAGTGGTGAGAATGTGGAACTCACTACCACAGGCGAATAGTATAGATGCATTTAAGCAGAAGCTAGATAATGAGGGGCAAGGGAATAGAGGGTTATGCTGATAGAGTTAGATGAGGAAGGATGGGAGGAGGCTCGAGTGGAGCATTTACAAGTTTGGTTAAATGGCCTGTTTCTGTGCTGTATATTCTATGTAATGTGACCAGCTTCAGAATATGAACTTTCAATTTTACAGCAGTAGGTTTACTAGACTGGTCAACACAGAAGTGCCAGGCAATGACTATCTCCAACAAGCGAGAGTCTAAACACCTCCCCTTGACATTCAACAGCATTACCATCGCCGAATCCCCCACCATCAACATCCTGGGGGTCACCATTGACCAGAAACTTAACTGGGCCAGCTACATAAATACCGTGTCAACAAGTGCCGGTCAGAGGCTAGGTATTCTGCGGCAAGTGTCTCACCTCCTGACTCCTCAAAGCCTTTCCACCATCTACAAGGCACAAGTAAGGAGTGTGATGGAATACTCTCCACTTGCCTGGATGAGTGCAGCTCCAACAACATTCAACTCAGGAAGCTCGACACCACCCAGGACAAAGCAGCCCATTTGATTGGCACCCCATCCACCACCTTAAACATTCACTCCCTTCACCACCGGCGTACCGTGGCTGCAGTGTGTACCATCTACAAGATGCACTGCAGCAACTTGCCAAGGCTTCTTTGACAGCACCTCCCAAACCCGTGACCTCTTCCACCTAGAAGGACAAGGGCAGCAGATGCATGGGAACACCACCACCTCCAAGTTCCCCTCCAAATCACACACCATCCTGACTTAGCAGTATATTGCCGATCCTTCATCGTCGCTGGGTCAAAATCCTGGAACTCTCTACCGAACAGCACTGTGGGAGTACCTTCGCCACACGGACTGCAGCGGTTCAAGAAGGCGGCTCACCACCACCTTCTCAAGGGCAACTAGGGATGGGCAATAAATGCTGGCCTTGCCAGCGATATTCAGATCCCATAAGCAAATAAAAAAACCCACAATAAACTGGTTTCAAGAAGAATCTCAACAATAGGGTCTTTGGAAAAAAACAAAAAGAATTATAATGAATCTTCTGGGGGTTTTTTTGCCATTTTTGCTAATTTTCTAAAAATATCATGATGTTACCAAGACTCAATAATTTACCCAAAGAATGCAAGTAAATGGAGTTGAGGTACAGATCAGCCATAATCTAATTGAAAGGTAGAACAGGCTCAAGGGATTGAATGGTCTTCTCCTGTTTCTGTGTTCCTATGATTCTTTGCAATGTTTTCTTTTAAAATTTAGTAGTCCCATTTAGATACAAGTGGTTGACTGCAATATCTCTACAATACTACCAATAGCTCTTTGGGATTTTACTACTGTATATGATGTTGGGATATCAAAATATTTTGATAGTGATTCTTTTTTAATGGAAGATAAGGTTAAGAAAATGCTACAGTTGAACACAGGCTTTCCTTTCCTAACACAGATCTTTCTGATATAGTGTGCATGTTGTGGAGATGTAATTTGGTATTATTTTGACATATAGAGCCCATGATGACCTGTGAATAAGAACAGTGCATCTTTTCTGTTCTCCAGCTGTGTTAAGCATATCATTGGAATTCCAAGCAGTATTCAGAATGAAAGTAAAATGAAGCAGTCTTATTGTCTAGATGACGTGGAATGGTTAATAATTAGAATTTTTCATTCATCTTCGGCCTTCACTGGCAATTATTCCACTATACCTCCGTAAATTCTGGGATGTCCTCTGTCGAACATTTTCCCTATAATATTTGCATAAAGACATTTTGATTCATTTTTTATGTTAAATATTCTAAAACAGCATAGAGTCATATTTATACCATGGATATGGTCTCACCTATAGATCATTTTTAACATGGAAGGGGAGGGATGTCACAAAACCAATGGACTATGTCCCTCACCAACATTTGCAACTCTAATACTGAACTTGATTTCTCATGGCATTGTTCACGTGATTCAGAGTTAACTGATGCAAGTGGTGGAGGAGTCTGCAACTGAGGAAAAGTGTAAACCTCCACTGAAAGAATTTAGATAGGCATTTATAAGAGAACATCTCAGATACAGAGCAGTTTTTTTGATTGTAGCCTGGATAATAAACATTGTTTTTCATCACCCATTGAAGCTAGATAGATAAATAATAGTTGCATGAATAAATAATTCTCTGCATGTAATGTGGGATACTACTCAGGTATAGGGGGCTATACATACCCCATATTGCTGACCCAGGCTCTGGATCATCAAGGAGGCATAAGCAGAGCAAGGAGACCATATGCACAGGGTTGGCACATGCAGAGGCAGTAACAGTCAGCTGTGGCCTGAAACTTGGCTGCAGCTCCTTATAGTTACACTGTAATGCTGACCTAATGGGATGGTACCATAGAGTGACACATAGGACAACAGTCCTCACAGGTACCTCATACAGCATGACCTCGACATCAGAAACCTTTAAATAGGGCATTGGGTTCTGGCCTGCTCGGTCACATGTCTGCAGACACATGCTTGCTTCTAAGGCATTGTTCCCCATCACGCTTGTCTGCCATTTCTCAAGTCCCTGTTCCTTCAACTTTGACAAAGATGCTAATGGCTTCAGATGCCTTTTTAGGCTCTAAAAAGGTTTTCTGTATTCTGTACCCCCTATTATGTCACTCTTTTTTAATTGGCCTATCCCTTTAAATTTGAATTGCACGCAATTTTCCTCATCTGTAGACTAAAATCAGTCTCACTATTTCCCGCTCTCTCTCCATCTCTCAGCTTGACATGCTTTTCGAATTAAAAAATTAAGTTACAGTAAGTTATTTACAAGTTTAGTTAAAAACTGGCTCCAATTTATTGTCCCGTTTGCATCTAACTCATTTGCAAAAACACACAACTAAAATATCGTTAAATACAGAGACACAATTTGAAATTTCCATGAGGAAACATGATAGACTGTTTCTAATTTGAGCATAAACAAAAGCTGTTACAGGTGTGTAATTAATAGTCTGTCATATTTGACGTCTCTGACAGTTTCTATTTTGCTCTCTCGCTCACACAAACAGCCTTGCTGTTTTTAAAAAAACTCAGTATAGTCTTTACCAGAATGAAGCTCTTGAAATTTGTCCTCTTGCGTTTCTTCAAATAATTTTGAAAAATAATTAAGTAGATAGTGTTGGAAGCTGAAAAGGAAAGTTGCAACAGCTGGCTGACTCAACAGTACTGATGTATCCTAGGAGATTATGCACATTGCTTAGGATCGGACTGCAGGATCTGCCTTCAACTCAGAGTCGCGACTCTGGGCAAAAATACCAAATCCAAACCCAGGCTTTTGAGAGAGGCTGAGGCCTTAAAATAAACACTTTAACAAATGTATTAAAACACACAAAAAAAAAATTCAGTGGATACATTTAACATGTTATTCTGAAATAAGCAATTTTTTGATGTTTTAAGCATAAAACTTTGAAAATGTAAAATTCTTTGAGTGTTGGTATAAAGAGAATTTCTGCCCCAGCGTAGAACCAGGATTTCGATCCATGGACTTTGCTGATTTACCTTATCGTAATAAGGCACTAAAATTGGCCCCAGTGGGTTATGGAAGAAAAACATTGGCTATTTCCCTACTTTTTTGAATTATATCTTCCCAATTTTATTTTCTCCTGCAGAACTCCATCAGGAATGTTATACATACGTTTCTAATTTGCTGTGATTTTGCACTTAATTGTTAAGGATAAGGGTTGCTTATTATATATCATAGTGTTTTGTTTACTTCCAAGTATTCCATATTATCTCACCATGCTGGTCCAGATGGTGGATCTAAATCATATATAAACAGGAATAGGTCTACCAGTGTGGCGGAGCCACTAAGGGACTCACACCAACTGTATATAATTCCCTTTAACAATATGTTAGCTACAGTCTGAGTCTGTATCTTTGTTTTTACTGTTTGCATGTACAGAGCGCGGTCCCTTTAAGAGCGCGGGCAAACGTGATGACGTTACGTCATTCATCACGTGATCCCCCACCGGTGGGAAAAATGTGATGACATCATGACGCCAACCACGGGACCGCCCTAGCAGTCCTCGTGGAGCCTCCGAACTAACTAGACCTGTATATGTAGTTCTCTTGCATTTTGTTGTTAAACTCTGTTAGTTTTTCATTAAACATTGTTTGTTTGATCGCCTGAGTCGACCTCAGTCTCTTGATAGAAACTAGACATTCCTACATTGGTGACCCCGTCTTTTGCGAACGTTTTTCGCAGAAGGAGCAAAGCATGGAAACAAACGCCGTTGCATTGAAGCTACCGCAATTCTGGGAACAACAAGTGGCCTCGTGGTTCATCCAGGTCGAAGCCCAGTTCGCACTACAAAACATCGTTGCAGATCAGACCCGTTACTTTTACGTGGTCTCCGCGCTTGACAGCTCCACCGCCTCGCGGATCGTCAGCCTGCTCGAAAACCCCCCGGACGACGGCAAGTATGAAACGATCAAGACGCGATTGCTGCAGGTCATCGGGCTCACGAAGTCGGAGCGTGCTTGCCGACTGCTCGCTATGCCTGGCCTCGGGGACTCCAAGCCGTCGGAACTCATGAGCCAAATGCTCATGCTCCTTGGCTCCGAACCGCAATGCTTCCTCTTCAGGGAGCTATTCCTCAGTCAGCTACCGGAGCAGGTACAGGCTGCCCTGGCCCGGTCCGAAGTTACAGACTGCGCTGAGCTTGCAGCCGAAGTGGATAAAATTTTCGCGGTGACGCAGCAGTACTGCGCTGCCACGAGGCGACCATCCCCCACAGGCGCCGCCCCAGCCCCTCAACCTGCGGGGCTGTGCTTCTACCACGCGCGGTTTGGCGCGAAAGCCCAATGTTGCTGCTCTCCCTGCAACTTCGCTCCCCCCAAAAAAAAAATCACCAACTGCAACCTCAGCGACAGAAGAGCGGGTCTGACGGGTGCCCCGCGGCTGCGATGGCAATTGGAAATTCTGGCAAGCTGTTGTTCATCACCGATTCCATCTCTGGTCGACGATTCCTATGCGACACCGGCGCACAGTGCAGCATTATTCCCGCGTTAACTATGGATGTTCAATCTGGGAGGCACGGTATCTCACTCGAAGCGGCTAATGGCGGTGCTATCCGGACCTTCGGCAAACGGCGGGTCCAGGTGTGTTTCGGCGGCCAGCGATTTGTTTGGGAATTTGTTACGGCCAGGGTTTCATAAGCCATCCTCGGCGCGGATTTCCTGTGCGCCAACGGCCTCCTGGTCGATGTGCGGAACCGGCGGCTGGTCAACGCAGCCACATTTCACTCCATTCCCTGTCACCGGGGCAACACCATGTCGCACACCATCTCCTGCGCTTTCCCATCTCCGGACGAGTTCACTCGCCTGCTCGGAGAATTTCCAGACCTGACCAGGCTTACGTTCTCCTCTACGGTCACGAAGCATGGTGTGGAACAGCACATCACTACCACCAGCCCCCCGGTCCACGCGCGGGCCCGGCGCCTCGAACCTGGCAAACTGGCGGTCACGAAGGCGGAGTTCGCTACGATGGAATGCCTGGGAATAATTTGTCGGTCCAATAGTCCCTGGTCTTCGCCTCTCCACATTGTACCGAAACCTGGTGCCGGATGGCGGCCATGCGGCGACTATCGACAGCTTAACGACGCTACCACTCCTGATCAATACCCGATCCCCCACATTCAGGATTTCTCTGCCCATTTGGCTGGGAACACCGTGTTTTCAAAGGTGGATCTGGTCCGAGGATACCACCAGGTCCCGGTACACCCGCAGGATGTGCAGAAGACTGCAGTCATCACCCCATTCGGCCTGTTTGAATTCCTGCGGATGCCCTTTGGTTTGAAGAACGCTGCCCAGGCCTTCCAGCGTCTCATGGACTCTGTGCTGCGGGACCTCAAATTCATTTTCGTCTATTTAGACGACATCCTCGTGGCCAGTCGGAACAAGGAGGAACAGATTGCGCACCTGCGCACTCTCTTTCATCGCCTCAGCCAACACGGCCTGATTCTCAACCCGGCCAAGTGTCAGTTTGGTCTACCGCACATCGATTTCCTGGGGCATCGCATTACACTGGAGGGAGCAGTGCCTTTACAAGCAAAGGTAGCGGCAGTGACGTCCTTTTCGCACCCACAAACCATCAAGGCCCTGCGGGAGTTCCTTGGATGGTAAATTTTTATCACCGCTTCGTGCCCAAGGCAGCTCTGCTCATGCAGCCCCTGTACGAGGCCCTCAAGGGCAAGTCTGGCAAGGATCCGGTTTGCTGGACGGTCGACATGGACTGGGTGTTCGTGGACACGAAAGGCGCCCTCGCCAACGCGACCATGCTGGCGCACCCGCTGCCAGGTGCCACCATCGCCCTCACCACCGACGCGTCAGACTACGCCATCGGCGCAGTGCAAGAACAGTGGGTAAATGGTACGTGGCAACTGCTGGTGTTCTTCAGCCGTCAACTACGGCGCAACGAGCGAAAATACAGTACTTTTGACCGGGAGTTGCTAGCTCTTTTCCTGGCCATCCGCCATTTCCGGTTCTTGCTGGAAGGATGTCCCTTCACTGCTTTCATAGACCATAAGCCCCTGACGTTCGCCATGGTCAAGACCACCGAACCATGGTCAGCCCGACAACAACGTCACCTTACGTTTATTTCGGAGTTCACCACTGACATTCAGCATGTGGCCGGTAAGGACAACCTGGTGGCAGATTGCCTCTCCCGCGCGACCGTTCATGCATTCCAGCTCGGCATCGACTATGCCCTCATGGCTGCAGATCAAACCTTGGATCCAGAGGTGCAAGCTTACCAGACCAGCCCCTCCAGCCTCCAAGCAGCCGACGTCCAATTTCATGCCGCGGGCACCACACTACTTTGCGACGTCTCCGTAGGAGATCCTCGCCCTATTGTGCCGGTTGCCTGGCGCCGAAAAGTCTTTGATGCCATCCACGGGTTGTCACACTCGGGCATGAAGGCCTCGCAACGGCTGATTTCATCCAAATTCGTGTGGCGGGGCATGCACATGGATGTCCGCGACTGGGCCAACACCTGTGTGGTCTGCCAAAAGGCCAAGGTGCAGCGTCACGTCAAGGCTCCATTGGCCACCTTCGCTGTTCCGGAACGTAGGTTCGATCACGTGCATGTGGACCTGGTGGGGCCACTTCCACCTTCGCATGGGTTTACTCATCTTCTTACGATGGTGGACCTCACCACTAGATGGCCAGAGGCAGTTCCTTTGTCATCCACCACTTCCGCGGATGTAGCCAGGGCATTCATCTCCTCTTGGGTCGCCCGTTTCGGGGTACCGGCGGACATCTCTTCTGATCGTGGGCCCCAGTTTTCCTCTGAGCTCTGGAACGCAGTGGCTCAATGGCTTGGCATCAAGCTACATCGCACCACAGCCTACCACCCATAAGCGAACGGCCTGTGCGAGCGATTTCACAGGTCGCTCAAAGCCGCCAAGGTGCCGGTTGGGTGGACAGGTTACCATGGGTCATGTTGGGTCTTCGCACGGCACCCAAGGAAGATCTTCGCTCGTCCTCGGCAGAGCTCGTCTATGGCCAGCCGCTCTGCGTGCCAGGAGATTTCCTTCCGACTCCAACAGAGTCATGGTCCGCATCCAAGCAACTCATCAGCCACCAGGATGCTGCCAGGTGTTTTGCACCAGTACCAACGTCACATCACGGCTTTCAGGGCTCCCACGTCCCAGCAGAGCTGAAGAACACCGAATTTGTGTTCATCCGCCACAACACTCATCGGGATCCGCTCAAGGCCCCTTATACTGGTCCTTTCCGCGTGCTAGAGCCGGGAGACAAAACTTTCTCGTTGGACATCGGGGGTAAACCGGACCACATTTCGGTTAACCGGTTGAAGCCGGCTCACTTGGACCTTGACCGCCTGGTCGAGGCCACACAGCCGCCAAAACGTGGCCGACCGCCCACAGTCCCCGTGCCAACCCGCCCGCTGTCCAACAGCTTCCACTTCAAACGTACAGAAGTCGCTCTGACAGGCTTGTCAGGCCTCCTCGCCATTTCACTTTTTCTGTTAAAGACAATTCTGGGGGGGCGCATGTGGCAGAGCCACTAAGGGACTCACACCAATTGTATATAATTCCCTTTAACAATATGTTAGCTACAGCCTGAGTCTGTATCTTTGTTTTTACTGTTTGCATGTACAGAGCGCGGTCCCTTTAAGAGCGTGGGCAAACGTGATGATGTCACGTCATTCATCACGTGATCCCCCACCGGCGGGAAAAACGTCATGACGCCAACCACGGGACTGCCCCAGCAGTCCTCATGGAGCCTTCGAACTAACTAGACCTGTATACGTAGTTCTCTTGCATTTTGTTGATAAACTCTGTTAGTTTTTCATTAAACATCGTTTGTTTGATCGCCTGAGTCGACCTCAGTCTCTTGATAGGAACTAGACATTCCTACACCAGTACTAATCACTGAAGGCGCAAACAAACTGGACATGTTAAATATATGAGTAATTTGTTTATGATATATAATGTATTGTTAGTTCCCAGTCATCTGTTGCTGGAAAAACCCATAGGGCCATAATGCTTCTCTTTAACATGTTTAATGGAAAAGTAAAAGTCATTACAAAGGAGTGTAATGCCAGCAGAATGCATAATATTCCACACTGATCTGAGAATTCCTTCCTCCCTAAAATAAAAGTAGGTAAGAATTAGGGAATAGTGAGAAAATATTGTCAATTATTGTTTAAAGTCAGTAGCTCCTCCAATTCTGGCCTCTTCCGCATCCCCTATTTTAATCGCTCCACCGTTGACGGCCGTGCTTTCAGCTGCCTGGGCCCTAAACTCCTCCCTAAACCTCTCCGCCTCTCTACCTCTCTCTCCTCCTTTAAGACGCTCCTTAAAAACTTTGAGAAAGCTTTTGGTCATCCGTCCTAATATCTCCTTAAGTGGCTCGGTGTCAAATGTTGTTTGATGACACTCCTGTGAAGCGCCATGGGACATTTCACTACATTAAAGGCGCTATATAAATGCAAGTTTTGTTGTAGTGAGACAGTCAAACATCTTTCCTCAGACATATCAAAAAGTGAGGCCTAGAAATTGGACATCGGCAAAACCTGCGGGTTTGTGGCCACTGAAAATGACAGCAGCACTACCGGGCAAAAAGTAGCGCTGGGCGCTAACTTACAGTGTAACGCCCTCCAGGTGGCATTAGAGGAGGCATCCGATCCAAAGTTTGCATCCAGGAGCAGCATTCCAGCTTCTTACAGCCTCTGTAAGCGAGGCTATGGAGTTTGCAAAGAAGTGTGGGTAATTAAAAGGGCAACGCCTTCAGAATGAATCAAAATTAAAAGCAATTGAAAAAATGCAGTTTTCAGCACTTCCTGGCTTTCAAAAAATGTAATTAACATTATAAAGAATTCCCAAGTGGGAGTCTTCAGCATTTAAAGCTGAATTCCCTTCTGAACCTCAAAAAATGGGAAAAGTGCTTTGGCACTAACGCAAATAGCTCAGCAAGCCAGGGAAGGGGCACCCAGGGTCTCGCACGCAGCACTCCAGCTTTGTGCAGGAGGTCAACACTGCCCTCTACCCACAGGGGCCAGGAGGCCCTCCAGAAAGAATGATGTGGGACCAGATCACCGAGGCCATCACTGCCAGCAGCGTCGCCCCCATCACCTGGCTCCAGTGCCCAAAGAAGCTTCATGACCTCAGACCACTGGTCATGGTCAGTGAATGCATCTTCAAAAGCCGTCTCCTACAAACTGCACCACTAGTCTCACACACTGCTCAATGCACAACTTTCCCTCCACCCACCAATCACTCACCTGCCAACAATCTGCACCAATCACGAGGCACACCTCCCATTCCTAGTTTCACCTCACCCCCTTGGAGGAGACGGTGCTGGCCATTCTTGGCAGGGACATGGTATCCTCATACATTATCCTCCTTCTCGCATGCACTACTTGCTTTCCTGCCCATCCTTCACCACAACTCCACTCTTGCGCCTTCCTCATTTCACACCCAAGAAATGCAGCCTGCCTTGACAGTGGTTGGCCAAGAAGAGAGAGAGGAAAGTGAAGAAGCACCATCACTTGATTTGACACACCCAGCCACCAGCTCCTCAAGGTCGACCAGCAAGACCATTTGCAGTGTCCCCCACTGAAAGTCAGCAGCCTTCCACCGGCCATGCTGCAGCCACTGGGGTAGCACTGAGTGACCTCAGTAGGATTGGCAAAGGCACACACAAGTCACTAAGAGAATACATAAGGGTGATGAGTTGATTTCTTGATGTCATATTGGATGGATAGATGTATAAAGTTGGATTGGAAAGTTTGCTTTGTGGTGGCTTTTATTTCAGAATCATGGCCAATAGGACGCTCTGATGATCAATAACAGAGGGAAGATAAGGTGTGGGACTAATGTTGAAAGGGGAATTGGGGTTGTGGTCACTGGGACCGCAGGCAGATGATTTCATCCTGGACATCCCGGCCAGAAAGGCGCTGTCTGGGTTGCATCCTTCCTTCTGCTTTCACCTCTTCTGTGTCTTCCTCTTCCCTCTGCAAGTAAATGCTGTAATTCTGAAATTACAACATAAAATGCTGGAAATACTCAGCAGGTCAGGCATGAACTCTGTTTCTCTCTCCACGGATGTTGCCTGACCTGTTGAGTATTTGCAGCATTTTCTGTCTTCTCAGAGGTCTTCCTTTACCACCCAAGGCCTTGCAAGTGTCCAGCAGCACTCCCTACACACTTAATACATTTTTAACATCTATCGCAGCAAGCCACTAAATCAGTAAAATTAAAAAAAACAGTCCAAAAGCTTAAGTGCAAACTTACCTGAAAGACTTGTGTGTCCATTTAAGAGGTGCTGACAGCGCCTCTGTAGGTCTACTTGCATGCTGGGTTTACCTGACGTGCTTAGCACCCAGCGTAGAACTCAGCGCGAGGGTCGAAGTTTGCCGTGGTGACATTAAGTCGGCGTGCGACGTCACCACTCCACCATTTTTCTTTGCAGGACGCTACTACTTAACTGCAGCACTACTGGGCCTAGGAAAATGGCGGACGCCGCAGTACCCGCTGGCGGAAGAGCCGCCACCGCTTTTTTGACAACGGGTGGCGATATGGTAAGGAATTTCTCCCCGAGTATCTTACTCCAAATCAGACTTAGTGTTGATGACAGCAGTGAACATTACAAAGTCAATTTACTTTTACTACTTCCGCTGCACAGATAACAATTTATTGTTGGATTCTGTTATCCTTGGTAAAAGGTGAAATTATACTAAATAGCTGTCCATAGATAAAAAGCTACCTTGAGTAATAAAAATTGAAGGAAGATGAAATAATGGACAGGGTTGTTAAAGGTAGTGCAATTGTGTATATGGACTTTCAAAAGCCGTTTGTTAAATTGTCCCATGATGCCCCATTTTGTTAGCAAAATTGTTGTCCATGGGATTAAAGGGGCAGCGCAGCATGGACATGACATTGACTAAGAGACAGAAAGCAGAGAGTAATGTTGAATGGTTGTTTATCAGACTGGAGGGAAGTGTACAGTGGTGTCGGTATTAGGACCACTGCTCTTTTTGAAATATATTAATGATCTGGTCTTGGGTATCGGAAGCATAACGTCAAAGTTTGCAGATGACACAAACTTGGAAATGTAGTAAACAGTGAGGAGGACATAGACTGATGAAATTGTCAAACACATGGCAGATGAAACTTAATGTAGAAAAGTGTGAAGTGATGCATTTTGGAAGGAAGAATGAGGAGTGGCAATATAAACTAAGTGGTACAATTTTAAAAGGGGTGCAATAAAATAGAGACCTGGGGGTTCACATACACAAATCATTGATGGTGGCAGAACACATTGATAAGGCTGTTAAAAAAAAATTATATCTGATCCTTGGTTTTATAAATAGAGGCATAGGGCTCGATTTTGTCAATGAGGAGCTTTTGGAGGCGGGACTCCCACTTTTTGGGTTGTAGTCCCGCCTCCATCGACTTGTGGCCAACCCACGCTATTTTCCCTTGATTGACCTTGTTAAGCCCGCCCAGCAGGCTCAGCAGGCCAATTAAGGGACACCATTAAGGGACACCTGGTTACTGGTGACGTCAGCGATTGACATTTCTTCTGTCAAGAGCTTTTGACAGATGAAAAATCAGCATTTGACAGCTCTGTGAAGCTGTCAAACACTGACAATCTGTCTTCTAACTTGAGTCCTTCTACTCAGACTCAATTAGAGAGCTCTCCAGACCAGAAAGCAGAGGCTGCAGCTTTTGATAGTTCAGCGGCCATTCTGCTTTCTGTGCCGGTGAGCTGAGGGACTCCTGAGAACTGAAGAAAGGAAGCCTGTAGGAGAAAGTAAAGGTAAGTAAAACTTATTAAAACACTTTACACTTACCTCACACACTTACCTCTGCAGAAATGCACCCATCACTCACCTGCACAACGGACATGACGACCCCTCCAACCCCTGCAGACCGATGGTCTGCCTCGCTAACTTGCCGTGGTTCGGAGCCGTCGGACAGCTCACACTTCAGGGCTAAAAATAGGGATTAGGCAAAAAACTGCCTGTTAACTACCTGTTAACAGGCAGTTAATTGGCACTAATCCCCTTCCCGCCTCGGGGAGGCAGCTCCCAGCACAGGTCGGGTACCCGCCTCCTGGGACACTGGCACGGAGATGGGTTGGGGGCGGGATGGGTTCCTGCCCCCCGATTCTGCAATTTTCCCACCATTCCCGCCTGCAAACCCGCCTCCTCGGGGCTTGGAAAATCGAGCCCATAGAGTACAAAAACAAGGAAGGTATGATAAACCTTTATAAATCACTGGTTAGGCCTCAGCTGGAGTAGTGTGTTCAATTCTGGGCACCAAACTTTTAGAGAGGATGTCAAGGTATTTGAGAAGGTACAGTGTGACATGAATCTTGCCATTCATGTAGAAATGACTTATGAAATAATACTGGGCGGCCTGCTGGTGGCGCTGTCCAGGGAGAGTATAAATACTCGGGCACGGGCCCAGCTTGCTCAGGACATTTTGTAAACAGGAACTAGTGAAGGACAACTAGACCTCCATGTTGTGAAACAGTTGATTAGAGCCTTGTTTAATATTCAGACCGGGTGCCTAGTAGTTTTTTTTACGTCACAGTGGAAATTTACTAGAAAGGTACCAGGGATGAGGAGGGATTAGGGAAGCTGGGATTGTTCTCCTTAGAGAACAGAAGGTTAAGGAGCTATATAAATCAAAGTTGTTGTTGCTGTTGTTGAAGTGTTCAAAATGATGAAGGGTTTTGATAGAGCAGATAGGGAGAAACTGATAGGAGAGTCGGTAACCAGAAGACACAGATTTAAAATAATTGGCAAAATAACCAGGGGGAAGATGAGAATGTTTTTTTACGCAGCGAATTGTTATGATCTGGAATGCACTGCCTGAAAGTGTGGTGAAAGCAGATTCAATAGTAACTTTCAAAAGGGAATTGGATATATAGGGAAAGAGTAAGGGAGTTAATCTAATTGGATAGCTCTTGCAAAGAACTGGCGCAGCCACGATGGGCCGAATGGCCTTCTTCTCTGTCTGATTGTATGATAAAAAGCTGACGTGCAGTTTTTAAAACAGTACTGAAAATTCCAGACCCCACCCCCCCATCTTGTTAAAATATTCATATAAACTAGAATTTTAATATATTAGTTTAATTCAATTGCTGTGATGAAATCATGTGTTTTGAATAAAGAAAAATCTTGTGACTGAAAAGTAGAAATTTGACAGGAACATAGAATGGAAGGAGGGTCTTGATTGTGGATTAGTGAGAAGGACTCAGAGAATAACATTTATTCAGCATGAATACCTTCAGTAATAGACATTTTTGCACCAATGAAAATATTTGAGTCCATAATTACCACAATTTTTAAAATGTAAAAGAATATTTTTGCTTTATTCATATTCTAATGATACATTATCACTGAAAATTTAAAAAAGAAAAATGCACATTAAAAATTTTTAATATATAAGCAGCAAGTAGTAATCCTTTTATTTACATTAATTAATATTGTCTAGTGATTCCATATTATTGCAAAATTATTTAGTAAACTGGAACCAAAACTGTAAGTATTCCTAAAATCTATTTTCTACTAAATTATTGCTAGCGTTCTTTGCTGATTTATTATCTTGCAAAATATCATTAGAATTTTGATTATTACAAATCTGAGGTGCAAAGGGATCTCTCATTTTCTATTATGTACTCTTGCTTAAACAAAATAATACTAACTAGTGTTTGATATTAATCATATTGAACCACTTGATCTAATTTTCTCCTCTGATTTAAGATTAATTAAAACCCTACTCTAGGAGATGGTGATCTGGTGATTAACCCTATCACACAGGCATTAAGGAAAGTTACTTCACATGATAATGTAAAAACAAGGGAAAGAATTTGTAATGCCAAGAGGAAAGATTGCAGACGGCTGGGACATGGGCACATCTTGGAGCTGAGATGGGCTGGTCAGAGTTGGGGTGAGAAACAGCACAATTTTAAAAAGTGATTCTCAATTATAATGTCCTAAAGAAACTGTAGACTAGGGCTAGAAATTCGGCTGCTTTGCGCCTCCCCTTAGCGCCTGCGGGGGGCAGTAACGGGGTGCTAAGGGGTTACCGACCGGGCGCGGCGAATTCAGCGACGCCCGCGAAATTCCCTGGCCGGTTCTGCGCTGGCGCTAACACTTACCGCTTCGGTCTCTAGCGCCCCGTAGATCGTGACATCACCAAGTGCGCAGCGCCCCATTACCGCCCCGGATGTGAAATTCGCTCCCGCCCCCTGCAGCATCGCCGGGCGTCAACAACGGCAGCAACAGGAGGCGTCGTCACCTCGGCTGCCCGCTTGGGGAGCGATAATTAAAGGCAGTGGTGGTCAGGTAGGCCAAGCTTTATTCTTCGCACCAGTCCGGTGCCTGCTGAACGTTTCAGAAGCCTCATTGCTGCGTGATGCCTAAGCCCTCCACTCTCTAAGAGTGACTGGGGCTGTAATGGAAGTCGCGCAGGTCCCCTGGCCCACAGAACTGAGAAGAAGAATGTTGCAAACCATCATTGGCCCTTCCCTTTAAGCGAGGGAAGGAGCCTGCGATGCCGGTAGCACTGCACTGCACATTCTTCAGCGCTCTGTCGCTACCGCCCCGCTCTCGCACTTTAGCGCCCTAAGAGAAGTGGTTAGCGCTTGATTTAGCGCTCCACTTCCCTCTCGGAGCGCTAAAGCTGAAGTTCCCGTCTTCAAAAAAGGATTATCGCCTGGTGATAATTTTCTCAGATTTCAAAAGTTATCGCCCCAAACGGGGTGCAATGGAATTATTAGCCCTTTGTATTGTAAAGTACAAATTCTAATAAATGCCTGGGCAGTGAATTTAAGGCAATATTCAATACTGTGCTTTTGCTAATGCCCATTAACTAATCGAGCTTCACTCTCATGGTTTGTGACGTTATCTGCTGAACTTAATTAGTTCCATGTAACTCACTGATAGCCATCTATTATCTACATATAGTTTACATTGAAACTCCTAGCTGAGTAACTTTGAGAGGGTCCAGGCTGTTGAGCAGGATATCTGCGGCAAGCTGACATAAATGGATGATGTGAATATCTTTGCCATTTGCTATGAGAAACAAAAGCTCAAATCGTGGCCGAGGTTGGTAAAGTAATACCAGCCAACATTTGAACTGATTCTGGGCAGTCCTCTGTGTAAATTACAGGAAATCATTTTCACTTCTGGTTACCCTGATTGCAACTGACTGTGTTTTCTGTGGGGTCCATAATATAAATAGGGCATTAAAGAAATGTGCAGCACTGTGTACAGATGATTTCTTAAAGTAATGCTGACATTTAACTCTAATGTAATGTAATGCAGAACTTTAGCACTAATAAATTCAATGAATGCACTGACATCATTAGATGTATAGGGGGAGAAATTGATTATCGCCCCGTTTTGGCCGATAACTTTAGCGGTAACAAAAATGTAGCGCCGGGCGCTGCGCCAGTGAATCCGACGCGAACTTCGGGTTTAACGCTCCAGGAAGGAAGTGGAACACTAAATCAAGCACTACCACTTCCCTTGGAGCGCTAAGGTTTGGCAAGAGGGGCGGTAGCGGTGCAGCACTGCCCAATGTTGAGGGCAGCATTGACGGGAACGGAGGCTCGTTCCCTCCCTTAAAGATAAGGGCCATTGCTGCAGGCTCTGCATTAAATCAATGTCCCTCATCGCCAATGGCAGCCACGATCCGCGACAATCAGCCACGATCCGGGACGATCAGCCCCAAGTACTCTAACAGAGTGCAGGGCTGATCAATCGCGGCTCAGGAAAAAGTTGAAAAAAACAACCTAAGCGGTGAAAACAAATTTTTCATTGACACAAGCAGCCTTACCTTTAAATACCACTCCCCAAGCAGCCGGCCTCACTAACAACACCTCCTGCAGCTGTCGGTGTTATCACCTGGTGATGCTGCAGGGGGGCGGAACCGAATTTCAGATCCGGAGTGCTATGCAGCCGGATAACGTCACGATCAGGAGATCGTGGCGCTAGTGGTTACCGAAGCCGCAAACCTCCACGTCAATTTCGCGGGTGTCGGTACTATCGCCGCGCCCGGTCGCAAAGCTGGTAGCACCCCGTTAACGCCCCCCGGAGGCACTAACAGGAGGCGCAAAGGAGGCCAATTTCTCGCCCATAGTTCCATGCCAAATTTTCAAAGAAAAAAAGCAAAAATAACAGAATTCATTAAACACATGGGCCAGAATCTTTACCTGAGAGTTGGAGCGGGTGTGTGCGGGCCGCATAGCAGGTCGCCATCCCAAAGTTTTTAACAGCACATTCTGCACTGCGCACTTTAACTCAAATTCATCAATTGAAACAGTCATGAGCGTTTCCCAGCCAATTAAATGGAGCGGGTCTGATGATGTCACCGATGACTCACTTTCAGCTCAGATATTTAAAGGAGCCTTGCACACATCACAATTGAAGGTTGTTGGAGGAGGCATACAGGTGGTTGGGAGAGGTGGCTATTGCTATATTTCAAAGAGATTTGTGTGGATGCAAGCATGGATGGAGTCACAGTGACAGAAGGCTGCGCCTAGGTTGTTGGATGCTTTCCTAATGCCACAGAAGGAGGCCACTTGGCAATGTCACGGCACTCCCTCATAGTCAGCCTCGACAGATGTAGCCCATACATCCCTTACACTCATTCCATCACTCTCACTCAAAGTTCTCTTCTTTTGCTCCTTGCGAAGAGAGCGGAGAACACGAGAGAAAGAGAGAGAACCGGAGGTGGCCCTCCAATATATACAAATTTGTCGCCAGCAGAGGAGGAGGCTCTCGAAATAAGTGGAGTGACAGAGCTGCTGATGGTGGGAGACGGAGAGAGGGGGACCTCCCAGCAACCTGGTGAAGAATGAAATATCCTACATGGCATACAACAGTCACTACTCATGGTGACTGATGTCAGGAGCCAGTGAAATATCATCATGTGCATAATGTTAACGTTACACATTCTTATCATAAGAGGTCTAATTCATGTCTTTACACTCCCACAGCTCCATCAAGTGCCCCCCGCCACTGTTCAGCCGGAGGAGGAAGACGACTCCTCAGAGGAAGCTCCATTCTCTGAGGGTGCACTGTCACCAGACCCATGCGCACCCAGCACCAGCGCAGATACGCACACGTCAGTGGGTCCAGCGAGACACAGAGTAGTGTTGTCACCTGGTGTCTCACACATCACAAGTGAGCAAGAGCAGATGGTGGAGACAGGGACTGCAGTGGAGAGTCCTCGCTCCAAGCTCTGCTCAGCTGGATTCAGATGCTGAACCTCAGGGGCCATCGACAAAGAGGCTGATCTTGGAGGAGTAGCAACAAATGCGCAAGGCTCTGGCAGCTTTTCCAGCCTCAATGTGGGTGATTGTACAGTGAATAGAGGATCCATCTCCAACATGAGCAGCACCTTGTCGCAGGCGATGGCGACAATGCACTCTTCCATGGTAAGGGTGACCACCTGCATGGAGCAGCTAATGCGCGAGTCGAATGAGAACCTGCTTGCTGTGAACAACAGATTGCAGACTCTGATTGATCTCATCGCTACGAGGGATACCAACATAGACTTGGGCGTTCATCGCCCCACTGATGTGCAGCAAGGTGCTGTCCAACTCCTTGCTAGCAGGGAAGTGCAGGTGGCCCATGACGGTGACGGTGAGAGGGGAAATGGAAGTGAGGGCTCTGCTCAAAGCGCTCCCACTTCTCCCCCTGCTCAGTCAGAGCCCCACATGCTGCCTCAGATCCCGATGGCCGAGTCTGCTCCTGCACAGTTGCAGGAGGAGCAGTCTTTGGCGGGACCCTCACAGGCCCTAAAACTCAGAGGACATCCGCCAAAAGTGTAGAAGCAGTCACAGCAGGGAAGTGAGCAGCCTGCCTCTACCGCTGCTGAAGCCACAGGGGGTGCACCTCAGAATCACAGAATCACAGAATCCCCACAGTGCAGATAGAGGCCATTTCGGCCCATCGAGCCTGCACCGACACATATCCCACCCTATCCCCGTAACCCCACGTATTTAATCCCCTAACACTAAGGGTCAATTTATCATAGCCAAATCAACCTAACCCGCACATCTTTGGACAGTGGGAGGAAACCGGAGTACCCGGAGGAAACCCACGCAGACACAGGGAGAATGTGCAAACTCCACACAGACAGTCGCCCGAGGCCGGATTTGAACCCGGGTCCCTGGCGCTGTGAGGCAACAGTGCTAACCACTATGCCACCGTGCCCCACTATGCCACCGTGCCCACCTCATAGAAGTACTTGGAAAAGAAAAAAGACACAATCTTAGATGCACAAGGATATGCACGTGGGTGTTTACCAAAATATTAGTGTTAAGTTCCAGTTATATTTATGACTCACGTAAATTTATTTCTTTGAACTACGTTCCCGTCTTGTCCATTTTTGCCTGCTATCTGGGAAGTGGCTTTGTCACTTGGAGTGAATGGTGAGATATTACTTACGTCGAGCAATGGGTGTTTGGTTGACGGGAATGAATCATAGAATGGTTACAGCACAGGAGGTCGTCATTTGGCCCGTCGAGCCCATGCCCACTCTCTGCAAGAGCGCTTCAACTAGTCCCACTCCCCCGCCCTTTCCCCGTAGCCCTGCAAATTTTTTTCCCCTCAGGTACTTATTCAACTCCCTTTTGAAAGCCATGATTGAGTCTGCCTCCACCACCCTTTCAGGCAGTGCATTCCAGATCCTAACCACTCGCTGCATTAAAAAAGTTTTTCCTCATGTCGCCTTTGGTTCTTTTGCCAATCACCTTGAATCTGTGTCCTCTGGTTCTCGACCCTTCTGCCAATGGGAACAGTTTCTCTCGATCTACTCTGTCTAGCCTCCTCATGATTTTGAATATCTCTATGGCTTGGTCACTTTAGGATTGATTTGTGATATTGGTGGTGGCACAGGGGGAGGTTCATACAGCATCTGGGAGTCAGATGGGTGCACTGGTGCAACTTAAGTAAATTGGGCCATTATGAGGCCATCCCGGGTCTCCCGGGCAGCAATGTGCGACGCTGCTGGTGCCAACTTCACCTCAGGTTCCTCCTCCTCCTACTCATGTTCCACCTGTTCCTCATCCTCCGAAGGTCTGTGCGCACTGCACCTTGCTCCTTCTGCAGCTCCAATCTTCACTGCTGCACGCAGCATACGACAATGATTCTGGAGACCCTGGCTGGTGTGTAACGAATGGCCCCTCTAGATCTGTCAAGTCATCTGAAGCGCATCTTCAGTATGCCGATGCTTGCTCTATGACACATCTGATGGACATGTGGCTTTCATCACTCCTCGGCGTCATTGGTTGGCCTCCTCAAGGGTGTCATCAACCATGTCTTCAGTGGATAGCCCTTGCCTCCAAGCAGACAGCCAGTACGTCTGTTTGGAGGTGTGAAGAGCTGAGGGAGGGGGAACTGGCGCAGCACAAAAGAGTCATGGCAGCTCCCTGGGTACCTGGCACACACATGCATGATGATCTTCTTATGGTTGCAAATGAGCTGCACATTGAGGTAGTGGGAGACCTTCCAGTTCACAAACACTCCTGGGTGGTCTGGGGGTGCCTTGATGGCCACATGCGTGCAGTCAATGATGCCCTGTACCTGTGGAAGCCAGCCAGGGCCGCAAAGCCGAGCACCCGCTCAGTAACACTAGCTTCATCAGTGGCAAAGTTTAGATAAGTGGTTGACTTGTGAAACATGGCATCAGTCACCTGGGTGATTCATCTGTGGGCAGACAACTGCGAGACCCTGCAAATGTCTGCTGCAGATCCCTGGAAGGAGCCTGAGGCGAAGAAGTTGAGGGCGCTGGTGACTTTGACAGCCGCTGTCCACCCGGACCTCTGGGCTGCAGTTCTTCTTCCAGCAAGCTACAAATGTCTGCCATGATCTGGTGCAATAGCCTAAGCCTCCTGAAGCACTGCTGTTCAGTCATGTCCAGGAAGCTCATCCTCTGCCTGTATACCCTGTGTTGGGGGAATCGCCTCCAGTGCTATGCACCCCTGTGCTGATTCCCCTCTCTCCTATGGAGATCAGTGAGGAGAAGGCTGTTGGTGTTGGTGCTGGGGCTCATATTGGTCTGACTCTGAGGTCCAAAGTGAGGCAGCATCACCTTTTTACCATTTGTATAAATGACTTGGATGAAGGGACCGAAGGTTGCCAAATTTGCTGATGACGCAAAAATAGGTAGGAAAGTAAATTGTGAAGAGGACATAAGGAGGCTACAAAGGGATATAGATAGGTTAAGTGAGTGGGCAAAGATCTGTAAAATGGAGTATAATGTGGGAAAATGTGAAGTTGTCCATTTTGGCAGGAAGAATAAAAAAGAAGCATATTATCTAAATGGTGAGAGATTGCAGAGCTCTGAGATGCAGAGGGATCTGGGTGTCCTAGTGCAAGAATCGCAAAAGGTTAGTATGCAGGTACAGCAAGTAATTCGGAAAGCTAATAGAATGTTATCGTTTATTGCGAGGGGAATTGAATACAAAAGTAGGGAGGTTATGCTTCAGTTATACAGGGCATTGGTGAGACCACATCTGGAGTACTGTGTACAGTATTGGTCTCCTTATTTAAGGAAGGATGTAAATGCATTGGAAGCAGTTCAGAGAAGGTTTACTAGACTAATACCTGGAATGGACGGGTTGTCTTATGAGGAAAGGTTGGACAGGCTAGGCTTGTATCCGCTGGAGTTTAGAAGAGTAAGAGGAGTCTTGACAGGGTGGATGTGGAGAGGATGTTTCCTCTTGTGGGAGAATCTAGAACTAGGGGTCACTGTTTAAAAATAAGGGGTCACCCATTTAAGATAGAGATGAGGAAAAAAGAATTCTCACATAGGGTCGTGAGTCTTTGGAACCCTCTTCCTCAGAGGGCGGTGGAAGCAGAGTCTTTGAATATTTTTAAGGCAGAGGTAGATAGATTCTTGGTAAGCAAGGGGGTAAAAGGTTATCAGGGGTAGGCGGTAATGTGGAGTAACCATGATCTTATTGAATGGCGGAGCAGGCTCGAGGGGCCGAGCGGCCTACTCCTGCTCCTAATTTATATGTTCGTATGTAAGCGGCACCCATGCTGATCTGATAGATGGCAGGTAAAGTGGAGATGAGAGGCACAATCCTTCAGTGTAGTGAGAGTGACTTGCAATGCAGTGAGAGTGACTTCCGAGGTTGTAGAAATCACCTGCAAACTCCTGAAAGCAAAATCTCCGTGCAAAATGGTGTCAGCAAGAGCCTTTCCCTTAGGCAAGGAAGCAGGTGTAAGGTGTGTGTACAGGAAACTTTGTGCTATCCGGAGGTGAGCTATCTGGCAATCTGGAGCCACCGGCAAAAATCAGCAGCCGTTTTTTATTCTTTTTGTTTGTTTTTTTTGCTTCGTTTGAACAGTCAAGCTGTGCAAGGTCTGTAGCTATAGCAACAGCTTCAGCTACAGAGCTTTAGGGCCACACCCGAGTGTTTAGAAGCTGTTGCTAAGCAACAGTGTTTGTTGTCAAATACGGAGATAAGAATCTCCTTATCTCTCAACATTAACTCTGGAGAGTACGGAAGTTTTGAGGCAACGGCAGCAGCTAGGTCCCGTGGGTGCCGGATAGCACAAAGTTTCCTGTATTTAAGTACTTTTTCCAGCTATCACTTAATAAAGTAGCACAATGGCCACTGAGCTCTCGCCTTGCCTTCACAGGTCTGTTTCCTGAGGTCCGTGAATCCTGTGCACAACCAGTTAAAGTTGAAACCTCACATTGAAAACGTTGTTAAGTGTCTGTCAGCGAGCAGTTAACTACCTCAATGAAGTTGCCTGCCTCTCCCGAGCGGGTCTGTAGTGCGCTTTGAAACGTGCTCCAGTTAAATGCGGAAGTAGGCGGGAAGTCAGCAGGTTCTCGACGTGCTGTCAATTTCAACGCTTTTAACTGCCGTTCCCGTCCCCAAACCCGCACGCTCTCCACTGTGAAAATTCCGGCCATTATCCCAAGTGGTTGGTGTGTGACCTTTCCGAAGAGTCAATACTGCAAATAATGTAGCTTACCTCAAAAATTTCCTAACAATTCACTTGTAAAACAAATTTCTGAATAATCTATGGATTTGTAATATTGTCCTCCTGGTGCCAATGCTGATATCGTAACTTTATTGCCTTTGCTTACTGAATGGTTATTGCCCATTAAACTGGCACCAAATACATGTATTCTCAATGACAAGTTTCCATTTTCTCACAAAAAAATAAATTAGAAGTCTTCTGAGTGCAAACTGAGCAAATTCTTGACACGGTTCTATGGATCACCCTGCCTCCATCTCCTCCTTAGAATTTACACTCCTCCTTGTGGGGAAGCAGTCTGAAAAATCACCATGAGAGCATACTGTGGATGGATACCAGCACGCCATCTCCCCCTGTTAATTTGAAGACCTTTTTAGCTAGAACAAAATTCTAATTATCCAGTAGTGTAGATTATTTTTTGCACTACTTCAATTCAAATTAACATGTAATTTGTATTAAGCAACGTTTAATTAAGTAATGGTAGACTGTCAATCTATTGTGACAAAAGCAGAGTTTTTGTCCTGTGTAAAATCAGGAAAAAAATCTTTATTTTAACATTATACAATTTTGAAACAATTGGAGTTAAATTGGAAGATGACTTTCATTAATGAAACTTCTTTTTCACCATTAGATGAGCCAGGATGCAGAAGCTAGGTAATAGTCAGTGTGGGTTCTCTGACAAAGGATATACAGGAAACTCTTTTTTATCCGGCACCGACGGGACCGGCGTGGTGCCGGGTTATCAAAAAGTCCAGATTACAGAGAGGTATAGTGAAAGATACGAGAGCCCGGTACACAGCAACAGATCCAGGCATCCCTGTTGCTTAGCAACAGGTGCAGGAACCCCGCCACAAGATTCAGGCATCCCTGTTGCTTAGCAACAGGTGCATGAACCCCAGTTACACAGCCACAGATCCAGGAACGGCCACTAATATGAAGTAAAACTTATCTGAACCTACTCCTGAATTTTGCCGGTTAACAGAGATTTCTGGTTATTTAGGTGCCAGTAATCAAGAGTTTCCTGTATTTGATATGTGAACTCCAGCTCCTGCCCATCAGTCAAATATATAGGCCAGATTTTTCCAGGGGGGTCAGCAGGCAGGAAAGTGGTTTTTTTTGGCTGCAACGCATCTTTCCCAATGTCAGGTCTGTCAGCGCTGAGCAGACCTGACAGGCAGTGGCGGGCAATCCAATTAAACTCATTATAATCTACTTAACAGACCCTTAATAGGCTTTTTTAACTTACTTTTTAACTTTAACTTCATGGCCACAGGAACCACACTGTTTGGTGACCACAGCTGTCAACCTGAGGTGGGAGGTCAGTGGCCATTGCTCCAGCTGATTATTTGACAGCTTCAAATGTACAGTAAAAGCTCCCACCTGACAGATCATCACTTTCCTCAGCTACAGGCTGTTTCTCAGTCCATTTCCAGCACAGATTCTGCAGGCTTTCCACTTTCCACTCTCCATCCAGTGTCACCTCATTGGAAGAACTCTCTCACCATTGACAGAATGCTTCTGTCACCTCTACTTCACCTTCCATCTATTCCATCAACATGGCTGCCCTTTATACTGTCTCACCTTGGTCCTCGAAATCTGACCACAATCAGCCCCAACACCAGCAGCACCAGGCATACCAGCAGCACCATCAACCACACCAACCTTCTCCGCAATCACCTGATGCTGCACAGGACAGAGGGCCTCAGCACCTGAGCACATTGCTGCCTGGGAGGCCAGGGATGGCCTCACCATAGCCAGATTTACTTTACTTGACACTCTACACCCTGGCTGCCACATGTTGTGCCAGGTTGGCACCACCCCACACCAAGACCATAAAGCATCCCTACAATGTCCAAGCCATTCCTTTCACACGCGCCAGCATTGCGGGTGGTACCGTTATGTCTCACCGTTCACTGCAACTCTCTAAGCCACTTCCAAAGATGCACACAAATCTGTCCAAGAACGCAAAGTGTTGAAAATAAAGATTTCAATGTTTGACAGCACATTAATAGAAACTTTACATAAATATTGGATAAAACATCCAAGTGGCTACCCTTACATAAGAACATAAGAACATAAGAAATAGGAGCAGGAGTAGGCCAATCGGCCCCTCGAGCCTGCTCCGCCATTCAATAAGATCATGGCTGATCTGATCCTAACTGCCAATCTACTATCACACCTTGTGTGTTGTTAGTTGGTATGATTGCAGCAGGATGAGGGTAAGTGTGTGGGGTGGCTAGTGAGATGGGGATGTGATGATCTAGATAGAGAGAGAGGGATGGGTGGAGGTGCAAGGTAAGTTGGTGTGAGTAAGGATGTGCAGGAGTAGGGTAGGGAAGGCAGAGTGATGGGGATGTGATGAGAGGCACAGCACGATGAGGTTGAGTGTGGCTTTGTACTAATGTTTCATGATCTAATGAGATAATTGAAATGTTTGCGCCACTGCACCCAGGTCCTCCTGACCACATCCCTGCTTGTGGCCTCCTGTGTAATATGCAACCAGGCGGTTTTGGTCTCCTGGGGAGGTCTCTTCTGCCCACTGGAAGGGAAGAGGACCTCCCTGTGTGCTGTGACTCCCTCTACAAGCATATGGAGGGAGTCATGGGAGAGCCTGGGTGCAGCCCTGCACCTCTGTGCAGTGCCTGTCAGTGTTTGCAGCACTTCAATGCTGTAGAACATTGACAGCACCAATGTCAAAAGAAATGTGGCCATGGTCCCTTTAAGGAAATCAGCTGATGACGCGTCATGAATGACGTCACCAGACCCGCTTCTTCTAATTGGGCCGGGAAACGCGCTGGATGGGCTTAACAAGCCCTATCAATGTAAATTCATTTTCCAGAGCGGGATGGAGCCAGCACTGGGGTTGGGACCCGCCACCGACATCGCCCACCCAGACCCGCCGAGGCAAGGAAAATCTCGGCCGCAGTTACAATTGCTGGCAAGTGTTCAAGTTTGAGTGCTTACCAGAGACCCATAGAAGGTACAGCACAGAAGACCACCATTTGGCCCATTATGTCTGTGCTAGTACTTTGCTCGAGCAATCCAAAACTAAACCCCCTGCCTTGCTGTCTCCCCATAGTCCTGTATCTTCATCTGCTTCATAGATTCTTCCAGTTTTCCCTTAAAAAGTGTAATGGTCTCTGACTCAACTAATTCCTGTGGCAAAGCATTCCCTGCCCCCAAAACGCTTTGCATAAAGAAGTCTGTCCTAATTTCCCTCCTCACATTCTTAGTGAAAATCTAAAATTGATGGTGGGACTACTTAAAAGGTGTAGTGGATTTGAAGTGCCTTGGAATGTTTTCCTACATTAAAGACAC
This sequence comes from Somniosus microcephalus, assembly GCF_052327205.1. NCBI lineage: Eukaryota > Metazoa > Chordata > Chondrichthyes > Squaliformes > Somniosidae > Somniosus > Somniosus microcephalus. The sequence continues at coordinate 300,777,287 of NC_140990.1, forward strand.
CATATAAATACAAGTTGTTGTTGAATCATCAAGGAAGCTTTGCTCTGAGATGAATTCAGGTTGCACATTGTTTAAAAGCTTTGACAAGTATGTGACTGGACACTGGACAAGCAGTGCTTTCAATGGCCAGAAATTTGAATATGAGGGATCCTAGCATTATAGTGTCAGTCTTGACTCAGTTGGTCAGACTCAAAACATTGTGGGTTCATTTCCCACTGTAGAGACTTGAGCACAAAATCTAGGCTGGCACTTCAGTGTAGTACTGAGGAAGTGCTGCACTGTCGGAGGTGCCATCTTTCGAGTGGGTGAGACGTTAAACCGAGGCCCCATCTGCCCTCTCGGGTGGACATAAACGATCCCATGGCAGTATTTTGAAGAAAAGCAGGGGAATTCTCCCCGGTGCCCTGGTCAATATTTATCCTTCAACAAGCATCAGTAAAACAGATTACAGGAAACTTTTTTTTATCCGGTACGGACGGGACCGATGTGGTGCCGGTTCATCAAAAATTCCGGATAACCGAAAGCTATAGTCAAAGATACGGAGCTGAGAGCTCTGTATAAAGCAACAAACCCTGCTTCAGAACAATGGCCACAAGTTGCAAGCGTCTCTGTAGCTTAGCAACAGCTGCAGCCACACCCTTGCACAGCAACAAATGGAGGAAGGCAAGTAATAAAAGTTACCTGAACCTACTCCTGAATTTTGCCGGTTAATCGAGATTTCCGGTTATTTAGGTGCTGGTAAATCGAAAGTTTCCTGTATCTGGTCATTATTTCATTGCTGTTTGTGGGACCTTGTTGTGCGCAAATTGGCTGCCACATTTCCTACATTACAATAGTGACTACACTTCAAAAGTACTTCATTGGTTCTAAAGCACTTTGGGACATCGTGAGGTAGTGAAAGACATTATATAAATGCAAATTTTCTTTCATTACCGTAACATAAACAGACGCCCAATATATTCACAGGCATTTTCTTGTTCTTTGTTCTCTGCTTTTTATTACCTATACCAGGGCTATAATCTCCTCAGTTTGGTGCATTAGCTTGTTTGAGGTTTTCTGCGGTTTTATTTAGTGAATTAAATTAATTGTTCTGTTGTGATTTTATTCAACTTAATTACCTACCCTTTGTTTTTTATGTTTTATATCATTGCTACTCCTGTAAGCTGAGCATATCAGAAAGACAGATCACCACAAAAAACATATTTCCCTTGACCTAAATGGCAATTTAAGGGTTAAGATACTTTACCCGCTTGATTTCCTCGGCTACCTGGGTCCCATTATTCATTTTGGAAATAGGACCCACAACAAAAAAATGAGTCTCTGATTGGATGAAAGCTGGCTCCAAAAATTGTTTCAGCCAATTAGAAAACAGAAATCTAAAAATTGAAACAGTGGTGTTATACACACCACATTGCAATAACTCACCTGCAGCATTCTAGGGGTTAACTGTTTATATGGACTATCAAACTCATAGCTGTAATTAACAAGAACATTCTGTAACTGACAAAGTAACTAACCAGCATTTACGAGTACAGCTGCTGTTTCCCCCAACTCCAGTAAACAGTACCCCATAACACACAGTTCATTAAACTATACAAGGTACTTCATTGCCTGTTTTTTTTTTAAACCTAGAATTGTAGTAATCCACATGTTCTTAAGTTACATTGCTTTTCCACATTGTGTACCTCCAGCATCACATGTCCATTGTTCTTTGTTACCAAGTTCTCCTTGTGTTCAGATGCACTTTTGGCTTGCCTTGTCAATTTTCTTCCTTCTTCTAAGGGCACTGATTCACGTGAGGCATAACGTACTGCCTCACCCAAGCGCCCACTGTTCAGGTGTGAACCTTGACAGTGGATGCCTATAGAATACTATAACATTATGACTGCAAGATACTCAACTCCAAAGGTACGCCTCACAGGCAGGAAAATGTCTGAAAGTGCGTCACGTCAATGAGGAATAAACAGTGGGCGCTTTGCAGGAGAGATAAAAGGGGAAATTGAGAAAGAAAGAAAGAAATCGAGAAAGAAAGAAAAACTTGCATTTATATAGCGCCTTTCATGACCACCTGACATCCCAAAGCGCTTTACAAACAATGAAGGCTAAAGGCGGGTACAATTGCAGGGAGGGAGGTGGCTAGGTGGAAGGAACTAGGGGAGCAGAGTCTAAATGATCAGCCTCCAATAGTTAAGCAAAAGGAGGGAAGGAACTCCGAATTAAAGGAGCAGTGATGTAAGGCTGGAGGAGATCACCAAGGTAGCGTGAGGTGTGACCATCGAGAGATTTGAAAGTGATGATGAAAATTTTAAAGTCAACTCACTGGAGCACAGTGAAGCTTGGAGATGACAAGGGAGATGGGAATGCAGGACTCTGTAGGTGAGGAAGCAGGCCCAGTGTTTTGATTGATTTGTAACTAGTGACTGGTTGAGATAATGAGGTTGGTGTTTGTGCCTCGAAGTAATATTCAATCATGAGATGGTGGGCATCACAGTTGCCTTTGGCCAACTTGGACATTTTCCAACATCAAAAACAACAACTTGTATTTATATAGCGCCTTTAACGTAGTAAAACGTCCCAAGGCGCTTCACAGGAGTATTAAAAGACAAAAAATTTGACACCGAGCCACATAAGGACAAATTAGGGCAGGTGACCAAAAGCTTGGTCAAAGAGATAGGTTTTAAGGAGCGTCTTAAAGGAGGAAAGAGGTGGAGAGGTTTAGGCAGGGAATTCCAGAGCTTAGGGCCTAAGCAATAGAAGGCACGGCAACCAATGGTTGAGCGATTATAATCAGGGATGCTCAAGAGGGCAGAATTAGAGGAGCGCAGATATCTCGGGGGGTTGTGGGGCTGAAGGAGATTACAGAGATAGAGAGGGGTGAGGCCATGGAGGGATTTGAAAACAAGGATGAGAATTTTGAAATCGAGGCGCTGCTTAACCAGGAGCCAAATGTAGGTCAGCGAGCACAGGGGTGATGGGTGAACAGGACTTGGTGCTACTTAGGACATGGGCAGCCGAGTTTTGGATGACCTCAAGTTTACGTAGGGTAGAATGTGGGAAGCCAGCCAGGAGTGCATTGGAATAGTCAAGTCTAGTGGTAACAAAGGCATGGATGAAGGTTTCAGCAGCGGATGAACAGAGACAGGTGAAGTTATGGAGGTAGAAATAGGCATTCTTAGTTATGCTGCGAATAAGTGGTCAGAAGCTCATTTCAGACACCAAGGTTGTGAACAGTGTGGTTCACCCTCAGACAGATGTTAGGGAGAGGGATGGAGTCAGTAGCTAGGGAATGGAGTTTATGGCGGGGACCGAAAACAATGGTTTCGGCCTTCCCAATATTTAATTGGAGAAAATTTCTGCTCATCCAAAAGTGGATGCCGGACAAGCAGTCTGACAATTTAGAGGCCGTGGAGGGGTTGAGAGAAGAAGTAGTGAGGTAGAGCTGGGTGTCAGCGTACATATGGAAACTGATGCTGTGTTTTTGGATGATGTCGCCAAGGAGCAGCATGAAGATGAGAAATAGGAGAGAGCCAAGGATAGATCCTTGGGGGACACCAGAGGTAACGATGCGGGAGCAGGAAGAGAAGCCATTGCAGGTGATTCTCTGGCTACGATTAGATAGATAAGAATGCAACCAGGCAAGTGCAGTCCCACCCAGCTGGACGACGGTGAAGAGGTGTCGGAGAAGGAGGGAGTGGTCAACCATGTCAAAGGCAAGTCAAGAAGGACGAGGAGGGATAGTTTACCTTTGTTACAGTCACAAAGGATGTAATTTGTGACTTTGATGAGAGCTGTTTCGGTACTGTGGCAAGGGCGGAAACCTGATTGGAGGGATTCAAACATGTAGTTGCGGGAAAGATGGGCTTGGATTTGGGAGGTGGCAACACATTCAAGGACTTTGGAGAGGAAAGGGAGGTTGCAGATGGGGCGGTAGATTGCAAGGACGGAGGGGTCAAGAGTTGTTTATTTGAGGAGAGGGGTGATGACAGCAGATTTGAGGGCGAGTGGGACAGTACCTGAGGAGAGAGAACCATTAACAATGTCAGCTAACATGGGAGCCAGAAAAGGAAGTTGGGTGGTCAACAGTTTGGTGAGAATAGAGCCGAGGGAGCAGGACGTGGGTCTCATGGACAAGATGAGTGCGGAGAGGTCATGAGGGGAGATTGGAGAGAAACTGGAGAAAGATGCGAGTTCGGGGCTAGGGCAGGGGGGGAACCTTAGAGGAGGTTTAGCCCGGTGGGCTAGGAGAAGAAAGGGAAGTGGCAGAGGCAGCTGAACAGATGGTCTCAATCTTAGAGACAAAGAAGTCCATGAACTCCTCACACTTATTGTCAGAGGTGAGGGTGGAGGAGATGGGGGTGAGGGGTTTAAAAAGACGGTTATCAGTAGAGAATAGGAGACGAAGTTTATCTTTGCATTCCAGCATGATTCTGGAATAGTGAGCAATTTTGGCAGACGAGAGCAGGGCCCAATAGTGCTTTGTGGTCCAGCCAAATCTGGCAGTGAATGGCTAAACCAGTTGTCCGCCATATCCGTTCAAGTCTACGTCCCTTGGACTTAAGGGAGCGAAGATGAGGGCCATACCAGGGGGAGCAACCAGGGTGAGAGAGAAAGTAACTGTATTAATAGGGACTAGGGCATCAAAGGTGGTGGTTGAGCAGAAATGTCATGGTGAATGGAGGGCCAAAGGCTGGCCAGTTGGGATTTCATAAGTGCAGTTGCAAGAGAGATGGCAGAGAGTTTTTTCCAGGGGCGGACACGGAAGGAACTAGGGTTGGGGGGTGTGGAAGGGGGATACGAGGAAGTGGTCAGAGATGGCCTTATCTGCGATTTTCCAGGTGCTCATTGAATAAGGGGGCAATCTCTGAGGCAACGGTGGTTCCCCGAACATTGTCCAGATTTAAATGAGCTAACAGGGCAAGGAGCCTTTCAGGTTTACATGACTTTATAATTACAAGTTGTTGTTGAACCATCAGGGGCGCTTTGTTCTAAGAGTTCAGGTTGTATACTGTTTAAATCACTGACAGGTATGTGTGAACTGGACAAGATGTGGTTTCAATGGTCAGCGGGTGTCAAAAGCTATTGGACAATGGTGGGAGCCGGGGGCCTGCCTTTACCATCCAAATAATCCTGTTTGTGTACCAGGAATAACCTTTCTTATTCTGACTGTAAGGACCTGCATGCTTTGGGATGCTTCTTCTATCATATGCCTAGAGGCAACTTGAGAGTCATCCACCTGTTCCTGTGATCTGCACACATGTCGCTACTGGAAACCGAGCTCTGACTGCAGCCACTTATTTGTGGATGCACAGATTATTGCAGTCCCTGATGTCTGTCCCCAGTGTTTAGCAAGCCCATTAAAATCAGCCTTTATTGAGAATTGGACTATGGACCTCAACATAGAGAGTATTACTGAGTTTATGTCCAGTCTGGCTCCTGCTTCGAGTGATGTGAATGATATAAATAGTAAACGGGTAGTAAGAGGAGGGGTAGGGCCAATTAGGAACCAAAAAGGAGACCTATGTAAGGAGGCAGAGGGTATGGCTGAGGTACTAAATGAGTACTTTGCATCTGTCTTCACCAAGGAAGCGGATACTGCCATAGACATAGTGAAAGAGGAGGTAGAGGAGATACTGGCTGGGAAAAAAAATTGATAAAGAGGTACTAGAAAGGCAAGCTGTACTTTTTAAAATTCATTTATGGGATGTGGTCGTTGCTGGCAAAGCCAGCATTTATTGCCCATCCCTAATTGCCCTTGAGTAGGTGGTGGTGAACTGCCTCCTTGAGCTGCTGCAGTGGTGAAGGTACTCCCCCAGTGCTGTTAGGTAGGGAGTTCCAGGATTTTGACCCAGCGACGATGAAGGATCGCCGATATACTTCTAAGTCAGGATGGTGTGCGACTTGGAGGGGAACTTGGAGGTGGTGGTGTTCCCATGCACCTGCTGCCCTTGACCTTCTGGGTGGAAGAGGTCGCGGGTTTGGGAGGTGCTGCCGAAGAAGCCTTGGTGAGTTGCTGTAGTGCATCTTGTAGATGGTACACACTGCAGCCACAGTACGCCGGTGGTGGAGGGAGTGAATGTTTAAGGTAGTGGATGGGGTGTCAATCAAGCGGGCTGCTTTGTCCTGGATGGTGTCGAGCTTCTTGAGTGTTGTTGGAGCTGCACTCATCCAGGCAAGTGGAGAGCATTCCAGCACACTCTTTACTTGTGCATTGTAGATGGTGGAAAGGCTTTGGGGAGTCAGGAGGTGAGACACTCACCGCAGAATACCTAGCCTCTGACCTGCTCTTGTTGCCACAGTACTTATGTGGCTGGTCCAGTTAAGTTTCTAGTCAATAGTGACCCCCAGGATGTTGATGGTGGGGGATTCGGTGATGGTAATGCCATTGAATGTCAAGGGGCGGTGGTTAGACTCTCGCTTGTTGGAGATAGTCATTGTCTGGCACTTCTGTGGTGCGAATGTTACCTGCCACTTATCAGCCCAAGCCTGAACGTTGTCCAGGTTTTGTTGCATGCGGGCATGGAATGCTTCATTATCTGAGGAGTTGTGAATGGCACTGAACACTGTGCAGTCATCAGCGAACATCCCCATTTCTGACCTTATGTTGGAGAGAAGGTCATTGATGAAGCAGCTGAAGATGGTTGGGCTCAGGACACTGCCCTGAGGAACTCCTGCAGTGATGTCCTGGGGCTGTGATGATTGACCTTCAACCACCACAACCATCTTCCTTTGTGCTAGGTATGACTCCAGCCAGTGGAGAATTTTCCCCCCGATTCCCATTGACTTCAGTTTTACTGGGGCTCCTTGATGCCACACTTGGTCAAATGCTGCCTTGATGTCGAGGGCAGTCACTCTCACCTCACCTCTGGAATTCAGCTCTTTTGTCCATGTTTGGACCAAGGCTGTAATGAGGTCAGGAGCCAAGTGGTCTCAGCGTAATCCAAACTGAGCATCAGTGAGCAGGTTATTGGTGAGTAAGTGCCACTTGATAGAACTGTCGATGACACCTTCCATCACTTTGTTGATGATTGAGAGTAGACTGATGGGGCGGTAATTGGCCATAAAGTAGATAAGTTACCGGGACTGGATGGGATGCATCCTAGGATGCTGAGGGAAGTGAAGGAAGAAATCACGGAGGTACTGGCCATAATGTTCCAATCCAACTTACAAACAGGGGTGGTGCCAGAGGACTGGAGAATTGCAAATGTTACACCCTTGTTCAAAAAAGGGTGTAAAGATAAACCCAGCAACTACAGGTCGGTCAGTTTAACCTCGGTAGTGGGGAAGCTTTTAGAAACGATAATCAGGGACAAAATTAGCAGTCACTTGGACAAGTGTGGATTAATTAAGGAAAGCCAGCACAGATTTGTTAAAGGCAAATTGTGTTTAACCAACTTTATCGAGTTTTTTGATGGAGTAACAGAGAGGGTTGTTGAGGGCAATGCCGTTGACGTGGTGTATATGGGTTTCCAAAAGGCGTTCGACAAAGTGCCACATAATAGGCTTGCCAGCAAAGTTGGAGCCCATGGAATAAAAGGGACAATGTCAGCATGGATACGAAATTGGCTAAATGACAGGAAATAGTAGTGGTGAACGGTTGTTTTTCGGACTGGAGGAAGGTATACAGTGGTGTTCCCCAGGGGTCGGTTCTGGGACCACTGCTTTTCTTGATATATATTAATGATTTGGATGTGGGTGTACAGGGCACAATTTCAAAATGTGCAGATGATATAAAACTTGGAAGTATAAGGAACAGTCAGGAAGATAGTGATAGACTTCAAGAGGACATAGGCAGGTTAGTGGAATGGGCAGACATGTGGCAGATGAGATTTAACGCAGAAAAGTGCAAAGTGAAATTGTCTGGTAGAAAGAATAAGGAGAGGGAATATAAATTAAATGGTACAATCCTAAAGGGGCTGCACGAACAGCGAGACCTGGGGTATGTGTGCACAAATCATTGAAGGTGGCAGGGCAGATTGAGAAAGCAGTTAAAAAAGCTTACAGGATCCTGAGCTTCATGAACAGAGGTGTAGAGTACAAAAGCATGGAAATTATGATGAATCTGTATCAAACTCTGGTTCGGCCTCAACTGGAGTATTGTGTCTAATTCTGGGCACCTCACTCTAGGAAGGATGTGAGAGGGTATAGAAAAGATTTATGAAAATGATTCCAGGGAGGAGGGACTTCAGTTATGTGGATAGACTGGAGAAGCTGGGATTGTTCTCCTTAGAGCAGAGAAGATTGAGAGGAGATTTGATAGAGGTGTTCAAAATCATGAGGGGTCTGGACAGAGTAGATAGAGAGAAATTGCTCCCATTGGCAGAAGGTTCGAGAACCAGAGGACACAGATTTAAGGTGATTGGCAGAAGAACCAAAGGCAACATGAGGAAAATCTTTTTTACTCAGCGAGTGGTTAGGATCTGGAATGCACTGCCTGAAAGGGTGGTGGAGGCAGATTCAATCACGGCTTTCAAAAGGGAATTGGATAAGTACCTGAAGGAAAAAAAATTGCAGGCTATGGTGAAAGGGTGGGGGAGTGGGACTAGCTAAAGTGCTCTTGCAGAGAGCCGGCACGGGTTCGACGGGCCGAATGGCCTTCTTCCATGCTGTAACCATTCTATGATTCTATGATATAAAGTGCTAAGGTGAGTATGACAGTCCCACTGTACTGGTTTTCCCATTGTATTGTTGCTAGATTTTGTGTTGGAGCACAAAAACTGACTTGAATCTAATGAAAGTAAAAATAATTGCATAGAGTTACAAAAAATCTACAGCACAGAAACAGGCCATTCTGTCCAACTGGTCTATGCGAGTGTTTATACTCCACACTCTACTCTAATTATTTCTTCCACCCTGCCCATCTGGTCTGAAATTGTTGAATATTGAATTGTCTGAATACTGCCTGTGTATTCCTCTATCCCCTTCTCCCTCATGTATGCATCAAGCTTCCCTTTAAATGTATCAATGCTCTCTGCTTCAGCTCCACATTCTCACCACTCTCTGTGTAAAGAAATTCCACCTAGATTCTTTATTTGATCTGTTAGTGGCTATCCTATATTTGTGCCCCCATGTTCTGGACTCACCCACAAGAGGAAGCAGATTCTCCACATCCACCCTATCGAAACTTTCATAATTTTAAAGACCTCGATCAGGTCTCCTCTTAGACTTCTTTTTTTCCCCAGAGAAAAGAGCCCCAGCCTGCTCAATCTTTCCTGGTGGTTGCATCCTCTCAGTTCTGGTAACACACTTTTAAATCTTTTCACATTTTGTCCAGTGCTTCAAAATCCTTTCTGTAGTTTGGAGAACAGAACTGAGCACTGTACTCTAAGTGTGGTCTAACCAAGGTCTATATAAATTTAACATGACCTCCCTGCTTTTGTACTTTGTTCCTTTAGAAATTAAACCCAGCATTTTGTACTTTTTATGACCTTATCAACTGGTATTGTTACTTTTAGCATTTCATGTATCTGTATTCCCTTTGTTCCTCTATCCCATTTAGTTTCTTACCTTCCAAGGAATAAGTGGCCTCCTTATTTCTCCTAACAAAATGAACCACCTCACACTTCGCTATATTGAATTTCATTTGCTATTTATCCGCCCACTCTGGAAGCCTGTTTATATCTTCCTGTTCTTTGGTGCATTTTTTTCTTACTGTATATTGCCAAAGTGACCATATGCAATTATCATTACACAAACCACTAGTGTTGTCTCCACAGACTTCAGCATCCCACAGGCCCCCCTGTATTATCTCACAGCCCATGATATCCATAATGGTATCCTTGTAGTCGATAAATAGTTTTATTTACTGCCTGCCACCATCAGTCCCGGCCAGGGGAGGTTGAGGGGGGGGGGGGGGTGGAGGAGGCGGGGTCCTAGTGAAGTCTTTCTTCTTCTGCAAAGGAAAGCATGCATTGTGATTTTGAAGAGAAGCAAAGGCTGCACAATGCGGTATATCTTGCCAGGTCTAATAGAATGAATTGTTAAATAGGTAAAGATCAAAAAGCAGAGTGCGTACTTTTGACTAGACATTTCTACCTATGCACAAGTTAGATACTCAGCTGCTAATAAGAGTGTTAGCCTTTTATAGCCTATTGTGGCAGAACCACTGAATGACTCTGGCTAACTGTATATAATTCTCTTTAACGATGTTCTAACACCAGCCTAAGCCTGTACCATTGTGTAAGGCTTTACTGTGTTTTGTATATAGAGTTTGCATGTACGGGGCGTGGCCCCTTTAAGAGCGCGGGAAAACGCGGGCAAACGCGATGACGTCACGTCGCAAACCACGGGGCTGCCCAGGCAGTCCCTGTGGCATCTCCTTTGAGTAAAGACCTGTTTAATTGCTCTCCTGCGTCGATCTCAGTTATTCGTAGGAATTCGTCAATTCCTACACTATCATAATAATTATAAAATATCCTCATTAACTCTCTTTTGTAAGCCATTTACAACAAGCGACTAGTTAAATTCAGGTTAACAATACTCTTCAGTGAGACAATTCAAAGGAAGTTGATACCTGCAACCTCCTTGAATAGACATTTGTACCAATGTAAGATATTCACCATACCCATACACAGTAATATAAAATGATTGACAGTTATAGTCACATAGCAGTCTAAAGTAATTGACAGTGATCCTTACTGTTTATCTTGATACCTTTCTTCAAATTGGACATCTTCTTTTGCTCATTCTTCCGAGTGCTATAGGTTGTTGATATCTCATTGACTTCCTGCATGCATGTTATCCATGTCTGTTAGACTCAATGGGGGAGAAATTCAGTGCCTTAGCGCCTCGGCGAGGCGAATCCAGTGCCGCACACCAAATTCGGCATCTCCGCAACGCTCACTGGGCGCCCGATCTGCCAAATTGAGTATCGCCCCTGCCTTAGCACCTCGCCCCAACACTGACAGGGAGAAGAGGTGTGAAGCAGTCGGTAGCCGTCTCCAGGGGCAGTATTTAAAGGGATCGTGAGTAATGAGTCGCAGCTCTCAGGTCAGTGCTGTTTCACTGCTTCCTTGTCAGTTTGACATTGTGCAACAGTTTAAATCAGTCATTGAAAGGTTGTTTAGTCTCTGGAGTGTTGTGGCTACTAAAAATTAGTTACATTTATTCTCACAACATATCAAAGTGCTACACTTCATTGCATTAATGGGGACTGTACTGGCATTCGACCTTGCCCTCCAGGATCTACGACAGAGGGAGTGCAGGCAGCGAGAAAGATTGGAACATGTGGCCAGAGGGAGGAGGAGGGCCATCAGGGCTCTCAACAGGAGGCCTTACCCTCCGAGGGTCTTCCGACAGCAATTCTCCTACCTTCAATTAAGCCAGGAGCAGTGTTTTAGAAGGCTCTGCTTCAACAGGGAGGTGGTCACAGAACTCTGCCTTCTCCTGCAACCAGACTTCAGCCTCAGATCAGGACGAGGACAGTTCTCTCAGTTGCAGTCAAGGTCACCGTCGCCCTCAATTTCTTTGCCAGAGGATCCTTCCAGTCTGCAAAAGGAGATATAGGTAACGTCTCACAGTTCGCCGTCCATCGCTGCATCCGGGAGATCACAGAGGCTCTCTACAGTAGGAGAAGGGACTACATTTCCTTCCCCGTCACCAGAGAGAAGCAGGATGAATGTGCATGTGGCTTTGCCAGGATAGCGGGATTCCCCATGGTGCAGGGCGCCATGGACTGCACCCATGTGGCTTTGCGGGCACCGCATAACAATCCTGAGATCTTCCGTAACCGCAAAGGCTACCACTCACTTAATGTGCAGTTGGTGTGCGACCACAGACAGCAAATCCTCAATGTGAATGCCCGCTATCCTGGCAGCAGCCATGATGCCTTCATCCTGCACCAGACCGGTGTGCCAGCACTCTTCCAGCCACCACGTCAAGCTTGTGGCTGGCTGGTCGGAGACAGGGGCTATCCGCTCTCCACCTGGCTCATGACTCCCTACAAGAGAGGGGGCAGTACTGGACCTAATTCTAGGGAATGTAGCCGGGCAGGTGGTGGAAGTGTCTGTAGGAGAGCATTTTGGCGATAGTGACCATAATTCGGTGAGATTTAAGGTGGTCATGGAAAAAGACAAAGACGGCCCGGAAATAAGGGTTCTAAATTGGGGGAAGGCCGATTTTAATAAGATAAGACAGGATCTGGCCAAAGTGGACTGGGAGCAGCTACTTATAGGAAAATCCACATCAAAACAGTGGGAGGCTTTCAGAAGGGAAATAGAGAGAGTACAACACCAACATGTTCCTGTAAAGGTCAAGGGTGGGACCAACAAGCAAAGGGAACCTTGGATGACAAGGGATATACAAAAATGCATTAGGAAAAAAAGGGGGGCTTTTGGCAGTTACAAAAGACAAAAGACGGAGGAAGCCCTAGAGGAGTATAAAAGGTGCAGGGGCATACTTAAAAAGGAAATTAGGAGGGCGAGGAGGGGCCATGAAATAACACTGGCGAGCAAAATAAAGGAAAATCCTAAGATGTTTTATAAGTATATTAAGGGCAAGAGGATAACCAGGGAAAGGGTAGGGCCCATTAGGGACCAAAGTGGCAAGCTGTGTGTAGAGCCAGATGAAGTAGGTGGGGTTTTAAATGAATTTTTTGCCTCTGTGTTCACTATGGAGAAAGACGATGTAGACATAGAAGTCGGGCAAGGGGACTGTGACATACTTGAACATATTAGCATCGAGAGGGAGGAGGTACTAGCGGTTTTAGCAGGCCAAAAAGTGGATAAATCCCCAGGCCCGGACGAGATGTATCCCAGGCTGTTGTGTGAGGCAAAGGAGGAGATTGCAGGGGCTCTGACACAAATTTTCAGAACCTCTCTGGCCACAGGGGATGTACCAGAGGACTGGAGAACAGCTAACGTAGTACCATTATTCAAGAAGGGTAGCAGGGATAAACCAGGGAATTATAGGCCAGTGAGCCTAACATCTGTGGTAGGGAAATTATTGGAAAAAATTCTGAGGGACAAAATTAGTCTCCACTTGGAGAGGCAAGGATTAATCGGGGATAGTCAGCATGGCTTTGTCAAGGGTAAATCATGTCTGACCAATCTGATTGAATTTTTTGAGGGGGTGACTAGGTGTGTGGATGAGGGAAATGCTGTGGATGTGGTTTACATGGACTTCAGTAAAGCTTTTGACAAAGTCCCGCATAGGAGACTGGTCAAGAAGGTAAGAGCCCATGGGATCCAGGGGGCCTTGGCGCGTTGGATCCTAAACTGGCTGAGTGGCAGGAGGCAGAGGGTGATGGTCGAAGGTTGCTTTTGTGACTGGAAGCCTGTGTCCAGTGGGGTACCTCAGGGATCGGTGCTGGGTCCCTTGCTGTTTGTGATCTACATTAATGATTTGGATGAGAATGTAAAGGGTATGATCAGTAAGTTCGCGGATGACACGAAAATTGGTGGGGTGGTAAATTGCGAGGAGGAAAGCCTTAGGCTACAGGACGATATTAACGGGTTGGTCAGATGGGCGGAAAAGTGGCAAATGGAATTTAACCCGGAAAAGTGCGAGGTGATGCATTTTGGACGGACAAATAAGGCAAGGGAATACACAATGAGTGGCAGGACCCTAGGAAGTACAGAGGGTCAGAGGGACCTTGGTGTACATGTACATAGATCCCTGAAGGCAGCGGAACAGGTAGATAAGGTGGTTAAAAAGGCATATGGGATACTTGCCTTCATTAGCAGAGGCATAGAATATAAGAGCAGGGAGGTTATGATGGAGCTGTACAAAACGCTGGTGAGGCCACAGCTGGAGTACTGTGTGCAGTTCTGGTCGCCTCACTATAGGAAGGATGTGATTGCTTTGGAGAGGGTGCAGAGAAGATTCACCAGGATGTTACCTGGGATGGAGCGCCTCAGCTATGAAGAAAGACTCAACAGGCTGGGGTTGTTTTCCTTGGAGCAAAGAAGGCTGAGGGGGGACCTGATTGAGGTGTACAAAATGATGAGGGGCATAGATAGGGTAGATAAAGAGGAACTTTTCCCCTTAGTAGGGGGGTCAATAACAAGGGGGCATAGATGCAGGGTAAGGGGCAGGAGATTTAGGGGGGATTTGAGGAGGAACTTTTTCACCCAGAGGGTGGTTGGAAGCTGGAACTCACTGCCTGAAAGGGTGGTAGAGGCAGGAACCCTCACAACATTCAAGAAGCATTTGGATGGGCACTTGAAATGCCATTGCATACAAGGCTATGGACCAAATGCTGGAAAATGGGATTAGACTGGACAGGGATTGATGGACGGCGCAGACACGATGGGCCGAAGGGCCTCTTTCTGCGCTGTAAAACTCTATGACTCTATGACTCCCCTCCGCAACCCCAATACTCCTGCTCAGCACTCATACTGAGAGCCATACTGCCACCAGGAACATCATCGAGCAGACCATCGTGGTGCTCAAGCAACAGTTCCGCTGCGTTGACCACTCGGAAGGAGCCCTCCAGTACTCGCTGGAGCGGGTGTCCCATTTTGTCGTGGTGTGCTGCATGCTCCATAATCAGGCCATCATGAGGGCCCAGCCCTTGCCAGCAGGGATTGCAGGACCACCTCGGGAGAGGAGGAGGAGGAGGAGGATGACGAGGAGGATGAGGAAGACGAGGAGGAAGAGGAGGAGGAAGAGGAGGAACAGGAGTGAGACAGCAGGCAGCCACTCAATCAGCCTTCTGGAAGGGTGGTCCGTGACCGCCTCATCAGACTGCGGTTCCAATAAATTCAACCCCAGATTCCCGTTGCTCACCACATCCCCATCATTCCATCCCTGTCACAGGCCATATCACAGCGCACAGCTGAAATGAGAGACAGTACAAAATTATCCAAAGTGAATTAATACATTTATCAATAATCAGTGAACACATCTTTACAACAACAATATTAGCTATTCAACCTTGTGCAATCCCTTGGTGCCTCTCGTTACAGTGCCTTTGCCTACTCTAGTGCTCCTACGAAGTGTTGGCCCAGTGGCTGGAGCACGGCTGGTGGAAGGCTGCTGAGTGCCCATGCAGGAGACTTCAGGTGGTCTTGTAGGACACCCTCGACCAGCTCTGGGCCTGGAAGGCCTGGCTGTAGGCTGCACCACCTCAGCATGGGTGGCAGCAGTCTGGGCTGGCTGGATGACAGGCAGCGGCAAGGGCAATGGCGGAGTGGCAGTGATGGGAGCAGGAATGCTGTCATCCTGAGAGAGGACAGCAAGTTCCTGCTCCTCTGACCCACTGCCACTCCCCCGGGGCAGCACCTTAGCATCCCTAGCAATCTGTTGCAGCACAGATTGCTGGCCTGCTGCGACACCATGAAAGCCCCGGTCGACGGTGGCAATAGTCAGAGCTCATAAGGTAGCAAGCTGAGACTGCATGAGAGCAGTCTGAGATTGAATGGCACCAACCATAGACTGCATTACAGCACTAAGACATTACGTCGCTTCCGCCTGTGTTGCAATGGAAGCTGCCAGATCGTCCATCACACGCGGCATCAGGTCTGGGTCGCCATGGTCTCTCTGGAAGTGTACTATGCTTTCCAGACTGGAAATGATGGGCTCCATGGTGTGCGAAGAGCCTTGTGCAATGTTGGAGGCGGACTCCTCCATGTTCCTTATCATTACCAACAGGCTCACGGGCACCCTTGCCATTGCACCTATCATCTCCATGTGCATGCCCATCACCTTTTTTCTAAAGGCATCCCCATCGAGGTCCTCAACCGAGTCCTGTGCAACAGAACTCGCGCGCGAAGTTGCCCTCCGGGGAGCTGGCTCCCAAGCTACCCTTTGCTCCTGGTCTTGCTGTAGCCCGCTCGTTCCTGGTGCCTCACCCTGTGCAGATCCCACTACTATACTAGCCTCTAAAGAATGCGTAGTGCAAGTATCTGAGCTGGTGCCTGCGGGTGAGACATGCAATGACGCAGTGTGTTCTTCCTCCTCCTCTTCTCCCACATCACTCTCAATGGTGCCTTCAGGGACAGGCTGCTCAGCTGCTTGCTCTTTATCTGAAAGCATAAAGGCACAAGAGACGAGTTAAGGTGAGGGGAGGGCGGCAGGAAGGGAGCAAGGCATGCATACAGCATGATTAGCAGGATAGTGCAAAAGACTTGTGGGGTGAGGGGGAAGTGGGATGTGAGAAGAAGGAGTAGGGATGAACATACCGTTGTCCCCAAGGGGGTCAATGTCACCGGTGGCCATGGCACCCACCACCTGGCGCCCAATAATCTCCAGCACTCTATTTTCCAGCACAGACAGTGGTTGGGTGTCGGCTACAGATGCATTTGCACCCGTACGACCAGATTTAGGAACAGCTCCTTTCCCAGGGCTGTCATCCTACTGAACTCCACAAATAAACTCTAAAGCCTGCACATCTGCCAATGCACTTTATAATGGTTATGTTTATGTTAATGTATTACAAGCCAAATGTATGTTGAATGTTTAAATGTCTTAATCTAAATGTACACTCTCGGGAGCCGCGAGCCTACATTTCGTTGTACTGCACTTGTGCACTAACAATGACAATAAAGTTGATTATTATTATTATTATTGTCCCCCGCCTGTGCGCTGCTGCTCCCTCCTGTTGTGAGCCACCTTGGCCTGCAAGAGAAATGAAAGTGTGTGAGTGAGTGTGGAGCAATGTGTTTGGGTGAGGTGCCTGCCATAATTGAATAGCTGTCCTTGCATGCAAGTGTGAGATGTGGGTGTGAGTGTTGGTAGGTAGAGATTGTTGCTGGGTGGGTGCTGGGTGTGTAGTCCTTTGGCGAGTGTGTACAGACTGTGGTTCAGACGGTGGTATGTAGCATTTGTTGAGGCATTGACTCACCCTGACCACCCGAGTGAGGTTGTTACTTATCTTCCTGCATTGTGTGTGGGTCCTGGGGACCACAGTGCTGCCCAAGACCTGATAGTAAGCATCTTCCACAGTATGAGCAGTTAATTTCCTAAGCTCCTCAGTTATTGAAAAATAATAAAGATACCACAATACTATCCACAATGTTATTCCACAATACTATCTCTTTGTAGGTGTAGGCTCACTTTTCTGCTGGGTGGTCTGGAGTTTCTGTTACTGCCTGCTACAGCAAAGATCACCCAGTCAGGCTGAGAAATGAAAAAAAACAGATATCTTGCCAGCCCCTTAAATCCATGAGATTGGGGATTTGGTACAACCAGCTGTCAGTCAAAGTCACCATCCTGATTAAATAACTTCCATTTGATGTGGAAGCACGTGACTCCCACATGGCTGCCCCAGCCATGCCCCCGGCTATGTAAATAAAATGAAAACATGCTTTGCCTCTCAGGTGTTGCAAGGGAACCATTTATCACAATGACATGAAATGCTTGAGTGTGTACATCCTTTTGCTTACTCACTACCACCCTAAAACACAATGATAATCAACCAAGGCTTATTGTTAAGAAAAGAATGCTTAACTGAACATCACAGAAATATGGGTCTAAATTTTCAGTGTGCCGTGAGGTGGGCTTTTAGGCGGGCGGGGGGCAAAAATCCCAAATTCGGGGGTCCCGACACCATCCCGCCCAAAACCCGCCGCCACGTAAGTTTCAGAGGAGGCGGGTACCCACCCCGCACTGGGACCCACCGACCCGAGGCGGGAAGGGATTAGTGCCAATTAACTGCCTATTAACAGGTAGTTAACAGGCAGTTTTTAGCCTAATCCCTATTTTTAGGGGTGTTGTGTGAGATTCCCGACGGCCCCAAACCACGCCAGGTTAGAGCAGGCGGGCCGTCGGGTTGAAGGACTTGGAGGGGTTGCGATGTCGGTGTTCAGATGAGTGATGGGTGCATGAGTGCAAAGGTAAGTGTGTTTGGTGTGTCTAAAGTGTGTAAAGAAGTTTAAATTACCTGTACTTACCTTAACAGTCTTTCTTCCTGTAGGCGTCGGGAGTCCATCACTCAGCCGGCACTGAAAGCTGAATGGCTGCGATCTGTCAAAAGTGATAGCCTTCAGCTTTTAGTGCTGGTGAGAGTTCTAACTGAGTCTGTGTAGAAGGACTCAGGTTAGAAGTCAGACTGTCCATGTTTGACAGCTTCAAACAGCTGAGAAACACTGATATTTCATCAGTCAAGACCTCTTGACAGATGAAATTTCAGTCTGTGACGTCACCTGTTGCCGGGTGGCCCTTAATTGGCCTGCTGAGCCCGCTGGGCAGGCTCAACAAGGTCAATCAAGGGAAAATCGCACGGATTGGCCGGACGTCGATGTAGGCGGGACTAAAACCCGAAAGTTGTAGTCCCGCCTCCTTCCCAACAGCTTAATGAAAATCGACCCCATGGTGTTAGAAAATCAGTTTAGGTGATAGTTAGAAATCCAAGACATTAGAAACCTGTGATAAATCCATTAAGTGGAACAAGGGCTCAAACAGGCGATATTGTAGAATTAACACGAGTACTTTATTAACAACTGGGAAACACGTTTACAGACAGCCTGCATCAGCATCCTGGCATTCCACCTTGTGCTGACCTATACAGGAAGCAAACCTCTGACCTTAACAGGAAGCAAACCTCTGACCTTAGTAGCAGCATTGGCTACAGCACCACCTGGTGGATAACCTTAATCATAACATCCCAGATTACTATATCCCTCCCCCCTTAAGATTTCAGTATGAATTTCTTAACAAACAACCATTCCTGAGGGTCACATAAGGAGTCTCCATTCATCATGTTCCATACTTGACGAATCTAACAGTTCAGTATCAATCTCTCTGGTGGCTTGCGAGGCCTTTGTGAATGTCTAACAGTAAAGTCCCTGCTTGTTTGTGATGAAGCCACCAGCTGCTCCTGAGTATCTGACTCTGCAACAATGGTTTCCTCTTGACGGATAGGTTCCTGTGGAATTATTTCTGTCCCTGGTGGTGGCACCACAGATGCACTTCGATAACTGCTGCCAACCCTGTCTTCAGTCATTGCATCTGGAACCTTCATTTCAATTTCCCCTTGTCTGGGAAGTATCTGATCTACATGTCTGCGTACTACCCTACCATCTCCCAACATGACCTTGTATGATACTGGACCTGTCATTGAGTCTATGAAGCCAGGAATCCACTTTGGTCCATAACTGAAATTCCTGGTAAGGATCGCATCTCCTTCTCCAAAACTTCGGCTCTTTGTTCTTTTGTTATGGTTCTCTTTTTGTTTGTTTTGTCTGTTTTTCATTTTCCTTTTTAGGTCGGGGTGGACAAGGTCAAGAGTGGAGCGTAGTCTACGACCTAATAACATCTCAGCAGGAGAGAGTCCTGTGGTGGATTGAGGTGTTATTCTGTAGCTGAACAGAACCCGTGACACTTTGGCTGCTAAACTCCCTTCTGCACATTTTTTCATCATCTCCTTAAATGTTTGTACGGCTCTCTCCGCAAGTCCATTCGAGGACGGATGATATGGAACCGAGGTCACCTGCACTATGCCATTTTTTCTCAAGACCTCTTTTGTCTCTGTACTCACAAAACAAGTGGCATTGTCACTTACCACGATCTCCGGTAGCCCTTGATTACTGAAGCTCCGACGCAGGCAGTCTATAGTAGTAGTGGCGGAAGCAGAATTTACAGGATAAACATCCATCCATTTGGAATGTGCATCAATGATTATGAGGAACATCTTCCCCATGAATGGACCCGCATAATCTAAGTGCAATCTTCTCCATGGTTTATCCGGCCACTCCCAGGGGTGGAGAGGAGCCGCTGCTGGTGCCTTCCGGTGTTCCTGACAAGTGCTGCATGTCTTGACTAGATTTTCTATCTCCTCATCTAGCTTTGGCCACCACAAGTAACTCCTAGCCAAGGCTTTCATATGTGAGACCCCAGGATGACACTGATGTAGTTGCTCTAGGATAGACTGTCATGCTGGCCATGGAATAATCACTCGTGCTCCCCACAACATGCAACCATCCTGCACACTCAGCTCTGTTTTCCTGACACTGTAGGGTGTGAAGTCAGCCCCTTCCGGATGCTGTGGCCATCCCCTCACCACATATTCTCGAACTCTAGACAGTACTGGATCTTTACCTGTCCATGTTCTTACTTGCTCTGCAGTCACAAGTGCCGTGTCAGTGTCCTCCAACATCAAAACTCTGTCCTCTGGAGCTGCACGGATAGGTGTGCCTGGCAGTGGAAGGCGGCTCAAGGCATCTGCGTTCCCATGGTACTTGCCCGCCTTGTAGACGATGACATACTCATATGCCCTCAACGTCACTGCCCACCTCTGGATCCAGGGTGACACCATCTGTGGAACTGCTTTCATTTCGTTGAAAAAAGAGAGAAGAGGTTTATGATCGGTGCATATGGTGAACTTCCTGCCATATATGTACTTGTGGAACCTCTGTAACCCAAACATTACTGCTAACCCCTCTTTGTCTAACTGGGAATAGTTTTTTTCCGCTGGTGTTAGAGTTCGGGACATAAACCCTATTGGTCTTTCAGTTCCATCTTCCATGCAGTGTGAAAGAACTGCCCCCACCCCGTAAGGTGAAGCGTCACAAGAGAGAATGATGTCTTTCTCTGCATTGTAGTGAACCAGCACATCCGACGACAGCATCAGTTTCTTGGACTGTTCAAATGAAACCCCCTGCTCCTCTCCCCACTGCCACTGTGTCTCCTTGCGCAGTAGCTTGTGAAGAGGTGCTAACACAGTTGACAAGTTTGGTAAAAACCTGTTATATTAGTTCAGCAGTCCCAGGTAAGCTTTTAACTCAGCCACATTTGTAGGAGCAGGGGCGTCCTGCAGTGCTTGTACCTTCTCCTTGAGTGGATGGAGCCTGGTGGCATCCACTCTGTGTCCCAGGAACACTGCCTCATTCCCCAGGAAAGTGCACTTACTCCTCTTGAGCCGGAACCCTGCCCTCTCCAATCTCTGTAGTACCTCTCTCAGAGTGCTCAGATGCTCCTGGTCGGTTCTTCCCGTCACCAGAATGTCATCCAGATCGATGGAAACATGTGGAATCCCTTGCAGTACACCTTCAATTGTCCTCTGGAAGATAGCTGGACTAGATGAGACACCAAACGGTAAGTGGTTATATGTAAACAAGCCCTTGTGTGTATTTATGGTGACATACTTCTTTGAATCGTCATCCAGTGTAATCTGCAAGTGGGCATGACTCATATCCAACTTTGTGAATTTCTTTCCTCCAGCCAGGTTTGCAAAGAGATCCTCTGTTTTGGGAATAGGATACTGCTCTAGTTTGGACACCCGATTGACAGTCAATTTATAGTCTCCACAGAGTCTTACCGAATTGTCTGGTTTTAACACAGGTACTATGGGAGCTGCCCATTCCAAACATTTCACTGGCTCCAGTATGTTCTCTCTCAATAGACGGTCAAGCTCAGCCTCTACCTTTGGCTTCATGGCATAAGGCACAGGTCGTTGTTTAAAAAACCTTGGCGGTGCCTCCTTGTCTACATAAATCTTAGCTGGGGGGCCATTAAATGTGCCAAGTTCCTCCTTGAACACACTCTCGTGTTCGCTCAACACTTCTTGCAAAGTCAACTGTTTGCCCGCATCTATTTGATGTACTGCTCCCCAGTCTAATTTAAGTTCTTTTATCCAGCCCCGACCTAACAGGTTTGGTCCGGTACCCGATACTATAACTACAGGTAGCTGTTCCACTGTGTCCCTGTGTTGCAGTTACCTTAGCTGTACCTAATGTCGCTACTCGTTCACCTGTATATGTTTTAAGATGCAGGGAGCAAGGCTTTAACTCAGAATCACAGAATCACAGAAACCCCACAGTGCAGATAGAGGCCATTTCGGCCCATCGAGCCTGCACCGACACATATCCCACCCGATCCCCGTAACCCCTACACCAACACATATCCCACCCTATCCCCTGGAACTTTTGCACGGTTCCACAATTTTGAGCACTCTGCCTTGTTCATTATGGTCACGCCGCACCCTGTATCCACTTCAAAGTTCACCTTAGAGTCATTTACTGTCAGTTGCAATGTGATAGGAGCCAGTTTTGGAATGTTCTCTAACATGCTATACATTATGAACATGTCCTCTTCTTCCTCAGCTTTCCCGCTGATGTGGTGTGCTCCATGTTTTTTCACTTCTCTCCCTTGGTTTTGCTGTCCTCCCCCTTTTGGTTTGGATTCCTCCACAGGTGATTTCGCCCTGCAAGCTCGTTTTATGTGTCCTTGTTTCCCACACTTGTAGCACTTTTCCTCCAGAGACCGGCATTCACTCGCCAGGTTGTAGAATTTGCAAAATTGTACTTTATAGTATAAAGGGTCGAATGGCAGAAGAGGCCATGATTTTAAAGACTATTTTAAAAGAAGCCCAGAAAAAGGGGCATTCAAAATGGCCACCAGACCCCGTGATCAACTTATTGGGACACTTTAAAATGGTTCCTGCAAATCCTCAGACAGCTTTGTGGATTCAGCCCAAAGTAAGTTCTGGAAGCCGTTTCTGAGAGAACGAAACCAGACACCCACATATACATATAGATTGGATACAGATCCAGCCGAGATCGGCCTGTAGATAAAGGCCATCTAAATGTTGACCCAGACAAAAGGGAACAGTTTCATATTCATGAGAAGAGCATCAAGGGCCCGTTAAGGACATCACCAGGACATTAAAAACAATGAAGGTCATTCCAGACCAGAGATGGGCCGTTACCGGCCATCCAAGAACAGTTTAAAATATAATAACTACCCCGTTGTGCAACAAGCCCGCCAAAAGTTAAACAAAGACTAACCTGATTTGGCGTGAGATAAGGGCTTCTGGAAAAGAAGTATAGTTGTGTGAACACACGGGTAGGGGTTATCTCTCTCTTGGTCGTCAGCTTTCCAGCTTGCAGGCCTGCCCAGCTTTTGAGCTGGGTGAAGAGGAGTCGCTTCGGGAGAAGATCAGCGGGACTCCTCTCCATCGACGGAGAGGAAGGAGAAGAAGACCAAACCACCATCAAGAAGACCGTTCGAGCCGACGTCCCGCCCCGGGGTCAAACATCGGGAGATCATCGACCAACCCCGGGCCGTTGACAAAAACGAGAGGCCATCGACCCTCTCCAGGCTCAGGTGAAGAGACAAAATCAAACTACAGAAAGAACCTGACCGGGGTCGAGCCGACGATCCTCGACCCCGCCGACATCCAGGCCAGCCGGTGTCCAGCCACCCCCGACCCCCACCTCAGGAGAGAGGTGAGGCGCAGCTCGCTGGGGCTCCATGATCCACGTGGAGACGGGACGCCTGAAAGGACCAAACGCAGACTGGTTCAAAACCTTGCACTTCCTAGTTGGATTGGTGAGCATGTTTCTGGCCCTTCACAATCAGATCTAGATAGGTTTAAGGGGGTGGATATTTAAGGGTATAATTAACATGAGTTGATGTTCTTCGATGTTCTGTGTGTTTCCCTATTTTATGATGATTTTTGTAGAGTATAATATGCCTGTATTTGCCTTAGTTAGTACTGTGTCGTTATGATTTGTTTGTGTTTTTCCCTCCCATGTACTCACTTATTTGCTTGCATTTGATCTGTGTTTCCATTTGCAATAAAATTTCATTGTTTCATCAAATTTGATCGATAAGAGTTTTCTCTACATTGTAGTTCCTGCCCCAAAGTCCAGAGTACAGAATCTAAGGGGTGAGTGGGTCGAACCACTCAAGGTTTTACTGTGCAAGAGAGAGAGGCCTCTAGAGAGAGAAACCTCTGCGATCTAAAACCCCTTACAAGGTGATCGCCCTTGCATCTATAACATGCCTTCACATGCTCACGTTGTGGTTTCTAACGCATGTTCAACTTGTGCACAACAACCTGACCTGCAACTTGCGTAGCATTAGCCCTGTCTGAACCCTGTATTTCTTTTACATCTCGGTTCGCTGTCTCTATGGCTTGAGCAAGTTCCAATGCTTTTTCATAAGTAAGCCCAGACTCGGATAATAATCTACGCTGCATTCGGTTGTCCATAATTCCGCAAACTAGCCTATCTCGCAGCATTTCCTTCAGGTTGTTCCCATAATTGCAATCTTGTGCTAATTTACGCAACACCGCTACATAGTCCATTACGCTCTCTTCCTCTTTCCTGTTCCTTGAATTAAACTTGAACCGCTGTACAATCTCACTAGGCTTAGGGTTGAAATGTTCTTTTAGCATGGCCACTAATTCAACAAATGATTTGTCTCCAGGCTTTTCAGGACTGAGCAGATTTTTCATCAAACTGTAGGTTTGGCTTCCCACTGAACTAAGCAGAATGGCTTTCCTTTTTCCGGCATCATTTATTTCATTTGCTTCAAAAAAATAACCCAACACTTCACAGTATTCTTCCCAGGTTTATGCTTGAATATCAAAAGCGGAAACCATTCCTACCGTGGCAGCCATGCTCTCTTCCAGCTTGTAGCTAACTTTAGCTCGTGATTTTGTTGTTTAAATGTCCCAGCAGACTTTTCTTCTTTATGCAGGGTCCTTAAGTTGCCTCGTCGCCAAATGTGATAAATCTATTAAGTGGAACAAGGACTCAAAAAGGCGATATCATAGAATTAACACGAGTACTTTATTAACAACTGGGAAACACGTTTACAGACAGCCTGCATCAGCATCCTGGCATTCCACCTTGTGCTGACCTATACAGGAAGCAAACCTCTGACCTTAACAGGAAGCAAATCTCTGACCTTAGTAGCAGCATTGGCTACAGCACCACCTGGTGGATAACCTTAATCATAACATCCCAGATTACTATAAAACCGTATAAAGAACTCAGAGATTTTGAGGGAAAAGTGTTTGTTACAAAAGGGCAAACTTTTTGGAGGAGCTTTAGCAATGGAGTTGTGCAAGTTCCAGTTCAGGTCACATGATAGTGAGGCTAAGATAGTTGACAGTGGAAGAAGAACTAAGAATGATGACATCAAAGTTAGTGGCAAGACTTGTGAGTTATCTTGTTAAACGAACACAACACCTCGGACGGGGTCTGAGTGACTGTCAATAAGGCAGAATTGATGGCAAATGAAGTGGCCAACGATTTTGTTGCAAGCTCCAGCAGGGCACCCAATAATACACTGCCCCTCAAACAGCTCATGGATTCACTCCCTCTCCACAACTCTCTCCGAATTTAAACACTGGTTCATTGATGCTCCAAGCTGGCTCAACCCTGATTACAAGACAACTTCACTGCCACCACGGCCCTGGCTTTAACTTTTAGGGGGAAAAATTCGTGTTCGCCAGCAAAGTTGCTGGTGTTAACGGCAGCCGCAGCTAATGGCCACTGGAAATGGCCACAACGCTAACCGAGTCAAATTGGTCTGGGGCACCATGGAGATGGGTGGCGCAGCGGTCACCTCCCACGCAACGCTGTCCTGGTGGCATCGCTGGAGGGATCCGGGACGAAGTTTCTGTCCAAGTCCAGCGTTGCAGCTTCCCACAGCCTCTGAGTGTAGCTGTGGAGCTTGCAAGGAATTATGGGTAATGAGGAGGTCTGTGAATTAAAGGGGCCATGCACACTGTCGCAATACAAAATAAAATGCAGTGAAACAATACATTTTTCAGCCCTTTCTGCCTTTTAAAAAATACTCAACATTTAAAAGAAGTTCCAGATGTGAATATTCAGTTTTAAAGCTGAATTACCTTCCTAACCTCAACAAATGTGAAAACTGCCTCAGCATTAACACAGATGTCTCAGCAAGTTAGGGAAGGGGTACCAAGGGTCTCACACGCAGCACTCCAACTTTGTGCAGGGGGTCAACACTGCAAGAACAGCCCTCTACCCACAGAGACCAAGAGGCCCTCTAGAAAGAATGATGTGGGAGTACATCACTAAGGCCGTCACTGCTAGCAGTGTCGCCCCCACCACCTGGCTCCAATGCCCAAAGAAGCTTCATGACCTCAGACCACTGATCAAAGTCAGTGAATGCATTGTCCAATGTCATCTGCTACCAACTGCACCACTAGCCTCACACACGTTCAATCCACGACCCCCAATCACTCACCGACCCCCAATCTGCACCAATGACGAGGCACATCTCCCATTCCTAGCCTCACCTCACCCTCTTGGAGGAGACGGTGCCAGCCATTCTTGGCAGGGGCACGGTTGAGCCCTTGGCCAGCAGTAGGGCTGAAAGAATACAAGATGCGGGTATCCTCGTACGCTATCCTCCTTCTGGCATGCACCTCTTGCTATCCCGTCCTCCCGTCAGCACAACTCCACCCTTGTGCTTTCCTCATTTCACACACCCAAGAAATGCAGCCTGCCCAGCCAGTGGGTCAACAAGAAGAGGCAGCCTGCCCAGCCAGTGGGACCGTAGGCAGATGATTCCATCCCGGATAACCCGGCCACAAAGGGACTGTCTGGGATGCATTCTTCCATCTGATTCCTCCTCTTCAGCGTCTTCCTCTTCCCTCTGCAAGTGGATGCAGTGAATGTGAAATATCAGCATAAAATGCTGGAAATACTCAGTTGGTCAAGCAGCATGTCGACCTGAGACGTGGACTCTGTTTTTCCCTCCTTGGATGTTGCGTGACCTGCTGAGAGATGGAGTGCAGCTCGGAACAGAGTGAAAAGCTGCGAGTTGTGAGTGAGTGAGTGAGTTAGTTAGTTAGTGGAGGTGTTCCTTTCTTTTTCTATCTTTGTCAGCTTCCAGGACAGCAGGTGTTAAAAAGCTGCAAAAGAGAGGACAGAGAACCAGCGGGAGTTCGGCTCTGTGACACCCCCCAACTGCATTTGGAGAAAAATAAAAAGTGACATCACAGGGAAAAGGGTAAGTGATTGGTTGGTGAGTATTTTGCTCACTTCACTTATCTTTAAAAGCCCAGGAAATTTATTAGTAATTGTAAGATTTCATTAGTACTAATTTACTAGCAGTAATAAATCTTATTATGTGTAGTAGGATTAATAAAAATAAATGAATTAAGACTCAATAAAGATGGCAGGGCAGGTGATGTGTTGCGACTGCAGTATGTGGGAGCTCCTCGACGTCAGTGTGATCCAGGACAAACATGTCTACGGTAAGTGTCTGCGGCTTTTGGAGCTTCAGCTCAGAGTTGATGAGCTGGAGGCCGAGCTGCGGACACTGCGATGCATCAGGGAGGGGGAAAAGTTATCTGGACACTTTATTCCAGGAGGCAGTCACACCCCTTAGGATAGGGTCTTCTGATTTGGTCAGTGGTCAGGGACAGGAGGATGTGACTGCGAGTGAGGCAGGTATGGGGACCCAGGAGGTGGAGGAGCCTCAGCCTTTGCCAACAGGTTTGAGGTTCTTGCGGCCTGTATGGATGAAAGGGGTGGCTGCAGGGTGGATGAGCAAACTGACCATGGCACCGAGGTACAGGAAGCCATTCAAGCGGGGGGAATTAATAGGAATGTAGTGGTAATTGGGGACAGCATAGTCAGGGGGATAGATACAGTTCTCTGTGGCCAAGAGCGAGTCCAGACGACTGTGTTGCCTGCCCGGTGCCAGGGTTCGGGACATCTGCTTGCAGAGAGGAACTTGCAGTGGGAGGGGGAGGAGTCAGTGGTCGTGGTCCATGTAGGTACCAACGACATAGGTAGAACTAGGAAAGAGGTTCTGCTGAGAGTATGAGCAACTAGGGGCTAAATTAAAAAGCAGAACCTCAAGTGTAATAATGTCTGCATTATTACCTGAGCCACGAGCAAATTGGCATAGGGTAAATAAAATTAGAGAGATGAGTGCTTGGCTCAAAGACTGGTGTGGGAGAAATGGGTTTCAATTCCTGGGGCACTGGCACCAGTACTGGGGAAAGTGGGATCTGTATTGTTGGGACGGTCTTCACCTGAACCGTGCTGGGACCAGTGTTCTGGCGAGTCGTGTAACTAGGGCGGTAGAGAGGGCTTTAAACTAAATATTGGGGACATGGGATCAAATTTGGGAAGATGTGGTAATTCAAAGATTAGAGACAAGGCAATAGAGAAAGGTATTAATATGGGAAATGATAAACAGACCGTGACAGGAAGGGATAGAGAGTACAAATCTAAGAGTAAATCAACAGATAAGGCTAGAGGTTACAAAAATAACTAAAGGCTCTGCATCTGAATGCACGTAGCATTCGAAACAAAACAGATGAACGGATAGCACAAATAGAAATAAATAAATAAATATGATCTGATAGCCATTACAGAAACATGGCTGCAGGATGACATAGACTGGGACCTGAATATTGAAGGGTACATGACATTTAGGAAGGACAGGAAGGTGGGAAAAGGTGGAGGGGTGGCTCTGTTAATTAATGATGGTATTAGCACAATAGAGAGGGATGACCTTGGTTCAGGAAACCAGGATGTAGAAGCGGTTTGGGTAGAGATGAGAAATAATAAAGGCAAGAAGTCACTTGTGGGAGTGGTGTACAGGCCCCCTAACAGTAACCACATGGTAGGATGGAGTATAAAGGAAGAAATAATGGGAGCTTGTCAGAAGGGTATGGCAATAATCATGGGGGATTTTAATCTGCATATAGACTGGAAAAATCAGATGGGCAAAGGTAGCATAGATGAGGAGTTCATGGAATGTTTTCGGGATAGTTTCTTACAACAGCACGCTCTGGAGCCAACCAGAGAGCAGGCTATACTAGACCTGGTATTGTGCAACGAGACAGGATTAATTAATGACCTTATAGTGAAGGCGCCCCTAGGTAACAGCGATCATAATATGATTGAATTTTACATTCAGTTTGAGAGAGAGAAGAGTGGGTCCAAGACTAGTATTTTAAACTTAAATAAGGGCAATTATGAGGGCATGAAAGCAGAGCTAGCTAAAGTGAACTGGCAAATTAGGTTAAGGGATAGTTCAATAGAGTTGCAGTGGCAGACATTTAAGGGGATATTTCAAAATACACAGAATATATACATGCCAACAAGAAAGAAAAATTCCAAGGGGAGGACCCACCATCCGTGGTTAACTAAAAAAGTTAAAGATAGTGTTAAACTTAAAGAAAAAGCATATAGTTGCGCAAAGATGGGTGGCAGGTCAGAAGGTTGGACAGAATATAAAAAACAGCAAAGAATGACTAAAAGATTAATAAGGAGAGAAAAATTAGAGTACGAGAGAAAACTAACTAGAAATGTAAAAACAGATAGAAAGAGTTTCTATAGATATTTTAAAAAGAGTTAACGAAGTGAGTGTTGGTCCTATAAAAAGTGAGTCTGGGGAATTAATAATGGAAAATAAGGAGATGGCAGTTGAATTGAACAGGTATTTTGCATTGGTCTTCACTATAGAGGATACAAGTAACATCCCAGAAATAGCTATAAATCAGGAAATGGAAGGGAGGGAGGAACTCAAGAAAATTATAATCACCAGGGAAGTGGTACTGAGCAAATTGTTGGAGCTGCAGGCTGACAAGTCCCCAGGTCCTGATGGACTTCATCCTAGGGTCTTAAAAGTGGCTAGTGAGATAGTTGATGCGTTGGTTTTAATTTTCCAAAATTCCCTAGATTCGGGGAAGGTTCCATTAGATTGGAAAATAGCGAATGTAACTCCTTTATTCAAAAAGGGGAGACAGAAAGCAGGAAATTACAGGCCAGTTAGCTTAACATATGTCATAGGGAAAATGTTATTAAAGATGTTATAGCAGGGCACTTAGAAAAGTTCAAAGTAATCAGGCAGAGTCAACATGGTTTTGTGCAAGGGAAATCATGTTTAACCAATTTATTGGAGTTCTTTGAGGAAGTAACATGTGCTGTGGATAAAGGGGAACCGGTGGATGTACTGAACATAGATTTCCAGAAGGCATTTGATAAGGTGCCACATCAAAGGTTATTGCGGAAAATAAAAGCTCATGGTGTAGGGGGTAACATATTGGCATGGGTAGAAGATTGGTTAGCTAACAGGAAACAGAGTGTAGGCATAAATGGGTCATTTTATGATTGGCAAGATGTAACATGCGGTGTGCCACAGGGATCAGTGCTGGGGCCTCAACTTTTTACAATTTATATAAATGACTTGGATGAAGGGATTGAAGGTATGGTTGCGAAAAGATAGGTAGGAAAGTAAATTGTGAAGAGGACATAAGGAGGCTACACAGTATTTTGCTATTGTAGATAGGTTAAGTGAGTGGGCAAAGATCTGGAAAATGGAGTATAATGTGGGAAAATGTGAAGTTGTTCATTTTGGCAGGAAGAATAAAAAAGAAGCATATTATCTAAATGGTGAGAGATTGCAGAGCTCTGAGATGCAGAGGGATCTGGGTGTCCTAGTGCATGAATCGCAAAAGGTTACTATGCAGGTACAGCAAGTAATTAGGAAAGCTAATAGAATGTTATTGTTTATTGCGAGGGGAATTGAATATGAAAATAGGGAGGTTATGCTTCAGTTATACAGGGCATTGGTGAGACCACATCTGGAGTACTGTGTACAGTATTGGTCTCCTTATTTAAGAAGGGATGTAAATGCGTTGGAAGCAGTTCAGAGAAGGTTTACTAGATTAATACCTGGAATGGGCGGGTTGTCTTACGAGGAAAGGTTGGACAGGCTAGGCTTGTATCCGCTGGAGTTTAGAAGAGTAAGAGGTGACTTGATTGAAACATATAAGATCCTGAGGGGTCTTGACAGGGTGAATGTGGGGAGGATGTTTCCTCTTGTGGGAGATTCTAGAACTAGGAGTCACTGTTTAAGGGGTCGCCCATTTAAGACAGAGATGAGGAGAAATTTTTTCTCACAGAGGGTTGTGAGTCTTTGGAACTCTCTTCCTCAGAGGGTGGTGGAAGCAGAGTCTTTGAATAGTTTTAAGGCAGAGGTAGATAGATTCTTGGTAAGCAAGGGGGTAAAAAGTTATCAGGGGTAGGTGAGAATGTGGAGTAATCGGATCAGCCATGATCTTATTGAATGGTGGAGCAGGCTCAAAGGGCCAAGTGATCTACTCCTGCTCCTAATTCGTATGTTAACAGCATGTTCTGTCTTCTCAATGGCCTTCATTTACCGTCCGAGCCCTTGCAAGCATCCAGCACCACTCCCTACATACTTAAAAAAAACTTTTCACATCTAATGCAGCAAGCCACCACTTCAGTAAATTCAAAAAAAACCAGTCCAATCCCTTAAAGTCAAACTTACCTGAATGATGTGTGTGTTCCTTTAAGAGCTGCAGACATCGCCACTGTCAGCCTGCTTGCCAGATTAACCTGGCATGCTTAGGACCCAATGCTGAATTCCGCGCTAGGGTCAAAGTTCGCGTTTGTGATTGACGTCATCACGCCACCATTTTTCTTCCAGGGCGCAGCACAAAGGGGGAGAGCAATATGGCGGCCACTGCGGGACCCGCCACCACCACCATTTTATCACCATTTCATGGCGTTATGGAGTGTCGGTAAGGAGATGAATTTCTAGCCCTTACTCTTTTCTCCTGTCCTCTGGGACCTGTCTTTCCTAATCTTTGCCATGCCTATGTAACCTGAATTCCCATTGTATCCATTCGTGTGCACATTTTGCTGCCGCTCCAGACCCAAGCCGCCTGCCAGCTCATGGTCAACTCTCCCTGCTTCCTCAGCAATCTATCTCTTTTTTTCCCCCCTTGCTCTTCACCCCTCTTGGGCCCTCCTCTCCTGTCGCTTGTCCTTCCTGTCACCCAGTCATACCACCTTTCATTTCTCCCCTCTTGGATACTTTGCCTCCCCAAATTCCTACCCTAACCCATCACAACTCATCTGACTCCTATTCTCCTGCTGACATCTCAGGCTTGAATAAGCCCACAGGTACCCTCTGTACCTGTCTCAGCATTCTCCGAAAGGCACATCGAGGCACCCATGCCTGTGCCCTTATGAGCAGCAACCCCAACTGCTCCATCCTCCTTTATCACTGACTTTCCTGCCCAGCACACGTGCTGGGGGCTAATCTCGTCAAGCTCTTTTCCGACCCACTCAATGCATCCGCGCTGCCCCCTCAGCCTCTGCCAGCAGATGAACTATCACCACCCCACCCTTCCCTGCAGAATGCACTTTCACTCATAAACAAGGCCATTGTGACTCACGTCCTTATTGTGGATGAATGCAGCAACATCATGGCTTCCACGGAAACTTGGCTCTTGGGTGGACACACCTTGCCCCTTACTGAAGCCTCCCAGCCTGGTTATAAATGCCACCATCTGCCCCGCTCAACCCACCATGGTGGCGGTGTTGCTCTTATCACCAAATCACACCTTGCTCCCCCTGCTCCTTGGATACCTGTCCTCCTTCCAGCACCTCACCTTATTCCACCCCTTTGCCTCTCTTTTAAAATTTTAATTCACTACAACGACCCAAATCCCACCCAAGTTTCTCACTGAGATATCCTCCCTCTGTAGTGAGGGACTCCTCATCTTCGGTGATTTCAATCACCATCTCAAATCAGCTGGCCTTCTTTCCTCTGATATAAGTGCCCTCCTGTTCTCCCATAATCTCTCCCTCCATATAAACTCTCCTACCCATTTTCATGACCACCTCCTTGACCTTGCTGAAATAACAACAGAAAATGCTGGAAAAACTCAGCAAGTCAGGCAACATCCGTGGAGAGAAATTTGAGTTGACGTTTCGGGTTTGACCCTTCTTCAAAACTGGAGAGAAAAGGAACTAGATCGAAGGCAGGGCTGCGATCGGACAAAAGAATAAAAGAACCAAAAGAAGTAAAAGAGATTAGAAGCTAGACGAGATGGTAATAGGCTGTGATTAGGTGTAAAGTGTACTGGCAGGGCAAAAGATAGCTGCCAGGTGTGAGAGAGAAACAAAAGGAAAGGGGGGGGGGAAAGGAAAGGAGTGGAAAAATA
Organism: Somniosus microcephalus; assembly: GCF_052327205.1. Classification (NCBI taxonomy): domain Eukaryota; kingdom Metazoa; phylum Chordata; class Chondrichthyes; order Squaliformes; family Somniosidae; genus Somniosus; species Somniosus microcephalus. The sequence goes on from NC_140990.1 coordinate 300,809,925, forward strand.
TAAGTGAAAATGAAATGGGGGCCGAGGTTATGATCTGAAATTGTTGAACTCGATATTGAGACCGGAAGGCTGCAGAGTGCCTAATCGGAAGATGAGGTGCTGTTCCTCGAGTTTACGTTGAGCTTCCGTGGAACAGTACAAGAGGCCAAGGACGGTGAGGTCCGAGTGGGAATGGAGCGGTGAATTGAAATGACAGGCGACCGGAAGCTCGGGGTCACCCTTACGGACTGAACGGAGGTGTTCCGCAAAGCGGTCACCCAATCTGCGTTTGGTCTCCCCAATGTAGAGGAGACCGCATCGTGAGCAGCGAATACAGTATACTAGATTGCGAGAAGTACAAGTAAATCGCTGTTTCACCTGGAAGGGGTGTTTGGGGCCCTGGACAGTGGGGAGGGGGGAGGTATAGGGGCAGGTGTTACATCTCCTCCGCTTGCACGGGAAGGTGCCAGGCAAAGGGGAAGGGCTGTTTGGGGTGATAGAGGAGTGGACTAGGGTGTCTCGGAGAGAGCGGTCCCTGCGGAATGCTGAAAGGGGAGGGGAGGGGAAGATACATTTGGTGGTGGGATCACTTTGGAGGTAGCGGAAATGCCGGAGGATGATCCGTTGAATGTGGAGGCTGGTGGGGTGAAAGGTGAGGACAAGGGGAACCCTATCGTGGTTCCGGGAGGGAGGGGCAGGGGTGAGGGCAGAGGTGCGGGAGATAGAACTGACACGGTCGAGGGCAGTGTCAACCACGGTAGAGGGGAATCCTCGGTTGCGGAAAAAGGAAGACATGTCTGAAGCACTGGTGTGGAAGGTGGCATCGTCGGAGCAGATACGGCGGAGGCGGAGAAACTGGGAGACCTTGCTATCTCACGTAGCCTCTCTACTCTCATCGTCTCTATCACAGACAAGGCCATCTTTGACCACATTCTTGTATCCCTCACCACCCACAGCCTCCTGCCTTTTAAACACCACAGTCATTAACCCCTCCTCAAAAACCCACCCTCAACCTCCCTTGTCCTTGCAATCTACCACCCCATCTCTAACCTCGCTTTCCAATCCAAAGTCCTGAACGTGTTGTCACCTTCCAAATTCGTGCCCATCTTTCCCACAACTCCATGTTTGAATCTCTGTAAGTAGGTTTCTGCCTCTGCCACAACACTGAAACTATTCAATTCAAAGTAACAAATGACATGCTCTCTGACTGTGACCATGATGCCTATCCTTCTTGACCTCTCTGTAGCCTTTGACATGGTCAACCACACCATCTTCCTCCAATGTTTCTCCTCCGTTGTTCAGTTTAGTGGGACTGCCTTCCTTGGCTCCACTCTTACCTACCAATTGCAGAGAGAGTATCATCTATGTAAGTTTAGCTATCCTTGGACTCCCTCCTCTCACAAAGCTTTAAGTTACCCCTCTAATATATCCTTCTTTGGCTTGGCATCCACTTTTGTCTGATTATGCTTCTGTGAAGCACATTGGGACATTTTCTACATTAAAAGCGCAATATAAAAGGCAGGTTGTGTGCTGTTGTGTGCATTTCAAGCTAACAGTCAATCAATTTGATATAATTTAGAAGAAAATTGGTGCAGTGTCAAGCATTGCTGCTGTATTCCCTCTACTTCCTCTCGCTGCATTACCTGTTGTGGCACTTAAAGCCACAGTTTCCTTTTATGTTGTCCTGCAGAGACCAATTTTAAGGCCATCAGAAATGTGCTTAAACCAACAACAACAAAAACTTGCATTTATTTAGTGCCTTTACCGTAGTAAAACATCCCAAGGTGATTCACAGGAGCGTAATCAGACCAAAGTTGACACGGAGCTAAAGTAGGACAGGTGAAGGTAGTTTTTAAGGCATGTCTTAAAAGAGGAGAGAGGTGGACAGGTTTAGGAATGAGTTCCAGTGTTTAGAGCCTAGACGCCTGAAGGCATGGTCGCCAATGGTGGGGCAAAGGAACTGGGGGCGAAGAAAGAGAGGGTAGCAGAAGAGGCCAGAGTTGGAGGAATGCAGAGATCTTGGAGGATTGTAGGGATGGAGGAAGTTACAGAGATGGGGCGGGGCAAGGCCATGGAAGGATTTGAATGTGAGGATGAAAACTTTAAAATAGAGTTATTGCTGGATCTGGAGGCAATGTAGATCAGCGAGCGCAGGGGTGACTGGGAGTTAGGATACGGGCAGCAAAGTTTTGGATGAGTTTAAATTTATGGTGGGTGAAAGATGGGAGAGCGGCCAGAGAGCTTTAGAATAGTCGAGTCTGGAGGTAACAAAAGTATGGATGAGGGTTTCAGCAGCAGATAGGCTGAGGCATGGTCGGAGACGGGCAATATCATGGAGGTGGTAGTAGGCGGTCTTTGTGATAAAGAGACTATGGGGTTGGAAGCTCAGCTCATGGAAAATAGAGAGGGGAATGGAATGGGTGGCTAGGGAATGGAGTTTGTGGTGGGGGCTGAAGACGATGGCTTCAGACTTCCCAATGTTTAATTGGAGGAAATTTTGGCTAACCCAGGACTGGACGTTGGACAAGCAGTCTGACAACACAGAGGCAGTGGAGGTGTCGAGAGAGGTGGTGGTGAGGTAGAGCTGGGTATTGTTAGTGTACATGTGGAAGTTGACGTATTTTTAGATGATGTTGTCGTGGGGCAGCATGTAGATGAGAAATTGGAAGGGGCAAGGATAGATCCTTGGGGGACTCCAGAGGTTATGGTGTGGGGGCAGGAAGAGAAGCTATTGCTACTCCCTAGCTACGGCTGGATAAGCAATCGTGTAACCAGGCGAGGCCACTCCCTTTCAGGTGGAAAACAGCAGAGAGGCATTGGAGGAGGATGGTGTGATCAGCCGAGCCAAAGGCTGAAGAGAGGTCGAGAAGGATGAGGAGGGATAGGGAACCACGGCCACAGTCACATGAGATGCCATTTGTGACTTGGCCCGCTCAGTGCTATGGCACGGTGTAAACCTCATTGGAGAGGTTCAAACATGGAGTTGCAGGAAAGTTGGATACAGATTTAGGAGACGACAATACATTCAATGACTTTGAAGAGGAAAGGGAGGTTGGACATAGGGCGGTAGTTTGCAAGGACAGAGGTGTCAAGGGTGGGCTTTTGAAGAGGGGGGATAATGACGGCAGAATCGAAAGGCGGGGGACAGTTCCTGAGGCGAGGTAACCATTTACAATATCAGCCAGGATTAGCACCAGGAAGGGAAGTCGAGTGGTTAGTAGTTTAGTGGGAATAGGATCGAGAGAGCAGGAGGTGGGTCCCATGGACAAAATGAGTTCGGAGAGGGCATGAGCGGAGATAGGAGAGAAACTAGAGAAAGATGCGAGGTCTGGACTTGGGCAGGGAGGATCTTTGGGGGAAATTTTGTTTGGTAGGTAAGGGGAATGGAGGGATGTGACAGAGGCAGCTGAACAGATGGTCTTAATCTGAATCACAAAGAAGTTGTGAGCTTGTCGCAATTATTGTTATGAAGTCCTCTCATTTGTTGTTGGAGGTGAGGCTGGAGTGGGCATGAGGGAGGGGTTTAAGAAGCCGGGGATTATATTTGTATTCCTGGATGATCTTGGAACGGTGAGCAGTTTTGGGAGAGGAGAGCAGAGCCTGATAGTGCTGATGTGGTCCAGCCAAATCCAGCAATGAATGGCTAAACTAGTTGTGCGCCATAAACGTACCAATCTGCGTCCCTTGGACTTAAGGGAGCGAAGATGGGGGCCGTACCAAGGAGAACAATCAGGGTGGGAGAGAGTAAGGGGGAGAAATTCAGTATCGCCACGTTTGGGGTGTAATACTCGAGCGGGTGCGAAATTTAGCGCCTAGCGCAAATTATCGCCACCTACTGCTAAATTGACCCGCTTCGCCCCAGGAGGTGCTTGGAGTGCTAAAGCAGGCGCTGCACGACTGTCTTAAGGTGCTAAGCCAGAGAAGCGAGGCGCTACCACCGAGGGCGGGCGCAGCGCAGGTGCGGCCAGTTAGCGATTGCACGCAGACACGCTGGCGCCGGTCAGCTCTTAAAGGGGAGGTTCGATCTTGGATTGCAGCCACACCCTGCGCATCGGAGCCCTGATTCTCGGCCTGGACAGACCTGCTGCCATATTCTAACGCCTAGGACCATGGAGAGGGCCAGGAAGCGAGCGCAGCGGTTCAGTGAGGGGGCCTTGCAGGTTCTGGTTGGCGCGGTGGAGCGCAGGCGATCTATCCTGTTCCCGGACAGTGGCAGGAGGCTGCTGCCCAACGACTATCACAAAGCTTGGAGGGAGGTGGCTCACAGAGTGACCTCCAGCAGCATGGTGCCTAGGACCCCTGTGCAATGCAGGAAGAAGTTCAACGACCTCACTCGGGTCGTTAGGGTGAGTGTACCCTTTTCAGTATCCTCTTCATCCCTGCATGTCCACCTCACTTAATGGCCAAAGGGTCCTGAAAGCCCCAATGCCCAGCCCTCATCCAACACCTATGGGCCTTTCATGAAACTTACATGCACATTCAGCACTTTACACACTGTAAGGGCTATTCCACCATGGGAGGAAGTGCAGCCAAGATCAGGGCTTCACACTGTAAGGGCTATTCGAGCATGGGAGGCAGTGCAGCCAAGATCAGGGTTTCACCGGCCTCACCTTCAAGCCCTCACCGATCTGGAGCAGTGAGTCCAGCGGATTATGGCAGGCCGGAAGATTGGCCCCGTCGCCACTGGAGATGCCGGCCCCGTTCTGGACAGCAATGGTAAGGTGATCACCTTTTTGACCTCTCTCCTTCCACTTGTGCCTCACACCAGCATCCTTTGCCACTATCGAACCAATACAGTGCATTGCAGCACTCATGCCTCCCTCGCTGCCGCCCTGTCCTCACGCTAAAGCCACTCTTGTACCTCCCTGATTCGCCAGGTGAGGAGGCGGGCCCTCAAGCTGCCACTGTGAGTGACTCTGAAGGCGACGATGAGGAGGAAGCCGGACCATCAGTGCCACCCTCAGCCGAGGCAGCCCATGGCCATAATGGGGACATGTCTTCCCTGGAGGGGAGCAGGGGGGAATGGTCTGAGGAGGGTGACGCTCCGGGGCCCAGCAGGCTGCAGCAACACGGGGGGGGGGGGGGGGTAGGGAAGCTCAGGGGCCTTCTCCCCGGAGGGAGAGTCTGACCTCAAGTCCTGCTACAGTGAGCGCAGAAGAGGTGCGGCTCCTCGCTGAAATGAGCGCCCAGGCGGAGCACAGGCACACTGAGCTCATGGCTGCAGTGGCAAGGATGCCCGAATCCATTGAGTCACTGGCAAGGAGTGTCCAGGACTTCGGCGCAGCACAGACAAGGAGTTGCCAGGACTTCGGCGCAGCACAGGCAAGGAGTCTACAGGACTTCGGCGCAGCACAGGCAAGGAGTTGCCAGGACTTCGGCGCAGCACTGGCAAGGAGTCTACAGGACTTCGGCGCAGCACAGGCAAGGAGTTGCCAGGACTTCGGCGCAGCACAGGCAAGGAGTCTCCAGGACTTTGGTGCAGCACAGGCGGCTTCCACGCAAGTGCTTAGTGGGGTAATGCAGTCAGTGGCTGGTCTGATGCAGACGCAGATTGAGGCCACACGAGCACTGACTGCTGCCACCCTCGCTGGATCGGGCACGAATCGCCGGGGCCCTCGCCGCGCCGCAGCAGGCCAGCAGTCTGTGCTTCAGCAGATTGCTCCGCATGCTGCAGTGCTGCCCCATGGGAGTGCCAGTGTGTCGTCCGACCAGGGAATTGCTGTCCTCTGTCAGGATGGCAGCATTCCTGCTGCCAACACTGTCACTTCTCCACTGCAGCTGCCACCACCTGTAGGACAGACTGCTACCGCCCATGCAGAGTTGGAGCAGTCAGCAGCCGGGCCAGCCAGGCCCAGAGCTGGTCCAGGCCGTGCCTCAAGGGCATCTGCCGACTCAGTTTCTGACACTCAGCAGCCTTCCCCCAGCCTTGCTGCAGCCACTGGAGTCCCATTGCGCAGGAGCTGCTGGGTGGGAAGGGGCAAATCTCGCAAGCAAAGCAGATCACCCTCGAAGGGCAAAAAGTAGGAGGTGTGGCAAAATGCTGTTAAATGTTTTATTGAAGGCCGAGGATCGTGGTCATTTTTTGGTTACTCTTTTGTTCATTGTCTACAGGTTGTGAGAGCCAGTTATGTGTCTGACTGCTTTTTTGGGGGTTTCTCTCTATTACTTTGTCATGCGGGAAGGGCACACAGTTTGTTAAATAAAGAAGTGTCTTTATTCAGAATGTGCATGTTTGCTCTTTGAACTATTTGTTGCCTTGACCGGCTTAGGGGTTGCGGAACGGTTCCATTCATGTTCTTTCAATGGCAGAAGCCATTCCCTCAGAGGGGGCCTAGAACCGACTTGCAATAAGCCGCTGATGGACGGCCCTTGCACTTTGTGCCTCTCTCCCGTCTTGGTGCTCCTCCTCCTCCTCTGCTGGTGCTCCAATGTCTGGTGGCAGTGGCTGAGTCCTGAGGATTGCCAGGTTATGCAGCATGCAGCACACTACAGCGAAATGGGAGACTCGCTCAGATGAGTACTGAAGGGCTCCCCCGGAATGGTCCAGACAGCGGAACCGTTGCTTGAGCACGCCGATTGTGCGCTCAATGATGTTCCTGGTCGCTTGATGGCTCTCATTATATCGTTCTTCAGCAGGGGTGCTGGGCGCACGGAGCAGGGTCATCAGCCAGGTGCACAGAGGATAGCCCTTATCCCTGAGAAGCCAGCCTCCTGGGTGAGCCGGGGCTTCGAAAAGGTCTGCCACAGAAGTCTGGCGCAGGATGAAGGCATCTGCTGCCTGGAAAGCGGGCATTGACAGCGAGTATCAGCTGTCTGTGGTCACACACCAACTGGACGTTCAACGAATGGAACCCCTTCCGGTTGCGGTAATCCTCGGCATTCTCTTGCGGCGCCCACAAAGCCACATGCGTGCAGTCAATGGCGCCCTGGACCATGGGGAAGCCTGCTATTCTTGCAAATCCCATTGCGCGCTCTTGCTGCTTGTCCAGGGTCATGGGGAAGGAAATGTACTGACGTCTCCTTTTAAAGAGGGTATTCGTGACTTGACGGATGCAGCAATGCACCGCGAACTGGGAGATATTGGCAATGTCACCAGTAGCGGATTGGAAGGAGCCGGTGGCATAGAAGTTGAGAGCCACTGTCACCTTCACTGCCACCGACAGAGACGTCCTGCTCCTCAGTTGAGGCTGCAGGTCTGGCTGAAGCAGGTGGCAGAGCTCAGTGACCACCTCCCTGCTGAATCGCAGCCTCCGAAAACACTGCTCCTCAGACATGTTGAGGTATGAGAACTGTTGGCAGAAAACCCTGGGACGGTAAGGTCTCGTGTGCCGACGCCTGTTGGCCCTCCTCCATCTGGCCATGATTGGCACTCTCTCTCGGCGTCTCTGAGCCCTCTCAATGTAATGGAGAAGCTCAACGTTTCCACCCATTGCAGCCCCCATAGTATGTGGCCACTCAAGGTTATGCCAGTGAAAAAGCAAACCAACTACAAAGTTCTGGGCCCAAGCCAAAAGTACCTGTGCGAGCGCTGACTCAAAGCAGAAAGCTCTCTCCCTTTGTCTCTCTGCAAATCTCTCTCTCACAGAAGGAGTGGTCCAAAAATGGCTACCACAAAGAAGCCAGGAAGAGCCCCCTTTAAATAGCACCCCCCCCCCCCCCCAAGCCCCAAAGCGACTGGGAACCGTTGCAGTCAACCAGTCGCTGGGAGCGCCAGGCGGAAAGGAGGGGGGCGCCACTGAATTTCCGGTTCGGGGTGTCCCAAGGGCGTTGCACCATGAAATTACGTCAGGAGCTGCGCGCGCAGCTGAGCGGGCGTTGCGGTTTTGCGCCGCCGCTAAATGTCCGCTCAATTTCGCGAGAGGCGCAGGTCTCGCTGCGCCCGGGCGCTAGCCACCTCACGCCCCACTTATCGCCCTCTTAAGGTGTCAACGGGTGGCGCAAACAACTGAATTTCTCCCCCTAAGTGTCTTACTGAGGTCAAGGGCATCAAAGGTGGAGGTGAGGGTGTGATTGAGCAGATTATACTACACCATCCTTGAGTAGGCCAGATCACCAACAACAATGAGTCAGCCTACAGGGAGGAGGTCCAGCATCTCGTGAAGTGGTGCGCCGATAACAACCTGGCCCTTAACATCAAGAAAACCAAAGAAATCATTGTGGACTTCAGGAAGTCTAAAGGCGGAAGTCACACCCCCATCCACATCAATGGGGCTGTGGTGGAAAGGGTGGACAGCTTTAAGTTCCTCGGAGTCCACATCACGGAAGACCTCTCCTGGTCCCTCAATACCTCCTCTCTGGTGAAGAAGGCCCAGCAGCGCCTATATTTCCTAAGGAGGCTGAAGAGATGTAACCTGTCACCCCTGATCCTCTCTAACTTTTACCGCTGCACAATAGAGAGCATCCTGACGAACTGTATCACAGTATGGTATGGCAGCTGTAGCTACTATGACCGGAAAGCCCTGCAGCGGGTAGTCAAAACTGCCCAACGCATTACCGGCACCCGGCTACCGACCATAGAGCACATATACCAGAAACGCTGTTTACGGAGGTCACGGTCCATCATCAAAGACCCTACCCACCCCAGCCACAGTCTGTTCGCCCTCCTGCCATCTGGGAGACGCTACGGATGCATTCGCACCCGAACGACCAGATTTAGGAACAGCTTCTTTCCCAGGGCTGTCATCCTACTGAACTCCACAAATAAACTCTAAAGCCTGCACATCTGCCAATGCACTTTATTATGGTTATGTTTATGTTAATGTATTACAAGCCAAATGTATGTTGAATGTTTAAATGTCTTAATCTAAATGTACACTTTCGGGAGCCGCAAGCCTACATTTCGTTGCACTGCACTTGTGCACTAACAATGACAATAAAGTTGATTATGATTATGATTACACCTTCACTCTCCCTACAGCACTCAAAATAGATTGCTCACATTGCAACCTACATACATGATGATATTTCTTAAACCTATTTCCTAGATTTTTTGCCAATTGACGATGAATGAACAGTAAATCTAGCCCATTGCTTCTCGTCGAAATAAAAACTGCATCAAAAATTTGTTATACAAAGCAAAATTGGAGCTTCATGACAAGATTAACATTTACTAAATTAAGTATACTTATTAACATTTAAGGTTTTGATGCAATAAAATGCAACAAATGTGTATTGCAAAAGAACCTCATTTATTATTTCTTTCTCTTCCACTTTAACATTGTCAACTATGGTCGTGACTTAACAAAAAAGTAACAAGGTTACAAAGCTTTAACGGCTGGCTTCTTGTTTGTGCAATTAATATTTCACTTCAGTCTGGCTATTCTATGAATGGGGAGCATGTTAAGCAAATGCTGATGCCCCATAAGGCTTCTCAAAAAAAAAAAATTCTCCTCTCGCACCTCCAAGAAGGAACTAAGTTAACCAGATGTTTAAAAAATAAAATTTTCCTGAATGCCAACTGCTATGACGATGTTAAATTTTTATTTTTTCAGGCCCATCCATTTCAGCAACACATGTCCTGTGTACTGGTGGGACTGACCTTTGCTCTTTGCCCCTGGGTTCCTGACAATCACAGGAACCAGGAGAGCGCAGTGCCCCAGAGGTGGATTGCAGGGAAGAGACAGTGGAGGAGGGTGAGGTGAGACCTGGAGCAAAAATCACAGTCACACAGGGTATGTGCTACGAGAAATTTAACAGCACATAAAACACATTCAAATACACTCACAACGGATTGGGATAGGCAATAAATTGTACAAAAGAGATTAGTACCCCAACAGCATTTGCATAAATCTACCTTTCAAACTGTCACTGGCTACTGTTGCAGTTACTTGAACACGTTACAAAGGGAATGGCACAAGATTAAATGGGAATCAACCCAAACATATTGTATATTTACTTTCAGTATACAGCAAACAAATATATTTACCACACATGGCCAGTAACATAAGAACTGTACCGCAAGAGAATGCAAATCATATCAAAACAGAAATTAATCCTTAACCAACAGTAAGCCTCATCAAGGTAGAGTAAGCTATCACTATTAAGATCTCAAGACCTCACTGATCCATATTAAAGCCAGATATGCATTATCTACATTATTCTGTACTGCATCAACAGGGGGAGGCCTTTCAGCACGTCGTACGCCATCGCAATCACTCTAGGAGCACAGTATGATTACTTAAAGTATTCTGGTTCAAAATGTTCACATAAGCATTTTTTACCCTCACATCAATTAACCATGGCTCTTTCCCCTATGTAAATAGAGCTATAATGAAAAGAAGTGCATTTTTAGTATTTTGGGCTACGCCAGCTAATCAATTTGATGAACTAATTGATAATAAATGGTAACTGACAGCTAACAGAAGTCAATTAATTGCGTTTTAGGTGGCAGAGCCATGCACAACAAAAAAGGCAGTCATTGAAGTGCATTAGGAACAAAACAATAGCTCTACAGTTACCTCTAAAAGGTCACATTGATGTGAATTTATTTTTAATTAGTGCAGAAAGCCCCTTAAGACAAAAAAGGTGGGGGCGAAGAAACAAATTCCGAACAAAGGCAATGTAGCAAGCAATCCCCGAGAAAAACACAGACATGATTAAAGTTTAGAATGTTGCCTAAAATGTTTGTAACCATGGAATTTTAAAGTACGTTAGCAGCACAATTCTTTTGGAATATAATGCTTTGGAGTTCAAATCTGGTTCAGATAGATATGAATCAGTTTTATCTGTGCGCACTTGTTGCAGAAAGCAATTTCAGAATCCATCTGTAACAGAGAAGCTATTTAGATTTGTATATCAAAATGCGCCCCCTGTATTGAAGGCTCGCATTGAAATCTGTTTGACTCTGCAAAGAGAAGCCAAAGTTAATCCATTGAACCTGTTCAGTGGCACAGTGCCTTATGGGAGTGTGCCTGCTCCGCCAGCACAAAGTGATGTGTTCTACAATGTAATAGCACAGTTTGGATGTCTTTAAAAAGGGAGTTTTTTAACTATCAGTACTTCCTCTTTCCTCTGTAAATCAGTTACAAAAAAATTACCATTCACTCTAAATAAAAACAGAGAATTACCAACAGGTCTGAGAGCATCTGATGGGGAAAAGAAAAGGTAACTGTTTCAGACGGAGGCCCTTCATCAACAACTACTACCCGTTTCTACTTCAGATAAAGTGAAAATCATAAAGCAGCAGTGCAGTTTATGATTTGCAGCTTCTGTTTTTGCACATGCACTGATTTCCAAATGTTTCACGTGAAGAAGGACATTGAAAAAGGCAAGTACCACAAATGCAGTCGTTTTTTTAACTGTTTTACCAAAACAGTTGGATGGAATAGCACTGAAGGATGGCACTTCAAGTTGGTGCTGCAAGGCACTGTTAACTTGAATGGTATTCAGTGCAACAATTCCTGCTCCCCAATCCCACCCTGCCCCACACACACACAGCCAGTTCCACATTTCATGCCGTGTCCTCAAGGAGGAGGCAAAGAACATATACCAGGTGCTTTACAGGAGGAAAGTGGGACAAATAAACAAGGGGAAGTCAGCCACAGCCTACTCTTACATGGCAACTAGGAGTCAAACCAAGAGATAGCCCTGGGAATGTCTGCCCATTTTCTTGGTTTGGGAATGATGAGTGATGTAATGAAAAACTTTAAAAGATTAGGAGAAATAACATACCATCTCTCTCTATTTATTATATTCCTTTAGATGGCTTTCACTTCTCGAGGTTGTTACTTTGAAAACTATTTGTGTGTGATTTAATGAGGTCTATTCAATCACGTTGGTATGAAACCAATTGGAGAGTGCAGAACAATGTAGCTTTCTGCATTTAATAGCATTATTGTACTGCATACTTTTCCTGTACTTATTTCAGCACAATATTTAGGTAGAATCTGTCTAAAACGATTATTAAATGACAGTAAATGTGCCGTGTCTAATACCATTTTGGCTGCCCACCTCTTCAAAGGGTCAATATTAAAGCACTGTAGAGGGGAGAATGCTTTGTTTTCCTTATTGTCAAATATACAATTTGCCTCCTCTGCATTAAGAGAGGCCAGGTTGTAATAAGGTGACATAAAAAACAAATGTCTCCATATTCTTATCCGAACCACAGACATAACACAGTCAAAACCACCCACCAACAAATAAAACACTTGGGATGCTCGGCAACATTTTCACACAACCCGTTAAATCCTGTATGTTTCATTAATTCTGCTGTCATTTTATTTCAATTGCAGCATCAAAAAGGGATATATTTAATTTAGAGGCCGTATAAACAACAACAACAACTTGGCCTAGAAATTGGGTTTTGGTCTTGCCAGGGCTGTAGCGCCAGAAAGTTTGCGCCAGCGGTAATGCGGCAGCGCGCGACGAAAATTCGGGTGCGCCGGGCCCAGACGGCGGCGGGCGCTAAAACCCTCCTTTAGCGCCTCAAAACGGGCGTGAACTTGGGTTTCCCAGCGCTAATCCCCCGCTGCGGCACCCGATGCGGTGCGGCAGGCGGGGGAACTGCAGGCCTCCTCCTCCTGTTAAGGAGGAGCTGCCTGCAGCCGACAACTGTCCGGCGGATTGACCCGACATCTGAGCCCGGCACCTCGGGGAAGTGCCGGGCTCGCATCAGACACTGATCAGGGCCGCGGGGGGGGAATGCAGGAGTCCGGGAAGGGAGGTGCGGGCAGGCGGCCGCCGGGAACGCGGCCGGCCGCCGCTCCTTTATGCGCCGGCGCACACTGGGGGAAGACTCTGTTGCCAGAGTCTTAGTTGCGCCTGCCACGGGCGAGGCGGGCGCAACTGAATTTCGGCTTGGGGCCGGGTTACCACGGCAACCGGGACGCTGCGCACACCGATGACGTCATCGGTGCCGGCGCAGCGCTACCGGTGCAACGCCGATTTAGGGCCCCAGGGAATTTCTCAACTGGCCATAACTCCGGCGCTAGGCCCTCTAGCGCCTCAAATGCGGCGCTAAGCCTACCGAATTTCTAGGCCCTTGTATTTATATAGCGCCTTTAACGTAGTAAAACATCCCAAGGCGCTGCACAGGAGTATTATCAGACAAAAAAAATTGACACATAAGGAGAAATTAGGGCAGGTGACCAAAAGCTTGGTCAAAGAGGTAGATTTTAAGGAGCGTCCTAAAGGAGGAAAGAGAAGTAGCGAGGCGGAGAGGTTTAGGCAGGGAATTCCAAAGCTTAGGGCCTAGGCAACAGAAGGTACCGCCACCAAAGGTTGAGCGATTATAATCAGGGATGCTCAAGAGGTCAGAATTAGAGGAGCGTAGATATCTCGGGGGGGTTGTGGGGCTGAAGGAGATTACAGAGATAGGGAAACCTACTGCAACTTGTTGCAATAATGTATAGTGAATATGCACCTCAATTTCTTATATAGTCCATAAATATATATTTTTTTAAATGATAATTTGTTGTACCTTGTTCCTCTGGTTGGCAATTGTAAAACTACCAATTAGTTTTAATTATTACACAACCTTAAACGAGCTGGACATGCCCCTTTCTCTAGTTCAGATACAATAGTCTATCAGATCTGCCACTAAGCAAAGTGGGGCTGAGAAAACACAGTCAACTTTGGGTGGGTGGGAATGAGCCGCTGCCAGTAATCCGCTGTGATTCACTGTACCTGCATGAGTAGGGTTGCCAATTCCGGCTGAATGTCTTCACATGACCGCCCACTCCACTCCCGCCATTGTTCATTCGACACGTCCATCCTCATGCAGCACCAGCTCTCCGCACCAATTGAAATATGAACGGACTCTTCATTAACCGATTGAATGATGCGTGACTGTCAGTCAAAAAGCCTATTTTCCCCATCTCCAATATTTTTATAACAATGAAATTAAAGTATTCAAAGAAAGTGAAAAATAAAACACAATTATTTTTAATGGCCCTATGATTTTTCTCCTGGGTTGCTCGCAGCCGTGTCCAGGAGGTCATCCTTTAATTCCTGGAGACTCCAGGATAATCCTGGAGGGCTGGCAAACCTACGCATGAGGAGGGGAAGCGGAAGAACGGGAAGGTAGCAGAAGTGCAATTTCACTTGAAAAAATACTTTTATTTGGTGGATTATTAGTTATAGAATAATCTTATTATTGTCTATCCCATCACCAATCTGAGTAATTTTTTACTACTAACTTTCCAGGGTGCAGATTGCCTCTACGAAAGAACATAAAGGGCAACTTTCTCCTAAGAGCACAGCAAGGTGTGAATATTTGTGATGCTCTATGAAGCAATATGATGGGAACAGCAGATCTCAAAATGTCACAAGCCATGAGCATTTTTTATGTTACTAAGTGGAATGAGAAACGTTAAGCTACATTAACGAAGTGTAGGCTAGGAATGACCAACGCCGAGTGTAGGACCCAGCAGTATACTGTATTCACTTACAGTGCAACAGTTGAGCACAGCGCACACTGAAGCTCCTGATACCATCATGGTGGCATAGTGGTTAGCACTGTTGCCTCACAGCACCAGGGACCCGGGTTCGAATCTGGCCTTGGGCGACTGTCTGTGTGGAGTTTGCACATTCTCCCCGTGTTTGCGTGGGTTTCCTCCGGGTGCTCCGGTTTCCTCCCACAGTCCAAAGATGTGCGGGTTAGGTTGATTGGCTATGATAAATTGACCCTTAGTGTTAGGGGGATTAAATATGTGGGGTTACGGGGATAGGGTGGGATATGTGTTGGTGTAGGGGTTACGGGGATCGGGTGGGATATGTGTCGGTGCAGGCTCGATGGGCCGAAATGGCCTCTATCTGCACTGTGGGGTTTCTGTGATTTCTGTGATCTCATGTGCCGCATACGTGCGGTTAAACTCATGAGAAGATCACATTGGTTAATATCACAAACTGTGCTGTGGGGGAGAAATTGCTAAAATCATGTGGTGCTTTAAGTGATGTCATCTTGTTAGGGTTTTAAGTATACTTACACAACTTCTCTTTGAGGTATCAATTTCTTGAGACAGTTCAGTCACATATATAAAAATAAGAGCAAGGGATAGTTGGGAATAACGAAAAGGCTAAAATATAAGAGAGAAGGTTCAAATTAATTGTCTAAACTCTCTCACCACCACCTCCCCCCACCACTGAATTATTGCCTTGAAATCGCCGCCTTCTGTCTATGGGATACATTTTATCTTATATCTTTAAGTCTTTAAATGTTACCATTATCAGCTGCAGTGCTGTTTCTGCAGGTGGTGTGACGCAATGAACCCAAAGACAAGCTTCATCTCAGCGACAGCTTTCTTTCTATTTTGATTTTTTTTTTCCAAGAGCGTGGTGCAGTTCTCCTGCTGATGGATACAGACATTTCTGAGCTGTCAGTAAGCGTGATAAAGCAGATCTTGACAGAAGCTCAGGCAATTTTTTTGTGCTATACTTTGTGAGGTACTGTTTTACTTTAATTCCCTTGCAAGTTTCTGTGGCAAGACAGCTGAGAATTGTGCAGCACGACAGTCACAGAAGGGAATTAAAGATATGTAGGGCTTTATTACTGCAGGTTTACACTATAGCTGATTAGAGAAATTCTCTCTTAAGTATATCCCATATTATCTTGCAGTTCAAACTGTTAAAAATAATATTCTGCCACATTATGCAATATAAACTTACGTAAATCAGGATTTTTTTTCCACGCATCGTGCTTTCTTTAAACGACTGATTGCAAGATTTGGGTACACTAATGAAGATGTCAGCTGAATTACTTAATCACCTGTCTTATTACTAGAATTCTGAGAGAACTGGGATTAATTTTTCTGGTTTTCGCAGTGCTTCAGAGCAGAACAATTCTTCCCTACTCATGTTCTGCATTTCAGAATACAGTATGAAATCATGCTGTGCATTCATCTAAGGGAGAGACAAAACACCACGGATCAGTATCAGTATCTTTCAACCTGATGCTCTGGGCTCCTGATTTAATTGCAAGGTAAAGGAAACCTTCCAGGACAATAAGATTGTGACCCCGTGCACACCGAGTTATTCAGGAATGTACAATTCCAATTTTATTTTGGGTGAATGAGAGAACCAGGTTTGAAACCCATCTTATCTAGGTATTCACACTCAGACTTCCTCCAGATTGCCATTCTGGGCTGGGTTGTCGGGTCAGAGTGCCAAGCAGAGGTAAGGCCTACCTGACTGGAGACAAGAAAGGAAAATCAGGAAGGATTATACGCTGGGTTGCATTTCATACCACTCCCCCTCAAGCTGATTTCAGCGTGTCACTGGCAGAGGCCTTCAATAGGACTGTGGTTGACAACCTCAAGCAGCATGAATACATTGAATAACTGGAAACATTATACAGTGCTGTGTGAAGTTGATTCTGAACAATGTTCAAATCTTGCTTACTGAGTAACAAAATGGAAACTAATGTTTTCGCAGTATGAAAGTCTCAAAATTATTACATTTAAAGACATATTAACAGCCAAACATAAAATCAAATTAACAAAATCTCTGAACAGTACATAGGAATGTCTCAAGTTTGGCTAACACCACGGTATAAATCTGTTTAAACTTGCAGTTGAGCACCGTGCAACTCTCAATCTAAATGGCACCGACTGATCTACTTCCATCAAATGCTGGGATTACAAAGTCCCAGTGCCTGATACCAGTCTAAAGCCATCTGTACATCAATCTGATACTGATCAGATTAGACAGGTGTAAGCACCGACCAAGTCAAATCCTCATTCAATTTTTATCTCAAGGAAATTGACAATACCTTTCCTGGTCTGGGAGTTTAATGGGTTTCACATATGGAAGGTGATGGGTATAAATGCTAAGTTTCCCTTGGCCTGACACACTGTTGGGAACCAGTGTATAAATGGAAATGTGGTAGTGATTTGGTTAAACACTGAGAGCACACATTCAGTTGATGATGTCCAGCGTGTGAATGCAACTGGGACATAGAGTTGCCAACCCTCTCAGATTGTCTAGGAGTCTCCTGGAATGGAAGATGAATCTCTTGGGCTAGTAACCCGGGAGGAAAAGAGAGTTTCTTTGAGCCTGTGCACGGTCTTCGCCTGCTCGCCAGCAGCCTTACGGTTCTCTGAACTTCTCGCGCAACAGCTACTGGCACAAAACGACGGCCAAAGACACGCGACGACGGGGGATCCAACCTTTACAGGTTAAATGCAGTAACCTTTTCAAACCGCAGGAAGGTGTTATGTGATCGGACGTCACGTAATCCGACGTCAAATGTCACGTGATCAAGCCTCCAGGAATACGTTCAACTAGAGTTGGCAACCCTAATGGGGCATCACAAGATCTAAACACGGAGCATGTACATTGGGCTGTGAATTTGACGGGGTCCAATGCCTAAATGTGAATGGAACATTGATGGATCTAAACAATGAATGCACACACTGGAAGGGGAATTTGATGGGGCTCACCAAATAAATTCAGACACTGAGATAGCAAATACTGTTCAAATTAACTTAATGTGAACTGAATGTGTAAATGGAGAATCTGCTAAAAGGAGCTAGTATGTTTACTGCACATCACCCTTTGAATCTACTTCTTAACATTCAGAGTATACGACATGTAAAAGGGAATTGTTTGTTTCTATAACATCCAAAAGTATTACAAGATATGTATAGATCAATAAAAGTAACACAGCATCCACAATTAACGTAGTTTTAATAACATTGTTACCATTTGTCTAATTGCAGTTCCTGGCCCTGGGAAGACGAGATGCGCCATCTTTATTACAGTTGTGGAGAGCGAATGTAAGATGTTCCAATACGTCAATGACTTTGTGAAATGAATGAATTGAGGAAGATTCCCTAGGAATGAGGCTAGAGCACCTCACACTTGTACAATTTATTAGCCCTATGTGGTGAAGCATAAAATACACATGGAGAGTAACAAAGAGCAGCTAAGACAGGAAGGCAAGTGTTACAAGTGATAAAGTTTAACAAATTAAGCCAGTGACTTGAAGTTTTAGATTAATACCTAACAAGATGCTCCTGTTTCACAAGTAATGAATATTCCATGAACAGCAAGGGAGTGCTGTCTGCTGTTTGATGTCACTGACATTGAAAATTTAGGAGAACAGAAATTTCATCATTTTTCATTTGTATGCAAATTTGCCAGTTACACAAATTAACCCTTGAACCCCATGTCACTTCTCATCTGGAGGAATTTACTTGCAAGCATCACACAGTGAAGTCTTGTTACGATCGCAGGGTCATCAGGGCTTCCCTGTGCAAAGGAGGGCCAAAGTCACAAAGCCAGGCATTGTTTACCCTCATTATTTGTGGATAAAAGAGTAATTGCAACAGTGGCACGTTGTAAAATGCACATCTGCAATGCTGACTCCTGTGTACCAGTGTAATTGGAATGCAAAATGCAACTGTACCTCTTTCAATGACATGTTTAGTGCTAATCATTTCCACTAGCTTTAAGGTGAAACATCAGGACAATATACAAATCCTATTACTCTTCCTTTCAGCTATGAAGTCTTCAACTCTGAAAGTCTTTGTTATTTATCACCTTAGACAAATGCCACTATCTGCATGAGAAGGCCGGAATAGGCTGATTGAGCTTTTCTAATTGATGTGGATTTAATTATGCTAATTTGGCCAGCTGTAAAGTGTTTTCAGTTTGTGCATAATGTGACCAGCAAATACAGGTGTCCTTTCACTAGAGGCGCTTAATGTTTAACCTCATCATTTTTACTGGCGAGAGACATTCAATACAGGGGTTAAGAAGCACAAAGTTTGGTGCGTGTGTGGGTCTTTATAGTGTGTGTGAGACCAATAGCAATGAATTTGTCGTCAGCTGCTTTGTATAATCCACACAATGCTTTTCTAAAACGTTCTGAATCAGTTTTTCCTCTTCATTTTTTCAACTATTTGCTCAAAGTGGAAAATACAGCAGCAACCCTGAGGCCTACAGCGAGTCAATTCAGATACGAGCAGTAAATAGGACAAGATTAACACTATCAATATATGTAGGCTTGACAGTAGAGGGCATTCTGCTGGTTCTATTTAACCCATTTTAGAATTTGAGAGCTATTTAACTATCAACATTGAAAGGCTAGCCTAATTACAAAGAAAAAAGCTTTGTAGCTTTAATAATTGATGCAGGTTCTATAAATTGTACTTTATAACAATCATATCAAAAGATATGCATATCTTGAAAGTATGAAGTCCTGCAATACTGTATGGGTTAACTACAAGATTAAGATGTTTACTGAGAAGCCATTGTGACATGAATTTCAGAAACATGGACTTAAAAGTTCATTTTAATGTGCTAGTTAAGCAAGTTTAAAAGAAAAAAAAATGAAATGCAGGTTTCATCTGCGCTTCATTTACAGAATGTGACACAAGTGCCAAATGCTATTGCTTGCACATTACAGTACTGAAAGCCATGACTATTTTCTTGCTTGCAAACAACAAAGACCTTGGTGTATCTCCTGTGCCTTAAGGTCCCCCCCCCCCTCCAAATGCTCATACAGGACAATGCTTAGTATCAGTAAAGTGGAGGGAGGCAGATTCAAGTGTACCATAATTTTATATTCCATAGTGCAATCTTATCAGATGTGTTGCTATGCGAGCACTGAGTACCTTATGTACAGCGATGCTCATCAGCAGGAATTTCTTGCTTCACATGCCTGAGGGAGGGGCTCTTAAGGAGGTTGTGATCCAAATAGTTTCTGCCCCAATAGGTTTTCAATATTTCATATATTGAGGATAAGAATTTTATATAAAAACAGAAACAGGCTTCTAGGTTACCATCTAATTTCATAAGACGTGGTAGATTCAGTTCACAGTGGAAAAAGATACAAATTTATATTTCATTATGAAACATAAACTTGCACTGACTCAAACATGATGCTGTAAAGCCATCTTATGATGTCAATACTTCATGCTGGCAAATGTTTGTCGAAAAATTCAGGGAGGAATCACCAGAGTCTGAAAATCTAACGTCATATTACAAGTACAAACCCTTAAAGGGATACTCCTTATCTTCAATATGTTGGGGGAACTCCACTGTATTTAATTAAATTTATTTCAAAATAAAAAAATAACCATTAAAAGGCTGACCACTTGATTGGGACAACTGTTTTATAGGCTGGGTGCGGAAGTGATAATGGCACTCAACGTGGCTCCCAGGCCTCCAAGCAATGAGCAGTAGGATGATGGAAGCAGGACAGCGATTTCTCCTGTTGCAGAGCTTAAGGCTCCTACATTCTTTGAAAGTTGGAGTCTCATCACAGTACCCTTTTGAAAAACTAGTTAACCAGTTGCAACAGAGTTACCGGGGGGGGGGGGGGTGATAATTTTCCTTTTTAGGCATGGACAGAAAGCTGGCAGTTGCAAATCAACCACCCAATGTGCACCCCATCCTATGTTCCATTCCATTAATGTCAATGGAAAGGAAAATGGTTTGGGTCGTATCACGTACGACCGATCCACAACCATCAGTCTTCCACCGCGCCCAAAGTGGCAATTGCCCCACAATTTACTTTTCTTTCCCATGAAGATATGAATTATTTTTTAATTTGTTTTCTCTCCTCTTTCCCTGGTTTATTAAACTGTGGCTGGGAGGGATGTAGAGAATGGGATGGGTGAACCCGTTTCCAGCTCGCACTGCTGTGTACTGTGGTGAAACGGCTAGCTTCCAATTCAGTGCTTTACTGATGAAACTGAAGTCAGGAATTCAGTGGCATTATAGATCTAGCCCCTTTAGAATCCTTAAAAACAGCAATCATATGAAGGATATGCTAATAGGGTTAGGTGAAGAGGGGAGGGAGGAGACTCATGTGGAGCATAAACAGTGGCATAGATCAGTTGCCTCTGTACAGTAAATTCTATGTAATTCTATGTAATATCATCTCTCGACCTTTATAAAATTATTTTTCAGTATTTTTAATGCTAGATCGTTCTTATAACATTAAAAATGAGTTGGCTGGGGAACAGTATATCTCCGATCTACCAGCTGTAAATCATACTATACAGACACCTGTTTGAGATTGTTCGCTGTAGTTTAACCACACCAATGTCAGTCCCACAATGGTGTCATCAGCATTTTTTTTATCAAAGATGGATTAGATAGAACACAAGGGTAGTAAAGAAAAGTTTGTTGTAATTTCATTTTCTTAGTTTACTGTCGGTGACAATCCCTCCGATTCTGGGCTGAGCGAGTCCTCCAAGGCTGTTTCGACCAATAGTGCCATCAGCCCTCATCGTTTAGACACAAATATTCAGAAAACGATTTTTTTTAAAGCACAGTAATGAACAAATTGATGTCAGGGCTAACTAGAATTCCTTTCACTGATTTTAGGAAGTTTGTGAATATTGGGCTCCCACTTTCAGATAATGGTGACAGTGTAAATCTTGCTTTGTTTATGCACTTAATATTTGTATGGGTTATATCAGTAAAAGGACAGTATATTGTCTCCTTCAAACCATTAAGCAAGCCAATGAGATCCCACGAGAAATGGAAATCTGTGGTATCCGAGCACAGGAAAGGGAATGGGATCACTTTTTTAAAAATATATTATTTCCAATCCCTGGATCGTTCCCCATTATCTCTTACTTTTTTGCCCTACATGGTCCATGTGCCTTCATCGGTGATGAGAATAGAATGATCTTCAGCACACTTTTTGAAAACTGGCTACCCATATTGTTGTTACTAGCTGACAGGAAGAGTGCATGTTGTAGAGTGATTGAGCTATATCATCTTTTCCTGCTTATTAGGTGGAATTCACTATTATCCAAGGACCTTTAGCATCATAGTCGATACCGAGAAAACTCACTCCAACAACAAGCCTGTCACTTGCCTCTTCAAGCAGTCGGAGCCAAACCAAGAACCCTAAAGCTCAAAAACAAATGCCCCAATTATTCTTATGCTGTGGGATTGTGTAGAGCAGCCTCAAAATAACATTGCATGGCATAGAGGATTTGAATGTTGAATGATATAAAATAATCCACTATCTCTAAATCTGAAAGAATTTCCAATGTTTTCTTAATCTAGCTGCTTTATTTCAACATTATCAATATGCAGATTTTCTTCCTTATTTTTCTCCTCATTTCGTTTAATGCTTCCAAAACTTTGTTTGATTTTTACCAAACCCTTGAATGCTTTTTATTGGTTGGTTATGTATAAGACCCCAACAGAATGTACTGACGTGGAAATAAACAAATACACAAAAGATTCATATGTAAATTTAAACAAATCTAAAAATTCAGTAAAGATCAGGGTGTTTGGGGGGGGGGGGGAAAGAGAGAACGGGGACGAAAGCTCCTTGTCAATGTGATTTGTAACACAGCACAGTAGGGGATGATGCATGCAATGAAAGTTTAGGAGTCATTCAGTGAGTTTCTATGCCTCCAATGTCTAAAGGTATTAAGGTGGACTGGTGTGTTAAGATGACCCCCTGCTCCTCAGCTCTAAATACAGATAGCAGGAAATGAGATATATGGATTTCTTTCTTCCTGGTTATTTATTTCCAGGGGAATATAACTCACACAGAAAGCACCTTTTGGCCACTCAAGAGATGCACAAAAGGTGCCCCGAGACCCCCTTCTGTCCACGGGAACAATAGACCAGGCTGGAGGACAACGAATGCTGTTCGGAGAGTTAAGACCTTCAGGTGGGTCTATTCAAATTCCAATGATGTGGGGGTGCTCAAGAATGGGTGAGGATTTCACCAGCCACAGCAGGTTTAGGATCAAAAGGTCTAGTTAAAGAAAAGACGGCAGGGAAATCTTAAAACCCTTTTGTAATGTAACTTTATAAACCAAACACAAAGGATCCTTAGATTGAGGCCTGTTACACAGAGAACAAAGGGTGCACCAAAACTGATTTGATTGATGGAAGTGGTGTGTTGGCTCAATCATCTGATCTGATTAATACTTTTAAATCGCAGAATTCAAGTTGAGGAGTTACTGGTGCTATGGTCATCCTAATATATCTTTCTGATCAACTTTATTACTCAGAAATGCAATCATCCTGTAGACGGATTCAGAAAACGGTATATTGTGATTCATTGTAAACACGGTGTAGAACTGTGTTAAATAAAAATGCAACATACATCCAGGGTGTTTTGAATGTTTTTATTTCAAAAAATTAATCCTGCGGGCAAACGAAATAGGGATTTAAAAATAAAAACAATGTCGCTGGTTGTGTTAACAGAGTAATAACCATATCA